>NW_024037076.1:9603382-12021897 GCF_015706575.1 Patiria miniata | reverse complement strand
TGTGTGAACATTTGACTTAGTTTCGTGAAGTTGGATTTTTTGACCAAAATCAGTATTTTTCATGACCGCGGATATGGAAAACTTTTCAGATTTGGACCATTTTGGCTAAAAAACTGAATTGTTGGTTTTCTGCCCGGATCCTGACTGTAGTGAGCTGAAATCTCTTGGGGATTCATTTCTGGCATCTACTCACCTTGTGTGAACATTTGACTTAGTTTCGTGAAGTTGGATTTTTTGACCAAAATCAGTATTTTTCATGACCGCGTATGGAAAACTTTTCAGATTTGGACCATTTTGGCTAAAAAACTGAATTGTTTGTTTTCTGCCCCCATCCTGACTGTAGTGAGCTGAAATCTCTTGGGGATTCATTTCTGGCATCTACTCACCTTGTGTGAACATTTGACTTAGTTTCGTGAAGTTGGATTTTTTGACCAAAAATCAGTATTTTTCATGACCGCGGATATGGAAAACTTTTCAGATTTGGACCATTTTGGCTAAAAACTGAATTGTTTGTTTTCTGCCCCCATCCTGACTGTAGTGAGCTGAAATCTCTTGGGATTCATTTCTGGCATCTACTCACCTTGGTGAACATTTGACTTAGTTTCGTGAAGTTGGATTTTTTGACCAAAAATCAGTATTTTTCATGACCGCGGATATGGAAAACTTTTCAGATTTGGACCATTTTTGGCTAAAAACTGAATTGTTTGTTTTCTGCCCGGATCCTGACTGTAGTGAGCTGAAATCTCTTGGGGATTCATTTCTGGCATCTACTCACCTTGTGTGAACATTTGACTTAGTTTCGTGAAGTTGGATTTTTTGACCACCAAATCAGTATTTTTCATGACCGCGGATATGGAAAACTTTTCAGATTTGGACCATTTGGCTAAAAACTGAATTGTTTGTTTTCTCTGCCCCCATCCTGACTGTAGTGAGCTGAAATCTCTTGGGGATTCATTTCTGGCATCTACTCACCTGGTGTGAACATTTGACTTAGTTTCGTGAAGTTGGATTTTTTTGACCAAAAATCAGTATTTTTCATGACCGCGGATATGGAAAACTTTTCAGATTTGGACCATTTTGGCTAAAAACTGAATTGTTTGTTTTCTGCCCGGATCCTGACTGTAGTGAGCTGAAATCTCTTGGGGATTCATTTCTGGCATCTACTCACCTTGTGTGAACATTTGACTTAGTTTCGTGAAGTTGGATTTTTTGACCAAAAATCAGTATTTTTCATGACCGCGGATATGGAAAAACTTTTCAGATTTGGACCATTTTGGCTAAAAAACTGAATTGTTGGTTTTCTTTCTGCCCCCATCCTGACTGTAGTGAGCTGAAATCTCTTGGGATTCATTTCTGGCATCTACTCACCTGGTGTGAACATTTGACTTAGTTTCGTGAAGTTTGATTTTTTGACCAAAAATCAGTATTTTTCATGACCGCGGATATGGAAAACTTTTCAGATTTGGACCATTTTGGCTAAAAAACTGAATTGTTGGTTTTCTGCCCCCATCCTGACTGTAGTGAGCTGAAATCTCTTGGGGATTCATTTCTGGCATCTACTCACCTTGTGTGAACATTTGACTTAGTTTCGTGAAGTTGGATTTTTTGACAAAAATCAGTATTTTTCATGACCGCGGATATGGAAAACTTTTCAGATTTGGACCATTTTGGCTAAAAAACTGAATGTTTGTTTTCTGCCCCCATCCTGACTGTAGTGAGCTGAAATCTCTTGGGGATTCATTTCTGGCATCTACTCACCTTGTGTGAACATTTGACTTAGTTTCGTGGAGTTGGATTTTTTGACCAAAAATCAGTATTTTTCATGACGCGGATATGGAAAACTTTTCAGATTTGGACCATTTTGGCTAAAAAACTGAATTGTTGGTTTTCTGCCCCATCCTGACTGTAGTGAGCTGAAATCTCTTGGGGATTCATTTCTGGCATCTACTCACCTGTGTGAACATTTGACTTAGTTTCGTGAAGTTGGATTTTTGACCAAAATCAGTATTTTTCATGACCGCGGATATGGAAAACTTTTCAGATTTGGACCATTTTGGCTAAAAAACTGAATTGTTGGTTTTCTGCCCCGATCCTGACTGTAGTGAGCTGAAATCTCTTGGGGATTCATTTCTGGCATCTACTCACCTTGTGTGAACATTTGACTTAGTTTCGTGAATTTGGATTTTTTGACCAAAATCAGTATTTTTCATGACCGCGATATGGAAAACTTTTCAGATTTGGACCATTTTGGCTAAAAAACTGAATTGTTGTTTTTCTGCCCCGATCCTGACTGTAGTGAGCTGAAATCTCTTGGGGATTCATTTCTGGCATCTACTCACCTTGTGTGAACATTTGACTTAGTTTCGTGAAGTTGGATTTTTTGACCAAAAATCAGTATTTTTCATGACCGCGGATATGGAAAACTTTTCAGATTTGGACCATTTTGGCTAAAAAACTGAATTGTTGGTTTTCTGCCCCCATCCTGACTGTAGTGAGCTGAAATCTCTTGGGGATTCATTTCTGGCATCTACTCACCTTGTGTGAACATTTGACTTAGTTTCGTGAAGTTGGATTTTTACCAAAAATCAGTATTTTTATGACCGCGGATATGAAAAACTTTTCAGATTTGGACCATTTTGGCTAAAAAACTGAATTGTTGGTTTTCTGCCCGGATCCTGACTGTAGTGAGCTGAAATCTCTTGGGGATTCATTTCTGGCATCTACTCACCTTGTGTGAACATTTGACTTAGTTTCGTGAAGTTTGATTTTGTGACCAAAAATCAGTATTTTTCATGACCGCGGATATGGAAAACTTTTCAGATTTGGACCATTTTGGCTAAAAAACTGAATTGTTTGGTTTTCTGCCCCATCCTGACTGTAGTGAGCTGAAATCTCTTGGGGATTCATTTCTGGCATCTACTCACCTGTGTGAACATTTGACTTAGTTTCGTGAAGTTGGATTTTTTTTCCAAAAATCAGTATTTTTCATGACCGCGGATATGGAAAACTTTTCAGATTTGGACCATTTTGGCTAAAAAACTGAATTGTTTGTTTTCTGCCCCATCCTGACTGTAGTGAGCTGAAATCTCTTGGGGATTCATTTCTGGCATCTACTCACCTTGTGTGAACATTTGACTTAGTTTCGTGAAGTTGGATTTTTTGACCAAAAATCAGTATTTTTCATGACCGCGGATATGGAAAACTTTTCAGATTTGGACCATTTTGGCTAAAAAACTGAATTGTTTGTTTTCTGCCCCATCCTGACTGTAGTGAGCTGAAATCTCTTGGGGATTCATTTCTGGCATCTACTCACCTTGTGTGAACATTTGACTTAGTTTCGTGAAGTTGGATTTTTTGGACCAAAAATCAGTATTTTTCATGACCGCGGATATGGAAAACTTTTCAGATTTGGACCATTTTGGCTACAAAACTGAATTGTTGGTTTTCTGGCCCCATCCTGACTGTAGTGAGCTGAAATCTCTTGGGGATTCATTTCTGGCATCTACTCACCTGGTGTGAACATTTGACTTAGTTTCGTGAAGTTGGATTTTTTGACCAAAAATCAGTATTTTTCATGACCGCGGATATGGAAAACTTTTCAGATTTGGACCATTTTGGCTAAAAACTGAATTGTTGGTTTTCTGCCCGCCATCCTGACTGTAGTGAGCTAAATCTCTTGGGGATTCATTTCTGGCATCTACTCACCTTGTGTGAACATTTGACTTAGTTTCGTGAAGTTGGATTTTTTGGCCAAAAATCAGTATTTTTCATGACCGCGGATATGGAAAACTTTTCAGATTTGGACCATTTTGGCTAAAACTGAATTGTTGTTTTTCTGTTCCCTGCCCCGACTGTAGTGAGCTGAAATCTCTTGGGGATTCATTTCTGGCATCTACTCACCTTGTGTGAACATTTGACTTAGTTTTGTGAAGTTGGATTTTTTGACCAAAAATCAGTATTTTTCATGACCGCGGATATGGAAAACTTTTCAGATTTGGACCATTTTGGCTAAAAAACTGAATTGTTGTTTTCTGGCCCATCCTGACTGTAGTGAGCTGAAATCTCTTGGGGATTCATTTCTGGCATCTACTCACCTGGTGTGAACATTTGACTTAGTTTCGTGAAGTTGGATTTTTGGACCAAAAATCAGTATTTTTCATGACCGCGGATATGGAAAACTTTTCAGATTTGGACCATTTTGGCTAAAAAACTGAATTGTTGGTTTTCTGCCCCCATCCTGACTGTAGTGAGCTGAAATCTCTTGGGGATTCATTTCTGGCATCTACTCACCTTGTGTGAACATTTGACTTAGTTTCGTGAAGTTGGATTTTTCATGACCGCGGATATGGAAAACTTTTCAGATTTGGACCATTTTGGCTAAAAAACTGAATTGTTTGTTTTCTGCCCCATCCTGACTGTAGTGAGCTGAAATCTCTTGGGGATTCATTTCTGGCATCTACTCACCTGTGTGAACATTTGACTTAGTTTCGTGAAGTTGGATTTTTTGACCAAAAATCAGTATTTTTCATGACCGCGGATATGGAAAACTTTTCAGATTTGGACCATTTTGGCTAAAAACTGAATTGTTGGTTTTCTGCCCCCATCCTGACTGTAGTGAGCTGAAATCTCTTGGGGATTCATTGCTGGCATCTACTCACCTTGTGTGAACATTTGACTTAGTTTCGTGAAGTTGGATTTTTTGACCAAAAATCAGTATTTTTCATGACCGCGGATATGGAAAACTTTTCAGATTTGGACCATTTTGGCTAAAAACTGAATTGTTGGTTTTCTGCCCCGATCCTGACTGTAGTGAGCTGAAATCTCTTGGGGATCATTTCTGGCATCTACTCACCTTGTGTGAACATTTGACTTAGTTTCGTGAAGTTGGATTTTTTGACCAAAAATCAGTATTTTTCATGACCGCGGATATGGAAAACTTTTCAGATTTGGACCATTTTGGCTAAAAACTGAATTGTTGTTTTTCTGCCCGATCCTGACTGTAGTGAGCTGAAATCTCTTGGGGATTCATTTCTGGCATCTACTCACCTTGTGTGAACATTTGACTTAGTTTTGTGAAGTTGGATTTTTTGACCAAAAATCAGTATTTTTGATGACCGCGGATATGGAAAACTTTTCAGATTTGGACCATTTTTGCTAAAAAACTGAATTGTTGGTTTTCTGCCCCCATCCTGACTGTAGTGAGCTGAAATCTCTTGGGGATTCATTTCTGGCATCTACTCACCTGGTGTGAACATTTGACTTAGTTTCGTGAAGTTGGATTTTTTGACCAAAAATCAGTATTTTTCATGACCGCGGATATGGAAAACTTTTCAGATTTGGACCATTTTGGCTAAAAACTGAATTGTTTGTTTTCTGCCCCCATCCTGACTGTAGTGAGCTGAAATCTCTTGGGGATTCATTTCTGGCATCTACTCACCTTGTGTGAACATTTGACTTAGTTTCGTGAAGTTGGATTTTTTGACCAAAAATCAGTATTTTTCATGACCGCGGATATGGAAAACTTTTCAGATTTGGACCATTTTGGCTAAAAAAACTGAATTGTTGGTTTTCTGCCCCCATCCTGACTGTAGTGAGCTGAAATCTCTTGGGGATTCATTTCTGGCATCTACTCACCCTGTGTGAACATTTGACTTAGTTTCGTGAAGTTGGATTTTTTTACCAAAAATCAGTATTTTTCATGACCGCGGATATGGAAAACTTTTCAGATTTGGACCATTTTGGCTAAAAACTGAATTGTTGTTTTCTGCCCGGATCCTGACTGTAGTGAGCTGAAATCTCTTGGGGATTCATTTCTGGCATCTACTCACCTTGTGTGAACATTTGACTTAGTTTCGTGAAGTTGGATTTTTTGACCAAAATCAGTATTTTTCATGACCGCGGATATGGAAAACTTTTCAGATTTGGACCATTTTGGCTAAAAAACTGAATTGTTTGTTTTCTGCCCCCATCCTGACTGTAGTGAGCTGAAATCTCTTGGGGATTCATTTCTGGCATCTACTCACCTTGTGTGAACATTGGACTTAGTTTCGTGAAGTTGGATTTTTTGACCAAAAATCAGTATTTTTCATGACCGCGGATATGGAAAACTTTTCAGATTTGGACCATTTTGGCTAAAAAACTGAATTGTTGGTTTTCTGCCCCATCCTGACTGTAGTGAGCTGAAATCTCTTGGGGATTCATTTCTGGCATCTACTCACCTTGTGTGAACATTTGACTTAGTTTCGTGAAGTTGGATTTTTTGACCAAAAATCAGTATTTTTCATGACCGCGGATATGGAAAACTTTTCAGATTTGGACCTTTTTGGCTAAAAAACTGAATTGTTTGTTTTCTGCCCCGATCCTGACTGTAGTGAGCTGAAATCTCTTGGGGATTCATTTCTGGCATCTACTCACCTTGTGTGAACATTTGACTTAGTTTCGTGAAGTTGGATTTTTTGACCAAAAATCAGTATTTTTTATGACCGCGGATATGGAAAACTTTTCAGATTTGGACCATTTTGGCTAAAAAACTGAATTGTTGTTTTCTGCCCGGATCCTGACTGTAGTGAGCTGAAATCTCTTGGGGATTCATTTCTGGCATCTACTCACCTTGTGTGAACATTTGACTTAGTTTCGTGAAGTTGGATTTTTTGGCCAAAAATCAGTATTTTTCGATCATATTTTTCATGACCGCGGATATGGAAAACTTTTCAGATTTGGACCATTTTGGCTAAAAAACTGAAGTTTTGTTTTCTGCCCGGATCCTGACTGTAGTGAGCTGAAATCTCTTGGGGATTCATTTCTGGCATCTACTCACCTTGTGTGAACATTTGACTTAGTTTCGTGAAGTTGGATTTTTGACCAAAAATCAGTATTTTTCATGACCGCGGATATGGAAAACTTTTCAGATTTGGACCATTTTGGCTAAAAAACTGAATTGTTTGTTTTCTGCCCGGATCCTGACTGTAGTGAGCTGAAATCTCTTGGGGATTCATTTCTGGCATCTACTCACCTTGTGTGAACATTTGACTTAGTTTCGTGAAGTTGGATTTTTTGACCAAAAATCAGTATTTTTCATGACCGCGGATATGGAAAACTTTTCAGATTTGGACCATTTTGGCTAAAAAACTGAATTGTGGTTTTCTGCTGCCCCATCCTGACTGTAGTGAGCTGAAATCTCTTGGGGATTCATTTCTGGCATCTACTCACCTGTGTGAACATTTGACTTAGTTTCGTGAAGTTGGATTTTTTGACCAAAAATCAGTATTTTTCATGACCGCGGATATGGAAAACTTTTCAGATTTGGACCATTTTGGCTAAAAAACTGAATTGTTGGTTTTCTGCCCCCATCCTGACTGTAGTGAGCTGAAATCTCTTGGGGATTCATTTCTGGCATCTACTCACCTTGTGTGAACATTTGACTTAGTTTCGTGAAGTTGGATTTTTTGACCAAAAATCAGTATTTTTCATGACCGCGGATATGGAAAACTTTTCAGATTTGGACCATTTTGGCTAAAAAACTGAATTGTTTGTTTTCTCTGCCCCATCCTGACTGTAGTGAGCTGAAATCTCTTGGGGATTCATTTCTGGCATCTACTCACCTGGTGTGAACATTTGACTTAGTTTCGTGAAGTTGGATTTTTTGACCAAAAATCAGTATTTTTCATGACCGCGGATATGGAAAACTTTTCAGATTTGGACCATTTTGGCTAAAAAACTGAATTGTTGGTTTTCTGCCCCGATCCTGACTGTAGTGAGCTGAAATCTCTTGGGGATTCATTTCTGGCATCTACTCACCTTGTGTGAACATTTGACTTAGTTTCGTGAAGTTGGATTTTTTGACCAAAAATCAGTATTTTTGATGACCGCGGATATGGAAAACTTTTCAGATTTGGACCATTTTGGCTAAAAAACTGAATTGTTTGTTTTCTGCCCCCATCCTGACTGTAGTGAGCTGAAATCTCTTGGGGATTCATTTCTGGCATCTACTCACCTTGTGTGAACATTTGACTTAGTTTCGTGAAGTTGGATTTTTTGACCAAAAATCAGTATTTTTCATGACCGCGGATATGGAAAACTTTTCAGATTTGGACCATTTTGGCTAAAAACTGAATTGTTGGTTTTCTGCCCCCATCCTGACTGTAGTGAGCTGAAATCTCTTGGGGATTCATTTCTGGCATCTACTCACCTGGTGTGAACATTTGACTTAGTTTCGTGAAGTTTTTTTTTTTGCCAAAAATCAGTATTTTTCATGACCGCGGATATGGAAAACTTTTCAGATTTGGACCATTTTGGCTAAAAAACTGAATTGTTTGTTTTCTGCCCCCATCCTGACTGTAGTGAGCTGAAATCTCTTGGGGATTCATTTCTGGCATCTACTCACCTGTGTGAACATTTGACTTAGTTTCGTGAAGTTGGATTTTTTGACCAAAAATCAGTATTTTTCATGACCGCGGATATGGAAAACTTTTCAGATTTGGACCATTTTGCTAAAAAACTGAATTGTTGGTTTTCTGCCCCATCCTGACTGTAGTGAGCTGAAATCTCTTGGGGATTCATTTCTGGCATCTACTCACCTGGTGTGAACATTTGACTTAGTTTCGTGAAGTTGTTTTTTTTGACCAAAAATCAGTATTTTTCATGACCGCGGATATGGAAAACTTTTCAGATTTGGACCATTTTGGCTAAAAAACTGAATTGTTGGTTTTCTGCCCCCATCCTGACTGTAGTGAGCTGAAATCTCTTGGGGATTCATTTCTGGCATCTACTCACCTTGTGTGAACATTTGACTTAGTTTCGTGAAGTTGGATTTTTTGACCAAAATCATTATTTTTATGACCGCGGATATGGAAAACTTTTCAGATTTGGACCATTTTGGCTAAAAAACTGAATTGTTGGTTTTCTGCCCCGATCCTGACTGTAGTGAGCTGAAATCTCTTGGGGATTCATTTCTGGCATCTACTCACCTTGTGTGAACATTTGACTTAGTTTCGTGAAGTTGGATTTTTTGACCAAAAATCAGTATTTTTCATGACCGCGGATATGGAAAACTTTTCAGATTTGGACCATTTTGGCTAAAAAACTGAATTGTTTGTTTTCTGCCCCCATCCTGACTGTAGTGAGCTGAAATCTCTTGGGGATTCATTTCTGGCATCTACTCACCTGGTGTGAACATTTGACTTAGTTTCGTGAAGTTGGATTTTTTGACCAAAAATCAGTATTTTTCATGACCGCGGATATGGAAAACTTTTCAGATTTGGACCATTTGGCTAAAAAACTGAATTGTTTGTTTTCTGCCCCCATCCTGACTGTAGTGAGCTGAAATCTCTTGGGGATTCATTTCTGGCATCTACTCACCTGGTGTGAACATTTGACTTAGTTTCGTGAAGTTGGATTTTTTGACCAAAAATCAGTATTTTTCATGACCGCGGATATGGAAAACTTTTCAGATTTGGACCATTTTGGCTAAAAACTGAATTGTTTGTTTTCTGCCCCGATCCTGACTGTAGTGAGCTGAAATCTCTTGGGGATTCATTTCTGGCATCTACTCACCTTGTGTGAACATTTGACTTAGTTTCGTGAAGTTGGATTTTTTGACCAAAAATCAGTATTTTTCATGACCGCGGATATGGAAAACTTTTCAGATTTGGACCATTTTGGCTAAAAAACTGAATTGTTGGTTTTCTGCCCCCATCCTGACTGTAGTGAGCTGAAATCTCTTGGGGATTCATTTCTGGCATCTACTCACCTTGTGTGAACATTTGACTTAGTTTCGTGAAGTTGGATTTTTTGACCAAAAATCAGTATTTTTCATGACCGCGGATATGGAAAACTTTTCAGATTTGGACCATTTTGGCTAAAAAACTGAATTGTTGGTTTTCTGCCCCGATCCTGACTGTAGTGAGCTGAAATCTCTTGGGGATTCATTTCTGGCATCTACTCACCTGGTGTGAACATTTGACTTAGTTTCGTGAAGTTGGATTTTTTGACCAAAAATCAGTATTTTTCATGACCGCGGATATGGAAAACTTTTCAGATTGGACCATTTTGGCTAAAAACTGAATTGTTTGTTTTCTGCCCCCATCCTGACTGTAGTGAGCTGAAATCTCTTGGGGATTCATTTCTGGCATCTACTCACCTGGTGTGAACATTTGACTTAGTTTCGTGAAGTTGGATTTTTTGACCAAAAATCAGTATTTTTCATGACCGCGGATATGGAAACTTTTCAGATTTGGACCATTTTGGCTAAAAAACTGAATTGTTTGTTTTCTGCCCGGATCCTGACTGTAGTGAGCTGAAATCTCTTGGGGATTCATTTCTGGCATCTACTCACCTTGTGTGAACATTTGACTTAGTTTCGTGAAGTTGGATTTTTTGACCAAAAATCAGTATTTTTGATGACCGCGGATATGGAAAACTTTTCAGATTTGGACCATTTTGGCTAAAAACTGAATTGTTGGTTTTCTGCCCCCATCCTGACTGTAGTGAGCTGAAATCTCTTGGGGATTCATTTCTGGCATCTACTCACCTGGTGTGAACATTTGACTTAGTTTCGTGAAGTTGGATTTTTTGACCAAAAATCAGTATTTTTCATGACCGCGGATATGGAAAACTTTTCAGATTTGGACCATTTTGGCTAAAAAACTGAATTGTTGTTTTCTGCCCCCATCCTGACTGTAGTGAGCTGAAATCTCTTGGGGATTCATTTCTGGCATCTACTCACCTTGTGTGAACATTTGACTTAGTTTCGTGAAGTTGGATTTTTTGGCCAAAAATCAGTATTTTTCATGACCGCGGATATGGAAAACTTTTCAGATTTGGACCATTTTGGCTAAAAAACTGAATTGTTGGTTTTCTGCCCCGATCCTGACTGTAGTGAGCTGAAATCTCTTGGGGATTCATTTCTGGCATCTACTCACCTTGTGTGAACATTTGACTTAGTTTCGTGAAGTTGGATTTTTTGACCAAAATCAGTATTTTTCATGACCGCGGATATGGAAAACTTTTCAGATTTGGACCATTTTGGCTAAAAAACTGAATTGTTTGTTTTTCTGCCCCGATCCTGACTGTAGTGAGCTGAAATCTCTTGGGGATTCATTTCTGGCATCTACTCACCTTGTGTGAACATTTGACTTAGTTTCGTGAAGTTGGATTTTTTGACCAAAAATCAGTATTTTTCATGACCGCGGATATGGAAAACTTTTCAGATTTGGACCATTTTGGCTAAAAAACTGAATTGTTGGTTTTCTGCCCCCATCCTGACTGTAGTGAGCTGAAATCTCTTGGGGATTCATTTCTGGCATCTACTCACCTTGTGTGAACATTTGACTTAGTTTCGTGAAGTTGGATTTTTTGACCAAAAATCAGTATTTTTCATGACCGCGGATATGGAAAACTTTTCAGATTTGGACCATTTTGGCTAAAAAACTGAATTGTTGGTTTTCTGCCCGGATCCTGACTGTAGTGAGCTGAAATCTCTTGGGGATTCATTTCTGGCATCTACTCACCTTGTGTGAACATTTGACTTAGTTTCGTGAAGTTGGATTTTTGACCAAAATCAGTATTTTTCATGACCGCGGATATGGAAAACTTTTCAGATTTGGACCATTTTGGCTAAAAAACTGAATTGTTGTTTTCTGGCCCCATCCTGACTGTAGTGAGCTGAAATCTCTTGGGGATTCATTTCTGGCATCTACTCACCTGGTGTGAACATTTGACTTAGTTTCGTGAAGTTGGATTTTTTGACCAAAAATCAGTATTTTTCATGACCGCGGATATGGAAAACTTTTCAGATTTGGACCATTTTGGCTAAAAAACTGAATTGTTGGTTTTCTGTCCCCATCCTGACTGTAGTGAGCTGAAATCTCTTGGGGATTCATTTCTGGCATCTACTCACCTGGTGTGAACATTTGACTTAGTTTCGTGAAGTTGGATTTTTTTTCCAAAAATCAGTATTTTTCATGACCGCGGATATGGAAAACTTTTCAGATTTGGACCATTTTGGCTAAAAAACTGAATTGTTTGTTTTCTGCCCCCATCCTGACTGTAGTGAGCTGAAATCTCTTGGGGATTCATTTCTGGCATCTACTCACCTTGTGTGAACATTTGACTTAGTTTCGTGAAGTTGGATTTTTGGACCAAAAATCAGTATTTTTCATGACCGCGGATATGGAAAACTTTTCAGATTTGGACCATTTTGGCTAAAAAACTGAATTGTTGGTTTTCTGCCCCATCCTGACTGTAGTGAGCTGAAATCTCTTGGGGATTCATTTCTGGCATCTACTCACCTGGTGTGAACATTTGACTTAGTTTCGTGAAGTTGGATTTTTTGACCAAAAATCAGTATTTTTCATGACCGCGGATATGGAAAACTTTTCAGATTTGGACCATTTTGGCTAAAAAACTGAATTGTTGGTTTTCTGCCCCCATCCTGACTGTAGTGAGCTGAAATCTCTTGGGGATTCATTTCTGGCATCTACTCACCTTGTGTGAACATTTGACTTAGTTTCGTGAAGTTGGATTTTTGGCCAAAAATCAGTATTTTTCATGACCGCGGATATGGAAAACTTTTCAGATTTGGACCATTTTGGCTAAAAAACTGAATTGTTGGTTTTCTGCCCCGATCCTGTTTGTAGTGAGCTGAAATCTCTTGGGGATTCATTTCTGGCATCTACTCACCTTGTGTGAACATTTGACTTAGTTTTGTGAAGTTGGATTTTTTGACCAAAAATCAGTATTTTTCATGACCGCGGATATGGAAAACTTTTCAGATTTGGACCATTTTGGCTAAAAAACTGAATTGTTGGTTTTCTGGCCCCATCCTGACTGTAGTGAGCTGAAATCTCTTGGGGATTCATTTCTGGCATCTACTCACCTGGTGTGAACATTTGACTTAGTTTCGTGAAGTTGGATTTTTTGGACCAAAAATCAGTATTTTTCATGACCGCGGATATGGAAAACTTTTCAGATTTGGACCATTTTGGCTAAAAAACTGAATTGTTGGTTTTCTGCCCCCATCCTGACTGTAGTGAGCTGAAATCTCTTGGGGATTCATTTCTGGCATCTACTCACCTTGTGTGAACATTTGACTTAGTTTCGTGAAGTTGGATTTTTTGACCAAAAATCAGTATTTTTCATGACCGCGGATATGGAAAACTTTTCAGATTTGGACCATTTTGGCTAAAAAACTGAATTGTTTGTTTTCTGGCCCCATCCTGACTGTAGTGAGCTGAAATCTCTTGGGGATTCATTTCTGGCATCTACTCACCTGGTGTGAATTTTGACTTAGTTTCGTGAAGTTTTTTTTTTTTGACCAAACTCAGTATTTTTCATGACCGCGGATATGGAAAACTTTTCAGATTTGGACCATTTTGGCTAAAAAACTGAATTGTTGGTTTTCTGCCCCCTCCATCCTGACTGTAGTGAGCTGAAATCTCTTGGGGATTCATTTCTGGCATCTACTCACCTTGTGTGAACATTTGACTTAGTTTCGTGAAGTTGGATTTTTTGACCAAAAATCAGTATTTTTCATGACCGCGGATATGGAAAACTTTTCAGATTTGGACCATTTTGGCTAAAAAACTGAATTGTTGGTTTTCTGCCCCGATCCTGACTGTAGTGAGCTGAAATCTCTTGGGGATTCATTTCTGGCATCTACTCACCTTGTGTGAACATTTGACTTAGTTTCGTGAAGTTGGATTTTTTGACCAAAAATCAGTATTTTTCATGACCGCGGATATGGAAAACTTTTCAGATTTGGACCATTTTGGCTAAAAACTGAATTGTTGGTTTTCTGCCCCCATCCTGACTGTAGTGAGCTGAAATCTCTTGGGGATTCATTGCTGGCATCTACTCACCTTGTGTGAACATTTGACTTAGTTTCGTGAAGTTGGATTTTTTGACCAAAAATCAGTATTTTTGATGACCGCTGATATGGAAAACTTTTCAGATTTGGACCATTTTGGCTAAAAAACTGAATTGTTGGTTTTCTGTCCCTATCCTGACTGTAGTGAGCTGAAATCTCTTGGGGATTCATTTCTGGCATCTACTCACCTTGTGTGAACATTTGACTTAGTTTCGTGAAGTTGGATTTTTTGACCAAAAATCAGTATTTTTCATGACCGCGGATATGGAAAACTTTTCAGATTTGGACCATTTTGGCTAAAAACTGAATTGTTGGTTTTCTGCCCGGATCCTGACTGTAGTGAGCTGAAATCTCTTGGGGATTCATTGCTGGCATCTACTCACCTTGTGTGAACATTTGACTTAGTTTTGTGAAGTTGGATTTTTTGACCAAAAATCAGTATTTTTGATGACCGCTGATATGGAAAACTTTTCAGATTTGGACTATTTTGCTAAAAAACTGAATTGTTGGTTTTCTGCCCCCATCCTGACTGTAGTGAGCTGAAATCTCTTGGGGATTATTTCTGGCATCTACTCACCTGGTGTGAACATTTGACTTAGTTTCGTGAAGTTGGATTTTTTGACCAAAAATCAGTATTTTTCATGACTGCGGATATGGAAAACTTTTCAGATTTGGACCATTTTGGCTAAAAAACTGAATTGTTTGTTTTCTGCCCCCATCCTGACTGTAGTGAGCTGAAATCTCTTGGGGATTCATTGCTGGCATCTACTCACCTTGTGTGAACATTTGACTTAGTTTCGTGAAGTTCGATTTTTTGACCAAAAATCAGTATTTTTCATGACCGCGGATATGGAAAACTTTTCAGATTTGGACCATTTTGGCTAAAAAACTGAATTGTTGGTTTTCTGCCCCATCCTGACTGTAGTGAGCTGAAATCTCTTGGGGATTCATTTCTAGCATCTACTTACCTTGTGTGAACATTTGACTTAGTTTCGTGAAGTTGGATTTTTTTACCAAAAATCAGTATTTTTCATGACCGCGGATATGGAAAACTTTTCAGATTTGGACCATTTTGGCTAAAAACTGAATTGTTGGTTTTCTGCCCGGATCCTGACTGTAGTGAGCTGAAATCTTTTGGGGATTCATTGCTGGCATCTACTCACCTTGTGTGAACATTTGACTTAGTTTTGTGAAGTTGGATTTTTTGACCAAAAATCAGTATTTTTCATGACCGCGGATATGGAAAACTTTTCAGATTTGGACCATTTTGGCTAAAAAACTGAATTGTTGGTTTTCTGGTCCCATCCTGACTGTAGTGAGCTGAAATCTTTTGGGGATTCATTGCTGGCATCTACTCACCTTGTGTGAACATTTGACTTAGTTTCGTGAAGTTGGATTTTTTGACCAAAAATCAGTATTTTGGATGACCGCGGATATGGAAAACTTTTCAGATTTGGACCTTTTTGGCTAAAAAACTGAATTGTTTGTTTTCTGTCCCGATCCTGACTGTAGTGAGCTGAAATCTCTTGGGGATTCATTTCTGGCATCTACTCACCTTGTGTGAACATTTGACTTTGTTTCGTGAAGTTGGATTTTTTGACCAAAAATCAGTATTTTTTATGACCGCGGATATGGAAAACTTTTCAGATTTGGACCATTTTGGCAAAAAAACTGAATTGTTGGTTTTCTGCCCGGATCCTGACTGTAGTGAGCTGAAATCTCTTGGGGATTCATTTCTGGCATCTACTCACCTTGTGTGAACAGTTGACTTAGTTTCGTGAAGTTGGATTTTTTGGCCAAAAATCAGTATTTTTCGGCCAAAAATCATTATTTTTCATGACCGCGGATATGGAAAACTTTTCAGATTTGGACCATTTTTGCTTAAAAACTGAATAGTTTGTTTTCTGCCTGGATCCTGACTGTAGTGAGCTGAAATCTCTTGGGGATTCATTTTTGGCATTTACTCACTTGTGTGAACTTTTGACTTAGTTTCGTGAAGTTGAATTTTTTGACCAAAAATCAGTATTTTTCATGACCGCGGATATGGAAAACTTTTCAGATTTGGACCATATTTGCTAAAAAACTGAATTGTTTGTTTTCTGCCCGGATCCTGACTGTAGTGAGCTGAAATCTCTTGGGGATTCATTGCTGGCATCTACTCACCTTGTGTGAACATTTGACTTAGTTTTGTGAAGTTGGATTTTTTGACCAAAATCAGTATTTTTGATGACCGCTGATATGGAAAACTTTTCTGATTTGGACTATTTTGGCTAAAAAACTGAATTGTTGGTTTTCTGTCCCTATCCTGACTGTAGTGAGCTGAAATCTCTGGGGATTCATTTCTGGCATCTACTCACCTTGTGTGAACATTTGACTTAGTTTCGTGAAGTTGGATTTTTTGACCAAAAATCTGTATTTTTCATGACCGCGGATATGGAAAACTTTTCAGATTTGGACCATTTTGGCAAAAAACTGAATTGTTGGTTTTCTGCCCGGATCCTGACTGTAGTGAGCTGAAATCTCTTGGGGATTCATTGCTGGCATCTACTCACCTTGTGTGAACATTTGACTTAGTTTTTGTGAAGTTGGATTTTTTGACCAAAAATCAGTATTTTTGATGACCGCTGATATGGAAAACTTTTCAGATTTGGACTATTTTGCTAAAAACTGAATTGTTGGTTTTCTGCCCCCATCCTGACTGTAGTGAGCTGAAATCTCTTGGGGATTTATTTCTGGCATCTACTCACCTGGTGTGAACATTTGACTTAGTTTCGTGAAGTTGGATTTTTTGACCAAAAATCAGTATTTTTCATGACTGCGGATATGGAAAACTTTTCAGATTTGGACCATTTTGGCTAAAAAACTGAATTGTTTGTTTTCTGCCCCCATCCTGACTGTAGTGAGCTGAAATCTCTTGGGGATTCATTGCTGGCATCTACTCACCTTGTTTGAACATTTGACCTAGTTTCGTGAAGTTGGATTTTTTGACCAAAAATCTGTATTTTTCATGACCGCGGATATGGAAAACTTTTCAGATTTGGACAATTTTGGCTAAAAACTGAATTGTTTGTTTTCTGCCCCATCCTGACTGCAGTGAGCTGAATTCTCTTGGGGATTCATTTCTGGCATCTACTCACCTGGTGTGAACATTTGACTTAGTTTCGTGAAGTTGGATTTTTTGATTAAAAATCAATATTTTTCATGACCGCGGATATGGAAAACTTTTCAGATTTGGACCATTTTGGCTAAAAACTGAATTGTTTGTTTTCTGCCCGGATCCTGACTGTAGTGAGCTGAAATCTCTTGGGGATTCATTTCTGGCATCTACTCACCTTGTGTGAACATTTGACTTAGTTTCGTGAAGTTGGATTTTTTGACCAAAAATCAGTATTTTTCATGACCGCGGATATGGAAAACTTTTCTGATTTGGACCATTTTGGCTAAAAAACTGAATTGTTGGTTTTCTGCCCCCATCCTGACTGTAGTGAGCTGAAATCTCTTGGGGATTCATTTCTGGCATCTACTCACCTTGTGTGAACATTTGACTTAGTTTCGTGAAGTTGGATTTTTTGACCACAAATCAGTATTTGGATGACCGCGGATATGGAAAACTTTTCAGATTTGGACCTTTTTGGCTAAAAAACTGAATTGTTTGTTTTCTGCCCCGATCCTGACTGTAGTGAGCTGAAATCTCTTGGGGATTCATTTCTGGCATCTACTCACCTTGTGTGAACATTTGACTTTGTTTCGTGAAGTTGGATTTTTTGACCAAAAATCAGTATTTTTTATGACCGCGGATATGGAAAACTTTTCAGATTTGGACCATTTTGGCAAAAAAACTGAATTGTTGGTTTTCTGCCCGGATCCTGACTGTAGTGAGCTGAAATCTCTTGGGGATTCATTTCTGGCATCTACTCACCTTGTGTGAACAGTTGACTTAGTTTCGTGAAGTTGGATTTTTTGGCCAAAAATCAGTATTTTTCGGCCAAAAATCAGTATTTTTCATGACCGCGGATATGGAAAACTTTTCAGATTTGGACCATTTTTGCTTAAAAACTGAATAGTTTGTTTTTCTGCCTGGATCCTGACTGTAGTGAGCTGAAATCTCTTGGGGATTCATTTTTGGCATTACTCAACTTGTGTGAACTTTGACTTAGTTTCGTGAAGTTGAATTTTTTGACCAAAAATCAGTATTTTTCATGACAGCGGATATGGAAAACTTTTCAGATTTGGACCATATTTGCTAAAAAACTGAATTGTTTGTTTTCTGCCCGGATCCTGACTGTAGTGAGCTGAAATCTCTTGGGGATTCATTGCTGGCATCTACTCACCTTGTGTGAACATTTGACTTAGTTTTGTGAAGTTGGATTTTTTGACCAAAAATCAGTATTTTTGATGACCGCTGATATGGAAAACTTTTCTGATTTGGACTATTTTGGCTAAAAAACTGAATTGTTGGTTTTCTGTCCTATCCTGACTGTAGTGAGCTGAAATCTCTTGGGGATTCATTTCTGGCATCTACTCACCTTGTGTGAACATTTGACTTAGTTTCGTGAAGTTGGATTTTTTGACCAAAATTTATTTTTTCATGACCGCGGATATGGAAAACTTTTCAGATTTGGACCATTTTGGCTAAAAACTGAATTGTTTGGTTTTCTGCCCGGATCCTGACTGTAGTGAGCTGAAATCTCTTGGGGATTCATTGCTGGCATCTACTCACCTTGTGTGAACATTTGACTTAGTTTTGTGAAGTTGGATTTTTTGACCAAAAATCAGTATTTTTGATGACCGCTGATATGGAAAACTTTTCTGATTTGGACTATTTTGCTAAAAAACTGAATTGTTGGTTTTCTGCCCCATCCTGACTGTAGTGAGCTGAAATCTCTTGGGGATTAATTTCTGGCATCTACTCACCTGGTGTGAACATTTGACTTAGTTTCGTGAAGTTGGATTTTTTGACCAAAATCAGTATTTTTCATGACTGCGGATATGGAAAACTTTTCAGATTTGGACCATTTTGGCTAAAAAACTGAATTGTTTGTTTTCTGCCCCCATCCTGACAGTGTAGTGAGCTGAAATCTCTTGGGGATTCATTGCTGGCATCTACTCACCTTGTGTGAACATTTGACTTTGTTTCGTGAAGTTGGATTTTTGGACCAAAAATCAGTATTTTTTATGACCGCGGATATTGAAAACTTTTCAGATTTGGACCATTTTGGCAAAAAAACTGAATTGTTGGTTTTCTGCCCGGATCCTGACTGTAGTGAGCTGAAATCTCTTGGGGATTCATTTCTGGCATCTACTCACCTTGTGTGAACAGTTGACTTAGTTTCGTGAAGTTAGATTTTTTGGCCAAAAATCAGTATTTTTCGGCCAAAAATCAGTATTTTTCATGACCGCGGATATGGAAAACTTTTCAGATTTGGACCATTTTTGCTTAAAAACTGAATAGTTTGTTTTCTGCCTGGATCCTGACTGTAGTGAGCTGAAATCTCTTGGGGATTCATTTTTGGCATCTACTCAACTTGTGTGAACTTTTGACTTAGTTTCGTGAAGTTGAATTTTTTGACCAAAAATCAGTATTTTTCATGACAGAGGATATGGAAAACTTTTCAGATTTGGACCATATTTGCTAAAAAACTGAATTGTTTGTTTTCTGCCCGGATCCTGACTGTAGTGAGCTGAAATCTCTTGGGGATTCATTGCTGGCCTCTATTTACCTTGTGTCAACTTTTGACTTAATTTCGTGAATTTGGATTTTTTTGGTCAAAAATCAATTATTTTGATGACTGCGGATATCAAAATCTTTTCAGATTGGAGACATTTTTGAAAAAATCTAAAAAAATGGTTTTTCTTTCAGGATCATGACTGTTGTGAGCTGAAATCTCTTGGGGATTCATTTCTGGCATCTGCTCACCTTGTGTGAACAGTTGACGTAATTTTGTGAAGTTATGATTTTTTTGGTCAAAAATCTGTTTTTTTTATTACATGGAAAACTTTTCAGATTTGAGACATTTTGGTTAAAAATTAAAATGTTTGTTTTCTCCCTGGATCATGACTGTAGTGAGCTGAAATCCCTCGGGGATTCATTTCTGGCCTCTGCCCAGCTTGTGTGAACATTTGACCTAATTTTGTGAAGTGGTCTTAAATCAGTTTTTTTGATGACCGCGGATATGGAAAACTTTTCAGATTGGAGACATTTTGGTTAAAAAACTAAAATGTTTGTTTTCTCCGTTGATCCTGACTGTAGGGAGCTGAAATCTCTCGGGGATTCATTTCTGGCCTCTACCCAGCTTGTGTGAACTTTTGACCTGATAATGTGCAATATTTCCACCTTTTCCAAATATACTAATACATTATCGGTTGATTTTTGATACATTATCGGCTGATACAGTATCCTTTCCATGGTGATACATTATTGGATACAGTTATTTTGTAGTTACATTGTCCGTCGACACGTGATACATTATTGGATACAAATGTTACTACACTATCAGTCAATTTTTGCTGCATTATCGGTTAGTGATACAATATCGGTCAATTTGTGATACATTATCGGTTTGTGATATCTGTTGGTTACTACATTATCAGTTGTAACATTAATCCATAGTTTTTGAGTAAAATCCACATGTCTATTTCGTGATAACCTTGTGGAGACGTATTCACCTATAGAAATAGCCCTGTGGAGACGTATGCAATCTTTTGTTCCCTATTATGCACATGTCTCCACAGGGTACCGTGTACCAGATCATTCTCACCGACACCAGTTTGTACAGCTGTAGATTTCAGATTTTCTAACCAGGTAAAAACTCTCAACTCCGATTGCGACCAGGATTTGAGCGCTGGACCCGTGACCCATGTAGAAGCCGTGTTGGATTCTTGCTGGTGTGAAAGGGGTTCCCAAAATCTCGGTGTTCAATTCCGGTTCTAAGATTTTGGGTAGTTAAAAGTGGCCTAAAGATACATAAGGTCCTGACATATCCACATGTTGTGGAATCATTCAAGTGACTATTTAACTGAATGTGCTCCAACCTGCGCGTCTTTTTAACATAGTGTGGGTGCATCGGCATCTAACAAAGTGGCACCTGTCGTTTTGCAGTTCAAACACTGTGGAAAAACGGTGTTCACAAAAAGCTCTTATCTGAAAACCATCATTAGGCAAAAAAAAAAAAGTCTCTGGTTTTTGGTATGCGCGCACGTCACCGTAGCCATGCGCGTCGGCAAAATGAAAAGTTTTGTTTTCAATGAAAGATGATGTCTCATAACCGCCAAACTCACTGGTTTGACTGGAATCCTGCTGCTGCACAATTTTAACGTGTTTTTAGATTGGGGTTATGGTCGAGAATAAGCTTTATGTGGCCTCTCTGGACTCCCATATATTTGCACTAAGTTTAGTCGGGCACCATTTGCAGTCATCAGCCGACATTTGAAGCAAAAAAATCAGGTAAAAAAAAAAAAAAGCAGCGTCGCCGCACCACTTTTTGGGCAAGCTCCATACCAGAAACCAAAGATTTTTTTTTTGGCCTTAGGCAGTCAAACCAAGTACCATCCTTATTTTTTCTTTCTTTTATTTGTAGGAAGTAGTCATAGAGAGGCTGCTGGAAGACTTTGATCACAACGGGGATGGCGCTGTGGAGCTAGAAGAGTTCATCGGTAACTATGACGACTTTGACAACGTTTTGCCAGGTTAGTATCAAAAGATGCAATTCATGTTAAAGCATATTGTAAGGCATCCATTGTGTAGTGTAGACTAAGACGAAGTATTGTTTCGTCGATCACAAAGTTAGGAGTACTTCTGGTAAATAATAACAATTTGGGAGGCTAATCATACTTACTCTCAGCTGGTATGCTGAATATATGGTATGCTGAATAATGGCCGTTGGCACGTAAAGTCGCCTATGGCTGCCGGCCACATCGACCCATATATGACCACGGAGCACAGCCTGAGATCGGAAGTGTTTGATTTTTCCAAAGGAAGGAAAACTGGAGGGCCCGGAGAAAAACCCTCGTGGCACAGGAGAGAACCAACGCACAACTCTACTCACATGCGATTCGCGGCCAGGATTCAAACCGTGGTCACCTTGGTGAGAGGCGAGCGCTTTACGCACAAGCCACCCATGCCACCCTCATGGCCGAAAGGCTGTAAAGGCCGAAAAGTTGAGGAGTACAAAAACTTAAAAGTTAGAACCTAAAGAACATATAGTTGGTTCCTCATGGAGGAGAGCGGTTTTACAATAAAAGGCAAACTTTACATAAAACTTTAGGTCTCTGAAACGGCATTTTTGTCATCGGCTATGGCTATTAACTGTATAGTGCACCAATGGAAAATACCAAAACCCTAGCCACAAAATATTCCATTCAGATGTGACCAGTCAGGATTGAATAAATTCAATCATTCATTAACTACAAGTCTGGTTTCTGACTTCCCTCTCATTGCAGACCTGACCGGGAAGCGGAAGGAGCCAGTCTGGGTGACCGAGGAGCGGGAGATCTTCAAGACGCAACTGGACAAAGATGGCAACGGTAAGATGGAAGGCGAGGAGCTGTTCCATTGGGTCAGGCCGCGGTATCACATCACAGCGGAGAAGGAGGTAGGGTTACTCCAAAGTCCCAAAGAACTTTTTCGCCTGAATTAGTTAAAACATTGGTTTTTGCCATACAGCTATATTAAATTACTAGAGCGCTAAACTCGATGTACAAAGTAATGTATGATTGGCGCATCCGTGTTTCTGCACAAACCTATGGAAAACTCGAAATTTTGTACAGCTTTTGTACGGCTATTTGCATATCTGTGTTTGTATTCCATACCGTGCGTCATCGAAGCAGATACGCCCCCAACTGAAGCGCACGTTCAGCAAATGAGCGTTTCATTTTGCTCTACGCACACAGCGCAACGTGTGCGTGTCCCTCCGCTGCAGATGATGCTTTTCGCCGTGATGTTTTTTGAACCGTCATGATGCGCTCAAGTTGTTTGCGTATCTTCTACTTGTGCGTTGCATTTAGAGTACACTTTAAAATTCAATCCATCTATTTTGATTGTGTTCTACAAACACGCACATAAAGTCAAAATGTCTACGCCCAGAGCAGCTTCAAAGCGTCTCCGCGCGCAAGAATGGAGAGTTAGCGCTCTAGTAATTTAATATAGCTCTATGATTTTTGCCCTCCACCGATGGTAAAGTTTTAAGCACAGTTAAGGAATTTCCTGATGGTATTTTCCTCACCTTCAAGCAATGTGGCCGGGTTCAAATCCCAGACAGGCCATGGTTTTCAATTCCTACCAGATTTTGTTGGTTTTCCCGGCAATGTCATTCTGTTTGTTTTCCTGCCACCTCTAAAACTGCAATTTCCTTTGCCATCATCTACCAAGGGTCCCCACTGGAAACAACTTGAAAGACTTTTATTGGCTGTCAAAACCGAATGCCAAACAATGTACAAATCAGTTTATGTTTGTCATTACTGGGATCCTTCATGAATTTGCGTTTTTAAATACATTAGACAGTTTACCCATTCCTATTGGTCGAGAGCCTGTCACGTGGGCGTCTTTAATCGCTGTTAAAACACTGGTCAGCCATGTTTAGAACCAGTCCGAAGACGCTGCACTCCGCGCCACACACGAGGAGTACGCACCACAAGCGCCTACTATAACCGGGCGATTGAGAACCATATTGATCTCTGTATCAAGGCCGGTTCAAATGAATTTGACGTCACAAAGCTTTCGTTGTGAAATCCGCGGAAAATCAAATGTGTTCAACTTTTGCGAATTTGCAGTACGCAAACTTGTCCTGACGTCACAAATTCGCATTCACGTTCGTTTTCGCGCCGAGTATGAAGGAGAGCAAGATGTTGAGCAAACCACGCACGCGACGTACACCATACCAGTGGCCTGAACATGGAGTGAAATTGTCGAACAAACATCGTCAGAATTTTGTCCATTTGTGAAGGTTCTTTTACCAAAAGGTATTTGTGAATGGGAACGGGAATAATAGTATGGTGGAGCAGGGCCAATTTCATATAGCTGTTTTAGCACAATATTTGCTTAATATAATCAGGTTAACCACCAAAACTCCATGCGAATGTTATGCTAAGTAAATAACAGCTAAATTCCAGTCACAATGTGCATCCACATGGAGTTTTCATTAGTGACCTGATTATATTAAGCAAGGTTTTTTGTGCTTAAGCAACTTTTATGCTTGGGCAGCTCTTTGAAATTGGCCCAAAACTGGGTAGGGGCCTGGTCACCGATAATGGATGCGGTGTCCAGATTGGTCTAAAAACTAATCCAACTATTATTTCATACATCCTCATTATATAGGCCGATCACCTGATTGAAGTCGCCGATAATGACGGCGATCTGAAACTCTCTGTGGACGAAATCCTGAACAAATACGAGATCTTTACCGGCAGCAAGGCCACGCATTTTGGCAGGCATATACGCAGTGAGAAGTTTCCACACGAAGAGCTCTGATGTCTACGATGCAACTTTCAGATTTCCTCAAGCAATTCACTTTAGTTATGCCCTAATTCATTTTCAAAAAGCCTTTCAGATGTATGAGTTCTTCTAGTGTTCCAACGGCGAACGGCTGTAAATTCGGGTGAGAACCATTAGTCAACTAGTGGTAGATTCATGATGTTACATGATGGCAAAGTGCGAATTCTTCTAGTCAAACCATGGACAAAATGTCATGTAGAAACTTCTCTGTCCTGGCTCCTTGCTGTGCATAATGATGCACGTGGCTGTTGGTAACCGGTGATGCAACCGTACCCTGGTTCCAAATTGTCAACTAGAGCAGTCCAACCTTCCTTCATCCCAGTGAAATTAATCAAACTATTGTTAACCATGGTCCTCCAAATGGTTAACTAGAGTAATTCAACCCTCCTTCGTTTGAGTAAAGTTAGTCAAACTATTGTTAACCATGGTCCTCCAAATGGTTAACTAGAGTAATTCAACCCTCCTTCGTTTGAGTAAAGTTAGTCAAACTATTGTTAACCATGGTCCTCCAAATGGTTGACTTAAGCAGTCCAACCCTCCTTCGTTTGAGTGAAGTTAGTCAAACTATTGTTAACCATGGTCCCCCAAATGGTTAACTAGAGTAATTCAACCCTCCTTCATTTGAGTGAAGTTAGTCAAACTATTGTTAACCATGGTCCTCCAAATGGTTAACTAGAGTAATTCAACCCTCCTTCGTTTGAGTAAAGTTAGTCAAACTATTGTTAACCATGGTCCTCCAAATGGTTGACTAGAGCAGTCCAACCGTCCTTCGTTTGAGTGAAGTTAGTCAAACTATTGTTAACCATGGTCCTCCAAATGGTTGACTAGAGCAGTTCAACCCTCCTTCGTTTGAGTAAAGTTAGTCAAACTATTGTTAACCATGGTCCTCCAAATGGTTGACTAGAGCAGTTCAACCCTCCTTCGTTTGAGTAAAGTTAGTCAAACTATTGTTAACCATGGTCCTCCACATGGTTGACTAGAGCAGTTCAACCCTCCTTCGTTTGAGTGAAGTTAGTCAAACTATTGTTAACCATGGTCCTCCAAATGGTTGACTAGAGCAGTTCAACCCTCCTTCGTTTGAGTAAAGTTAGTCAAACTATTGTTAACCATGGTCCTCGTCCGAACATGATCTGTGTTAGCACTGATTCTAAATCAGTGTTGGCACTGATTCTAAATCAGTGCTGATGTGTGATCCCCCCCCCCCCTCCGAAAAACTCGCCCATGGCTGACTGTATTAAATCAAAAGATCTTAACAGACATCAGAGTTGGCCGTATAGACCATTCCAATCAGGCTATCACTGGCAAAAGCATCGTGCCAGCTATTCAGATAATCCGTCATGGAGCACTTGCTTTGTACAAAAGTTGGCACAGTGAATGTACAATGCTCAAATTGGTCTATACAGGTTGAGTAAAAAAAAAAAGGAACCCAATGTTGGGACCATTGTTTTAGTGAAGTTCTGCATGTAGCACTTTCAAAATCTTGGATATTAAAGCCCCATTCATAAGCTTTCTTGTAGCACAAGAATAATTCAAATCACTCATGTACTTGTCAAGTTACGGAATTTTAAACACAACCACCGTTTTAAGGTTCTGTCTACTAAAAGAAAGCTTTTGAATTGGGCTTTCATGTCCTAGATTTTGAAAGTGCTACTTGCAGAACTTCAGTAAAACATTAGTCCGGACATTTGGGTTTCATTTTTTTTTGCTCACCCTGTAAACGTTATCCTTTATAGCAATATACTTTTGCATTTGGGGAATTTGAATATTACATTTTTGAGGGTAATGGTTTTAATAAATGGTGCTATTTATATCTATGCAATATAAATATTTTTTGCAAATGAGGAGTTTTTGGGGACAGATTTCTTCATATTTCTTAATTAAAAACTGCCAGGGTATAGCAACAAAAATACTTACAAATGGACAATAAAATCGCTCTTATCGACTTTGATCAGAAAAAAACAAAGTATGACTTTTTTCTGCTTTCTGAAATTTTGCTGAATCTGTTAGCAGACGCATGATAATGCATGTACTTGATGTATACATGCATGACACATATTGGTATGCATGTAACTGTAGATGCATGGATTTATTTTTTTAGCTTCAGGTATTTTTTAGTTTGTATTCAAAACAATTAATAATGAAATGTATGTTTAAGTGGACAAAGTTCCTCAAATAAAACAGGCTTTTGAAATCAATTTTGTGTTGCACAGCTGTCATTCTGTTTAATTGTGGGTTTTTTTTTTCCTTCTGATATTTTGAAGGATTTTCACGTTATGTACTAGTCAAGTTAAATAACTGAACGATTTCAAACATTTTTTTTAGATTAAAGGCGTGTAGGAACATATCCTGAAACCACCTACTGATTTAATGAGAAAATCCTTGTACTCAAAGTGAATATAGGACTGGTACCCAAATACCCTGTGAACATGGTGAAATTGAAAAAAAAAATTGTTGAAGGTGTTTTTTAAAAAGTGTGTCCTCGGCACACTTTTTCAAACATGTATTTGTAATGGAATCCAGTTATGAGACCTTTTGTATGATTTGTCTGTTTTTCTCAAGATGCATAGCAGCCACTGAACACTTCAACATGTTTGAGCAATTTTGTTGCTTCAAAAAAAACCCACCAAAATGCAAAAATAAATGCAAAGGATTCATGTACTTTTAAACAAAATACAATCGTCATTTTTAGATTAGATTTTAAGGTCAAGTTTACGGTTGCGCCATGTAACAAATATCTTATTACCCTTTTTATAAATGTGCCTCTGGCTAACTCTTGTAGGCTTATGAATTTGCCCACTCGCATTCCACGGCTTGTTCAATACCCTTCTCCGTTCTACTAAACCTCTTACTAGAAGACCGTTTTCAGCTCCGAACACCCCTTTGAAGATGTTGAACACGGTTTTAATTTCTGGCCAAGCACTGCATAGAATGTCTCTCTCAGCACTTGCAACGTGATACCCCAGGAATACATGCAGCCTGTTTTGCACTTTGAATGGTTTGCTTGTTCTGGACCCGTTATTAAGGTTTAATGGGAACGCTGCCATTTTCTTCAATACTCGGCTTACGTTATGAGAGAAATATGACACTGTGGATCTGAAATGATATTCAGTTTTCTACAACCTGGCATTTGGCATTTTGCATTTTTTCCCCCGTACATTTTCAGTCAGTGCAAGATACAAATATGGACAAAGTTGTATGCAAAATTTCGCTCCCTACATGTAGCTGCTGAACGTTCTTAAAGGTAAATATACAACATTTGCAAACATCAAAAAACAAACCTTTCAAATTATTATGAAATACCTTACTTGACTGTAAGTGAATAATAGTCTCAAGCATCCTGTGAAATCATGGCACCTGGTGTGCTGTCAGTTTCAAGAAAAGTGAATTTTTTGTATCAATTTCCAATGATGGTGGGCCGACCATCATTGGAAAATAGTAAAAACTGTCTTTTTTCAAAGACTGCCCCCAATTTACCAAATTTTTATTTAGTCCACATTTTGTTTGCAATCGGTTAGGCATCTGTGAACGAGTGCAAGCCACCTAGTCTGATTCCCTGACCTGACAATTCCCTGACGTCAATAAATTGCTCTGTTTCGTCTGAAGTAGGGTCAGGGAACTAGACTACAAGAACAGCATTTTTTTCTTTGTTTTGTTCCCCAGCATCTTAACAATATTTGCCATAAAATACTAACCCCAAAATCCATCCATTTCTGAAAGTTACAGCAAAAACAAATGTTGTAAGCTGCAACAAATGTTAACATTTGCATTAAGAAATGGGATGCCTCCATTTGCTGGTTTTTACTGAGAATTAATCCAGGTAATTCTGAAGATTTTTTTACAACACTTTTTGTGAAATGTATAGTCTATTCTAACAAGCAAGGTCCGTCGTGAGCCAATAGCCCATCAGGCCGTGTTCATCTCTGGTTTCATAGGCATTAAACGACTGAGAACATTTGTTGCATCTCTGGATGGGATGCCAGTCCATCCCAGGTTACTCCCAAGCTAATGCCGGTACCCATCTATAATCCTAGGTGAAGGGAGACCAGTTAGGGTAAAGTGGCTTGCCCAAGGACACAATGTATGGCCAGCAGCAGGATTTGAACCCCTGACCCTCAGATCAATACGTCACGAACGCTAACCACTAAGCCACACACTCCCCTTTAGAGTTAGGGTAAAGTGGCTTGCCCAAGGACACAATGTATGACCAACAGCAGGGTTTGAACCCCTGACCCTCTGATCATGAGTCAAGAGCCCTAACCATAGGCCACACTCCCTCAGTGTATTCAAAGTAATACATAAATATGTCAATCAAGACTTGTTAGTATATAAGCATGAGTCACCTTTTTACAATGGACTTCCATTAAATCTGACATTTATTCATATTCACCAGATAAGAATTAAAAAAAAAAGATTATCGTTATATTCCGACATTTATGTACCTTGTGCAACCAATCTTGTATTTGTTTTTAATATCACAGTTTACAAAATTGTAATACAGTTAGTTATGTATGTTTAAATCAAACATGTAAATTTTTTCAAATTTTACCAACTTAAAAAAAAAATCAAATTGGCTAACAGGCTGAGATCAAATGTACTTTAAGTATTTGGAAAACATCTTTTTATGAAAGTATTAAAAAACAATCCCCAAGAAATACAAAATGAAAAACAAGATTTAAAAGAGTTGAAAACAAAAACTAGAGTCTGTTTGTATCAAGTGACCAAAAAAGGCACCATTTTCCCATTGAAAGCACTCCCGTCCAAAACTGATCATCAATACGTTTTGACTTGCACCTTCTTGTGGTTTGATCCCCACTTTGTCACTTGGGAAAATGAATTCTAATTCACGGATATGTAACCATTGCAAACTAAGCTAAATTCGGTCAAGTGGGAGCAGAATTTGAAAAAAGGGTGTTTTTTTTCTCGCGATGGTTTGGTTCAAACCATCACAAGGAAATAATGGTAATTTCTTTTCTCTTGAAAATGACAGCATACAATGTACAAGGTGCAGCAATTTAACAGGATGTCTGATATAATGAGTTACTTTAATACAATCATATAGGATATTTTATGATATTTTGGCAGATTCATTTTTGAATGTTTGCAAATGGTGTCCATTACCTTCCAAAGGTAAATGCATAGAATTTGAACCAGCGAAAAAAACGCAACAAACTAAAACATGTCACTGCTGCAATACCATCAACTTGATACCCAATTTAGATTAAGTACTCATTATTCATTGAGTTTTTGTGTGGGTAGTAGGGGTGTGCATCAGACCGGGCACCCGAGTACCCGACCGCTGATGTCAGGAACCGGTTCCAGATTATGGGATCGGGTACCCGTAACCAACTTTACAAATTGCTTTGTAACTTCTCAGTCAATAAAAAGGTTTCGAATGCCATTTGTGGGGAATTTTCAAAAATGCAAAACCAGGCTTTGTGCATTTTAAAGCGCCACAGATGAAGCTCGCTAAAGTTACAGTTTACACCGTTAGGCCAAACAAAAAAAGTCTCCTGTTTCTGGTATACGCGCGTGCGTCACCGTAGCCATGCAGCAAAATGAAAAAGTTTTTTTTTCAATGAAAGACGATGTCTCAAAACCGCCAAACTCACTGGTTTGACTGGAATCCTGCTGCTGCACAAGTTTAACGTGTCTAATAGATGGGGTTACGTTCGAGAATAAGCTTGATGTGGCCTCTCTGGACTCCCATATATTTGCACTAAGTTTAGTCAGGCACCATTTGCAGTCATCAGCCGACATTTGAAGAAAAAAAAAAACGGTAAAAAAAAAAAAAAAAAAAAGGCTGCGTCGCCGCACCACTTTTTGGGCAAGCTCCATACCAGAAACTGGAGACTATTTTCTTTTGGCCTTAAGCTATAAAGCCCTTTAGACAACTTTTTGGGTTGGGTTTCTTTTACGGGTACACGGGTATCCGTGTTTTATCACAATCGGCCACCCGGTTCCCATACTACCCACAAATGCACACCACTAGTGGGTTCATGTATTACTTTGACCCTGTGCGTACATTTACAAACTTTCGTCGGGGGAAATACGCTTATGACACTCATCAGAAATGGAGTTTATTGACCTCACGTATGATGCCCCCAATTGTATTTAAGAATTTTAAAAATACATGTACATGGACGTAATTGAAGTCTTGACATTTTTATGAATGCATAGATATGTCAATCTCCATTTTTTTTTTACCCTAAAGTTGCTACATCTAATGTACGATCTAAATGCACTTACTTTAACATGTACATCAATAAATAAAGCTAAGGCATGGTTAACCTAGTACTGTTTCTTCAAACAAACTAAATTCTATTAATAAAAAAAACAATGAAAACTAATTTAGTTTACAAAGCATCGACTTTTCAGAAAGGTTTTTCTTTCAGTGGGATTTTTCAAGGTGTGTAAAGCACGTTTTGAAAACAGCTTGATTTCAGTTTGAGAAGGAACCTTTTTTTAAAGGGATGTTTGTTTTATTTAGTCAAATGACCAGAAACGAAAATTTGAAAGACAATGAAAAATATAACAGTGTTTGAACAAAGTAAATCGATCCCATTTGATAGAATGCGTATTTAGAAGTGCGGAATACTGTTCCAAATGTGATCTAGAATATAGTATCTAGAAACGTAAGTTGATATTCTAGGTTAGTAGTTTAGTGATGTAAAGTATACACATACATGTTTATTTCTAGGATCATGCACATGCGACGGCGGCAGAGACAGTTCTCAAATGTCCGCAATTTCAATAACAAGCTGCGGATTTAAGATAATCTGTCAATTATGGGGGAATTTTAGCCACTACATTTTGGGGCAATCTGATTTTTTTGACTGTTATTTCACCAGTTGAATAATACACACACGCATATTTCAGGGAAATATAACAGCGGTTTCAAGTTAAAAATGCAATCCCGTGCCATTTCAAGTTTCAACCCCCAAAACAGATTTTTTTTTTTTTTTTTAATTACTATTTTCCTAGCAATACAGGGCGAGTAAAAAAAAAAAGGAAACCCAAAATGGCGCCCCCTATTTTAAAAAAAAGTTCTGCATGTAGCACTTTCCAGATCTAGGATACAAAAGCCAGCTTTCTTTGAATAAACGGATCGTTCAAATCACTCGTGTACTTTTCAATGTTATGGACTTTTAGACACAAACACAGTTTTATAATGTCCACGGTTCACAATGCAGGTAAGTAATATTTCAGCAAAACAAAAACAATTCACATATCAAAAACATCATCAGAACACTCTCGCATAACCATGATACCTGGCACTCATCATAACCTTTATTCAAATACCTTCTGCTTCCAATATTAAAACAACGCGCTTTTATAATGTCCTGCCTTCTTCTACTTGTCTACCCGGTATTATTTCGATATCGTTTTCATGATACAACATGGTTTTATTTTGCTGAAATATCACAAACCTTAAATGTGATCTGTGGAATAATCTGTGTTTGTGTTCAAAATTCCACACCTCAAAAAGTACATGAGTGACTTGAATGATTCTTGTACTAAAAGAAAGCTTGTAAATTGGGCTTTTGTATCCTAGATCTGGAAACCGCTACATGCAGAACTTCTGCATAAAAATAGGGGGGGGGGGGATTTGGGTTTCCTGGTTTCTTGACTCACCCTGTATGGAGTACCAAAGTGAATAAGTCACGCGCACAAAATGCGTGTGAAAGACATTAGCGCGTGATTCAGCCCTAGAGCCAACACGCGCGTGTACTCCATTCGTTTGCACTACACTTTCTGGTAGTGAGTACACTTCGGTACTCCATGTAAAAGTTATTCACTTGCGGAAAAAAATACACTGAGGCTTTGTTAATGAACTGAATTTTATACGGCCCGGCAATAATCTGGCTTTCACAGGGCGGGATCATTTGTGCACAAAATCAAAGCCCCTTTTCAGTTTACTTATTAAAACTGCAAGGTTTTAAAAAACTTTTGATCGCTAATTCTGGATTACTGCATTCAACCTGTTTTTTTTCCCCCCAGTTTTTGGTACCTTCAGTGTGTCTTGCATACTTCATTATCTAAAGTTGGTCAAATTTAGCATTTTCAATGCTTCAAATTCCAGCCTTGGAAACTTGATCCCCCTTGTTTTTAGAACTGCCTCAACATAACTACAAAATTAATTATAACATCTTTTAAACGGAACTTATAAACCTGTACTTACTACACTCATTCAGTTGCATACTAAAAATCAGAAATTCCTACAAGCTGTACCTTGTATTTTACAATCTATGTTATAATCTTAATACTCCTTGAAGATATTATTACACAATTTACATTGCTAGCTAATCTAAACACTACATTTTTACTGATCTTCTTTTGTAAAATTAAATAATTGTACCCAATTATGCGCCAAAGACATGATAATCATAAATACTATTATTTAAAATATTTTGTTCGTTAAAATCAACCTGAAAAGACATAATTCATATTTATATTGGGGGGCAATTTTTCTGTAGCAATGTTGGCATGGTACATCATGTACATGTACATGTACGTGTACATGTCTGTAATACTTAATATTACCATTACACATTAACTGTACATTGTACGCTAGGGAAAAGATCTTTACTTTATTTGGCTGCTTGCTCTGAATTAACGGTAATACACAACATTTGCTTTTGCTGTAATTTTCAGAAATGGATGGATATGCGGGTTAGTATTTTATAGCAAATATTGTTTCACTGACCTGTTTTTTTTGTTAAGTTTTGTGTACATGGATGCTGGAAAAAAACCAGAAAAAAATGCTGTTCTTGTAGTCTAGTTCCCTGACCCTACTTCAGACAAAACAGAGTAATTTACAGACGTCAGAGAATTGTCAGGTCGGGGAACCAGACTAGCTGGTTGGCACCCGTTCATGGTTGTGCAACCGATTGCAAACAAAATGTGGACTTACTAAATCTGGTCTAACTAATTTCTAACCATCGTTGGAAATTGATACAAAAATTCCACTTTTCTTGAAAATGACAGCACACCAAGTGCCACGATTTCACAGGATGCTTTGAGACTATTATTCACATAGAGTCAAGTAAGGCATTTCATAATAATTTGGTTTTAGTTTTTTGGTGTTTGCAAATGTTGCATATTACATGTACCTTTAAAATAAGCAGTTTTCCCAAAGGAAAAAAAAAATCTTCAAGGAAATCTATTCCTTTCTCAGAACGTGAAAAACACACAAAAAAACCTCTGTAACAAAGCAAACATATTAATGATAACCTTCTAAAGTAATTTGAACTGTATTGCTCATTTTAGCTAACAATTTTCCTTCTTTTTTTCCAAAACTTTGGAAAAAAAATTAACCAAGAATACATTTCTACAATCCCATATGTAACTTCCCATCTCTTACAAAACAGATCTAAACTAAAACAGAAAACTATAAAAACAAATCTTGTTGCATAATAGTACGACCTGAAAGCCCACCTCTAGTACAGGGTGCATAAGAACTTTTACTTTTCCTTTCATTTTTCTTAAAAAAAAAAAAGGGCACAGGTTATCAAGACAGAACGAATCTGTGTAAACTTTCATTTTGCATTTTGGCTTTTTGCCAACTTCACCTCTCCTATTCTTTTGTGTGGTCTGTCCCCCCCCCCCCACCATTTTCCTATTCAGGACCCGCCCCTTCTCTTTTCCACTTGACTACATTGCATGTATGTCAACCGTACAGTTTGAGTTGTATGTTTATGAACACTCACAATATGCTACGCAATGTGCTGTACATGCTCTCTCTAAGTGCACTTTGTGTATGGATACAAATTACTGAATGTTAAGTGTACTCGTATGACTCATATGTTTTGTGCACCTTCTATTTGTGTGAAATGATTCACCTGAACGTGGAAAATTTACCGGGAAAAATTGTAATCACTTTGTTGCTAGGGCTGCGCGTTGTGGAATAATATAGTATTCGATTAATCGAGCTTTGGATTCAATCGGATATTCGGAATGCCGCTGATCAAGTTTTCCATGCGCTAGTCATGCACTGGTTGGGAACTGTGTCGGCCAATCAGGAACTGTATGTGCGCTGCCGGTTGAGATTTTTTTATAATAATTGTGCTTATATAGCGCTTTCCATCGTATCAATGATCTCAAAGCGCTTTACAATTATTACCCCGTTCATCAGGCCATGAGACCACGCGGCAGCCGATATCAGCGCTCAATCGGTCCTCGACCCTCACAGGTACCCATTTATACTCCTGGGTGGAGAGAGGCAATTGTAGTTAAGTGTCTTGCCCTAGGGCACAAACACCATGTTCCTGGCAGGGTTTGAACCCACGCACCTTCGTACACGAGTCAAACACTGTAACCACTGGAGATTTGCATGTGCTATTCGAGTATTAAACGTGCTACCGATCAGGATTTGTGTGCGCCCATCAAAAGCTGACGATGAGCTTAAAGGCAATATACAACATTTGCTCTGGCTGTAATTTTCAGAAATGGATGAATTTGGGGGTTAGTATTTTATAGCAAATATTGTTACACTGACCTGTTTTGTGTTCATAGATGCTGGAAAAAAACAAGAAAAAATATGTTGTTCTTGTAGTCTGGTTACCTGACCCTACTTCAAATGCAACGGAGCAATTTATAGACGTTGGGAAACTGTCAGGTCAGGGAACCACATTACACGTAGTTGGCTTGCACTCGTTCATGGATTTTAAACCGGTTGCAAACAAAATGTGGACTAACTAAATTTGATAAATTGGGGGTAGTATTTGGAAAAAGTCAGGTTTTTTTCCAATGATAGTCGGCCGACCATCGTTGGAAATTGATAGAAAAGTTCCACTTTTTCTAGAAAAGAACAGCACACCAGGTGCCATGATTTCACAGGATGCTTGAGACTAAAATTATTACAGTCAAGTAAGGTATTTCATGATAATTTGGTAGTTTTGTTTTTTGATGTTTGCAAATGTTGTATATATGTAGTACCTTTAACTGTAAGTAAGAACATTGTGTACGAATCAATATATTTTTCAAGGTAGCTGACTAGCAGATATTGAAAAGATGCAAACTTAAACGATTAAAATAATGTCGGTGACATTTGTTTTCATCTTCTCGAGACCACTCACAGTTTTGTGAATATTGGAATCGGAAATACATGTAAAACTATCCGGATATCCGTTATTCAAGTATTCGGTATATTCGACGCAGCCCTACTTGTCAAAATGCACCCATTTCAAAATGCAAACACCTGTTTTAGTACCTCATCCAATTGTGAATAATAATAAACACTAAATAGGGTATGTGAACATAGATTTGACCATGAAGGAATTTTTATTCCTTCATGATTTGACTGTGTAATAACCAAAAACAAATGGTTTACTGAAAGTCACAAAATAAAACATGGAATAGCAAGAACTGGTGTAATATTATTTCAATAGTTCTACAGTACCACTAAATAAAAAAACAAACATCTACTGTGAAGAGACTAGTTTTATTTCATCGTTGTGAAGAGCACGGCTGTGTTGTTTTCCGGATCTTTAAGCTGCCAGTGGTCTTCGGCGAGCTTCTCCGCTCCGATGGCCTGCTCGTTTGTTTGAAAGTACAAGAGGTGGTTCTCGCTAGCACGCGGGCTCAGGCCCTGGTAGAAGGCAAGGGTGAATTCCAGCCGGTTGGACAAGGGAAACGTGCTCCACTTGGCCGCCGCGCCGCCGTTCTGTTGCAAGGGGGAGACCCCGGTCACTTTGCCGTAAAAGGCCTCCATCTGCTGAAAGTCAGTGCCGCCTTTGACGAACAGCGTTACCCGGACGCCGGACGAGGTGGCGCCGGTCTTGACCCCCCACAGGGGCAGGCTGAGCGCGGCGTGCTGGTAGTACGTCGTGTTCTCGTCCTCCAGTTCCCTGGCGACCGGCTCCGGTAGTTGGTAGGGCTTCCACTGGTCCCCCGCGGACAGCACTTTGATGACTTCCACGGCGCGCGACTGGGCCCGGCCGCTGAACATGAGCGTGACGGCCAGGCGCGGAATGTCTCCTTGTTTGGCGTCGCCGGCGCTGCCGGCCGGGAATAACCTCTGGATTTCCAGGATGTTGACATGCTTGAAGGCACCGGAGAAGTTCCCAATGAAAGACGTCAGGGTGTCGCGGGTCTGGGTGCCTTGCATGGTCTCGATCTCCACAAAGCAGCGGGGTGGGTTGGTCAGTATAGACGCTGCAAAGAACAAAAGCAGACATTAAAGTCATGTCATTTGGTCATATACCTTTACCCTAACCGCCCTGAATCCTTCAAAATCCTCGTTGTCAAAGTGGAGGAATTTGGAGGATTGAGATTACATGGCAAAAGTGCATTACTGATTTCGAAGGATGCACTTTGTCAAGGTCTTGGGCCGGACCTTGTGTTGTTTTTGCTCAGCCATGCATAAATATAGGCCTGGATTATGCTTGAAATCCTCCGTACTGCTCCAGGATGTCACTGGCCAAGTCTCAACATATTGACAGTCACTGCTGTAGGATTCAGGCAGTGGTCACCCCTCCACGGACCATGTTCAAGAAATAATGGAGCAATTTGCAGGATTGAGGCTATGCTATTTTTCCATGAGGCCAATTGGAGGATTTTGCAGGATTGAGGCTACATCCCAGCAAAAAGGCCTAGAGAGTTAGGGTTAAGGCTTTTAGTAACCCATTGAACTATGTAGTTCTTGGCAGGTATTGGGTGGTAGAGAGAGAGTAACAGGCAGGGAAGTTAATAGTAGCGGGACTGCTGGATTGAATGGTAACTGCCTTTTAACTATGTTAATTGTATAAATCTAGTGAAGTGAATGGTACATAAAGATCATTTTTTTAAAATGTAACTCACGCTCAATGGCATTCACGCGGAATCCTTCACAGTTATCCAACTTCTCATCCAGGAACAACCTGCCAAACGTGTCGTAATCGTTGCCGGCTTCAAAGTACAGCAGGATATGCTGGGCATCCCACCTGCACGAAAGAAAAACAGAACCCAGCAACCATCAGCTCAATGTGAGTTCCTCTCGCTTGAAGATGTTAGTCTCGGTCCAAGATTGGGTTTGGATTTCGTTCCCTGTTTGCAGCCGGACCCTGACAAGATGAAGCAAATCCAGTCTCGGGAATTTTGGCACAGGGAGCCAAGAAATTCCCAGCATTCCTTACTGAAGTGCATTACATGAAGCTTAAAAATAATGTATGTTTGAGAAAGGTGTTTTTCACACCCTCCCCCCCCCCCCCAAAAAAAGCAAGCTTTAAAGTTTGGGGTATTGCTATTCTAATTGAGTTCACTCACACTGTTTTAAACTTCTGTTTTATTAATACATTTTATGAAAAGAAATTTCTTTCGACATATGGTTTTGACAAATTTGCCAGTTAACTCTAACCTTCTCAAATCCTCCAAAATCCTTGTTGCAAAATGGAGTATTTTACAGGATTAAGGCTGGCTATATGGCAAAAGTGTGTGGCTGATTTCAGAGGATGCACTTTGTCAAGGTCTTAGGCCGGACCTTGTGTTGTTTATTCTCAGCCGTGCATAAATGTAGGCCTATATTATACTTTGAAATCCTTCGCACTGCTCCAGGATGTCACTGGCTCTGCCTCAACCTATTGACAGTGCTGTGTGTGGCTGATTTTGGAGGATGCACTGTGTCAAGGTCTTAGGCCGGACCTTGTGTTGTTTATGCTCAGCCGTGCAGGAAGTCTACCAAATCCTGGTGTTCACAAAAACTCATTCTCACCTGAGCAACTGACAAGACGTTGCCTTCATCAACTTTTTGATGTGGCTCTCCACCTTGCCGACGCTGTGTTCATCCAGCGACTTTTTCTCCACGGTTACCAGCGCCAGGATACCGGGCCCTTCCTTGACAGACGACATCCTATTCCCCCAGTCTGTGTTCAACTGAGAAAGTAAAAAAGAAACAAACAAAAAACCAATAAAATATATTTGACGAATTTGAAACCTTTCAATCATACAATGAAGATACACGTACACGCTAGAATCAACATAAAATCACTGTAATGAAATCAATGTGGCATATTTTATTTGATTTATGTCTTGTTTGGGGTTGACCTTGAAATAAAATGTAAATTATTGAGGTACATTTTATCAAAAGCAATAAATGAAATATGACTGTTTTCATGAGAAAAAAAAATTAACCAGCAAAATATTTTGGTACAGAGAATGATACATACGTGTAAGAACATGAGTCATTTCCTATAAATTTTTGGGTCCAAAGAGTGACATTTTTCCTGTCCCCGTTACCTTGGTACTTTGTAATTTGCCATTTGAGTAAGATCATTAAGAATGACTTCAAAGAATTTTTTATTTGCTGGGTAGGTAGTTGTAGTGTGCTATTCATAATCACTCTTAGAGGGCGACTGCATTAACCCTAACTCCAGCATTTTTTCCTTTGATGCAACCTCAATCCTGCAAAATCCTCCACCTGCCTACATGTAAACAAATGCATACAGCCTCAATCCTCCAAAATCATCTGTTATTTCTTGAATGTGGTCCTCGGAGAAAAAACCACTGCCTCAATCCTGCAAAATCCTCCAGCAATCGCGGTCAATATGTTGAGGCAGAGCCAGTGACATCCTGGAGCAGTGCGGAGGATTTCAAGTATAATCTAGGCTTAAAGTTATGCACGGCTGAGCATAAACAGCACAAGGTCTGGCCCAAGACCTTGACTTAATGCATCGTCCAAACTTTGCCATGTAGCGTCAATCCTGCAAAATCCTCCATTTTGCAAAGAGGATTTTGGAGGATGTGGGAAAGTTAGGGTTAAAGAAGTGCACTACGTCCGGAAAAGCATGGATAACTTTAAATGTTCAAAGAAATGCATTTTTCAAAAAATTAATTAAAAAAAGGGATGTCAAATATTTTTCATATATTAAAGAGAAGTAGAAAATTGCACGAAATATTTATCGCATGGCCCCTTTAAGGATTGTACAAGAATTATAGACATCAGATGTAACAGGGACAGGAAAATATTGGACCCCAAATTTCTAGAATGACCCATATGTTCATGTTCACATTCGTACAGACATATCAGTTTAAATAAAAATGAGAAAGAAACACAGGGATGTTTGAAGCAACTGGAAAAACAGATGTCGCCATGAATGCACTGTGTGCAAATAAAGAGTCCTGTCTATGCGTGTCGGAAGTTCTTGAGCACAGACACAGCTGCAAATGACATTAGCACATGTACAATGTGCATGGGAATTCGTCTGGCATAATAAAGATGTGCAGTACATGTGTACAAAAATGTAAAGCACGCCTACAGTGCTTTGTCGGAAGTGAGTACATATGATTTAGTGATTCAAGGTCAAGTGTTATAAACTCACATACATTTTCAAACTCTCAGAAATTTTCCAAGGCTACTGTACATGTAATCACATCAGAATGATAAACAAAACTACAAACATGAGCAGTGTTCACACTAGAATTGTTTTGGGTTCTTAACATTCCTTAAACCCCCTTGACTGATTTATAATGTATAATAAGAACCTTTTTAATTCCTTATTCCTGCAAATTCCAACACCATACAGCAAACTCTACACGCAAACTGTTGGACTCTGATTATGGTGGTATGCCTGACCCCATGTAAAGCAGTTTACTACTAATACTAGTGCGGTACTCACTCCCACAGATTCCAACAAACCCTGGTGTTGGAATTTGACAGGTTGGGGATTGTTAGGGTTTAATTGATGGAGAAATGAGACTTGAAGAAGTGGCTTGGGGCTTAGGCCAAACAAATAATAATAATGCTGTGTTTCCGGCAACCCGACCGACCAAATTTTTTTGGATGCAGCGCCCTCAGTTGGCAGGAAAATTATGAAACATTGTAGATGTTTTAAAGTGAGCACTTTGCAATTTTTTTTAATTTTTTTTTTAACAAAACGGGATGTCTCATAGCTTTTATACATTTCAGAGGAATTGATATTTGCTACAAATACATTGTATGCTCACACATTTACAGACTGTACATGTAACATAAATTATTTGCAAATGTCATCAACCAAAACTACCAAATTATTATGAAATACATGTACCTTACTTGACTGTGAGTGAATAATAGTCTCAAGCATCCTGTGAAATCATGGCACCTGGTGTGCTGTCATTTTCAAGAAAAGTAGAATTTTTGAATTTCCAACGATGGTCAGCCGACCATCGTTGGAAAAAACTGACTTTTTCTCAAATACTGCCCCAATTTTACCAAATTTTAAATAATCTGCATTTTGTTTGCAATTGGTTACCCATCCTATAACGGATGCGCGCCAGCTAGTCTGGTTCCCTGACCTGCCAATTCCTTGACGTCTATAAATTGCTCCATTTCGTCTGAAGTAGGGTCAGGGAATCAGACTTCACGAACAAAAATTTTGTCCTGGTTTTTCCAGCATCTTTGAACACAAAACCTTTCAACAGGTCAGTGTAACAATATTTTCTATAAAATACTAACCCCCAAAATACATTCATTTCTGAAAATAACAGCAAAAAGCAAATATTGTATATTAGCTTTAAGTGACAAAAATTGGATATTTGATTCCGCTATTTTCAAGCATTAAAGGGAATATACAACATTTGCAAACATCGAAAAATAAAACTACCAAGTTTTTACGAAATACCTTACTAGGATGTTGGTAAATGACAGTCTCAAGCATCTTGTAAAATTATAGCACCTGGTGTGAAGTCATTTTCAAGAAAATGAAATTTTTGTATACATTTCCAACGGTGGTCGGCCGACCAGCGTTGGAAAAACCTAACCATTTTTCAACTACTGCTCCAAATTTACCATTTTTTTCAGTCCAAATTTTGTTTGCTATTGGTTGTAAACGTTCATGATTGGGTGCAGGCCATCTACATGTAGACTGGTTCCCTAGCCTTACAATTTTCCATCATCTATAAATTGATCCATTTTATCTTTTGTGGAGTCAGGGAACCAGACTACTTGAACATTTTTGTTTTTCTTGGTTTTTTCAACCTTTTTGAACACAAAACTTCAAAAATGTCAGTGTAACAATATTTGATCTATTATACTAACCCCTAAAATAGTTCATTTCTGAAACTTACAGCAAAACCCAATCATGTACATTCCCTTTAATGTACATGTACATTTTATTTACAGCACTCAAAGACCACGTTGGACTGTATTAACCATAATGCCAATCTATATGTAGCGAACAGGCTTTCTGGCTTTTTTCAAAGTACACATAAATTTTATATCATACAAAATACATGAACACGTAAATCACAGAGCTATATTAAATTACTTGAGCATTAACTCCTCATGCCCTTGCACAGAATAGGTGTGTACTTTCAAATGTGTCCTGGGCATCTAGACATCTCCAGAGAATGTGCGTTATCGAGGAACACAATTATACAAATTACCGGTAGATGGAATGGAATGAAATGTCACCGGTGATTTCTAAATGCGATGCCAGAACATCAAAAGTGCGGCTGCATCTAGATGGGGTTTCATGAATATGACAAAAACATTGAAGTGCGCATACACACACACTTGAGCACAGAGCGACATGGAACACTCGTTTACTGACTGTGCGTTTCTGTTTTGAGCGTAATACGTTTCTGTTTTGGACATATACCAAAGCTGTTCGAAATGTCGAGGTTTCCATAGGTTTGTGTATAAACATGGATACGCCCGGCAGGCTACGCTGAATTTATGGCAAGTTAGCTCCAAAATAGCTCTACGATGTAAATGCACCTCACTGAAAAAAACAACAACGCAGATTTGTGGTTGAGCTTCATATTACAAGTTTGTGACCTTGGCACCCACTGTGTGTATACTTAAAACTAAAATGTGAACTGTAAATGTATTTAACCCAATAGCACCTGTAGTACATTGTAATACATTGTGTTTATTCGATGAAGAATCAATACAACCATAGAGTGCTCAGGCTTGGGGTGCTATAATAGCAAGAAATAAGAAGGGCGTTTTGGGCACCACAAGTGACTAAAGGGTTAACTGTTGCACGTACCACCAAAAAAAAACAAAAAAAGTGTAAGACATCTCTGGTAAAAAAAAAAAAAAGACAAGGCAACCCCTAATAGAGCTGGTCCCAGAGTGCCCAAAGGTCTATTCAATTCGGGGGATTCACAATGTAGTGCGCCACCAAGAGTTTGCCATGGAGAGTCCATTTTTCAAGTTTACGGTCGACAAAACACGGCCCATTTGAACGAGTGTCAGTAGACAACTTGAGCTAATTTGTTATAGATTGGGGCATAGCGTTCTGCCGCCTTACAAAAAAAACACCATATTGATAAAAAGAAAAGAAAAGGGCAAACACATACTTGAATCATACCGGTACCCTTACAAAACTACTAACTGGAAAAAGTAATAATCTCAAATGTCCCACGCTGCGACTTTGTCGACCATCTCCCACAATGCACTGGGAAAAATGGACTCTCCATGGCAAACTCTTGGTGGCGCACTGCATTGTGAAATGCCCAAACTGATTCAGCATGGCTACTCACTGGAAGTTGTTTCATGCATATGGCCTACACAATGGGTCCGATCATCCCATTCATTGGCATGACAGGGTAATCCTATACAATAGCACTGCCCGGCTCACAAGCGCCAGTACGTCAGTGTGGTATAAACAGAATTATGAGCTCCGTGCGCTAACAAGCGAGGGGGCTTTTTTAACCACTGTTGAGTGCCATGGACGGGACACACCAGTGAGTGCGTTCTGGTTTGTGCGCATTATAGCTCGCAGTACGCGCAGTTTTGTTAATGCTAAATGTGCACAGAGCCATAGCGTCTTCACGTGAGCGTCAGGCATTGTCGGCGATGCATTTGAATGTCTCCCCCGATGGTCTCCCCCAACGCGCCCTGTTTTCGAGGAGGCACTTATGCACTGAGCCCACAGGCTAAAAAAATGCATCAAAATAAATTTTAAATGAAGCCAACCAGTAAATGAACTTATAATGCGGCCTTTCAGTACAAATGTACATTTTGTAATATACTGTGCATAAACTGTGTGTAATGCACGTTATATACACTGTGCATGTATGAACATGTGTGCACATATTCCCTTTATCATAAAAAAATAGGTATAACCTGTTAAAAGTAATATCCGCATTAAAGCAACATTTATCCTGAACTGATGAAAATGTGATGCTTCATTAAACTTGGGGAGATCATTACCGGTAGACTAATGCTGAATAGCTGGCTGGATAGAGCAATTACGTGTACAGCTACATGTACATGATGTAGCCTACCCTCTCATTATAAACAATGTGTCAAGTAATTTAAACAATCCAAAAATATAATTTGCTTTACAAGCCATTTGTCCAGTATTAGGGGGGGGGGGGGAGGTGGTTTTACTAAAATTTACATGTATGCATGAACATGTACATGTACATTATGTATATTTGTCTCTACATTTTACATATTTGTAAAATTATTTTTAACCCTAACTCCCTAGGCATTTTTGCTAGGATGCAACCTCAATCCTGCAAAATCCTCCAACTACCTCCATGTAAAAATTACATACAGGCTCAATCCCCCCAAATCATCAGTTATTTCTTGAATGTGGTCCTTGGAGGGGTGACCACTGCCTCAATCCTGCAAAATCCTCCAGCAATCGCTGTCAATATGTTGAGGCAGAGCCAGTGACATCCTGGAGCAGTGCAGAGGATTTCAAGAATAATCTACCGTATGTAGGCCTACATTTGTGCACGGCTGAGTGTAAGCAACATAAGGTCCGGCCCAAGTCCTTGACACAGTGCATCCTCTAAAATCAGCCACACACTTTTGCCATAGAGCCTCATTTCCTCCGTTTCGCAAAGAGGATTTTGGAGGATTTGGAAAGTACATTGTGCCCTCATTTCCTCAATTGTAAAGTGCTGTACAGCCTATTCAACTCACATATTCTTGATGTCTTTTTATTGTCATTGTTGGCCTTTACATTTCACTAAACACCCCCCCCCCCCCAACAACCCCGCCGAAAAAAAAACAGTTATTCTGAACTCGCAAGTGAGCTCGCCACCACACAGGTACTCCAGCATTTGCAAACTTTATATGAACATACATGTACATGTCCACACACATTTCCAGCGCCTTGAGTACCTAATTGTTGGTAGATACGTGCGCTATATAAGACTCCGTTATTATTATTGGCAATGCCAGCGTTATGGAAGAAAACGTAATGTCCATGACTGAGCCAATTAACAATTATATCTAATTAATGATTCAGAGAAATGATCCAAAAACTCATAGTCTGTACTGCCCTTGACTATTACTCAACGGATGTACATCTGTACATGAAAACATGTGACATTCTCCAACTAAGTCTTCTGTAAACTACCATTTGGGTGAACTGGAAATGCGTTTGTACTAAATGTCAATGCAGTAAATTTCTTTGTGGAAAATTCATTATACATGTGACTACTGGGGCAAGACTCATCCTTTGATATTTTATGCCATTTGGGGGAAGAAGTCGGGTGTTTTGTGCATTGTCAGTGAATTAAATGTCAAAGGTGCATGTAGGTTTTATTATTTCTCAACAAACACTCTAAAAAAGGGTTGAAGTATAACCGATTTTATTGAAAACTCAGAATTCAATCAAACTAGCGTGTATTTGGATAATGGAATTATGGCCGGGGAGAGGGGGAGTATCATGTGATGCGTGAGGGCATTGTTCATGAAAATCATTTTTTATGTTCACGGCCATTTTTTTATATGCTGGTCACCACCAGACAGTTGTTACTGTTAAATTCACAAACATTAAGGCCAAAAAAAATAATAGTTCTGCTTCTGTTTCCCTACCTACCCTATTCTGACAGCCCCTACCCTAATTTTTTTTTATTGGAAAAATGAGAAAAAAACACCCAAAACCATCAATTTCTACCTTTTACCCTTGACTACATGCAGACGCCTCCATATGATTGTACACAAAAATTGGCAAAAAAAAAATTCCCTACCTACCTACCCTATTTTCGAATGCCATGTAATATAGTCAGGTGGCATATGGTCGGAATCGTGACCGACTGGTCCAAAGCACCAAACTTGGCAGATAGATTCTTATAGCCCTAGAGAAGATATTTAGAAGGGGTGACACCTGAAATTCTTTTGGGAAGGGTGCCTAATTTGCATAAATCGTTAATCCCTGCCGTGTAATATATTTATTCCCATATTTGGGTATATTTTTATTTTTTTATTTTTTTGAAAAGTGTATTTTGGTGATTCTACTTGCATATTCTTACTTCAATAACATTTTGAAAAACATATAAGTGACTGAATAATTAGGAGGACATAGTAAAGAACCACAATTGCTACTATTTTACCCTAAAGTTACGCGCATTTACCTTTTCCTCAGATATCATCAACTAGTCTCGCCAAACGTGGGTATTGATGAGCTTCAAATTAACAAAGTTACTTACTGGCATAGTTACCCTAACAAAAATAAGTGGGAAATCAAGTGAAAATTGATAACATCTTGATGCTTAGCCCAAAAGACCAAAAAAGGGGAGAAAATGTGGTGTCCGTAAATTGGGCTAGTACGGGAAGGGTAACGTGGGAACTTAAACAAGTTCAACAAAATCCCCCTAAATAAGAGATTATTGTTGTTTACAATAATTTTCTCTACGCCAAAACGTTTTCTCAACAATAATTAGGGGAATTTTCTTGAACTTGTTCCAGTGTTCCATGTTAGGCAACCCTTCACCTACTTGTTAGCCTAATTTATAGACACCTCGTTTTTCCCCAGTTTTTGTTTTCTGGGCTTAATATCACAATGTTATCATAGTTCACATGATTTTGCATAAGGTTTTAATAGGGTAGCTGTACCAGTAAGCTACTTGGTGAATTTGAAGTTCATCAATGCTAATGTTTGGCAAGACTAATTGATGATATCTGGAGACAAGGTAAATGCGCGCAATTTTAGGTCATAATAGTAGCCATTTTGGATCGTTACTATGTCCTCATAATTATTCAGTCACTTATATGCTTTGGAAAATGTTATTTAAGTAAAGATATGTAAGTAAAATCCCCAAAATACACTTTTCAAAAAAATAAAAAAATGGAAATATACCCAAATATGGGAATAAATATATTACACGTCAGGGATTAACGATTTATGCAAATTAGGCACCCTTCCCAAAAGAATTTCAGGTGTCACCCCTTCTAAATATCTTCTCTAGGTCTATAAGAATATATCTGCCAAGTTTGGTGCTTTGGACCAGTCGGTCACGATCTTGACGAAAATTAGATCTAAGCCACCTGACTAATAGGAAGCAGAAGTATTTTTTTTTTTTTGCCTAATTGATTATTAACATGTGTTGGCCTCTACAATACTTTTTCTTCTTTCTTTTTGCTTTTCTTTTTGAGGAGGGGGGAAAGAGAATTCAGGGGGGGGGGGGGGGTGGTGGCAGGGGGTGGGGTGGGTTGAACCCCCTTCACAACCACGCCACACTGGGTCTATACTATACATACATTTGATCGTAAACAACTCTGTTGTTCATTATCAACGCCAAGGAGGTTATGTTTTCATCAAATTTGGTTAGTTTGCTGGTTGGTTGGTTTGTCTGTTTTCTGATAACTCAATATGTTATGGATGGATTTGCACGAATCGATTAGATTTTGGAAGTGATCCGGATCTGGGTCTGGATCCAGGATTTTTTTTAAAGGATTCTTCACCATTTATATATGCGAGTATTTCTTTTGGGTGTACTGACAATATGGCGGGGTATTGTTTAGCCTTGGCAGAGGTTTGCGCTCTCTGAGGGCTTTCTAGTTTACACCAATGGAATTGAACCAAAATTTCAGATCATGCAAACGAGGCATGACAAAGTTTATGGAGCAAGTACCTTCAGCTTTGTGCAAGAGGGTGAGCTTTAATTAATTTAAACGCTACACAAAACAATACTCACTTACAAAGTTTTGCAAATGTGACCAGTCGTGTTTTACAACAGACAGGTCTCAGTAACATTTCTTATATAATAATAACATGCATAGTACATAGGCTGTACAACAGGATAAGCCATTACTTTGATAACATAATTAGCGCCCTCTGTAGTTACAGAAACTTTTTATTGCAACGCCCTCGCTTGGTTCCTTAACTTTCCTGCAATCACATTCTAGCACAGCTAGCTGCATTGATCAGGAACATTCCAACATACCTCAAATTCTAGAATATTGTTAAGTTTTTCTGAGCTGCATTGCATGCTGCATAGCTTAGCTTTCGTGTAATGACAAGGCATTGCTGGAGACACTCATCCACTTGCTTGCGATCACACCACACCTACAATTTTAGAAGTGCTCTGATTACCGTTCAACTACATCAAGTTGGGGACAATTTCCCCTTTGGTTGGTGGCGGCACGACCGTTGGTCAGCCTAGGCGGTGAGTACACACCTAATTTTTATATCTTTCTTTTCAATTTTTATTGTAAATTGTGTCGAAGTTACAATGTATGATACATTTGTTGCATATCATTGAAACTTTGTTTAGAAAATATTTTGAACCTCTTTCAGGATTGTATGGTACAATTGTTACATATAAATTCATATATACCGGTACATGTAGTTACATTGCAGATATAAGCTGTAAATGCTGAATTTAATTGCTATGTAATTTTAAATGATAACAAACTAATGAAATGTCTATTTTGTTTTCTTTAATTCCACAGACTTTAACTGTATGCCCAATTCGGGCGATTCACAATGCAGTGCGCCACCAAGAGTTTGCCACGGAGAGTCCATTTTTCAAGTTTACGGTTGACAAAACATGGCTCATTTGAATGAGTGTCGGTAGACATCTTGAGCTAATATGTCATAGATTGGGGCATAGGGTTCTGCCACCTTACAAAAAACACCATATTGATAACAAGAAAAGAAATGGGCAAACAGATCCTCGAATCATACGCTTACGAAACCACTGACCGGAAAAACTAACAATTTCAAATGTCCCGCGCTGCGAATTTGCCGACCATCTCCCACAATGCACTGGGAAAAATGAACTCTCCGTGGCAAACTCTTGGTGGCGCATTGCATTGTGAATAGCCCGAATTGACTCGTTTTTTGTATATATATTCGAGAGAGCCACAGTGTATATTCTGCATGTAAATGTGAATAAACTATCATCATTGAATTAACTCTAGTCATCTCTCCGAGTCCACTCGCTTCACATCAATATTAACTTTAAGTAGCCTTCGGCCACATGAGGAGTTGCCCTACCGAATTTTCAATAACTCTTCCCTTGGCTACACAAAGACTGTACATAATTTGTACATTGTTTGACTTTGGTTTTTCTATGCTAATATTTATATGCTTTGAGAGTAGACACTGCCTTTGATTGGAGAAGCATTGGATTTTTGGGAGTGGATTTCATTTTGGGTTGTCCACAGTGCACTGTCCCAGGATGGCTTCTTTGAATAAGCCTTTTCGGAGTTCCAACCGGGCATTCGTAACCTGTGACAACGCGCATTGTTTGTCTCAAATGGCCTTTGACATCATCACGCCACTGACTTTACAAAAAGGCTGTTTGTGCATTGTGGGTACTGTCAAAGGGCATTTGAGACAAACAATGTGCGTTGTCACAGGTTACGAATGCGCGCAGTTGGAACTCAGAAAAGGCTTATTGCTGAGGTCCATTACCATTAAGTTTTCAGGAATTTGCTTATTTTACATTTGAAATGCATTTGTAACCTTCTTTTTGATGTTCTTGTTGATGTAAGGTACCAGATGTGCTTTTCAATATTTACCTCTCTCCCAAGTCAGTTTTATGTTTTCTGTTTCATCTTTTGCTAAAGAAATCAGTTTGGGTTCAGAGATTTACTGAACAGTTGCCATTTGTGCCCGTTGGCATTTTGCCTTCAACGAGACAAATGTACTTGTTCACCAGAGATCTGGGCCCAATTTCACGACGCTCCTTAACAGTTAGCAGAAAAGTTGTGTTTAGCATAGCAGAAAAAATTTGCTAACCTTAAGCACTATTTCACGGCGTGGACGTGCTAACGGTCGCGCGTGCATGGAGATTTCTATTGTTACGTCACTAAGTTATTAAAGCAAATTTTTCCTCTGTAGTAAGCGTGCCTTTTGCTGTGCTTATGCTTACGTTCTCCATGAAATAGACGGAGGTTCTGTTAGCAGAAAATCGTGTGCTTAGCAGCGCCTTGAAATTGGGCTCTGTTGTTGCTGCTTCACGATTCAGCTTCCTCCCTGAGATCATCCCTTGGAGACCAGCACAATCCTCCTGGCAAATAGTCTCCTTGGAAATGCCTCACCAGCACCTCCTTCACAGATTGAAAGAAAACGGCACTGCACAGGGTTCCCATTGAAATCTTAAAATGAGATTCCATGACTTTTCCTCCATCTCAATGAAGGTCAGTCCTTGCAAAAATGACGATAAGACATGAATCTGGGACTGAGTGAGAAACATTTCCGAAAAAATTCCATATTGGGCCATCACTTTACCTGCCGCCAAACACATCAATTTTCACCTCACGAGGAATCCAGGAAGCTGTGTAAATGCGAAAACAAATTAGGCAAAATGTGTTTTTAGAGCACATTTTGGATGCACACGTCTGCAGAACATGGTTGAAGCAGCCAGTCAAAACTGATTGAAGTGTCTGGAAGACAGCGGTACGTTATACGCATGACATTGACAACCATGACAACGCTTGAGCCGGCCAATGATAGTGCAATACGTCATTATGAATATTTATTTTCTCATGAATATTTAGTTTATTTCAATGGTACTTCAAATAAGTCCAAAGATTATTGCAACAGCGATCGTGCGCGGCCTAGCGGTTAAGAGTCTCGTGTTTCAAGCAAGAGTCCGGGGTTCAAATCTCGATGAAGTAACTGACTGATTAATAAATAAATCTTAAAATTAATGTGGCCTGACGTTGCGAACTTAGCAAGTTCTTCTTCAGAGGCTAAAACAGAAATGACAGAGATACATACATTAACATGGGGGTGCACACAAACATGCAGGGCTGAAAGAAGAAACACAAAAGGAGGATTAGGAGGGAAAGGTGTGGAAAGATGCAGGGGAGGGTGGATGAGAGAACAAAGAAACAAAGGGAGATGGCAAACCACAAGGGGTCTGGTGTAAACAGGGGAGGGACCAGAAAGGGGAAGGATCAAAGGTCACAGGGAGTGGGAACGGACAAAAGAGTGTGAGAGTGAAGGGATGATGCGGGGGGGGGGGGGGGGGGACAGTATAGAGGTGGAAAGGGATGAAAGATGGCGGGAGATGTGTTAACACAAACAAGGAAGACCAGATGGATTATCTGTAACAGAGGACAATGGAGGAAGAAAAGGATTAATCATTTCCAAGTTGGATGTTGAGACCATGTGGTTGAATAGTTCGAAGACGATTCATCCACACCTTCTCTCTGCTGAGGCGAACTGACTCTTTGCGATGGCCAAGAGATTCAATGCCCTGCAAAATCATATCAGAAATGGAGTGGTTAGGCAGGTTGAAGTGATGACCAACAGGGGTGTCTAGTTTCTTGGTGTTGACCGTTGACCGATGGGCATAGAAACGCTTCTTGAGCGTATTCTTAGTCTCACCTACATACTGCACTCCACAGACCCTGCAAGAAATGAGATATATGACATTAGAGGTGTTACAAGTGATGTTACCAATGGTTCTGTGGGTAGTGACAGAAGAGTGGCCAGAAAAGGAGTCAGACTCCTGGATATGAATCTGGCAGACAACACATCTGGAACTGCACTTGAAAGTACCATGCTGGGTGGGAGGGGATGCATCTAAGGATGGGACTTCAGCTCGAACAATCAAGTCCCGTAGATTTCGAGGACGCCTGTAAGCCAATGTGGGGCCGTTGGGGATGGCGCGGGCAAGGCGATCTGAAGTATGGAGGATATGATGATTGTCATTAGTGATTTTGCGGAGGGGAGGGAGATTGGGGTGAAACGTGGTAACCAAGGGAATCATGGGTTTGGCCATGGCATCAGGGGCCTTTCCCGTGAGAGCTTGATTTCTGGGGATAGATTTAGCTCTGGCAATGGCACGATGAACTTGGCGAGAGCTGTGACCCCTGGCCACCAAGTTGTTCATCAGTATCTGTGTATGGCGGGAGAAATCGGAATCATTAGAACAAATTCTTCTGAGTCTGAGTGCCTGGCTAGACGCTATGCCAGTTTTGCAGTGCCTGGGGTGACAGCTGGAGGAGTGGAGGTACTGGTGGGTGTCTGTGGGTTTGGAATACAGGTCAGTGGTTAGTGAGTTGCCTTGCTTGCGGACGGTGACATCCAGAAAGTGGGTTTGGTGAGCCGAGAACTCCGATGTGAATTTGATGGTTCTGTGGAAGGAATTGATGTGGTTAGTGAAGGTCAAGAGACTGTCCTCATCACTGGTCCAGATGAAGAAAACATCATCAATATATCTCCACCAGATCCAAGGGCGACATGGGGCCGAGGCAAGAATGCGTTCTTCGAGGTCACCCATGAAGAGGCAAGCCATCGACGGGGCCATGCGAGTGCCCATTGCAGTGCCGTGTACCTGTAGATAGTGTTCACCAAGGAAGGAAAAATTGTTCTTCGTTAGTATAAGTCTCATGAGGGTGCCAACATCACTGATGGGAGGAGTCGTGTGTCCTGCCTTGGCCAGAGCCAAGGAGCAAGCACGAACTCCCTCCTCATGTGGGATGTTGGTGTACAGAGATGAGACGTCGAAAGTCCCAATGATGGCTGTGCTGGGAATCTGGTCCTTGATTCCTTCAAGCTTGCGTAGGAAGTCTGGGGTGTCGTGAATGTATGACGAAATCTGTGGGACAAGGGGTTTGAGAAAACTGTCAATGAACAGGGAGATGCGTTCCGTGGGTGAGCCATTACCGGAGATGATGGGTCTACCGGGGTTGCCAGCCTTGTGAATCTTGGGTAGCAGGTAAAATCTGGCAGTCCTACAATCACAGGGAGAAAGAAATTTGTGAGCTTTCTTCGACAACTGGTCACGTGATCGCATATCGTCAAGTACCTGTTGTATATCTTGACAGAAAGTGCCTGTGGGGTCAGAGTCAAGGCGGGTATAGTTAGTGCGATTATCCAACTGGCGGTGGGCCTCATCAATGTACTGCTGACGATCCATGATGACCACAGCTGAACCTTTATCTGCTGGCTTGATGATGATGTCGGTGCGAGAGCGCAAGGAGTTGAGAGCCAGGCGCTCCTCTCTGGGGAGATTATCATGAGTCCTGTGGGGGAAGTTGTCCGGGTTAGTGACTTGGGAATTGATAACTTGAACATATGTCTCTATGGCTGGCACACGATTCTTGGGGGGTACCCATGAACTCTTGACTCGAAAAGGCTCTGGCTCACACGGTTCACTGTCCAGGAAAAACTCACGCAGGCGGATTCTACGGTAGTATTCCGTGAGATCTTGGCTGAGCTGAACCTGGTTCACAGAACGGGGAGCGGGACAAAAATTGAGACCCTTGGAGAGAAGTTTGTGCTCTGCGTCAGATATTGATGAGGAAGAAAGATTAACTACAGTGTTGACAGGGGGTTCTGGCGGTGGCGTGGTAGATGGGGACCTAGGACGTCTGAAACGTCTGTGTCTGCGTTGCTGTTGCTTGGCAAGCAAGCCACCAATCTTCTTGTTTCTCCTGTTGAGTAGGACAGAGTCAAGGTTAGACAAACCCCTTTCAATCTCATCATGGAAATTCCTGTACGTGGAGTCAGAACAACTGGATTTGAGTTGGGAGTCAAGGTGGGAAATATTCTGATGGAGGTCCTCACGTGTAAATTGACACTGCTGAGAGAGAATATTGATGAGTTTAATAGAGGCACCATGTAGAACTTGATTCCATCTCCTTTGAAGGTGTGGTGGGAGGTTTCCTAAGCAGGGAGTGTGAGACAGTTGCAAACCTTTGGGGATAAATCGAGAGAGGGAGTAAAAACTGTAGTTATCCTGATGGTAGGAAAAGCGTAAGGCCTTTTCCTTTGCCTTTCTGAGCTGTTGGAAAGTGCAAATGGTGTCACTCATATCTGTAGAAAGGGAGAGAATAAATGGTTAATACAATAAATCAGTGGAGGAACACGAAGACAAAAAGTACAAGTCAAATGGAGTTGCTCATGCCTTTTGAAGGGACAGAGCAAAACAAAATTGTAGGTACCTGTAGTGTGGAGAGAACAGTTTGATTAGTACATGATATAAAACGATCCAAAGAAGGAACAAAACAAAACACAATGAAACTTACATGACAGCAAGGAGGATCACCACGAAGGGATACTGCAACAGAGAAGTTGAAACATGAAAAAAAGTAAAACTGCTGCAAACTGCTTACTGACTGGATGGACCTGAAATATATAAATCTTAAAATAATGTGGCCTGACGTTGCGAACTTAGCAAGTTCTTCTTCAGAGGCTAAAACAGAAATGACAGAGATACATACATTAACATGGGGGTGCACACAAACATGCAGGGCTGAAAGAAGAAACACAAAAGGAGGATTAGGAGGGAAAGGTGTGGAAAGATGCAGGGGAGGGTGGATGAGAGAACAAAGAAACAAAGGGAGATGGCAAACCACAAGGGGTCTGGTGTAAACAGGGGAGGGACCAGAAAGGGGAAGGATCAAAGGTCACAGGGAGTGGGAACGGACAAAAGAGTGTGAGAGTGAAGGGATGATGCGGGGGGGGGGGGGGGGGGACAGTATAGAGGTGGAAAGGGATGAAAGATGGCGGGAGATGTGTTAACACAAACAAGGAAGACCAGATGGATTATCTGTAACAGAGGACAATGGAGGAAGAAAAGGATTAATCATTTCCAAGTTGGATGTTGAGACCATGTGGTTGAATAGTTCGAAGACGATTCATCCACACCTTCTCTCTGCTGAGGCGAACTGACTCTTTGCGATGGCCAAGAGATTCAATGCCCTGCAAAATCATATCAGAAATGGAGTGGTTAGGCAGGTTGAAGTGATGACCAACAGGGGTGTCTAGTTTCTTGGTGTTGACCGTTGACCGATGGGCATAGAAACGCTTCTTGAGCGTATTCTTAGATTAATAAATAGGAATAAAGGAAAGGAGAGGGTGAGAGTAGAGGAGGGAAAGTGGAGGGAATAAACATAAAGGATGCAACTTTTGGCGCTTGAAAATTAATTGAAAAAGTGGTGGCCCAGTACGGAAATTTTTCTACATTTCCAATTTTGTTAGGAAATACTTTGAAAATATTCTGGACTCTCCATAGACTTTGTACACAACCGCAGGTTGTAACATTCTTTCTAACAAAACAACCAAACAAAAATGAAAATCAAGACCAATTTTTGGGATGTAAAAAAAGTCATACAGCCGCAGAAACCCATCAACTTACCAATCTATACTTGGGGGACTTCTCCGACACTCGCTGACAACTCCTGGTCATGCTCGCCTCCATGGGCGAGAATATCTTCGGCAGGAAGTACCGCAGCGGAATGTCCGCCGCCCGCGTCAAATTCACAACCGAAAGCGAGTAGTCGGCTTCATCCTTCGACGAGGGTAGTTCGTTTTCCAGGAAAATCCCATCGCTCTCGTCCTGATGCGACTGTGCCATGATACTCTAAGAATACTTCAAAGGATGAAGGCTTACAAAAAGATGAAGGCTTATTAACTAAAGGCTTACTTGTTTTTGTGAACGCCGCCTTCTCCAAAAACGCTTCCGTAATTTATTACACTAAATCTCTGCACTTACACCCAGTAGTCTGTGCACATATGCCTCCTATCACTAATATTTCATGACTGCAGAGGAGGAACCAGACATAATTTTTTTGCGCGGTGTCCTAAATAGCGCCCTCTGTTTCCATCTTTATGACCTAAAACGAAATACATTGTACATTCCAAACCATCCAAGCCAGACTACTGTCGAAACATCAGATTATGCCAGAACTCCCAAAATGATCCCTATTTCATATTTACTTATTTATATTTATTTATTTTATTCCTTTCTGGTAAGGAAACCAAGGATTCCTCCAGATTCCTCAAGACGTCCCCGATAATGTTGAAATAGTGACGGAGTTGAGAATCTGTATCTAATCTGTCGAAATACAAAGAGCAGAAGTCAGGCGCGGATCCAGAGGGGGACGAAACATCCCCCACGGCCACCAGTCTGACTAAGGGTTCATACTTCATGCGAAAGCGAAGCGAATTTGACGTTATAAAACATTCGCTGCGAAATTCGCCCCAGTTGAAATATGTTCAACTTTTACGAATTCGCAGCGCGAATACTTGCCACGACGTCACAAATTCGCGTTCGCTTTCGCGCCGAGTATGAACCGGGCTTCACAAGAAAAGTGTATAATTGTTAATAAAATATAACAATGATAGGGCCTGCCTGTCCTCAACAATCGGATATAAACATCTGACGCCCCCGCAAAAATTCCTGGATCCGCCCCTGAACGCACCCGATGCATTTTTAAAAAAAGAAGCCTACATTATTAGTGTTCATTGTTGCGTAACGTAAGTATGCTAGTACACGAATAGGCAGAGGCCTGCGCGTATATTGACCAAACAAATGAAAAAAAGGTGGCTCATTATCGCCCAAAATATCGACTTCTGTTCGGCAATTGGCTTTAAAAATTGAATATAGTTGACAAAACCTCACGGCGCGTGGGTAAAATACGTTTAATAGCAATACGGGACCTAACATTTCGCTGATAAATATGTTTGGCACTTTTACATTACGATACGGAGCGATTGGGAAAATGATACTTTGAGAGTGAAAAAAAAAACAGTCTCCAGCCTATCTCCACTCAATGATCTGCAATGTCGGCAATAATTGGGGGCCTTATAATAATAAACAAGATCAGTAGCGGGACCCCCCCCCCCCAACCGCTGACTAATGTTTTGAAAGATGTAAATTTGGCCAAAATCAGAATGGATACCATACTTCTATTAAGTTTTCAAATTAAAATGTAGGAGAAATCGTCGTAAAGTGTTGGGGGGGGGGGGGGGGGAGAGGTGATGCCCATGAGAACCCCCACCACCAACTATGGACTCAATCCCCCAACTCCCTTTATTTCACCTCGTCCCGGTTTTCTGAAAGTAAGATCCCCCCTGAAAATAGCCGAAAGAATGGAACAGCATTATCGACCGAGGGGGGGGGGGGGGATTTTATCATTGGTTCATGGCAACTAATTCCGAGTCCAACTAATATCCAATGCCTGAAATGTAAGACGACAATTTTCAATGTAGCAAACTATGACGAAAACGTTCGCAACTTCAATATATTATAAAATCACGTTCCCATTGACGGGATTTCTCGGGATTGTATGAGAATGCATCCTTGTTCACAAAATTAATGTAAACTTAAAGCTCATTTTCAATGACGCCACATTTCAATCGACTGCAATAATCTGGATCCTTAAAAATCAAAACATCATTCGGATTACGCCAAATCGAATTCGTACTTCCGATTTGTCCGTAGCCGATTTTGCGATCATTGTTAACATTTTGAGTATTTTATTGTTAACATTTTGGCGCGAGGTTTAGTTAGGACTGAAAATTTCACACAAAGTTAGGACTGAAAATTTCACACAAAGTTAGGACTGAAAATTTCACACAAATCTTGGATTTTATTAAATATCCAATGCCTGTAATGTAAGACGACAAATTTCAATTGGCAAAATTTGACGAAAACGGTCACAACAGTTATATTCTGAAATCACGTTCCCATTGACGGGATTTCCCGTGATTTTATGAGAGTGCATCCTTGTTCACAAATTTAAACTTAATGCTCATTGTAATTGACGCCAAATTTCATTCGACTGCAATAATCTGGATCCTTAAAAATCAAAACATCATTCGGAATACGTCAAATCGAATTCGTACTTCCAATTCGTCCCTTTCCGATTTTTGCGATCATTGTTAACATTTTGACTATTCATTGCTAACATTTTGACTATTGCGCAACGAAAAAAAAATATTTCTCGTTTTTAATTCAGAAATTGTGTATTTTGAGTAGTCAGACTGTTTTTGCACAGCAAAATGGGCACCGTTGAATTACAATTTTTGCCGTGTTTCAGCCAAATTTAAAAATGAGGGCAATGTCATAGTTATCAGGCCCAATTTTCTATAGTAGTATAAGTCCAGGACAGTGACCAGCCCATCAGGTCACCAGCGCGGGTTCGAATCCAGTAGTGTAGGCCTAGTTAGTTAGGTTAGTTGGGTGTAGGGTTAATTATTAAGTAATTTATGTAGATATGTAAATTATATGTAAATAGCGTAGTATTGTAATGTAAATGTTGATTGCTTCGCAGATTGGAGTGTGGTTGGAGTAAGATCATCAGAGAGCAGCTACATTTCGTCTGCGAAGCATCAACCCCCTGCACCCATTTTGCACTTTTTTTTCAAATATCAAAGCAACTTTAAAAAATGACTATTGCGCCTGTTACATCCCTACTGTTTAATATCATGGCGAATCTTTGAAAATAATTCAGAGTTTTCCACTTTAAAGCTGGCCGCCTAAACCGTTAGATTAAATTTCTGGAGGTATATTAATACATCATTAAAAAAAAAAAAATATGACTGAATTATCGGTGCCAGTTTTCCTCCAATATTACTAAAATGAATTCGGGACCTAACATTTTGCTGATCAATATGTTTGGCACTTTTAGATTACGATACGGAGCGATTGGGAAAATGATACTTTGAGAGTGAAAAACCAGTCTCCAGCCTATCTCCACTTAAAGATCTGCAATGTCGGCAACAATTGGAAAAAAAAAGCATTTGAATTATTAGGGGGAGGGGGTAAATACCCCCTTACGCCCTCCCCCCGCTGGCCACGCCTATGTGGCTGTAGATATGTCTCCACTAAATTAAAGAGAAAAGAACTTTTGAAAAATGGTAAAGTCTCAAAAGTTTCTTCCAATAGCGCTAACTATATCATCCATGGGTCTTTTAATGTTACTCCGTTTGTGCTGTAGGTTCTTTTCAGCAATAATAGAGTCACGTGGCACTGATTTTGACCCTAGACAGAATAACAAGGAATGCTCAGTCATCCGTGGCCACGGACACACAATCAAGGTATCATTAGAAAGAAGACCACATGGATGTCTCACATGATTTGAAAATATTTATTAGATTATTTATAATTTACATTTACATCTGGGTTTCGTCTCTTTTTTCTTCTTTTTTTTTAAACTCCCTGCCTTATAGCCCTAAAGAACATTTCTAGAAGGGATGACACCTGAAATTCTTTTGGGAGGGGTGCCTAATTTGCAAACCGTAATAATGCCATCATAATTATCCATTCCCTTTTACGCTTTAGAAAATGTGATATCATGCAAGAAGAATCCCCAAAATCTACTTCACACAAAAGAAAAATCATTATGATGGAAATGACACAGAGGCTGTTTACGACTTATGCAAATTAGGGCTTCCCAAAAGAATTTCAGGTGTCACCCCTTCTGAGTGTCTTCTTTAGGGCTATAAGAAATTAAGAATCCATCCGGTAAGTTTGGTGCTTTGGACCAGTCGGTCACGGCACGATTCCCGACCTAACCATTAACTGGCAGAACATATTTGGGGGTGTCAGATGAGATTGAATTAAAGATATAGTCCATCATTTGTAATTTGTGCATTTTCTTCGTTTGAAGCAACAAAAGTGTTCAAAATCTAATGAAGGATACTAAACAACTAACCTGATGAAGTCTCAGCTAAGCTTCAGCTGTATATTCCGAGAAAAACAGCATTCTAGGATCTCAATTTCAAATCAAAAGTTACTGAATCATTTTTGAATTGTTTTGAATTGCAGCTATACGCGACGTCACGCACTGATCCGACGAATTATAACAACCGCGCGCGTGTGCGTCGTGCCAATGCTTGCGCGCGCTTCGCCGAATAACAAAACGAACTACTAATTTAAATTTTCCTACGGTGTGTCTTAAGACGCACCGTTGGAAAGGCCTTCTTTCGGTGATTTAAAAAAGACAGCTTCCCAGAAAGAATAATTTCACAGGGAATTTAGTTCCCTTACTATCTTTCAACCAAGTTTGTTTTTCAACAATAATTACGCCAGTTACTTTTTGGATGGCTGCAAATGGTGGACTATAGCTTAAAGGTAGACACTTTGAGATCTTGGTAGAAGACAGACGTGTCTGCTTTGCCTTGTCCATTTATTTGTGGGTAAAAATTAACACTAGCGATGTTTATACTTTTGATGAAAAAAGAAGAAAAACTAAAGAAAAATGGACCGTGGACTGAACTGCACTTCCCATGCTCTTGCAGTGCAGCTGGCAATGTTTTCTTAGTTCATTCAATGCTCAATTCTTCTGCAAAACGCGGCATTAGAATGGAAAATGAAATAGGAGATCAGGATAAATACTAATGAAGCTCAAATTAAATGCAAAAACACTTGTGAACTTGAAAGGGGCACACTATATCACAAGATCACGAAGCTACAAAACGGATAACATTAGGTTCAATAGCGCGCAAGTGAAAGTGTCAAGACCGCTGTATATAAACAGCGCCCTCCCACTCAATTATGCAAATGAGGAGACGCTTTCGATCGCTAGGGCCAGCTGGTGCCTAGACGTCGCATCGCACAAGCGATGCTGAATTTGTGACACACGACCGCGCACCATCGGATTGGCGGTTGACATAACTTGCACTTGCACAGAAAATTGCTGAAGCCACCTGTTGTTGGAGTTGAATACATTTGTCGAAAAATCGCCTGAAATCGATCAGGAGGCGCAAAAACCTTTCATATTTATGGATTTGATACCCATTACTGCAGATCACATCCTAGGTAAGTTGTTTCTTTTTCTAGTAAAGTATGAAAGGCAATCGGCGGTGTGTTTTGTCTGATTTGAAGACTGGTTTTTACTTTTGTGTGCAAAGCTGCCTGTGAAAACCAGTCGGTGAAACTGAAAGACAGCTGAACCACCTCACGAAAAGGACTTGAAATTTCACTTTGTTGAATGTGTTTCCTGAAAAGTCAAACTGATTCTGTGGAAAACTGAAGTTAGAGCTGAAGTTTTTTGTTTTGGTTTTAAAATGTTCATTGTATCTGAGGGTTCCGAAAAGGGAGTGACCGATTTTTATTGAGATTAAAATGACAGGTCAGGATGGATGAGAATGGATTTATAGGAAAGGATGATTCACTGTGCATTGTTTGCTTGTGAATGCTAAGTGCTTACTCAATTATTGATATTACCTTTTGATAGCTTCACACACGCTGGTGCTGATTATAAATGAACTCCTTTAAAATCAGCTTACAATTTGTTTATTTTATTTTTAAAATATTTTTTTTCTATGTTAATTTTGTCATAATTTACATTGTCATTGTGTTCTGCCTGAGTCGATAATAAATCGTCGCTGAGCCCAACCGGCCTATCTGAATTTTTCGCTAAATTCAGTGGTTGATGGAATTATGTTCTTTGTGCTAGGCCTACTGTCTTTCTAAATATTAAGAAAAAATTATAATTATCTGGTTTTTGCAAGATTTTGGAAATAAAAAAAAATGGACAGATCACACAAAGTGGAAATTTTTTTTTTATCTGTTTTTTTTGCAAGATTTTGGAAATTAAAAAAAATTGACAGATCACAGAAAGTGGAAATTTGTTTTTCACGAAGCGACACAGTTTGGATAAGTCACTTTGTTAAACCTCGTTGCCGCTTCGTCCTGATCCCACGAAGTGGCTCAAATGGTTGTTTCAATAAAAATGCATTGAGAAGTTTCTTCAGCAGTTTTTAAATATGGTTATGATTACCACATTTATATCAATTAAAATATTAGCAACTTTTTTGTATTTTTTCAAATAAAATTGGTCATTGAATTTCACACTTTGAAACAATTTTGTTCAAAATTAACTACTATACTTTGGCAAGGACGTCGTCTGGATCTTCGACGTGCATGCGTATACGAGATAGGTCGCTCTCAGCAACGAAGAAATCAACGTTTTTTGGTCCCAGGAAGTGACCTATTGGAAAATGTTGCTGTGTGTGTGCATGAAAAATAAAAATTAAAGTTTCACGAAGTGACGTTTGATGCTGGGGATGTGTTTAACCTAAATCTGCTGAGTTGTTTGCCTTGGGAACAAATTAATTTCATAATTTAACTATCAAGCTATAGGCCTATGTATAAATCCTTGGTCAATCAGAAATATTGATATGGGGGAAATAACTGATCCAAAATCAGTGTATAAGAACATTGGCAGTATAGTAGGGCAAAAACGGGGGAGTTTGTTGCAACGAAATTGGGATTTCATTCTTTTCCTTTTAAAAATGATCAAGGTCTTGTCGACATTTACATTGTAAACAAAAAGTTCACTCATGATCTTGCGTTGTAGTCAACTTACAAAGGAAGTAGTGAATTTTTTTGGTAGAAGAAATAAAAGTATATTGTTAATTTTGGATTACTTGTGGAATTACGTCGTTGTTTTTCTTTACATTGTCCAACTGCATGCTTCAATTTTTTTTAATAACACTTATCGATTAACATACTATTAAGGCCCCCCCCCCCCAAATAGTTCTGCTTCCGATCACATGGCATTTGAAAATAGGGTAGGTAGGTAGGGAAATTATTTTTTTTGGCCAATTTATTTTGTGTACGATCATATGGAGGCGTCTGTGCGTAGTCAAGGGTAAAAGGTAGGAATTGATGGTTTTGGGGTGTTTTTTTCCCTCATTTTTCCCATAAAAAAAATTAGGGTAGGGGCTGTCAGAATAGGGTAGGTAGGGAAACCGGAAGCAGAACTATTATTTTTTTTGGCCTAATGCAAAATGTCCCGTCAACCTTAAAACAAGGAAGTGATTTTTAAGTGGGTTCCCTACAGTTTGTAAAGGATCTGGACTTTGTGTAGTGTGGAGGAATGGGAATCAAACGGTGTTGCGCTTGACTTTACATGTAGCTTGTACTTAAAAGTTGAAGTAAGGAAAAATGTAAATTGAGTCCACCTCCCCCCCCCCCCCCGACATACAGTAATCCGACATACCTGGATTTTTGTTGTTGGCCAAATTTCCAACTTTTTTTTTCTCCACATTTGGCCAATATACACAGCTACAATGTACATGTATTTTAAAGCATGACATCTAAAAGTGGAAAGGCCAAAAAAAAAAGAAGTTCTGCTTCCGATTACATGGCATTTGAAAATAGGGTAGAAAGGTAGGACATTTTTTTTTGGCCAATTTTTTTGTGTACGCTCATATGGAGGCGTCTGCGTGTAGTCAAAGGTACTGTAGTAATTGATGTTTTTTTTGTGTTTTTGTTTTCTCCTCCCCCCCCCAAAAAAATTAGGTTTGGGGCTGTACATACATGTAGTAACATACATGTACATGTAGTTTGAGAAATACCACCACTATATATAATGCATGTGATCATAGTCATCCTACTTGTGTAGAACGTCCATGGTACAGTGCCAAGTTGACGACAGTGTTTGTTGCTCATGTTGAGGTCTGTACTATGACTACGTATGGGTCCTTCAGCTTGGCTAGCTATCACATTGATTTGATACTACCGTACTTTACAGGAAGGAAATTGCAGTTGTGGAATCTGAATAGAAATCAAAGGAAAGAGGAAGTAAACTGGAACTACACTACTATTGTTTTATCTAAATTTGGTCAAGTTTGTAATTTACAGGCGATGTCATTCATACTTTTGTCACATTGTTTGTGTCAAAGAACTAATGTTGAACCCAACTTCTACAAACTTATGCTTAGTCTGGGAGAACATTTTTTTCTAATTAAAATTGAGACGCATGTCTGGCTATGCTTACCATACTTGAAAAAAAATAAAAAGGTAGCTTAAAAAAGTACAAACAATGCATTTTTTTTTATAAACACCGCAGCAAAAAGAAAGTCAACACTCGTTAGGATTTTTACAATTTTTGTCAAGATTAGAAAATGATTTGTATTGTCAGATTTAGTGTTTTGAATATGAAGAATTTGTTTTCTAAAATAATGACTGTGATTTTTGTCTTTTTTTGTGTGCGCAAATTGAAGTTCATCCATGAAGGCAGGAAAACGCTCTTGTTTCATTGTATTTGAACAGTAATGATCATTGGTGGACAGCTGGATTTTGTGTATTAAGATAGACATAACTTGAGAACATAGAACGCAAATAACGTGAAATTTTCACAGTTACTAGTCAGATAATACCGGCATTGTACATGTACCGGTAACTTATTTATTACTATATTATATTTATTAAATGGAGCAAGCTACATATTTTTAAATATTTTTTTTTCTCAGTTCACTTTCTTTTTGACTCACCCTGTAGTTTCTTCAAATTTGAAAGTTTCAACTTACGTTGTACAAATACATGTACCGGTACGTGTGTTGTTCACTACCTGAAACTGATAGTAAAATGTGTATCATTTAAAATGGAGGCATTCATTTGCATGTAGGCAGTAGAGGAAGTTTGTACTGAGGGCACAATTGATTGACTCAATGTCACATTTATAATTTTTAATTTATTTTCTTTTGCATGGTGGGGTTAACAGCCATGTTTTGGCTATGACATTAAACAATCAGTAGCCAATTTCTAGGCGCTCCTTAACACTGCTGTCAGCAAAAAAATTGTGCTAACTTTTTTGAAGGGTCCATAAGATGAAAGTTTCTTAAAGACATAGTCCATCATTTTTTTTTGTAATTTGTGCATTTTGTTCGTTTGAAGCAACAAAAGTGCTCATTTTAATTTTATTCATGGATGGTTCATGCAGACACATGAAGCCCTAATACCAGGCCCATCTCCAGGACCACACGTCTAGCTGCCAGACAATAAACTTTTTATTGCTAAACTCTACTCCAGACTGGACAGGACCTGGTGTGGATTTAGAGGGGGAAACCCGGGGATAATTAGGCTGGGCTCATGAACAAGGGATTTCCCTTGGGGATTTTACCTAAATCTCTGTCCACACATTTTGCGAAGTCACTGATCCCATGAATTAACATATTGCTGTCTGCCGTTTTGACATGCCTGGGGCCAATTTCACAAGCGCAGAAATTTGTTAAGCCCAACACTCTTAAGAACAAAAGGATACCGGCTAATACTTCATGTAATGCAGGTTGAGACTTACACCAAGTTTCGTGTAAGCAATGAATTTGTCGGGTGTCCAGCAGAAGGGCATATGAGCGTTCTGACGCTAAAATCATTTTCAAGAAAATTGCATTAAAACTTTTTTTCCATTGTTCCCCAGCGTGTATTATGAATCCAATGTTTCCCCACCTGCATGACATGTACATGTAATATAAATCGTACGAATTTGAAATTTGTCACATGTATGAATCATAAGTTTTGGAACAACTGGTAGTAATTTCTGACAAAAATGTTTAAATTTCATTAAAATAGAGGCAGTTTGCTGCAAAATTCCCTTTTGCTGGGAACATTTTGGTCATTACGCGCTATTGCATAAGGGCATGTGCACATATATGCCCTTTTGCTGGGTAGTGGATACATGACGAATTTGTGGTACAGTATGTTGTCATACTGCTTAAAGGGGCACTAGGTCCTGAAATCCTCGAAAATGTCATGTTTTGTATTGTTTACTTATCCTATTTCAAACATGTGGTTAAAAGGAAACCAACCTAATGTCTTACAATTCCCGAGAAAAGACGAAAAAACCCCCGGGTGTTTACATCGGACATGACGGAGTACGAATACGTTTTTCGAGTCGTTCTCATACAGTGTACGATACACACGTTGTGTGTTTCGGGAACAGCGGTGACCAATCACCAATGCAAAAAAAATGTGGTTTTTTCAACGTCTGCAAGAGGCGAACACTTTACGAATGAAATCACAACTAGCATCCAAACAGTTCGAATTTATGGGGTCGCAAAAGTGGACCCCGAAATTCGTTCTCGCACGCATAATACAGGAATAACACGAAAAAGCCCAGTTTTGAAAGGATAGTTGTGTGGATGTTTATATCCTACTTTTAAATGTTCTTTCCGATTAACATAATCTCGTTCAAAGTGCGTTTTGTAGCCCAATTGGGCTGTTCCAGGACCTTTTTTTTCTGCTGTAGTTAGCGCAACATTTTTGCTAACCATTAAGCAGCTTATCTGATCGACCAAAATTAAGGATGTTTTTGATTAAAAAACAACAACCTTGTGTGCTTACAAGTGCACCTTTTCGTGCTCTTGAGCCTTCTGTACAGTAACACAATTTCCAGTAATGTGTAGGCTGGTCCATTGACCTTAGCTTTTGCAGTGACACATGATGTAGCGATAAGTGTCAAAAGCCAGCCTTCGGCCTCTAAATTTGGAGCTCTTCCAATTGACAGTTTAGTCATGAAGTAATCGGAAATGGAAGTGCGAAGTACGTGTACAGCGTGAGTGGGGAGAATCTTCTCCAAACCGGGGCAGCCCATCTCTGGTAGAACCTCTGATATATCTAAGCATGCATGACGTCATTTCATTCCAAAGTCAGGACTGAGATTGTGATTGGTATATTTCGATGCCACGTTTTTGTAATACAACAAACTGTACAAAAATGCTACTCATCGCAGGCGTGATGTTTACGCATGTGGGGAGCTTGCATTACGTGCATATACATGTAGAAGGTGCCTGCTGATTGGTCAGTTTCTCGAGGTCATTTGCAATCTAGATGCATAATTAATTGCTGAATCTGTTAACATATCGTAGACATTGTAACATCCCCCATCCCCCCCCCTCCCCCCACAACACGGATTTATGCCCCTGGTCAGAGGAATATAGTCTGGCCTTTAGGGTCAAGCAAAAGTTGCTTTTTTATTCCTTTTCAGAAATTCAAAATGAATATCATATGAATATCGGAAATAAACAGTTGCCAGCTTCTTCCATCATGGACTTTGATAGAGCAGGATTTGCTGCCGACGGTAGCTTTAAAATCGTTCATATTGTGAACGCTCCTATGGGGCTTTCATCAAGCCTGCCCAAATAGAAATTTCATCCTTTTGCATCTGTGTATCGGGCACATTAATTGGTTGCTGCACAAAGAGATGACCTTTTGTGCCCTACAATGCCATCAAGTCTCTGAAGTTCCTAGTGAAAGACCCAATTATTCTGGACCACCCTTGGCGTTTATGTTTATCGTTCCAAACAAGTTGGTGTGTTCTTATCGCCAACACCCAGTTCAAAGCTGAGCTCCTATAATGTGTTAAGAAGTTGACCTCTTTCTGTTCCGTTGAAGGAAGCAGCCTTCGAGGTGCGAAGGATGTTTCTGAAAAGTGGACTTGCAGGCAATTGTTAAATTTTTCCAGTGAGCATTATTGCCACGTCTTTCTTTTGATTTACATTTTGGGGTACTGACTGTAGTAGGAAACATTCTGGAGAAGGAGGTGATTGATACCATCACACTGCATTGACTTCATTCTTACTTTGGATTATTTGGGATGTGTTTTCAGACGAGGGTAATTTTTATTGTTTCAAAGCGTGACATTTTCTTGTCCCAGTAACCTGTCAACTTTCTAATTTGCCTTCAAGTATCACTAGCTAAAAAAGACTTCAAACTTTTCTCATTTGTTGGGTAGGTAACAGTAGTTTCACTGTTAGGAAAAAGAATTTACAAAACCGTACACTTCGTACGGGGACAGGAAAAAAGTGGACTCCAAATTAGAATGACCTCTATTTAAGATAAAAGAAAACTGTTGTATAGGCCTGAAACGTACAATTCATGCTTTTTTTGCATGTGTGCTTTCTCACAAGAGCCAAGTGGGAACGAAAGCCACCAAGCTCCCATAACTTTAATAGACAGCGCACATGTATGTAAACAAAGCAAATCACTACACTGTATGTCTCGGTCTATTTCAGAACAAGACTAAAGCAAAAAGGAAAACAAAATAAAAATTTGGCATCATCAACTTCCGTTCAGGAATTCAAGATGATGCCCTCCTGACTGGAGTACGTTTTTAAACACTGCTGACATGTAACTTAATTGCATCATGCAACCCAGTCCAAGGCCACTTAAATACTTCTTGAAAGAGTTCAACCTTGGCACTTACACGTTGAGTCCTGGAGGTTAGCCAAACTTTCATCATTGGCGAGTGTTAGTACAGGAATACATTGAGAAGGAAATGCGCGACAGAATATAATTCGAAGACGGAAGAGTAATTTGTTCATGACTATTCTCCTGAGGTCATTGTTGCAAATGTGATGTACTTGAATCTTAGACCCCCCCCAAAAAATGAATAAATAAAAAATTACACAAAAACTACAGGTCAATGTGAGCACATTGCACTCTTGTAGAATGCCATGGTCCAGTGGTTACGGCGTTTGACTCATGCATGATGGTTCATGGGTTCAAACCATGCCAGAAACATGGTGTTTGTGCCCTTGGGTAGGACACTTAACCACAATTGTCTCTCTCCACCCAGGAGTATAAATGGGTACCTGTGAGGGTAGTGGACCAAATGTGCGCTGATATCGGCTGCGACGTGGTCTTGGGCCTGATGAGCAGGGGTACAATTGTAAAGCACTTTGAGATCATTGATATGACATGTATGATGGAAAGTGCTATGTAAGCATTACAGTTTATAATTCTTTTCCCCTTGAAAAATTGACAATATTAGTGTATCAACAAGAAAGAAGAACAGCAGAGGCATGCATGGCATTACCCTAACTTAATTAATCATGCTGGTTGATCTGCATGTACCCTGTATTGTAAATACAGTGGAACATCGCTATACCAAACACCGCTATACCAAACATTCCGCTATACCGAACATTGTCCTTGGCTCCCAATTTTTGTGTACAAAACCAACCGAACATTGTTGTTGAAAACCGTCAACAGAAGAGCGACATGTGGCTGTTATTTCCCCAAGGCACTGTGTAATTACATAGTCAGCACATGTTCGAAGTTGTCTTTCAGTAACAACCAGGGCGTGCAGGGTGAATTTATGAAGGGCGCCAATTATTGAAAAGTGAGTACCGGAATACTGGCAGCTTAAAATCGCTTTACCGAACGATCACTGTGACAAACATTTTCTGTGGATCCCGCGATGTTTGTTATAGCGGCGTTCCATTTCCCAACTAGGAATTGGAATGTCCCTTACTGTCCCATGCTGTTCCAAAAAGCAGAAACATGCGTGATCTTCAGCAAGTGGAATCAAGAACTACATGGCTAACCGTATTCAAATACATGTACATGCTTGTCGACAATAGTTGGAATAGCCTGTGGTTGGTCGCTTACCATTGGCTACCTACAGTAACATGCATTGTAATAGCAGGCAGCCAAGTCAGAGAAGTTTTGTAATGATGTTTGACCACCGTTTGACTAGAGACATTTGCACTTCAGTATTGTGCAAGTGCAATGTTAATATAAATCAAGGGCGAGCCCCTACATGTAGGCGGTGGAAGTAGAGGTTGGGGGGGGGGGAAGGGGTGGGGGCAGGGGGATATGCCATGGAGGGCATTTGCTCCCTCCCCCCCCCCCACTATTTTAAGTTCTTTCCTTTTCCTGCCTACATTTAGATACCCTGTTACAGGATGCGCTGCGCCCTTCTAGGTTCAGAAATGTTCTCTTGCCATTGTACAAGTTGGCCAATATATCGTCCTTGATTGCACTTGTACCCTGTCAATCTTTAGTGCTGGATACAGTGCTGAGCTGAGGGGTTTTTAACCATTGTGCTACTGCTGTACACAATGTACCAAACTTTGAACTTTCAAGTCAACAGTTAAGCATGGCATTGGCATAACGTTTCAAATTGGCCTGTTGTGACTCAGTTACAAGACAATCTTGAAGCGGACCCTGGGGGCTAGGACAGTAAGAAATAAAATTAGCATGATTTGCTGTGATGCATGATAACAGAACCAGATAGCTGCAGGGGCTATAAATACTGATAACAGGGTCTGCAGACTGAGGATAAGCCTGCAGGAATATTGGGTCAGCATGCCTGCCAAAAATGTGAACTTGGTAGCCGTACATTGCCGGCCACTGTAGAAGCTAATTAGCCAGGACTGTGGGGCTAATATCTGAGGGTCACCGAGGTCATATTGTCCCCCTCTCCAGGTAGAGGGGGAGGGGAGGGATTAGGCAGGAGACCTGAGCTAAAGATGATTGAGTGGTGTTAGAGGAGCTGTGGGGGTGATAAGCCTGGTCTGGGGTGACTTTGCCCAAAGACGTGGGTGGGGAGGGGGGGGGGTTCAGTAACGTGGGGGTGTTTGAGTTGAGCATGGAATGTTGCTGATGCGTTGCAAGCAGGAAGAGGGACAAGAAATGAGGGAATTTAGTGGGAATTATTGAGTGATGTGCAGAGGGTAGTACTGCATCGTCCGTGATGGGAGAGCATCTAGGAGGTTACATGGGAGGCTAGTTCTGCCGTGATAAATGCTCAACGGGAATGATGTACATTAAGTGGAGCTACGAGTTTAGTTGAGAATTTGGAATTTCACTGCAAGATGTTTGGTATGTGTGATGTATGGATGTAGAGGAAAAGTGTTTCAGAAGATGGCACGGTTAGCATGGTTAGTCTCTGTCCAAGACTGGATTTGGTTCCCGAAAGCATCTTGTCCATGACAAACTTGGTGAAACTGTCATGGTGATAGAGACAAGATCTTGTCTATCAACAAGATGCATCAAAGGCATTCTTGGAAATTTAGGCACTGTATTCCAAGCTAATGTGCATGCGTGAGGTATGCTCACAATTTCTTGGGTGGGAGTGTCAAAGTACCCTAGACTGGATTTGACTAAACTTGCGAATAGCGCCCTCTGCTGCCAGGGCTGCTTGGCTGCACTTGCCAGGGATTGGAACCGGATGCATTAGGGAAAACGAGAAGAAAGTTCAGTCTTGAACCAAGACTAACCCACTGTCTGCTGCTGACTGCTGTGTGTGTAACAGTTAACTGTGTAGGAACATTCATCAATGTGAACGACTCATTGAGAACCTAATGAGGTCTTTCTCTATACATGTTCAGGGTTACATCCATGCTCTGTGGTTACATGTGCTACATGTACAGAGCTACATGTACATATAGGAGACCAGATTGGAAGAAGGCTACTATTGATGAATATTCTGATTTATGCAGATGAGTTCTGCAGGAGTAGTGGATACACTTGACCCAATGTTAACAACTTGTCTGTGAAGGCAGAGCTGCCAACCCTCCAATATGAATATTCAAGACTTATGCAAATACTGCGCAGCAAGCAAAACTGATTGGACAGAAGTGTGTTGGCATGGCTCAAACCTCATTGGCTGTATTAAGAGTTAAAATCTTTCTAAGTATACATTTTCTTGTACTTTGTTTTCTACAGACTTGGAGTAACAACAACCCTGCATAGTGTTTATTGGACTATGACTGAACATGAAGCTTTAGAGTACCGGTAGATCTGGATTTTGCCAGAACCTGTTGATTGCTGTCGATTTTGGGTAAGTCGTAAAACATGACTACAAGAAATTTCTATTAGAAATTTTACAATTGAGTAGCATGAGCTGGATTTTGCTTCTCGCATACTTTTTTATATATCTGTCAAAAATTAGATTAATTTAAACTTGGCAAAACAGTGAAGTGCAAAGAATTGTTAACCAATAATTCCAATGGTTGAAAATTTCAGTCTTGAATACTCTGCCAAAGATCTCTCTCTAATGTGAAGAAAAAAATGTTTGTAAAAATACCTCGTTAATGAAGAACATTTTACTATTAAACAAAAATTAATTTGCAAAACCATTTTAAAAACTTATATAATAAGTACTACATATATTAAAGCAATTTTTTTTTCAGAAGTACTGCCTGATATAATTTCTGTAAATTGTGGAAAGCTGCATTTTTCATGACTTCTTTGTTCTTAATCTTTTTTCTGTGTCAATTTTTTTCTAGTGAAAGTATCATTTTAGTGTGATGTTCAAACTACTTTATTTAATTTTTGTTAATTTTTTACAGCAATTGATGAGGCTCATTTTGGTGAGGTGATAACTGGAAAGTAAAAAAACAAAATCAGCGATGGAAGCTTCAGAAAATCGGTTACTAGAGGCTGTTACATGCATCTTGGTCCTTTGCATCGGGCTCACGCAGGCTGGCATAGGTAAGACTTCTTGATAGTTGAGGATTTGTGCTGCCTCCAAAGGGCCAGTCTGGTGTCCTCTTTGCGCCTGACTAACTGACTGACTGATTCACTGACTCCCCGATTCACTGACTCCCCGACTCACTCCCCGTCACTTGTCAGCCGGGCAGTGCTGTCGTATAGGTTTACTCCGTAATGCCAATGAATGGGCTAAATCTGGCCCATTGTGTGGTAATGTTGTGCAGACCCAACCCCAAACCGAAACAGACCCCAAACCCGCCTCAAAACTGACTTTGGTTCGGATTGGGTCGGTTTTTCCATCATTCCAGTCAGGTTGGGTTGGTTTTGTGTTTGCGATTTTCAGGTCGGGTCAGGTCGGTTAAGCCATCTTGTGAAAACACCCTGAAATAAACCGAAAACAAACCCCCCTGAAACAGTTTGGAAATTTTTGTGGTGCAGTATTATTGCAGTGTCACTGTGCCCGGTACTGCGCGTGTGTGGTTTGCAATATAACGTGTAGGCCCACCGGTAAGTCACGCCAGGAGTATTCACCGTACCGTTCAGTATGATTATTAGCTGAGAGACGACAATTAAAAACACAATTCACAAGACGCGGGTAAGTTTAGGCACAAAAAGCAGACACAGAGTTCCTGGAATATACATGAAGATGTATCCAAGCCAATGAGATATTCATTTTTTTTTCTTTGGGTCGGTTTGGTTCGGGTCGGTTCGGGTCGGTTTTCCCTGAATTTTTGTTGGGTCGGGTCAGGTCTGTCCGATTCAGGGTTAATTTGGGCCTTGATCAAATTGCCCATGCTTGCCTTATCTTGATATAAATGGAGGCCAATAGGCCAGTAAACTCTTCACCATCTTATAACCGACGTGCCCATGATTCATTAAAAATAGCTGGACATAATCCCTGAAGCTTTCAAGCAGAAATCACCCAGGGATTCCGCGGAGCAAAAGGGTATGAAGAAAAAGGAAACAGAGTTAGTGCGATCAGTGAGCTCCCATAGATCACTGAGGGTTGAGATGGATCCTTGGGAGTACAGGAACCAACCAGGTCCAGAGGAAATACTTTAAATTCACTTTAATAGCCAACGTTAAATCCGTCATTGAGTTTTTTCCAGCTGTATCATTTTTTCTTACGAGAGGGGAGTTGGTCTGATTATCGCATCTGTGGGCTCATGTCGTCCAATTACACAGTTCCTCTTGTAATTTCCTTGTTTTGTGTGATGGTGTTAACAGACAGTTGTGATGCAAATCCCAATTTGGTTCGGACAATTTCACACAGTCCAAATATTTGCTGACAAAATTATGGATTGAGAGCTTTTTTTCCCAAGTTGCCATTCACAGTACATTAACCCTAAACCTTCCCAAATCCTCCAAAATCCTCTTTGCAAAATGGCGGATTTTGCAGGATTGAGGCTTTTTTTGTGAATGACAGTTTTTTGTGTATGACAAAAATGTGCAGCTGATTTTGGAGGATGCACTGTGTCAAGGTCTTTGGACGGACGTTGTATTGTTTATGCCCAGCCGTGCATTAATTTAGGCCTAGATTACACTTGAAATTCTCCGCACTGCTCCAACATATTGACAGTGATTGCTGGATGATTTCACAGGTTTGAGCCAGTGGTCACCCCTCCAAGGACCAGATATTCAAGAAATAACGGAGGATTTTGCAGGATTGAGGCTGTATGCCATTTTTACATGGAGGCAGTTGGAGGATTTTGCAGGAGTGAGGTTGCGTCCTAGCAAAAATGCCTCTAGTTTAGGGCTAAAGGCAATAGGATCATCTGCTAGCACTAAAAAACGTAACTGCCAAAATACTATGATAGAGCTTTTTATTAGTGGTAACGATGGTTAGGACCTTACCATCGCTGAGAGCAAACAGTCTTCTCAAATCCCAGTACTACATCTGACCCTACTTAAGACGAAACGGTGCAAATTATAGACGTAGGGGAATTGTCAGGTAAGGGAACCAGACTAGCTGGCTTGCAGCCATTCACGGATGTGTAACTGAACTGAACTAACTAAAGTTGGTAAATTGGGGGCAATATTTGAAAAAAAAACCACCATTTTTTGTCAGCCTACCATCATTGGAAGTTGATATAAAAATTCCACTTTTTTTTTAAAAATTGACAGCACATCAGGTGCCATTATTTCACAAGATGCTTGAGACTTACAGTCAAGTAAGTTATTATAATTTGGTAGTTTTGTTTCTTGATGTTTGCAGTTGTCGTATATTACCTTTAAAGAGAATGTCAGGCACAATCAAAATTTGTATTGAGAGAATACAAATGTTGATAGGACTGGGATGAATAATGATGGATTTGCATCCCATCTCAGGGGAGTGGAAGGCATGTATTCCCAATGGTTTGGGAAGGAACTGGACACGGGCACCAGCCTGATGGGTCACATTAGCTTGGGAAAACATTTTCTTTACTTAAGCAGTAGCAGATGGGAAAGTCTGCAAAGCAGTAAAGCCAAACCACATCGAAAGCGAAAATAATCACTGGGGACTACCATTGAAAATAAACCTTTCACCTTTCATTAATTTTTTTTTTTTGGCACAAAAATTTATTTCGTCAGTCTAACACCAGGTCTGATGAAGTGTAATGCATTTTGCATGTTTCTTATATCCTGTGCTTGGATACTGTCATTTCTTTGGTCTAGGACGGCCACGTGTCTGGGCAATGAAAATGAATGTCACACACTGAGTGTGATATCACAAGTGCTGCGTTCATTGCGCGCCTTGTGGAACCTGCTGGCGCTCTAGCTTTGCGCAATGCATGAGAACTGTTATGTCAACGATTAGTCTCATGTCTGGCAGGACATCAAGACCTTCAGTTTTCAAAGGTTACATCGCAGTGATTTAGTTTATGTCTCACACAGTATAAAGTTACAGGCACTTCTCTGGCTTTGCCTCGGGTGCTATTGGGTGTTAAAAACATCATATCCCACTTTGCAGCATTCACATTTTAAAAAAAAACAGTACATGTAGCTGAAGCTTCTACATGTAATATGGAGTGCGATGAGATAATGTAGCATATATAAGCCATTTCGGAGTTACAAAAATGTACTACTGCACGTGCGCACATCAGATTCAACGATTTAGTGTCGGAAGATAAACAAAGCAGATAAATGCACTCAAGTCTATGGGGGACGTGGTAATCGAATCCACATTTTGCAATTTTGTTGTAGTAAAACAGAAGATGGAAATTTTTGTTCGCACAAAAGTTGGAGCACACGAAACAACGTAAACCATGGTGGCGTTGAAAACAATCAACATTTTGCATCTACTTCAAAATAAGAACTTTTCTTTAATTTCGTTGGTACCCCGCTATGATTTTTCACGCGTGTGGCGAACTGTTTATCCCCCGACCCTAATCGTTGTCATGGGATGTGCGCATGCACAGTAGTACATTTTTGTAACTCCGAAATGGCTTATTGTGTATCTCAGCATATGGCGTTTTAAAAGTCCTGTTCGAACAAGGATATCCAGGGCTCGACATGAACTTGTTTGGTCACTAGCCAGCCAGGCTACTGAAACAGACTCTTAACTAGCCCGCGGGCATTTTCACTTCCCACATGTTTTCTTTGTAGAGTGTACAGGTTTGCTTTCTGAATTTAATGATTTATATCTTTCTGTCCTTTCATCTTTGCCGTAGCCCAGTAAATTTTGACTCGCCAGCCGGGCTACTTAAGGAATAATTTGACTAGCCCGCTGCTGTTCTGACTAGCATTTGGCTAGCGGGCTACCGCTAAAGTCAGTGGCATAGCCAGGAATTTTTCAGTGGGGGGTGGGAGGGGGGGGGGGCGCTGGGGGGGCTGGAACATTTCATGGGGGGGCGTCATGTAGATCAATGATAATTTTTTTCGAAACTCAAAATTTCAGTGGGGGGGGGGGAAGACTGGGGGGGCGACAAGGTTTCATGGGGGGCTGTTGCCCCCCACGCCCCCCCCATGGCTACGCCACTGGCTAAAGTCGAACCCTAGGATATCCTTTTTTATAGGATGATCTCTGTGAAAAAGTGGTTTATTTTTTTAAAGCAGATCTCTTGCATTCCAATGTTTTATATATAGTTCAGTTCCCCTGGAAACCCCTTTAAGTTCCTCCTTCGCCCCTTCCCCTGCCCCGGTCAGTTAATGTTGCACATGTAGATCTACAATGTGTTGAAACAGCTTTCTGATGATAGGTACGCCGGATCAGGTTACAATGTGTTACTCATTGTAACGTATGTCAGGACACCTCATAGCGTTGTGTGAAATGATGGTGGGCCCTGTTGCTTCCCCCCTGATAAGAGAAGCAAGTGGGCCCAACTGCCTTTTATCACCAACCTTCTGCCAGCATGGCGGGGAGACACTCTGAGGAGACTTCTCATCAGGATGTCAACGCAGAGGACATTGTGGGTGTCAGAGGGTATCGGCGCCAGGATTGATGGGGTCATTGGCTTATGTGATGATGGACGAAGAATGCCAGTGCATGATGGGAAAGGAGACACCTGCATATCAGTGGGGGGGGGGGGGGGGGGGGGGGGGGAGTGAGGCAACTCCCGGCCCCGAAACATTTTGTGTCCCCCCCCCCCTTTTTTATAAGGAAATGAAAGAGTAAGCACCTCACAACCCCTCTAGTAATACCCTCTGGATCCCCTGCTTTATATTTTTGTAAATGGAACAAAAAAGTGGGATCACTTTTTAAAAAAATGCCATTTTACGGCCCTCGCCCTCCCCTTCCCCCAATTCAAACCCGAACACTACTGCTGTACGTGTCTATATCTGTTGGGCAACTCATCAAAAAAATGACTTTCATTCTTTCAAGAAATTAGAAGTTTGATGGAAATTTAGTACAAGTCTGATATTTTGTTAGGGTTCTTGAACTCTATAAAAACGATTACCGACAAAGTGGCTTGGTAAAATACACCTCCCAAATTTTGGATGCACTTAATGACCATCCTAACATAAAGCAGGTTTTAATCCAGTCCCCTGACAGCCTCTTATTATTGGGCCGTTCTTAATTAATGTTGACACACCGTGACAACCAATCGTTGGCCTAATTGACGTCGACGCTAAGTACCAGACCAAGGCTAGTTGCAAAACCCTGGGTGTCTAGGGGCTGCATTTAGGCTGACCCCCAACTGTTTAAACGGATTTCCTCCCGCAGTTATTTAATGCGGTCATTATCTTCACTTAACACTTTTTCCGACCACCGTTTGGTGGAAGGCCACTCCTCTTTCTTTTCACTTAAATCTGACAGTTCGCTGTCTGGCCAGCAGGGTTTCACTGGCTGTTAATGTTACTTGGCATTACTGTGAGCCCAGCCTGGTTTATTCCCAGGCTTTCTGTGCTTTACTGCCTGTTTTTGGTGCAAAGAGACAGTAGGACCCTGTTACTTTGTCCTTTTACAAGTTTTTTTTTGTTCTGGATATTGTCTACTGACAACAGACAGAGTATGCTGTCCGAAACGTTGAGTCCAAACCGGTTCTTCTCAGAACCATCACAAATTTCACAAAAGAGATTAATTTCACATGGTGTTTCCACAAACTGACCCTGCTGTTCTGGATATACACAATTAAATCTTCAGCCCTCACCCTACCTACCCCTTCAACCCCCCCCCCCCCCAATGAAACTATGAACTGTGTTAAACTAATCCTAATTAAGAAGTTGTTAAAAATATCATGTTGAAACTTGATGAATTAATGTCCGGTTGGAAAGTGAAGAAATTCACTGCCGAACCACATATGTAACAATTGAAGCATGCAACTTGGTTAGTCATGACTAGCAGATATCTTGTAATGAAAGTTGGAACCCATATTGTACTATAAAACCGTGCTTGCATTTGTAACATCAAATGGTAGGGGCACTCACAGTATATGGTGTGACCTCTTTCGTTTGTCAAGTTCCAAGTTCAAGTTTCATTGTTACTAATTCCTTCACATGGTGGCGCTCTTTGTCCCCTCCTTAAAATAATCTCCTTCAACAGGGGAAAAAAAGCAAGGAAGCCATGTTTTCCTTCCTCCCAGGTTGTTCCCAAACACAAGTAGGTCTTGTCAATTACACCCCGTGCCCTGTCGAAACAGCTCCCATTACTCATGTGTCAAGTTGTGTAACATTCAAACAGATAAGAGCGCATTTTCGGGGGAGGATGGTTTATCTCATAATCTCCGTGAGAATTAACACCAGTTCCTGCCTGTCGCCCTATCTGCCCAAGCCACGACATCCGAAAGAAAAAAAAAAACTTGATTGGGCGTGCAGTGTGTGTACAGCGGCACACCCGCCTATAAAGTCGAAATGTCAGAAATTCCACAGTCCATTTATTTATGAAAGGTTGCGATGATTCATAGGGCAAGAAATGAGAAGAAAATGTTTTCCAGCTATGGTTTTAGTTCTGTTTGAACTTCCACAGGACTGCACCGGGCAAGTTTTGTCTTGAGGGATCGGGCTTTCGTTCGTTGTTACCAATTAGGCCCGAGGGTTGAGATTTCCTTTAACAAATTGAGCTGGAAATACTAAACGTTTGTCACAATTGTGTTGGTTTCCTGTTCCTAAGATCTAATCGTGATTTCCAGTTGCGTTTGGAGGGCTATTTCAACGTGATCGAAAGTGCAACAAATGTGTAAAACAGTGCTAACCTTTAGTGATGGATGAGGGATCGCTAGTGTTGTAGTCAAGTGCATCATAAGTCCCCGCAAGTTCCTCACTAGCCTTTAGTCAAGTCCCACGCGCTTATCCGGACTTGGACGCACCCGGTATGCTGGCACGTAAAAAGACTACCATGAGCGGCGAAGCCGGGAAGGCCTAAGTTACCATCTCATGGAGAGCGCTTATGTTTTTCTTTACATTTTGTCTACCAATTTGGTAGACAAATTTTCATGCATAATGCATGACATGTTGTGAATGCATGCACGTCGTGTTATTTAGAATGTGTGTGGCGCGCGCTGTGTGTGGCGACGCGCGTGCGTCATCACCTAAAAAATTGCCTTTTCGTGGTGATTGGTTCATATATATCCGCATACATGCATGATTCATATTACTCGAAAAACTGAATGATGATTAGGCCAAAAAAAAAACAAGTCGGTCTCTGGTCAGCGCGCGCGTCGATTTTAATCATGCGCGTCGATCTTTTTTTCCCAAAATGTTCCGCGGTAGCTCCAACAGCGCCCTCTATTTCTGCACCTCCTCAATTTTTTTACCAAAGAGCACCAAGGAATGGGAAATTGCACCAAGGCGAATGATTGAAAGCACCAAGGCGAATGATTGAAAGCACCAAGGCAAATTATGGAGGACACCAATGTACATGAGGACACCAAAAAAGCAAAATAGTACCCCCGCCTTGTCTGTACAATCCAAGCTTGAAGAAAAAAAATAAAAGCAAAAAAAAAAAAAAAAAACCGCGTGGCCACGTCAATTCCGGAACTTTGGTCTGACCAGAGACCGAATATTTTTTTTTTTTGGCCTTAGCTCCACGCGATTGTTAAGGTGCCCGTGGCTTCGCCACTCGACTGGTTTTTTTTTTCGTGCCAGAATCTGGGGCACCACGCGTCCGGGTAGACACGCGCGCCTTGACTAAAGGCTAGTTCCTCACAAGTTCATCATCAGTCACCCAGTCTCAAGTCACAAGCTATTCAAATGAGCTTTGACAAAGGCATTCCATTGATATTGTTCATCCTCTGTTGCTTGTGAATGCACTTGTGATTTACTTTTGACTAGACTTGTGATGGACTCAACCACAACACTGTGGATTTCTCCAACAGTGGATCCGGGGGGGGGGGGGGGGGGGGCGGCAACGGGGGCCAATGGTAACGTCCCAAAAAAGGCAGCCATTGCATACACCACCCACAAAGCTCAACAAAAGCAATACATTTCCACCCCCTCCCCTTGCCTTTTGTATTAAATTTGGGGCGGAAAATTTTTGTACCCACTTTTTCGGGAACACACATTTTTTTTGGGCCCCCCCCCCCAAAAAAATTGTGTTCTGGATCCAGCCTTCAATTTCTCTCAGATATTGTTGAAGAGATACATATGCATGTAATAGGCCTAATTCTTTAAAAAAAATCTGAAAGGTTGAAAACTTATATCAAAGGGGGAAAAAAGCCTTAAAAATGTTACGCATCAGCAAAGCATGTTAAGCACCAAAATTGTGATTTCTTGAGATTTTGAAACTGAAGCAAATGGAAACAAACAAAATTAATTAAAAACCAGTAATTTCAATTCAATATTGGGTTTTGCCTGTCACTGATGTATTTTACAAACACTGTATCAGTGTTGTCCTGATTGGTTGTGAGAAAAAAAATTCACAAACTACTCAGGTGGGACTCGAACCAACGACCTCTTGTTTACTAGTGTAGACGTCCTACCACATGACCACCGAGTTATAAAATATATATACATGTGTTAATGGCAAAACCCAATATCCTTCCTTCCTTCTGTCCCATAGTGTTACGGCCGTAGGGGCGACGTTATGATGGCATTTGTCACACAGTTCCACCATTTGTTTCAGTCTTCTGCTGTTCTAAGAAGTTGTGCCCAGTTAAGACCAGTCCACTCCTTGATGTTGTCTGCCCACATTTTCTGCTGTCTTCCCCTTTTGCGTCTACCATCTGTCCCACCCTCCAGGATTGTGTCCCACCCTCCAGGATTATGTTTGCGAGACTCCCCTTTCATCTGACCATGTGTCCAAACCAGAGCAGTTTTCTCTTTTTGACGACTGTGAATAATCTCTCTTGTTTGCCAATATAGCTCTCCATTAGCTCATGCACTGCTTGGTTAGTGGTGTGGCTTGAGTAATGAACTTGGAACAGTCTCTGCATACCATTCATCTCAAATGCGTTGATTCTCTTCTCCATCTCTGCTATTGTCCAGGTCTCACAACCATACCAGAAGAAACTTTAAAGGAGTTTTTTTTCGTTATTTACTTTTTCATCAATATTTCACTTTTTTTCACATGTCGATACAAACGACCTTTATACGCAGCAGTGCAGGATATATGTTACACTGAACACACTGAAACAATCACACGCCTCTAACCTTGCGAAATATGAAAATTGTTCACATCCGTCTGTGATCTAATAAATCAAATATTCATCATCCTCTCGGTGACCAGTATACAATCATCATATTAGTTACCTCAAGAGCATGAGTGGAACACAGAATAATGTAGTGCGTCTGTGTTCCAAATGCCTTTGGCCTTCATGCATGGACACAGACAGACTACATTTTCCATGTTCTACGGGCGCGAGTGGGATTTACCTTCAAGCAAAGATGACGCCCAGTAAAGATGGAACACACACGCTGTACACACATTTTTCAATGGTTTTCCTATTACCTGTGCACACAGCAGGAATAGCGTGCGCATCTTGCATTTTGCAACTTGCATTTTAGTTTTGTTTGCTTCCGTGTTTTAGTACTTACATGTATGTTCACTGTAGCACGTTCAGTAATTTTTTTTTTTTTAAGTATTTGTATTGCCTACTGGTATGTTTTACAGTTTTTATTGTGAAACGCTGTGAGATATTTTACATAAAGCGCCATATACATGTCTTTATTATTATTTTAGAATAGTGAAACACTCGGGGTGGAGTGTACAGGGTGCTCAAAATAAAAAACTAACCCCTTTTTAAATGCAGATTTCTGAAAATTGGGTAGACATGTCGGTATTTTTTTAAAGATATTCATAAACTACACTATCTCGGTGGTATATGGTAAAATCGGCATTGAAAATAAAACCTAAATTAAGAATTTGCAGCCATTTACAGAAAAACTGTCAAAACCAGTTATTCCACACATGTGTATCATCAGATATGGTCATTGGTATTTCAGTTCTTTATACACCCAGGTCTATTGTTTTGACCATATCTCATAATAACACACGTGTAGACAAACTGGTTATTGACCATTTTTCTGTAAATGGCAGCCATTACTTAATTCAGCCTTTATTTCCAATGCCATTTTCACCATATAGCACCAAGATCTTGTAGTTTGGGAATATCATAGAACAATTTCAACATGTTTCCCCAATTTTGAGAAATCTGCGTCTGGAAAATTGTAAATTTTGGGGGGCCATTCTGTACAGTAGTGTATGGGATAATAGTACAATGTTGTTGCCATGGATCGATGAATCAGAATTGCAGATTCAAGTATGCGTGTAGATAATCAATAATATACAGTGTTCGTGTCATCTGTCATTGCTAATATTCAGCTCTGCAGGCTTTTTCCAGGTGTTTTTTGCAATTCGTCAGTGACATGTTTCACAGGATGAAGCGTTTTAGTCACACCTGCTCAATGTTCATACTAAGTATCGATGACACTTGTTGAGATTATCAGTATGGGTATGGACGACCTGTTTATCCAAGTTATATGAAATAAATCAGTTTCTGGAAAGTTAAAAATGGGTTCATATGAAACTGAGCAGACTTTGTAATTGGGTCATTCTTTAAATTTAGCATCCAGTTTTTTTCCTGTCCCTGTTGCATCTGACATCTATCATTTTATAATTCTGATGCACTTCATAATGCAGTCGTCCTCCAAGACTGATTATAAATGGCAAACTACGGTTTTCTGATGATGCTTGACGCTCACATGAAGACGCTATGGCTTTGTGCACATTCAAATTAATTAGTCGTGCACGCTTTGTGCTATACCCGCAAGCCAGTATGCGTATGTGGTGTGTCCTGGGGCCAATTTCACGGCGCTGCTAAGCACAAAAATTTGCTTAGCACAAAAAAAGTCTGGCTTATAAAAGCAGGTTACCAGCCAAAACTCCCTGTGATTTATATTGCTCTTGGTTAGTATTCAGCTGTTGTTTGCTATAGCATGAAAATCACGTGGAGTTTTGGGTGGTAAACTGCTTTTGTAATCCAGGGTTTTTTGTGCTAAGCAAATGTTTTGCTTAGCAGCGCCGTGAAATTGGGCCCTGTCCACTGGGCCCTTGATAATGGTCAGAAAGCGCCCTCTGTTGTTTGCGCACGGAGCCCATCTGAAGTACCATTATCACACTGGCAATAAACGTATCTCTCTTTGAGTCAAATTGAAAAGCAGACACAGTAATTACAGTGGTTTGAACAATCTTAAAATAAGAGACACTCATTTTAACTTATTTATATTGTTACTCCACAGAGTTTCGTGAAGAGCCTATGGATACAGTGGTTGCCCAGGGCCAGCCGTTGCAATTCCACTGCATGGCCTTTGATGACCAGCGCCCGGGCACCATCACGATCCAATGGAAACACAACAGCGCCCCCGTGAGTGCTGGCGGACGCGTGGCTGTCTACCCTAACGGAACCCTACACGTGTCGCCGACGCAGCGCGGCGACGAGGGGACCTACTCCTGCATCGCCAGCCTGACTTCATCCGGAGGATTCGTCGACCAAAGAGAGAGCTTGGCGGCTACGTTGTATTTTGCGTGTAAGTTGAAGACAACAGGTGTTCAGTGGGCTCCAGAGGTGCCTAAGTTTTAATGACTTTATCCAGTGTGCCTACTTCATTTGTGCGCACCTGTTAAACGCTGCTGATTGGCCTTGTTTTGAGAGCCATTGCCTAAGACCCTGTGCATGGACAGTAGATGGTGGTGTGTCACCAGTCATGAGAGTGCCGGTGGGAGGGACGCATTTCGTGTGAGCACTGGGATAATTTCACGGCGCTGCTAAGCACAAAAATTTGCTTAGCACAAAAAAAGTCTGGCTTATAAAATCAGGTTAACCAGCCAAAACTCCGTGTGATTTTTCATGCTAAGCAAACAACAGCGGAATACTAATTACGAGCAATATACATCACGTGGAGTTTTGGCTGGTAACCTGCTTTTATAAGCCAGACTATTTTTGTGCTAAGCAAATTTTTGTGCTGAGCAGCGCTGTGAAATATGGCCCCTGGTTTGCGTGCGTAGTTTGTGAAATACAGAAGCTACATTTTATTTTGAATGTGCACAAACCCATAATGTCGTTGTGAGAGTGTTGGGCGCCATTGGCAATACATTATACAGGGCGAGTCAAAAAAAAGGAAGAAACCCAAATGGCGCCCCTTATTTTTTAAAGAAGTTCTGCATGTAGCGCGTTCAAGATCTAGGATGTAAAAGCCCAACTAATAAGCTTTATTTTAGTAAAAGAATCGTTCATATATCGCTCATGTACTTTTCAAGTTATGAACTTTTAAACACAAACGTAGTTTTATCATTTTGTCCACGGATCACAATAAAGGTGATATTTCAGCAAAACGAAAACAATTCACCTGTATATAAAAAACGCATCAGAACACTCTCATAACCATGAAAACTGGTACTTATCATAACCTTTATTTAAACACCTGCTTTCAATGTTAAAACAACATGCTTATAATGTCAAGAGTTTAAAGTCTTGCCCTGCCTTCTACTTGGCTACCCGGAGACTTTTCAATATACGACATGGTTTCATTTTACTGAAATATCACGTATCTTAGCTGTGATCCGTGGACACAATTTTAAAACTCTGTTTGTGTTCAAAATTCCATAACTCAAAAAGTGCATGAGTAGTTTGAATGATTCTTTAACTTAAAGAAAGCTTGTTAATTGGGCTTTCACATCCTAGATCTGGAAAGTGCTACACTCAGAACTCTTTACAAAATAGAGGGCGCCATTTGGGTTTCCTTTTTTGACTCGCCCTGTAGAGTCAAGGAATCATGGATAGTTGATATTCCAAGAAAAAAGTCATGGAAAAGATCATGGAATCCTGCACAACCCATACGTGGTGATGCATAATATTTGGCTACGGCAGTCTTCCAGTTTGCATTCCAGTTTACTATCTGCTCCGTTCACAAGTACCCCCTCACCGGCAAAAAGAGTACAGTTGGGGGTGACCGATCGACGCCATCTTGCCTGACTGCAATTCGTTTGCCGCGAAGCACGGCCACTGCGTGTACATAGTACAAATCCCCTGGTGTATGTGCGTCACACACAAGGAACGGTGCGCGTCAACCAGCGAAATGTCCCGCCATGGGACGTCGTTGCTAGGTAAAAAGGCATTATGCATACATGCTCTACATGTATACTTGTTGCGTATTCAATGCACCATTTTGACACTTTTGTGGTGCTCGGTCATCTCTTACCAAACTGGAAGGTTGAAAGAGATGGCGTCCCTTGCCTCCAGAGCAATTTGCTCTTAAGATGCCAAAACAGCGTAGGGATTGGTCGTGGAAAGCCCTGATTTTGTTCTGGAAATGTCATGAAAGTTCATTTCAAGATTTCTGTGGGAACCTTGCATCCATAAACACCTGCACATCATTCCTTTGAGATAATTGATCAAATATGTTAAATGACGTACCCCTCCCTTCCCCCTTCCCCTGAAATTTCTCCCGTTCAATGTCGTGTCGATAACCAAAAACCAGGTTATCTGATTTCCTGCCAGCGGCGTTGGGTGCACGGCCCAATTGCAGGCCGCACCAAACCGTGACTTTCAATCCACAGTCTAATTACAGCCGCAACCAGGCGTAGATAGAAAATGGCGGAAGGTGGGGTGAGGCCTGGATGGGCACTGCAAATCCCTTTCTGAAAAAGCGGAGAATTTATAAGCTTCTCGACTTTGTTAAGACTTGTTTGCAGATTGCTGTGGGCTCCTTGCATAAGAACCCCCTCAATGGTACAGGGATGTGATTTCTCCGTTTTTTTGGGCCTCAAAAGTCCACCAACGTGAGTTTTGCTTGCCGAAATATCCGAAATTTACTTACGGACATAAACTTCGTTGATCGATACGGTGTATGTATGCCGCACGCACATATTGAACACCCAATGTGAGAACGAAGTTGCAGACCATGCGTTGCCATTAGTGCGATTATGTGATTTTTCGCTCGGGGCCGAGGTTGTGGTTATGTAGGTATAGTTCCTGTGTCGGTACTTGAGATGCACGTGTTGCGCTGGTCAGGTGTGCAGACGAGTGCAGCATGGTACACTGGTACCCTTCGCGTGCTAACAGAATCAATGCTATGATGAAGGACCGGAACCAGTGACTACTGCAAGTACTCACAGGTTCGTTTTCCGTGCGTAAAAATACCAAACAACCATCGATGGAAAAAGAGGATTTCTGCAAATTAATTCACAGAACGTGATCTTCATTTTGTATTTTCCATTGAAATGACGAGATTGCAAAACTCGAACCTGTGGAGAAACATCGTAGCGTGTTTCTGCAGTCCTGCAGAATTTTCGGCCACGTGGGATTGGCCGTACACAGTGCAGCAATGCACACTGATACTGCGCCGGGCCGGCCGTGTGTACGGCGCGATGTACGGCCGGCCAGACTGAATGTTTGTGGCGCTAGCGGCCGTGATGTACGTTAAGCATAATTGTGGAATAACCCACCTCAAATATATTTTTAATTAGGTGAGGCAAGTTTTAATCACTTTTGATGGCTAGTCTTGATAATTTTTGTGGCGCAAATGAGAATAATCCATGCACAAAATACATGAAATATAAACGATTCCTTGCTTTACTACAAATATAGAAATGGTGAAATATTTTGTTTCCAACAATACTACCGACGCTATTTTGAAAGGCATGTTATCGGAAGCAGAAGTGATTTAAGTTTACAATTTTGATTTTTTTTTACAAAAATATTACAAGATCTCCTCTGAAATGCTCTAAAATGCACCAGAAAGCTTCTAAAGTTCAAAATTTTTGGGGGCCTTTAATAAGCGGGCCCCGAACCCACGCTGTGGCTTCGCAGGTTGTTGTATCACAACAAAAATTCCCCCACAGGTTTGAAAAAATCCTGGGGAGAACAGCATGGCTCTCAACTTTGAGTACAGAAAAAAAACTTTATTAGAACAAGAGTACATTTTAACAAATAAAGGAAAATTCTTCATAAAATTAAAACAAATTCTGCTTCAGAATTTCAGAGGAAAGTGCCCAGTAATTGCCTCAGATTGCACCACAGAGCATCTAAAATCAAAAATTTTCTGGGGCCCTTAAGCGGGCCCCGGACCCCACGCCATAATGGCTTCGCGCTTCGCGCTCGCCGGAGTTTGCACTTCATGCATACAATTTTCAGGTTTTTTGTCACAGACCAATCACATCCCTGATGGTAAGAAAGAGAGAGTTGGGGGAGACCACCAGGAGGGACATTTGAACGCATTGCCGATGACGCATGACACTCGCAGGAAGACGCTGACGCGAAGACGCTCATGCGAAGACGCTATATTGCACATTCAGAGTAAACTCAGTTGTGCGTAGTTTGCGTTGTACAATGTTCATGTATGCGCACAAAACAGTATGTGCACGCATTGTGTCTCATCCACAGAGCTCTAGAAATGCACCCTCTCTTGTTCACGCACAGATCTCATAGGCAAACTGTGGTTTGACTAGTTTTGTATATTCTGGTCTTGACGTGATTATAAAACAAACTGAACAACTTTTTTAATTCAAGGGTTCCCCTTTAACAGTGTAGTTTTATGAGCACTGTTGCTCTCAAATCAAGACAATTAAACAACTGTTCAACAAATCTTCAGCTTCCACTCTGGAGCAATGAAGAATTTTGAATACAATTTGTGGTTTTTTTTAGGACCGTTTTTTTTTAGGCATGCCTCGTGTCTGTTTTTTTTTGGCAACCTTGTGTCACTCTGTATCTAAAAGGTCTGCCATTCACTCTGTACTTCTGCTTGTTTGACAACATTCCCCGCGGTCTTCATAAAGACAGGGAAGCAATATTTCGAGACATAATCCTCAATTGAAAGATTTGCTGACAATCTGGAAAACAGAAATTTGTTCACATTATTAGAAAGTCCGCTCCGAGCTACGGTAGGACTGCCTACTAATACCCCCTTCCCCATCCCGTCCACCCGGAGGTAAAGGTTTTCTTAGGCGGTTCGGATATGGTTGCCAAGGTGGGGGGCAGAATTCGCAAATTCCCTCAGCCCACAGGTCAGCTACAAGATACTTCCTTCAGGCCTCTCAAAATCTTTGGACACGAGGGTCCGTCGAGAGGGCCCAACGTGCCCCAGGGGACGCAGAAATGAAAAGTACCTTTAAAGAAAATTAGCATTACCTCCAAAACAGGTATTCTGCTCAATTATTGTTGATGGAAATTTACTTAACATGCTGTCAACAGACTTCCCTCAAGGAGTTGCCTGTGTGGACTGTTGATGTATAGACATCAGTTCTATTTTTAAATTTATTGGATGGATTTGCCGAAAGGTCTTTTCTTATCAAATACATTATGATACGGTAACTTGTGTATAGTGCCTTTGCCGAAATAAGTGCCAAAAAACCAACAACAGATCAACAGAATGAGAATGCTGTAAGACAAGGACGGATCTAGAGACGTGAATGCCTGTGGGAGGGTGGTCGGGGGGGGGGGGGGGGGGGAAGAGGGGGTGCCTGGGGGGGCAGAAGGGCTCTCTAAAGAACAAAATGGCCTTTATTAAGAAATTTTCAGTCACTTCTGGAGAGTGGGGGGGGGGGGGGGGGGTTGGAGAGCGGGCGCCCCCTCTGCACCCCCTGGATCCGCCACTATTATTACAACAAATACGTTTTCGAGAGTTGGCCAAATTGTGCAAAGGGCTGTGCATTCCAGAGGACAATAGGAAAGAGTTTCATTTCCAGGGGAAAAAAGTTGGAGAAGGCACATTCCTCAGGACACCTGACAGTATGAGGGATGACCAGATTTTCTTGGTATGAAACCTTAGGTCGTTTACATTTGCTGATATTTCTGCAGTATTGGATGGAAATTGGGCCGTAGAATGGATTTGCACAGCAAGTGCAAAAAGCTACATGTTTGTATAGAAAGGATCTCTTTTAGTCATTGGAGCTTTTGAGTAGGGTTGGGTTAGATACCCAGGTACCTGGTACCCAACTGAAAGTGACGGGTACCCAATTCCAATTTTCAATTTTAACAGAACTTTCTATTGATCAGCTGATGCTAGTTTTTGTATCCAAGGAATACCTTACATGTGGTGCAAGATTGGATTTTTATTCCCCTTTTTTTTGCAGCCAGTCCCGTGACCATGAAATGCGTTCAAGTTGCCACGGCGGTGCAAGTCTCTATCAACAAGATGAATCGAATCCAGTCTTGGAAATATTGGCAGCGCTACCCAAGAAATTCCGAGCATACCTCACATGCATGCATTAGCTTGAATATAGGGCGCGTGTGAGGTGTGCTCGGAATTTCCCGGGTAGCGCTGCCAATATTACCAAGACTAGATTGGATTCATCTTGTTGATAGTGACCTCACTTGTCACGGACTGGATGTATAAGGGGAATCAAATCCAAATCCACTGGTGGACTAAGACTACCTTAGAGGCAGTATTGATCTAACTGCATACATGTAGGTTGTATGAATTGGCAAACACCTTAAAATTCTGTTTGACATGTTTTTGATTTAGTAGAATAGGTTCTGGATGTACCCAATCATTACTGCAACGTGTACTGGGGTCCAAAATTACCGGTACCTGTCAAAGCACACCCCTGGTTTTGCGACCCTGGCCCCCTCTCCTGTTGTTACACCACGGGTTACGGGTATTTTTCTGTCGCCTGTTCAAGAAAATCTTGTCTCGCAGAGAGTTGAATTTCATGCCCCGAAGCTGGCAGCATCAATGAGATATTTCCTCTGTACGCCAACAATCCTCAGTCAATGGTCCCGTGACGTGCAGCCGAGCACAGCCGTAGCATAGGATACCCGTAATTAAATGGGTTTTTACCGTATGTCATCACTCTGGACGCAAAACCAACCACCCGTGCTGTTTACGCATCTGTTTGTCTGCTCGGCTAGTTTGATGTGTTTTAGTGCCGTGTCTTTGTTACTTGTAAATTCGATGGTGACATGTTCATTGCGCAGCTTCAGACATGGTTTCCTCATTTCGTTTCAAAACTTAAACAAGAAAAATGTAGATTTTTGTAAATTTGCATTGTGATTCAGATTCTTTGACCGTTTGACGTCACTCTGTCCTTAAAACCAACCATCCATGCTGTTTGTCTGCTTGGCGTGTTTGATGTGCATTTACATTGTAAAGGTAGCTTCTCTTATGAGTTGTAACGCCATCAGTGACTGTGCCTGCGCAAATGCTGGGGCCATGGCTACCCCACTTTGTTTCCAAAATTTAAAACAAGATAAACTGCAATTTGTTGGAAAATCACTATCGTTGGAAATTGGAGTGTGTACAGCACAGTTGATACAATGGAGTTGATCATTCGGTTGGCTTTGGCTGCCGACACATTCGCAGCGCGGGACACTTAAAATTGTTAGTTTATCTCTTCAGTAGTTTCGTACGCATATGATTTGAGTATCTTTTTTTCTTTTCTTTTTGTCAAAATGGGTTTTTTTTTTTGTGAGGCTGCAGAATGCTTTGCCCCGATCTATCAACATTTTCCTCAAGTTGTCTTCTGACATTCGTTTAAATCGCGGCAAGTCGACCATGTTTTTGTCAACCGTAAACTTAAAACAGACTCTTTGTAGCAATTGGGAATTGCTATATTTGTTGTGCACATACATCTGCAAGGTTGGGACCAAAGTTTTATGTTCACTTTTAATAACCCGAATTTACATTAATGAGAGTCAACTGTATGTAAAAAAATTGACACGATTTTTCTTTCAAAGAAGTATTATTAAAGGGTACGTAGTATAAAACAAAAAGTTCCAAATTCAAAGTCATGAACCTGCTCCGCTCCTCTGCTGCAGACCCCTCTTCGCCCACCCCAGACCCTTCTTACTCAAGCCCACTGGGGCCCCATGCCCCATTCCGGGGAAGCTCATAATTTTACCCAACACATTTTCCCACAATGTTTCCATTAATTGTGTTGCAGTCGGTCGATCCTGGTGGATTTCTACTAACAGTCGCCCACAGGTGCGCGTTATGAAAAATGCTTCCTCCCTTAAACTCCCCTGCAGGCAAATATTGTGTTTATTAAAATGCTGCACAGGTGGTTTGTGTTTCTTGCGACATGAAACACCTGTAGTTCGAAAGTCCTCGCCCATAGTTGACGAAGACCAGTGAAGCGTATTTGTCATCATCTTGTAGACAAAGTTGGATGTTTGTTAGAAGAGAAAGTGCAAACAGCGGAAACTTGAGGTTGAACTCTAAGTTACCCTGTAAAAACTCAAGCAAAACCTTGAGTTACCGGCTTGTTATATAGGATCATTTGCATTTATCCCAAAAGTAACCTACCGATACAAGTACCAAATTATTTTCAAAAAATTACTTTGATTAAACCATCCTGCTATTTAAGCAGTCAAAGACAGTCCAAATTTCCATCCTCTTCCCAGGCTAAACTTTTAATACAGGCTAGTCACCAGCAGTCAGATGTCAAACAGGCCTGTGCCTAGTCAAAGTCAGTCAGCAGACCATGAACAAACAAAGCAGACAAGTTGTGGGCACAGCAGGCATATCAATTACTCACAGTCAAAGCAAAGCTGTATCAAGATTTATACCTAAACAGTCCCAGCCAGTCAATCCTGCTTAACTGTCGAAAACAGTCACTTGATTAATTTTGACTGAAAGGATTACCTGGCACAGAATATATGTCTGCATGGGAGGGTTAAAGATCGTACTGGTACTGAACACTCCGTGAAATCATTCCATCTGGCTTGCTGTCATTTAGAAGAAATCAAACAATGTAGATGATTTCCAATGATCACTCAATTGACTTGTTTTGAAAATCTAAAGTGCTTTTGACAAAATCGTATTTCATGATCAAAAGGTTGTGTATGGTTTTTCACGGATTATTTTTGACAGATATGTCTCGCTTGTTGCGTGGTTATCCGTCATCCGTTTCCGAATACCACAAAACCTTTGCATGTATACACGTCATCCGGCGCGAACTGCTTAATTTTTGAGCAAAATCAAATGCCACTTCATTCCAAGATCAAACTGATAATTCTAGTACCATAACACAACCCTCGACATGTCACTCAAAGCAGAGTATAATCAGGTCAGTAATTTCGTAAAAAGTATGCACAAATGGAACTTTCCAAAGAAAAACAAGCCTAGTGAGATTCAGCCAATGTAGGTCAGGCCTGGGTACAGGTAACCCCAGGTTTCAGGGAAGTGTACCGATGAGCGAAATTACCTCTTTTGGAGTTTTTTTTGGGACCACACGACCTCCGTACCTGGTCACGTACGTACTTTTTTACCTGTTGCCCGACACAGGTGAGTTCCTATGACAACAGATGGGGAAATGTTCCTAATGGCGACAATCCTGTTTTGATAATTGATTGGCCTTAACTCGGACCAGGTGACCTCTGCGTACCTCAGACATTGCCCAGGTGTGCACTGGTAACCAGTGGCGTGGCATTGGGGGGGGGGGGGGGGGGGCTGGGGTAAAAAGAGAACCCATGACCAAAACAACATGAGAGGGGGAGCTGGGAGGGGTAGCTGCACAGGGGGGGAAGAAGGGAGGGGTACCTTTGCATCTTTTCAACACACTGAACACGTGCTCTAAGCACCGCCTGCTTGTGCGTGACATGCTGTATGCGGAAGTGGCTTAAACCATCATTCTCAGGTCATTTCTCAAACCCCGGCTTTGTCTCCGTTTCATGGCTGTCAGGTAAATGGAAATTGTAGGGAAACACATTTTGCAACCCTCCCCCCCCCCCCCATGAAGAAATTCTTGCTTTCTTTCGGCTGAATTAAAGAATGCCAATATTGTCTCTAGTTTTGCAATGTGGGTTTATCATGAATTGATATCACTGAATAAAATAAGAAAACCATTGCCACTGCAGTCCTTCTGATTTAAGGCGTGCCATCGCACCCCCACGCCATCGCATGCCTAAAAGCTTCCCAAGAATTGGGAATAATCGCACGCCTGAATCCCTCTGCACCGCACACCTCGGCATACATTTACGGACAAATTAATATCAAATTTGGTAGAACTAGGCAATAAATAACCCCTTTCTGTGAGCTCTTGAAATGGCCTCACTGTAAACCAAGATGAAGATTATAAAACAAAATACCAGATTGTTCAGTGCCAGCTTCCAACACAGAAGCACATACCAAGAAAAACCACATGCCGAGAGAAATCCAGGTGTGGCTTTTTCCACACGCCTGTGATATTTCAAATCAGAAGGACTGCCATTGGCAATATGTAGGGCCTAAATGACTTACATTATTTCTGCACCAAGCAGCGTTTATTTGGCTGAAGTGGCAGTAAAGGTGTACATGTAGACCCCTTATATGATGAGAGGCAACATCCTCTCATCTTCTGGGATTCCACTGGTTGCTGTACTCCGTACTTTGCGTAAAAAAAATATTGTATTCATTTTCAGTATCTTTTCAAATAATACAGAGCCTGATTGCCTGAATTTTGTAATCCTTGTTTTTGTATTTTTTTTTGGTTGGGTTCCTGACAGGGTTGGCGGTAATAAAAAAAGGTGTTTGTTTTCTTGGGTCGGGAGCCCAAAGTAGGGTCGGTTGAAAACGAGAACCAAACAAATAAAAAGTGATGCCCAAATTGACCACTACATGGATCCATGAGGAAGACTAGATGTACTAAAGAGCTTTAACAATCACTATGCCTGATGCAAGAAATTGATTCTTGCCCATCAAAAAACCCAGTCAACTTTCCCCAAACTATAATGAGCCAGTTCGGTATTTCAACCGTGCATGCGCACAATGGTATGGGTCACGGGTCATTCAGGATCATAGAAAGCTCATTGAAGGTGCGTAAACGCGCAGGAAGATGGGCGCACGATGCTCACGCTTTTATTACCTGCAGAATGGGCGTCCGTGTAACATCGCATAAAATCACATCAGCAGTTTTATCCCGATTGCCCTTTGACCAGGACTATGTAGATTCTATGCCTCAAACCATATAGGTCTACTTCACTCACTTACCTGTAGAGCCACAACATTTGCATTTAAACTCACCTGGGCCGGGGACACAATACGGACTGCTTCTTTTGTCCGAAGTGAGTTTAAATGCAAATGAAGTGGCTGTACAGGTAAGTATCGCTCGTAGACTCCCACCACACTTCTGTGGGGGGAAATGTAAGTTTACCAGCTCTTTTTTCTGTTCTCATTCATCCAGTTCTGAACCCTGTGGAATTCATCATACCGGTAGGAAACCAGACTGTCGTAGACAAGCAGCTGATACCAGCTTACTTCCAGTGCGTCTCCGGTGACAGCCGACCCGAGCCAACCATCACATGGGAAAAGGACGGAGTACCAGTGACTGAAGGATTGTCCTATGGGGTGCAGTTTGGTGGTCCCGGTTCCCTACAGTGGTCCCAGACGCTACAGATAAACAACGTCCGTAAGCGGCACGAGGGGCGGTACCGATGCGTGGTGACCAACCCTCTCTTGAGTGGGCAGGTTCAGAGAAGTGCTTACTCTTGGCTTATAGTCAATCGTAAGTCTATCATGATTTGTTTAAGTTGAAAAAGAAATTAACTGGAGCAGTGGTTGGAACCTGTGACCTCCGGATTACCGTTCCTGTGCTGTACCAACTGAGCTATCCAGCCCTATGTTGGCGGTTCCCTGTTTAGTCAATGTCTTTGTTCAAGGGGAACCAGTCGGAAGCCATAAACCTGTATATGCCATGTAGTTAGGGATCAAGCCCAAAGCCACAATGCCAGCAACATTAGCAATGCTGCAAACCTGGGAAATAGCAAACGGGGATCACTCAGAGAGGATACAGTTTTTATGTGAAAATGTTTGAATTTAGCATCAAAAACTGAACTTGTGATATGATGAAATCAAGTTTTGAATCGGTAAAAGTACTGGTATGCATTGTCCAAATGGTGACTGTTTTATGAACAATCATAAACAGTTTGGACCCAACTGTAACAACTCTGCTGAATATCAGATGACTGTTGTTCACTGATGACTGTTGTTCACAGTTAAAACACGAAACAGTCAACAAATTAGAAAGAACAGAGAAAGAAAGAAAGAAGTCGTAGTGAAAGAAAGTCTCCATTCACATTTTGCTTGAATTGTGAAAGATTGAATGTAGAAGGGAAGCATGCATGATTCAGGTAGAGAGTTCCAAAGAGAGGAGGTACAAGGGAAACAACTAGAGGATTATTTCCAGTCCTAGCCTTAGGAACCATTACTGTGAAAGGATGTGAAAGAATTTTAAAATGCAACACAAAATGCATCGCAAATGTTTCCAGAGATCAGATGCAGGTTGTTTGCTAATATGGTTAACAAGTTAGGTTTCTGTTTCAAAGTTTCCATATTTCTATTTGACAACCTTCAGCTAATCCCGGAGAGCCATACATCAGCATAGCACCCCACAGCCAGATCGTCCCTGCCGGTAACCCAGTGACGTTCCCCTGCCAGATCCTAGGTGACCCTGCCCCAAACATCAGCTGGAGACAGGCCAACGACCCCTACGACCTCGCCAATACCACCAGCCGATACGTCCTTGCCGACGGTAGTCTGTTCTTCACCAGTGTCTCCGATGCTGATGATGGGAGCTATGTGTGCACCGGATCCAGCCGGTTGGGGTTGGTTTCGACTGATCCGGTCACCCTGACTGCTGCTAGTAAGTATGGAAATGCAAACTTGCATGAAACATCATGCATGTTGGAGATGATTTCATGTGAATGATATGGCAATGTTAAGACCTTTCACACTTACAAAAAATCTTTATGTTTGACCTGGGTCGAACCTTGGATATTTTGGCAACCCTTTTCACTCTGGGAAGAATCCAACATGGCTTCTAGATGAGTCTGGTGCTTATAATACACAGGTGCTAATACCAGAGCTTTGGCAGAACTTGGGTGGTTTAGGCAATCTAAACCCCCCCTCCAACCCCCTGGGGATGCAAAATGTAAGAAAATCATGCAGGAAAAAAGTAGCATATGCCTGTTAAACCCCCCTAACCCCGACAGCTTACTTCCCCCCTCCCAACCCCCCTCCCAACAGCTTAAACCCCCCCCCCCCCCGACCCAACAGCTTACCCCCCCCCCAGCCTAAGCTAGATCCGTCTCTGCAGGTGTCACAGAATGCTGTCAGAGTCATAGATTAATCCATCTCTCCGTACATGATCTTGTATGGAAACACAAGGAATTGCATGCAAGTTAAACAACCAGCATCAGTGGCCTTCATGTATAATGAAGAGCAACACCCACTGTGTGAGAGTGTCTGCTTGAGACAGCGCCTCCAGTAGTCATATGGAGTCCAGCCTATCCAGCCCCCCCCTCTCCTTTTTCAGTTCGTTGGCTGGCTGACCGGAAAATAATTCCTGGCTACCTTCCAGCATAGAGGGGAGGGCCTGTCGTCAAATTTGTTTTCACACCATCCAAATTGGTCTTGTTGTGCCCCTGCCTTCAGGCATGATGTCAACAAGTGGAATCCAATCAAGATGTTCAGTTTTGACTACGTGTCTCACCGGGGGGTTTATAAAATTAAGTCAGTACCAGCACATGTGGTGTGCAGACATGGGGTAAAGATGGAAGTCAGATGGTATGGGCTCTGTGCGAGAAAAGTGAGGGCGATTTTTTTACCACTTTCGAGAGCACAGTGGACAGAACACACTGTGTTCCCGTACTGGTTTGCGTACTGGTATTATAGAGCGCGAAGTTTGCACCTCTAATGTTATTCTGAATGTGCACAAAGCCACAGCATCTTTGCATTTAAGCATTGACTTTGTCGGCAAGCAGCGTTCCAATGTTTCTCCTGGTGGCCCCCCCTCAAACTCTCCCTTTACAACTATTGATGGGTCCATAAGCCATGCAACATGCAGAAAGTGAGGGTCTTGTTTTATCAAGTGCTTGGTATGAACCTTGTTTTCCACTACGCTGTTTCTGAACTAATAAACCGCGAAACGACAAAATTTAAACGTCTGACTTTTGCAAATACTTTAACGGTTGGGCTGGAAACCCAGAATTTGCCATTTTTAAAATTTCCTTCTGGCGTTTAAAGTGTCTGCATGCGTTTGTAGATGTGCCACGCTAAGCCGTGTCTTAAAAAATTTACGCCAATACAATGCATCAAAAAAACTCTGGCATCCAAGAAATTGTGAGAAATGACTTTACAAGTTCACTTGAGCATGTTGAGTCGGACTGAAACTGCAGACCTGCTGCAGCTTTTCTTACCACTCGACCGCTTAGCTTGGTCACACTTATTTAATAAGCCTGCCACTTCTTTAAGAGACTGTACATCGTAATTGTTCCATGTGTACAAAAGTTTCGCTGTCCGTACCTTTTAGCCGAAGTGGAGATCAGCGGCCAAAATTGATAAAAGATCAATCAATTATCCACAGTTGTGTTTCTGATTAACGATACTTAATATCGCTGATACACTTTTCACGATTTGACCCACTTTCAAAAAAAAAAAAAGAGAAAAAAAAGAAGGAAACCCGAAAATCTGAGTTAACCTGCTACCAAAATACCAACGGCTGGATTTAGAATGACTTGTTGACCTTTGGGATTTGCGCCTCCTGACCTTGCTTACGCCTCCCCCCTCCCCTCAGACGCTCTGATTGGACTGTCCCTTTTGATTTCCTTGAGCCGCCTATCGCCTATTTTTTGTTTCTCTTTTGCTTCGGCCATGTTGTGAACTCAAAACAGCCCTCTTTTTAAAACGGGCGGCGGGGGATGTTTAAATAAAGCTAGTCCCTCGACCTAATCATTTCTAATTTGCGGATCGCCTGAGATGCGTACGTGTTTGCCAGGATCTGGCAGTTTTTGGATGGCAGAGATAACACAATGTGGAGCAGATTGTGGAGGTGGGGGTCGTAGGAAGGAGGCGTGGAAAACAATAATTAAGACGGTTAAATGGAAACATTCTGGTTACCTTGAAGATTCAATCTTTGGAGTTTTTGTAATTAGCTGTTGCACCCAAAATAGCCACACATATCCCCCAAATTGTTAAAGTTCACACGAAGCCTACAACCAAACAAGACTTTGATTGTTTGATACTGTTAATGAGAAAGATTACGCAAATGTGAGTATGTTCCAACTCTGGGCGACACTCTTAGTAAACTTTGAAAAAACAAAATTCCTTGTTATGAATATGTGTAAATCACCATGATGTAAATATTCTATCTTCCCCCTGCAAACTTAGTGGTTGATAAGACATCTGCACCGATAAACAGGAGATTTTTGGTCGCAGTCCAGCCCAGTGGCGCGCGCACCCAGTATTTGGCTGGGGGGGAGGGCTCACAATTTTTTTTTTCAATTTTCTTAGAATTTGGCCCCCCCCCCAAAAAAGGGTCTTTTTTGGGGGGGGGGGCGGGGGGGGTTGGACCATTTTGACGTTGGTGGCGAGACTTTCACCTCTATAACATGTATACTACTCAAAAATAGGCTACATACATTTCACCAAGGTCAAAAAGTGGGACACACACAAAAAAAAAAAAAAAAAAAAAAAAAATTACAACCTCTTGGGGGGGGGGGGGGGGGCCTCAAGCCCCAAAGCCCCAAAGCCCTCCCCCCTTGGGTGCGCCACTGGTCCAGCCCGAGCCAGTCCTTAGAGTTTTTTCTCACAAGAATTAAAGGCACCAATCGTAAGAACATTTGCCATTACCCAGAAACGTAAAGATACCTACCCTACTGATTTAACAACGAAATCCTTGGTCAAAGTGAAGATAGGACTGGTACCAAATACCCTATGAAATTATTCCACCTGAAATGGTATCATTTGAAAGTTTAAGAAAGTTTATTTGTGGTTTTAAGAAAGTTTGCCCAAGGGTCCTTTTTTTGTTTTACGTACATTAGCAACGAAATCCAGTTACTTGCAACCAAAAAATCTGCAACAAATTGCCTTTTTCCCTCAAATATATGGGATAATATTAAGGATTCGGAAGTGATTGGTGTTCATACAAATACTGAAATCTGTGCTCCTTAAAATTTGCCTTTAATGCAGATTAAAAAAAAAAGGGATGAAATTGGTTTGGAGGAAAGAGTTGAAGTGGAGCATTCATCACGGCCTATTTAATGTCACAACAGATCTAAAAGTCTGCGAGATAAATGCCTATCCGTCTTGCGCATTTAAGATGATTTAAACGTGACTCAAACTTTGTCAATTACAGGGATGGGAGGTAGAGGAAGGACTGTTCATCGTGACGGGGAGTGTTGAAACCCCAGGACAGTCTGTGCGGAAAATATCCCCTCTAGCAATGGAATTGCTGAAACAACTGTTGGGTTAGACTGGAGACTCGACTTCATACATAAGGACTTTATATTTTTTTGGGGGGGGGGGGTATCCTTACTTGCAGCTGAGAAGCTGATTGCGAGGGACGCAGCTACAACGTGGTCGAGCCAAAGGCATGTAAAGGTGCCTTAAACAGCCACTATGAGACTAGTGTCTGATCACAGAGCACAGCCAGATTGAAAGAGTTGATTTTTCTGGCGGGAGAAAAACCAGAGAGCCTGGAGAAAATAAACCTTGTGGCATAGGAGATAATCAACGGATAACTCTCCTCACTATGTGTTCCGAGCCGGGAATCGAACCCAGGCCAGAGTTGTGAGAGGGGAGCACTTTACACACGAGCCACCCTGCCACTTATACGCGTGATTCCCTCAAAAAGTCTTTCCCACTAAAGGTCTTGCCTGCCCATGTTGAAATCATCACTGGTCCGCCGTAAGCGGAGCAGGGTTCCTTCTAACTCAACGTACTGTTCACTCTTGCACTGAAGTCAGGTCGGCTGCAGATTTTGGGAATCTCAACCCAGGTATAGAGCTTCTCGACCCAGGTAGAGCCTCTGGATCCTGACCAGGGTTAGGTTTTACCTGTGTAATGTGATATCTCCGTGTTGGACCCAGGCCCAACATGGAGAATTTGGATAGTGTTACCTACCAGTCTATCAACGAAACAGTACCCCATTACATGCAACAACTCATATCGCCATACAATCCTTGTGCCAAGTACGCTCTAGTGATGCGCACTTGCTTGTGGCTCCATAGACTTATGGACACAGAAGTTTTTCTGTTGCAGCCCCTTGCCTGTGGAACAGCTTGCCAATAGCCATGAGATCACAACCCGACACCGACTCTTTCGAAAGTGGTCTCAAAACTTACCTCTTTATTCAAGCTTATCATTAGTGATCTCAGACCCCAGCGCAGTCAATAGGTTTACAAAATGTATCTAGATATCAGCGCTTTATAAGGTTTTATTATTATTTATTTATTTAGTGTGAAATCCTCTATAGCTTCTGAAACTAAAGCAATGTGCTGTGATGATGCTACTTTCCGTGCAGTCTGAAAGAGTGCATAGAAATCAAAGAAACAAACAAAACATGACACAATTTAGAGATAGCCATGAAAAGCTTTCGCTAGTCATTGACTAGCAAGTAAGATAACAGCAGTCAGTAGTGATCGAATGAGTAATGTTAAGGGAAAATAACTTGTTCATTCTCTTCAATCAGTCAGTAAGGGGGTGATTTTTCATCCAGAACATTTACGGATAAATATCTTCCAAACGTTTATGTGTAAAAGAAACAGGATGTTCCAACTTTAATGCTATGTTTTTTCTTCATGATTTGTCACTCGTCAAGTTTACTTACTTTCGTTATAATACTGCCACAACTCATCAGAATCAAGGATATTTTGACAGCTACCGATACGCTATTTTAAGACAGCAAAGTACATACAGTACATTAGTGTGCCGCGCATTGTGGTTCACTCGCGTAGCTTAAGTATGTGAACACATCAGTGCGTGAACCAGCATGCAAACTAGAACGAAGACGTCAGACTTCGGTACTATACACTGTATACACATGTGTACATTAAAAATTGAGAAAAAGCAATTGACAGTTTGCATAATGAAAACTGACTCAATCTACATCAGCATTTGATGGCATTGTTCTCTTATCGTACTTCGACACAAATTAGATTAAATAATTCACAAGCAGATGTCGTACATGTAAATCAATCTTTTTCCATACATTGCAATTGCCTTGCGCATTCTCCCAGGCCACATTGAAACCCAGACATTTTCTTAATCAATAACCCCTAAAGGCAGCATACATTTTATGTAATTTTTGGGGTCTGCCCTTTTTTACTTGTTTAATTCCCACGTGAAAGCTTGACATTCCCTTTTCCTGGGTTTGAACCGCAGGCCATTTCTGGGTCAGCACCGGTACCTCTGCCCGTTTGGATAACGAGGCATTGTCAAGCTTTACCATACCTCCGGGGAAACGGCAACATTGAAAATGTGCCCTCGTTTTTGAGTGAATGCTGCCCTTTGTTTCATTTCACATGCAAAAGATGAAAAGCAACTCCTCTAGTTCTGAAGCATCAACTGATGCAAAATTGACAATTCTTAAAATTTCACGGCATGGGTTAAATATGCACATTTGTATAGCAGTGAATTGTTTGGTAAAGTCGCAAGGGTTATCTTTCAATTTATAGATAATTAACCCTAACACCCTAGACCCTTTTGGTTTATTGGAACTATCCTCAATCTTGCAAAGTCCTCCAGTTGCCACCATGTAAAAACTCGATCAGCCTCAATCCTCAAAGATCTCAATCCTCTGAAAATTTCATGGCATCGGTTAATATTCACATTTGTATAGCAGTCAATTGTTTGGTAAAGTTACAAGTTACTTTCAGTTTATAGATAATTAACCCTTTATACTCCCCAGATCGACCCTTTGGTTATACATGTAGGAACCATTGCCTCAATCCTTCAAAATTTTCCAACAATCAGTGTTATTTGAGGCAGTGCAGATGACATTCAGAAGCAGTGCGGTTGATAACAAGCACAATGCGGGGCTCAGTTATGCATGACTGAACATAAACAATTATGGGCACAGGCTACGAACTTGACACAATGGACACAATGCATCCTCCAAAATAAACCAACTGTTTTTTTGCCATTCAGCTTCAATCCTCCATAAAAAAACTGCCTCGAGGATTTTGGAAGATTGAGGAGGATTAATGTTTAAACCAAAAATATGCTTTCAAATAGTACTACAAAGTTGTTTTCCAGTGACTTTTACTGACGTCTTGAGAAAAGGCAACAAACTTCCCCAAGCAATTCTTTTACACACTTGGTATCTTTTTTTTTTTTTTTTTTGCCGTGAACGTCATTCGACATTCATTTTCAATTTTTACCCAACTGTTATCTGTGTGATCAACCGAACGGAACTTGGGGTCAACAATTTTAATTTTATAATAATCATCAATTTGCAATATTCTCAATATGTTGTGTAATGTAATTAATGCTTTCTTTTCTTTCAAAGTAATCATTTATTGCCCTCGATTGGATATGGGCCCAATCATGATACAAAATAACTGCCAAAAAATATAGGATATTACATGTACATGTATGTTGTAGATCCCACAGGTATACATGGTGCCCGGATGTGCTGTATTCTTCATACAAATTTCGCAGGTTTTTGAGGTCAACCTGGTGACTGAGTTTGCCAGGATCCAATGGTGAGTTTGAATTCCATATTGTGTCAGCGATTAAAAGAAAATATCTTCTTTGTCATTTTGTGCTCTTTAGGCATGGGTTGGACCTTCACGGAGAGTCCCTCGGATGTCGAGGTCGTGGAAGACTCCTCCGCTACGTTGATCTGCCGTCCACCAGTCAGCAAACCACCCGCAAACATCACATGGTATAAAAGCAATGTGCTGTATGTACCGAGCCAAGGAGCAGCTGTACTGGGTAAGTTTCTGTGTGCATGCATCTCACAGAGTCTCCATTTTTGTAACATTACATTCTACCTTTGGCAGTCGTTTATGTATGTAAATTGTTTTTTTTGAGAATTAGGAGTTTTCCTTCCACATCTGGGAGTATAATTTTCTTCTACCAAGTGACCCCGGTAGAGAAATAAGGCCAAAGACTTCCATGGGCTATCTCTGTGTAATGTGCAATAAAAAAAAAAATTAATCAAATACTTCATGTCGAAAGCTGTTCCACTTCTGTATGGCCTGCAACAGCTAGTGGACGTGAACATGACTTTGTGGCATCATTGCCACCAAAGCTTACCCCTGCTTATGAAGTTTACTGGATGTCATTGTCAGCTTGGTTGATTTGTTATAAGTGTAGCTCATAATTTGCCACCCTTTTATATGGGCTCCAAGCGCAATCCCAAGAAAGGGCATATTTACCACCTTGGAGAGCTCCGCGGATGGGACACACCATGTCTGCGTACTTGTTCACGCATGGCGCGAAATACGCACGTCTAATTTTGTCCTGAATGTCCACAAAACCATAGCGTCTTTGCCTCAGCGTCGGGCGTCGTCGGCAATGCATTTGAATGTCAGTCCAAGTGTTCTCCCCAAACTGACTCTTTCTTGTGCACGGAGCCTGTAGACCCTCCTTTGCCAACCACGGGTTAGCACACTATGGAAGGTCAAGGTTGCAAAAACAAACAATATTTATTACTCTTTCCCAACATATCATTGGATTGTTGAAAATACAACATAACAACAAGTGCTACCAAAGACTATTATCTTCAAGCAAAATTGATTCCTCGATCCTGATTGGTCGATCCATGGCAACAAGCCGTGCTACATTTAACCATACCGCACGACCACGGTCCATACTGCACTCCGCGTATTGCGCTATTCTAAGCCTACGTGACACGATTAGTGCTGCACAATTCACTGTGAATTCAAAAGTTGTGCGTAGGTTACACAAGCATGCGTGTTCCAACTTTACTGTGGTCAAGTTTGCTTGAAGATAAATTCGTTATCATGCTCGCGCTCGTGGAACACGGAAAATGTAGTGTGTCTGTGTCCCACATACCACTCAGCCTTCGGCCTCGTGGCATGTGGGACACAGACGCACTACATTATTCCGTGTTCCACTCGCGCTCGCAAGATAACTAATATTGGCCAACCAACCACGGCTTACGTGTAAATGTATGCTCTTGTGGCAGCCCATACAAAATGGCAAAGGAAAGAAAGGTCTATAGTGCCAAAAGTTTACTTCCATTCTATCGAAAGCTGAGTCAACAATACCATTTGAAGTCATGCAGTAATGTAGAAAGTATGAGTGCTGTGCACCAAGGAAAGCAAGACAGTAATATCAAGGTCATGATTACAGTACTTGTATCTGGAATCATGATGACAACGTAGTAATGTTGAGGTCATCCTATATTAAGAAATACCATGTGTCCACAGATAACCCACTTGGCAAAGTGTGATTAATGATCCTGGTATTTTTGAGCGACCTTGTCATGAGAGCATGCATCAATTGGCCTTTTTTCCTTCATCCCAAAATAACCCCCCATCTGCTCAGTATTTGCTGTTAATTGTATGTTGTAAGGCATTAAAGTGCTGAAGTTGTGGGGTGGGGGTTGGGGAAGGGGAACGGGAAGGGGGAGGGGAAAGGGTGGGGGAAGGGGTGGAGGGAATTGTGTGGGAGGGGGATTGTGTGGGCTATAAACTACAAAGCACTTTACTTGTAATGTGCGTAGGTGCAACTTCAATGTTTTTTTTAAGAATGGGGTCTGCTTTTGTTCATAACATCGTCAAGCTACCTTTTGAATTAGCTCCATCCTCCATAAATTATGAATAAAAGAATACGAAAAGTCAAGGGTAAGTAGGGCTGTGCTGAGTATATTGAACATTGAAATATTTGATTATCCACCAAAAATCTGAGACTAGCATTTTACACAAGAGAATATTCAAAAACGTGAACCGCCTCGAGAAGATGACATAAAGCATCTGCAATGTTATTTTATTCGTTTAAGTTCAGCGGTTTTGTTGGCGTTACAAACATTCCAAACTTTCCAATGAGACATTGAACAAAAAGTTATCTAGGCTAAAGTTGTCAATTTTTTGGAATTCAGCTTTTGAATTAGGATTGGGACGCTCCTAATTTAGCTTTTAGTCTTGACTCAAGTCGGACTTTAAGTCAAGATCTCTACATACACTGCCATCACAACCTAGTCCATAATACCATCATCGATGTCGTGCAATAAGTGCCGCATTAACAAGCGTACCAATCCAGTGTGTGAACATGACCGAGAAGCATACTGCACAGACCAAGTACAACACCTGACCCGGGCAAGTCTAAATTCAGCTTGAGCGTGAAACAAGCGCAATATACAAAGCTCCTTTATACAGGAATCAGTGCCTCTAAAATGCTTGAACATTCGTTCGGAAAATAAAGTAGAAAATTTGAAAAATTACAGGGATGTTACATGTAACTTTAAGGTTTCGGCAGGAATAAATGGGTACATGTACCTGTGAGGCCAGAGATGGTTATCGTGGTTGATTTTAGCTGCTTTGCGCCGAAATGGCAGCATCCAGCTGTGTACTCCCCAGGGAGCTGAGATGGTATTTTGGAACGTTTCAATGGCGCAATGAGCACGGTAATAATGATGTAGCACCTTGAACAACAATACTCCAGGATACGTGTGCTTTATAATTACATTGCATTAATATTATTGTTATTTTAACATTTCCCTTTCCTTGTTCTTGGTATACTTTTTCCTTTTTTTTTTCTCTTCAGTTTTACTGGACAAATATCCGTAACACATACCTAAATACCGGTAACAAAAAAATACCTAGGTTTTTGGGGAACAGTGCTAAAGTACGCAACACAAAAGCCTTGTTTGTCTGAAACACCTGGCCGAGGGAAGGTTCCAATTTGAGCCGCAGATTTGTACCTTGACTCAAGTCTCCCGTGTTCAGCTCGGCACATTTCCAACAACATACCCGCCGTCGAAATGTCACAGGCCGCCGTACATCAATCAGTGGCAAATTACCCCAGGAATCTACCCGGAAGCATTTCACTTTTCCACCCCCTTGAGCCATACCTGTACGAGGGGGAAAAAAAAGTCTAGGGTGCCGTGTTGAGTGATAAAATCTTGTGTTTTGGGCGCAAAGAACGTACATTTTTCTCCCCTGAGGGGTTAATGAGGTAATTTTGCCTGCGCCCGTCGCCATGGCGAGGGTTGCGGTCGATGTGTTCACCTTTACGGAGTTCAATTGACCGAGTAAAATGACAACCCTCCCACTTCATGTGGATGTTTTGCTGAGGGTTGAGAGACATGGCAGGGGTGGAGCCAGGTTATGGACATGGGTGGGAGGCTTCCCATAACATACCGTAAATAGCTGCTGTTATTATTAAAAAAACATTTTCAACAAAGATGGTCAGTTTTTGTATAAAAGTTGTTTGCATTTGCCACCCTTCATGATGGAATGATCTCTCTGATGATGGATTGTATATCACAGCAAGGTTTTAATTTTCCTACTTTTTTTTTTTTTACCTTGCTCCTACTTTTCCTACTTTCTTCCTTGAAATTCCTATTTTTCCCTACTTTTTTGTCCCACAAATCTGAAGAAATGAAATCTCTTTGAATATTTTTCATAACTGTGTTACACACTGTCATAAGTAAATCACATAATGAAGGGCTTGGGCGCATGAGTACTGTACTTCCAAGAGCTTAGTTGAAGATGAATCACAGGTGTTGTACGTACAGAACATGCCAAATAGGGCTTAGGACCTATGATACTGAAGATATGGGTGATTATCAACAAACACTACTCCTGAAAGTCTGCAAAAGTCCTACTTTATCCTGATTTGTCCTTCAAAGTCCTACTTTTGTCCTCTTTTTTGTTGTTGACAATTTGATCTTATTGTTTTCCTACTTTTCACCTGGGTCTTCTTGAAACCCTGTCAATGCTTATTGGCCACATAATTCATTTGAAAGTTTATGACAGACAAAAGATTCTAACTAAGACTTGACCAAATATTCAAAATGCGCTAATCAAGTTTAACAGAAAGACTGTTCTTTGTCCTTGACGCAGCTGTCTCGAGTGTTCTGGATATCTTTAAGAGTTACCTTTCAAGACCCAGCACTAGCAGATAATGTCTTTTATCAATAACCTTGGCCAAAGATTGTAGAAATTATGTTTGTGTCTCAGTTGATGTAGTGCAGAAATTCTGGGCAGGACATGTCGTTTTAATTATTTACATGAAGAAGAGCTGTGTTAGATCAGTTCAGGAAGGAATTGGCCAGTTATTGACAGGTGTGCTGGACTTCATAATGCTTCTTGTTGCAGCGTTTCTTTCTATCAGTGACGCCAAGTTGAAAATAAATTTTAAAAAGTTTTGTTTGTTTGTTTGTTTGTTTGTTTTATTTCCATTCATACTTCAAACATACAATGAATAAAGATTAATGATCGAAACAAAGTGTATCAAAATAGAAAAAGCAGAACAATACAGCATGAATGGGGGTGGCATCCAGAGAAGGACTGGCCTTCTGTAGTGGAGTACACGAGACTGCGGTCAAAGTAAACTACATGTATTTGGAATAATGCAAACAATGAGATCCCAGGTAGAGTTTATAAATGTAGTAAGTTCGAACATAAAGTGAGCACATACAAAAACATAAAAGTCGTATACATAAAGGAGAAAAAAATAGGGAAAAAAGGAATTAACGTCTTGCTGAATGTAGGCACGAGTAGCAGTTAAGATTTGTACAAACAAAATCATTGTACGTATTTAAATAGAATTCCTTGAGGTGTTTAACAAAAAGCTTTTTGGATGAACTGACCAGAAGAAGTCTAAGTTGATCAGGAAGACCAAAGTCAACCTATGTACAAGAAATGGATGGCACCAAACAATCTACGGACCTCTGTTATAGGAAATGTAGAAGACAAAGTCGTGAAAGAAAAGGAACGACGCATTGGATATAGGCACTGGTTCACACTTTGGAGTGGTACAAAGTACGTAATTCTGCTCCAAAGCTGAATGGAATTGATTTGGAAAATTCTAAAACTCGGAATTTCTAGAACTCACCATTCTATTTCACTTTCAGTTCAATTCCATCGACACCAGATTCAATTAGGGGTTTCTTTTTCTTTTTTCTGTAACCGTCAATCAAATTAGCTGTACCTGAAATCAATTTAGAAAAGGTATGCTTGCGTAAATGAATGCACAGGTAACGTAATTGGCCGTCTGTTTTTCAAAACCGAATGCATGGACGATGAAAATGATTGAACTTTCGTTAAATTGAAATGGGATTAAAGACGTGCGTTCAAATTCAGACGAAAATGAATGACCAATTTTCAGAAGTGAATGAACATTTCAGGAAATTGGCTGGGAAAACCTATATTACAGTTATATTGATCTGGGGCATTTTTTTAGGTCACTCACTTATTCATGAGGTCAGACTTGTGTCAAAAGCACTTTTGCTTCTTTAATGACTTGAGCAAGTTTCATATCTGAGATTAAGTTGTTAAAGCAGCTGGGATGAGTTACTTTCAGCTAACGATGCGTTTCCTTGTGTCCTGTTAATTATTCTGAATCTTTTCCTTCCAGCTTACCGGTGCCGTTGACAGTTCTCTAATTACCAGAAGCCAGGCATCTGGTGTCAAATTCAAATTAACACTTATTAAGAGTAAATCTAAAATTAATGTGGCCTGACGTTGCGAACATAGCAAGTTCTTCTTCAGAGGCTAAAACAGAAATGACAGAGGTACATACATTAACATGGGGGTGCACACAAACATGCAGGGCTGAAAGAAGAAACACAAAAGGAGGATTAGGTGGGAAAGGTGTGGAAAGATGCAGGGGAAGGTGGATGAGAGAACAAAGGAACAAAGGGAGATGGCAAACCACAAGGGGTCTGGTGTAAACAGGGGAGGGACCAGAAAGGGGAAGGATCAAAGGTCACAGGGAGTGGGAACGGACAAAAGAGTGTGAGAGTGAAGGGGGATGATGGGGGGGGGGGGGGGAACAGTATGGAGGTGGAAAGGGATGAAAGATGGGGGAAGATGGGTAAACACAAACAAGGAAGACCAGGTGGATTATCTGTATTTATCTTATTAAGAGTCCAAAACAAAACAATGCATTCTCAGTTGAGAGGGCTGAATATCATTTTTTTTTTTTTTTCAAATGTACTTATGTGTGTCCTCGATTTACACCATAAACACCCCCCCCACACACACACAACCGTGTATTTGCCAGCAACGGGGACCCATTATTGTCCCTATTGTGTTTGTACTACTAACTTTTTAGGAAGACCTCCCATATGTTTTGTACACATCGTCAAATTGGGGACCTTCGGGAATTGGGGACCCTATTGTCCTCTTTTGTTCAACGTCCCCTATTGAATGCAGAAACAAACTCACCCACATAAGTGTGTATTTGCCTGCTATCGGGGACCCCCTATTGTCCCTCTTTTGTTTGTAATTTAACTTTTTAGGAAGAACTCCCATGTGTTTTGTACACGAATCCAAATTGGGGACCTCTCAGGAATTGCGGACCCTATTGTCCTCTATTGTTCAACGTCCCCTATTGAATGCAGAAACAAACTCATCTTTGTAAACACCAGCAATCGTGGACCCCCATTGTCCCTAATCCTCATTCCTTTGTTTGTAACTTTTTAGCAACAGCTCTCATTGGTTTTGTACACGAATTTCAATCGTGGACATTCGATCAATCGTGGACGTATTGTCAGTGCCCTAACCCTTTTGTCTTAGGTCCACGATTGCCGATGTTTACATACTCACACTAAAATGCCATATCAATACTCACTACTCTTCTCCAGATTTTAGTGTAAGTAATCAGTCTCATATTGGCCTAGATTCCTGATTTGGTCATATTTCAAAAATAACTTGGCTGTCAAAACGAAAAGAAAGTGCTCAGTTATCCGTAGCTGCAGAGCACACCTACATGTATCAGTTGACCTGTTTTTACAAAGGACCCGTACCTTCCTTACTTCAACCTTTGCGTTCATAATTAAATGTGTCACTTGGCGGTGAAGTAAAGATTAGATTTCGTGGTTTAGAACAGTCCTTGGTGGCCCATATTAACGCACAAGAAATGAAACATTTCATAGTAATAGAAGTATTTTTTTTTTGGCAGACAGGAATTGGAGAATTAGTCAGCGAGAATCTGGACCTGTCGTCCCAGGTGGAATGTCTTTTTTTTTGGCCCCGTCCCGAAAGACCTGCTTTTCACGAACGAATGAATGTGACTCCAAGGCAGGAATCTGATATTACCGGCCGTTGAGTGAATTCAGTTCATATTCATCTGCCACATGCATGTTAAAGGTTAAATGTAGACATTTTTTAAAAGGAGTGTTTGCCTCTTCTCGGGGGCGACGGCTTCGCTGCCTGTCGCCGCCGGTCGCCGGCTTCACGGGCAAGTCACCTGCTTCGCGGCAATCAACTCGTGAAACACACACATTCACCTTTTGAGCTGTCTAATTTAGTGGTGATTGATGTTACATGTACACAGTTTAGAAATCGTTAAAGATAGCAGGGAAATTGATCTTGAGAGGTCTCAAAAGGTCTTGAAAAGATCTGGGACAGATGTTGACTCTCAATAAGGTATTTTAACCTAAAATTGAATGTTGATCTCGACAAAATATATCTCAGCATTCTTTCATCAAGTAATGACACTCTGTATTAAAAATAGTTAGTTCCCTTATTTTGTCTCTGAAAATTAAAGCAATTGATGAAAATGAGTGAGATCTTCAAAGGTCTTGGAAAGGTCTTGACTTGTAGTCACTGGTTGTTATTGGAAAGTTTTTCCACAAATGCAAGTTTTTTTCCCAGCTCTTGTATCTCTGTCCTTCAGAATAACACAGCCGGCTGCATCCCACTAGAGCTAGTTTGGCACAGGGATAGCAGTATTTTAAGTTGGGAAGTTTGAGACCATTTCTGTTTGCTCTCTGTGATGTTAGAATTCCTCAGCTTTGCGCGGAATTTCCGGTGTGGCTATCAATCAGACAATGTCCTTTTACCTTTGGCACAAACCATGCAGGTTTTGAGTAGAAATGTCTTTGATTGTTGTAATGTTTAAAAAAAAAACATTTAAAAAGTAAAGTCTGTCGCGAGCTAATTTGACTAATCAGGCCGGCGTTTATCTCTGGTTTTAGTAGCATGAAACGACTGAGAATATTTCTACTCCCCCTGGATGGGATGCTAGTCCATCGCAGGTTACTCCCCGGCCTAATGCCGGTGCCCATTTATACTCCTGGGTGGAGAGGGGCAAGTGGGGGTGAAGTGGCTTGCCAAAGGACACAACATATGACCAGCAGCTGGATTCGAACCCCGGACCCTCTGGTCATGAGTCACGAACCCTAACCACTAGGCCACACACTTCCCAAAAAAACATTTCAACAATAAATTAATCTTGAAGTTTGGACAGAGGTTCATAATGTAGAATTTCCAGAGTCTTCGGACACAGGTAAAGCCCGGAACCAGTGCCGACTTCTGTTCAAACTCTGGACCAGATTCAGATGAGTCGAGGAACATGTTTCCAAAGCTCTAGAAGATCTTCATGGAAACTCGACTACATCCCACCTCCTCAACCACTTAACAGCAAATCCTTTTTCTTACTTTATGTTTTACAATTCCAACTGTCCATAAACTGAATCAAGGCAGATTGTGAGTTGACCCACTTAATACTCATGCCACATATAAGTGTATAGCTCTTCAATATCCCTGGAAAAAAATTTTGTATCCAATGCACCTGTTACAAAGGAGATGTTCTTGACAGACAGTGTTTCTGCCAAAGTCTCGCTCAGATGGTGTCATCAATTGTCTTCTCGGTTGGCCTACCGGCAGGCTGGCAGTGATTCAGATTTGTCTGACAAAGGACTGTTCCGGAATACAGATGTTGTCTGCTGTGTTGTAGTCCGTTGAGTTTTTGTATGCTTTGGGTTGGGGGAAGGGGGCATAGATCGGAAACAAAGTAATCAATAGGAAAATTAAATGAGTCATTTTCAGAAAGACTTCCGGATGTCCAACATCTGCATTAACACGTGCACGGATCTGGATTAATTAACATGCGTGGGCTAGGGGTACATTATCTTGTGCACACGGTCTATTTTTTCTGTGTTGCAGTGGTGATAAATACGTTCAAAAGTCCTCGAGAATTATGGAGTGATGTACCAGGTACTAATTGAAGACCATTAATACGGGATGTTGCCCCCCTCTTTTCTCTCAGCGACTGATGCTTGACTGCCGAACAAGGGCCGAAACTTGCATCGGCGAAAGAGGCAACCAAGTAGAGGGCAGAGCAGAACCGTAAACTTCTAAGAAGTTCAACTTAACAGTCCTTTTCAGGACTACCTTTTTCCAAAATCAGAAAGCACCATTGTTGCAAAAAATATATATATAAAAGCCAAATACAGAAAGAAAGATTATACATTTATAATTTAAGAAAGCAAAACTACCCTCAACCCCAAATCCTTCACATGTACACTTAAGATGCGACAATTAAGACCGTGGGCAAAATGAAAAAGTGGCACTTTTGTTTTTGATTGGCCATAACTCAATAAATATCTTCCCATTTTTGAAACTAATGAACTAAACTTGTCAAATATGTATCAATATTTGCGATGTATTGTTCAAAAAGCTGTGGAAAAAAGTGCTTTGAGGGTTCGTTTTTTTAAATTTTGGGGGGGGGGGGGAATCAATGTACTTTACATCGACAACAGGAATATTTAATTTCAAGTTGGACACACCCATTTTGATTTTTTTTTTATCACCCGAGGATTTGTGCGGTGCAAATGCAATTCAACAATGATTGACCCGATAATCGCAAAGCATCACCCGTAAACCGGTGGTCACATTTTATACACATTTTGATGACCTCTTCAAATTTAATGCAAAGTCACACTCATTAGTAGCTTGTTAGGTTTGGCATATTTTTTTGCTTTGCTGTTCAAAGTACGGTATGCCAGATTGGAAGTTTCACTTAGTGTGCATTTTAGGCCAAAAAAAAAAAGTCTCCGGTTTCTGGTATGCGCGCGCGTCGCCGTAGCCATGCGCGTCGGCAAAATGAAAAAGTTTTTTTTTCAATAAAAGATGATGTCTCAAAACCGCCAAACTCACTGGTTTGACTGGAATCCTGCTGCTGCACAATTTTAACATGTTTTTAGATGGGGTTATGATCGAGAATAAGCTTTATGTGGCCTCTCCGGACTCCCATATATTTGCACTAGGTTTAGTCGGGCACCATTTGCAGTCATCAGCCGACATTTGAAGCAAAAAAAACAGGTAAAAAAAAAAAAAAAGCCGCGTCGCCGCACCACTTTCTGGGCAAGCTCCATACCAGAAACCGGAGACTTTTTTTTTTTGGCCTTACGTTTGGGAAATGATTTTGGAAAAAACAAAACCTGTGAAAAGAGGGCTGACCTGTTATGGCACAGAGGAACTTGGCCGGTAATCAGTAGGTACAGGGAACCAGTTTTGACCATCGGCCTTCCTCCTGCCGACAGAAATTCTAACCAAGCGAGCGATGATGTTGTCTTAATTAAAATGCTTTGTCATCGGAATGATTGTGAAAGTCGGGGAAAATTTTGGAAAGCCGGTCTGATTGAATGGTTAATTAATATTGGTATGGAACAGCTGTTTAGCTCTTCCTAGTTTTGTTATGTGCGTTTCTCCCTCGGGAGGGGGGGGGGGGATATTTCACAGCAAAAGCAGGCTGAATTTAAGGACACATGCATGATTGCGAGGCCTATTTAGGGATGATTTCTCTGCATTTAAAGATGCATTCCCTGTGCTTTTGAGAGTCCCATCCCCCAAAATGGGTTTGATTTTTCAATGGCTACATTCCTGGCAATACAAAAGTTACTTACTTTTGAACACGATATTGAATGAAAACATACACAGGCGGTTAGTTTTTAAACTATTTCTTCACAGAATTTGAAATTTTTGCAGCCCAGCAATAATTCGACTCTTGCAAAATAAAACTGTTTTTAACAAAACATACAAATTGAAAATTGGAGAAATTAATTTTTTTTTTTACATTATGCATGTGTCACTATTATGTTTTCAAGGTAGAAGAATTGCTGATATTTAGCATATTTTAAAGCAGAAATTTGATGTGATATTCCTCATGGAAGCTCTGAAATCATGTGTTTAAAGTAACTTTCGACAGAAGTGTGCCATTTGACCAAAAATGTAACCACACAACATATACAACTGAAATAACATTGCGAAGTCGTGGCCGTTTTTCATCATCTTTTTGAAACCGCTCACATTTTGTGAATTAAAGCTATTTGGATATTTTGTGGCTGATCGAATATTCGAATACTCAGTTTATTTGACTCAGCCCTCCAATGAGTTTGTAAAAAAAAAGAAAAAAAAGAGGAATACTCCCCCCCCCCACATATCAAGGCTTTTGATTGACAGCTCAATTCGCTCTTGTGACATTTTCAAACAGATCCATTCTAAAGGGTTTGACATCTATCGAGAGTTATTATTAACTTATTGTTTTCAACTTTGTTTCTTAATACGAAGTGTGTGTAACCTTTTAACATTTGGAAAATTTCTCTTCCAGTACTTGAATGAAGCTATTATGATCGTGCACTTCGCTGTGGTTATGCCAAACGGCTGGCCTTTGGGTTGAATTTCCCCTGTATATGCATAACAGATCCGTCACTATACCCCCAAACCTTATGTTTTATGACCTTTTTCTTTGCAAGCTTAGTAATTGACTTGTACATTGACCATTGGGAGAGCTAATTTGTTTGGACACAATGAAACATTAAACAGACCACGGGAAATTGTTGGAGTCAGTTTAATATGAAGGGAATGACAATCGCTAGGCTTTTGTTTTAATTTTAGTATCCCTGTGATTTTTCAAATTTATATTTTTTTCCAAACGAATTTTCAAAGAATTTAAGGTCCTTGAGTGAATAATTAAAACAAAAATTAATTATAGCAGGGATTCCTTAAAAAAAAAGGAGCCCTTTGTATTTTGCCCTTGTTTCGCACTCGAGCTGAATTTAGACTTGGCCCGAGTCAGGTATTACGCTTAGTCTTTGCTGTATGCATCCATGTACACACGCTGATCTAAAAAGTGCTCCAGCTCCAGTGTGATCGATATAAAATGTGATCTAAAAGTAATTTAAAGTCATTCTGAATAAATGCAAAATTCAATCACGTTGATTGAGATTTTGACAACTTGTTACATAAATCTTAATGAGCACTAACGGGGCCAGAAATTCAAACTTAGATGAAAACCACTTTACTTAAGATTAAAAACAATGAAATAGACTTGAGATGTAAAGTATGTAAAAGCAAAGATACAGATTTAAAACTAAGAAATAAAGACATTTTTATTCTGTTAATTCTTTTGATTTTTTTGAACAGATGTAGGGGATCTTTACTTCTCAGCTGTTACCAAGGAGAATGAAGGGGACTTCTTCTGCGTAGCAACCAATGATTTCATCCCTCAAAGTGTTACATCTTCAACAGCAACATTGACCGTCAGAGGTGTGTACGTGGGGCCTGTACAAAGATAACAAGAGATATAGCAATGATCCCCAAATTCATAGATTGTTCGAGAAATAACATACAGTACAGGTCAATTGGCAGAATGCGAGTGTACAGTAAATGTGACCGGCTCCCCAAAAGGGTATTATGTTGCAAGAAAGTGAAATTGAGTTACATAAATGGTTGGAAAGCCCACAATGTAAGCTTTCATTTGGCCCATAGCCCTTCCCGTTCTGGAGATATGACGTATTAGATATTAATTACTTCCTTGGAGTTCAAATTACAAAACTGAGAAAACCGGCTTTGAAATAGCTCACTTTGTTGTAGAACAACAGAACGATGCACACAAAATGGTTGTTTTTTCCACTTTGTTCATCAAAATCAACATTTCTGTGAATGAACCCTGAAACTGTAGGTACTATAGGTGTCATTCATGACAAATGAGGTTTGAATGCCAACTTGCAGCATGTCTCACCTCCAGGACTTGGACTCGAGTCCATCTCAAGTCGCATTTTTTTGTGACTCGTACTTGACTCTAGTCGCATCAGCCAAAGATTTGTGAACTCAGACTTGACTCTCATGACTGGGACTTGACGCTAACAACTTGGGACTTTTAAAAAACGTAATTCGGATGTTTATTTTCCGAAAGTAATGTAAAAGCAACGCTAAATAATGTTAACATGAACAGCACTGCACAATTGTGGTGTTGCGCATCACTTTCATTTATACATGTCCATGTCCATCCATTTTGTACATACATTGTACATGTACACCGGAAAATGACTTGTGACTTGTACTCAGACTTGAACCAAATGACTCTAGCCTCGGACTTGGACTCATCCCAAGTGACTCAAGACTCGGACTCGGCCCCAGTGACTCGTACTGCTCACCACAAACTGTAGTCAAAAAAAGAAAAATTGTTGTGTTGCCCACTCATGAAAAATATTAGGAGGGTCGGTACACAAGTATGCGATGTTTGCAGTTCATCACACCACATGCCCCAGTCCTCAGCCTCAGTTACACATACAAAATACGGTAAATTCGAACTGTACTGCCATTTAGGTACTTACGTTTTGTAACGAAATGCAGAATTATGGCATTACAAAGAAACAGTAACAGTAAGGTTACAATTAATTAAATTTTTTTCAAGTAAAAAAAAAAAAAAACTGGAGATTTCCAGATTTTTGGGTTGGTCTGGTTAGGGCAACACAAGTTTTTTTTTGTGCCTAACAACTAAGCCTACATCTTGTGTTAATGCAGAGTCAGAGAAAAGGAATTGGTTTTTCTCTGAAAAGTTTAAATTCCCTTTTTTTCCCCCAGTTGCTGCATCCATTATAGTACCGCCGGAAAACAAAGAGGTTGTTCTTGGAGAGGATCTGACACTGACCTGCGAAGCCAGGGGGGATCCCACCCCTATCATCATCTGGAAGAAAGATGCAGTGGTGATTTCAGCCGGAGGGAGAACAACAATAGGGTAAGAATGAGATTGTATCGACAGCTTTTTGTTTTTACTCTCACAGGAGTACAAGAATATCTGATATCTTTGTTTTGTGACGTGGTTATGCTGCAATTGTGGTATTTTTTTTGCTTTCATGCAAATATTTCCCACTTAAGTTCTAAAAAGCCTGATCTCACTGGAGAATATTTTTCAGAAATTTAACAGGCCTTCACATATTTATTTTATTTTTATTTATTTATTTTGGCAAAAACAAACAAACATACAATGGTATAAAAAACGAACGTATTTCATGTAAATACAAAGCCAAGGATAACCTGAAAAGCTGTTTATAAGACGGCTTAATGCCATCGGGGTCCTTAAAAACTCACAAGTACAAGTACAAATAAAAAAGTTCAAAAAAAAAATTGCACTGGATCTAGCAACAGACAAATAATTTAAAGAAAAAATCACAGAAATCACAAAAATCTCAGCTGCTTAAAAAACAAAATTAATAAGAAGAGAGATGTTCTTTCACTGCCCTTTTAAAATGAGGAAGATTGTTTGAACAGTTGATGCTGTTTGGAAGTAAATTCCATTGATGAATTCCGGTATAAAAAAATGAAGTGTACTCTTGCCCTTTAATTCTTGGAAAAACAAAATTGGTGGAACTGCCCCTGGTAGAATAATTGTGCATATCTGAGACCTTCCTAAATTTATGACAGAGATAGTCTGGTGCCATTGCATGAAAAATTTTAAAAACATGATTCAGCTTGACGCGGTCATTAACGTTTATCATGCCCAGCTTGTTCAGTTCTGCTTGACCAATATGTGATCTGGAATCCATGTTTAAAATAAACCGGACTAATTTATTTTGGGTAATTTGGAGCCTTTTCTTCAATTTTACCGACAACGCAGAGTACCAGGATGAACAACAATAGTCAAAATGACATTGTATTAGAGCAGAACAGAGTGTTTTTCGGGATCTCTCATTCAAACAATATATAGAATAATTTGGCGACAGCCATTTTCTGAGGCGGCACCAGGCTCGCGTGAGTCGTGCTAAGGTAGTACGCACGCACTCCGGACTCCTGCGACCAATAGGGTTACCATTAAGAATGCGTGCAGCATGAGCACGAACGTGGTGCCGCCTCAAGAATGGCTTCTAATTTTATCCACCGAATAAGTCCATGGCAGGAATATTTTTAAGCAATCATTGATTTTCAAATTTTTTTTTATGATTTAATTTTTTTCTTTCAGAAACTCTGGTCAGTTGTTGCACATTGTCAGCCTCATCGGACTGGACCAGGGAACGTACACATGCGAGGTGTCCAACATGTACGGCACAGAGTCAGCATCAGCGTATGTTGACGTACTAGGTATGTTCATCTATGTTAGTAGTATTTGTAGATTTAATATAAGCCCTAATTTCTAAAGATACGGATGTGACAATAAAATCTCCACCCGTGGTCAAATGTGATGCGTTCTGGCAAAATGAGACAGACGTGGGCAGAGGTCAAAATGACGTTTTGCAAGTATAAGGAAAAAGAATATAATTCTCCTTTAAATAAGATTTGCAACTTTGCATGGCGGTACTGTAAACCAGTGAGGGTTTGCGGTAGCACCATGTGGAAGAATCTCTTTTGAGTAGATGTGTGGTTCTGAAAAGAACCGGTTGGTTGTTAAACTCGACTTTCCAATCAGTGTGCTCTGATCGTCTTCAGGAGAAAAATTCTACGTACATTACTGTTTGTTGCACTTGAATCGGACATTCCGTTGACAAGTAATGTCTGTTTAAAGTTCGCATTTATCAACATGTCAGAAAAGTAAATTACTTAAAAAAGGGCAAATAAAGTTTTGAGTTTTGTATTCGTGAAAATGAAAGATGCCAAAAATATTTCCTTTAAAATATGTTTGTTCCAGGTTTTTTTTATGCTATATCTTATCATATAAGTTGTAAACAAATTACAAATATGTTCATTTTAAAGCTAAAGATATTGTGCTTGGCGTTAACATGGTTATGTAGTTATAACATCAGAATTCAATAATAAAGGCCAAAAATGTAAAGTCATATTTGGTTTTGCTTGTCACCTATGTATATTTTATCCAAAAATACGTCGGTGTCTCGGTGATGGGCACATTTTTTATTGAATGTCCAAACGTGCAGTCGCATAGTATTGATATACCAGGTTCGTATATCAAAACTAGTTACGTCAGTGCCAGACAATAGAAATTGTCTTTCGAGGAACTTTTAATTTGAAGGAGGAGTTGCAAAATCTGGTGAATTAATTGTCTGAGCTATTCCTTCCGGCACAGGAAATCTCGGTAAGTAGTAGAACAAATGGTAAACATCTTCAGAAGAAAAACCTGCCCCCTCCACCCAGCACTAATTGGCTTTTGTCAAATCTCGGTTACTAAAAGCTCTGAAAATAGCACTCTGAAATTGGCACATCATTCTGCTGAATACATGGGTTTACCCCCACGCCCTAGTTAAGTCAAGCGATTTGAAAAGTAACCACATTCAACAGTGGGTGTCACAAACCAGAGAAAAAAAACCCAGATCATTTGTTGGTGTTATTCATGGTCAAAGAAAATCTTTCCGACGCGATTCCCACACTTTGTCTGACAACTGTTTCTGATCAGATGACAAAGGAACTCGGGATCTGAGACAGAGAAGTTGAGACAACTGCTGTCACGGCTGTCTAAATGCTTCCGTTGTTGAAAACTTGTATTGTCAGACACCTAGCTTTTTTTTTTTTTTAACCGACATGTATTTTTTATTTACACTCACTTAATGCAGTCCTTCTGATTTTAAAATCATGGCTGTGTGGAAAATTAGGCACACCTGGATTTTTCTAGGCGTGCGATTTTTCTAGGCATGTGATTCTGTGGTCCAAGCTGGGACTGAACAGTCTGGTATTTTTTTTTTAAATGTTCATCTTGGTTTACAGTAAAGCCATTTCAAGAGCTCACAGATGTATAATCATCACAGATGTAAATGTGTGCAGAGGTGTGCGGTACTGAGGGATTCAGGCGTGCGATTGTTCGCACTTCTCGGGAAGCATTAAGGCGTGTGATGGCGTGGGGGGTGCGATCGCACGCCTCAAATCAGAAGGACTGATAATGCAGCCAGTCTTGTGTGGACATACACTCGTCTGTACAAGGTATTTGTGGGGACTGAAAATGCTGTGGGGAAAGCAGAAAGTCCCCATAACTCGGTCTTAATTTGCCATACAATAAAGCTTTCAAATGAATAAAAAGCCGTATCCTCTCCGAGTGATCCTCTTTTGCTGTTTCCCAGGTCTGTATCCTGACTTTGGGCGTGATCCCTGGCTGTATAGCATACTGGTTTATGGCTTCTGACTAGCGCCCCTTGAACAAAGATATTGACTAATAGGGGAACTGCCAACATACCGGTAGGGCTGGATAGCTCAGTTGGTAAGAGCACCGGAACAGTTTTCCCGGAGGTAACAGGTTCAAACCCCTGCACCAGTCAATTTCTTTCTTCAATTTTTGAAATAAAAAACTTGCCCATAACGCGGTGTAGGCCAGGGCACCCAGACTTGTACATGTACATTGCATACCTACAGTGGACATTTCTTTGTCTTTCGTGTAGAGAAAAAAATAATTTGACTCGCACCGTGCACAGTCTTTCAACCCAAATTTTCGATCATGATTTCCTTGACTGTCCTCTGAGTTTTTGCGACAGATAACCCTAATCCAAAAATTCTGCTAAAACTGTTTTCCAGAGAGGGGCGCGCCTTGAGTATGTAACCACCGGCAATCGTGGACCTAGGACAAAAGGGTTAGGGTACAAACAATACGTCCACGATTGACCGAACGTCCACGATTGAAATTCGCGTACAAAACCAATGAGAACTGTTGCTAAAAAGTTCAGCTTTTAAAGTTATTCTATAAATAATACTCTTAGTCCGTTTCCCTTTTGGGGTTATATGAGAGAAAAAAACCCCAACAACCCCAAACAGTGTAGCACTGTGTTAGACTCAAAATATAAACTGTTACATAGATACAGATAACTTTTTAATGATAAAAATTTGCTGAATATTGCTTATGTATGCTGTAAGGCTATATGTCAATATGCCGCTGACATCACTTACCTTTAAACAAATATTGGTACCGATCTACATGTATACATCGGCGACTACGTATGTTCCAAGTTTAATGCAGGAATTTGGTACATGGAGTTTGGATTAATGAGAAAGTTAATGACGGACCCCTGTGATATTCTGCACTGAGACATTGTGCCTGTTTGAAAGAGTGCTTATTTATTTGACAGCCCGACATTTTCTGAAAATGAATCTGAATACTGCTTGGATTGCTCTGATCAGAATCCAAGTTGGTGATAAACTTTTGCAAATTGTTCTGTGTTCGCAATGCATGAATTGCCACAATCTTAATACCATCTTGTGCCAAGCAAAATGCCTTCTACACTTTACTGGGTATGTAGGACAAATAGATTTTCAATTGTGTCGGCCACCAAAAACCACTGTACCCAACATCCAACCGTGCCTTCAAAGTTGAACAAGTATGTTAATAACAAATTAAATTCCCGAGAATGGGGAGTGAAGGTGCCAAGTCCAGGCCTCAATCAAGCGATAACGTTCATCTACACTTGTACGATAACCCATCACACCCTATTCCGCTCACCAAGGGAAACTATCAATTACGGCCCAATCATCCATGAAGGAAGTTTCTCCCCCCCCCCCCCCCGAGACACTTGGCATTCCACAAGGCTGAGGCGACGCCATCACAGCACACGCGCGTAGATTCGCTTAACGCTATGCGGCAAACGGGTATCTGTAGGTGACTAAATCCCTGTGGCGGCTCCGCCGATGGACCAACAAAAAAAATTCTGTCGTCACAGAATTACAGCGATTACTTAAATGGGGCATGTGGGGGAAGCATGAATCATTCCTTAATTGTTGCTTGATGGTAAAGCGAGCACTTGGAGTTTTGTGCGGGCGAAGTTTGCTTTTGATCTTTAATGAATTTTGTGTTGTCGGTCCATAATGGCACGGAATGGACTGTGGATTATTGTTCTAGTGATTGCTACATTTGCTGTTCTCAAAGGTAAGTGGAGAAAAAAAATAAGGCAGTTTCAAACAGGTTAGGTTTCATGTATTGCTCATTTGGTTGCTTGATTTATTGATATTTTTTGAGGGGATTTGTTCTTTCTTTTTCTGAGCTGGCACATAGCCAGTGCTGTTATTGTCGTCAAATGTCTGGTCTTATTATCCAGATGACTCAATGGAGTTCTGGAACTGCAAGGTAATGAAGTATGTTGTAGGTTTTCATTTGTAACGTTTTTTTCCCTGATTTCAGGAATTTTTTATCAGGATTTCTCCTGATTTCAGGAACTTTTTGTCAGGGTTTTTCCCTGATTTTTGGAATTTTTTGTCAGGGTTTTTCCCTGATTTCAGGATTTTTGGGGTCAGGTTTTTTTTTCCTGATTTCAGTATTTTTTTGTCATGCTTTTTCCTGATTTAAGGATTTTTTGGTTAGGATTTGTCCTGATTTCAGGATTTTTTGGTTAGGATTTGTCCTGATTTCAGGATTTTTTGGTTAGGATTTTTCCTGATTTCAGTATTTTTTTGTCATGTTTTTTTCCTGATTTAAGGATTTTTTGGTCAGGATTTGTCCTAATTTCAGGATTTTTTGTCAGGGTTTTTCCTGATTTCAGGAATTTTTTGTCTTGATTTTTCTTGATTTCAATATTTTTTTCTGTGCTTTTCCTGATTTCAGTCCTAATGAGAAAAAGAAATGTTTCAAAAATATGTGGCTCACTCTAATAAAAACAACACAGGAATAATGTAAGTAATATTGACTACTACCGGGTAACTGTGAACATTTCACTTAATTTGAACACTCTATTCGTAAGTTATGTCTATTTTAATACAAACATCACAACATTCACCTGTCCTCCACTGATCATTTACCGTTCTACGCATTGATGAATACCCTTTAAATGCAGTGAAACGTGACGTTTGCCTGCCTCCATGAATTAACAAAAATTTGCACAGGAAAACAGTCATTTCAGGAAAAAAAAGACTTCATTTTTTCTATATTCAAAACACAAAATCTGACAGTAAGAGTAATGTATCAGTCTTGACTCAAATTATAAAAAATATCATTTGTATGTGAATGCATGTGCGTAATCTCTGGTTCTCACTCAGCTTAGTAGCTTCAAATGGCATTCCACGGACAGTTGTAAAAATGGTTTCTTTTTTAGTGAACTGTGCATAACTTCTCATAGCATGGATCAATATAAGTGATTGTTTTCTTTTTCTTGTATGAGTGAAAAAACATGGTCATTTAATATATGCCTCATCAGTGTGTCAAATTATTAATCCAGGTCACTTTCTTTTGGACCCACCCTGTAAAGTATTAAACAGATTTTATATGGGTATGTATTTTGCAGGTCAAAAACTTATGGCAAGGAAAACTATAGGAAATCAAAGATTAAGAATTTATATGATAATACAGTGATTAATTCACCTTTTGAATACAAGGGTCAAACAGAATTGCATATTACAAATGCACTAGCTTCTCTTAGCAAAGCAGATTACAGGCATATTCTGCCTGCGCTTAGGCCAAAAAAAAAAAATATTCGGTCTCTGGTCAGACCAAAAGTTTCGGAATTGACGCGGCCACGCGGCTTTTTTTTTTTTTTTTTTTTTTTTTTTTTTTTCTTCAAGCTTGGATTGTACAGACAAGGTGGGTACTATTTTGCTTTTTTTGTGTCTTCATGTACATTGGTGTCCTCCATAATTTGCCTTGGTGCTTTCGATCATTTGCCTTGGTGCAATTTCCCATTCCTTGGTGCTCTTTGGTAAAAAAAAAATTGAGGAGGTGCGGAAATAGAGGGCGCTGTTTGAGCTACCGCGGAACATTTTGGAAAAAAAAAAGATCGACGCGCATGATTAAAATCGACGCGCGCGCTGACCAGAGACCGACTTATTATTTTTTTTGGCCTTATATCTAGTTTAGAAAGATGGGAGGGGTGTGAAGTGATCTTCCCAGGATGATGTGATTTAGCTATGATTAAATTAGTCCCATTTTTAAGAATGCATTTATAGAGTTGTTTGTCAGTTTTCATGACGCGGACCAAATTTTGTCACGCCAAACCTGGCATATTGAGTAAGTAGTGTGGGATGTGGTTGCTTCAAAACGTCCCTTGTCACCATCATTCATATAGAATTTGCTTAACATTGTGTTCCTAAAGATTGCGGTATGTAAATGTTGGCTGATACCACACATGATCCCAAAATGAAGTCTACTTTCCATGTTTGTGTAACCTGAAATTTGCCGAAAGATGGTTATGTTGTGCAAAATGTAGCTAAATGACATGCCAGGTTTCATGTCACATTTTTCAAACACCATTTTCTAGTCACATGTACCTGTACCCAGGGCCGGATTAAATGTTCCGTAGGCTCTAGGCACCAGTGTCCTGTAGGCCCCTAGACTCTAGCCAAGCACCAGTTCCAATTTCATGTTGATGCTAAGCTGTACTGAGTAAGCAAGGCCAAATGGGTAGCTCTAAAAGCCTGTTGGCACACTGGTATTTTCGTAGGCCCTCAAATTGTTCCTAGGCCCCTGAATTTTTCGTAGGCCCTAGGCACAGTGCCTACTGTGCCCATTGGATAATCTGGGCCTGCGTGTACCTTATGTAAGTTTCACTAAGACCAGGCTCTGCCAACCACAGATTTCCGTGCTTATGATCGCAATTTTGTGCTAACAGTGCTGGCACAAAACTCTGTGCTAACCCTTTAAGCAATAATCATTCAAAATGACTGATTTTGAGCCAGTTTTGCTTCCCCTGTAATTTGTTGAGCAGTTTTCTCTGCCCAGCAGCTCTTGGGGCCCAGTTCAGAATGCACACTTGTTCATTTTCCAGTTTCTGTTGATTTATTTTTGTCTCCTTTTTTTTCTTCTGTGAATTGCAGTAACCCCACAAATCACGTCAGGGCCAGGTGACCTGCGGGCCGGTCTCGGGTCCTCGGTCCTCCTTCCCTGCGTTGCCATCGGTGACCCGGTCCCCGCAATCACATGGTACAAAGACAACGCAGAGCTCACACTACCGCCTGGTGACCCTTACTACCTGGTGACTCAGTACGGTCTGAATATTACTAGAGTCAGGGTACAAGATGGAGGCCGATATCGTTGCCGGGCTACCAACAAGGCGGGTGCCAGTGAGAGCTCAGGAACGCTGGTTGTTGAGAGTAAGTACTTTCAATCCAATAGCAATTTGAAGTGATTGTTTTCACAGAAGGCCCAATTAGTGTTTTGGAAACCTCAGATTGTCTTGCCTCCACATTGATGGTTTCTATCAAGTTATTAATCAGGGGTGAGATTTTAGGATTTTATAGTCAGGAATTTTCCTGAATTGGGGATTTTTGGTCAGGATTTTTTCTGATTTCAGGATTTGTTTTGGTCAGGATTTTTTATCCAGCTTTTTCCAGATTTCAGGATTTTTTTGGTCAGGACTTTTCCTGATTTCAGAATTTTTCCTGATTTCAGGATTTTCCTGATTTCAGGATTTTTCCTGATTTCAGGATATTTTCTGATTTCAGGATTTTTTTGGTCAGGATTTTTTATCCAGATTTTTCCAGATTTCAGGATTTTTTTGGTCAGGACTTTTCCTGATTTCAGGATATTTTCTGATTTCAGGATTTTTTATCCAGATTTTTCCAGATTTCAAGATTTTTTTCGGTCAGGACTTTTCCTGATTTCAGGATTTTTCCTGATTTCAGGATTTTTCCTGATTTCAGGATATTTTCTGATTTCAGGATTTTTGGGTCAGGATTAATCCTGATTTTAGGATTTTTTGGTCAGGATTTTTTGTCCAGATTTTTCCAGATTTCCGTTTTTTTTGTCATGATTTTTTTTCCTGATTTCAGGATTTCTTGGTCAAGATTTTTTCCTGATTTCAGGATCGCTCAGGATTTTTCCTGATTTCAGGATTTTTTGGTCAGGATTTTTCCGGATTTCATAATTATTTTGTCCAAATTTTTCTGATTTCATGATTTTTTTTCAGGATTTTGTTCCAGATTTCAGGATTTTTTAAGAATCCCTTTTGAAATCTTGAATTTGAAATCTGAGATATTACTGTAAATATGTTGTTACATATAAAAGTTTACATAGTTTTCATAGAAGAAACTTTTTTTTTTTAGGGGAGCCGTTAGTCAAATTTATACCAACATACATGTATGCCATAGTCCTTGGGGCCCTCAGCCACCCTCATACCCTCTGCCGATCATTTTGTGGATTTGTCATTTTCTCCCAATCTCACCCCTGATTAATAGCTTCCATTATAGGCTTCAAATTAAATTTTCAAACTAGATGTTGAGCAGATATAATAAATTGAATAAGTACCGAGATTTTGGCAAGGGTTTTTCGAAAGGAAATGTGAGTTGAATCATTATAATTGGTTACATTAGGAGTAATTATCTTTTTCAAGCGATAGGTTTTGTACCAAGCAAAGTCCTCGTTAGTGTCATTAATACTAGTAATTAAACAATATTGTTTGACCAAGGCCACCTGTTATGTTTGGTACAAACCTGGATAGCATCAGATGTGAGGCGACACGTCGTAAATTGGCCCCAGCGCTTCATGATTGTCTCGTATATTGATATGTAATAGGGTACTCTGATTTGGGGCTTACATTTTTCCTACAAAACATTAGGGTGCATTTCACTCACGTAAATGTGTTTGAGTTTGTCAGCTAGGCCCTGCTAATATGCAATCCCGAGTGGATCAATAATGTCATTGAAAAATTGTCCAAATGGTGACGCCCTGTATGCAAATCCTACAAGAGTCACTGTTCAGATAGCAGCTTTTAAAATCCTCACAAAATTCATTGTGACTGGAAGTGAAATATTGCTAATAATATATAAACTTAAAACATAACCTCCCTTAACTACATCATATAAAGCCCGGGAAGGGACAGGGTGGAATTTTTTTTTTTGTAATTTGCTAATTCGTTCCCACGAATTGTTAAGTCGTTCCCATGAATTACTAATTCGTTCGCACGAATTGCTAACTCGTTCGCACGAATTGCGATTTCATTCGCACGAAATGCTATTTCGTTCGCACGAATTGCTATTTCGTTCGCACGAATTTCTGTTTCATTCGCACGAATTGTTAATTCGTTCCCACGAATTGCTATTTCGTTCGCACGATTTCCTAATTCATGGGAACGAATTGCTAACTCGCGCATCTGGGAACGCCTTAGTAATTCGTGGGAATGAGTTGGTAATTCGTGGGAATGAGTTGGTAATTCGTGGGAACGAATTAGCAATTCGTGGGAACGAATTAGCAATTCGTGGGAACGAATTAGCAATTCATGCGAACGAGTTACCAATTCGTGCAAACAAAATAGCAATTCGTGCGAACGAATTAGCAATTCGTGCAAACGGATTAGTAATTCGTGGGAATGAATTAGCAAATTACAAAAAAAAATCCACCCTGTCCCTTTCCGGGCTTCATAACATCACCTCCCTTCACCGTTGAAAAACCCTTCAGTCTCTTGATGACGGGCAGAGCATACTGTCCGAAACACTGAGTCCCCCCCCCCCCCCCCCCCGTTCTTTTCAGAACCTCACTAACTCATAAAAGAGATTTGTCACATGGTGCTACCATAAATCTTTATCTTAATGTAGAGTTTGGGTATTCCTATTGGTTGAAGTAGCCAAAAGTGCATGTGTGCCACCTGAGCGCGACTTGTGCGAGCCTGACGCCTACTCAGAAAATGGCCGCCGCCGGATTAGTCTCTAGCCGCTGTAGATTTAGACTCACGATCATGGAGCCAAACCCTAGCAGTGACTTACAGAGTTCCAGTGCTACCTTCCATCAAACGAACCTGCATTGATTGCTTATTACACAGGTATTAATACAAGGAAGTATTTTTTTTGATGAGTCAGTGTGTGACTTGCGAGGGCAGGGCAAGGTCTTTCCACACCTTGTTGGCACCCTGATCCAAGCTGGCTCCCTCCAAGATTCCGAGATAGTTTGGGCTAAGACCCCCTTCAGTTTCAATCATAAGATTGAGAATTCATGAGGCTTCACTCAAGTCATACTTAAGTCAACATCCGCAACACCCGCTGCCATCACAACCAGGCTTGAATTCCATCACACAAACATCATTCCAGAAGCGTAGGCTAACAAGTTCCATAATATACACATGCTCCACGTCAATGTACATTTGCATGCATGTAACATCGACAGTCTCTTAAGTCGCACCTGATCCATTTGCAGTTACACACTGCAAAAGCTTGACAAATCAAAGTAACCAAATTTAGAAGACTCAATCATTTTTTTTGTTCCTGTAGTTATGAGAGAGTGGTACATGACCTGTGAAGGTTTTGAAATTGTATTTGAAATGAACAAACATTGGTTCAGGAACAAAACAAATTTTCAGTAAAATTTTTGTCTGTGATTTAAAAGAAGCAATATGTGAACCAAAGGGGTTTTAGATTCACTGAGGCAAACCTCTGGTTGTGCGAATACACAAGCAACGCTGATTGGGTGTTAAGAATGTAAATATGTATGTGGCGTAAAGCAATCTGCACTAATTGTGAAAATTTCGAATGAAAATGCTGATTCCCTCAAATACTGCCATGTGATTGGCTGCTACCCAAATCTGGAGATGATATCGTTGAACGTGTACAAGTTCCTGGCAAGACACGTGTATTTTGTAAGTGAATGAATACTGCAAAGACCAAGCGAAATACCTGACTTGGGTAAAGTCTAATAATCCCCAGGTGCTGACTCGTGAAAATTTCGAATAAAAATGCTGATTCCCTCAAATAATGCGATGTGATTGGTCGATGAGCACATTGAATGTGTACAAGTTCCTGGCAAGATACGAATGTATTTTGTAAGTTAATGAATAGTGCAAAGACCAAGCGAAACACCCAACTTGGGTCAAGTCTAAGAATCCGCAGTCGCTGACAGTCTCCATCTGCAGAGTGGATTAGTTCTAATACCCTCAGATTAAGGTGTTATAAAGCTCATACAATGGTCAAGACCACTCCTATCACCCCTTGTACCAAGCCTCGTCTACAGCCGTGTTTACACCATGGGCAGCATGTTCAACCTTCTGGTTTCTTAACGAGACATGAAAAGTTGGAGGTTTTTGAAATTGGATCAAACAGCTTGGCACAGGCGTCGCCAGACCAATTTTGGCATCTGGGGTGTGACCACAAGTTTGCCGACTGCATGACGGGCCAGTTGGGGGAGAGGCTGGACTGGGCAATGTCGGATGTAATATGGCGCTTGGTGGTAGCCTGTTTTGCCGACAGTTTCTCAACTTTGCCGACAAGACTGACGATTGAGTTGGGGGAGGGGGGCAGGGAGAGGGTTGGGGGGGGGGGAGGTGGGAGGGGAGGGGCAGTGGAACTACAAGGTAGGGTATAGATAGCTTTCAAACAAGATGTCTGAAAAACGGATGTCAACAAATCTCCTAAAGAGGTGCCAATTCATTTATTGCAAAATTGGTCTGGCGACGCCTGTGCCAAACGGTTTGATCCACTTCCAAAGTGGCGTGCCATGGCGTCATTTTCTGGAGCATTGAATTTGTGATCTGCGGGTAATTCTGCAGGTTGGTTCTGGGTTCAAGTCCAGCCTGGGGTTATGGTGCATGTGCCCTTGGGCAAGGCATTTTGTCATTCATTGCTTCTCCCCACCCAGGAGTAATTTGGGTACCTGTGAGGACAGAGATGGTTATTGTGATTGATTAGAGCTGCTTTGTGCTGAAGAGGCAGCAGCCAGCTGTATACTCCCCAGGGAGTTGAGATGGTATTTGGAATGTTTCATTGACCCAATGATCAGGTTAATAATGCTGTAGCACCTTGAGCACCAATACTTGTGGATATGTTCGCTTTATAAATACACATTATTATTGTCAGTTCAGTGCTGAGGCTCTTACAGAAGTCGAGAGATTGCCCAACAAATAGAAAGCAAATATCAGTTTAAGAAACCTTCCAGCACTCAGCGTGAAATTATAAAAATCTGAGCACAGCTTCCCTCTTATCAACCAGCAGAGGATACAGCTTTGGATGTGTCTGTTGCAATCTGTTCTTGGACTGATACAGTTTGTGTGGGAGTTAACTTTATTTGATGCTTCTGGAGGCTTGCCTGACCTGATAAGCTAATTATTCAAATTATGCGTGGACGTTACACTTCAGTGAAATCATCTTCTGTTTCCCCTGGTGGGCTTTACTGTGCAAGAATTATGGAAGTATATGACTACATGCAGATCTGAAGAGAAAAAAAATGAAAGTTGACCTTAAAGGTGTAGAGTACATCATTTGTCGTTGTGCATTTTTTTTTTCATTTGAAGCAACAAAAGTGCTTAAAATCTAAAAGAAGGATGCTTAGCAACTATCCTGATGAAGTTTTAGCTCAGTGAACTGCATATTCCAAGAAAACAATATTCTAGGATCTCGATTTCACTTCAAATTGCCAAGTCATGTTTTGAATTGCTCCCAATATCAGCGCATGGGACACATTCTCATTGAGCCAATTGCAGCTACACGATGTCACGCACTGAACTGATGAAGTGTAGCAACAGCGCACGCATGTGCGTTGTGGCAGCGCTTGCACGCACCAGTCGCTGAATTAAGAACGAGCTACTAACGGAAATTTCCAAAAATGCGTCTTTAGACGCATCTTTGGAAAGGACCTTTTTTTTAAAATTGTTTTCTTCAAAATGACAGCATGCCAGAATGAATAATTTCACAAAGAGTTTAGTGCAATTACTATCATCAAACCAAGTATGCTTTTCAACAATAAGTTTGTCAGTAACGTTTTGGATAGCTGCAAATGCTGTACTCTACCTTAAAATCTTATAATGTGCATTAAAAGTCAAGCCTAAAATTTGAAAGTGCATACATGAAATGCCAGGCTATGTATAGGGTAGCCTCTCTTGATCAACTAGAGTAAAGACAGACGGGCAAACCACAAGAATCAGGTTAATTGAACACCCCTCTTATTATGATCAGCTTGAGAATAAATGTCACAGGTCAACCAGTCTTGGGATTTTAGCATCATCTGCTTATGAAACAATGTCCAAATAGAATATCTTTGCTCACTAAGCTTTCAAAGAATTTGAATGCAGAATTTGAATGCAGAATTTGAATGCAGAATTTGAATGCAGAATTTGAATGCCCAAATTGCGTGCATTACAAAAAAATGTAGGTGCTTTTTGTCAAGATTTGCATCAGAGGACACACACCAGTGTGCACGCCAATGACCAAGAAAGCTGCTTGAAGTTCCGTAATGTTACAGTTTACATGTAATGTCCCATTTTAACCACTTCGAGCTAGGATTTTTTTGCCGAAAATTTCGATTTTCGCAAAAGGTAAAATTTTCCACGCAACTACTGATATACAGCCAAATGCCACAAATACTGATTCGCAAGAGTCATTTCAACAGTATTTGTACGAAATTTCTTGCCCAAACCTCATATGTTTGAATACTCCGGGGTGTGCACTGGAGTGCAAATAGTACAATAGGCCGTGCACAACAGCCAATTCAAGATCAACACACGGCAAGAGGGATTAGCGTGTTTAGACGTCACCCGAAGGCGAGTCATTCTTAACCTCTTAACCCGATGCTAACTGGTTATTGCAATGTAAAACCTGAATGAGGTTAAGATAGCATCTGACTCTGAGTCAACTGAGAGTGCAGGACAGCTCCATTACCTGTCTCCAGGTGACCTTTGAAATACGAGATGAGGACAGGGTCTTAACCCCCCTCCCCCATGCCCTCTCCCCTCTCCCTCACCCCCCCCCCCCCCCACACACACAAAGGTTTTGGATTCATCATTTGGAGAAACCAAAATACCAGCAGGAAATTAAGAATGGACAGAAATTCCAAACTCTTGGGACTGATTGATTACTGTGAGTTGGGATTGTGACCTTTAAAGTTGAGCAAGCTTAGTCGGCCATAATTTGTTGTATGGTTCAGTTTCACTGGGACAATGATTTGAAGTGAGTGGAATGGAAGTAGATTACGTTGCAGTATTCAAACTCGTTTACAGAGCCCATAATACCAAAATGAGCAAATTCAGTTTTATTTTAAACCTGAATATAGGTGTTACGTGGTGTGCCGTGGCCTCGTGGTCTGGAGCATCTAATTCAAGATCTCTTGGTAGTACTGCAGGTTGTGGGTTCAAGTCCAGCCTTTGTGGTTACGGTATGTGTGTCCTTGGGCAAGACACATATCACCAATTGACCTATCGCGGTAGAATTGCGTCTACGCAGCTTCTGAAATATTGTCCAATTACGTGATATACAAACGGAGGCGGAACGCGCAAAATCGGAGACAAACAAAATTTAGTGTACAAAAATCCATAGGGTTGTCTAAGGGGCGTGGCTGAATCGCAAACGGCGATAGGTCAATACCGTAGCTTCTCCCCACCTAGGAGTAAAATGGGTACCCTCGAGGGCTGAGATGGACCTTGTGGTTGAAAAATGGCTGCATGAAGGTGTATAGTCCTAGGAAGCTGAGATGGTATGAGGAATATCAGGCTTTCCTGTATTCCTACTTTTCCTACTTTTTCCTAGTTTTTGTTACCTTGCTGACTTTATGTGCTGTGGGTATGGTTTAAACTGAAGTGACGTTACACTTAACAAACTGGATAGCAGCTTTTTGAACATTGCCTTGAGCTGAGTTTTAAGGATTTGTGCCAACACTTTCCTTGTGTAGTAGTAATTTTGTTTTGTCTTAGTGCTAAAGGCTCCACCCAAACCACAGCTTCAGTCTGTTGCCAATCTAACCACACACATCAACATTTACACAAAATATGTCTATCCACAGGAACTTGGTGAGACTGTGGAGCCTAAGATGTCCGACAAAGGATCATGAAATGAACAAAATGTGGTTATATGGAGGAAGAGGGGGATAAAACAATTTTCTGTACTCTACCTTGTTTGCTTTGTACTAATATTAAAGACATGTAGGATCATTTTGTAATGATTTTGTTCGTTTCGAATAGTAAAACCACTCAAAATCCAAATTTTAAAAGACATGTTCAAAACGTAACCTGTTGAAGTTTCAGCTCAATGAATATTATACTTTTGCAAGAAAACACTGGAAAACCATGCACAAGCTTTTGTTCACAATTTCGTCCACAGCACCCTTTATTTTAAAGAAATCAGTCAATTGACTATTTTTGAAAATCCCCTACATTTCTTGATTTCTCCTATAAAGTGACAGCAAGCCAGACAGAATAATTTCACTGGGTGTTTAGTACCAGTATGATCTTTAATCCAAGTAAGCTGTTGATAATAATTTGGTCGGTTACTCTTGGGATAAATGCAAATGAACCTATATACCTTCAACAAAAGCTGTTTTCCAGTAAAATTTGCCAAAACTCTGAAAGTTTTTTGAAAACTGGTCTTCTAAAATTAGTAATCTGCCAAGATATCAGTTTGCTTTCTCTACAGTTGAGTTAGTTTTCAACACAGAACTTTGCTTGAAAAGAGGCTATTTGGTTTGGACTCTGTGCACAAGTACCCCCCTCAACAGTTTACCAAGGGAGAGTTGGGGGATGTTGGGAGGGGCATTCAAATGCATTGCTAACAGTGCCTGATTGTGCATGCAAAGACACCACCGGTTTGTGCAGATTCAGAATAGATAAAAGTTGTGCGTATTTCACACCATATGCGCAATGAACCATTACGCATATGCGGTTTGTCTCTCCCACTGGAGCTTTCACAAGTGGTCAGAAAACACCATCTCTTGTTCATGCACAAGAGTCCATAAGACACAGAAGCACGAAAGGGAACACCCCAGTATAGGCCAAAAATCAGTCCGCCGAGCTCATGACTAAAGGTTATACATTTATATCCTTCTGTATTAGGGAGTTCTGAGAGCCATGAAATTGGGGGAATTGGAGACATATATGGCACTGCTGGACTTGGTGCTTCCAATTCTGAGCATTTTGGATGCAATTGTGTCCGAAAGTGGCGCTATTTAGCCATATTGTGGAGGGATCCTTTTTCAAAAGGGGTACTTTTCCAGTTTTGGAAACATCATTCGTGATAGGGGTGGTCTTCTTTTGGTGAGAATTTTTCCAAAAAGTCGATGGTCAACCCACCAAAAATTAGAAAGAAAATGAAAGATGACATGTTGATCATCATTTTTTCTGTGCAGCTTGATGAATGCCTGTGAGAGTTCTGAGTATTTTAGAAAGAATTTTGAAGTATGGGGATTTATCACTGGTGTCTGTGGGAATTTTATTATACTAGGGTGCACCCTTATGTTCTGTCAGTTGGTTCTACTCACTGTTATACTCATCCTACCTTCTACAATGCATGTCTGCCAGCATTGGATTCTTGGGCATCCACTGAAAGTTTGGGCTTTTCTCCCACTTTAAACGTTGGAATTTTCCTTGTCTTTTTTTTCCCCTTGACTGAGGAAAACTTACTTTTATTGCAAAAAATTACATGTGCCACTTGCAGGCATGACCTTGTGTTACAGGTACATTGCGCCCTCTGTGAGAGCGCCGAACAACAAAACAGAGCATTATCAAACAAAAACAAAGATGTGACTACATGCGTTTGTATTAGTCATTCTCAGACCTCGGAATGTCACAGTAGTTTCAATAAAATGCAATTTGTCTGGTCTTCCTGCATGTTGGCGGTTCTGGTCTGTTTCCATTCAACGTCTAGTTTCATTTCCTACAGCGTATATAGTGTTGGCCCACACAAGACATTTTCTGGCATGCACAGACTATAGTGTCTGTCTAAAGACATTGGGATTTCAAGTTGCTTAAGGGCAAGGGGAGAAATTTCATGTATGTGGTATCAACATCCCTGTCGTAAGGCTGCATTTCAACACCCACTATTTTTCTGAGCTCTCTTGTTTTCTTCCCCTCTTTGTGTAGCCCTAAGTGCGCTTTTTTCAATGCCTTTTAAGGGGTGACTTCGGTTTAAACACAAAAAAAAGGAACTGGCAAAGAAATAAATAGCTCAATATCAAACTTGCCTGTTCAGGGTTCCCACAGTCATGGAAAAATCCTGGAAAATCCTTGAATATCAAGCAAGCATGGAAAGTCACGGGAAAAGTCATGGACTGTTGTTATGTTAAGAGTCGTCGTGGAAAGTTGACATTTCAAGAAAAACAGTCGTGGAAAAATCTGAAATCCTAAACAACCCATACACACACTTACACTTACACTTAGGATTGATGGGTGTAATTTATAGGTTTAAGCCTTTTAGTACCCCATATCCATTTTCTTTCCAGTATTTGTCGATCTTGCCTTTAAACTGGTTGGTTGTCTTTGCATTTACCACCTCTTCTGGAAGCCCATTCCACATATCTACAACTCTCTGGGTGAAGAAATGCTTCCTTGATGATGTGTAGTGTGTGGAGATGGCAGTCTTCCAGTTTGCATTCCCGTTTACTATACTTCCTCTTTATTCATGTATGCTCTATACTTGTCGCATGTTTTGTGCATCATTGTGACGCTTTTGTGGTGCTCAGTGGTCTGTGTCAAACCGGAATGCAGAACGGAAGTAGCGTCCCTTGCCTCCAGAGCAACAGCCTCACAAGATGCCAAAACGGCACAGGAATTGGTCATGGACAGTCATGGAATTTTATTTAAGACTTCCATGAGAACCTTGCGGTTGGTTTGCATCCGTAATGTTTACTATGTGATAGCAATTGGCAGTAAAACAACACTGCTGTGATAATTTGCATGATTCAGCTGGTGTTTGTTTTCCTCACCACAATACTTCTTTTTACTGGTCCCAGAGGGCCAACCTATAATCCTCTTTGTACTTGGCTGAATGACAGTCTCACTGAATGACCGTCTGACTGACTGACTGACTGTTGCTTGCGAGTAGGGAAGTGCTAGCCTGCATGCATGCTTAAGGCTTGCAAGTATACATGCGCAAGCTTTCTGTAAGCTTGCAATCAATTATGTCGTCACATGTACATGTACAAGCTTGTCGCAAGCTTGCAAGTACGTGGGCAAGCTTGTCGCAGGCTTGCAAATACAGGCGCAAGCTTGTCGCAGGCTTGCAAATACATGTGCACTAGCTTGCCACAAGCTTGCAAGTACAGACGCAGGCTTGCCACACAAGCTCGCAAGTACATGCGCAAGCTTGGCAGAAGCTCCCATGTATATCTATGCGCAAGCTTGCCGCAAGCTCGCAAGTACATGTGCAAGCTTGGCAGAAGCTCCCAAGTATATCTATGCGCAAGCTTGCCGCAAGCTCGCAAGTACATGTGCAAGCTTGGCAGAAGCTCCCAAGTATATCTATGCGCAAGCTGGCCGCAAGCTCGCAAGTACATGTGCAAGCTTGGCAGAAGCTCCCAAGTATATCCATGCGCAAGCTTGCTGCAAGCTTGCAAGTGCATGCGCAAGCTTGGCAGAAGCTCCCAAGTATATCCATGCTCAAGCTGGCCCCAAGCTCGCAAGTACATGTGCAAGCTTGGCAGAAGCTCCCAAGTATATCTATGCGCAAGCTGGCCGCAAGCTCGCAAGTACATGTGCAAGCTTGGCAGAAGCTCCCAAGTATATCCATGCTCAAGCTGGCCGCAAGCTCGCAAGTACATGCGCAAGCTTGGCAGAAGCTCCCATGTATATCTATGCGCAAGCTTGCCACAAGCTCGCAAGTACATGTGCAAGCTTGGCAGAAGCTCCCAAGTATATCCATGCGCAAGCTTGCTGCAAGCTTGCAAGTGCATGCGCAAGCTTGGCAGAAGCTCCCAAGTATATCTATGCACAAGCTTGCCGCAAGCTCGCAAGTACATGTGCAAGCTTGGCTCAGGCTTACATAAGCTGTACCCGTGCAATCATTAATACAACCTTGCGACAAGCTTACTTCTCCATAAGGGCTATCATGTTTACCCAGTAACGTCGGTGAATGGCTAAATCAGCCCATTGTTTAGACTGATGCATGAAAAGACTTCCAGTGAAAAGTCAGTCTGAATCAATTGAATAGAATGTTGTGCACTCTGGCAATAGCTTTAGCGGGCTTGCCTTGTCCTGTAACATTCATGGAGATTACGTCATCACATGACACTCACTATATTTACTACACACACATTACTGCCCACTCCTCAAAAGACTGCACCACAGCCAAATAGCACTTTTACCCATAAACCGCAAAAGCACCCGCAGGCCAGAGTCTTAATTCTCATGTATGATGAATTGTGTGTATTTTTTCTTACGAGTGGCACAACATGTGTACAAATCAACCAATGGAAACGCATTGATGTTGACAAGCTTGGTCGGTTAGTGATTAGGTGCCGACAGATCTGTTGTTTTAAGATTAGTCCAAGGAGGAGATTGAATTTGTTTAATCTCTCGGTCTTAGAAGTTCAATGAAAAAAATATGCTTAAAAACTGAAAGCTTATCCCATGTTTAACCTTTGGGATACTTTCTACCAGGAACTCTAGGCTCTCCAATTTCTCTGAATCTAAATGTTAGGACAGGTTTCTTACGGATACGCTTGCCTAATTTCTGTCGTGAGTCAGGAACTTATTCTGTATGTATTTCAGGAACTGCTTGATTTCTGGCAGTAACTTAAGATTAAAAAACAACACAATCACACGCTAACCTGGTTTTTTTTTTTAATGTGTATTTTGACCCAGACAAATGCAAGTCTCGATGAAAAGGCCACCCCAATAAAAGTCATATCGGTACTTTCAGTAATGAGTCCAAGATTTTCAAATGTGGGGGTGGGGGATGTGGCTGGGATGTTTTTAAGTTAATGATTTTCCAGGGGATGGGGAGAGCAGTTGAATGAGGCGTTGCAGTCAACGCAGTATTAAAAAGGCCATTTTGTCCTCGCGATGGTCTGGTCCTAACCATCACGAGAAAATGATGGTAATTCCACTTTTCTTGAAAATGACAGCATACTTGGGGCAACGATTTCAATGGAAGATTGATCCTATTATCTACAATGTACTTACAGGCTGTTCCATGAAGAAGTGGACAAATTCAAAAAATTGAAATTTGTTATATCTTGAGAACTACAAGCATCACAAGAGTGGTATCAAATTAAAGAGGACAACAAGATCTTTCATTTGAGTGTTGTGACAGTGAGATGGAATGTAGTGAGTTTGGGTAAAAAAACTCATATTTTGGGGCTAAAATCGTAGCTTTTTGGTACTCATTTTGGCACCGTGTTTTAACATGCAAAACTTGAGTGTTAGTGTGAGTGTTTGTTTTGAAGGTATAGGAAAAGGTTAACATTCTATGCCAAAGGACCTTTTTGTTTGATTATTAGTTCCTTATATGTTTAAACTGGTACCAAAGATGGGCGGACAAACTGTAACGTTACTAACCATAATGAAACTAACCACATTTTATTTGTTTCAAAAGAAAGAGACTGGTTGTAAACAATTACCTGCCAAAACGTTTCCCATCAAGCAAATAGTAATGTAAATATGACACTTTGTTTCAGGTATATCCCATTTGAGGAAACTTTTTAAGCAAAGACATTACTTTTTTATCCATGTCCAGGTGTTATAACTTACTGACTGACATTTACTGTTACTTACTGACATTTAAAGATATAGTCCATCATTTGTAATTTGTGCATTTTGTTCGTTTGAAGCAACAAAAGTGTTCAAAATCTAATGAAGGATACTGAACAACTAACCTGATGAAGTTTTAGCTCAGCTTCAGCTATATATTCCGAGAAAAATAGCATTCTAGGATCTCAATTTCAAATCAAAAGTTGCTGAATCAGGTTTTGAATTGTTTTGAATTGCAGCTATACGCGATGTCGCGCACTGATCCGACGAATTATAGCAACTGAGTGAGCCTGTGCGTTGTGCCAATGCTTACGCGCGCTGCACCGAATAACAAAACGAACTTCTAATTTAAATTTTCCTACGGTGCGTCTTAAGATGCACCGTTGGAAAGGCCTTCTTTCGTTGATTACTTCAAAATGATAGCTTGCCAGAAAGATTAATTTCACAGGGAGTTTAGTCCACTTACTATCTTTCAACCAAGTATGTTTTTCAACAATAATACGCCAGTTACTTTTTCGGATGGCTGCAAATGATGGACTATAGCTTTAAAGTAAACATCACAACTCCAGTGTATGTTGAAATAGTTTTATTCTTGATTGTACAATAGACCTAGGTAGGATGTACTCATGGTAACATAACTAGGACTTGAAACACATACATCTTGATGTACCGTATGAGTCAAATAAGATATATGGTAACTTGCAAAAAATGTAATGTTACTAACCATGGAACTGCCCACTACACGTAAAATCAAGTAGGGTATTCCATAACAGTTTGGTAGTTTCGCTTTTTGAGTGTTTACAAAATGGTGTCCATTTACCTTCAATAGTACAAACTTAGTCATTTTGTTTGGATTGGTCATTTGATCTAACTCTCGTTCTCTCCAGGGAAAGATGACCAGATGATAAGATTGATCAGGGTAATCCTGTAATCCTGTGGTAATTTGTAGAGGTTGGATCGTTACTGATTGATTCACTTGACCTTGTTTCATCAACTCTCTTAAAGAATGAAATGAGTTGATTCTAGTTGCATGTGTTTGGTCAAAACAAGAAATGGTATTCTCTTCGTTCTGCTTCCCTTGTCAACACCAAGGAGTGGACGGCAGTCAAGTTTGTCAAAAGGATAATAATGTGTTCTGAATGTGAAACAAAACCCTATATGCAACTGCATTTTGGCAAAACGAGCTGACATCAATTCCATCATGGAAACTGCTATACATTGCTGCCACAGTGCTAAATCACGGTTTGGCAGATAGGGATAATACAAAGGGAACAAACTACATAGGTTTGATTACATTGGGTTTTTTTCTCTACGGGGTGAGTCATGTTCCCTGTATCCAATAACAGTACTGAATCATAATGCTTTTAGTGCAAAGAGGAACCAGACTACTTTTCCTTCCAGCTACGCTTTGGTTACGTTGATTTGAATGGAAAAAAATCAAGACGGCTGCAACATGATAATGGTCTATTCTGGTTTGGGTACAAATCAGAGTTTGTTTACGGAAGGCATCCTGACGTTGTAACCTTCTATTGGCAAATGATGCTTCGGTAAATTCTCACACTTCAACAGGTAGTTTAAAAACTTAAAATGTAAGTGGGTAATGAGAGTAATCCGTTTTAATATTTTTACAAATAATTCACAGCTCCACCTGTTATCACCACCCCGCTCACCAACCAAACCGTCAACCAAGAAGCCGTGGTCTACTTCACCTGCCAGGCTGCCGGCGAGCCCCGGCCCGAGCTGGTCTGGTTCTTCAACGACGGTCCGGTGCCCAGCTGGGGCAGTATCTCCAACCAGGGCCAGGTGCTGACCATCAGTTCGGCCAGCGGGGTGACCAAGGGGAAGATGACCTGCCGGGCCCAGAACAGGCAGGGGCAGGCGGAGACCGAGGCTTACTTGCAAGTCAGAGGTAATCTGCATTTTGTACTAAAATGTAACTCCCAGGTCTTTTATAATAACGCTGTGGCTGTCGTTACAGCAGTCGACGGTCTGGTTCCCTGACCTGATAAATTTGTTGATTCCTTGAGTTTTTCGTTGATTCTCTCCTGTGCCACAATTTTTTTCCCCAGATATCCGGTTTTCCTCCCTCTGCAAAAATCAATAAGGCACCTTTTGTTTGACCATATTGTAGCTGCTTCCTTCACAATTCAACTGTTGCTGCCAATAAGGACGATCAGCCCCCAAATTATTTTTATAATTAGTTTTCATAAATACCGAAGACAGTTTACCCATGCCAATTGGTCGAGAGCCTGTCACATGGCTGGTCTTAAACGGATGATAAAGACATGGCTGGCTGGTCTTAAACACTTTTCCAGTGTCACCTGAAATTTAGACTACTATGAAATCCAGTGCCTTTACCGTTTTATTGGTTGAACTCAACAATCCTCACGTGGGCATGCACAGTACTACCAGTGAGTCAGTATTTCATAGTCCTAAATACCATGGCGCTACATACACAACACACTCGCCACAGCTGCATCTGTGCGTCATCGCGCAGTACGCACAACGGCGCCAATCTCCATAAAAGGAGTCGTTTACGTCTTATTGGCAAGTCTGGAATGCTGATAATTGCCCTTTCCAGACTCCAAACAGTTATAAATGTGGTGTTTAACACCTCCAAAGCACACATTTATTCCCTTATTATAATAATATGTGTCTTCTTTCCACCACCTTGTAGTTGCTCCAGACATCACACCCATTGATGACCTCACTGTCAATGTGGGCAGATCATTAAGCGTTCACTGCATCACCAGTGCCTTCCCTGAGCCTAGCATCACCTGGCTGAAGGGCCAGGATGTCGTCATTGCCTCAGACAGAGTCAGCTTCACCTCGCCGAATGTCCTGACGATTGCCTCTGTTGCGAAGGATGATCAAGGTATATAAAACTGTCCAAACTCTTGGCTTAGACTACGACTAATTCAGACATGGCTTATGATTCTCTATCGTTTCATGACAGTGTAATGGCCTCCATCATGTGCATCTACCGGTACTTACTACACTAGAATCGACAAATGTTTTTGTCGTTTCATTAACCCAAAAATGCCATGGGCTGATGAAGCTGCTGGAATTGGCAAAAGTTGCCAATTTTTCTGGGTTTTCGAAATTTTGACTTTTCTCCATTAGATTATACATATGTAGGTTTCAAACTTTAAAGGGAAGACACAACATTTGCAAACATCAAAAAACGAAAGGATCCAATTATCACGAAATACCTTACTGGATTGTAAGGGAATGACAGTCTAAAGCATCCTGTAAAATTGTGGCTCCTGGTGTGCTGACATTTTCGGCCGACCAGCGCTGGAGAAAACTAGCTATTTTCAAAAACTACTCCGTATTTCGTATATTTAGTTATTCCACATTTTCTTTGCAATTGTTACTCACCTGTGAACGGGTACAAGCCAGCTAAATTGATACTCTGACCGTACAATTCCCCAAAGTCTATAAATTGCTCCATTTCATCTAAGTGGGGTCATGGAACCAGACTACAAGAATATCATTGGTTTTCTTGGTTTTTCCAGCATCTACAAGCCAAAAACGTAAAACAAGTCAGTTTAACAATATTTGCTGAAACATATAAATCCTCCAAATGCACTTATTTCTGAAAATTGCAGCAAAAGCCAATGTTGTGCATTCCCTTTAAGGGACTGTGGCCCAAATTGCATTACTTACTTTTGCTCCAAGAACATCATTTCTATAATCTCCGGCCAAAGTTTAAGAGTGATTCCATTTTGTTGAGAAAGTAATACCTTCTAAGTGATTCTGAAACTTCGGATTAAGTCACGTGTGGAGATGAAGCGTACTGCCCTGACCATTTGCCCTGACTGCCCTCTCTTGGCAAAACGGAAACGTAAATTTTGTTTTAATTTGTAGGGTAGAAACAGGAAAAAATATATACCGGAACACACAACTCTCTGAGAGATATCATTCACATGGTGTTACTGCAAACCTCCCATTCATCAAAAATCTGTTTCGGTGGCTGTTATATGTGACCCACTCCAGGAAAAGGTGATATAAGTTGTAAAAAATAAATTTCAAGTTATATACACGACTGGAAAGCCCACAATGTAAGCTTTCATTTGGTATGACACAGCTTTATAGCCCTTCTTGTTTCGAAATGTGACGAATTTGCATATTAATTAGTTCCATGAAGTTCATATTACACAACTGAGAAAACAGGCTTTGAAATAGCTGGCTCTGTTGTAGATTTGGGCAAGAAAAACTCACTTTTAATATCTTAGCAACAAACCTGTTCCTGTTTTACTATCACTTTTAAACTTTGGATATTGATTCTACAGTGATTATTTTTAATGATTTTTGGAAAAAAGAGACTTTTTGAAACCAGACTACTATCTTTTGGCTAATTTGCATATTGATTAAAATTATAGGTTTTGGATGTAAAATAAAGAGAAAATGCACACAAAATAAGGTTATTTTTTCCCCTTTATTCATCGAAATCAACATTTCTGTGAGTGAATCCTTAAACTTTAGGTATCAAAGATGTCATTCAAGACAAAAAAAGGAATTTGGATTTTGACAGAAAATTTCACCCTCTCAATATTCCGCGGGCCATTACACGAAAAGGCACAGAGCGACTTATATCACCTTTTCCTGGAGCGGGTCACATATAGTTCAACACTGCTGTTATTCTGTGTATGTTCTATAAGTTTTCATAACCGTGCAATTTTTTCATATTTCTAAAATATTTGTATGAAAAAGATGAAGCGCGTTTCGGATATATACTTCATGTAGTTATCTGTTGCTGAAGATGGTCTGTGTCAAAAGATAAACTTTGGCAGTATGGCTTCTGCTCAGTGTTCATGATGATTTAAAGCTCTTGCCGGTTGGTTACAAGATGTTACATGTTACAATTTGGCGGGACGTGATTTATTTTTTCCTTTTTTTTTAATCCCCAAGTTGTGTGTCACAAAAGGAGTATTTTAGCCCAACCCCTGCACATTGGGAGTAATAAATAATCCAAATCGTCCAAGCATTTGCGATTACTCATTCAAAAAGAAGGACTGTGTAAGTTGACAACGCACATATGGGTTTCCTATCACAACATCTGATATGATGATTTATATGTGTGTCTCAAAACATTTTTTTTTCAAAATAAGTTGGGACTTGCTTGTAAGATTTTAACACATTTTGAGATTAGGTATACAGGGTCTCTCAGTGTAACTAAATCATTATTTGTTAATTTTGGATGTGGCTGTTCGAGTTGTTTTAAGAAAGTGTCAGAACCTTGGGATGTTTTTGCAGCATGATATTTTTAAGAAAACGGGTGAGCGATGTACCGGTAACATGGCCATACAACATTATATCTTGAGTATATTAAAACAAAGTTGCACCAGTTGCCCCCAAGTAATTAGCTGAGAACATTACAGACCATTCCAAACATGTATTTTAGACATATAATTTGAAGAATAGTTAATAGCTCCTTAGGTAAGGGTGTGCATTGATTGGTAGTACAGGAACCCGGTACCCGATTGAAAAAAACACGGGTACCCGGGTACCTGTTAAAGAAACGCAACCCCAAAATTCAAATCTTGGAAGTTTATGTTCAGATTGTCCATAAAAGGTCCGCACGATAGCACTACCACATCGGTGCGTCAGTGCAGCAATTCATGTGTGTACTGTACTGTGAGCTTTACAGCTTTATGGTGAAAACTGCAACTTTCGCGAGCGTCATAAAAGTGTCATCTGTTTTGTTTTTCCATGTAGCCTGGTTTTCACTTTTAAAAATAACCCCCACAAATGACATTCAAAACCTTTCTTTTTCATTGTCTGAGAAATTACTTAAATAAAGTACAGTTGGTTACGGGTACCCAAGCCGTAAATCTGGAACCGGTTCCTGGCATCAGCGGTCGGATACTCGGGTACGCAGTTCCGATGCACAGCCCTTCCTTTAGTCCTGTATTTATTCTAAAAAAATATGTCCGAATGTAACAAAACCGTCCCCAACTTCTATATATTTGTGATTGATTGATTGATGTGCAGCCAGTGAAATTGACAATGATCGATTGTCGACATCTGTGGCACATGCTAAGAATTACATTGCGAGACCGACATAAAATGACATAAGGTTTGGATTAAAATAAACTAACACAATTAATCATGAGCCGTCAGGGTTGTTAAATTCTTCCACTATCTTGGAATGCACTCGCAGTTCCTATGACTTAGCATATCTAGATTATTTCCTCATTTTTTAAGAAACATGATGAATGATGAGAAATGTCAAATGTGCAACCATGAAATAGATTATGCGTCTGCTTTTAGGCAGCAACTGGAGGACATTCAAACTTGAACTTTTCACGGAAGTTGATGGTTGTGCGTATGTGTCGCCGGTCGTCAACCGAATAGTCTCAGACTTTACTTCCCTTTAAAAAAAATAATAAAATCCTTCTGAGCCATGATTCGGAAAGGAAAATTGGTCTACTTCACTAAAAAATAGGATTTGATTAAAACAGTAAAAGTAAGAAAATGCATATTTTGGGAAACTGAAAAAAAATTGATTTGAATTCATAGATTTGCAATATTATGTTGCAATTCCATAACTCTCAGTTGAAAAATGCATTTACGGCTTCAGTAAAAATAGCCATTTCGTTATTTCAAATGCACCTGAGTCGTCAAGAAGTTTTTATTGCCTGCTTTATCTGTATCTGAAGGTTTGTGAAACAAACGTTCGTCCATAAGAACAGTATCTTTCGACTTTACTAGTATTATATTAAAGAAGATGTTTTGTTGCTTGGTTACTACATTGTAGTTGAGGGGAAGCAGTCATTTTCAAGTGTCGCTAAATTTGTCCGGCAAATACACGGCGTAGTCATTGTTGGAAACATACATGTACACGTATAATGTACCTTCTTGATTGGAGTACACGACTGACAACAACTTCACAAAAAGTCTGCCAAATTTCAAGTAGGCTTACCTTTACAACACCTGCAATATTTATTTTACAGTTCCAGCTGCTACATGTACAATTTGCTTTTCAAATGTCAAATTGAAAAGTCTGCTTTACATAACCCTACGGCAACAGCCACTCCAGACTATAAAGGAATTTAAAAAAAATACTCACTCTTTTTATATCTAATTCTCGAAGGACTTTTGAACAAAATAAGATGGTTCCCCTCTGGTAATGCTGGATGTTGGAGTACAAGTTTGTCCTACATTTGGATTGTGTTTCCAACAAATTTCTGTGCAGGTAGTTTTTGAGGGGAGGTGCTTCTGCGTGTTGTAATTAGCTTCAAGGCTTTGAAGTCACGCCTCATGGGTGGTTCCTGCACAGCTGTTTCCTGACTGGGGAACGAGTTTTAAGATTCAATAACCTTGAGTAAACTCTCGGGTCAGCAAAAGCGCTGTAGTTTCAGGGAGTTAAACTTGTAAACGTGCACCAACAACTTTGTAGAGGCATGGTGTTCTATGATTAAAGTAATCACTGCACTGCATCTATTGCAGAAAAAGTTTCGACTGAAACAAGTTTGTCAAAATTTGAAAAGGGTTAAGCTGGGGAAGTGTCGCCATGTGGTTAGGGTTTGTGACTCGTGATCAGAAGGTCTGGGGTTCGAATCCTGGTGAAATGTCCATGTGTTGTGTCCTTGGGCAAGCCACTTCACCCCCACTTGCCTTTCTCCACCCAGGAGTATAAATGAGTACCGGCATGAGCTGGGGAGTAACCTGCAATGGACTGGCATCCCATCCAGGGGGAGTAGAAATATTATCAGTCGTTTCATGCCAAGGAAATCAGAGTTAAATGCCGGCCTGATGGGCCGTATTAACAGAGATGTTTAGTTAATTTCTGTTTTAATACAAACAGACAGAGAAAGACTGTTTCATTCCAAGAGTTATGCTCAGCCGTCTTTTGTTAGTTTGTATCTGCCCAATCAGCCTAAATTGTTTCAATTCCTGAGTTGTAGTTGAGTCCATCACCAGTCCGGCCAAAGCAAATCACAAGTCCTTCGCCAGTAACTGGTGAAAGGCAATCACAAGTAACACGGAATGAACAGTGATGAATGAAATCCTTTGTCAAAGGACATTTCAATATTCTTTAAACTGGACTTGAGACTAGAAGACTTGTGATGGACTAGTCAGGACTTGTGATGGACTTGTCAGGACCTGTGATGCACTCCACTACAGCACCGACCGAGCGTGCTATACATGCATATTTACAAAACAAATTTTGTCCTTTTTTTAAATCCAATTTTCAGGTGATTACAGTTGTGTGGCTGCCAATGATGTCGGAAACACAAGGGAGAGCTTTCATGTCTCAGTACTCGGTAAGTGGTGTCCCTTTGTAATTTTTTTTTTTGGGGGGGGGGTTTATTTTTCCTTTTTTTTCACCTGTCATGTAAAGGCACCAGTAGGCAGCGGCCATATGACTCATACTTTACCCTATACATGCTATAGAACAGCAAGATCATCATCCTCATCATCATCATCGACGGTTAAGTCCGTTGTCTAGTCTGTTCTGGGTTGGCCTGCCTTCTCCCTATTGCTCTCCTCCACTTGGCCCTGTCTGCCGTGTCCCTCGCATAGACTCCAAGCAGTCGAAAGTTTTTTATTTTTGCGGAGGAAAAAAAAATGGAAAACTAAGTGTTTATTTTTGTGGAGGAAAAAAAAAATGGAAAACCTGGAGAAAAACCCTGTGGCACAGGAGAGAATCAACGAACAACTCTCCTCACATGATGACCCAAGCCGGGAATCAAACCCAGGCCAACAGCGGTGAGAGTGCAGCACTTTATGCACTGCACCACCCATGCCATCAAAAATAGACTAACGACTTAGCCGTAGCTTTGGAAACCCAATTTGGACGCGTAGGTTCTCGTCAAGTTTGCATCAAGGAGTCCATGAGGATAACTGGGCACTGTGACCCTGTGCTTGCGCCGTCCCACTTCTTCCCTCACTCTGAAAAATCACACCCTCCCACTCCCCACTTCCGCATGATTGGTACTTCCTTCCTTTCAGCAAATTGACACTTTCACATCACATTGAACTCCCTCTTTTCCCCCTAAGTTTTGATCAAAACACATGAAAATGTTGTATCTCTGGATCAGTTCTTGAAATTCATCAAAAGGACTGTCATGTCTGGTTCCGGCCATTTATCACTGTCAGGTTTTTATAGGCACGTAGGGACATTTTGCAATTACTCGGAAAAGGGACATGTACCCTACCGATTTAATTAGAAAATCCATGCTCCAAAGCGAAGATAGTACTGGTACCTAACACCCTGGGAAATTAGTCCGCATGAAATGGTGTCACTCGGAAGAAAACAATCATGGAAGGTGGTTCAAGGAAATGTTCCCGCGGGCACAGTTTTTTACGTGCCTTGGCAACGGAATCCAGTTATCATACCCCAAATTTGTACATACGTTTTCTCTGTTTTCTCGAAATGCATAGTATCCACTGAGCTGAAAGTTCAACAAGTTGGTTTTTATGCACCCTTTTTTAGATTTCGAGCAATTTTTCTTGCTTCAAATAAAAAATTTAAAATGCATAAACAGCAGATGATCCTATGTGCTTGTCAGGATACCTGGGCTACACTTACAAGTTTAACTCAAATTGAATAAATGTGACCTGCTCCACCAAAAAGGGTATTATGAAATTGAGTAATATACATGCTTGGAAAGCCCACAATGTAAGCTTTCATTTGGTATATAATAGAGCTCCATAGCCCCTCTCCTTCTAGAGATATGACATATTTGCATATTGATTACTTCCTTGGAGTTTGAATTACACAACTGAGAAAACTGGCTTTGAAATAACTGGCTCTGTTCTAAATTTGGGCACGATGCACCCAAAATTGTAGTTTTTTCCTACTTTATTCATCGAAATCAACATTCTTGTGAATGAACCCTAAAACTTTAGGTATTTAGTATGATTTATAACAAAAAAATGAAAATCATATTTTGACAAATTTTTTCGCCCTCTCAACGTTGGGTTTTGTGCCAGTAGGAATTTATAGAAATCAAATGTTTTCTATTTTAGTTTCATAATACACATGTACATTCACAGGGGGTAGCGTCTGTAGAAACAGGTTGCTGTACAGCCTTGGAATGTGCACGCATGAATGAATCGAGTGTGATACAGGTATTACACGATAATGCACAGCACAACTTAAAGGGAATATACATCATTTGCTTTTGCTGTAATTTTCAGAAATGGATGGAATTGGGGGGTTGGAAATATGAAGCAAATATAGTTACACTGACTTTTTGGAGGTTTTGGGTTCAAAAATGCTATAAAAACCAAGAAAAACGATCATTTTCCTGTAGTCTGGTTCCCTGACTCCATATAAGAAGAAACAGAGCAGTTTACATACATTGGGGAATTGTAAGGTCAGGGAACCAGTCTAGCTGGCCCGTACCCGTTCATAGGTTTGTAATCGATTGCAAACAAGTGCAATGGTCAATTGTGGCCAGTATTTGAAAAAAAGCCAGTTGTTTCCAACGCTGATCGGCCGATCAGCGTTGGAAATTGATACAAAAATACCAATTTTCTTGAAAATGACAGTATACCAGGTGCCATAATTTTACAGGATGCTTTAGACTGTCATTTACCAACATCCTATTAAGGTATTTCGCAAAAACTTGGTAGTTTTATTTTTCGATGTTTGCAAATGTTGTATATTCCCTTTAAAATCCTTTTTTGTGTGGAATATGTCACAAATATTCACTTATTCCGATGCTTGTTCTTTGTTACCCAGCGGTCATTGTATAAAGTACATTGCTAAGACTCAGGGGAGCGATATTGGGTGTAGACCCCCCTCCTATCGGGAGTGCGATGTGAGAACATTAATCAGTAGGGCAGAGGGGGAAAAGGAGCCAAGAAATATCTGCAAAAGCCAGGGGGGAAAACCCCAAGGGTCCACCCCACGGACTCCGGTTGCTGACTTTTGGAAACAACACGTGGCTTTTATTGGGCGGGCGGCAAGCTGCAGGACTGCGATACCGCAGCTGTTTTTCCCCGCCTTTTGCGCCCGCAACTCTCACTCTCGCTTTCTCTATCAGGGTTACACAGGATGCTGATAAGTAGTGGTAAAATGAATTATGTGACGGGCATTAACTTACGTCATAGATTATGGTTTTCATTGCTTGTTTTGAGTATCCTTGCACAAGAGTTGCGCTGGATGTTATTGGTAAATATCTCGGAACGGGAAGCACAGCTCTGTGTGGGTTATGACTGTGATAGCCAGCGTCACCCCTAGCACTGTCCCATGGGTTGAAAGGAGGAAATTGTGGTCACGTGCCTTGCCTAAGAACATAAGCTCCACGATTCCCTTGAGGATTTGAACCACACTCAAAAGACCAAAAACATCATGATGGTGTCATCATAATAACTGGACCAAAATTAATTAACTCTCATCAGTAAAATTACTGAAATGACATGCATGTATAGTTACATTTATCTTGAATATTACATTCTTGGCATTTATGTTTTTTTTTTCATGAGTTTCTCACTGTTTGCTTTACATAACTTTTAATAAATAAAATTCGACAATGTAGTTTTCCACCTCCACATACCATACCAACTAATACCAAGGTATCTGTGCAGTTTAAGACAACCATGGACACTGCAGTATTGAAATGTCTATCTGTGAATGTCCATGATTATGATGTCGATCTGTCGATCTGTGATTATGATCTGTCCTAGTTTAAGCCTAATGTCAATACCTTTTGTTTGACTTTTTTAACTGACGTCGCAAAAAAGGCAAGCACTGCGTACATCACCCACAATACTCAACAAAAGCAATATATATAGCCCCCCTTTGCTTTTCATATTTCATATTTGGGCGGACAATTTTTGGACCTTTTTTCCAGGAAACAAAAAAATTTATTTTGGCTCCCCCTCAAAAAAATTGTGTTCTGGATCCGGCCTATACCTTAAGTGGCCTTTAAACAGGGCCTTGTAATGGGTGACTCTGTCTGTCTCTCTTGCTCTCTAAAAAAAAGCCCAGTCTTTGGACAATTGGCTAAAAATTGTCTTCGAGGTGAAATGTTGAAAGGATTCTTCCGTCTATTCTTCCAGAAATGTCCCCCACTTCTTTCAACGCCGACCTGCCCCTGTCCATTCTTAACACAGCCACCGTTCTCATCTGGCACGAATCTTCCATTTGTGGTCTGCCCCCCTCGCTATCTGCTAATGCTTCCCAGGTTTCCTCTTCAGGGCAAGGGGGGGGGGGCAGTCAGGAGGAAGGTATTTCCTCCGTTAATCGTTCCTCCATTGGTAATGTCGCGAATCAAAACTGTAAATTTAGGGTTCGGTGATCAAAATTGCTTGTGACACAAACAGGTCAGAGGGGTAGGTACCTGATGAATGAAAAGGTCGTGGTGTAATTGACTGAAATGCACTTTGAAAGCCAAAGGGCCTTTGGGGCTGCATCCATGTACAGGTACGTGCCTTCTACCCATCTTTTGTGCTGAGCTGTAGGTGACCCATTGGAGGATCCAGGGGGCAGGTGCATTACCATGTTTGCCCATTGCAGTGGGAGGAAAAGGGCACTGGCTGCCGTGCTGAAAGGTAGACAGGGTTCTTTCATCGGACACCCATCCTCGTCAATTGAAAAGTGTTGGGGAGGGGGGAGGGGAGGGGGGGGGGGGGGAAATGGCTGTTCTATCCGGAAACTTTTGGACAATAGGTGGCACTCTTCAACACGGAACGACATTTGCGGGATGTAACCAAGGGGAACCTGTTAAAAAATAGCACTCGTGAAAAAGGGCAATCAATACAGTTGCAGAGAATTTTTGTTTCCAGTTTCCCCGTCCCGAAATTGCTTCTATCAACATCCCGATTTTGCTTTCCAAATCTCTATCCCGTTGCAACCTTCCACTCCCCCCCCCCCCAGGTTACGCTACGGCGGATGGGGGAGGGGGGGGGGGATGAGGGGTTGTGCCCCCCCCCCCAAACAATTTTATTTTTCTAAAATCGGAGGAGTGAAGACATCTTTTTGTCTTCAATTTTCAGGAAATAAATTTAAACGCTGCGTATCTCCCTCGCACGCAATCAGCTACACGTACATGTACCTTTTAGTTTCAATATGGCAACGTGGATATTTATAGCGCACAGTACTCTATACTTAATTCCCTTCCCCTTTTCGAAAAAAAACAATATACCCAAGCCCTCTTGGCTTCCCCACCAAAAAAAATTTGGTTCTGGATCCGCCCTTACCGGTACCTTGCAGGTACCGGTACCTTGCAGACATTAAGGATAGCCAACCCAAATCAAACTCTACTCTGTGGCTTTGAGACTCTTTAACCTTGACTGTTGTCCAGTATTAGACAGGTTTAACAGTTTTATTGGCGCAACAAAGTTCATCTCATCTGTGACTGTGTGTCTTTCTTTTACAAACTACTGAACTCAGTTCGCAAGGTGCCCTTTGATGAGAGGACACAATGATACCCTGAGAAGTTTTAAGTATTGGGCATGTGGTGATCGTTATTATCCACAGATTCCTATATACCTTTCCTTTGTCTGTGGTTACACCTGATGACGTATGTAGTCATCTGCTTCTGTTTAAGCCGCTTGATTCAGGACACCTGGACTCACGGAAACAGAGCCATGTTACTGACCCTTGTGTTTGCCTGAAGACTGTACTTAAAGGTCTCTTGTGGTAGAATCTATTTAAATGCAGTCTTTGAAAATGAACGTTTGTGTTTTATAGGAATTTTACTTTCAGTGTCCAACTTGCTATTTTCAAGGGTGTTTTTGTGCCTTTGTAGCTGTTTTGGAGTACATACTTCGAAACATCTGGATCGTTTGCTTTTCATGCATTTTGTTCATTTCCAATAATAACACCACTCAAAATCCAGAGAAAAGTTCAAAACCAACCTCTTGAAGGTTCAGCTCAGTGGATATTACACTTTCGAGAAAACAGTGATAAAACTATAAAGGCATAACCTTTTGATCACGAAACACAATTTTGTCAGTAACACTTTTTCCCCCCCAAAATCAGTCAATCGACTTATCGTTGGAAATCACCTACATTTCTTGATTTCTTCTAAATGATAGCAAGCCAGTCAGAATAATTTCACAGGGTGTTTAGTACCAGTACGATCTTTAGTCCAAGTAAGCTTTTTGATAGTAATTCAGTAGGTTACGTTTGGGATAAATGCAAATGATCCTATATGCCTTTAAGAAGATTGTAAAGTCTGTCGTTCCACTTTAAAGACTTTTGCCCATGTAACCCAATTCTCTCTGTGCGGTCGTTCTTTGAAGAATGGCTTTCCAGGACGTCACAGTGTCTTCGCTGACATTTGGTAGTGGTTTGTTTAGTGTGGTTTATTGACGTCTTGACAGCACTTGTCATGATACTGGAATGGGTTCCAGTCCGTAGACCGGAAGTCTCGGATTGAATCTGACCCAACCCAGATGGATGGGGCACCACAATGTGAATGACAGCTGGGGTCAGATACAACGTACACAGAGATATCGTGATGAGGAGTAGTTGTTTGTATGTGAATTGTGTGACAGTGCATTTCCCTCTACGCAAACATCTGAAAGCACATGCTTGCTCAGTTATATGGGGAACCAATACCATAATTGAAGTATGATGATTTTGTGAGATGCGCAAATCCCACATTTTCTGTATTAGTGTAGAACTTAGTCATGGAAGATGGCTCGAATAAACAAATGGCTATTTCTAAGCTTCAAACAAGTAATACTTCTTGGAACTGGTGTACCATGGGCTCCATGCACAAGTACCCTTTCAACGGCCAGAAAAGGAGAGTTGGGGGAGACCTTAGACTGGTTCCCAGTCCATCCACTGCGTATTTCGAATGATCCAAAGTTATTGGGGGCAAGGATTAGTCTAGGAGACCATCGCAAGTTAAATCCGAACTTACCGGTATTCCCACGCCGACGACGCCTGACGCTCACGCGCGAAGATGCTATGGCTTAGCTTTGTGCACATTCAAGATAAATAAGTCATGCGTACTTTGCGCGCAAACCAGTACAGTATGCACATGCGGTGTCCCGTCCAAGGGACTCTCAAAAGTCAAAATGCGCCCTCTTTTGTTGGCGCACGGAGCCCATAAAGCGCATAAGTTTTACGAGTGTGCGTACGAGTTGTACTATGAGTTGATCACCTGTGAAGCGGGCATTCACCTGGGAAGAGGATGAAGTGGCAGAGTTGCCTCCCCAAGAAGTGGGCCAGGCTGCGAAGCTGCCTACCTCGAGTTATAGTTCAGGGATGCCAGTTTTCAGGTTGTAGCCTGAATTCAGGCTTTTTCATGGTTTGGAAAAACAAATTCAGGCATTCCATCCCTTCGCAGGCCGGAAAAATGATGTCAAGCACGCACAGACAAAAAAAAAGGCGCATGTGATGCTCCATGGCAGTCTCCATGCTCTTGTTTCCTGCATAGAGCCTTTTTTATAATGTTCCATTGATGTTTTTGTGTTATCCTAGGCATCCCCGGCACACCTACTATACTGAGTGCAGCAGCCATATCCGTGGACTCCATCACAGTGTACTGGTCAGCTACTGGGGATGTCACAGACACCACACACTATCAGCTGCAGTACAAACTAAGGTACGATGCTTGCTTCTTTTATGAGTCATGCATATACGGTACCCTATAAGAACTGTTTTATTGTCAGGCTGAAAAAACAATCAAAGTAAGTACTTATTCCGTAGCTAAACTTGGGCCAATTTTTTTTGGCTTGTCTCATTCAAAGGTGATAGAGCATTAAAAGTATTGCTATAAAAAACTGCAATTTGAAAAAATATTAGGACGAGACTTGAAGTTAGCATGGACAGTAAAACTTGGAGTTGCGCCTTATTTTATTTTTGCTTCTTTGTAATTTCAGTGTTTCCACAGCATGGACCACCTTCCTGGACAGCATTCCAGCCCTCGCCGGCTCCCCGTCCAGCCCCCAGGAACACACCGTCTCCGGCCTGGCTGAGAGCCAGACCTACCAGTTCAGAGTCTTTGCTAAGAACGTCGTGGGTACCTCCGCTCCGAGTAACGTGGTTGCTGCATCAACGCCTTCCGTCACTGGTTGGTAGCCATTAAAAGGCCATGACTTGCTAGTTATTGAGTGTTTAGCCCCCAGAGCTATGCTCTTATCGACAAAACAAATCTGGCAACGCCCCTAGTGTAGAGGGCGTCATCAGTGACATCTGAAATTAAGCTTCAGCTGCCTTGACCAGATGATGATGATGATACTAATTCAGAAACTGAATCTCAACTGCTAGTCATTGTGTGTGTAGCCCCCAGAGCTATGCTCTTCTCTACCAAAAAAACCCACCACAATCCTGGCAATGCCCCTAGTTTAGAGGGAGTCACAGGCATGCAAATGTTCTTCAGATCAGCTGATTTCCTTGTTTTTTTTTCCATTTCACACTTGTGCCATTAAAAATTGGAAAACGCTGTACAAAGTCTTGTGCAGATTGGAGTTTCCTCTTTTTTGGATTACTTCCAAGTTGCATGCCTGGAGTCATCAGTGGCATCTGAAATGAAGCTTCAGCTGCCTTGACCAGATGATGATGATGAAGATACTAATTAAGAAACTCAATCGCAACTTCAGTGAAGTTGTTACTTTAATAAGCATGATACCATGCACAAGGCAAACAATGGTAAAGTATCTTGCCCATGGACAAAATCCCTGGCTGGTAGCTGGATTCAAACTCCCAACCTGCTGTGAATCACAAACTTAAGCCTGTGCACTAATGCAAATTCCTCATTTTAATATTAAAAATAATAATATTGATGGGTATTTATAAGGCCCATGTATCCACCAGTATTGGTGCTCAAGGCGCTACATCATTATTATCCTGCTCATTGGGCCAATGAAACATTCCAAAGACCATCTCAGCTCCCTGGGGAGTATACAGCTCCATGCTGCCATTTCGGCTTAAAGCAGCTATTCAATCACAATAACCATCTCTGCCCTCACAGGTACCCATTTACTCCTGGATGGATGGAAGCAATGAGTGACAAAGTGCCTTGCCCAAGGGCACACGCATCGCAAACCCAGGCTGGACTCGAACCCACAACCCGCACAATTACCCGCAGACCACAAATTCAATGCTCCAGACCACGAGGCCACCGCACTTCATAAATATTGTAATATTAGTGTATGCAGAAAACATCATTTCACACATTTTCAAATAATCCTGTGCTGATATTGCATTCTCCCTATCCAGGGCCCTCTGCTCCAAGGAACCTGGCGGTGCTGTCCTTCAATGCCACGGCCGTCGTACTGCAGTGGGAGATACCGGTGCAGAGAAATGGGCCCATCGATGCATACACAGTCGAATACAGGGAGACTGACACAAATGGTAGGTTTATTGCATGGTCTTAACCGCCAATTTTCGTCCCGTAAATGTCTGGTTATATTCAGGATTTCCTGACGTTAATACACAAACGTTTATCAGTGTGTTGGTTTTGAAACCCCTGATTATGTGAATTGGGATTTCCAAAGCCATCGCAATTTTCTCCTTTCTGAATGGAGTACCGAAGTGAATACATCACGCACACCAAATGTGTGTAAAAGACATTAGCGCATGATTCAGCCCGAGAGCCAACACGCTCGCATACTCCATTCGTTTGCACTACACTTTCTGGTTCTAAATGACGTCACACTTCGGTACTCCATAATACTTAATTTTCAGAACTTCGACACAACCTATTAAAATTGATGTCAAAATCAGACTTTTGAAGAGACCACTTTTGACTTAAATATCTCACCAGCAGCACCTGTTGACGTTGTGATAGCAAATTCGAGTTAAGCAGTGCCAGTACTTGAAAATGAATAAACTTGTCGACGTAACCTAGTATTTTTTGGTTGTGCTCGACAACCTTTCTGCAGTGGATGGGGCCCTCTATAGAATGAAAAAAAAAAAACAAAGAAGAAAGTTGTTTTAGTTTATTTACTAATGAACAGTGATGCCACAACTTTTTCTGAGTTCACTGAAAACTGTGGTGTGTTTAAATACTATGTACATGTGCATCAAAATCATGTAAAACAATTGGGTAGAATTTTCTTTTGGTCAAGATGGGCCTTTTAGGTTAGAAATTGATTCCGTGTTTTTTTTTCATAATATGAGCTTGTACATAATAATAATAATAATAATAATTTGGGAGGCTAATCATCCTTTAATACTGGCAGCTGGGATGCTGAATTGTAAAGGATGCAGCTACAACGTGGTCGAGCCGCTGGCAAGTAAAGGTGCCTCTGGCAGCCAGCCACATCGACCCATATATGACCACGGAGCACAGCCAGAGATCGAAAGTACATCGTGCAATACTTTAATGTTCTTATACTTATTTATAGTTTATTCCATGGTACAACAACCCGGTAATGACCAGTACACCATTGAAGTCACCGTGGCAAATCTCAAGCCCATGACATCCTTCCAGTTCCGTGTGACGGCGGCGACGCTGCATAATGGACAACAGCAGTTTGGCGACTACACGGAATATGTGGAGCAAACGACCTCCCCAAGTGGTAAAGAAGCTCAACTATGGAATTATAGACCAATCTGGGCACGCTATCAATCCTATCACGAAGGCCCCCTTCAATGGTGAAAGCATTGTTCTAGCTTTTGTTCAGATAATCCATCACGGGGCAGTTGCTTTGTACAATAGCGTGCACAATGGTTTCTCCATTGAAGGCGGCCTCGTGAGTGTACAGTGATCAAGAGGCCAGGGCCCAATTTCTTGGCTCTGCTTACCATAAGCGAAAAATCCCTGCTTACTGTAGCAGACCATTCCGTGCTTACGGTAAGCGTATTTCACGGATTAGCTTGGATTTTTGGTGTCTGCGCATGCGTACATCTTGTAACTAAGGATTCGGTGCTTACAGCATTAGCACAGAATTTTTCTGTCAGCGCGATTAGCACAAAATAGTGATCGTAAGCCATGAAATTGGGCCCAGATTTGTCCATATTGAATTATTATATTTTTTACTATCAGGGAATACTTCAAAAAATATTTGACCTGCTGTTTGCAGGTTGCTAAAGACTGGCCAGTTTGGGTTCTCTTTTACAGATTTTCACTAATTTCTGACCAAGTTTTTGAGAACCTAGCAGAACAAATGTCCATTGTTAAACTATGCAAATTAGCCTTCCAATCTTGCAGGCCCATTGGTAAATAAGGGAAGTATTTAATAGTTTGCAGATGGTCAATTTTGAAGCCTGCCCTAAGTACTGAAGCTACATTTATAACCCTTTCCTCACTGTACAGCCGAAAATAGTCCTACCTATTTTTCACTGTAGCATCGAAACCTCCTGAGCACTCTATGGATTTATGGATTCATCAGAGAATGAACACAATGTAATACAATGTAATATAATGTAGTACAGGTGCTAATGGGATTACTTAATATTACTCACTTTAGATGGAAAACTGCTCACTTACAGTTTTTTTTTTTATCTCTGCAGCCCCAAGTGTCGCACCCGTTAACGTCATGGTAACAGCATCCTCATCAACAACACTTTTTGTGTCTTGGTTGGTAAGTTCACACACAAACACTTGAAAATAAAACTCTTCTAAAAGATTTCCAGACTAATTTTTTAATGTCTTGATTACAGTTTTGTCTCATTTGTTGATGTCAAAGTTTTGACTTCTTTAGGCAAAACAGTCCATTAACAAGTAAAAAGTATTGATTTTTATTCTATGACTGCCTCTGTGTGCAGACCTAGCCCTCTCAAGTCCTCGCTAGTCCTCACAAGTCCTCACAAGTCCATCACAAGTCCATCACAAACCTCACTAGCAGTCCCAAATCCTTGTTAGCATATCACTAGTCAATCACAATTCCTCACAAGTCCATCACAAGTCCATCACAAGTCTGTCTTAGGTCCCCACAAGTCCATCACAAAGTCCCTCACAAGTCCTCACTAGCCTATCCCAAATCCTCTTAAGCGTACACAACCCCATCACAATTCCTCACAAGTCTTCACAAGTCCTCACAGGTCTATCACAACACCACACAAGTCCATCAGAAGTTTTCACAAGTCCTCATAAGGCCATCACAAGTCCTCACAAGTCCATCACAAGTCCATCACAAGTCCATCACAAGTCCTCTTAAGTCCATCACAAGTCCTCACAAGTCCATCACAGGTCCATCACAAGTCCATCACAAGTCCTCACAAGTCCATCACAAGTCCTCACAAGTCCATCACAGGTCCATCACAAGTCCATCACAAGTCCTCACACGTCCATCACAAGTCCCCACAAGTCCTCACAGGTCCATCACAAGTCCATCACAAGTCCATCACAGGTCCATCACAAGTCCATCACAAGTCCATCACAAGTCCTCACAAGTCCATCACAAGTCCTCACAAGCCCATCACAGGTCCATCACAAGTCCATCAAAAGTCCATCACAAGTCCTCACAAGTCCATCACAAGTCCTCACAAGCCCATCACAGGTCCATCACAAGTCCATAACAAGTCCTCACAAGTCCATCACAAGTCCATCACAAGTCTGTCTTAGGTCCCCACAAGTCCATCACAAAGTCCCTCACAAGTCCTCACTAGCCTATCTCACTAGCCTAAGCGTACACAACCCCATCACAATTCCTCACAAGTCTTCACAAGTCCTCACAGGTCTATCACAACACCACACAAGTCCATCAGAAGTTCTCACAAGTCCTCATAAGGCCATCACAAGTCCTCACAAGTCCATCACAAGTCCATCACAAGTCCTCTTAAGTCCATCAAAAGTCCATCAAAAGTCCTCTTAAGTCCATCACAAGTCCTCACAAGTCCATCACAGGTCCATCACAAGTCCATCACAAGTCCTCACAAGTCCATCACAAGTCCTCACAAGTCCATCACAGGTCCATCACAAGTCCATCACAAGTCCTCACACGTCCATCACAAGTCCCCACAAGTCCTCACAGGTCCATCACAAGTCCATCACAAGTCCATCACAAGTCCATCACAGGTCCATCACAAGTCCATCACAAGTCCATCACAAGTCCTCACAAGTCCATCACAAGTCCCCACAAGTCCTCACAGGTCCATCACAAGTCCTCACAGGTCTATCACAACACCCACAAGTCCATCACAAGTCCATCACAAGTCCTCTTAAGTCCATCACAAGTCCTCACAAGTCCATCACAGGTCCATCACAAGTCCATCACAAGTCCATCACAAGTCCTCACAAGTCCATCACAAGTCCCCACAAGTCCTCACAGGTCCATCACAAGTCCTCACAGGTCTATCACAACACCCACAAGTCCATCACAAGTCCATCACAACACCACACAAGTCCATCAGATGTCCTCACAAGTCCTCACAAGTCCATCACAAGTCCATCAGAAGTCCGTCACAAGGCATCCAATCCCAGCTCACAAGCTGTTCAGATGTCCTTCTTAATCTCCTGTTAAATGTGCGTAGACTTGTGAATTGTCTATGACTTGTGAGCAGACGTTTGATTGACTCGACTACAACACTGCTTACAGGGAAAGTTGTCACTGTGCCTCACAACCAATCAATTCAATTTCAGAAAGCTTGAGGCAGTTACCAGTCAATCGACATATATACATGAACATGTTCGTGGTTTACGTCGCCAGTCTATTGCCCCGATTATTTGTCTGGTTTCCAACTTCCTATTGTCTGAGTCTGGTCTCGGTCTCATAACAGTCTAGATTGTAAGCAGCGGGACTTTGGAGAGTTTATTGATTTGTTCCTTCATGTGTCAAGCATTAAGAGGAGGAAGGGTAATTATGAAGTTGGTCATTTGTTCAAGGCGGTAGAACAAGTGTTCTATGTTCTAGATCACAGCCTAGGGCAAGTTCAGGCACAAATGATAGTTAACCATAGTTTGAGTAACTTTGCTCCAACGAAGGTTAGTTGAATTTACTCTAGTCGACTATATGGAATCAGACCACAGGGGACGGTTGCATCACTGGTTACCATTAGCCGCACGCATCATAATGCACAACAGGGAGGCGTGACCCAGAAGTTTGTGATGACCAGCATTTCATTAAATTCACTGTTAGGTTTTGCCCTTCACCGACGTATAAACACTGTATACACAGTGTGTTATCCCAGAGTGAAAGTGAGAAAAATCACTCCGGTGGGACTCGAACCCACTACCTCCTGTGTCGGTGAAGGGCAACACCTAATATTGAATTTACATCACCCAGACAGAAATTCCATCTTATGAATATTTTGTTACATGTTGCTATTAGCGGGCAGTCACGAATCTACCACTAGGCGACTAATGGTCCTTACCCACTTTTAATAATAATGCAGAGCATTTATAAGGTTCGCAGTATCTGAAAATAATAGTCATTCAAAGGCGCCGGTCAATGGGGAGTCAATTATGTGTGATAGTGAAAGTCACTATGTGTGGGAGGAAAGTTGATTGAAGAGGTGGGTTTTGAGATTGCGTATCAAGAGAGACAGGTCTTGAATTTTGTTAATTACGAATCCCTGGTTATCTAAATCACTTGTAATAGTCTTCATGTTTACCAAGTATCATAGCTAGCCAGAAAATATTCTCCTTTTAAGTATTTTCAGATTAATGTGTTGAATGATTTAATTTGCCCTGATTTATTTAATTTGTTTTTAATGGGGAAGTGGATTAGGTAGAAAGAACATGTCAGAGTTACACGTGACTGACCTCAAATATTTATCCTGTTGGATTAATCTCATTGCAAAATGACAAACAACGTTTGCTCCAGATGATTTAATGCGCCTTTATCTTGACAACCCAAGGGCAAGATGTCACATGCCATAAACTCAAGTCAATCTCAAAAAGCCGGGACTTCCGTTCATCACAACGTGATTGTAATTCGTCAAGAAGCTCACCCAATTATTATCTATATCTTAATGAATAAACTGGAGAAGGAAGTCACCAGGAAGGAGTTTCATTCAAGGTGGGGCAGATTTAAAAGAGACTTAAAGGCACAAAGGATCAGTTGCATTTATCCCAAAAGTAACCTACCAAATTATAATCAAAACGCTTACTTGGATTAAAGATCATACTGGTACTAAACACCCCGTGAAATGATTCCATCTGGCTTGCTGTCATTTAGAAGAAATCAAGAAATGTAGGTGATTTCCAATGATCAGCCCATTGAATGCTCTTTGGAAATAAGAGTTTTGGAAACAAAATCGTGTTTTGTGATCGAAAGGTTGTGCATGGTTTTTCACTGTTTTCTCGGAAAGTGTAATATCCACTGAGCTGAAACTTCAACAGGTTAAGTTTGGAACATTCCTATTTGCACTTTGAGAAGTGTTGTTATTGGAAACGAACAAAATGCATGCAAAGCAAATGATCCTATATGCTTTTCAGGCAAAGTTCATGGAGGGGACTCCTTTCTGTAAAGGTTGGGAAAGATAACAATTTCATATTTTCTTTTCAGTGTGAGACATAGATTTCTATAGTTTTTCAAACCTGTAGGTTGGTTAAAATCAAGCAGTGTCCACATTAGATTCCTTATTTGTTGTATAAGATTTGAAGGTGTGCATGGTGAATATAGCAATAAGATATAAAGGTTGACGGTAGCTCCATGTGACAAATGTCTGCCCGTTGACAGTCTCCTGACGACAGGCAGAGTATACAGTCCGATACGTTGAGATTCCCTCGGTTCTTTACAGAACCTCACAAACTCACAAAAGTTATTTGTTGTAACGTGCATCACGGAAAATACAAATTATGGATTTCATGGAAGTCTTCAGTTCTCACACTAGACAACAGACTTGACTTCATAACACACGTGTGTATGAGGACAGGCAATGACCTCATGCTTCTGACATCTTATTGGTTGCTGTGCGTCTTGACTGTACCGCCTCCCTTGTAATTTGATTGGCCTACTTCTCCTGTGCACTCATCATGCTAAATGCAGCACGCTATTGGTACGCATATAGATATTTAAATTAGGTTAATCCCTACGTCATAGGTCAACCTGACAATCTGCACACTGGCCGGTAGCGTTTTTTTTTTTCTGCAGCATACATCGTCTTTTAACCAATCACATCACGCACCCTAATGTGAATATTTATCAGGCTGTGTGGATGGAAGACACTTAGGTTCTCGAAGTGTTTTCCCTTCAATTAAACTTATCCCAAACAACAAAAAGTATTTGATGAAAACGGGCACGGGCTCAAACCACAGATCTTGCGATTTATAGTCCACTATCCACTAGGCCACTGTGACAGCTCGACGAAAGCCGTTCTTTGAAATGCTTTAATGTACATGCATGACTGAGTGATAGCAGTAGTGTGACTTCATTGTTATTTTCTTATGAATAAACATCGAACTAGCTGAATAATCATGATCCATTGACGATGTGTGCTGCAAATAAAAAACACCGCTGGCCGGTATCCTACTTTAAAGGGAATATACAACATTTGCAAACATCGAAAAATAAAACTATCAAGTTTTTACGAAATGCCTTACTTGGATGTTGGTAAATGACAGTCAAAAGCATCCTGTAAAATTATGGCTCCTGGTGTGAAGTCATTTTCAAGAAATTGGTATTTTTGTATACATTTCCAACAGTGGTCGGCCGATCACCGTTGGAAAAACCTAACTATTTTTCAACTTCTGCTTCAAATTTACCATTTTTTCAGTCCAAATTTTGTTTGCTAGTGGTAACATGTTCATGAACGGGTGCAGGCCAGCTACACTGGTTCCCTTACCTTACAATTTTCCGGCATCTATAAATTGATCCATTTTATCCTTAGTGGAGTCAGGGAACCAGACTACTTGAACATTTTTCATTTTTCTTGATTTTTCCAACACAAAACTTCAAACATGGCAGTGTTACAATATTTTTATCTATTATACTAACCCTTCAAGTAGTTCATTTCTGAAAATTACAGCAAAAGCCAATGATGTACATTCCCTTTAAACAGCCCACCATTTGAAGTCTGTGTTCAGACTATTCTCACATGTCCTTGACACTGGCTGGTCTTGACACACAGACTTGATTATCCAGCCAACACCTCCAAATCACCCCCAGGGGCTCGGGGCGTGAGGGAGGAAGGAATCACTTTAGACTCCTGACGAGCCGGTTGATATTCCCTACAGGGTCATCAGTGTGGGAGCTGCCTGATTTGAATTAACATCCGTTGTCTGTTGGAGTTCTCGGGAGGAATGGTTTTAATATCTTGTGTAGACAAAAGACAAATGATTCACAGATGAATTAAACACATTAAAGTGATTTATGCTTTTGTGAAGGGCTGTGGACAGCAGTGAGCATAGATGTGCAATGTGCATGTTAGTGAACTAGTAATTTTTTTCCTGATGCAGTATGCAGATGTGAACTTTTGATGTCGTAATTATATTTGCTAATATGGATTTTGATTTTGATTGTTTTGGGCTCCGTGCACCAACAAAAGAGGACGCATTTTTACCACTTTTAAGAGCCCTGTGGATGCGACGATGTGGGACACACAGCATGCGCATACTGTACTGTACCGGTTTGCGCGCGAAGTACGCACGACGTCCTGAATGTGCTAGACTTATTAGCCACAGCATATAAGCATGAGCGTCAAGCGTCGTTGGCGCCCAAATACGTTTAAATTTAACTTGCGATGGTCTTCCAGACTAATCCCCGCCCCCAATAACTTTGGATCATTTGGAATACGCAGTGGATGGACCGGGAACCAGTCTAGGTCTCCCCCAGCTTTCCTTTCCTGGCCGTTGAAGGGGTACTTGTGCACGGAGCCCATAGTTTATTATCACTAAATGAGTTAAAGATGCATTCCTTGTGATATTTTCGAGTTTCACCTCGAAAAATAGATGTTTTTTTCAATTGCTATTTTGCAAGAAATATAGAAATTATTCACTTTGGTGTGAGACAAAAAAAATCCACTGACATTTAGTTACTGAATTATTTCTCACAAAACTAGAATGACTAGCTGCCAGACAATAATTGGGCTCTTGCAGGGCGGGTTCTTTTGTGTGCAAAATGTAAAATCCTTTTTCAGAGGGTTGCAGATGTCCAAAATCAGAATAAAGTAGATTTTTTGTTAAAACAAAGCATACAAATTGAAAATTTGTTAGAAGAAAAATAAAAAATCACTTGTTTTTTTATTAAGAGCACGGGGTATGGCTCTTTTAAGTACATTTATGTAAAAGTATAGTTATGAGGCAAAATTGTTCTCGTACAATTGTTTTTTTTTGTAATTAGACATTCAAAATTGCACAGTTTGCAAAGACTCTCATTTGTGTACATGTACAAGCAAAAGTTGCGTAAAGTGATTTTTTGAATTTGTAATCTCTGATAATTGTGAGAATTTGTTGCATTTTTAATCTTGTAAACTCTATTATTTTCACAAATCTCCCACCAGGCCATACCCCCTGAGCATCAGAATGGGCCGATCCTAGGCTACACAGTGTCATACAAGGAAACGGGCGGTTCCACTACGCCACGGGAGAGAACGGTCAACGAATCTGTGTTTTCCGTGAGTCTGACAAGGCTGGTCAAGTGGCAGGAGTACGACGTGCAGGTGTGGGGGTTCAACGACGAAGGGAATAGCACCAAGAGTGACGTCATTGTCACCAGGACAAAAGCTGATGGTAAGTTGAAACAACTGGTTATAATGCGCAGTGATTGACAGTCTTGTGTCCAATGGTCACTGTTCATAACATCACTCTCAGTAGTGAGACCAGGGGCGTCACCAGACCAAATTGAAATTGGGGGGGGGGGGGGGTGCCGAAGGACCATGAGTGCTGGAAGCTATTAACAAGGGATGTTTTTTTCAGTCAAAAAGTTTTTTGGGTGGGAACTGGTCACAATCTGACTGTTGGGGACGCTGTTCAAAGCGGATGATCTCGAACACTATAAGACAATAGGTGGCGCTCTTTGCTGCGACATACCTGCCGACGGACACACAAAGAATTTTGCTGACGGAACGATGGAATTCACTGACAAAAATGATTAAGGGAAGGTGTGACACCCCAGGCCCTGCTCCAGCGATGCCCAAGAGCCAGACTGCCCAAAGTGGTGAGGGTGCGTGAGGACCATTTTTGAGGACCATTTTTTGGCCCACTGATGCTCGGGTGCTTTCCTCTTATAATCAAACACGCTGCAGCATTAGATGTTGATCCAGAGGGGGGAGGGGGGGGGTTTGGGGGTCGAAACCTCCCCCCCTCCCTGCTCTGTCACCAATAGTAATAATAAAAAAGATGACATTCTGCGAGGGGTTATTATCTGTATATGACCCCCCATGACCCCCCCCCCCCCCCCGCAAAATTCCTGGATCCACCCCTGAGCATTGTGCACATTCAGGCTGTGTTTTGCAGTTTAGCTTGTACAGTTTACGACCTCCCATGTGGGGTCAACTAAATTTAAATACCTATATGTACACCAAAGGGACGGTGTTTAATGTCTTTGTGAACTTCAGAACTAGTGCAATGAGACCAATGAGACCACAGGAAGTGTACAATCATCTTAAACAGTACAACCCACACAACCTTGTGTGCATTGAGGTCATATGCCTGTTCTTATAAATGAGGTTTTCTGATCTAAACTCCGACAACTCTAAGTAGTCTTATCCAACTCCGATCGCTTCTCGGCCTTTTGGCTAAGATCATTGCACCTCGGTCTTAGTCCTGGTCAGGAATATCAGGAGGTGGTCCAGACTCGGCATTGCACTTTGCCTTGAGACTGTAAGGCTTCTCCCCCGAAGTGGTCCCCGGCTTGCGTGGTGACGGTTTTCCGTGTGCTGCCTCGCATGGGTGATTTTGTTTAGGCATGAAGTTGCCTTTGTTTAGGCGTGAAGTCGCCTTTTGTGTTATATGTGTAGGCGTGAAGTCGCCTTTGTATGTTGTTTTGTCCCGGGCAGGAGGGTTCGCAACCCTACTAGCTTGGTCCGACGTGGTCGGCCTGCCTGGTCCCCCACTTGTGGTCTTGTGGGGGGGCCATAAAAAATAAGTCTTATCCAACTCCAGAAATAAAAAGAAATTTACTTCAACCAGGGCCATTCGAAAGCACTGCATCTGTGCTTGTTGCTGATCCCAATATTTTTGGGTGCTTGGGCAGGGGGAGGGGGGGGGGGGGGGTCGCTGAAGGTAATTGTTATAATGGAAAACAGTTTAATGACTGAGTCATCAGATTCCCAAGAGTTAAGAAGTGGGAATGGATACTCCTCCCTAGAGACTTTTCCTTCCTGTAGCAGAGAGAGGACAGAATGAAGGTTGCTATCACTGACATGGCTGCCATGATACGTGACAGTTGATTGGAGGCGCATTGCAAGCATAAGGCTGCTTCCACGCTGTAATTTGAGACTTGTAAGTTTGCTTGTTCATGTGCAGCCTCATGGGGTTTGGCTAACTTCGATGTTCCGAGGAAACTCGGTCTATTATCTCACCTGATATCATTTGCAGCACATTTCCTCATGATCTCCAACTAACCGCTCGTTCAATCTATAAACAGTGACACCAGAGCGAAACTACATGCACAAAGAACTTAAGGCATTTAGGGGTAATAAGCTGAAGCCAATGTTGGTAATGATCTGCCTTTAAAAAGTAAACTTGTCCGAGTTTAGATTCAGTTTATAGCATGCCTTTCTTTATTTTTTACATCCTTGGATGCACACCTGTCCCGCATGTTTGGCCTTAAACTCTCCAAATCCTCCTGGCTGAAGGTAATAGGATCATTTGCATTTATCCCAAAAGTAACCTGGCAAATTATTATCAAAAAACTTACTTGGATTATAAGAAAGATTGTACTGGTACTAAACACCCCGTGATATTGTTACGTTTGTTTTGCTGTCATTTAGAAGAAATCCAGAAATGTAAGTGATTTCCAACAATCAGTCAATTGACTGATTTTTGGAAATAGAGAGCCCTTTTGACGAAATGCGTTTCCTGATTGAAAGGTTGTATTTTCTCTGATTTCTCGAAAAGTGTAATATCCACTGAAATGAAACTTCAGCAGTTTAGGAGTTGAACAGTCTTCTTTGGATTATGAGAGGTGTTATTATTGGAAACTAACAAAATACATGAAAAGTCAATTATCCTTTGTACCTTTAGCTCCAAAAAAAGTTTGGTTTGAAGACTGTCCTAAGTTCCTAACCCTTTTGTATAGGACTTAACAGAAAATGAACTTGCAAACTGACATTGAGAATGAACAAGGTCATCAGTATCTGTGGGTCATGGTCTGGATGGCTCTTGCCACGGCTTCCCAAGCAATGACTTAGGATAGGATGACAGGTCATTGCTGGTCAACATGTGGATTCACTTGCCAGTTCCTACCTTTCCCGTCAACTGGATTCTCTCCAGATCATGTTTTTGCTGGGTTTTTCCTTCTGTTTCGTACAAAAATGATTAACTTTGATTAAAAGAATTGAATATCTGACCTGACGCCCAAAAAAATGAGCTGCAAGTCGGAAATTTCCACTTTGCAGTAAAAGTGGGGCAAAGCCAAAATGTGAAGGGGTGGTCAATTTTTTTTTTTTTTTTTTTCAGATGAACCTTAATCTGTTAGTCCTGTTCGACCTTTCCCCATTTTTTTTTTGTTCTGTCAAACAGCTTTAAAACCTATTGTCATCCTGTTGTAATTAGTTTAGCGTTTATTCACTGTAATACAGCCTGTCTAAAAAAAAATTGTACAATCAGAAAAAAAATTGGTTAAATATTTCAAAATAAGTCATTCTAACTTGGCATAATATTAAAGAACAAAGACTGGGCTTTCCAATAGTGTTTGTTTGATCTTATTTGCTTTTGTCAATTCAGAGATATAATCAATTTAGTGCGATACACCAAAATTTTGTGCCACTTTTATGCATGGGCAGAGTTGTTTCGAGTACTGTGCCATGCTGTCTTGAAGCTCACAAAAGATTGCAACTTGGCAAAAGAAACAAACTCGATTTTTGTGTTCCGCAGTAAACTGGAGTTATCTCTGGATTGACAAAAGCAAATGAGATGAAACAAAAAGTATTGAAAAGCCTGGGCTTTTTTCTTTAATGTGATGCTCAAAACGACTTACTTATGTTGAGATTTAATATTGAAAAAAAATTTTGGAGACATTTTTTTGGAGACAGGCTGTATAACACCAAATACCATTTTCTTAAAAAAGTAGTTTTACAACCTCAATATAGTTGGCGGTCTACATTTCTGTTACTGAACTCGGTACCTGCAAATGTAATATACCATTAGAAAGCGCTTGTTCTGCAGAATCAAGAAATAAATACATCCCAATCCTTGACAAATCTGACCATGTGCTCATTTTGTGGTGTTGAGTCACACAAGAAAAAAGGAATATCCCATATTTGCCCAAATTTAACCTTCTTGTTTCCTCCCGACAGCTCCGACGCTGAGTCCACAGAACGTTGATCTGATAGCGACCAATCAGACAGCTATCCTGCTAACTTGGGAGGTGAGTGTTTGATGTTTACACAGGCAACGCTGCGCGCTTAGCAATATCCTCTGCCAGTAAGCCCCAGGGACCAGTGACATAAGCCTTTAATTTTTCTAAAATGTAACCAAGGTGATGGTAAAAACCGAAGGAGTAAAATCTTACCAGTGTCCGCACTTGGACTTTTGACTCGGAATTATTTTATCGCGACTGTGACTAAAGGAACTGATCTTGGCATACACACGTGTCCATGCTTACAGTCTCCATGAAATAGATTGTTAGCAGAAATTTGTGTGCTAAGCAGTGCTATGAAATTGGGCCCAGGTTGCTCTTGTACGGCTTTACGATTGAGGATAGACACACAAAGGGAGAACAAAAGATCCTTTCAGTCCTCGAGCGTTGGGTCTTTTGTTGAAAAATGGTCCTCGATCGCATGTCTATGTGCTTAGTCTATATTACAGGGACAAAGGGAAACACAAAGCATTGTCCTCGAGAGCATAGAAATTCACGACTGTGTGTTCCATGATGTATGATATGTTGGCAAGCTGTCATTGTATAGATTCCATGCCCAAGTAGGCCTACTCCCTCAACGATTACAAAGGGAGAGTTGGGGGGCACCCCTGGGAGGGACATTTGAACGCATGTTGCCGACGGCGCCTGACACTTACGTGAGGACACTTCATGGCTTTGTGCAAATACACAATAAAATAAGTCGAGCGTAGTTCATGAGCGCAAACCAGTACGCGCAAGTGATGTGCCCTTGCCACTGGAGCTCTCGAACGTGGTCATAAAAGTGCCAACAACAGTTCATTACAACAAAAGTTTATTACACCAAATTATTAAAGGGTTCTATGTAGAAAAGCTGGCCTAGTTTTTGCCAATCAGACACTATGGACTGCTGTGAAAAACAATCTGCCCTTGGTTTTTCGGTGCACACACAAAGTGCACTCCCTTATCCTAATTGCCATCTAGGCTACACCTCTAATCGTATGTTCCGAGCTTGTATCCCCCTCCCTCTTGCTTTGTTTGTGGACAATTAGACACTATGGACCGTTGTGAAAACAATCCGCCCTTGGTTTTTCGGTGTACAAAGCAAGTGCACCCTTTATCCTAATTGCCATCTAGGCTACGTCTCCTCTTATCGTATGTTCTGAGCTTGTATCCCCGCTCCCACTTGCTTCATTTGTGGACAATCAGATACTATGGACCGTTGTGAAAACAATGTGCCCTTGGTTTCTCGGTGCACACAGCAAGTGCACTCCTGTATCCTAATTGCCATCTAGGCTACGTCTCCTCTTATCGTATGTTCCGAGCTTGTATCCCCCTCCCTCTTGCTTTGTTTGTGGACAATTAGACACTACGGACCGCTGTGAAAACAATCCGCCCTTGGTTTTTCGGTGCACATAGCAAGTGCACTCCCTTATCCTAATTGCCATCTAGGCTACGTCTCCTCTTATCGTATGTCCCGAGCATGTATCCCCCTCCCTCTTGCTTCGGAGGGATTAGTCATAGCTAAGGCAAAACTTCCTGCTATGTGCCGATTGATTGATAAGATCTGTGAGCTCGTGAATACAGTGGCATGATCAGCACCCACTCCCCTGTGGGGCTCTGAACGGCTCCAGTATGGCTTACAGTGACCCCTCCAGAGCCTGGAGCTCGCAGGCAGCTGTCATCCCCTTGGGTTAATGACTCGGAAGGGATGGGACTATCTGTACTGACGTATTTGGTGGCATAGTCTGTCTCAGATTCAGGAACTCTGATAAAAGAAATACTACCGTCGGAGCGATTACCGCCAAAGTTTGATAACAGACCATCACTCAAACAAACAACAATCATAGAGGAATTGTGTGATACTGTTTCTGGCAACATAGACTGATGTTATTGATAAATCTAAGTAATCCAACTCCAGAGGTCTAGTCGAACATCATCAAAAGACAAACAACAAGTCCATGACAAGTCAAATCCCACGTAAGGTCACAAATAACAGGGGATGAACAATGACAAAGGAATGCCGTTGACACAGTTCGTTCATTATGCACGTGAGGACCTGACAACTCAGTCATATCAGAGCTGCCAACTCTCCTGGGTTTTGCGGAAGACTCTCGGATATTGATCAATCTCCTGACATCTCAACACATCTAAATTCGCCCAGATTTATTTAATTCCAAGTGCACTTGAAACAGTTTTGTAGAATCAAAAAATGTCAAGTTTGCATTTCACTCAGCTCGTATTTTATAGCGACCTAATATTGTGCGAAATAACCTCGTACAGAAACACAGTTACCGGTACCTTGCAGCAGCAAAGCGAGCAACGAATGGTTCTGAGGTGGCAGTCAGCATTCACATTAGTCTGGCTCCACTTGTTTTATGTCATGTTACAGTATAGGTAATCAGTCCAGCTTCCAAGCGAACGGCGAAAGCACATTTTACGAACTAACGTTCTTAAAGACGATTGCTAACTTCCTATGTTGGCAGCTCTGTCATATACTTCTTCAAAGCAGTCAAATAAAGTTGAAGCTAGTAACTTAAACAGAATGCTTTCAAGATGATGGCATAAATAATTAGGTTTTTAAAGCATTTAACAATTAGATGTCTTTAAAGGGATAATTATAATATTGATTTTGAAAGTTTCTAAGAATGTCTTCTTTGTATGATATGCCATCTAGATGTTAAGCAGGATTGGAACTTTCTCTTTGAACTTGCTTTTCAGAAGGTCATAAATGAAAGGCACAGGGTGGACACATGTTCCCCAAAACTTAATCCCCCAGGTTAAATATACACACTACTGCATGGAATGATTCCCAGAGACCTTTAGGCCATCTGGCCTCGATCAGTTATAAATTTCCTGAACTGGAGATGGATATCGATCGTTTGCCGACTAACTGGTAGTCACGTGTGGCAAGTGATGATGCGTACCTATATTCCGTCTCTCTCGATTGCACGTTGTATCAGTCGGCTGTAATTACGCGCGAAAGCCGAAAAAACAACCTGAACCCTTTTAAATCAATTTTGACAATCTCCGACTCACCGTGACTCTGGTTTCGTCAGGAAGTGTGTGGGATCCTGCAGCCAAGGTATCAAACTACACAGAGTAGCTGGCGGTGAAACGGGAGAAGGTGTATCGAATTTCGTTCGGTTAATTGTATCCAACGGGCAGCTGAATTGCTTTCAAGTGTCGATCCTGTCCCAAGATGCCTGTAGTCCTTTAACATGCTAACTCCCGCCATTGCTAATTACGTGCTGATGGAAATGTGAAGAAAATGTGCGAACAGTCGCCGACAGTAAAGGGTGGAAGTCCTGTACAATTTTTTTTTGTACATGATGGAACATGATGCTTGTGTTCTTGAGCAAGAACCTTTACTACAATTGCCTCTCTCCACCCATGAGTAAGAACGGGTACCTGTGAGAGTAGAAACCATTTTTTTAATCCCAGGCCCTTCTCAACCCCTGTTCAGGGGAACATGGTGCTTGTGTTCTTGGGCAAGACACTGTATTACGATTGCCTCTCTCCACCCAGGAGTAAAAATGGGTACCTGTGAGGGTAGAAACCATTTTTTTTATCCCGGCTCCTCCTCTATCCCTGCTCAGGGGAAACATGGTGCTTGTGTTCTTTGGCAAGACGCTTGACTACGATTGCCTCTCTCCACCCAGGAGTAAGAGAGAGCACCTGTGAGGGTAGAAACCATTTTTTTTTAATCCCGGGCCCTCCTCAACCTCTGCTAAGGGGAACATGGTGCTTGTGTTCTTGGGAAAGACACTTTACTACGATTGCCTCTCTCCACCCAGGAGTAAGAATAGGTACTTGTGAGGGTAGAAACCATTTTTTTTTTATCCCGGGCCCTCCTCAACCTCTACTATTAGGGGAACATGGTGCTTGTGTTCTTGGGAAAGAGACTTTACTCCGATTGCCTCTCTGCTCCCAGGAGTAAAAATGGGTACCTGTGAGGGTAGAGACCATGTTTTTTTTTTTATCCCAGCTCCTCCTCCACCCCTGCTCAGGGGAAACATGGTGCTTGTGTTCTTTGGCAAGACACTTTACTCCAATTGCCTCTGTGTACCCAGGAGTGAGATTGGGTTCCTGTGAGGGTAGAGACCAAGATTTTGTCTATTCTGGCTCCTCCTCAACCCCTGCTCAGGGGAACATGGTGATTGTGTTCTTGGGCAAGACACTTTACTCTAATTGCCTCTCTAGCTCTCCACCCAGGTACCTGTGAGGGTAGAGACCAGATTGCACTGATCTCAAGCTGCTGCAGAGAACTGGTCTCATAGCCTGATGAACAGGGGCAATAATTGTGAAGCACTCTGAGACTGGTATGACTCTGTATAAGCACCGCATTATTATTAAGTCCGTTTGGTATTTTACCACTGACAAAATTGTTTTAAGAAATTCTTTATATGCCAGCATCTGGAAAAAATGTTACATAAACCAGAACGTTAGGGTTGGCTTTAAAAGCAATCGTTAGACATTTTACAACCCATAAGCATGACTAAAATCCGCTAACGTCTAAAAATAAGTGTAGAAGGCAGTATGTGCTGTCAATTTATGTGAAGTGGAAGCTTCTCGTAAAATCCCTCCTAAAATCCTAAATATAGAATGCACAGCTTGAAACGTTTCATCCCAGCTGTGATCACATGCAGGTGGCCATTACACAGGTCTTATGTACAGTCACATATTACGCATCAGGTGATATAATCAGTGATGAAACACTCTCGAAATGGTGACAGAAAAGCTAGAGACTTTTGCAACAATCTGAGAATATTTAGAATGATCTTTACTCCCAAGGCACAGGATCCAAGTTATTGCCTCCCCGCTAACAGCAACCTGCAGTTCTCTTGAATGTGAAAGGAGCTGACTTTCCCGAAAGGCAGATGGGATCATTTTCTTTTCATGCATTTTGTTGGTTTCCAATAATACCACCACTCAAATTTCAAAGAACATTGTTCTAAACCTAACCTGTTGAAGTTTTGGCTCAGTGGATATTACACTTTTTGAGAAAACAATGAAAAACCATGCACAAACGTTTAATCACAAAGCACGATTTTGTCAATAGCACTCTGTATTTCCAAAAATCACCTACATTTCTTGATAAAATGACAGCAAGCCAGACAGAATAATTTCACCGGGTGTCTAGTGCGAGTACCATCTTTAATGCATGTAAGCTTTTTGATAATAATTTGGTAGGTTACCGGTACTTTTGGGATATATGCCTTTAACCCATCTTCAGATGCGTGCATCATTCCAAAATTGATTCCTTCGATTTCCCCCATATTGGGGTTTCCTCCTGTTTCTAAAAAAAAATGTAAACGTGTCCACTTTGTCTGCTGTGATTCTTTTACCTTCCAACTGCAGCAGTGTAGATTCTTTGAAGAAGTTGTAGTTTCATCACCAAAAATTGATGATAGTTGTCACTTCAAGTAGGATAGGACACTAAACTCCCTGTGAAATGATTTCCTTCTGGCATGCTGTAAATTTGAAGAAAACAGTAACAGAAGGTCATTTCCAAAGATGTGTCAAGTGACACATTTTTGGAAATTTGCATTACTAGTAGTTGGTTTGTAATTTGGCAAATCTGTGAATGGGTGCGTGCAAGCATTGACACGACGCGCATGCATGCGCGGCTGCTATTATTCGTCGGTTCAGTGCGTGACATCGTGTAGCTGCAATCGGCTGAATGAAAATGTGCCCCGCATGCTGATTTCGGGCACAATTCAACATACGACTCGGCAACTTATAAATTGAAATTGAGATCCTAGAATATTGTTTTTCTCGAAATGTACAGCATTCACAGAGCTAACACTTCATCAGGTTAGTTGTTAAGCACCCATCTTAAGATTTCAGCACTTTTGTTGCTTCAAACCCCAAAAAATTGCACAAATTACAAATGACCCACCCTGCCTTTAAATGTACAAGAATACGGGTATGATTGAGTAGCATATATGCAAGTGGCATAATTTGTATGAGTGCAGGAAAAGTACTTGAGCACGAGTGCTGAAATGCTGGGCGGCACAGGGCTATTTACCAAAAATAATTGATTAGGAAAAAGATGGGAAGGGAAGGGGTTACAAATTAATGCAAACGGGACAAGTGATGCAAGATGCAGGGGGTAACTGGAAATCTTGAAGCCAAAAATGTTGAGAACCGTAAACTGGTGCAAAGTTCACGTGACGAGGGGGTGAATGCTCCGAGTCGTAGCATCTAGGAGACATAATGGCGGGAGGTGGGGGAGATGTCATCACACGATGGGGGAAACGGCGTGATCATTCACATTGATCATGGCCGATCGGAGGCTGGAAATTGCAGTTAATTGAGGATTGGCAGGGGGCTTCCTGCTGGGGTTGTTTGTAAGTGTTAGTTGCTGCGTAACTATTGCGTGTGAGGGATAGGAATGATGGAGCGAATGAGGGAAGTCGGAAGGGAAGATCAAAGTTTGTGTAGCTGAGGGTGTGGTTCTGTTTGACAGGCAGAGGATGATCCCATGGTGTAGTATTACGTCTTAGTGCTTTCTAAGATCCATGAAGGGAGGATGTTTTGAGTAATGATAACGATAATGTGAATTTAAGCTGCCATGATTAATAATACATCTTTCAAGCAGTGGCGTACCTAAGGGGGCACGGGGAGACACTGCCCCCACCCCCATGACCTTCCACCGCAACTCAGATTTTGGAAATGTTTGAGCTTTTATTTTTAAAAAGCACATTGATTGTCCCTTCCAGAAAATGAGGCCGCCCATGTTCTCCTTGTGAGTGGAACGCATTTATGCCACCACTTTCAAGGTTCTATATCAATCCCTGTTATATACAACGCCTGAGTAAATCCCCGTCATCTGATTGGTGGGTCGTTGATCACATTGAATTATTCGTCTCAATCCACGGCTTGACCACATCGCAAAATAAGAAGTTCTATTTCACAGTAATAGCTTCGCCACGTCGTGCACTGAATCGGCGAAATATAGCAACCGTCGTGTCAACGCTTCGCCGAATTAAAAACAAACTACATGTACTAACGGAAAATTTCCAAGAATGCGTCTTTAGACACATCATATTGGAAATGGCCTTTTTTCACTGATTTCTTCAAAATGAAAGCTTGCCAGAAAGAATATTGTAGTCCCATTTAAACCAATTATGTTTTTCAACAATACCCTGTAATTACGTCAGTTACTTTATTGATAGCTGCAAATGATGGACTGTTTCTTTAAGTAAGCTCTCTGCCAGCCGAGTGGCAAAATGAGCCACCAAGCCAGTGACAGCCGCTCGCTCATTCTCCAAACTCGGCAAATGAAACCCACGCATCATGACCACTCATCAACTCCCAGGAGCAACCTTCCCTTGATTTGTGGTTTTCACAGCTTGAGGGCATCCACCGACAAAATGATCAGAGATGTTTATTTAACAATCTGGAAAAAAAAAGACCCTGTTTTTCCCCTCGTTTGAAGCGAGATACGGAAGCGAGACGTGGCCGTGTTTGTACTCAATCAACACAGCCCGTTTAACAGCTGCAGGTCATCAAAATGTAATGAATTTATGAGTCCGATTTCCTTTCATGTTTTCAACACGGAATTTGTTAAAGGCGTCTCTGAAGTACCACCGGAAGAATCCAGATCCCCCCCCCCCCTCGTGGTGGGGTTGTAATATTCAGATGAGTCCTGTAGTGGCCGGGACGTCCACTGGTGTTTCGTAAATATTAACCGGCGTTGAATCAAAAGGAGGTGACGTGTGTTTTCCGGAGTGAAAGTCGGCTGTTTCTTGCCCGGTGTACTGGAAGCTGTAGACTCTAGGGTATACAGCCGGTAGCACATGTGCATGTCGTTGGAGTCACCATAGCCCGTGGGCGATTGTCGGTTTTTCTGCAATTGTGGAAATGTTCATTCACTGTGTTGAACATTTACAGACCCATGTAAGGTTCTCCAATTCTGCAGTGCGCTGTGAATGCATCAATAGATTGCAGCTATGTTTACTTTTCTCATAGTTTGTGGTACATGTAGGTCAGGCTGATAGCAGGGCTGGCACAATTGCCATTGCAGTGTTAGCAATCTATTTTATCCCAGTTGTCCCTGTACTGTCCAAACTGTACTGCTGAAACCAGGCACAAGATTTGTCAGACTTTTGTCTGAAATCAGACTTTTGTCTGAAATCAGACTTTTTGAATCTGAAAGACATGTTTAGTATAGAAAGATATGCATCTTTCAGACATTTTATCAGTTGTCAGACTTGTTTTAATTAACAATCGCATCCCTGTGAAACTACCCAGCATTGTATCGTTTCATGGTTATATAAATACTGTGTAATCTGTTACAAGTCTTAATGGGTTAAATTCTAGATCAAATTGAAACGATGATCTTAAAATGCGTTCCCCATGCTATTTTTCGAGATTCTCTCCTGGAAACATATTTGTTTTTTCAATTGCTATTTCCTAGCAATATAAAAGTTGATCACTTTTGAATTAGACATTGAACAAAAAAAATCCACCGACATATTAGTTATTGAATTATTTCTTCACCAAATTCTTGAATAATTGGCTTCCAGACAATAATTCGGCTCTCGCAGGCCATTTCATTTGTGCGCAAAGTGAAAGCCCTTTTTTTCAGGGAACGCCCAAAATCGGAATAAAGTAGTTTTTCGTTAAAACAGAACCAAACAAAATCAAACATTGGTTAGGAAAAAATGTTTAAGTTTTTGATGAGCAAGGGGGTATGCAACTTTAAGTACAATTCGAGGCGTTTCGCGGTGGAACATACAACTTCGGAGAAGTTCGCGCATTCACGGTGCATTTTTGTGATGTCTCTTAAAAAAAAAGAGTAACATTTATAGACTCATCCGGCGATAGCCATCTTCTGAGGTGGCACCAGGCTTGCGCAAGAGGCGCTCAAGGTAGTACGCACGCACTCCAAACTCCTTTAAACAATAGAGTTACCAACATGCATGCGTGCCCTGTCTTTAAAAACCACTGCAGTGTCGGCCTCCATATCTGTGGTTGCTGGATTCCGCTGTAAGAACATGTATATGTGTCAGTTGTGAGTTGATCTTGACCTTAAATTGACTCTTCAAACGAGGAAATTATGATTTCCAAGTTTGTTTTCGTTCCTGTCTCCCTGTTATGTGAAGTCACCATCTCTTGAGAATATTTTCCACGCTTCCATTCTCACCCTGGGTGCCGCTCTGTAATTAAGTCCCGTATCCGTTCACTTCTGATGAAAACTGACCTCTTCAGATAAATCAGTCTCGCGGGTCACTCTGGGACCATCAATTACAGGCCTGTTAGGTCAAACTTGGGGTCAGCTATACTGGACCATAATTTAGAGGCTCGTGGGGTTAATTACGGACTAAACAATTTATGGTAATTAGAAAAATATTTCTGCTATTTAGAGGTACATAGGAACGTTTGGTTTCGTGCAAAAACAAAATTGCTCAAAATCTGCCGGTAAATAAGGGTGCATAACAACTAACTTGTTGAAGTTTCAGCTCAGTGCATAATGAACATTTTGGAAGAACTGAGAAAATGTATGTAAAATTGTATATAGCGCACGTATCTACCAACAATTAGGTACTCAAGGCGCTAATTGATATGAATTTATTTTAAAGTAACTGGAATCCATTGCTAACGCACGTAAAAACTCTGCCCGCGGGCACACTGACGTATTTATTGTTGAAAAACATACTTGGTTGAAAGATATCAAGGGGACTAAACTCCCTGTGAAATTATTCTTTCTGGCAAGCTGTCATTTTGAAGAAATAACAAAAGAAGGACTTTCCAACGGTTGGAAATTTCCGTTGGTTGTTCGTTTTCTTATTCGGTGAAGCGCGCACAAGCGTTAACACAATGCACACGGGGGCACAGTTGATACAATTCGTCGGAACAGTGCGTAACATTGCGTAGCTGCAATCGGCTTGGTGAGAACTTGTCTCGGACGCTGAATTCAGGCCCAATTCAAAACATGATCCAGCAACTTTTAATTTGAAGTTGAGATCCTAGAATGCTGTTTTTCTTGGAATATACAGCTGAAGCTGAGCTGAAACTGCATCAGGTTACTTATTCAGCACCCTTCTTTAGATTTTGAGCACTTTTGTTTCTTCAAATGAACAAAATGTACAAATTACAAATGATGGACTATACCTCTAAACCACCTTCAATGATTGTTTTCTGCCAAATAATACCATTTCAGGCAGAATAATTTCACAGTATATTTGGTACCAGTCCTATCTTCACTTTGAGCAAGGATGTTCTCATAAAATCAGTAGGTACATTTCCGGGTAATTACAGAAATTCATACGTGTTTTAAGGACGCTTGACTGTTGCTGCCATGCACACACACGTATTCTAACATGCCCTTCTCTTACAGAATGATGCTACACATTTGTGTTCATTCAGTTTAAAATTATTATGCAAACATTACACAGTTCGAGGGTGGAAAGTTGATATTAGCTCCTCAAGGTATCGGAAGTTGACAAACTAGTCCCCGAGGCGAACTTTTGGAATTAGTTTTTTTGTTATTTCGCCTCGCATTTCAACTCTGCCGGCTGATGATCCAATTCTGCTGGATATATGAGTATTTTGTGTATTGACTCAATGGTCCCTACTCACTCATGTGGACTTCCTCTGAGAAATCTGCGGGGTTTTCTCTCAACACCTAATACTGTCACTTCCTTCCTTGTCTTCTCTCAACAGAGTCTTTGCTTTGATGGTGATCGCAGTTTGCTTTTTCAGACATTCTTGGTTCAATTTGTAAAAATAAAATTAAAAAATAAAGCTGGCCACGATTTTGTCACTTCCCTTCACCTGTCTTGGGAAAATTTTGCTTCGTGAGAATTAATTGAAGGAGATCGCATTTAGCTTTTTAACGAAAAAGTTCGAGAATTTTGAAGCAATCACTCTGTGCACAATTCCTCATTCAGCGGTGATCAGGGGATATAGGATGTAAACTGAAATGCAATTTCTGTCACGCGCCGTGCACCCACGCAAAGAAACTAGGGATCTTTAGAAATGATGTGTAAACAGGATACGTTTGTGACTCGGAAAACTTGATAAGTTTTCTGATTTTAAGCAGATTTGGGAGTATTGCTTCTTTACCCTTTTCATCTGTACTCGCTGAAATTCCAATCACGAGCGGGCACTTTTTGACCTCTTTTGAGAGCCATGTGGACAGGACACACCACGTGAGCATGGTGGTACGTGCGCGCAATGGTGCACCCAGGAGTTGGTTTTGGGAGGGGCTAAAAATTTTCTTCAAATTTGGTAAAAAGTGAATTTAAAAAAAGAAATTTTGCCCAAAATTTTTGGCTGCAGAAAAAAATTTTGGGTTTTTTTTTTTTTAGGGGTGGCCTATTATGACGTTGGTGGCGCCATTTACACCCCTATTATACTACTCGAAAACTAAAAAAAAAATAAAAAAAAATAAAAAAAATGACGACCTCGGGGGGGGGGGGGGGGGGGGCTCAAGCCCCCGAGCCCCCCCTTGGGTGTGCAAACCAAAGTGTGCACAAACCAAAGTGGGCATGTTTATGGTATAAACGGAGGACACATATGTGCAACACCATCGATAAATCGAGGACAGAAACCAAATCAAAGACTCCTTGGTTGGAAAACGTGTACAAAACCAATAAGAGCTGTTGCGAAAAAGTTAAAGCAAAAGGGATGAGGAACAAAAGAAAATCCTCAATTTACACCATAAACAAACATGTCCGTCTTTGCATGAGCTTCAGTCATTGCAATAAAGTGTTTGAATGTCCCTCCCAGTGGTCTCCCCCAACTCTCCCTTTCTAACCACTGAGGGCGTACTAGTGCTCGGAGCCTACAGGTGTGCTCACAGTTTACACATGCGCTTTTTCCCACACGCTGGAGCTGATGCGAATTGTCTCGCAGCATCATTTGGTTTTTTTTGGCACGGATTCCAAATAGTAATGGTCACGTAATCTTTGCTGGCAAATTTGAGCATGGCTGGCAAATAGCAAAGCCGACGAAACGAGGCCCCAATCGACAGCACACTCGGCCTATTTCTATTTTTGCATGATGTTTCCAGTTTCCCAGTAGGCAGAAAGGTCGCGCCCTTCCCTCAGAACTCGCCTTGGGGAAAGGAAAATCATTCCTGTGTAAATAGCCAATGGCCATAAATCCGGCTTGGGATCAAGCTGAACCCAGCGCGACCTTTACGTCGTCAGGTCTACGCATGAGGCCGCCATCTTCATCCAATCCCCCCTCCCCGAACATTCATACCGTTTCACTGCACACCCGTTACGTGCGGAGCAGACGGTTTTGGTGATTCGGTCGACACCCCAGCCTGGGAATATACTTACCTAGACTGATCTGGGAGGTGATGACATGGAATCTTTCAATTGGGGCTTTTGAATTGAAATGTCAGCTTTGTATTACTCCCATTCATATTTGTCCTATTTTCTGCAACTTGGAAACTCAGACAACTCCAGTTTTTAGTCACTCGTCACGAAATGAATAAATGTCAAACAGTGCAGTGGTTTATGAAGAAAAATAAACCCTAGTTGCTTGTGCTGGCTATGACTCTTGTAGCTTTTTTTAGCACGATTTATCCTGTAATACAATTTAAAGAAACAGTTTGGAAAGTTTGTAAATATTAACAGATATTTAAAATCAAATTCCACAATTACTTCCAACTCGTGTCCGTCTATTTCTTGTAACAGTAGATTTATCCATTGACAGTGGAGGATGGTTCATGAATTAATGGGGTTCGCTGGACACTTTGAGGGTCCGATAGTGCAAAGGTTTATAAATCCAAAAGGTTTGATAGTCTTATCACACAAATTTTGTTACATCCGTGGATTCTTTGACTTAAGCCAACTTTTCATATGCGCATTTTCAGTCCGTATTTTTGTCCATTGTGTATTTATGCCCATTATAATTTTAATGGAGTGCTGTGGCCTCGTGGTCTGGAGCATTGAATTCGTGGTCTGCGGGTAATTCTGCGGGTTGTGGGTTCGAGTCCAGCCTGCGGCTATGGTGCATGTGCCCTTGGGCAAGGCACTTTGTCCATCATTGCTTCTCCCCACCCAGGAGTAAATGGGTACCTGTGAGGGCAGAGATGGTTATTGTGGTTGATTTTAGCTGCTTTGTGCCGAAATGGCAGCATCGAGCTGTATACTCCCCAGGGAGCTGAGATGGTATTTGGAATGTTTCATTGGCCTAGTGAGCTCTGTAAGTCTAGTTATTTATTATTTATTTATTATAACCTATAGGCTTTTCCATATCCCATAATTTAGAACTAGTTCCTAACATCAACGGTGGGATACTCGGGTGCCCGTTTCTGATGCACAGCCCGAATGATTCATTAAAAAATGGAGTGGAGTGTGACACATAGTTTTTTTTAACTGCTCTTGGTGTTTCTTGCTTATCGACAATTATCAACCATTTGCTTGTGCTGGACATGATTGTTGAAACATTTCCCCATAATTTATACAGTAACCAAAAAGTGAGCAAGATTGGAACTAACTTTCTCAAAATCTTCTACATCTGGGCAATTCCGTATAATCCAATTCTCTGTGTACCTTCAACCACATGGTGTACAAGGTCGTTAAGGTGGTGGTACCTTAACAGCTTGATCTGTAATTGTTTTCTACTCGTTAGATGTCACATATTAGTGAAGTACATGTATCATTCGTTTTTCCAACAGCAGTGCATTAAAGGGAATATACATCATTTGCTTTTGCTGTAATTTTCAGAAATGGATGGAATTGGGGGGTTGGAAATATATAGCAAATATAGTAACACTGAATTTTTTGAGGGTTTCGGTTCGAAAATGCTATAAAAACCAAGAAAAACAATCATTTTCCTGTAGTCTGGTTCCCTGACTCCATATAAAAAGAAACAGAGCAGTTTACATACATTGGAGAATTGTAAGGTCAGGGAACCAGTCTAGCTGGCTTGTACCCGTTCATAGGTTTGTAATCGATTGCAAACAAGTGCGATGGTCAATTGGGGCCAGTATTTGAAAAAAAAGCCAGTTGTTTCCAACGCTGATCGGCCGATCAGCGTTGGAAATTGATACAAAAATACCACTTTTCTTGAAAATGACAGTATACCAGGTGCCATGATTTTACAGGATGCTTTACACTGTCATTCACTAACAGTCCAGCAAGGTATTTCAAAATGTTTTGGTAGTTTAATTTTTTGATGTTTGCAAATGTTGTATCCCTTTAAAGTGTCTGACATGTACTGTACGTCAAAATTTACAGGACTGCCCATCTGCAACCAATAAGCATTAATAAATTACCGGGATCCTCCAAACTGGGCCTGAACATCGCACCACAAATCCTCCAAACTGGGCCTGAACATTGCACCACAAATTGCTTAGTCAGTGCAAATTGCCGAGTCCCTGTAAACTTTTCCTCCCGTTCCTTTCAATCGGCATTCAAAGAGCTTCGTCCACACCCTCTCAATATCCTCACCGATGACTCAATAAAGGGAATAATTAACAAACCATGTCTGCAAAACCAAAACAAAGTCACCGAGGAGGATCTCATTGCAATCAGAAACCTTGAACACCATCCTGTTTTTCCCATCCTCTTTCTCATTAGGATGTTCCTGAGGACGGTCGCCACGGCGCCGTCGACGGTTACGTGGTCACCTACCGCTCCCACAGCTCGCTGAGCCCACAGGAACTGGACATCCCAGGAGAGATCAACTTTGTGTTTCTGACAGGTACGTAGAGATTGCCTGGGGCAGTTTCATTCCTTTACTTTCAATGTTTGCACAGTTTGTTGTTCCAGCATTGCATTGGAGTCCTTTTCCAAATTACTACAACGGCCAGTTCAACGAGTGTTCTAAGACACAAGTCGCAATGTCAGTGACTTGGACTCTACTCGAGTCCCATTGGCTAAAGACTCGCACTCGCACTCGGACTCAGCCGTCGTGACTTGAACGTGATGCTGATTACTTGTGTGACTCGCAATTCACATTGTTTTAAAACAAAATCAAACTTTATCAAATTACTCATGACTCAGATTAGGACTTAAACTAAATGACTCGAGACTCGGACTCGACTCAAAGTGACTCGACTACAACACTGATACATATTTCTTGCCGATTTCATTGCATAGTGAATTTGTAAGGGTAAAGGCAAATGTCACAATAAAACATCAGTTGTTGATGTCTTGAAATTCACTTCGTTTTTGCTTTTGCGTGTAGTATGAACCCGCCCTAACCCTAACTCCCTAGGCATTTTTGCTAGGGTGAAACCTCAATCCTGCAAAATCCTCCAATAGTCTCCATGTAAAAATTGCATACAGCCTCAATCCTGCAAAATCCTCCGTTATTTCTTGAATGTGGTCCTTGGAGGGGTGACCACTGCCTCAATCTTGCAAAATCCTCCAGCAATCACTGTCAATATGTTGAGGCAGAGCCACATGACATCCTTGAGCAGTGTGGAGGATTTCAAGTATAATCTATGCCTAAATTTATGCATGGCCCAAGACCTTGACACAGTGCATCCTCCACATTTTTGCTATATAGCCTCAATCCCGCAAAATCCTCCATTTTGCAAAGAGCTTTTGGGGGGGGGGGGGGGAACAAGCCCCCCCCCCCTCGCGACGTCCATGTGCACTGTCTAGATATTCATGCATATTAACTTCTACAGCACATTTTATTTCAGGCTGGACTTTTATTTCAGGCTGGAATTGCCTTCAAAATTGTTTCACACAGTGATTCTTAAAAAGTCACTTTAGTGAGCTTTACCTTCTTATGCCAGCCCTCCATCGGTTTGATTTCACAGCTATATTCTCTAAATTGACTTTACAAAGAATTCCCATTATAAACTGTACAGAAAAAAGCTTCAGTTGTCTTCAGTGCATGATAAGACTAAAGTACTTCATTAGCAGGGCCAAGGATAACAGGCTGTTGTCAGTCAATACAGGGCCGGTTAATTACCCCAACCCCTGTCAAGATACTTCAGAAATCCAACAGGAGATTTTGGAGGATTGCTAAAACTAGATCCCAGTATCGATGGCTCTAAGTGCCTTTGAAAAGTGACAAAGACAGTTTGTGCTATCAGGCACCTGCAGAGTGCTTCCGTGGATTGTGCAGGATTCATGGAAGAAAAATTCCCAGGATATTAAGATTAAATGGGGAGTTCCTGAAATTAATGAAGGGGGGGGGGGAGGGGAGGGACTTGGGAAGGGTGAGAGGGGGTTGGGGAGGAACAGAGACATCTCTTAAACAGGGATCCAAATGTGGTCAGGGGGCGGGGGAAGCAATTGATCTTCCTAAAGGTGCCTTCTGGCAGTTAAATTCACAGTACATTTGTACAGTGTGGCACAAAGAAAATTGCTTTACAGAAGCCACCTTTGTTTCAACTTCTCGTATATGTCCTGCTAATCACCACCTGTCCTTCATTGTCTAAAAATACATTTGAAGCCTCTTCAAAAATAACTGTTACGATTTACAGAAAAGAGTCCGACTTGAATTCCACGCGAGTGCAACCAGGACTTAATAACCACGGTATGAGTATCTCCGTCTGAATCAAACACAGCATCAGGGCCCAATTTCATGGCGCTGTCAAGCACACAATTTTCCGTCTATTTCATGGAGACCGTAAGCAGTAAGCACAGCAAAAGCCCGCTTAATCCCAGAGGAAAAAGGTGCTTTAATCAGTGACGTAACAATAGAAACCTCCATACACACGCAACCGTTAGCACTTCCACGCTATGAAATAGTGCTTCAGGTTAGCACAATTTTCTGCTATAGTTGGTTGGTTCGGTCCCGTCATGACTGACAGCTCGTGACCTCAACAATAGTTCTCCATGAAGGACAATCTGTAGCAAGAGCTTGTACCTCAGACAGGGAACATCCAGCGAGAGCTTTGATTCTGTCGATCAGTCTTGTTCTGGGTTTTCCTCTCCTTCTGGGTCCCCTCTATCTTGCCCTGCAGTATCACTTTTTACAGGCAGTCACCTTTGCCGAGTTAGAGCGGTACGGTCTGTTCTTGACACGGGTATATTATTCTTGCGCTCGAACGGCGGGTACACGACCCTCGAACACTGCACTCGGAACAAGATCACACACGACCTACATGTATCCATCGGGGTTGTGCAAGAACAGTATACCCTCGTCAAGAACAGACTGCCCGAACTCGGCCCTTGTCTTCTTGAAATGTGATCAAAGTAGGAGAGACACTGGGCATTGACAACATCCAGTAAGCACAACAATAGCAAGCACAACTTTTCTGCTAACTGTTAAGCAGCACCATGTTATTGTGTGCTAACTTGACCATTTGAAACCTTCTCTGGGCCCTCTTTTCGATAAGAAGAGACATCACCATTTATCCAAGTACATGAAGTAACACCAAACACCGCTGATGCGATTGAGAGCACATAGATTGAAAGCGGACGACGGAATTGTCCACCTGTGCACACTCAATGAGCTTAAACGTTGACAGCCCTGTATTAAAGAATAGCTTCATCAAAGCCCCATAATTTATCTATTCCTGTTTGTTCCCGACTTCTTTTTGGAGCCGCTGCGCACATTTGTCATATTTCAGGCACTCGGGGAAAAAAAGTCGTCAAATTAAACCTGATAGTTTGTAGAAGTCCCTAAATAGGTACAATGTCTTCACGACTGCGTATTTGAATAATAAGTCACTGTTTGTACAAGTACTGAACGTGTTACGCCTTGAAACGCTTGCGCGAATATTGTCCCAGGGCGTATGGTGTGAATCCCTTCAGGACTCGGCAGGCACTGCCGGAAACAGACCCCCAGACTCAATTTATTTTGTCTGCAGTTTGACATTTTTTTGGCAGGACGCAGCTCTGCAAATCTTCAGACGTCTTCAGCATTTTAGTGCTTTAATGTCAAGTTCTAGCGTTATAGGTTACAGGGACTGTTAACATTTTACTTTAAGATTTTAACGAACAGATTGTGTCACCAACAGCTCCAGACCCTCTCTTAAAGATCTTTGCCAACAACATTTTTAGTCCATGAAAGGGTTTCTTTTGAAGAAAAAAATTACAGATCGAGCCATCAGCTCTAGTCTTGTGTATTCTTTGGGGAATTATTTTGTCTAATTTAGGGCATTTCATTTTGCACTCAGAGTCAATTTATAGAAAGATGTCAAAACAGAGGAGAAATTATTTCAAATTTCATTCTCGTTCAGTCTTCTTTCAGTGCGAGGTATTCACATAAATCTTTGATACTTTCAAATAAAGCATTGATGGACAAAGACAGCAAACAAGCAAAACAGACTCCTAGCCAAATGCAAGATGCACATTGTAGAACTCATTGGTAGCACGTGCTGAAATTGTGGTTCTTTGTTTGTGAGTATTTGACAACTTCTGTAAAATCTTTTAAAGATTGGCCAAAAATGCCTCCAATAACTATAAACTTTTTTAGGCCAGGAAATTATTCTTCCCAAGGCCCCCTACGCCCTTTCCTCTTTACAGGTCTAGTTCCTGTAGCAAGGTGATGGGAAACCCAATCATTATAGAGACACAACCTTGGATGAGAACCCGACCACCCAATTTTTTTTTTAGCCCAAAATAGCTTGATAGTTTCCCTTCTTAATATAGAGGGAACAGTAGGACCTTTTACAGTGTGAAAATTGGAAGTTTTTAAGTGTCTTATCCTTCCATTAGATCTTGATTGGTGTTTGTTACATTGAAGTCCTTTTATTGGACGGATGCTTTATTTAGAATAACGTAAATCAAGCTGTAGTATGAGCGCATGACGGTACAGCTGGCTTGTCTAGAAGTCTTTGCATCAAAAACCCTGAGCACAAAAACAAAAAATGTCCGTGGAAATTAATTTCTAGTTCTTCAATTTTTCAAAACCATGCTCTTCTGAAAACCAGGTAGCAGTAGAGTTAAACTTGACAGACCACTGCCTGATGACAAATATATTGGCTCCGTCCGCAAAAACAAATAGAGAGGCTTTTTACCACTAAAGCCTGGTTCATACTTCATGCGAATGCAAAGTGAATTTGACGTCATGAAACATTCGCTGTGAAATTCGCCCGAGTTGAAAAATGTTCAATTTTTACGAATTTGCAGCGCGAATACTTGCCATGACGTCACAAATTCGCGTTCGCTTTCGCTTTTGCACCGAGTATGAACCGGGCTTTGTACTGGTTCGCAAGCGTATACCACAAAGTATGCATGGCTAATTATATTCTGAATGTGTACAAAGCTACCCCATCTTCGGGTGAGCATCGGGTGTCATCGGCAGTCATTGGCAATACTTTTTGAATGTCTCTCCCAGTGGTCCCCCCAAACTCACCCGCGCTTACACAGGCATAGAAGTGGGGTACTTCCTTTGTTCTCGTGTACTAAAATCTTGCAATGTCGCACACTAATTTCAAAATGCTCTTATTTTAACCAGAATTAATTTCCTGGGCTGAAATTCGGACTTAATATCCCTTTTCTAAAACTCTTCCATTTGCGACACATCAACCCACCTTGGAAATTCCTAGTTTTTGAGTAAAATCCATACATCTTTTTCGTGAAAAACTTATGGGGTACCAAAATGGTACCCCGCAAGTCTGTGGGCATTCCTTGTGGGGTACCTCCCATTGTAGGTAGTGTTATACGTTCTCCCTTGCTTACCGTTGAGAGGGTACTTGTGCATGGGGTCCATAAGTGGATTCTCTTTTTTTACCCCATGGAGCAGTATGTGAGAGATTGTTATTAGGGTTTTGTGCATTTCACTAAAACTAGGTCGGATGACTTGGCATGTACACATGTCTGACACAAAAGAGGATTCCCTCCAGATTCGCGAACATTACAGATAAATTTCCGGATTCATGTGCATGACCTGGAGTCAGTTTATACATTTTAAAGCGAAAACATAAAACTTGGGTTTAGGGAGGAGGGCGTTTGGCATTCTGCCAAATGGGCACAGCAGGATGGCTCAACCAATCAGGTTGCACCTAGGAATTATGGGGTCCGGTTGGCCCATCCTGTGTGGGAGCAGGAAGGGAGAAGGCGGCGTCAGGGATCAATGGAAGTGGTTTTCTTGAGGGGGAGGGAGAAGGGGTTATAGCCATTTTCCCTTCCAAACATTATTACAAAATAGCATATAAACTATAATTGTGTGGTTTTTTTAAAAGATTTTCGACTAGCCAACTTTTGGTATATCTAATAAACAGGTCAGAAACAGTTTTTAAAGAATTATTTTGAAAGGTTTTGTAGGGTCTCTTACTGATTGAAGCAACGAACATTTGCAGTAAGCCTTTCTTGGTCCTGTTAGAAAGTGAATAAAGGAGCCAGGACTTCATGTTTTTCTCTAAACTTTCTCAGATGTGAGTGATAATTGCCCTTTATATCCAAAAGTTAGGAAAATACTCAAATAAGCATCATTCTACCAAGTTAGGGTCCAAAGTGTGACCACTTTTTTTGCCCCTGTTACCTCTGAACTTCTTTAATTTGCCGCTCAACTATTATTAAAAATCAGTTAGAATTATAATTATAATCACTCTTGGGGAAGAATGCATTAAGGAGTGCAACATTTATAAAAATGGGGTGTCATCAACATAGGGCTGGATAGCTCAGTTGGTAGGGTACTGTGCCAGTATGGTTTACCAGAGATTGCAGGTTCAGACCCTGCTCCAGTCAATTTCTTTGTTCAACTTTCAATTTAATCATAGATACTTAGATTTATAACGGATTGAGTCTCCTTTCAGAGGGGAAAAAATTCACCATTCCCCAGAATTCCTGGTGTGCTGTATGAGTCCTTTTTCCACTAGCATAACAATCTGGGCGGGGAAGTCTTCATTTAAAAACCTCCTGTTATCAGTTAATTAAACAAGGCCAAGTCCTGGGTTTACTGAAGATCTTGACGATTATCTGGGCTAAATCTAATCTGGGTAAGCTGGAAGTGTCTTGTTAGCGGTTAAGAAGGCTGGTCCAAGCACAGGTGCCATGGTCACATCAACCAATTTGCCTGTAAAATGTAGCTAGGGATAGTTTAATTGAGTTGATAATCTCCCATATTACAGGTGTATTTGTGATGGATTAAGATGGCCTGTATAGTTTGTCCTCAGCACTGGAAATTTTGAACAGTGACATTGATCATGCAGAATTTGAAACAGTGATTGCCGGTCTAACTATGTTGGTAGTCGCCAGTTTTGACAGTATCTACACACACAGAACGAGAGGCCTTCAACCCATTATCAATTGTATTACATTTTATTAACTCCTCAATGAGGAGTAATTACAAGTATGAGGAGTAACAGACAGGGCGGTTTTGGGCAGTAAAAGGGCCAATTTGTTAAACCATACATGCCGTGTGGTCAGACATCACAATCGCTGTCGGTACAATGCTGTAGACCTGACAAATGGCAGCCAGACTGCGTACAAAACTATAATTGGCCTTTTCCCATCTGGCAAATTACATGACCTTAAAATAATCTAACCTTGGTAGTTTGGTATAACTTGTACTGAAATGGCAGCTGGATTTTTTTTTCTTTTTTGTTTCAAATTTCACCAGTGTTTGACATGAATAAATTCAGTGCAGGCTGCTGCTTTAATACCACTGACTAACAAAATTAATATCCGGATAGGATATGAAACATTCATGTACTCCCTTATCTCATAAATTCTTTTTTTTTTTGGTGTGTGGTCTCAGAGGCGAGCCTAGCGTCCTCTTCGTACCTATCTGACTGACTTACTGACTGACTCCCTCACTCCCCCCCCCCCCCCGACCAACTCCCCGACTGACCGATTGTTACTTGTAACTTAGATTGGTTGTATGCTAGTGAAGGGAACCGATCAGTGCTATTGTATAGGATCACTGCCTGGTAGAATGCCATGGTTCAGTAGTTACGGTGTTTGACTCATGTACGATGTACGTGGGTTCTAACCCTGCCAGGAACAAGGTGTTTGTGGCCTTGGGCAAGACACTTAACTACACGTACAATTGCCTCTCTCCACCCAGGAGTATGAATGGGTACCTGTGATGTTAGAGGACCGAGTGTGCGCTGATATCAGCTGCCGCGTGGTCTCGTGGCCTGATGAACGGGGTCGGGGGAATAATTGTATTAAAACGCTTTGAGATTTTTTCTATATTTAAATTGACCACGTAATGTCAGTGAATAGGCTAAATCTGGCCCATTGTGTAGACTAGATGCAGGAGCAACGAAACCGGGAGGGCTGGGGGAACACTCCCCCCCCCCCCCCCCCCCCGATTTTCCCAGGCCGACAAAAGTGTCCCTCTCGCAGTTATAAATGTGCCCCCTCGAGATGAAAACAAAACTGCCCCTTAAAAGCACAAGTACCCCTCTCACATTAACAAGATTGTGCACAAGTTTTCGAAATAGAAAACTAACCCTCGAAAGCACAAATACCCCTCTCGCAATAAAAAAATTGTGCCCCTCTCGAGATGGAAAATTAGCCCCTAAAAATAATAGTGCCCTTCACGCGAATAAAATTGTCACTGAACTGGCCATCAAAAGCAACAGTGCCCCTCTCGCGATAAAACAAAAATGGTCTTGCTACATAACTATAGGTAAAAGAAACACAAAGAGCAAGATGGAAAACATATTCATAATTTGTTCCTCATCATGTAGGTTTATGGCGAAATGAACGGGATCAAATTGTTTTCCTCCACTTTCACACTGACGGAAGGTGCCCCTTGTTCTGAGCAAGTGCCCCTTTTTGGTGTTCCCCCCCCCACCCCCCTCAGTTTGAAAAGCTTTCCGCCGCCCCTGACCAGATGCATGACAAAATTTCCAGTGAATCGCCATACTGAATTATCGAGTAGAATTGTTTGCTCTTGGGACAAACTTCGCTGGACTTTCCTTGTCGTGTTTTCTTGTCATATGATATTACCCAGGGGTGGCATGACAATCACAGGCTGTTGTTGAGTTTCTTCTCACTCACAAGATGATTGTGCATGACTGATCGTCCGTGGGATGCAAGCTGTCAGGGAAACGCGACCTCTTTGTGTCATGAAGATGAGCGGAGCCCAATGATTGAGGATTTCTCTCCTAAAGACTTGGATAGGCAGGGCTTTATGCGTAACACGTGTGGAGGATATGAAATCTTCGCGGCATTAGAAGCACAGTGAGGGATAACTACTTCATCTGAAGAGATCTGTCTAAGGCTGTGAGAATCCTTCCTTCTCAGCTCGCTAATTGCATTTTCCTTACAAAGATAGACATGTTATTGCTGTGAACGTCTTTAAGTGTATACTGGACTTGTGGTCAGTGTCCCTTTCTGAATCAATGCACTCCTTGAGAGTTCGAGAGCAGGCTAGCCTGGCTTGCCTGGCTATGCCTGGCTTAAAGGCACTTGGGATCATTTGCAATTAACTGCCAGAGAAGTACCTAACGATTTAATTACAGAAACCTTGCTCAAAGTGAAGATAGGACTGGTATCAAATTCCCTGTGAAATTGTCTTCCTGAAATGATATCATCTGAAAGAAAACTAACATTGAAGGTGGTTTCAAAGTTGGGTACCTACGGGCACTTTTTTTAAAAAGTACGTTAGCAACATAGAGCTATATTAAATTACTAGAGCAGTGACTCATGTACAAAGTGATGCCTGCTGGGCGTATCCATGTTTGTGCACAAACCTATGGAGAACGCAAAACTGTGTACGGCTTTTTGTGTGGCTATTTGCATATCTGCGTTTGTATTCTATACCGGTGCGTTTTCGAAGCCGTACACTTAAAAAATCGAAATGCACAATCAGTTAATGAGCATTTCATTTTGCTTTGCGCAAACAACGCAAACAGGTGTGCGTATCCGCTGCAGATGACTTTTGCCACAACGTTTTTTAACCGTCATAACACGCTGAAGTTGTTTGCGTGTGTTGTACTTGCGCGTTGCATTTAGAGTACACTTTCAAAATTCACTCAGTCGGTTATTTTATTATGTTCTGCAAATACGCACATATACACGCAGGACGGCTTCAAAGTATCTTCACACGTAAGAATGAGGAGTTAGCACTCTAGTAATTTAATGTAGCTCTATGGGTAGCACTGGAATCCAGTTATGAGACCCAACCATTTTTGCATACGTTTCCTCTGTTTTCTCGAAATATATATGAGCCACTGAGCTCAAACTTCTACAGGTCAATACGGGCGATTCACAATAGTGCGCCTCCAAGAGTTTGCAACGCGTTGGCCAATCACAATCACAGATTTTGCGCATTGTGATTGGCCAACGCGTTGCAAACTCTTGGAGGTGCGCTATTGTGAATCACCCGTATTGTAAGGTACCCTACTGAAGATTTTGAGCAATTTTGTTGCTTCAAACCAGTAGGCACAAAGTAATGATCCTATGTATGTTTTACCAACATGTGCTTATATTAAGTCAGGCGTTAACTAGTGAAATTGCACATACATGTACTTGGTCCATAAGTGTGAGGACTACACATGAGTAGTCCCATGGTACTATGGGGAGCAAAGACGCTGTGGGGACTAAAGACGCTATGGGGACAGCAGAAAGTCCCCATAACTCGGTCCTAATTTCCCTAACAATAGAAAACTTCCCTATAACAAGGTACTGGCCGTGGCACACAGATCAATCCCTTCTGTCACAGTAGTGACCTTTCCATACATTGGCCTGTCATAACAAGGCCACACTCTCATATCCTCATCATACGGGTTTTAATCTTTTGGTCTTAACCCAAAAAAAGCTCCCAGTTGAGTAATAAGGAAGCGTAGGATTAGCTAACTAGATTATATCTGGTCTGGAGGGTGTCACAGACTCCTATGGGGTTTAATATTAGGTTTATGTCCAAGGCTATGACCTCCCAGTCAAGTTTCATATCAGTTAATTAAGAGATCGGTGATGTGTTTGATTCTGTGTTTTAAGTAGCACCAACATGCAGGGACATAGCGAATGGGAAGGGGGGGGGGAGGGTTTGAAACGTGAGATGAGGGGTTTGGAGTTGTTATGTGGAAGAGTACCACCTATTGTGCTATAGTGTCCAAGATCGTTCAGCCCATTCAGTGGAATCCACTGGTCTCCCATGGGGCCCAGTAAAGAGAAGACAATGTGAAGAAATTTCAGTTTTAGATGTGGGAGGACAACCAGAGAAGAACATTCTGAGGAAATCCCACAGAATCAAGTACCGGTAGGCACTGAAAACCCAATCCACACAATGGCTCAGGCAGGAATCGAACCCGGGTCATAGTGGTGGAAGGCAAGGAAAGTACAGCTATGTCTACCTGACTCCCCTCCATGGCTCCTCCATTATATATCCAATGGAGTCCAGCCGCACCCAGCCCCTCCCCCCATCCACCATACACACCAATTTTTTTTTTATTTGCGATGACCAGCTGACTGACAAATTTGTTGTCACGCACCCCCCAATCAAATGAGACTTGCAAGGCCAACAAGATCTTGATTCTAGGGCTTTAGTTTAAAGCAGGAATTAACCATGTTATCTCTTAGGGGTCACTGTGGGATTCTCTGAGGTTCAAATCTGATAATCCTTAATATTACGGCCCTCCTCCCTAAGTCTTGGATCAGACCCTGGTCAGACATCACTGTCATGGAGCTTACACAGAGCTCTGGAATATTTTACCACCCCTCTACTTTAAGCAGACAGGTCTTAATTGGTTGACAGGTGTTACCTGGCCTCAGTCCTGACAAATTAATGTCAGGTGTAGAATCAGGTAAACACTATCTTGGAAGAAAAACTTGGGGTGAATAATTTTTTGGAGAATGATCATGATGATGCTGAGATTTGTTCATTTTGTAGAATGGCTTCTTGTTTTTTCCCATTTGGATTCTGAAGATTTGTCTCGGCATAGTTACATGTAGTTTTCAGGACTTTCAAGAAAAAAAACAACAGGTTTAAGGCTGAAAATTACTTTCTTTTTAAGGATATGTTTCTGAAGTGGGGTTGGCACTGGCCCTTTTCTGGTAAACCCCAGGATAACCAAGATGACACTTATATTATCCATACCAATCCAATGCAAACCGAGCCGAAAGTAACCCACAGTAAAATTAACGCTCAGTAAATGTAACCATCCGTAAACTTTACCCATGGTAAACGTAACCCTCAGTAAACGTAACCCTTGGTATTAAAACGTATAGCCCTCAGTAAACATAGCTCTCTGTAAACTTTACCATCTGCCACCTTTACCCTTGGTAAATTTTACCAAGGTGCTTGGTTACTTTTTTGGCAACCTGCTGTCCCATGAAGGTTGACAGGCTCAGTTTACGAAGACAAAACATCTTCTGCTGAAAGAACATCTCTGAAATGCCCTGCATGGAAGAGCTGCACATTCATGCAGAGTGCATACAAGGTTCGACCGCACCAGCTTATCGCACCTGTGCCGAGCTTATAACTCATCACCCAAGCCCTGTCACTGACTGTCAAACTGCGTTTCTTTGTTGTGACAGCTATGACAAAAAATTTGATGGACCGTAATTAAAACAAATGCATCGTTTCCTGACGGTGGTATCAAAACGATGATGCATTACATCATACAAAATTATCAAATGCCGTATTTAGACAGGTCAGGCAATGTAAGGGTGAATCCGAATAACTTAAAGAGGTTGTGGAATGCTCGAAGACATTTCCGTCATTTTTCGGGTATATGTAGCCTAAGGTGTGATGAAATAAAAACGACTATTGTTTCTGTCATAAAATGAGTACAAAAGGTACTTTTGAGAGCTGTTTTTCAAGTCCTGTCATGCCTGTTTCGACCCGAACGTGCAATTTGTGTAAAAGTCGTCGTTGCGGGCAGCAAACAAAACACAGTAAATCGTGACGTAATAAACAGGACTCCCGATGCAGAGTAGCATAAACGAGTCCTGTTTATTACGTCACGATTTACTGTGTTTGTTTGCTGCCCGCAATGACAACTTTTACACAAATTGCACGTTCGGGTCGAAACAGGACCTGAAAAATAGCTCTCAAAAGTACCCTTTGTACTCATTTCATGACAGAAACAATAGTCGTTTTTATTTCATCACACCTTAGGCTACATATACCCAAAAAATGACGGAAATGTCTTCGAGCATTCCACAACCTCTTTAAAGTTTTGGCTGTCAATAACACACCCTTATGGCAGCAGCAAAATCCATTTCATTTAGCAGTGTTATAGTCGAGTCCATCACAAGTCCAGTCACAATTAACAGGGGATGAAAGACTGATGTTGTCACAGATTATTTCACGATTCACATTTTTATGTGAGTTAAAATCAAACATGAAATTCACTTCCTGGTGGTAAACCAGTAAAACAATTTTTAAAAAGGAACAGTTACCACATTTCACTATCAAAAGCACTACAAAGCACAGTACTTAAAGGGAATATACAACATTTGCAAACATCGAAAAATAAAACTATCAAGTTTTTACAAAATATCTTACTAGGATGTTGGTAAATGACCTCTAAAGCATCCTGTAAAACTATGGCACCTGGAAAAACCTAACTATTTTTCAACTACTGCTCCAAATTTACCTTTTTTTGAGTCCCACTTGCAATTGGTTACATGTTCATGAACGGGTACAGGCCAGCTAGGCTGGTTCCCTTACCTTACAATTTTCCAGCATCTATAAATTGATCCATTTTATCTTTGGTGGACTCAGGGAACCAGACTACTTGAACATTTTTGTGTTTCTTGGTTTTTCCAGAATTTTCGAACGCAAAACTTCAAACATGTCAGTGTAACAATATTTGACCTATTATACTAACCCCTCAAATAGTTCATTTCTGAAAATTACAGCAAAAGCCAATGATGTACATTCCCTTTAACTCCCCCCCCCCCTGTTGATTTGCTTTACCACTATTGTTTGAATATTTGTTGCTTGACTTGAATTTGAATAATCTGTTACTTGACTTGAGACTGGAGGACTTGTGAGGACTTGTGACAATTTATGAGGACATGTGTTGACTTCTGCCGGACTTGTAAAGGACTTGTGAGGACATGTGATAGACTTGTGAGAACACGTGATGGACTTGTGAGGTTTTTGATGAGTATAGCAATGTCCCATAGACGAATGTGTTGGCACTGACCATAGGCAAGCAATTCGGGTGCAGCCTGACTTCTTCCAACACTCACTAGCTTGGACACATTTCTAATGCTACTGCCAGAATAAAATAGAAAGTGAGGATTACTTAACCATTTTCATTTTTAAACGCTTGTCGAAAACTTCCCCACTCCCCAGTCCGTGGAAAACAGAGGCTCAGGATTAGGAGATCTGTCGTTGGACTTCCTCTGAGCAATTGTTTGTTATCTTCCCACTGGCTACTCACTCCAAACTCAAAATAATAACATGCCTACAAAAACCCAGCGCAATGTTTGCAAGAGCCCCTGGATATGCACCATTACAGACCCAAATCTTGTTAACAAAGGCACTTCCTTTTAATGGTCAAGGGAGAAGGGCATGTGTACTGTGAGGGCAGATATACTTCGTGAAATTGGAAAAAAAAGAAAGGACTGATTAAAGCGTTCCGAATTTAAACCGTGACAATTGAAGAGATCCTGGTCCGTGGCAACCAGCCAAGAAAATTGAGCGTGAGAAAGACAGAGAGTTAGGAAAAATGGAATGCGGTAAAACTTATCTTTTAACTTCAATCCTCAGGGATTAAAAAATCGCAGCGATTCCGCCATCCGTTCATGTTAAGGCGGAGTGCGAATGGATGAAGTAATTCTCTCACAGGAAGTTGTTGATCATGTGGTTTTTCACCCTTCTATTTTCTTCCCTAACCCTATCCCTTTGTTTTTTGTTGCTACACTTTTCAACTTTGTGACTCTGTTGTATTTTTTGTGCGTATTACAACCAATACTCATGTCTCCTGTAGTCACGGAGTGTCTTATCTCAGGAAGTAATATACTGTACTGTTGATTTTTCTATCTTTAGTTCTTTTTATCTTTTTTTTTGGTATCGTTTTTTGCAAGTGGCTATATTTAAGTGGGAGATACATGTGTAATAGTCAAAAGGCGAAATGGTACATGTGAAGATCTTTGCAGCTAAATCAGCTGACAGACACTCTTACTTGACTGTTAGACACAGTGTCTGTGAGTAAAATATAAATTACGTATTACTTGGAAAAACCTTTCAAACCATAACTCCATATACTGGACTGTAGATATTTTTTTTTTATCTCTAGTTCTTTTTTTTCCGCAGTTGGAAAAAAAAAGAAAAAAAAAGAAAAGAACTAGAGATAAAAAAATATCAACAGTACAGTATATGGAGATATACTAATTAAATAAAAAACTATAAATTACGTATTACTTGGGAAAAACCTTTCAAACCATAACTCCATATACATGTACTGTCCTGTTGATTTTTTGTTTATTTCTAGTTCTTTTTGTTTTTTGTTTTTGTTTTGTAAGTGGTTCTGTTAGTGTGAGATAAAACGACATGGACATCAGTCAAAGGTGTAATGATACATGCGTAAATCTAGCTAAATGAACTGACAGACTCTCTTATTTGTTAGTTAGACAAAGTGCCTTTGAGTAAAATGTAAATGGCGTAGTACTTTGAAAAATCTTTTAACCATAACTCATTTTTGGCAAATCTTTTGGTAACTTTCCTGAATCCTCCAAAATCTACCAATATCCTCCACAGCCAATGGCACGTTTTATGTACTTCAACATTCAAGTTAATTAAACTCCATGCAAAGTACATGTAACGGTTACATGTAACAGTCCCTCCATCAATCTTGGAAAGTACTTGTAGTCATGGATTTTGCTGCATCTAAGATCATAAACCACTTCGCGCCAGAATTATTTTTGCCGAAAATTGTGATTTTTGAAAAAGGCAAATCCAGCCAACTTCCGATATACAGCCAAACGCCACAAAAACTGATTCGCAAGAGTCCTTTCAACAGTATTTGTACCAGTCCTTTTAGTAGAGATTTTGTCATTAAATTAGTTGGTACTTTTCCGGGTATATAATTTGTGAACAATCCTACATGATTTTAAGGTTAGCTTGATGCCCATTCTGTTTATGCTAATACAGTTTATGGATACATTAAAAAAAGTACCCTTACGTATCGCCGATAAATAAAAATAACCACTAACTCCAAATCGGACCTTATCTAAAATGTTATCCATGCGTATTTCTCCCATAATTCTTTCATCGCTTGGATAGGAGGAAGGACTTGTAAATGATTCAATTATGAGGCGTACGTATGGGATCTCCTAGGCACACGTTGTGGGTCCCTGTTGGTGCGTATGTGGGCATGTTTCAGGACGTGAAGAATGTAATTTGAACCCTGGCCGGTTTACAACCGACTTGTACGGGTTTGATTGGTGTTACGTTAAAGATGAAGTTGGGTCATCGACCTTAATTTCCCTCACTTTGCTGAAATTATTTGGCTCATGTGCGAGTTTATTTGATGGACTACGAATACATAAACGAATTGGATGCTTTATCTCGTGGTGAAGTAAAACTGGCCTCCCTCGGTGATCCATGGAGCATTCTATTTTCCCTCGGCTTCGCCTCGGAAGAATAGAATCTCCAAGTTTTACTACACCACTCAAAGCATTCCATATCTGTATACTATCCACCCTCATACCATGTTGTATTTGTATGCTTTTAACCCTCTTCTCCCAAACTCATAACATAAAGGACTCCTGGCAGGACAGTAGATCATGCCTTGTTTCCTCACGAAAGCACACCACCAGCTTTGCAGAGGAAAATACCCAAGCATCGGAGAACAGTGGAAATGTGTGCTAAATTGTTGTCTTTTGCACCTTTGATGGGTACTTATTAATAGTCCACAGGTACTTGAAATTGAACAATGTGACTACATGTAAGTTTAAAGGGAATGTACAACATTTGCTTTTGTTGCAATTTTCAGAAATAAGTGTATTTGGAGGATTAGTATGTTAAAGCAAATATTGTAAAACTGACTTGTTTCACGTTTTGGGCTTGTAGATGCTGGAATAACCAAGAAAACCAATCATGTTCTTGCAGTCTTGTTTCCTGACCCCACTTAAGGTGAAACAGAGCAATTTATTGACTGTGGGGAATTGTAAGGTCAGAGAATCAGTCTAGCAGACTTAGACCCCTTCACATGTGTGTGATCAATTGCAAAGAAAATGCGGAATAACTAATTATGAAAATTCGTAGCAGTTTTTGGGAAAAAAATCCAGTTTTCTCCAAGGCTGGTCGGCCGACCAGCGTTGGAAAAATACCATTTTTCTTGAAAATGTCAGCACGCCAGGAGCCACGATTTTACAGGATGCTTTAGACTGTCATTCCCTAACAATCCAGTGAGGTATTTTGTGATAATTTGATAATTTCGTTTTGTGATGTTTGCAAATGTTGTATCTTCCCTTTAATGCAAGTTTCCTTTATTTTCTCTGCCTTTCCCCAGGTTTGGAGGTTGCAACCAGATACTATGTCCAGCTGGTTGCCTACAACTTGGTCGACGGCAATCGCTCAGAGGGGCCAGCTTCAGCTGAAACATCCATCGCAACGCAAGATGGAAGTAAGAATTCAATGCAATTGTGGAATTTTCTTTAAGAAATGGCTTCTAAAGCCAGAGATTCGTACAAATCATAGGGGATATTCTCAGGGTTTTATATCACTGGTACCGCTTTCATGTCTAAAACGTGACAAAAGCAAATGCCTGGTTTTGCTTATTTTGGAAAAGATGCAGTTTTAAAACTATTTTGGTTGCATAATGACTTCGTACATCATAAGGAGTATCTAACGTGACGGCATGGGATCCCTCTTTTAGAAGTCAGTATTTCTTGTTCTTACATATCAGTCAGTGGTGCTGTACCATTCAGCATTCTTCACAAAACAAAGATCATCCCCCCCCCCAAAAAAAATACCTTCATCCCATTCAATTTTCTCATCTTGTAATTTCCCAACCCAGTCCCTGGATCCGTCCGAGACTTCAACGCCTCCGACGTCGGCCCCGACTACATCCTCCTCACGTGGGAACCCCCCTCCGAGCCCAATGGAGCGATCCAGGCCTATGTCATCACGTATAAGGCAGACTTTCCTCAGGAAGTTACCACTGACATCCTGAGCATCGTGACAGGGGGTGCGAGGGGTAAGTCTAATTTTTGACACTAGACCTCTTTAATTCTCCTAGACGCGAGCCTCGAAGAAAGAAAAAACTCCCCACGCCAATCAATGCACCCCACTCCCCATTCCTCGTGGGAATATTTCAGGGGATGTTAGATCGAAACTGATACCCGTTTTGGAACGAGCGTTCCAGCTTTATCCACCGGTTGCAATTTATAAGCCTAATTTCGCTTGGATTCTGCAATACGTGCGTGAATTGGGTAAGTGAGTCGCGTAAATTAACGTAATTTTACTTTTTTTTTTCTTTTGGCCTGCCAAGGAATCAGTTGTTGCTTTAGTGTTTCGCGGTTGAGTGGAGGCCACTCGGTTTTGTTTATGGGCCAGGTGTAACTAAGTTGTGACTCACCCGTACTTGCCCGGCGCTGGCGTAATTCAGTCCCTACGTTTATCTCCTGAACGTTCCCGACGATTTGTAACGCTCGTTTGTCGATGAAGTTGCCTTGGTCAGTCATTGCGTACATCCAACGTCACCCGATGGTGAGTTAATTGCAGGGGATGTTTCATTAAAACGAAATTTGTCGTCTCGTTTGTTTGTTGGCTGGGTGTTCGCGTCGCGGTGAGTGCAGCGTTTGTCCGTGGTGTACACCCTGCACAGCATTAGTCAGACGGCAGAAAACTGGAGAGTGGATAAACGGACATTTGTGTTTGCTGGACTGAACGGGACAGGACATATATCGTTATTAGACTCTGAGTTGTGTTGGGCTTTCTGTCTTCTGAAATTGTGTTCAGCAGCATTCTGTAAAAGTAAGTTTGTTAGATTTTTAGTAGCATTTTCACATTCTCACACTAAATGCAGTAGATAAAAATATTCTTTACTTGTGTCACAGCATCACAGGAAAAAATGTGTATCATTTATTTGCATGAAAGCATTTTTTTGGCCCGAAAAAAAAAACAGTAGTGGGTAAAACATGTACATGCATATGTTTGGATGCCTATATTTACAGGATAACTAAACATGCGCTTATATGACCAATCTTGGTATGCTTTCTTTCTATCAGTGGTGAAAGCATTTGGCTAGCTATTGTTTAGATAATCTGTCACAGGGCAGTTGCTTTGTACAATAGCATGCACAATGGTTTCTCCATTGAAGGGGGCCACGTGTGTGTACAGTGATCACGTGCCCCGATAGGTTTTTAGAAGAAGGGAGGAGTTTAATACACTCCATGGTGTTGTACGTTGTTGCAAGTCGGAGGAATGCATGTGTGTTTGAAGCATGTTTGGTCTATTTTTAAATTCACATGTGGCAAATCTATTTGAAAATCAGTTTCAATGAGGTATGGTGTGCACAATGTACCACAACATTTTTGTAACACAAGACTCACATTCAGGTACAATAGGTCTTTCTCAAAGACGGCCATCTATGCAGGAGAACTGCAACTGCATATTTTACGCAATCAAGCACGCATTGCGCAGTGTTGAAAATGATCCACAAGTTGGGCTCAATATGCCAATGCACGTTGCTGGTCTGTAGGAAATGACGTCATTTGAGAGAGACCTATGAAGCACTTGATGACACAAGCATTTATTAAGCGCATTTTTTCCCTAAGGTACTGGAACATGTAGCAACTCCAGAAAGTACAACTAATGAAACATAGAAAAAATGAACAATTGAAGTACAATTAATACGAAAATAGATATGATTTTAGTTTACTTTGGAACTGGTGGATGGATTTGCAATGACGAACACTGAGAGGGAGTGAGTTTCAGCTACAGAAAAAGCCTTAAGAGAATACAAGAACTGATTACATGCATCTTCTTGAAAAAACGTGTAGCAGCGCATGGAAGGGTCTTTCCGTTGTCGTATGCACGCATGTGTCATCATGTCATAAACCTTCGAGCTATTTGTACGGTATTGTACTGTAACTGAAACCATTTACCTAATTAAGAACTCATGTTTCTTGAGCTACCCTTGCAGGCAGCCTTTCTGTTCTTATCATGATGTATCCACAATACACCTTGGAGTGATTTTGGCTTCAGAAAGTTAGCGACAACTAGGACACTGGGAAAAACATGGTTTTCATCACGGAGCTTGGCTGTGTGTGTAGTTTTAACACTGGGGGCACGGAAGGTTTTGTGTGGTCTGACGGTAGACAGCTATACGGGTCATTCTATAAATTTGTGGTTGATTTTTTTTCCCATCCCTGTTACATCTTTGATTTTGTAATTCTGATGCACTGTTTAATTTTAATGCCTTGTCCTCCAAGAGTAAATCTGTGAAGCCGGCTACCTACCCTACAAATGAATTCATAATGATACTTGAATGGCAAATTACAACGAAGGGAGCTGGGATAGGAAAATGTCACACTTTGTAGAATGACCCATATTCAATGCATAATGTGTGAAAATGTACAAACTCAGATAAGGTTTCAAACAAAACACTGGGAAAACATGGTTTCATGAAAGTTGCCAGCTCTTAATGTTCACTTAATCGGAAATTTGGGCATGCATGAAAAGGTTAATGTGGTCAAATGGTAAACGCCTCGCTGTGACTTTACCCACAAGTAATGCATGGAAACGGAACAATTTGAAAAAAAGTTTCAAAAGAAGCTCTGTTGAAAAAATTAGGTTTTCATTGAAAAGGTTATAGCTGTGCATGTAGTTTGAACACTTGGGGCACGAAAGGTTTTTGGTGTTGTGGCAGTAAACAGCAAGCAATGGCATGCATGTAACCAATGCATAATGTTTGGAAACAGCAAAAGTTAGAAAAGATTACAAATTGAACTCTAGGAAAACACAATGTTTATTATTAAAGTGGCTAGTTGAATGCATGCTGTTCTTATGTTGGAGATGTGGAAGTTGTTGTGTGTTATGTCTGACGGTAAAGAGGTATGGTTGACTTAATAACCAATGCTCAACGTGCGGAGGACAAATTAAGCAAGGCTGCCTTAGTAGGAAAATAACTCTTGGAAAAATACGGCTTTCATTGAAGTGGTATACAGTGATAGCTGTGCATGTAGTTGTAATACTTGGGCATGACAGGTTTTGCTTTCTAAATAAAGCATCATCAGTCAGCAGTGACATAGCCAACCAAAATTTGTTGAAACTGAACAAGCTTAGAAAAGGATTGCAAACAAATCACTTGGACAAACATGGTTTTCATCAACATAATTAGCTGTGTGCGTACACATATATAGGTCAGTTGTTTTGCTATTCTGTCATCACTCGTTGAACAACCAACGGTGACATATCCAATGCACAATGCATTGAAACAGAACAAACGGAGAAACAAAATTGACAACCGAAAATTCACTTCCTTGTCCAAGAAATGAGGGCTGATTACCTGGATTGAGCGGGGCGCCAGGGGAGTAGCCCAGACGCATTGTTGATGAGGAGAAGTGAACCTAATGCTCATTAGGGTCCTGTTCCTTGTTTGCCGGCTAGTTAATAATAGTCCTGATTGCGTGTAGGGGGAAACTTAACGAGGTGAAATTGAAGGCTGCCGACCAGGTTGGAAGTTTCGAATTAAGTTTCAATATGAACGTGAGCTGGATGTTGTACCGTTTGTTCAGGAATACTGTGTTAGTTGGCCAAGCAGACAAAATACTTAACAAGATAAAACCTTGTGGTAAATTAGACACACACGTCCAACTTATGCATCATGAAACTCAAGTTATGATTAAAGAGAAAATGTGTTTTTCATTAACCCTCCTACTATTTAAGCAGTCACAGACAGTCAAAATTTCCATCCACTTCCCGTGCTATACTTTTTAGCACAGGCTAGTCACCAACAGTCAGATCATTATGTCAAGCAAGCACTGTGACTAGTCAAATTCAGTCAACAGACCATGAACTGACAAAGCAGGCAAGTTGTGGACACAGCCGGCTTATCAATCACCCACAGTCAAAGCAAAGCTGTATCGAGTTACGTAAACAGTCAAGGCCAATCAATCCTGCTTTTGTAGGCTGGGAGTCTTTAACTGTTGAAAACAGTTACTTGAATGATTTTGGCTGAAAGGACTACTTGGCACAAAATGTATGTTTGCAACGTTGCATAAGAGGGTTAATCACTGTAGGGCCCCAAACCGCCCTGCCTGTTACTCCCTGTACTGCCCAAAACTGCCCAAGCGCTCTTTGCTTTTATGGATTCTTCAGGAAATAAACACAATGTAATACAATGTAGTAAAGGTGCTAATGGGTTAAATGAATTTTGAAAAGTAGAATTTTTTTAAAACATTATATTGATTTCATCGTGCAAGATTGCTGATACGGTACCATTATGAAATCTTGTTCCTGGCCCGAGTGTTTTCTAGAATAAGAGTGTAATTTAAATGCCGGGAAAAACTTCCCTTTTTTTTACATTGGAAATATGCCTAACAAAAGTGCACAAGTTGCTGGTTCTTTGCAGTGATTATCCTCAATTCTTCTGAACGAAAATGGCAGCTTCCGTCAGAATCTGAGTTGTAATCAGTCGTCAGAAGTCAATCACAAGTCAATTCACAAGTAACAGGGGATGAACAATGACAAAGGAATGCCTTTGTCACCGCTCATTTTATAAATAGCTTGTGAGTTGACTAGGGACTGGAGGACTTGTGGTGTGACAAGTGACTGAATCAATTTCAACTGTGGACTGTAATGTGTTTAAAAACCCTGAATGGCATTGTTTAGACGCGTGTGCTCGTGTCTGCACCCCACAAAATTGTGAACCCACACCGTGGTCCTGTATTTCCTTAGGCCCAAGCCAAAGGAAACAGAGCCCTCTTGTGGTCTGTCATGGTCCCTGTGGGTGCATAGACATACACTATTGCCCTTGTTGCCAGTCATACTTTGCCGACAAACACATGATTTTGCCAATGGGACAGCAATTTTGCCGACAAAAAAGGATTAATTGGAGGTGTCACATGCCACCTCTGGTAACGCCCATAAATGTGAAATCTGTTTTGTTTTCCCATGTAGCCTGGTTTTCATGTTGAAAATTCCACACTAATGACATTCAAAACCTGTCTTTTTCTGTAGTAATTTTTAAATTTGGTTACGGGTACCGATCCCATCATCCAGTTCCAATGCACAACTCTTCTGTACATCTTCTGCCTATAAAAACATTTGTTGTGATGACCCACAACAGTGTGTGTGTTTTGGGCACATTCCACCACCGGCATTACTGAGTGGGTTGACATTTTCCACCATTTATTGTGGCAACTTTGTGGGGCGCTGTGGTCCAGTGGTTATGGTGTTCGACTCGTGTGCCATGGTACATGGGTTCAAATCCTGACCGTGGGAACATGGTGCTTGTGCTCTTGAGCAAGGCACTTTATTATTGTTTCATCCTTCGGATGGGACATAAAGCCGTAGGTCCTGTGTGTTGTGTAATGCACGTTAAAGAACCCAGTATTACTTGTCGCTAAGAGAAGGGGTTTGCCCCGGTGTTTCTGGCAGTGGCTGCACCTAGCAAAATAGTGCTACATAATGGGTCTCATATGTTCATATACTTCATTTACCTGTCTTTCGTTGCATTCTCCCCCAGCGCTTTGTATCCTTTGGAAAAGGCGCTATATAAATACGGTTATTATTATTATTATTTATTAACTTTGGAATTTGGGCCACTTGCCCTCACGGGACATCATCAACAAAAATTGTATCGTAAGTAAAACAGTTTATTTGCTTTGTCTAGATACTTGCCACCTGCTTCAGTGCATCTATAAATTAATCTCTTTTGGTCCATGACCTGTCTCCTGGACTGAAGTTACGAGTAAGAACTTGGCAGGACCCGCCGACGACGGGCATGAAACAGCACAATACGGGTGCTGATGACACCTGGATTAACTGGTCTGGGGCAGTTTGTTGCAAACTGGCTTTATTGTTCCGGCATTTAATACCCGCTGACTGAAACCCAACCTCAGTGGAGATTGTTTTGCTTGATTGCCCACTGCGCAAACACGCGTCCCAGCCTAAATTAACCCCAATCATCCTATCCCAATTGAATTAGGAGAAACTTGACCCTGGACTTTACACAACGATGACATCCCCCTCCCCCCCCCCCCCCCCTCCCCCGGTGATCACTCTGCGTTCTTTCACTTCCCCAACCCCAACCCCCTCACTTCTGGTCTCGCTTCTCGAAAGTTTACGTTAACGTTGATTAGACGTCTGAGGCTAATGAGTGGAGATGGATCAATTGAAATGTATCCTTCCTGAACGTCTTGGGGAAGGTCTCGCTCTGGGCCGGCATCTGTCGGCCAGACGGGAGAACAGCCTTATCGTGTCTGTCCAAGGAGTCTGGCGTTAAGCCCCCTCTTCTCCGAGATTAAAAAAACGAGAGAGAAGGGATCATGTTTCTGGAGGGTGGAAGGAATCGACGGACGTTTGGTGAGGGGACAGGTTTGACAGGGAGTCTGAGGACGTCATATCTGAGGTAGCAGTGCTCCCAGCAGTTTGGATTTCTGAAGACCTGGATCGCTGTTGAGTCGTGGAGCGTGCGTACTTGTCATTTCCTTGAATCAATCTGGTTGGGACTGCTGAGCAATGTGAGTTTCGTTTGCGATCTAAACAAGTCTGGTTTTGAAAGCACATGCATGTTTGACTTCACTTGATTACTTAGGATTTATGGTTAACTTCAGCAGGAAAAAAGAGTCTGTTAAATAACTTCGAGACAAGACTGTCCTGATGACTGGTTCCATTTTTTTATAAGATTAGTTCGACAAGTTTGGTAATAGTGAGAACAATTTAAGTTGGAGTAATGTACCAAATAGCTTGTAGAGCTTTGTTTCTGTTATCTGACAGGTAGGTGTACCGTCACTTAAAAGAAACGCGAATGCTATGTCCAAACAGAACAGAACTTGTCAGGTGATGATATTGACAAAGGCAAAAAAAAAAACCCAAACAATTGTCTGGTTTGAGTGTAAAATTCAGTCTTGGACATGTCAGTGAATTTGAAATGTCCAAATGAGAGACAGAGTCTGGTGCTGCATTAGTATTGGTTTGAACTGGGAAATGAATCAGATCCAATCATCATTCAGCTTGGGACAAATACATGTAGATGGGCATTTCATATGCCAGTTTCACCCCCTAGGAGGGGGTGTGCAAAATCATATTGAAATTGGAGGATTCAGGACTGTTAAGGCTTTTCTCCAAACAAAGTGATTTCAATCATTTTGGGGATCATAGTGACTGAACTGTTTAAGAAAAAAAAAAAAAAATGTAGCTCAATCAGCTCACCAGCTGATTTCCTCATTTTTCATTTCACACTGATGCCATTAAAAATTGAGAAACACTGTATAAAGTTTGTAAAACTTGGCTCTTACAGTTTCTTGACATTAAATTTATAAGTGACAATCATTTTGTTTGTTACTAAAGCCCAAATATCCGCATACGTGATGTAGTTTCCTTAAAATGTATGCAATGCAGAGTTGCTGACTCGAGTCATGTGACTTGGACTCGAGTCGGACTCGAGTCGCTATTTTTGTGACTTGTGACTTGACTTGTAAATACCAGCTTTGACTTGTGACTTGACTTGGACTTGCAAAAAATGACTTGCTGCCACCTCCGATGCATGGTAAGTAAGTTAGAACTAAAAAAGCTTTCCGATTTGTGTTTGTAATTTATATGAATCCTATCAGTCATTCCCCTGAAGCATGCTGCTGACAAATTGTATGTACAGTGACAGACTTAACAGTCAGGATAGGTCATCATTTCTCGGTCAAAAAAGGCTTTTGGCCCAAAGGCTTGAACATTTCACCCCTGAGTGCTGGAAGCATGTTGTCAATAGGGACACAGAGCTGGGTCCTAGATCTGTGGTAGGGAGAACGCTGGCATGTGCATTTGGATGCCTGTGTTTTTTGGAAGCGGTTAATTTAATAGGGTCAAGGGACCGGTGTGGTGCCTAGGATGTTAGTGTCACACAAAACTTGTTTTTCCAAACTTGTCAACAATTGGCCCAGTTTACAGACTGGGAGTGAATCCCCGTATGACTATTAGGATTTTTATTTATTTTCCTAGTTCCAGCGCCAATAGCACTACAAATCTACCTGTTGTTATTTGAGCTTGTGGCAACGTTTGTTAAGAAAGTAGCCAAAACCCTATGAACAATCTTGAAGTTTCATCACAACAAAGTGATTTTGTGGTACAGTTATTACAAATGGCAGAATACCACATTAAGTCAACACTCACTAGGGACCAGTAAGCAACAAACTTGTGCTCGCAGTAGTAAACTCGTACTATAGCCTTAAGTTCTACTTACAGTACTTCAGATACCGGTATGTGATGGGATTGTGCCTTTGATGATACAAGTATAGAATTTAGCACAGTCAGAGTATGTCATGAGAAAGAGATTTGGCTATAGGGCCAACGCAGATTTGTTCTTTCAAAAAAATATAGGTAAAATAACAGGCAATGGCAGCCTTTTTGAAAAGTTTGGAAAATTGCTTGTTTTTGTACCCTATACTTTTTTAAAAGGACAAATCTGCGATGAGACATACTCTGACTGTGTGCCAAATTCCATGCTTGTATCGTCAAAGGCACAATTCCCCTTATCTGCCCTGGGTATTAAGCAGCTTAACAAGACATTAAGCTTAATCAAGTTAGCATTCTGGGACCAAAAATTTTCAGGCGTGGGGGAGGGCTAAGAGGGGCTACTCATGCACACTCAGGGGTGGTGGTTGGAGGGTGGGGGGTGTTAACCTCAGCCCCTTCCCCACCCCCAATCCCCACTCCCAATCCCCACCCACAAATCTGCCAATGTAAAAGATATTGCGAGACGTACTTGTTTCGTAAGGTTTTACAATTGATATCTACAGCAGCTGGTCTCCATCAATTAAAACCTCATTAGTCCAAGGCCCTTTTGTTTTTGTCTGAGGCAAAAGGTCAACAACATAGGTCTGGCGAGACAATGATGAAGAGGTTTCGGCTTGTGGTTTTGACTTAGTCAGCGCCAACAGTCAAGGATTTCAAATAGATGTTATGCTACACATGTTTGTGATCTGCCGGGTAGGTTCGGCTAGTCCAGGTCGGAATTGAATAGAATCAATTCCAAATTTTGATCAGAGTCGTGACTCCACCTTTGATTTGTCATTTTGAGGATTAAATTCACTGTAGCATTCTGTTCTGGTAATCCAACAATAGATTGGATTCAATACACTTCAAAACAAATTTCATGTGGTAAATAATCAATGTGTATGCAGTATTACCATGCTCTCAGAACTCTCTAATATAGAATATTTTGAGGGTATAACTTTTATTCATGAGCTCGGCGGATGGATTTAGGCCTATTTACTGGTGTGCACCCCTAAGTTCAGAGTGAATGGTGACACACCGCACCAATTTTTTTTTCTATAATCCTTGAAAATAGGCTTACTGTTACTACAGAGTAATTAGCCATGATTTTTTTACTAACTTAAGCAGAACGACGAGGTACGATGCACATATAGGTCCCAGGATGTGCTGGAGACAGAATCCGACGGTCCGTTACTCCGTTACTTAGCCCACTAAGTATAATAACAATTTACGGTCGTTTGATTGCGCTGTTCTAATAGTCTGCGGACGTGAGTTTCTTGCACGCGATGGCTTTGTTGATATACTTAAGTCATAGAAAAGCACAAAGGATGGACTTCTTTTGCTACATACAGTGGTGTATCATTAAAAAAAGAAAAATTGTAAGACAAAAATCACAGCACGGAAAAGCAAACATGGCTGTTTTATAACAGCAACAATGACAACTTACATTTTATTTAAAAGGAGACATGTACGTCTTGGCTTCTAATGTCATTCATCTCTGATTCTAAGAACTGCACCTTCATCGGAAGAGTGACCAGGCAAAACTGTCAGAAAATACTGACTTATGTGAACTTTGTTGACCATCGTTATCTCCAAACATGCCAAATGGGCTTAGCAAGATCACCACTTCAGGAAATTAGAAAGACAAGATAAACAGACCAAGATTAGCGTGATGAACGACAGGTCATCGTACTTAAACTTTATGCCTCAAGAGCCTGCAAAATGTTTTTTTTTTTTAAAGTTAAGTCAATTATGGTGGGTTGTCTTTGGCATAAGGTTTCAATTTTGGCCCATTGTAATTAATTGCCTGTAGAGAGCTTAATTTATTTATTTAAAATATCACCCGATTTAAACTCTTGATTGTGGGCCTTTTTTTTTCCCTGTCAGTTTCTTGTCAGAAAAGATTTGAAGGGTTGAATCGTGGGGTATGCAGCAAGAGTCTTCTGATGATAGAGTCTCCTGAGCATACTGGCCAAAATGTTGGGCTTCTCTGGTTCTTTTCAAGACCTCGCAAACTCACAAAAGAGATCTCTTGTCACTTGGTGCAACCGCAAACATAACTGTTATTTTTCTCTTAACGCCAAATTCATAATTCTGCCTAAAAGTGGTTTGAGGTGCGCTTAGATTCTGAACTGAATGTTCATCGTCAGTGAAGTTGAACAGGCCTTTTTCACCGCCCTGAAATTGCAGACAGCGTGTCAATTTTAAAGGGCTCTTTGCTTGTCCCAAAGGACTGTCTGACCGACTGAGTGTCACTTACGACTTACAGGTACACTGCTTGTAGATTGATGAAGAGAGCCAGGCAGTGCTATTGTATAGGATTACCTCGTAGTGCCAATGAATGGGCTAAATCCGGCCCATTGTGTAGACCAGATGCCTGAAAAGACTTCCAGTGAATAGCCATTCGGAATCAATTAAATACAATTTTGTGGATTGTGGGACAGGCCTTATTAGGCTTGCCTTTTTACCCCCTGTTGTTTAAACAGTCACAAACAGTCAAAATTTCCATCCACTTCCCTTGCTAGAACACAGGCTAGTCACCAGCAGTCAGATCATATTATGTCAAGCAAGCACTGTGACTAGTCAAACTCAGTCAACAGACCACGAACAGACAAAGCAGGCAAGTTGTGGGCACAGCTGGCTTATCAATTACCCACAGTCAAAGCAAAGCTGTATCGAGTTACATAAACAGTCACAGCCAGTCAATCCAATGCTTTAGGTAGACTGGGAATTCTCAACTGTTGAAAACAGTCGCTTGATGGATTCTGACTGAAAGGACAACTTGGCACAGAATGTATGTTTGCGTAGGAGGGTTCAATTAAGTTTGGGCATTGAGAAACCCATGCTGTTGCCATATTCCCAAGTGCGTGCACTTCCAGTCCAAGTGTGTACAAACTGCATATTGGTAAAAACCATACACAGAGTGAATTTTTCGACGGAAGGATAGTCGGACTTGTTCACAACATGAAAGCCACAAGACAGAATCAAACGGAAGCCTTTGCTGAAGCTTTGCGACCGGCCAGGAAATTAAATTTTGGAGCAGTGCTCACAAATTTTTCGGGGAGGCTTGTTATGTTCCATCTGTGTGGGCTTCTCCATGCTGTTTTTCCTCCGTTTTGGTTTCGTATGTCTGGTCAGTGTGCGGTCTGGGGTTAGTCATCATTCTGATTGGAAAGGTCACCTAAAAGTGGATGCTCTAACTTCTTCTGGAAATTACTTCACGATTTGAGTAGTACTGCTGCAACCACTTTCACTATTAAACACGACAAACCGTGCATTGCTTACACAATGCGTGGCGTAGAATTTGCGGAGGCATTGCAAATGTTTGCAGTTGTCTGCAGAAGAGTTCCAAGAACATTGAACAGGGTTCCTACGGTCGTGGAAAAACCATGGAAGGTCCTGGGAAAAAAGTTGTCCTGGAAAAGCCATGGAAAATTGGAAAAAATACAAACTCATGGAAAAGTCAAGGAAATCAAGATCGTGTAAGGGTAATTTTTGATGGGCCGCTTTGAGGATGGCTGTAAGGGGAGGAGGAGACCATTATTGATTCAAACTTATTTTCAAAAGCTAACAAATGGCTAGCTTAACATCAGGGGTTCATCAGTATCATACCAGATGCTGGCATGGGTGGGTTGTGCGTAAAGCGCTCGCCTGTCACCAAGGTGACCACGGTTCGAATCCTGGCCGCGGATCGCATGTGAGTAGAGTTGTGCGTTGGTTCTCTCCTGTGCCACGAGGGTTTTTCTCCGGGCCCTCCGGTTTTCCTCCCTCCGGAAAAATCAAACACTTTCGATCTCAGGCTGTGCTCCGTGGTCATTTATGGGTCGATGTGGCCGGCAGCCATAGGCACCTTTACGTGCCAGCGGCCCGACCACGTTGTAGCCGCGTCCTTTGCAATTCAGCATACCAGCTGCGAGTAAGGATGATTAGCCTCCTAAATTATTATTATATATAAAACCAAACAACTTTTCTCTGCAAAATGGCGTTACATGTCATGGAAATTGTCATATTTTAGTCCTGGAAAGTGCTGGGAAAGTCGTGGAATTTGGTTTTTCAGACTTCTGTGGGAACCATGATGAAGTAGCTGGTCGTTATTTTTAATTCTCAAAACATTGTTGATAAAGATGATTTAGGAATAGAAAGTTGCTAGAAGAGTTGCCAAGTAACTGCCAGCACCATTTTAAAAATATAAATTTCACTGGTAAAAAAAATTCAAATTTCACAAACACTGGCTATTATTTTGTTTTTAAATTTGAATATCAGCTTTACACTTTTTGCAAATGAAAAAAAAAGAACTATCTAAGAAATGCAAATTAAACCTCTTTTGGAGTGACTTAAGAAAGGGAAGATTAATGCTAAAGGATTCGGACAAATTGTTGTCTTCTAGGCACGTTTTTATAGCTCTTTGCATCGCAATATTCTGCTGTTACAATGATCATTCGGTTCCAACAGCGCTAGCAAAAAGAATTCTGTACTATCCCCAAAAGATCTTTTTAATACAAAACAGGCCCCAAACTAAATTGAGCTTTAAAGTGTTTTAATTCTTTACCTAATGGTTCTTGATTTCAGTCAACACAACGCTTTAAGTACAGGAAATTGGAGGCTGAAATTTAATTGTATCACCTTGTTAAAATTGGATATAATTGTCCATGGTGAGGCGACAGACGTGATTGCATAACAGTCAACTGTTATTCTCCCAAAGCTGTTAACAACTATCTGTTTCAAGGATAACATGTTTGTGACACTATGATTATATCAATTGCTTGGGATTTTGTTTTCGTCACACAATTACTGTGATATTCACTAAGTATGATTCAGAGATGGTCCACCCAAAGCAGTGCACTAAGCGCTTCACTTATTGCAAACGTTGCCAACACATGCAAATGATTTCCCATTAGATGTGCACAAAAAGATAACGAACGATGGAAAAGTTTGAAAAATATTCTTGGGGCACCCACTGCATCAAGTCGGGACTGAAAACCCAATCCACATGTGAACCAGAACAGGAATCAAACCCGGGTCACAGTGGTGGTGGAAGGCGAGGAAATAAACCACTGCGCCAACCTGACTCGCCAACCTTGACTTTGTTTGTGATTTGGAAGTATGTTGATAAAAAAATCTGCACAATCTTCTCATGCCAATTTAAATTCATAATCACATCGTCATCGTTAGGGATATCGCCATGACTGAGTAATACCCTATCGTTGAAATTACAAGTATTACAACGTCAAAGTCTTTCACTGGACCGTAAAAGCCCTATCTTCAACTCTTCCTTGCCCTCTGAATAAACTATTTATCTCTCTGCCCTTTCTGTCATTCTAAAAATTAAACACAGATAGCTCAAGACGACGACGCGAGGTTATTTATAGCAACGAGACCCACGGGCGCGTAGAGACGACGGACACATGGTATAACTTGACGTCACTCCGACCGGAAACAGACTATTCCATCGAGATAGCGGCCAGGACAAGTGCAGGCATGGGGGTGGATCCGCTCAAACTGTTCCTATCTACAGGTGAGTTCATTTTGGCCGCTCATTTTTGGGGTTGGTTTAACGGCATGTAGAATCATTTGCATTTATCCATAAAGTAACCTACAAAATTATCATCAAAAGCAGGGGCGGATCCAGGAATTTTCGCAGGGGGGGGGGGTTTCATCAGCCAAAAAATCTGAAAATGTACACACGTGTTTTTTCTCCGGGGACTTGGCCTCCGTAAAATCAAAAACTGAAGGGGGGGGGGGGGGGGGGGGCTGGTACCAATTTTAATAGGGGGCGCTGTTCAAATTCGACGATTATTAACACTCATTACAGAATGGTGTACCGTATTTTGAACAGGCGGACATTAGACCAGTATAATTTTTTGGGGGTGTCACAGCAAGGGGGGAGTTTTCGACTTATTTTTTAGGAATTTGTATGAGACTTCTTTTTTTTTGACAGAGCTGGTTTTTGTTTTGTTTTTTGGACCCCCAAAACCCCCTCTGGATCCGCGCCTGAAAAGGTTACTTTGATTTAAGATTGTACTGATACTAAAACACCACGTGAAATTATTCTGTCTTGCTTGCCGTCATTTTGAAAAAAAATCAAGAAATGTAGTTGATCAGTCGTTTGACTGATTTTTGTGATAGAGAGTGCTGTTGACAAAATTGTGTTTCATTATCAATACTTTGTGCATGGTTTTCACTGTTTTCTTGAAAAGTGTAATAGCCATTGAGCTGAAACTTCAACAGGTAAGGTTTGGAACATTCTTCGTTGGATTTTGGATAGTTGTTTTATTGGAAAGGAACAAAACGCATAAAAGCAAATGATCCTATATGGCTTTGAATCAGGATGCATGTAAAATGGAACACATCATCTGGGAGCTTCTAACATTGCCTTGTCTAGTTCCAGACCTATTTACTTAAAACTCAGTGGTTCTTAAGTCTGGAGTGTTGAATTGTTAAAAGGTGGGCCCAATTTCAGGGCTCTGCTTACTGTTATAGTGAATAATCCGTGCTTACAGTAGCAGAAAATTCTGTGCCTATTGTAAGCGTATTTCACAGGTTAGCTAGTTATTGTGGCTTATGCGCATCCATGCATACATCCCGTAACTAAGGATTCTGTGTTTACATGATTTTTCATGTTAGCGCAAAATGGTGATCGTAAGTGCAGAAGCAGAGCCAAAAAACTGGGCCCTTGTGTGCAAATGGATAGATGTTTTCAACGACTGACGCAATACTGCCCACACCTGTCGCTAACCAGAAATGGAACCGTGTCTTGGGGGAATGAGTTCAACACATAGTCATAAACCTGTCCACCCAAATGGTGGGTAGGGAGTATACAGACTCCTTACCGGAAGCGTAGAAGACACTGTGTGGCCTACTTTTCAAAGCAAGCATCTTAAAGGCATATTTAGATCATTTGCTTTCATGCATTTTTTTCATTTCCAATAAAAACACCACTCAAAATCCGACAAAGAATGTTCAAAACCTAACCTGTTGAGGTTTGAGCTCAGTGAATATTACACTTTTTGAGAAAACAGTGAAAACCATGCACAACCTTTTGATCATGAAACATGATTTTGTCTATGGCACTCTTTATTGCCAAAAATCAGTCAATGGACTGATTGTTGGAAATCACCTACATTTCTGGATTTCTTCTAAATGACAGCAAGCCAGACTGAACAATTTCACGGGGTGTTTAGTACCAGAATGATCTTTAATCTAAGTAAGCTTTTGATAATAATTTGGTAGGTTACTTTCTGGATAAATACAAATGAGCCTTTAAGGACATGATGCAGCACTGAAGTCTGCCAAGCCAGGGCACTTACTCAGATTTAAGAAGAAAGAGTTCTTCTTCAATATTAATTAATAAAGCTATGGTACACAAAGTCTATCCCTTGAATTTGGAGGTACCAATTCTGAATTTTGATTTAATAAAAATTTGATTCGTTACTCATGTTTGATACTTCATGGTTTCCTACAAAATGTCACATTCATTTTTTTTCAAAATGAAATTATTCTGTAATAATGCCTAGGTTTTTGTTGGAAGCTTGTCATTGATTATCTCGTCTTGTAACCCGTCTCCTTCCAGGCAAGGCCCGTGCAACCGAGACCCCGCCATCTTTGCATGGTACCACGCCACCCAGCATCACCACACAGTCTGCTACAGATGAAGCACCGATTAGTCAGTTCCCAGGTGGTGTGGCCTATCCACTGTGAGTAACACACACGCCTCTACTTCTGCAATTTCCTTTATTTGTATTTATTTATTTATATATATGTGACCCACTCTGCAAAAATGAGTCACATGTCTCCAGAGCCACTTTTGAGCTAAAGGTCTTTGAAGGAATGTTGCACAGTGTTTAAGCAATTGGAATCCTCAACATTTTCAATTCTACACAAAGTCCATTTTCATCAAACCAAACTGTTGAGGATTCCAACTACCCACCCAACACAAAAAAAGTAATTTTTATTGATACTTGAATGGCAAATTACAAAGTACCAAGGTAACAGAGACAGAAAAATGTCAAACTTTGGACCCTAAATTTATAAAATGACTCACATGGTAGTAGTCTATGGAATATCCCCTTGCACAGCAGTGGTCTATGATATGCGAGCAGATTCGGCGATTAATTATGCAAAACAAGACCGCGTCTTGACCTCGAGATTCTGACCATTCAGCCAGGTCTTCGATAACCTGTTGTTGTATTACAAAAAACATGGCAGCCAATCAACAGCTTAGTCCAAATTTCTGATTGAAATGAGGTCACAATTTCTAAAGTAGACACAACTTTTAAAGTCGACTCCTTGGCGCGTGGGGTCGCACAAAATTTACATTACTGACATACATGAGACATTGGTTAGCCAGGGAGCTCTGTTGGACAACGGTTGATACTCAGACTACATGGTGATTGAAGTTCTTATAACACTGCACTTAAGCAAACTGTCATCGTATTTTGATAAATATCCGGAAACAAGCAAACTCAAAGCCTAAAGATTTTGCACTCTTCTTCAATTTTGTCTTCTCCCCAAAAACGGAAATGGGTATATTCCCCTAAGTCTGACTCTGACTGATGTAGTCTTCAATCATAGCCAGAAAATGCAATGCAAGTTAGGTGACGGAATCGTCGTGGGAATGTGAATAATCACAGTGTGTCATTTGCAGATGTATCATTCCTGGGGATCATACTTTGCAGCCTCAAATTAATTTTGCTTGAAGTTGTAAAACTACAGTTGTAAAGTTAGTGCGTGCCCTTTTTTTTTTCAAGGATTGAGAGTTGTCTGGTTTTAAAGGCAGTGGACGCTATATGCAAACATTAAAAAAACAAAGCTGCCAAAATACCATGACATATTCTACTTGATTGTAAGTAAATAATAGGATCATGCATCCTATGAAATCCTAGTATGCTGTCCTTTTCAAGAAAAGTGGAATTTTTTATCATTTCCGTGCGGTGGTCAGGACCAAACCATCGCCTGTTCACCAGAAACCAACACTTTGCGTCACGAAAAATGAAGATACGAAAAATATCAAAGTTTTCTCAAAAAGTAATATCTACTGAGCTGAAATTTAACAAGTTAGTTTTTAATAACGTGCTTCAGATTCATTGTATTGTTGTTCCGTGAATCAGAAAAAAAATCCACATTTTGTTTGCAAATGGTGTCAGTTACATTTAAGTGATTTTTTTTTAGAGTCCCTTGCAAAATTCAGGAAGTTAAACTTGAGTCATTTTAAAGTTTAGCATTTGTAGTTTCGATGCAATTATATGCTTACTCGATATCAAACATCTAACTTAATAATTACTAAACATTTGGACAGTGGACTTCAAGGTTTATTACATTTTGATGAGTACAACTTTTTTTTGATGCAAAGCAAGTTTTTCATTAAAAGCTCTCCCTTCTAAAAATGTTCAGTAATGCGTTTTGACTTGCACCCCCTTGTGGTTTGATCCCAGTTTGTCCCTCGGGAAGATACAATGCTCTTTCACGGATATGTAACTGATTGCAAATTAACAAACATTAACCCTAACAGAACTCAACCCATCAAACTCCAATGGCATGTTTTGTTGGAATCTGTCAGGATGGGTACAATGACAGTCTTTTACATTGGGTTGGCATACCTCCAGAATCAAAGTCAAAATATGTGTTTGCAGTTTCCCATAGGGTGCTGGAATTTGCCAGGATGGGTATGGTTCCTAGTAAATCGTGCTATGGAGTTAGGGTTAATCAATTTTGGAAGACCTATATGTACGATTGTACATTGCACTTTTACTTCAGTACGCATTTTTTTTTCTTTCAGATATGCATATTTGTTGAATGTCTCAAAATGTTTTAACTTAAAGGGAACATACGTCATTTGCTTTTGCTGTAATTTTCAGAAATAGATGGAATTGGGGGGTAGGAAATATGTAGCAAATATAGTAACAACTAACACTGACTTTTTTTAGGTTTTGGGTTAGGAAATGCTATAAAAACCAAGAAAAACAATCATTTTCCTGTAGTCTGGTTCCCTGACTCCATATAAGAAGAAACAGAGCAGTTTACATATATTGGGGAATTGTAAGGTCAGGGAACCAGTCTAGCTGGCTCGTACCCGTTCATAGGTTTATAATCGATTGCAAACAAGTGCGATGGTCAATTGGGGGCCAGTATTTGAAAAAAAGCCAGTTTTTTCCAACGCTCATCGGCCGATCAGCGTTGGAAATTGATACAAAAATACCACTTTTCTTGAAAATGACAGTATACCAGGTGCCATGATTTTACAGGATGATTTACACTGTCATTCACTAACAGTCCAGCAAGGTATTTCAAAATGACTTGGTAGTTTTATTTTTTGATGTTTGCAAATGTTGTATTTTCCCTTTAAAGAAATTATGTTTTTCATGAATTCTTGGAGGACAAAGAAAATCAGGAGGGGGGGGGGGGGGAGGGGCTTTCGCCCTCCACCTTCAGAACCCTCCCTGATTACCAAAGCACAGTAATCGGACGTGTCTGCTTGTATCCTGCTTTAGTTTATGATTAATTGGTTTTTTTTCGTTATTCTTTGACTTGTCAGGAACTCATTGATCATCTTCATCACGGCTGTCAGCCTGGCTGGCGCGGCCCTGTGTCTAGCCATCGTCGTCCTGTTGGTCTGGTGCAAACGACGCGGCGACGAGAAAGCCCGCAAGCAATCCAACTACTGTACGTTGCATCACGTATTGCTCCAAAAAAAAAAAGCATTTATGTATCGGGTGAAATTAGTGTCAGACATTTGACATTTTCTGACCATTTACCACGTTCAGTGTGTAGACATATTTTTGTCTACATGCAAACTTAAGTTTGCAGTCGAAGTTTGTACTGCAAATGCATTTGGAGTTTAAGGAAAGGAATGTGACGCTGGGAATGTGACAATTCAAACTAATTTTTAAACTAAACCAATTTTTGAGTAAACTTTTCATCCTCTTTATGTCATACACATATTTTTAAGTGTTTTTTCTATTTTTATTTTTACGTAGTGTGATCTCAATGTTCAAATACAACTTCTTTTTTTTAATTCCTTTTGAAGTTAATCATTTAACTGGTTTTAAAATGGATAAGTTTGTGAAAACGGTCTGTGAAAATGTAATATTTTCACATACGTTCTGGTTGAAGTGTTGAAATAATGAAGGTGAGTTTACAACGAGGCATTTAGGGGAGACAAAAATCAAAGATATCAATCAGTCTAGGAAGTGAACAGAAATGTTGTGGTGCTTAAAAAAATTGTATTTAATTTATCTTTCCTTCAGAGACAATTTGTTTTCAAGAAATTTTTACATGAACACAATTTATACGACCATACTGAAATTTGTATCCTTGTGGAGACATTTCTTTGTTCTCGTGTACTAAAGTTTTTGAGTTTGAAAGTACAGTTGCAAATTTCTCCTATTTTAACCAGAATTAATTTTCTTGGCTGAAATTCGGACTAAATATCCCTTTTCTAAAACTCTACCATTTGCGACACATCAACATACCTTGGAAATTCCTAGTTTTGAGTAAAATCCATATATCTATTTCGTGATAGCCTTGTGGAGACGTATTCATCTATAGAAATTGCCCTGTGGAGACGTATACAATCTGTTGTTCCCTATCGTGTGCATGTCTCCAGAGGGCACGGTGTATCAGATCATGAACACATGTATCTTTCTTGTTTTACAATAATGAATGTTTTAAAAGATCACCAACTTTCACATTTTAGAACTCGCATTCGTGTTCAAAGGTCACAATGTCTCCTGGTGAGCAACTGTTGACAGATCAAATTCAAACAGTCTTCACACTTTCATTAAAGTTTGTACAAATTCCCAGGGCCGTTCCTTTGCACCTACTTTATAACGCAGAACCTTCTCTGTGCAATTTTTCTTCTATTTTTAGTGATCGACAATGATCAGATGTGTTCATCCAGCCAGCGCAGTGGGAGCGATGACATCATCCTGGATATGTCATCCAGACCAAAGTAAGTGACGCCAGAAACTCACGAATATCTCAACAAGTCATTAAAGTTGCTAAGTCCTGTTATACAGGTAGCATTAAGGGAAGGGTGGTTGAAGCCTAGCTGAATACTGCATGCTGTTGGTGATGCATATAACTTGCCATATTTAGCCACATTGTGTCATATTACTGAGGTTGTGTGCACTTTGCATGTATATGTAAAGGTAGTCTCAACATGACTGTGTGTATTAGGTTCAAAGTACTATTTCAGGAATACATGTAAAATAGATTGATTCATTCAAAATGGGAACATGCATTGTCAGCCTTGTTATTACTTGGGTCAATATTGGTCAAGACCGCCATTGGTTTGTACACAGTAGGCCAGGAGGTAAGGAAGAAAATTTGACCGATTGTGACCTTAAATACTACTATTTAACCCAAAAGCACCTGTACTACATTGTATTACATTGTGTTTATTCACTGAAGAATCGATACAACCATAGAGTGCGTGGTTTTTTTTGGTGCTACAGTGACTAAGGGGTTAAGTCTAGCCCACTGCGCACATGGGACCACAATGCGTGTGCCTCTTTTAATGCAACAATGCATATTCCAGCCACATGCATCATACATGTGATCTGACACACCGTGCCCTCTGGAGACATGCACACAATAAGGAACAAAAGATTGTATACGTCTCCACAGGGCAATTTCTATAGATGACTAAGTCTCCACAAGGTTTTCACGAAATAGATATATGGATTTTACTCAAAAACTAGGAATTTCCAAGGTGGGTTGATCCGTCGCAAATGGAAGAGTTTTAGAAAAGGATATCATCAAGTCCGAATTTCAGCCAAGGAAATTAATTTTGGTTAAAATAAGAGCATTTTGAAACTACACTTTCAAACTTGAAAACTTTACTACACAAGAACAAAGAAATGTCTCCACAAGGATACAAATTTTAGTATGCGTGTGCACACATGTCAGACTTTTGTGCTCCCATGCCGAACATTAATCAGGGCTATGATTGGCCGAAGTGTTTTCATTTCGTTGGAACAGCAAATGATGACACTGTAGCAATGCATGCAGTGGCATTTTCTGGATATAAACACCAGAAAAATTTCATTTCTTGAAGCAGTTTATTAACTTCACTTAAATCTAAAAATGAATATTTTATAAACTAATTTTTAAGCAGTAAGCAATATGTAAACTGACATCAATAATCTTGGATCCACGTCTTTTTACACCTTCAAATGGCATTGTTACATTCCTTCGTTCATTCAAGAATTAGGCCTATGGAGTCTATACATGTCCTGAAATTTCTCACTTGAAGTTCAGACTAATCCTATCAAACGAAATCCATGCTTTCCCTTCCATTTCTACCAGTTCCAAATCGCCGTCTGCAGCCAGCTCCAGGAACCCCTCTCGCCTCCCCTCAGTCTCCACCCCTACCCCTTCCCCGCCCGTGGAGTTCGCCGATCTGAGCGGCATGGTGGACCGGCCCGGAGATCCCAACCGCCCACGGGCCAGCTCCTCCCCTTCCATGGATCACCGTCGTGAGGCTGAGGCTTACGCCGCGTACGGGGCCGGGCCAGTGGATCAAGGGTCCGGCACCGTGCCTAGAGCTAACGGGAGATTGTACACGCCGGCTAGGAGTAAGTTTGGAATAAGTATTTAGATGTTCAGTAGTTTATTTAGGTAGATGCATAGTATCAGGCTTTTCAGTTTAAACGCAGAAATTTGGACTTATTCTTGCATGACCACAGTTTGTTTTCTCAGTGCACAATGCCGTATGCCCAGACTCAACAGGCAGTAGTAACAGGAACCTTCCTGCCTTCTTTAAATCAATCATTACCCAGGAATCCTATGACACATTCTTTTTTTTTTTTTCATGTCCCATTTACTCCTTATTTGTAATTTTGTTCTACCATATTCAAGGGTATTTTGGTGCCTTTTTGGTGCCATATTCATGAGTATTCCACAGACTAGTATGATTTTGCCGTATTTCGTACGGGAATTTTGTTGAAAATACGACCGTACGTTTTCCCCCATGAAATACTGGTTTTTACCATTTTAACACGCCTGAAAAAATCCTAGTTCAAAGCGGCCGTGGGTGTACATTATGCTAGATAAAATTGACTGAATCAACGTACAGTACATACACATGCACGCAGCAAACGATACATACACGAACTGATTCTGGTTTCGCGGTTCCCTCTGTACAATGTACATGTGTACACGATATCAAAAACTGGTCATTTTTTTTTAACTTTAATAACGATGTAGTAACGAGAGCATTGCAGCCACATTTGTTTATAACGTATAGCTTGTCTATGTATATTTTTTGAAAAATACAGTTTTTTGTGTGAAAAATACAACTTTCGGAGATTCAGAATAAAGTTTTTCGATCCCAAAGGTTGGCAGGTCTGATTCAAGGCAGAAACCTCAATGTTACAGCTATCTCAGCACCACAAGTTGCAAGACTTTTGGGTATTTTGCTGTCGTGAATTTTCATTTCTTTGGTGATTTGTTGTTGTGTCAGTGAAGGGTAGTAAGGCAACTTGAGCAAACTTTTCTCACAGATGTTTTCAGTGAGCAAATTGTTGGGCTTACAAATTGAACACAAAACCCCTAAACTGAACAGTGTCTTCCTGAAATGACATCACAGCAACAGCGCCCTCTGTTGTCCTGAAGGGCCTGGATTTTAATTTTTCGTTTTGATAAAATTAACTCAGAAGAGATGTCAGATAGTTTTCATACATTCAAGAGGAGGAGAAACTTGCACAGGGCACATTTCTATTAAAGCAAAAGTCATTGTATAGACCCTTTAACAGTCCATATTCGATTCAGTATTCATGGGGAGATGACAGCGAGTTGAAAAATGTGTGTCAGTTCATTCAACGGTTTTATAAAAAAAGACTGAACGTGAATAACCCGTGTATTTCCTGGTGATGCATTTTGGTGCTAAATGACATGCCACTGGATATACAGCGGAAATGACTGTAAACATTGATGAAGGCGGAAGACTCTGCTTAAAGGCGGTTTCAGCTTAGATCTTTCACAGTGTAAAAATATTGACAAGAAGTGCAAGAAGTGAAACCTAAATCTCTGGACTATTATTTTAGTGAAGTTTTGCATGTAGTACTTGAAAATGTAGGATATGAAAGCCCAATTCATAAGCTTTCTTTTGGTACAAGAATCATTCATATCACTCATGTACTTTTCAAGTTACATAATTTTAAACACAATTTTAAAGTTCTGTCCACAGATCACAAAAAAGGTGTGCATTCTTTCAGCAAAACAAAAACAATTCACACGAATCCCTATGTGATTTGTTTTTCGTTTTGTTGAAAGAACACTTACCTTCTTGTGATCCGTGGACAGAACTTTAAAACGGTGGGTGTGTTTAAAATTCCTTAACTTGAAAAGTACATGAGTGATTTGAATGATTCTTGAACTAAAAGAAAGCTTATGAATTGGGCTTTTGTATCTTAGATTTTGGAAGGACTACATGCAGAACTTCACTAAATAATGGTCCTGACATTTGGGTTTCGCCTTTTTTTATTCACCCTGTATACCAATATTCGATTTTGATTAATTGAATATCTGAAAAGTGTGTTTTTCAATTCAAATATTCGGACAATTTGAGTGATCCCGAGGAGATGATGAAAAATGTCCACGCTGTTATTGTTTTATCGTACAAACTACATGGGTTTATTGTTTTTCAAATGCCACACTTATATGCATGCTTAACTTGATCAGCACGTCTCGAAATTGAATATTCAAATATTTCATCAAGTTGGGAATAATCGCAAATTATTGAAAAATGTCCTGGGGCATTGAAGTTACAGCGGAGAGCTGTGGGATACCACTGGGTGTTCTCAATCTCAAATACATTGCTGAAGGCACCTGTTACTCATGCGAAGACATTACCGGTTCGTGTGGATTCAGAAGTAATAGTCGAGCATATACTTAATAGTGAAATACGCGCACACCCATGTTTACGTTACCTACCAAGTGTGGACATTCCCTTGGTTTCGTGTAGTTAAGAAACACCAGTGCAAAAACTCATTTTTCTCAAACTGTGAAAACTCTTTCAACCCAACTTTTTTTCTATGATTCCCTTCAGTGTTTCTCTTCATTTTGCCACAAATAAACCTAACCCCAAAATGCCTCTAAACCTGTTTTCCAGAAATGGGGAAACACTGTGTGGACGTGGGTAAGTCCACACAACGTCGCTGCTACCTGGTTTATGTGGACCTCTTTTGTTCGGAAGTCCACACAGTGAATGTAATGCCTACCCTAACCAGTACGCACATATGCCATCCCCTCCCACTTTCAAAGTGGTCAGAATTATCACAAGAAAGTGAACATTTGTCTGTGAACATTTGTTTGTAATAACTGTTGTTTTTTTGTTTTCCTGTCTCAGGTCCGAGGAATCCCAAGTATCACCCTGGCTCCTCCAATCTGCAGCTAGAAAGCTCAGAGACCACACCGGATAAACTTGATGAGCTTTATAACAAGGTGAGAGTCAGAAATTCTTCACTTGAACAGTTTACAGGGGAGGGGGTACGCAATACATTTGCATTAGAAATTTGCGTGGGACTCAACATTAGCGTCAAAATATTGTCCTCTTGTGTCATCCGTGACCATTAATATGACCAGTGTGACCTCAGTTTGCAAAAACAACTTGAGTAAAAAAATCATAATCATGGGCTCTAGAAAAATGCTGCGATAAGTCAAAGTCAAAGAGAACACTAACTTAAAGCCGGAGTCCATCATTTGCAGCTATCCAAAAAAGTAACTGGCGTAATTATTGTTGAAAAACATACTGGTTGAAAGATAGTAAGGGGACTAAACTCCCTGTGAAATTATTCTTTCTGGCAAGCTCTCATTTTGAAGAAATCAATGAAAGAAGGCATTTCCAACAGTGAGTCTTAAGAAGCACCGTAGGAAAATTAAAATTAGTAGTTCGTTTTGTTATTCGGCGCAGCGCGCGCAAGCATTGGCACGACGCACAGGCGCACGCGGTTGCTATAATTCGTCGGATCAGTGCGCGACATCGCGTAAAGCTGCAATTCAAAACAATTTAAAACATGATTTAGCAAACTTTTGATTTGAAATTAAGATCCTAGAATGCTGTTTTTCTCGGAATATACAGCTGAAGCTGAGCTGAAACTTCATTAGGTTAGTTGTTCAGTATCCTTCATTAGATTTTGAACACTTTTGTGCTTCAAACGAACAAAATGCACAAATTACAAATGATGGACTATGTCTTTAAGCTAAGTTACTAGTTTTCATAGTGTACAGTGGTGTATGACGTTGTGGAAATATCAGACAAAACAATATTCACATATTTGAAAGTTCTGTGAGTCAACTGTTTGAGCCAATTTTAAAAACCTTCAATTTTTATCCGCACATGTGTAGCTAAAAAGATGGAACATTGAAAATACCCAATGCTTGTACATTTGAAAGCTTTTGGGCAGAAACGGCATTTGGAACACCGTCAGAGCTCAAAACGTTGTCGAGTATCTTTTCCATGACAATGAATAAAATGCTTCAAACTGCTGAATGACAGGATTGACCTAAAATAAACAAATTTAAAAAAATGAAGACGGTCTGACGTTTCAATCCTAGCAGCATTTGTTCTCCAGTTTGGTCACTGTTAGCATTATTATATCCAGGGTTCGACCTTAGCAGTAGTCCACTTGCCAAATGTGACTAAAAACAGCAGCGGACTAGTCAAAACTATTCCTAAGTATCCAGCCTGGCGAATCAAAATTATTGTAAATAAATAACATTGTTGTTTATGTAACTCTGGTGCAAACATTTACAAACGCTATTGTGGACTAGTGAAAAGGCCCGCGGCTAGATAAGAGTCTGGTTCACTAGTCCGGCTGGCTTAGTGAAAAAAAGTGTTAAGGGAAACCCTGGTTATATCTTCACATCCAATTCCTTTAAGACACAGAACATGTACAGTACATCGGTTTTAAGTTTGGTTCTCTTTCTCCCAGGTGACGATGTCTTCCTCTCGAGGGCCTAGCAGGATGAAGCAGGACAGCCTGGCAGCCATCGCGGTCCTGCTGGATCAGGAGGAGACACACAGTGACTTACAGCCACCGGAAAGCCCTACGTCTGTGGTCATCTCCAACCAAAGGACTACCCTATAACACTCCAAAAAAGCTTGCCAAAACAAGCTTAGTCACTGTAAATTATGAAGAAATAAAAACTCCTTTGTACATAAAAGTGTGAGGTGGGCACAGAACTTGTGTTCAAAGTCTTCGGGTCGAAAACTGTGCCAAACCAGACTCCTGGAAAGAGAGATACCACCTTCAACTTCCAAAAATGAGATTTGTCACGTCGACATCGTGAACTCAGACCGTGAATTCAACGCTCCAGACCACGAGGCTAAGGCACTCCCATGAGGCCAAGGCACTCCACACACCTTAACTTTTTCCCATACCTTCTCTGAGAATCGATTACCATTCTATGCATCAGTAGTTTTGCCTTCGTTTTTGATGGAGTTTGTTAATGGTCTATTGTAATATTTGTTATAAATCTTATAAAAAATGAACAGGAAAGGAAGTGCCAAAAAGTTTATCCAATGTAATTGATACTTTTAGCATTTTTGCTGTTGATGTTTCAAGTTGCCTTACTTGATGTGGATATTTCATAGTATGATGTCTAGGGATGTGAAATAATTGTTGGTTTTTACTGTGCCGTCAAGCATGTAAATGATTCTCTGTAAAAAAGGCTGTGCCGTTTTAACATATGAAAGATTTGGTTTCGGGTTTCTGTGAAAAAATACTGAGAGTACGGAGAAAACTCATGTTAAAGGAGACTTTAATAAAATAATAACAAAATTAATTGGTGTGATTTGAACCTGCTTTCTGTTGCGATGAATAAACTAGGAAGACTGAAAACTGGACAGCATTAAACATTGAAAAAGAATAGAACGTGCAGTTAGGTTTAGTGGTGTGTGTATTTACAGGTAGTATGGGAACCAAGGTACCCAGAAGAGAAACCCAACCCCAAAATTCAAATCCCGGAAGTTGTCTGAAGGGCTTTATAGCTTTGCGGTGTAAAATACAACTTTCGCGAGCGTCATCTGTTGCACGTTAAAAATGCACATAAAACGTGAAATGTGTTTTGATTTTCAATATAGCCTGGTTTTCTTTGAAAATTCCCACAAATGGCATTCAAACCCTTTCTTTTTCATGTCTGAGAAGTAACTTGTAAAGTTGGGCACAGGTACCCGATCCCGTAATCCGGAACCGGTTCCCGACATCAGCGGGCAGGTACCGGTTCGATGCACAGCTCTTGTTAGGTTCAATATTCTAGAAGGCAGAACTAAAGGAAAAAGTCATCAAGATTAGCCAGTTATATTCAAGATGAAGTCATTTCTTACATAAAGTGGGTAATTTTGCTTGTAGGTTTGTGTGTGTGCCATATTTAACCAGGCTGTGCTTCAAATTCATTTATTTCTGATTGTTTACTCATAATTACTTGTGTGTGGCAGTGGGTGTGGTACTTTATATTATAATCATGTTTGATCGCTATTGGTATTATTTTTAACATTATGCCTAGGGATTTGACCATCATTTACATGTGCCTTTGTATTTGCCTCGGTATTTTTGTGAAATTTTTTAATCAAACAACTCGCTTAAGATTGTAAAAAAAATTGTTAGGTACTGCGAGTGGTGTGTGTTGAAATATTCAGTTCAGCAGACTTAAAATCGAAGAGCCTTAAAATCGAAATGCAACTTTTACATGTGCTTGTTTTACTATTGGTTGGATGAATCATTTTCTTTGGTGGGATTCGACATAATTCAATTGAAACGTTTGCATTATGATAGAGAGAAAAAAAGAAAGTTTTTTTTTTTTATAAATACAACTGTTAATGGAAGTTGCATTTTGACTCTCAAATCACATAATTTTGTTTGCGGGTCTTTCTCCCACAAAGAGGCTTTCTCATTGACTGATGTCGCTCGTAAAAATTCCTGTAGGTTTATAAAAAATATCCAGACATATGTGAGGCGTTCTGGCAAAATGAGACAGAACTAGGCAGAGGTTGAAATGAGAGTTTGCGGGTATTAAGAAAGAGGTTAAATTCTCCTTTAGAATACTGTTGTTGCACTTCAATTGAACATTTTGTTGACAAGTTATGGCTGTTTAAAGTGTGCTCTCATCGACATGTCTAAAAGTAAAACACTGAGAAAAAAAGGCCTTTAAAGTTTCAAGTTTTGTAGTCGTGCAAATGAAAGATACCAATTGGTTTTCCATAAAAACGCTTTTATTCCACGAGTTTTGTACTGTTTCTTTAAAATATGTGCATTGGACATATCAAAGGTTATAAATATCAATAAATCTGAAATAAAAAAAAGTCACCCATATTTTTTTTTTTTTTTTTTTTTTGGTTGCTTTTTTCTCCACTATGGCCTGTGACCAGTTCCGTCTTATTTTGCCGTCTTTTTTAATGCCTCACATTTTAGGAACATGTAGTAATTAGCTATGCAATCTGTCATGTGGAGTTGGGTCCAAAGGATTAAGGCTGAATTTTTAAAAGATGTACATAACATGTACATATATGTATATTATTTTGTAAGACCGTGTTTTCTACTGAATATTTTAATCAAGTTTAAACCAACGCATGACAAAACAGAGACTGCAGTGCATATATTATGTGTGTATCTGGATACACATTTAAAGTGCTAAGAAATTGTTTGTAATGAGTGTTGTTTCTTGCATAATTTGGGCATATATTTTTATGGCAATCGACATTGCGTATTGCCATACGAAAGGCCTGTATTCCGAAATCATGTATTGAAACTTATTTGGTTAACCATTGTCATTAAGTATGTGTGTTTACTTAATATTTATTTTTGTTATTGTTTGTGATAAAGTTTCTCATATTCTTCTTTGTAACACCTTTGTAATAGCGTGCAAACTTCAACCAATGCTTATGATTAGTGGCATTTTATTTATTTTGGCAACCAACCAAAATAATGTTGCTTTCTGCAGTAAGATGTTTCTTAAAACATGATGCTTTTGTATTTTGAAAATACATTTTTTTTTAATTGTATGAATGTATGTCACGTTTTCCAAGACTTTTTGTAATAAAAAAATGTGTGGATAAAATGACAAATGCTTGTGCCATGTTGGTGTGTAAGGCTTTTGTGAGATATTTGCATAATTTTTTGCATAACAATACATGCACCTGTTTAATGACCTGGCATTAATCTGGGAAATTCAAATTCGCATGTGCACATTCCAATAAAGACGATACACATTCAACATTTGAACTGTGTTGGTGTGTAAGGCTTTTGTGAGATAAATTTGCAAATTTTTGCCTAACAATGCTTGCACCTGTTCAATCACCTAACATTAATCTGGGAAATTTAAATTTAAATGTGCGCATTCAAATAAAGACGATACACATTCAACATGTGAACTGTGTTGGTGTGTAAGGCTTTTGTGAGAAAAATTTGAATAATTTTTGCATAAGAATGCTTGCACCTGTTCAATCACCTGACATATGTTCACATTTCATTCAAGAGGATGCACATTCAAAATCAACTTGCAAGACTTTTTCGGAGAAAAAACCAAACATTTCAAACACAGTTTTACAACACAAGGCTTTTTTATTCACATAAAAATCATCCCCCCCCCCAATCGGCAGAAAACTAATTTGAATAAACAGTAAGATACATAGATGGACTTGACTTTATATTTGAGAATCACTTATATACAAATCTATAATACTGAAAAACAATTCTGAGAAAATGAAAAGCAAACGGGACGGCGGTTTAAATATATAACAAATACAATGTATATACATAGTAACTCTTTACAGATCTGTGAAGGAACAAATTTATTGGACGGAATTTTCAACATTAAATTTCAAGTATTTATTCCAACAAACTGATGCTTAGAATAATCTAAGCTCTCAAAATTTCTAAATGTAATGGACGGAATGGGCCTTATTCACAAGTCGGCCATATTGAATTGAAAGTGAGGTAAAATCTTAATTTTTGGAACTTGCAAAGAGAAATGAAAGCAAGTTAATTCCTGTAATTAGTTCCAGTCTGCTTCAATGAATAATTTAAAATTTGTAATTAAAAATACCCTAATGTTTAAGGCAAGGTTTAAAAAGACAGTAAAATGCAGGCTGCATTGTGCCTGCATAAATAGTCTGGCGCCGTCCCATTGAACAGTTAACAATTAATTAAATACGTACAGGGAACTCAACAAAAATGGCCAACTCGTGAATAAGGCCCATTAAATTACTAATATATTCACTTATACCAACGGCCCCTATCCAGGGGTACTGGTATACAAACATTAACTGCTGCGAGTGGTACGGTAAAAGCTAGCATCCTGAGGTGATCCTTGGAGCATTCTGTTTTCCTGAGGCACAGCTGAGGGAAAAGGTATGCTCCATGGATCACTACACCACAAGTTCAAGCAGTGAATATTTGATTTATTTACGCCTCTCCCACAGATTCTGCTTCATTTTTTAAAGTGGTAACTGATAAACTCAACCAAAATCAAATTAAAAATGTTCTTGTATTTCAATATGAAATTCATTGACACTGAACTCTTGTTACTTTGGTTTCTGTTTTTAGTGCTTTTTCAGGCCGCGGCAGATGTGTAGTCTTTTTGGCCGTGCACAGCAAGATAGTTAAAATAGCAAATGCCATGTGACTCACTCTCAGCCAATCAAGATACAGAATCTGTCGGTCAGGTGTTATAATGTACTCTTACTTCGGTAGCGCTCTCATCGGATGGTTTTGTTTACTTGGTGTCTTTGGGTTAACACTTCCATGTGCGCAGGAACTATGCACATACATGTAGAATATAAATGTATTGATCATCGCAAGCAACCAAGTGTAATGCTTTGCAACATCTGCATTTTCTGGAAGAAAAAACGGTCATCGGAGCCCTTGGATTGGGTAGTAGGTACAAGCTGAACAATTTAATCATACTGGTTCAGATTTGAAATAATTTTTTAATGAATTTCTAAATTGGTACAATTTTCTCATCCAAATGACTCAATTAGACTCAATTGGTAAAAAAAATGCCCATTAAGCGAATGCCGCTTTACAATCCCCAGATTGGTATGCTTTGAATGACTGTATGTACAAATGATTAAACCTTAGCATCTGCTCCAGTTTGAGAAGACGGGCTCAGAGCGTCAATATGGAAATGCACAGTGCTTTCAAAATGCTGTGAGAGTTAAGGCTATACCTTTATCATGCTGCCACCATTTTAGTCATGCTCCCTGTATCCAATAACAGTGCTGAATGATAATGCTCTTTTTGCAAAAAGGAACCAGACTATTTTTCCTTCCAGCCTCGCTTTGGTTACGTTGATTTGAATGGGAAAACATCATGATGGCCGCAACATGATAATGGTCTATTTGGGATGCAGAAGAACCGCCTCCTGACAAAACCGCTGACCAGTCACCTGATCAGACATCTGATCAGACACCTGACTAGTCACCTGACTGAGACATTTGAAAAGACATCTGACTGGCCACTTTTTGAGTAACCATACATGTGTACACTGGATGTATCATGCAACCATTAATGATCATGTGGTCGTCGGACACCTGACTATAGTCACCTGACCACCTGATTATAGATGCTACAACAGGTTCATCTTTTGCCGGATGTTATTTACAATATTCTATCAACTGTACAGGATTCGATACTTTCCTCAATTGTCTATATTAATACAAGTCTTTGACTTTCTTGACCGACCTCTGCCAGCTCTCTGACCATCGCTTCTCGGCCGTTAGTTGCTCCTCTTGCTGACAGTCGATGTCGGCTAGGTTCTTGTCAAATGCTGTCAGGTAGTCCTGCAGAAAGAGACAAATAATGAGAAAAAGAGACATTCTTTTTAGTTATTTGGACATTGTCTAGTTTGTGACCTACACAAAACTGTCCTGTTTCTGAGTTTGGATCGGCAACAAGTATTCGGCTAAAACTGGCAGTAATACAAATTTCACAAATTTTCTATTTAGGCAACTTCACACAAAACAGCTAAATAAAAAATATGTGAATAAATGTTATTCACAGCAGAGATTCCTGAAGAATGCCACATTTTAAAGTAAATTGCTTATAGAGGTACCATTCAGAGGCTTGAAGCAAATGTTGACGATCAAAATTATTTTAAAAATGGTTCTTAAATAGCCAATTACAACTGAAAAAAGACAGTGCACATATACGTTCTGGCTTCATGATCAATTCTTCTCAATTAAGTCATGCCAAAGGGCAATGTCAAAACTGGATACATAAACAGGTGTTTCATGTCTCTTTCTAAACAAAACCTTGTCTGAAACGAAGCTTCATGTAGCCTTAGGTGCATGGGCCGTGCAATGAGCAAACTGTCATGCCATGGCCCGACTGAAAGAATTTGTTTAATTGGATAAGGGGCTTGGTGTGAAGATTTATTGCCCATCGTCGGATGGCGACCAGCAAACAAGAACGCTTCAGGTGCGGGTGAAACCCTGTGAAATTGCGCATGATTTTCATGAGTCATTGTTACTGCTCACCTAATCAATCAACTGGAGTTTCACACCTGCAAACAACAAGGTAAAACCCCCCAATTTCCTTCCAACATTACAAATTTCCAGGTGTAAATCTGCACCTGAGTGAATGTCTCGGCTGAACATTAAGAAAGTACAGCATGTACGTGCAGTTCAGCCTGCCTTAAAGGCATACGGGAAAATTTGCATTTATCCCAAAAGTACGGTAACCTACCAACTTATTATCAAAGAGCTTACTTGGACCAAAGATGGTACCGGTACTAAACAGTCTGTGAAATTATTCAATTTGGCTTGCTGTCAATTAGAAGAAATTAAGAAATATAGGTTATTTCCAACGATCAGTCAATTGACTGAATACAGAGTGCTATGGATGTTTCGTGATCAAAAGATGGTGTATGTTTTCTACTGTTTTCTTGAAAACTGTAATAGCCACTGAGCTGATTCTTCAACAGCTATTAAGGGTTTTGAACATTCTTCTTTGGATTTTGAGTGGTCTTATTATTGGCTACGAACAAACTGTGTAAACATCATATGATCCTATACGCCTTTAAGGAAATATGTGTCTATGTGTAATTCGTAACCTGCCCTAAACACAACATCAAAATCATGAAGCTTTCAACAGAGTATGCGTCTGTATTTGATGGATTGATCCAGGTTCAGCCCAAGAGGATGGGTGGAGGGAGGGGTGGCCTTCCCAAGGGCATGATCCCTGGACAAAAATTTGACAGCTGGATTTTCTGGGCAAAACTGATTCTTTTTCCTTTCCTTTGCAGTAATTGTATGTGTTTCAAAAAGCCAGTCACTTTACAATCTGTACCTGAACCTCATCCCCTAGGGGTGTGCATTTACGGGAAGTACCGGTATGGGTACCCGATTGAAAAAAATACGGGTACCCTGGTACCCGCTAAAGAAACCCAACCCCAAAATTCAAATCTCGGAAGTTGCTGTTGAGATTGTTCGTAAAGGTCCGCACGATAATACTACCACATCTGTGCGGCAATACAGCAAGATACAAGTGTGTACAGTGAGTTTTACAACTTCTGGTGAAAACTGCAACTTCCGTGAGCATCGCAAACGTGAAACCTGTTTTGTTTTTCAATGTAGCCTGGTTTTCATTTTGAAAATTCCCCACAAATGACATTTAAAACCTTTCTTTTTCAAAGTTCTTTCTTTTTTTAAAGTTGCTTACGGGTACCCGATCCCATAATCTGAAACTGGTTCCTGACATTAACGGCCGGGTTCTCAAGTACCTGGTTCTGATGCACAGCTCTAATCCATTGAGGATTTTATAATTTGAAGTACTTGTAATTTTTACGGAGTAAGATATTACATCCATTAATTGGAGGGAGGGGGAAGGAACCATTGAAAATTCTCAGGGGGTAATGAGGGGAACCTACTGACTGATATCTGTCAAATGGGGCACACATTAAGGGGATAAACACCCTTTTCCCAACACATTTACAACATGTATGCCTGTGACGAGAGGGAATATCTTTATGCCATTTTGCTTGCCGACTGGTCATGCGTTCTTATTTGGTGATGTTCAAATAACTCCTCTTTTGAAGCAAAACTATAACAATAATACTGCAGAATATAAAGGAAACCCCCTCCCCCCCCCCCTTCCGAACAAGAGTTGTGTCATGGATGGAAGGGTTATTTTGACCATTCTAAATTTGTGTCAGAAATAGTTCTTTCCAGGCGATCATTTAAGCTTCCACTACTGACCTGCTCCAGGTCCAAAAACAACAATTCCTCTACCATGCTGAAAGCCCAGGGATGTCATGTTACAATAACCAGCTTCAAGAAACTAATTGACCACCGGATTTGACCCTATCACTAAACCAAAAGTTGGCTAAAAATTCTACTTTGTTCCTCTTTCCCATGAACAAAAGACAAACATCTCCCCCCCCCCATCCCCAACCCCAGCTTATAGAAAATGACTGACCCAACAGGAAGTCAGCTCAAATTAAACTTTTGTTTCTTTTTCCCATGAAAAAAGGAAAAAGACTTCCCTGAAACAACCCCCCCCCCCTACCGACCTCCCCCAGCTTCAAGGAGATGACTGACCACAGGATTTGACCCTGAACGGAACCAGAAGCCGGCTGAAATTCAACTTTGTTCCTCTTTCCTGTAAACAAAGAAACGACTCCCCTCCCCTATCAACCCCCCCTTGAACCCCCTCCTGGACCCCCCCCCCCAGCTTAATGACTGACCACAGGATTTGATTTGACCTCAACAGTTACCCAGCCAGAAGTTGGCTGTAAGGCTTTGTTCTCCCACGTATCCCCCCCCCCCCCCTTCCCCCATCTCAAAAACTTGACCACAAGTCCGTTTCAGGATGTTCACTGCTTTCAGCGAGGCATATCCAAACCTACAAAAGCCCCAGGACCCATATGCACGAACAGCCAGCTAGGTGTTGATATACGTATCATGAAGTAACTAGGCATGGTAATGATTACATGACTGTCAAAACGGCAACTCTGGGTTAAGGGCCTTCCCGCGGACCTCGCCTATGTTCTAAGCTTCGAGAGAACTGTTTTGTCGGTTTGGGGCCTTATCTGGGAATTGCACATATCCCGAGGGGGGGGGGGGGTGAGGGGGGTCTTGAAGGAACGTGGGGTAACAGAGAGTTCCAGTGGTCTAGCTAGCACTTGAGGCCTTACAGAAAAAATTAATTTGGAATTACCGCAGTTGATTAAGTCCAATTTTTCATGTTGACATGTTCAAAGTTCATCTTGTTTGATGAAATTCACGGCTGAATTTCATAGGGGATGCGTCCCATTAATAGAACTTATTGTATAGATGTTCTTTCACAGAATTAGAACAGACTACAAAAACAATCAAAATCTCTAGATTTGTGGCAACACGGTGAATGGCTTGTGCCCTGTATAATCAAGAGTGTGACCAAATACACAAACGCATCCACAAAGAAAGGAAAAATAAAAAATGACTTATAGTTATAATTTACGTATATGCACAATAAGCAATAAAGCTTTTTGTGATTACGGTAATTTGATTTGGGAGTTAAACTTCCTGCTATCTGAACAGTCACAGACAGTCAAAAAATGAATCCTCTTCCTCTACCAGGCCTTTTACACAGGCTAGTCACCAACAGTCACATCATATTTCACGCAGGCACTGTGACTAGTCAAATTCAGTCAACAGACAAAAGCAGACAAGAAGTTGGCACAGCTGGCTTATCAATCACCTACAGTCAAAGCACAGATGTATCATGTTACATAAACAGTCACAGCCAGTCAATCCTGCTTATTGTAGGCTGGAAACTCTTATTCCTCTTAACTGTTAATTGACTGATATTGACTGAAAGGACAACCTTGCACCGAATACATGTTTGCATAGCAGAGTCAATGAAAATAAATACCTAGAAAAATAAACATTAATTTCAAAAAAAAAAATGTATATGGACCAACTCAAGAAAAATGGGTCGCGAGTCTTTAACTTGGTTTTTCTAACATTTCAGTTTGATACACCTCATTGTCGTAAAGTGAAAAAGAAAAACACAACAAGCATTTTTCATGTTGGCTCACATAACAAAAGACATAACAAGTATCCTTGTTTCGGCTTGCAGCTCAAATCAAATTTGCCTGATGCACTTAATTTCCCTTCAGGGGAAACTTATATTTCCTGCTGTGATTACACAAAAATCTGTGCACACATTAACCCAATAGCACTTGCAGTACAGTATAGTGCATTCCATTTACTCCTTGAGAAATCCTTAAAACCATAGTGTGCTGGGGCGGCATAAGGAAAAACAGGCAGGGCGTCATTCGCTTCAAAAGTGTGGGGGGGGGGACCATACCTTGATCAGAACTACATGTAATGCAAGCGTGAAGCCCTAATGGCGTGGGGTCCGAGTCCCGCAGTAAGGGCACCGAAAAATTTTGGATTCTAGATGCTCTGTTACGCGATCTGTGGCAATTTATAACCACTTTAACCAAATTTTTTTTGAGGAAATGATCATCATTTAAACATCACTTTTGAGTTTGGAGTCATTGAATCAGCTATTGCGAGCTATAAAATGAAATATAGGCCACACTTATTAGTCGTCGATGAAAAAAAGTGGGGGCGGAGGGGGACAAACGATATGATACCCCCACTTTAAAAAGTGGGGGGAGGGGGGACATGTATCCCCATCCCCCACCGATTGGCGCCCATGAAAAACACGCAGGGCGCCTTGGGGTGGTATAGGAATTAATAGGATTTATTAAGTGCAGCTGTTTAAAGGCACATAGGATCATTTTCTTTCTGTGCATTATATTTCGTTTTAACCAACAAAATTGCTCAAAATCTTGAGAAGGGTGCATAACAATTAACTTGTTGAAGTTTCAGCTCAGTGGATACTATACATGTCGAGAAAGCAGAAAAAAATGTATGCACAATTTTTGAGTCTCGTAACTGGATTCTTTTGCTTACACTTGTAAAACCTGTGCCCACGGACACACTTTCTTAAAACTACCATTAAGGATTGTTTTCTTCCAAATGATATCAATACGTAGATTAATTTCACAGGGCATTTGGTACCAGTCCCATCTTCACTTAGGGCAAGGATTTTCTTATTAAATCGGTAGGTATATTTCCGGGTTGTTGCAAATGTTCCTACGGTACGTGCCTTCCAGTAGTCTCTTTGCACCAATTTTTTTTTTTTTTTTTTTTTAAGATGACTTCATAATAAAGGCAGGCAATGAGTAAACCACTATGTTTTCCTCAAAAACGTAGGTTAAAGTGGTCAGAAATTGCCTCAGATCGCACTACAGAGCATCGAGAATCAAAAATTTTGGGGCGGGGCCCTTGAGAGGGCCCCGAACTCCACACCGTAATTTTTTTGGACACACTTTTTGAGGACCTCCTTATTTTTGGTCCCCCCCCCCCAAATTGTGTTCTGCATTGCACAATGCCCTTTCATTGCACTGTATGTTACTTTTTTCAAGGAGAAAAAAATGGTTTAGGAAAAAACACAGAGGTGTGTGCTTCGGTATGCCGTCTGAATGAAGCACAATAGACTGACAGCGGCAGGATATCAAGACTGAGCGCTGAGGCCAAGAAGAAACCGCTTGTCATTTCTAGGCCATTCTAATGATGCTGAGCAGCCTGAGGCATTGATCATACTGCAGGCTGAGCGGGGCTCACACCCATCCTGTGGCCAACAAAGGCAACGGATTTGCGTTTGACAATGTACATGATAGGGGCAGAACAATGAAACAGTAATTACATCACCTGCTGAAAAACCACGTACCAAAACCAAAACCAAACGGTCTTTAGAGTTAAAGAGCAACTCCAATAAGAGGAAAAAATGAGGTTTTGGACCTACATGATATTTCGTTACGATATGGCCAGGTCAATATCTGTGTTGAAAAGCATTTTCTTTTTTTCTAGCAAGTTTGCAGCTGTAGGCACTTATCTTTTTTTTTGTTTTTTAAATGGTCCAGTTGTCATAATATAGACCAATCTGAGCACGCTATCATTTCTATCGCATTGGCCCCCTTCAATGGCCAAAGCATTGTGCTTGCTATTGTTCAGATAATCCGTCACGGGGTAATTGCTTTGTACAATAGCGTGCAAATTGGTTTCGCTATTGAAGGGGGTCGGGTGAGTGTACAGTGATTACATTCCCGGTTTCGTCTAAAGCCTGCTGCACACGAGAGCTACGTGCTGAGCAAAAAGTCAGTACGTAGCTCACAAAATATCCCCGTGTGCGGTGAATTTTTGCTGAGCTTTCTGCCTCTCCGAGGCCGTGAGGCAAATATCTATCCCGTTTGATTTCTTTCGCCTTGCAAGGCGAAAAACTCACCCTGTGCGGTCAACCTGAGCTACATGCTAAGCTAAAGAGATTAACTAGCCAATGAAAGCATCTTGTTTGTCGGTCGCGTGATTTAAAAAATGGGCACAGCCAGCAAGCTTTAGAACATTTGCTCAAAAATATATCTTAAAATCATGTGTACAGAGTACGTGATTTCATTGGCTAGTTAATCTTGAGTTTAACAGGGTAACACGGTGAGTTTTTGCCTCGCGAGGCAAAAGAAATCAAACAGGATAAATATTTGCCTCACGCCTCGAGAAGTGGTTCTGTGAATGTGTTCAGGATAATTCTCAGGAAGAGAGCTACACACTGACAAAATCAAAATTCCTTAAGTAATGACTATTGCAACAGAGTGGACAATTTTTAAAAATATCAGAGCAATTATCACATATTATTTCTAAAATTTTATATTTGTTTCAAATAGTGAACTGCTTTATCTTTTTGGTGAGAAATCACTTAGATAGATGCCAAAAGTGAATTACCATTGTTTATGTTTGTTTGTTTTTTCTTTGTTTGATATTTTCCAGTCAGTGTTGCAGTAAAGTCCTTTGATTTCATTAGGCCAAAAAAAAAGTCTCCGGTTTCTGGTATGGAGCTTGCCCAAAAAGTGGTGTGACGACACGGCTTTTTTTTTTTACCTGTTTTTTTTGCTTCAAATGTTGGCTGATGACTGCAAATGGTGCCCGACTAAACTAAGTGCAAGTATAATGGGAGTCCAGAGAGGCCACACAAAGCTTATTCTCGGTCATAACCCCATCTAAAAACACGTTAAAACTGTGCAGCAGCAGGATTCCAGTCAAACCAGTGAGTTTGGCGGTTTTGAGACATCATCTTTTATTGAAAAAAAAACTTTTTCATTTTGCCGACGCGCATGGCTACGGCGACGCGCGCGGCTACGGCGACGCGCATACCAGAAACCGGAGACTTTTTTTTTTTGGCCTTACTTGGGTTGAATCTCATAAAAATAAATCAGAGTTCCTTGGCAACAATCCTAACCAAGAAGCCAGGGAGAGACAAGGAAGGAACAATCAGTCCTTGGATAACCTGTTTGCCTTCATAAAGAACAAAACGGTGGGTATACAGTTTCAGCAGACTAAGGGCTGGAGGAAAATGATATCTCCCAAGAGGATGCCAGGCCCTGATCCACTTGAAGCTAACGACAGAGGTAGGGAGTACAATAAAGCTGACATTCTATATCGGGGAGAAGTTAAAATCTTTACCGCTGGCATCTATTCTCATACAAATATGAAGCAAGTTAAGGGAAGGTTCTATGTCCCTCCTAAAAATGTTCTTTTTTCAATTTTTTAACAATTATTTCCTGGAATTTGCATGAAAAAAGATTTCAGAGGTTCTTGTTTGCTAAGGCATCCCCTCTAAAAATGTAACATTCACATTTAGACATCTAATAAAAAAAGTCCCTGTCCAACACACTGGTTCCTTTTGCATACATGTAGATGTACGGTATATCCCAAGTAGCATAGCAGACAACTTTTAAGCGCTAAATTGTGCTGATGAAGATCGGAGTTTCGGTCGAAAAATACAGGTACGAAATTTTCTGGTGTTGTGATCAAAATTTACCTCTAAAATTACATCTAACTACCAACACAGATTAACGTTCACTCTAATATTGTTATTTGTTACTTTTGTGAAAAGAGAAACCATATGTGACCGGCTCCAAAAAAAAAGGGTATTAAGTCGCGCTGAGCATTATTGTGTAATGGTCCGCTCAACATTGAGAGGGTGAAAATTTTGTCAAAATGTGATTTTCATTTATTGTCATAAAAAGGTCATCTTTAATACCTAAAGATATAGGTTTCATTCACAGAAATTTTGATTTTGATGAACAAAGTGGAAAAAAACCCAACCATTGTGTGTGCATCGTTCTGTTGTTCTACAACAAAGCCAGTTTTCTCAGTCGCGCAATTTGAACTCCAAGGAAGTAATTAATATGCAAATACGTCATATCTCCAGAATGGGAGGGGCTATGGAGCTCTATTATATACCAAATGAAAGCTTACGTTGTGGGCTTTCCAACCATGTGTATAACTCAATTTCACTTTTTTGCGACATAATACCCTTTTTTTGGTAGAGCCGGTCACATATTTGGAATATTTTTTTCTTAAATCACCCAGCTATAGATGGATTGCATAAAGCAGTCATCTTGGGAGGTGTGTTTTACTTATGTTAATTCATTAACAGTGAAAGCACAAGAGGGCTACTCATGCGCATCCCTGTTGAACAAAAGCACACACCTCAAACATGGCTGCAGTGCAAACAATCTATAGAGGGACGAAGCATCATATATCCTTTTCATCAAAAAAGTATTATTTTTGAAAATATTGATTTTGATATTGAAGTCTCTATCCTCTCCAAACAGAAAAAAAAAAGGTTTACTCCACATCTTTAACCCTACTACCGTTTGAACAGTCACAGACAGTCAAAATTTCCATCCACTTCCCTGTCATGCCTTTTACACAGGCTAGTCACCAACAGTCAGACCATATTTCAGGCAAACACTATGACTAGTCAAATTCAGTCAACAGACAAAAGCAGGAAACTGGTGGTCACCTACAGTCAAAGCATAGCTGTATCAAGTTACATAAACAGTCACAGCCAGTCAATCCTGCTTGATGTAGGCTGGGAGCTCTTATATAACAACGGTCACTTGACTGATTTTGACTGAAAGGACAACTTTGCACAGAATGCATGTTTGAATTGGTTTGAATTGGAGGGTTAAACGAGCTGGCCCAACTTAAGCAAATACATATCTAGGTTTAAAACCGCACCTATATGGGCACTGTATACTGAGAAACCAGTGCTCTTACTATGGACAAAATTAAGCTACGGCATGCTTCTTTTAAGGCTTGCGCATTCTCCTGAAAAAATTAGAGGGCATAACATGCATCACGTGCTTTCACGTTGCTTATCATGAGTACGCCACATAATGAGTGCCCTGTACTGTTTCAATATATAGATCAATCACTACCTTGATTGATGTCCGACAAGCAGGAACAAAAGTCTGGCATGCGTGCACGTACGAACATGTATGACGCACGCCCCTGGAATATTAAGGCATTGGGCAGTCGTACGTGTTGTTGCCCACGTGCGCGAGTTGGCAGATGATCGATCCATTGCCCGTACAATCTTCCTTTTGTTCTCCCGACCCCTGTGCTCAAAAACTGGTTCATGCAGAATGTGTTCAATTAAACCACATGTCCAAAAAAAACCCACATGTCCAACGAGTCGTTGACGAAACGCAGAGCAGACAGACTAACATGCACATGATGGATGAGGGATCCTGTAGGAACCGAGATACCCAGATACGATCGGGCTTGTCCATGTTTGAAAGCCGACGTCATCCTCATTGTTCCTAGATTAATGCTATCCGCGTGGCTAATGGGAAGAGGAAAGGCTGGGTATAGGGTGGCCGGGGGCCGATAGGATGTGCCCTCAGGCTAAACTTGGGGCTGTTTGTGGAGGCTAGAATGTCAGGAAATTCTTGGGGCCTTTATAGGGCCTGTGAAACATGATAACCTTTTGTCTTTGATGTATGCCTTCAAGAGCACATGAACTTTATATTTTGTCTTCAACCCCTACATGAGAAGACAATCCCCAAACAAAATAATTTAAGCTGAACGGAATGGTTGATTCATGCAACAGGTTATTTTCTCGTATTGCACATTTTTTTTCATTAGTTTTGTTTCACAGATATCAAAAGAGAAAAATGCTTTGAAAAGTTCTTAAACAAAGATGAATGCACAAGAAAGACTCCAACATTCTGATTTTGAGTATTTATACAAACTTTGTAAAAAAAATTACTCGTGTTCCCCTTCCCCCTCTCCCCCCCCCCCCCCTGCATTTTTTTATTTTACTTCTTCCGGCTCTTTCCCCAGCAGACACATAACACCGTATGTGCACTTCTCTGGACACCAGGGGCAGGCAAGAATTGCATTTATCATTGTTTCAACATTGTTTCCACCAAGTTCAATTTCTGTGAATGTTTAACTCTTGAGACAGTCATACAGTTTGGGGTGTCTTTTTTCTTCAGAGAATGAGGATAAAGAGGCCAGTTTGGTTTTCCAGCTGCAAATGCGTACATCATCAGTTGATGATTTTCACATCGGCTAAACAAAAATTAATGCACATAAATATGTCGGCAAAGTTGCCAAACTGTAATCTATTTTTTTTGCAAAATCCAAATGAAGAGGAAAATATGGTTTGCACGAAAGTAAGGGCATCCCAATGAACTACTAGCCAATGGCACCCCTTTTGTGTAAGTTACTCAGAATATTACATGGAATTCAATGTTTGTCATGTTCTTCTTGCACATTGCCTGGAACAAGTTGCCCGATAATTACCTTGTGTGACGTCGTATTTAGAATATCTTATAAAGCCTTGCTTCTTACCTTGAAGACGTCATCCCTAGCATCCACCAGAGCCTGGTGGGCCAGCGTGGTCTTCCCGGTGGTCACTGCAGCGGTCAGCTGAGGCTTGACCGGCCGTTGTTTCTCCTCGTTCAGCTGGTCAGTCGGTATCCCGGCCCACTGGCGACTGCCCCGCTTGATGAGCGGCACGTACTCGTTGTCCTCCAATGGCAGGCCGGCTTTCTTGCGGCGAATCAGGGCGCTCGTCTTGAGACGTTTAGGATCAACACCTAGGAGAAACAAATGAGGTTGTGATGTAAACATAGGATTTGTTTTTGAAAGGAGAAAGATTCTCCGTTAATCAAAATGTCAGGCCTTCCTAATTTCTGTAATTTAACTTTGGTCAGTCGGTAAGCTTTTTGCAGACTTAGAATTATACTTCTGCAAATTCATACATGTTCTGTTCCGTTTGTGCCTTCATTTCTGGGACAAATTCCTGAAAGCAACCAGAATTATCCTGGTCTCAAAAAAATTAACAAACGTCAAACCAAATGTTAAGCACTAGCCAAGAAGACATGCGGAGTAAATAAACATGCGCTGTACAAAAAAAATCTTTTACAAATAAATTCTTTGGCTGTAACACTATGTAATTAAGGCCAAATTTCATTTCACGAAGAACCCTTGCTTGTTAAGCAGGTAATTTGTAGTTAGCACATTTGAAGAGCTAGCAAGCAATTTAAGCTTTTGCACATGCGTGCATCCCCTGCCTAAGGTTTATGTGCTTACAGGATAAACATTGAATCTCTGTGTTTGGCTTGTAAGCGCAGACTAGTGATCACTTGCACAGACTTCTATGGTTAGCAGAGCCAACAAGTAGGGCCCTGATTTGGCAAACGAGTTTCTGATGAATTATTCTTACGTCCTACTTCCACCTCATCGACGGTCAGTAGTGAGTCAAACATCAACAGCAGTCTCTCTGATGTACTGGCAAGCTCCTGGACAAAATCTGAACCCAGAGACTTGGCCGAGTCCTGGTTGAAATGAAAAGAAGTGGACATGAGATTAACAGGGACCAATTTCATGACACTGCTAATGAAAATTGTTTTACTTTTGCTGTCACATAGACCATTGGTAGTGAACATAGAGCACACTAACTTCAGAGGAATTATTTTCTTATACAGTGGTGTAGCAGTTGAAATGTTTAAGCAATTGGAAGCATCAGCAAATTTTTTTGTAATTTTCAGATTTCTTAATATTTGTAATCATTGATGTCTACTACACATAGTTTAACAAGAAATGGTATAAAAATCGTGGAATAAAATTGTTTTAAGGAAAAACAATTAGCATCTTTTCACGAATACAAGACTCAAAACTTCAAAGGCCTTTTTCTCAGAATTTTATTTTTCTAATATGCCGATAAATGCGAACTTTAAATAGCCATAACTCATCAATAGAATGTCCGAATGAAGTGCAACAAACAGTATTGTAGGGAGAATTTTCTTTTCTTTTGTCATACATGCAAACCTCTGCCCAGTTCTGTCTCATTTTGCCAGAGCGCCTCACAAATATGTTCTGGTTACCAGTGCCCTCTTCAGCAGTGAACAAAAAGAAACAAGCTTTGTGCATGCCCAAAGAGAAAAGGGCATCTTGTAACTTGGAGGAGAGAGAAAAAAGGCTTCCGACTATCAAAGCACACAAAGTGACACCTGTTCTTTTGCCCCACATGACGACTTGCATTAATATAACCACAAATAGGAATGATAGAGTCAATTTTAAACAAGCCTGAAAGTTGGATGAAAGGCCTGAAAGATGTATTTCTCTCTATAATGATTATGTCTTTTTCTCGGATTCAAAAGGTCTAATTTCAGACGAAAGTATGAAAAATCTCATTCCCGCACTTAGTTAAAAACAGTGGAAAGTATTGGGCACATTAGCCATTAGCTTCCCTTGATTAGACCTTGATCCTCATGTTACTTGCAAGTGTCATATGAAACAGCGAACAAAATCATGGTAAGTGTTGTTACTGTGTTCTACAAGTCACATGTCCAAATCCCACTCAGTCAATTCTTTGATCAATTATATAATTATAGTTGCGGTTTGCGGTAATACCATGTGGTAATAACTATGTCGCTCAGTAGATTTAGTTCTGATAAGGACTTGTCCTGCTTAGTTCAAAAAGAACTTGTTCAAAAAGAACTTTCGCTAAGTAGGTTGGAAGGCGGTGGGACTTCTCGGTTTGGAAATTATTTGATTCTTTTGAAAAGGACAATTAGATGATGTTGGGCCCATACCTTCAGGTTCTGTGTGTTAGCCTCCACACCGTTGATGTAATCCTTCCTCCTTGTGTCTTCGTTCTCACACAGTGACTCCAGTTGGTTGCGGTTGTGGGGATGGCCCAGGGTGGGGCGCAGTAAGATCTTATGCTCGGACTGAGCAATACAATACAACATGAGATAACAAAGCCTTCAGATCCTGCTTATATGTTTATTGAAAGCAATGCAGAGGTCTGGATTCTTTCTGCTGAATCGTCTGAACACGAAACCAATTAAAATGGCAACTGTCTTATGGGGAGGTGGTTTTCCCTAAGCAAACCCATTGCATTAAAATAATAATAATACCTAAGTCTTATACAGCGAACATACGTGTCTACCAACAATTACATGTAGGTACTCAAGAGGCTGGCAATTATGTCTATTTTTTTTCAAAGACAGATAAATGAAGTTTATGAGAAATATGAGACCCATTATGAAGCACCTTTATAAAGGGTATACACAGTGCTGCGGCACATATTGCAGCCACTGCCAGAAACACAGGGACAAACCCCTTCTCTTGGATTCTTTTGAAAAGGACAGTGTTACTGGGTTCTTTAACATACATTACACAACACACGGACCTACAGCTTTACGTCCCATCTGAAGGACGAAGCAATAATGGTAAAGTGCCTTGCTCAAGAGCACAAGCACCATGTTCCCACGGTCAGGATTCGAACCCATGTACCACGGCACACGAGTCAAACACCGTAACCACTGGACCACAGCACCCCAATGAAACCAAGAAATATTATGAAACAAAGAAATATTTATATGGTGTTTTATCAACCCAAACTTATGTTCATGTGTTGATCCCCTGTGAAATGGACAATTCCCATGTAGCGGGCAACTTGCTGGCTTGAAGCCACCTCCCCATACAGCAGGTGAGGCCTAAGGCTCTTTCCTCAATCAACTACTAATACATTTTATGTGCAAATGTTAACATATGATCTCACCCTTTCTTTGTCCCATCTGCCCATGTTCTTCTTGAATCCCTCAGACACCTTGTACAGCGAGGTCTCAGATATCTTGAGATGCTTGTCTAGTATCTCTCGGATCACGAGCGGTGGTACTCTGCCGTTGTAGATCTCAAGGCGTTCAAGCTGCTCTCGGAATTCTGAAATAGATTGTCAGCAATCATTATAGACGTATCCGAACACGTGATCACTGTACCCTCATGAGGCCCCCTTCAATGGAGAAACCATTGTGCATGGTATTGTACGAAGCAACTGCCTCGTGACGGATTTTCTGAACAATAGCTAGCACAATGCTTTCACCATGGAAGGGGGCCTTCGTGACAGATGAGATGGTATGCCCGGATTGGTTTATACTCTGGGTGCTTATGGGCTTCGTGCGCCAACAAAAGAGGGCGCAGTTTTGCTCCTTTTGAGAGCCCCTTGGACGTCAAGAAAGGATTAACCCTATAACCTTCCCAAATCCTCCAAAATGCTCTTTGCAAAATGGAGGATTTTGCAGGATTGAGGCTATCCGCTCCGTTCACAAGTACCCCCTTACCGGCAAAGAGAGTACAGTTGGGGGTGACCGACCGACGCCATCTTGCCTGACTGCAATTCATTTGTCGCGAAGCGCGGCCACTGCGTGGACATAGTACAAATCCCCTTGCGTAATGTATTGGTTCACGCGCAAAGTACGCACAACTTCTTTATCCTGAATGTGCACAAAGCTAAGCCACAGCGTCTTCGCGTGTGAGCATCAGGCGTCGTCAGCATGTGAATACGTTCGAATTTAACTTGCAATGGTCTCCCAGACTAATCCCCGCCCCCAACTCTCCTTTTCTGGCCTTTGAAGGGGTACTTGTGCACGGAGCCTGCGGCTACACAGCACAACCTACCGTTCCAGCCATGTCATTCCAGAAGCCAATTTCACAATAACAATCTGCGACGTTATAACTCCACGATAACATTACAAATGTTTTGTAACATTGTGCAAGAAATTATGGCCCATTTCGTGACAGTTACACAGTGCTGCATAAGGCCATTACTTATGCAACCAATAATTTCCTTTTCTTATGCAGTCATTTTAGGTGGCATAACCTACGGCAATGTGACTGCACACGGATGATTTTCGAGTTCCTCATTTCCAAGCTACTCAAAATTGGTAAGGAAGGGAGAGTTAGGGAGACCACTTTGAATGACATTCGAACGCATTGCTGAAGCTTAAAGGACTGTTTGGGTTATGCATAAGACAGAGCACAGAATGCAAAAAAATGTGACCCAAAAGTAAGGCCAAAAAAAAAATAAGTCGGTCTCTGGTCAGCGCGCGCGTCGATTTTAATCATGCGCGTCGATCTTTTTTTTTTCCAAAATGTTCCGCGGTAGCTCCAACAGCGCCCTCTATTTCCGCACCTCCTCAATTTTTTTTTTACCAAAGAGCACCAAGGAATGGGAAATTGCACCAAGGCAAATGATCGAAAGCACCAAGGCAAATTATGGAGGACACCAATGTACATGAGGACACCAAAATAACAAAATAGTACCCCACCTTGTCTGTACAATCCAAGCTTGAAGAAAAAAAGAAAAAAAAAAAAAAAAAAAAAAAGCCGCGTGGCCGCGTCAATTCCGAAACTTTGGTCTGACCAGAGACCGAATATTTTTTTGGGGGGGCCTAACATTACAAGTTTTTTGTAACATTGTGCAACAAATTATGGAACATTTCATGACAGTTACACAGTGCTGCATAAGGCCATTACTTTATGCAACCAATAATTTCCTTATCTGATGCAGTCATTTTAGGTGGCATAACCTACTGCAATGTGACTGCACACGGATGATTTTCGAGTGCATAATTTCCAAGCTTCTTAAAATTGGTAAGGAAGGGAGAGTTAGGGAGACCATTTTGAATGACATTCGAACTCATTGCCGACGCCGCCCGACGCTCATTGGAAGATGCTACGGCCAGGCATGCAACTGGGAATTTACAACAAAAAAAAGGAAATTACAAACTACACAAGCTTTTGTACAGTGTTTTTCAATTTGTAATGGCATTCATGAGAAGTAAAAAACGAGGAAATCAGCGGATCTGAGGAAAAGTTGCATGCCTGTATGGCTATGTGCACATTCATCGTAAAATTAGCGTAGCGTACTTAGCGCTGTACACGCGCGAACCAGTACTGCAAGCACGCGGTGTGTACGGTCCAAGGGGCTCTCAAATGTGGTAACTATGCGCCCTCTCTTGTTTGCGCACAGAGCCCATAGCCGTACTCTGAAGAAAGCAAGACTAGACTTTTTTTTTAAACGTTGGTTGAAACTAAGTCGAATTTTGTGACATAACTTGTAAAAACAACGTATGCTGAAGCTTAAAGGACTGTTTGGGCTATGTATAAGACAGAGCACAGAATGCAAAAAAAATGTGACCGAAAAGTAATATGAAGCAAACATGGGTCTGATTTGTTACCTTGCAGACACTGATTATGATACTCCTCAGCTTGGATGAAGTAGGACTGTAACTTAGCAACCACTACGTCTGCACACAGCTCAAAGGTCTCATGTATGGCTTGTGGTCTGGTCGGTGGCCGCAATCCCTTCTGACGGTAGTACAGCTGGAAAAATCAAAAATATTTGTGTCTAATACATAAGTAAGATGGATTTATTAAAATGTTCTTCTCAAATCTGAATCTACATTCCTAAAAGAGGCTTTCCAAAAAAAATATTCCTCTAAAGAAAAACAGACTACATAATTAAATTGATCTTTTACGCCAGCAATGACAGTTGGCTAGGATGGCATTTGAATGTTCATGTAAAACCTAAAATAATGGTCTACTCATTGAGCCTAAATTTTCTAAAACTCTTTTAAGATTGCCAGATGACTTAAAAGATGAACAACAAATCCATGCCAATTTCTTTCCATACAAGCCTGTCCAATAGACCATTATCGTGTTGCGGCCATTTGGATTTTTCCCATTCAAATCAACATAACCAAAGCGAGGCTGGAGGGGAAAAAAGTCTGGTTCCTTTGTGCACACACAAAATTATCATTCAGTACTGTTATTGGATACAGGGAACATGATTGCAATGGTGGCAGCATGATAAAGGTCTATACCAAATCTACAAGATGGGGTTTGTGTCAAACATTTGGTATTTTTTAGGAAGCAGGTGGCAAGATGTTTGAAACCAATCGCATTTGTCTCAGTGCACAATTGCATTCGAGCTTTAAGCATTTGCTTTCAAGGCAACTGTAATGACATTATATTAAATGAAAATATTGAAAAGACCAACAAACAAATAACGACATCAATCTTAAAAAGTTTACTACATGATGAAAATATATAAACCTTACATTTTTTTCACAATTTGACTTAAAATAAAGAAGGTTGCAAATACAAACCATCTATGAACACTACAGGGGATTTTGGTTCCACATGCTTCTGGCATATTCATGAAAGGTTCAAATTCCTTCTTTCACAGCCCTTGAAATTCAGTGACGTCAGGCACATTTCGACCACAAGACAGGTCCGGATTATCCAACAGGCACAGTAAGCACTATGCCTTGGGCCTACGAAAAATTCAGGGGCCTACGAAAATACTGCAGTGTGCCATAAAAGGCATTATCTGCCTACCAACACACACACACACACCCACACGCAGAGAAAAGTTTTTAAAAGGTTTTAGGGTCTCTCTCCAAATTTTTGATTTCACCGACTCACGCTGTACAGCATGTAGGCTTACATGTAGGCCCTACGTATTCAATCTACGATTAAAGTCTGCCGTTCTGAAGCACGGTGCCAACAATGGGCGTAGATCGGTGGGGGACATGCTGTTTCCTGGGGCCTACGAAACACTTTAATCCGGGCCTGCCGTGAGGATCCATTTTTGGACCATAAGGAGTTTGAGAAAGATAAGCAAGGTGTTGTCCCCCTAACATCAGATGTGAGAGGAAAACACGGTCCATCATACTTACATCCGCAGTCATCAGCAGTCCTTCCAATGCGTCCTGCAAGATACGTCTTATCTGCGCTAGGAAGTGCCTATTTGTCAAAAGCAAGAAGGTTAATCCGGGCTGGCATCATCCGCCAACATTTTTTTTTTTTCACCTTGCAAAATTACATTAGATACAAAACAAAGTCTTGAAAGGGGCCAGTCACGTTTGCAATGTTTCCTCAATAATTATTTGTCATTACTCGGGCAGCCCACTATTTATTTTACCTCTGAATCAGCATGTAGACTAAAGCTCAACTGAAAGTAAAGATCTGTGTTTAAAGTTAGTTATGGACAGATAAAAGCAAGGCCATTTTCACTGAAAATTGAACTAAATTTTTATTTAAAGAACACAAATCCTTTTTTAGGTTTACTTCAGTTACAGGAGAGAGAATTTGGATAATGACTTACGTTTCTCGCTCTGGTCTATCTCCAAAGACGTAATATTTTGGATCAAATTTGAGGTGGCTGTGTTTATTACGCTGTACCCTGCATTAGAAATCAACACAAACAAAAGCAAATCATTGAGTGAAAGGGTCCATCCAATGTAATCATTTTAATACAATCCCTGAAAATGCACCTTTGCGTCCCATTTAACCTTATTTTCAATATTCGTTTTGCCATTTTCTAGGCTATCTTGGTGCCTTTTTGGTTTTTATTCTAATGTGAATTTCCATATTCATGAGCAAAACTGTGATGTCATTCCTGGCAGAAACCTCATGTTACAGCTATTTCAGCATAAAAAAGTTGCTAGAATATTGGATATTTTTCCCATCGTAAATTTTATTTTCTTTGGTGATTCGTTGTTGTGTCAGTGCATGGCAGTAAGCGAGTGAGCAAACTTTTCTCACAGATATTTTCAAAGAGCAAATTTTGGGTTCACAATTTGAACAGAAAACCCCTAAACTGAACAGTGTCTTCCTGAAATGACATCACAGCAACAGTGCCCTTATTTGTCAGGAAAAGTATGGAAAAATTTTAAACGTCTAAAGGAGTGCACTTTTCAATAAAATTAACCAAAAAGGGATGTCAAATAGTTTTCATACATTTAAGAGGAGTAGAAAGTTGCACAAAATATGTACCCAAGTAAAATTCATGTCACGGGCTCTTTAAGCAAAAAAACATAAGGCAAACAAAAAAATAATGAAAAATGTTCTTCAGTTTTTCCACTTTGATGGGTATTTTTTTTCCCAACAAAAATGCATAGTGTGAATCTTGGATAACTTGGCTACTCAAAAATACAAAACAATCAATATCGAATTTGACATGATTTTCTATTATATCTGACATCAGGCATCAATTACTCAAAAATAGGTTTTGGGGGACATTCCTCCTTTTGCCTCAGTAGGTCACATATGTAGGTGCCTGCGTGTAGTCAAGGGTAAAAGGTAGTAATTTATGGTTTTGGGTGTTTCCCCTCATTTTTTCCAAAAAAAAATTAGGGTAGGGGCTGTCAAAATAGGGTAGGTAGGGTAACCGGAAGCAGAACAGTTTTTTTTTTGGCCTTACCATCCAAATAGATATGCAATGTATAATGCATATGAGTGATTGACAGCTAACTCTTGCTGGAACATTTCTGCTTCGCGGCTCCGTGATATTAGGATCCAGAACACACGCCTAACTGTTTAAGTCTTCAACAAGAGTCGTCTCCTATCATTCACTCACCCTGAGGCACTTCTCCTAGGATTACCGCTCTCCACACCCTGCCCCATGCCCTTCCTGGCCGGCTTCATTCGGTCCTTGTCTGCTAGGCTCTTGACCTGCAGGCCACCCCGCCCCAGGCCCCGGGCCTTGGCCTCCTCTGTCTGTATGGTGGACTGTGTGCCTGGGGGTCTGATCACCCCTGGGGTGTGGGGTGCGTCGGCCAGTGTGTCGCCCTCCCCGCTCAGCTTCACTTTCATCTTTTGGGACCTGTATCAGATGGAATTTGTCAGTGTTTATCTCCGGTATCCTTGGCATGAAATGACGGGGATTAATTCTAATTCCCCGGATCAGATACCAGCCCGTCTCTGGTTGCTCCTCCCCAGCTATTGCCAATACCCATTATACTCCAGGGTGGGGAGTGGCAAATTGTGGTAAAGTGACTGGCCCAGGGACGCAATATCAAACCCCTGGCCCTCTAATCAAGCACCACGTCCAGCAGGGCCCAATTTCATGGCGCTGCTAAGCACAAAAATTTGCTTAGCACAAAAATAGCCTGGCTTATAAAAGTAAGTTAGCCAGTCAAAACTTCACGTCATGTGTATTGTTCGTGATTAGTATTCAGCTGTTATTTGCTTAGCATGAAAATCACATGGAGTTTTGGCTGGTAACCTACTTTTATAAGACAACCTATTTTTGTGCTAAGCAAATTTTTGTGCTTAGCAGCGCCGTGAAATTGGCCCCTGCTTCCCTTTGCTTCAAGGACACAACTACAGATTCTATTTTTTAAAAAAAGGGACTGTCTACCACCAACAGGCTTTAAAAGTCATGCAATGGCAAAGTCTTTTTTTTTAAATCAATCGGGTGGCTGTTTTGACCATAAATAGAAATGAATTGTTTGAAGTTGTGTTGAACAATTAAACAATATTGAATTGTGCTCTTGGAAAGAGTTCCATACTGGGCCACCACTCATATTCCATAATATGAACTGAAAAGTACCAAAAGTTGTAAATCTGATGAAGAAACACTTTTTAAGGAGTGCAAAAATTCTTAAAATACTTCAACTTTTTCTGTCATGGCCCATAGACTTAGTGCAGGAGGTCTGAGCAGTGGCCCAGTATGGAATTCTTTCCATGCTCTTTTTTTGGGGGGTGGCAAAAGTTATGGCTCTGACACAGAATAAAGCCATTTGCGAGTAACCTATACCCTTTGGGATTTACATTTGAAAAACGTCTGGTACAATGACTTGCTCAGAATGCTTGGCACATTTTAACTTTGAATTCTCCAGACCAAAGACACTGTTGCTAATCACAAGATTCGGGGCAAGCTCTTGCATAGTTACGTAAGAGACGCTCAGCACCAATACATCGTTCACAATGGGTGAGAATGGCACAAAGACACCAGACCATGCCGGAGCTGGGGGTTGCTAGCATAAGGCTTGCCCCGAATCACGTGATATAGTAACAGTCTCTTTGGTCGGGAGAATGCTAGGTTAAGACGTGCAAAGCATTGTATTAAGTCAGCGTTCCAGATTTTATTCAAATTTAACTCGCAAATGGCTTATTTAGTTAGTTGTATAGGAGTATTGAGTTTGGAAGCATTTTGAAGTTGCTGATTTACTCTTTTCAAAAATACTAACTTCTAAAAGTGAAATTTTTTGACTTTACAGCTATTTGATGTTGGATGGTCAGAAATATTTGGATCAACTCACGTCAGTATGTTCTTAATGAGCGACACAGCTGAGTCCTCAATTTGAGGTTTGGCGGCCTTCAGCGTCGTCAATGTAACCGTGGTTGTCAGGGCCGTTGACCCTTGACCCGTCTGTTGTGTTGGTGGTTTCTCCTCTCCAGTAAAGGCCACCTTGGCGCTCTGGCTGGGCAGGCCCGATTTCTTGGCCGGGGAGTCTATGAGGAAGGTCGGATGACGGAGGCAGTTGATGTACTTGCTGCGATCATCAAAGGCCTGGAAGACCAGCTTGAGACTGTCCAGTAGCTGGGTGGGCGTGATTTGCTGTTGGGGAGTGGAGACACAATAAAATAATAGCTTTTCTGTCTACAAGAGCTCTAATTTCTTTCAAGTTTGGGGGTTCTAGTAGTCTTAGGTAAATAAATTGTTGCTCCAAGACTTTTGTGCAATTTCATGGCAGCTCTTTTTGTCGTGTGTAGTACGCGTACATCCGAAAATGGACCGTATTTGTCCGCAGAAATAGCACATGCGCACTATTTTCCCCCATTTTTCAGGGGGGGGGGAATTTTACAAGATCCACAAGAAATAGTTGCAATAGCGTTTTGTGGTGATACTTATTCCGTGTAATAACACGCTCTTGCGACAGATGATCACGTACCCAATGTACAGCAACAAAATATTGACCCTAGACTAGGTGCAACTAGTGTGGGATATTTGGAAAGCTTTGGGGTGGTAAGTGGTTGCAGGTTAGACTCCCTCTGGTTCGGAGTTGTGCTGTTCATGGTACAACCTTGTTTGTATACAAAAAATAAATGTGTTAATATCCATTTTTTTTTAAACATCCATTCACAGTAGCAAGCAGTATTTTGGAGTAAAATATATTACATGAGGAGGAGAGTTGTATACTTTAAAGTGGCAGATCCCCCCCCCCCTCCCCCGCCTGACTAATTTTATGATCCTAGTAAAATGGACCAAAAAATAATATATGGAGTGCTAAAGTTCAAAAATTTATTGTCAAATTGCCTTAAGTAGAAAGCAGAAGAAAGCATCATATATTTCAATTTTTGAATTTTTTTTGGCGGGGGGGGGGGGGGGGGGGGGGGGGAAGAGAATGCCCCCACCCCCTCAACTCCCCCTTTTCCTGAAAGCTAGATCCACCCCTGGCTAGACTACCAAGATAAGTTGAAAATTCATACAGAGAAAAAAAAATGATTTTATCAAAGAACATCTTTATTCAAGTAATGTTGATTACAACTTTACAAATGGCCAAAAACAAATCTGCTAGGGGACATTTCCATTGCATGCAACGAAAATTGCATGCAAAAAAACCCCAAACAAGTTGGCCTCTCTGTGGTGACCTTTTGGTGGCGAATTATCTGTGAATAAACCAGTTCGGTATCTCGATGGAGCAGTCTATGTCAAAGGTCATCTGGATAAAATCGCTGACGTGTTGAAACGTGATGTTACGCCAGAGTTGTAATGACTCGAGTCAATGACTCGACTCGAGTCCGACTCGTGTCACGATTTTTGGTGACTCAATTCGACTCGAGTCCCTAAGGGCAAAGGGCAAATGACTCGACTCGACTCGAGTCACTGCTAGCAAATGACTCGACTCGACTCGAGTCCCTCATCAGAATGACTCGACTCGACTCGATGAAGGCTAATGAGACTCGAGTCCCAAAAATAAAAGCAAAACTTTGCGAAGAATATTTGCAATGACTTACGCCGGTGCCGGTTTTTGTTAACGTCACGTTAGAATGTTCGCGAATAATGTATACATTATACATACGTGGTTTGATCAGTGTCCCCATTAGTTGAATGGCGATCAGCTGGCACCCCCTTTTTATTTTCATTAAGAGGCAAATGTGGTGTCTCTTGTGTTTATTTATTGTATAGTGCTCAAATATTTGTGACTGGAATTGACTCAAGCTAAATACCTGACTCGACTCAACTCGACTCGACTACACACTGTGACTCGACTCGACTCGACTCGACTCGACCGTCTTGACCTAATGACTCGACTCGACTCGAGTCACTTCTTCAAAATGACTTGACTCGACTCGAGTCACAAAAATCAGTGACTCGTTACAACTCGGTGTTACGCGGACGCCCATTCTGCTTGTAATTAACAAGCGAGCGCCCAGGTCCGTGTGTGTTCATGAGCCTTCGATGAGCGTTCGATGATCCTGAATGACCTGTGACCCATATCATTGTGCGCATACGCAGTTGAAAATACCAAACTGGAAAACATGTGATATCAGACTCATTTTTCCAGAGCGGGTGAGAAAGGCAAACCAAATGACAAGATACCAACCTCTTTATCCAGGTTAGGTTTCTCGCAGGCGTCCACGCGTCTCTCCAGCACGTTGAGGTGATGCATGAGGGCCTGGGCCTGGGCGTTACTCTCGGCGACCTCCGACTTGATCTTGACCTGGGTGTTGGTCAGCCAGCGGGTCAGCTTCTCGATGAAGGTCAGGTCAAACAGGTGGTGCTTGAACCTAAACACAATCAACAAACATAAAGAAGACATACTAATCAAGGCTCTTGGAATTCCACTTTGTGATCGTGGAGTTGTTTTTTACTAACCCTCCTAGTGTGAAGTCAATATCAAACCTGTTAAAACCCTGCAGGTCAGTTAAAAGTGAAGGGATATGAAGAGTTATGAAGAGTTATTATATGAAGAGTTATTGAAAGTAAGTGTCCCACATAGAGTCACGAACTGCACAAAAACAGTACTGGGAAGAGCAGTGAAGCGTGATCGAATCTGCCTGCTTGTGCTGAGCTTAACCACACAAAGGAATTCGGCGATTCACAATGCAGTGCGCCACCAAGAGTTTGCCACGGAGAGTCCATTTTTCAACTTTACGGTCAACAAAACACGGCCCATTTGAATGCGTGTCAGTAGACAACTTGAGCTAATTTGTTATAGATAGGGCATAGCGTTCTGCCGCCTTACCAAAAACACCATATTGATAAAAGAAAAGAAAAGGGCTAACAGATACTCGAATTATACGCTTACGAAACTACTGACCGGAAAAACAATTTTAAATGTCTCATGCTGCGAATTTGTCGACCATCTCCCACAATGCACTGGGAAAAATGAACTCTCCATGGCAAACTCTTGGTGGCGCACTGCATTGTGAATCGCCCGAATTTTGCATGGATTTGAAGTGTTATTCTAGTGTTATCCAAGACTACCTCAAAGCAATCTGAAGTGCGTGTGCTAGCTCTATGAGCAAAAGCAGTTTTGCGAACCTTAAGGGGTTGTGAAGTGCAGAAGACTAGCTGGAGGGTTAATCATAATAATAATAATATTAATAACTGTATTTATATAGCGCTTTTTGCCAGAGGATACAAAGCGCTGGGGGAGAATGCAACCAAAGCCAGGTAAATGAAGTATATGAACATATGAGACCCATTATGTAGCACCTTTTTGCTAGGTGCTGCAGCGCATATTGCTGCCACTGCCAGAAAACTTCTCTTAGCGACAAGTGTTACTGGGTTCTTTAACGTGCATTACACAACACACGGGACCTACGGCTTTACGTCCCATCCGAAGGACGAAGCAATAATGGTAAAGTGCCTTGCTCAAGAGCACAAGCACTATGTTCCCACGGTCAGGATTCGAACCCGTGTACCACGGCACACGAGTCGAACACCGTAACCATTGGACCACAGCGAACCAATGCATGCATGCAATGTGTTCCTCTATAGTCCATACTTGTTTTTCGTCCCTACACCCCTAGGTTTTGTACCTGTCTTCAAATTTGTTAGCAATGTCCAGCGCCTGTTCCAATCTCCTCGCCTCCATGCCTTCAAGGTCAGCCATGACGAAGCCCTCAGCCGAGTCTATCTTGATGGCCAGTTTCTCCAGCTTCTTCTTGTAGGAGTCGATCTCCTCAGGGGAGAAGTTGCCACCGTCAGAGAACAGTCTACACAAAGGATGGTATGTAGTATATAAATGTATTATACCTTATACATTTTGTGGGGGTCCACTCACAGATTTATCATAGTCTTGAGATATTTCAAACTTTTGTCTTTCAAACTATTCCGAATGAAACTATTGAATGTCTTTGCCACCCTACAAAGCTGAACGCTCAAACTAAGACCCTCCATTTCGAAAAATGGCCACCAAGGCCACCACAGACAAATTCAGAGATGGCACTTTATTTAAACTTTAATGATTGGGTATACAATGGAGTGTGGCCTAGTGGTTAGGGCAAGTGTGGCCTAGTGGTAAAGGATATATGACTCATGATCAGAGGGTCAGGGCTGGTCATGTGTTGTGTCCTTGGGCAAGCCACTTCACCGCCACTTGCCTCTCTCCACCCCCGAGTATATCTGGGTACCGGCATTAATTGGGGAGTAACCTGCGATGGACTAGCATCCCACCCAGGGGGGATAGAAATATTCTCAGTCGTTTCATGCTACTGAAACAAGAGATAAACGACGGCCTGATGGGCCACATTGGCTTGTGACAGATTTTACTTACTATAAAATGGATGTGTGCCAAGTTTTATACTTCATAAAGTGCAAAACCTTCACAGTTATACGCTGGACTACATTGATTGACCATTAATAAATACCTTGGAGAGTTGATGGTTTCTGATTGGTCGAGACTCGATCACGTGGCCGGGCATTAACGGTGATAATGGACCGGCTTCAAAGATCAAGCGAATAAATGGCCCCTGAACCAGCATTGATCAAGCCCCGTCCAGCCTCATGCAAGCCAATGATTGGTCCAAATATAGTAACAGTCCTGCGGTAGCTTGTAACAATAGAGCACTGCACATGCCCTCAACCCCCATCGCGTGAGACTGACGCGCGCGTACGCAACACAGTTGCTAGGGATGCGTGCGTGCGCGTGCGTAAGGAAGTTTTGAAACGACATCGTACAGCAGTGCAGTATATACTGAGGATGTTTACGACGAAAGCGTAGATCTACGATTTATTTTCTTTGAACACTTCACCCACCGACATATTTACCTTTCCTAAACCAAGCATCTTTGTAATTCCGGACACAAGGAATGTGTAAACGAGATTTCAGCTTCCTCCATCAGGTAAAGATATGAAAGCTGTTAAGCTAAAATATGGCCCATGAACATGAACACAAAAAAGTCTGGAAATATCGCTGGAAAAAAGTCACAAAATTGGAGCATTTTAACTCAAATGACTGGGTGTGGGGGTGACCGCTGTTAATGGACCTCGACTTCGTCTCGGTCCATTAACAGCAGTCACCCCCACACCCGGTCATTATCATGCAGTGAAGACCGGCTCCTCACACTGTTATTCCCTTAATAACAACCTTGATATAGGCGTGGTCATTCATATGGACATTTCCATCAGGTAATAGGAAGTGTTATTTGGAAATGGCTTTGTTGGAGAATGACTACTATTAATTACAGCTTGATCCTTAACAAAAAGCCAAATGTAAGTTCTAGGAACAATTTGTATGCTTTTATACTCACTTAGGACAACTGTAAGTTTGAACACAAATCGTCTGAGGTTCCCACTTACTTGAATGACTTGATGAATCTAGCGTTGGATTCTCTCAGCATCTGCAGCGTGTCATCCAGGTACTGACGGAACTGCCTGAGTGAGACACGGATGACATCCATGTGAGTCTCTACCTTGGTGCTGACCTGATGTGACAAGGCTACAAGACTAAGGGGACACAAAGAGAGAAAAGAGTAGATTACAGTCGAAAACCAAGGGACAATTACATGACCCTGCTCGACAGTTAACAGAAAAGTTGTGCACTGTAGCAGCAAATTATGCTAACCCCAAACAATATGTTCTCCGCTCAGATGTGCTAACAGTTGCCCGTGCATGGAGATTTTTATTGTTACGTCACTAATTGAAGGAAATATTTCACTAAGGTTGGTGTGCCTTTTGCTGAGCTTACTGCACAGCAAATGGATGGATGGATGAAGCAGAAACTCATGTGCTTAGTGGCGCAATAAATCATGTGCTTCGCAACGCAGTAAACTGGGGCCCAAGTTCCAATATCAGATTAAAACGTCATGTTATACAGGTTGTCCCACAAAAAAAAACTAACACTCGAAAACCAATTAATAAAGGTATATTGCACGTGAGTTTTGGAATATTTTCAAATTACCTCTTAAAGTCAGAAAACCAATCTACTATACAAACTTTATTTCATTCAGATCGATGCATTGGAACAAACACTATGCTTCATTGAACTCAAGGGTTAAAAAACTGTCTTGGGCCACTTTTCTTGAAAGTGAGAAAGCACATTTAGAGAAACACACAGGATTTATTTCCTTTGTTCAAGAGTAACGTGTCACTTGTTCTACCGGCTTCGATCTGTAAACTTGATAAATAAAAAAAGTGGCCCAAGTGGTTTTTCAAGTCCCGTATTGTGATTGCTGTATCTTTTGAACAAAATATCCTAATGAAACCAGATAAAAAGCATTTGGAAGACCAATTATTCTACTCAGCAATACATTAGACACAATTTTGAATACTACCCCCACTTTTCTGAAAACATGCTCGATTCGACTGTTTTTTTATGGGACGACCTGTATATTCTGACTGGTTTCCTATTTAGCAATTTGCTATCTGCTATTTTCTGCTTGACGGCTCTGCAAAACTTGGCTCGGCAATTAACGGTACAAAATAAAATGAGTCAAAGTAGCACAAAACTTACGTGGCCGACTTGCTAGCGTTGACAAACACCTCCTCCAATGCGTCAATCTCGTCCCGGAACTTCTCGGCCAGTCGGTTGTGCTCGTGCTGCATCTCGGCAAATCGGGACTTGACGTCATTGAGGGCGCCGTTGATGCCTTTGGAGTGGCGTGAGACGCGTTCCTGGTGGAGGACCAGCTCGGCGGCACGGACGTGGTGGATGTCCAGCTCAGCACGCTTGGATCGCGGACCATGCAGGTGAAGGCGGAGATCCAACTCGCTGTTCAACTCCTCATTCTGGAGTAAAACAAATACTCATTAAAATTGCCATCGAATAAACAGCATTCTAACTGTTTAAGTAGTGCCCTCCAAGTTATAATTCATTCTTAAGTCAAATCCACCTTTTTAGTATTTCCACCCAATTTTGTGAGCTTGAAGAATCTTCTGGCTGCAGTTGGGATTGGAATCATTTTCCTGGCTATCATTCATCATGGCAAGACCTCAGTTTAATGCTCAAGGGCAAATGGTTCCAATGCCAAACCACATCAGCTTGTTTTCACAACATGCAGGATTTTACACAGCTTACATTTAGCAATGAAATTGATTGAGGCATGGAACTTGGTCACAGTGTCCAAAAATGTTGTTGTGATCAATTGTGCAGTGATGCGTGACTGAAATTAAATGAAACTCATAGGAGTTGAGGCCAAGGCTTAGGAGTATCTGCACAACCAAACATTTTCTAAATTGACCTCATGGTTTTGTAGTTATTTTAAAAACAGTCAGACCAACACTTTTTTGGGGACACACTGTTGAGCACTTATCACCAAAGCTAAGTCTCAAAGGGCTTCACAGTTAGGGACCGTGACCATTCAGCCCTGATATGAAAAGGGCCCCCGGTACCCCGTCCGGTCCAAAGCCAGTCCGGTCTTCAGCCCAGTCTCGTCCGGTACATGGTTGTGTCTGACCAGAAGTTTTGAAGTCAGTCAGGCGCATCAATTTATTGCCCTTCAGAGAACGTCCAGAGCAGAACAATAGCAGACTTACCGGATTAAAGATAAAATCCTTCCATAATGCCTTGGTAATTTACGGTCCCATTGTGCGCGAAACCGCATGGCAGGGGTTTTGATCTGTTCCGACAAAAGTGTTCTATTGTTTCGCGCTGAGAGATGAAAACCACAAGCGGGTTTCTTCTGGGATATATTACATGTGTCAATACTTGCAAACAATAGACCCCATGATAGAGGAGTTCCTGATTAGCAACAGGACCAGCTCCTGGGCCGGTAGCTGGGACGGTACGAGAGGACTTCTTGGGAGGGGACGAGCTAACTGGGGGGCCCTTTTCATACCGGGGCTGAATGGTCACGGGCCCTTATTACCCCCATTCAACAGGCCATGGGACCAATTTTTTCTGCAGCCAAGACCAGCGCAAGTTAGTCTCTTCCCTCACAGCTACCCATTTATACTCATGGGTGGAGAGAGGCAATTGTAGTAGAGAGCCTTGCACAAGGACACAAGCACAACGGGTTGGACACCGTAACCACTGGACCACATCGCCATAAAGCATCACATCTTGACCTACCTTGGCTGCTACCACACTGTTGGCTCTTTCCACCGCCTCCACAGACCACATCTCCAGATGGTTCAGAAACTCTAGACGCATTCTGCAAACAGACAAAACAATTGTTCATAATCATATATAGCATTTAAGACGGAGAGGAAATAATTCGCATTCCAAAAAGCTGTTGACAGAGGCACGAACTCAGCTCCGCCTGTGGTGTATCATCGGAAAAGTCAATATTCATTTCTCGAATTTTCCAATGAAAAAAAAATGTGTAATTGACGATAAGGACTCCATAGTGTTTCTGTTATTTGGGCGTTCATCAAGTCTGGGACCCCTCCATCCAGTTCGCTCTATTTTTCAATTCTTGCAAAGTGTTCATCAATACAAAATGACTTTTGCAGCCTCAAGCAGTCTTGTTTGTTTATACATCAACACAAGGGATTTATCATTTTGAACACTACTTTGAAAGAAACTGCAACATTCATATCCGTTGAAGTTCAAAACATACGAGTGGATTTTCATTTTCTCATAAGGAATGGGGTCTCAGACTCGATGATTACAATTATTCGGATGCACAACTTTGAATTCTGTAAATTACGAGGTTTCCCTTTGTATGCAAATAATGAAGGACAGATGATAAATTGCACAACTGCAGATGCAGAAAACGAGCAGACTGAAACCTGGAGTGCTCTGATGAAACGTGCAAAACTAAAATCAGGTCAACTTTACTCACTCTTTAGCCAGCAAATTTCTCCAAAAATTCCATTGAGCAAAGAAAAGGTCCTCAGTATTTCACCAACCAAGTTTGTAGACTCAATTCAATTTTTAAAGGAGAAATTCCTTCAATATTTTGCACATGAGAGGGAAGTCAAGTGATTTTCAAAATGAGGCTCAAGCCTAGACTACATGTCCAACCATGGTCCAACTATTTGGAAAAGACTGACCTCTTCATTCAGTGTCAATAGTCTGGTGGCTGACTATGGAGAAATGTGTAGTAAATAGAGACTAGTTTCCGGTTCATGCCACATGTTTCTTTTGGCACAGTTTATTGATGCAGTACTGAAGCGGTGCTGGACTGGTTGTTTCAGGTGCTAGCCTATTTTCTTGTATTGCATGTTTTCAATACCTTAAGTTTTGGGACTCTCATACACAGTATTGAGAGTCCCAAAGTTTCGGACTGGGAAATGAGTAACAATTGAAAGTGGCCTCTTTAAGGCAAATGCTTGACTGCATATCGTACTGTGAATTGCTACCACTTTTTCTCTACTTTTTATTGAATACTCACATTTTCCGCAGTTCTTTGAACAGCTCCTCAGGGATCAAGACGTTCTCCGTGTAGGCTGCAACGGCCTCCCGCTCCGCTGCATCACTCTCCGTCAGAAACGTCGCTCCTCCTCCGTCCTGATCCTTCCCAGAATCCTCCTCCGATATCCCATGCTCCCCGGCAACGGTCAGCACATAGAAGGTGGTGCCGGCGTTGGTGGACAGGACTTCCTTCACGGCCATCGGGACGGGGCTCTGGCTGATGGCCGAATCGCCTGGGTAACTCTGGTGGTGTGAAAATCAACAACAAAAATCTTAAGTGACTTTGCTCTAAATTCTGTCAAATCCTTCAAAATTAACCAGGAGATTTGTTGGCAGAATTCAGGAAGATAGACCTTAATATAAATGCATTGCAGGTGTCTCAGAAGGTATTCTTTGTTATTTAAGTTACAATGAATGCAACAAAAGGTTTACTCATGGCTACCAGGGAAATACAAAACCATTGCCCTCTAACTCCGCCTTAAAGGGAATGTACATCATTGGCTTTTGCTGTAATATTCAGATATGAACTATTTGAGGGGTTAGTATAATAGATCAAATATTGTTACCCCGACATGTTTGAAGTTTTGTGTTCGAAAATGCTGGAAAAACCAAGAAAAACAAAAAAGTTCAAGTAGTCTGGTTCCCTGACTCCACTAAAGATGAAATGGATCAATTTGTAAGGTAAGGGAACCAGTCTAGCTGTTCTGCACCCGTTCATGAACATGTAACCAATAGCAAAATTTGGACTAAAAAAATTGGTAGATTTGGAGCAGTAGTTGAAAATAGTTGGGTTTTTCCAACAGTGGTCGGCCGACCACCGTTGGAAATTTATACAAAAATACCACTTTTCTTGAAAATGACTTCACATCTGGTGCCATACTTTTACAGGATGCTTTAGACTGTCATTTACCAACATCGTATTAAGGTATTTCGTAAAAAAATTGGTAGTTTTGTTTTGCGATGTTTGCAAATGTTGTATATTCCCTTTAATGCATAATGTCTATAGAGCCTACACACTATTATATATACTTTTCACGGGGCTGATGTCAGTTAAAACTATATTAGTTAAGAGAATGTATGATTGGGTTCCTGTACAATACTGACTATGAAAGCTTGCCAAAAAAAATGTATCTGAGGTGTTATTTACAATTCATTTTCATCTCAATTATCAACATACAACAAAACAATGCATATAAAAACATACCTTTGCGTAAAATGAAAAGTTGACGTGAAAAGTAAACAATTAAAAAACTTCTAGTCATAAAAACATAATTTGAATGCAAATTAAGAAATGAAAGGAACAAGTAAACACTGACAAACTCTAGGAGCAGATCTTCGTTGAAAAACCCACAAACAAATGAAAAAAATGAAGCAAACTGTTAATTAGAACACATAATATCTATTCTTACATGCAAAAACAAGCAAACAGAATGAGTTAAAGGTCTTTAAGCCAACAAAGAAGAAAAATTCAGTAACAGTAACAAGCATGAGTCTTTGAAGGTGTATAGAAATGCAAGGCCAATTGATCCAACATATTAAACAACTTGAGAAAACAGTTCCTTCTCATAAAGTGGGGAATACTTTACCCTTTTAGGAAATGCCTTTTTCCATTTCATCTTGGCCTGACTAATGCTGCCCTGCAGGGCAGGTAGGGAGGGGAGAGGCAGGCAGGCAGACAGGGAGGCACGGAGGCAGGCAGGCAGGCAGGCAGGCAGGTAGGTGGGAAGCAGGAGGGCAGTGGTGCATGAAGAGAGATGAGCAGGAGGTGAAAGAGGTGCAAGAGATGGATGAATGGAAAGGAAATGAGTAATGGTGTGAACTGGTGAATATGGAGACAATAGAAGAGGGGAACTTAAACTAGGCAGTGCTCATATGTATTGAGCCGAATACACTGAGTAGCTCCCTTGGAGAAATTCTATGTGACACTGATAATACTCCTTTGAGATTGGCTGAAGCATATAAAGTTTGAAGTTTGGAACAAATAAATACCACTTCATCCAAACATTGACCATTGCAATCATTTGAAAGTCACCACAGTCTTGTCTCAATGGAAAAATAAAAACATGAATTTTGCCTACGTGAAACCAAAATTTATGAACCAGTTCGCGCCGGATGACTTGTATACACGCAAAGGTTTTTAGTGGTATTTGGAACAGGTGACTGATAAACATATAGGGAGCGAGGCCGGAAATATTCGTCAGCGACCCGCTCGCAGCGAGCGAGGCCGGAAAATATGAGTGTGTTGTCCGAGGGTGATGGCTTCAACCCGCCTGGCTTGAGGAAGAGTGAAAAGTAATCCCGCCCCTCGTTCAGTTCTTGTCAAAATAATCGATTAATCAATCTGAGTCACTCCTGATACTATTTACCTCAGCGTCACTCAAAAACTTTAAAAATAGGTGGAACAATTTCACAAACATAAAAGTGAGGAGTTTGCTTCTTTTTTGTGTGATTCTGGATTCTGGAAACTTAACCTCTTTAGTGCTTAGAGCCTGAATAGGAATGAAGGATGAGTTTGTGGATGAGACTGTGCGGGATGGGACTGTGAACAGGACTATGGAAGGGAGGTTTAGGACTAGTATATCAAGACAGTGAATAGTAGCAGTGCTGAGATTTTACACACAAAACATAGAACAGACACTAGAACATTCATCAAAAGGACTAGAAAGAGTGAATATGAATGCATGGTTTTACAGAAAAGTCCAGTGATTTTTCACACGGAATGCTCTATAAACAATCAGACTAGTTTTTTAATATACTGCAAGTTAAACCTGCGCGATCCCCCTGGCATGCTGGCAGTATTTATACAGTGAGTTAGTACACGTAAGAACACTTTTCAGTATACATGATGTACTAAATCAACAATGACCTCATTTGACCCTAGATGGCCTTTTACCTCAAATGTCTCAAGTCATCTGAAGTCCCCCTACCCAAAGATTATTGCCACCAAGTTTGGCTGCGATTGACGTCTGACTTTTTAGAAGACACCACTAAACAGTTAACCTAACCAAAATGGAACACACGGACACACAGAAGGAATACACTATCGCAAGATCCCTCATTCTTGGCTTAAAAGCCAGGGGATAAAAAAATTGGATTTCGCCCTTCACCAGCTAACTGACCCAACTTGATGGTCAAATTGTAAGAGATCTGCACTAGTAAGCATGAGGTCATGGGTTCGATTCCCACCCATGAAAGCTTCTAAAAACATTTTCTCACAAACTCTCGACAGGCACTGAGTATTCTGTGCTTATAACTCCATGTCAGTGAAGGGGAAACCCCAGTGCTCAAATTTGCATCACCCTCATGAATATGTAAACAAGGCAGCCAGGTAAAGCTGGTTCCAGAGTGCACAAAATTACATTTCGTCGATTCAGAGTGGCTAAAAAGTTAGTGGTAAAGTGAAGGAAATGAAAAAAATCCACTTTTGTTGTTTTCGCTTGGAGACTTGACTTATTGCCTGCACATGTATCAAGAAAGTACATGAACAACACGTGGTGCCAGACTAATTTACATGTGGTGTAGATACTACAAGGCATACATGAATAAGCAAGCCTTGTAAAGCCGCTCCCAGAAAAGGGTAAAGTGGCAGTCAGTCAGTAAGATAGGTAACCAGTCTAATTCACAAGTGATAGCCAGTCAGTGAGATCTAGGTAACCAGTCTTATTCACAAATAACAGTCAATTAGTGAGATAGGTAATAAGTCTTATTCACAAGTGAGTCAGTCCATGAGATAGATAACCCGTCTGATTCACAAGTGACAGTCGGTCAGTGAGTCAGTCAGTGTGTCAGTCAGTCAGTCAGGTTTATAGACTGGCCCTCTCTGGGGAAAAGTCAATGGGAAAACAGCAAGAATCAAAGAGATTCAACCAACTTACAGTCACGGATCTTGAGGAGGACACCCTACTGTCAGGCGGAGCAGTCAGCTCCCCGGCTGGCGTCGCGCTGCGATGCGTCTTCTTCTTGAGGTGTTTCTTGCCCCGGGATTTGGCCTCCTCATTCAACTCTTGCTCTATCAGTTGTTGCCGTTCCTACATTCCACAATACACACCAAAACAATTGTGTAAAGATGATAATCCGTGCTCTTCCAAAAATTCAAATTTGTTTCTCTTTATACATTTTCAACTTTTTATTCCAACCCCAGAACTCCTTTTTTATTTCTGGCATCTGCAACCCTCTGAAAAAAAGGTTTTTATTTTGGGCACAAACAGATTCATCTTAGGAGTAGACTGGATTCCGGTCTGTACAATATCGATACTGATTGTTGGGCAGGAACCAGCCTACCCATGAGAACGGAATCACTGTTGGGCTGCAAGTAATTCGAAATTTGTAAAGTAATAATTCAATAACTAAATATGGGCCGCTTTTTTCGGTCCAATGCCTCATTCAAAAGTGAACAACTTTTGTATTCAATTGACCTTAACCACTTCGCAGCGGGATTATTTTTGCTGAAACTCTAGATTTTCGCAAAAGGCAAAATTTTCCAGCCAACTTCTGATATACAGCCAAACGCCAGACATACTGATTCGCAAGAGTCATTTCAACAGTATTTGTACGATATTTCTTGCCGAAACCTCGTATGTTTCAATACTCCGGGGTATGCACTAGAGCTTAAGTTGTACAACAATAGGCCGTGCATAACGGTCAATTCTAGATCAACACACGGTCCGCCTCCACAGACTTCACAGACTTTGTGTGTGTGTATGAAAGGCACTAGGGTTTAGCGTGTTTTAGACATCACCCGGAGGCGAGTCGAGGCTATCTTGACGTCTTAACCCGTCAGCCGTGCCTGTGTATAAAAACAGCCAGTGCGTGTTATCACGTCCTTTGACACAAACTGGTTAATATGAAGCCATGAACCTCATACAAGCTAGAAATGTTCTCTGATCAATTCTAAAAATAACAGCGTTGCTGTTGAAACCCCTCAGCCAGAGTCAAGTTATCATCCGGAAACCATTAACCTTTAACTCAACATGGTGACCTTGACCTTTGACCTTTGACCCCAGAACTAGTCCCAACATGCCTGTACCGATGGAAAACCCCCTACCGAAGTTAGACACCAACATTTCATTTCTAACTCAAGTTATCATTCGGAACCATATACATTTAACTCACCAAGGTGACCTTGACCATGGACCTTTTGACCCCAAAACCAATCCCAGCTTGCCTGTACCCAAGGGCAACCCACTACCAAAGTTAGACATCAAAATCTCATTTCTAACCTAAGTTATCATCCGGAAACCATTTACCTTTAACTCACCATGGTGACCTTGACCTTTGACCCCAAAACCAATCCCAACTTGCCTACTCTCAAGGGCAACCCCCTACCAAAGTTAGACATCAAAATCTCATTTCTAACCTAAGTTATCATCCGGAAACCATTTACCTTTAACTCACCATGGTGACCTTGACCTTTGACCTTTTGACCCCAAAACCAATCCCAACTTGCCTACTCCCAAGGGCAACCCTCTACCAAAGTTAGACACCAAAATACCATTTCTAACTCAAGTTATCATCCGGAAACCATTTACCTTTAACTCACCACGGTGACCTTGACCTTTGACCTTTTGACCCCCAAACCAATCCCAACTTGCCTACTCCCAAGGGCAACCCTCTACCAAAGTTAGACACCAAAATATCATTTCTAACTCAAGTTATCATCCGGAAACCATTTACCTTTAACTCACCACGGTGACCTTGACCTTTGACCTTTTGACCTCAAAACCAATCCCAACTTGCCTACTCCCAAGGGCAACCTCCTACCGAAGTTACAACCCCAAACAACATTTCTAACTCAAGTTATCATCCGGAAACCAAGCTACCCGGACGGACGGACGGACGTTCCAGCCAGACGGAATTGTGGGGTGATAGCATTGTGTTCCCATTGTCCCTTTTTCTAAAGATTCTCTTCTGGGGTGATGTTTTTCTATTGTGAAAAAAGTGGGGTGATGTGTCCTGAAAGGAACATCACCCCACAAGGGTGGTATGGTCAGAACGGACACACACACATCCGGACGGACGGACGCCCTAGGCGATGACAATACCCCTCGAGCCTCTCGGCTGAGGGGTAAAAATGATTGCAGTCCTCTTACCGTTGGATGCAGCCTGTCGACTTCAAAGAACGTGCAGACTGCCACGTCGTATCCCCGTAGCTCCTCCTTGACCATATCTGGATAATCCTTCACAATTCGCATCTGGTCCTTGTGGAACTGCTCATAGCTACAAAAGTCATCACCACAACGGTTAATTTATTAGCTTTATTAAAGGGAAAATACAACAGTTGCAAACATTGGAAAAGAAAACTACCAAATTTTTACGAAATAGCTTACTAGGATGTTGGATAAATGAAAGTCTAAAGCATCCTGTAAAATTATGGCACCTGGTGTGAAGTCATTTTCAAGAAAAGTGGCATTTTGTACAAATTTCCAACGGTGGTCGTCCGACCACCGTTGGAAAAACCTAACTATTTTTCAACTACTGCTCCAAATTTACCATTTTTTTCAGTCCAAATTTTGTTTGCTATTGATTACATGTTCATGAACGGGTGCAGGCCAGCTAGACTGGTTTCCTTACCTTACAATTTTACGGCATCTATAAATTGATTCATTTCATCTTAAGTGGAGTCAGGGAACCAGACTACTTGAACATTTTTGTTTTTCTTGGTTTTTCCAGCATTTTTGAACGCAAAACTTCAAACTTATCAGTGTAACACTATTTGATATATTATACTAACCCCTCAAATAGTTCATTTCGAAAATTACAGCAAAAGCCAATGATGTACATTCCCTTTAACTGTAAAATCCAACTATTTCTTCTGAGAAGCTTCCTAAATTCTTGAAATAAATTGTTTTACTAACAGGTTCTCAGAGATCACTAAGCATTCCGGGTCAACAACTTTACATCACTGAATGGTGAAATCGATACATCTCCAAGATACATAAAAAATCTATGAAGTGTTATTTCTACAAGAGTTCAACGACAGGTATAATGAATCTTATTCAAAAGTTCCCCGTTTCATATCAATACTGCCGCTTGTAATTACAAAGCATGTGTACCTTGTTTTGATCTTATCTAGCATGAGCAGTGCTTTTTGCAGACGGTCCTTCAACGTTTCCTCACTGCTTTCTTGCCTCAGTCTGTCCATGATGATGTCAAGATTTGCTTCCATATCCTAAATGTAGGAAAAGACAACAAATATAATCACTACATTTTTTTCTTCATGCTCAAGGATTGTTTAAGATGGGAGGAATCCTCCAAAATCAACCACTGCACATGAAACAATGGAACAATCTCTACATTTTTAATTTACAAAGGTGAAAATCATGCCGTCTCAGTAATCCCATAAATAATCCCACTTGTCCATGGAATTGATTCCATTCATGGGATGATTGGGTCGGGATGGAGTGCAGTGAGTTTGCGCGAGTGTCGAGACTGCGCTGGTTCGTCTGCGCTTTGGTGCATTTTAGTTTTTTACTTTTCTTAAATGTTTTAAATATATATTGATTGTTATCTCTTCATGTTTTTTTTTTAAATATTGTAATAATTGTTGCAATTCAATTTTTGCTGTGATGACAATTTTTAATAAACCTTTTATGAAATGAAATGAAATGAAATTTCTGCACTGACACTTATCACTTCATAAATCGGTAATTGATTTGGGTTTGTATGGTTGAATAGCCGAAAACTAAGTGGGCAATTTCATGGTAACTCGCGTTACATTTAACAGGGATTTTCCTTCAACTCTGCGCTGTTATTCTATAAAGTCACAGCATTTAGAGTGGATTTTTCTCACAGAAGATCCCTTGAACCTCAGTAACTAGCCGCCCCCCCCCCCCCCCAGACCAGCTTTTTGGAGAATATATACACTTAACCATATTTCATCTTGTTGTCCTCTTTAATATGATAATAGGTTTGAGGTTGCTCATACAGTATGTCCCCAAAAAAGTGTCCGTCTCATTATCTTTGAAATAACTACAAAACCATGAAGTCAATTTTGCAAATGTTTGATTGTGCAAATGCTCATTATCCTTGGCCTAAAACCCAATGAGTTTCATTTAATTTCCATCATGTCTCATGACACATTGGTCAACTGATCACAACTACATTTTTGGACACTGTGGCCAAATTCCTTGCCTTGATGAAATTAAGTGCTTTGTTATATAAGCTGTGTAAAATCCTTCATGTTGTGAAAAAAAGGCTGATGTGGTTTGGGATTAGAATCGTTTGCCCTTGAGCATTAAACTGAGGTCTTGCCATGATGACTGATAGCCAGGCAAATGATTCCAATCCCAACCGCAGCCCTTTTTCACAACATGAAGGATTTCACACAGCTTACATAACACAGCACTGAAATTCATTAAGGCAAGTAACTTGGTCACAGTGTCCAAAAATGTTGTTGCGATCAATTGACAATTGCGTAGTGATGCGTGACCAAAATAAAATGAAACTCATAGGGGTTTAGGCTAAGTCTGCAAAATCAAACATTTTCAAAATTGACTTGTTGGTTTTGTAGTTGTTTCTAAAATATTAGTCAGACGGACACTTTGTGGGGACATACTGTATTTTGAAGATTTCATTTTCCACTTTTCAGCCATGTCTACTTTTGCGTGGAATTGTCGAAGTATGCTGTGCTTACAAAAAATTAGTGAAGAATTTTATATAAGCGCAGAATTCTGCAGTTTTCAGAGCAATGAAATCAGGCCAAGGTAATAATTTTTCACTGTTTTTTCTTCTTACCTGGTTCTGATTATCATGTTCATGTCTGCAGTCTTCCAGTCTCTCCTGTAAGTCCCGTTCTTTCTTGGCGAGGCCGATCTCATGCACGTCCCACAGATGGGCCGCCCCCTGGGAAAACTTGAAGAGAGACCGCAACTGCTCGCTGTGCTTGTCAGCTAACTGCTCCAGAGATTTCTGTCAAGGAAGAATGACCATATAGTTGCTTCGCAAAGTATTCATGTCATATTAAAAGTTGATTGGCGATTGTGGAATTCTATAAATTTAGGGTCCAAAGTGTGACAGTTTTTCTGTCCCTGAAATACCTCAAAACTCTGTAAGTTGCCATTCAAGTGTCAATAACAATGACCAAATAATTGCTTTACAATGTATTTATGTCATATCAACAGCTGCTTGATAATTGTGTCATTTTATAAATTAAGGGTCCAAAGTGTGACATTTTCCCCGTCCCTGTTACCTCTGAGCTTTGTAATTTGCCATTCAGGCATCATTAAGAATGACTTCACTTTTTTTGTTTAATTCTTCGGTAAGTAATTTGCTATTCATAATCACTCTTGGAGGATGTTTGCATTAAATTTAAAGAGTGCATCAGAATTATAAAATCATAGATGTCATGTGTAATAGGGATAGGAAAAAAAAATGGACTCAAAATGTGTAAAGTGATGCGCAAGTGCATCTTACATTTAAATGTGGTAACATGAACTGTATGTTAGAAATCATATACTACATGGCCTAAGATATGTCTCTGAAGTTCAGAAACACACCTAGAACAGCCACATTAAAGATATAGTCCACCATTTGTAATTTGTGCATTTTGTTCGTTTATAGCAACAAAAAAGTGCTCAAAATCTAAAGAAGGGTGCTGAACAACTAACCTGATGAAGTTTCAGCTCAGCTTCAGCTGTATATTCCGAGAAAAACAGCATTCTAGGATCTCAATTTCAAACCAAAAGTTGCTGAATCATGTTTTGAATTGGGCCTGAATTCAGCGTCCGAGACGCGTTCTCACTGAGCCGATTGCAGCTATACGCGATGTCGCGCACTGAACCGACGAATTATAGCAACCGCACGCGCGTGTGCGTCGTGCCAATGCTTGCGCGCGCTTCGCCGAATAACAAAACGAACAACTAATTTAAATTTTCCTACAGTGCGTCTTAAGAAGCACCGTTGGAAAGGCCTTCTTTCGTTGATTACTTCAAAATGACAGCTTGCCAGAAAGAATAATTTCACAGGGAGTTTAGTCCCCTTACTATCTTTCAACCAAGTATGTTTTTCAACAATAATTACGCCAGTTACTTTTCGGATGGCTGCAAATGATGGACTATAGCTTTAAAGTCAACTAACATTTATACAGGCTCTGTCTTTACTTACATCAATAGTTTCCAGTGTGTTCTCAAAGATCCTCTGTTGGTTGCCCACCTGCGGCAGGCAGTGCTCCTCGATCACCTCCTGTACCTTCTCCTCCGTGCACACCCCTGCCTCAAGGAGCTCCTCCTGGAATACAAATAGGGATCAAGACAATTAGGTATTCTGCTTGACTGCAGATGGGGTTTTCAATCAGGGTTAATGCAAATTTTAATGCTAGGTATTGCTGTAGCATTGTGTAGTGAGGGCTAGCCAAACAGACCTTATGCTTAGCTCCCATCGTTAAGAGGACTTTTTTTTCTGCTGGGATGGCTATGAGCAGAACCTTTTTGTACTGATGAAAAAGTTATACCTGTATATACATGCACCACTCAAAGAAAATCACCACCTTCATGACCTTAGCCATTAACCCCAGTGTGTTTGAAAAATCATATTAAAATATGCAACTTTTGAAAATGTTACTGAAGAGGTGTTTCAATATGTAGGCGAAATACTTTTTTTTATTTTCAATTTACAATTTATTCCATTTTAAATATAAAAACATTCAATTTATCACTCTTGAAAAACAAAAACAAATAAAACAAATAAATTGTTTTGATAAGTAGTTGTTCAAAACAAAAATTCGTTTGTGAGCTTAAGTCCTATTGTAGACATCCTGAAATCAAATGTACATTTACTGAATGTGCAAATAAAACACAAAATGAATAATGTCACTGCATGAAGAGCCTTTGCAGACAACTCCAAATAACTTTTGAGTTGGTAACTGGATTCTTTCATATATATGTATCGAAATATGAACATGACATGTATATTGATCATTTCAAAGGCCGTATGCCATCATCCAGGGGGAGTGTGGCCTAGTGGTTAGGGTTCGTGACTCGTGATCGGAGGGTCAGGGGTTCGAATCCAGCTGCTGGTCATATGTTGTGTCCTTGGGCAAGCAACTTCACCCACCCTTGCCTCTCTCCACCCAGGAGTATAAATGGGTACCGGCATTAGCTGGGGAGTAACCTGCGATGGACTAGCAACCCATCCAGGGGGAAATAGAAATATTCTCAGTCGTTTTGAAGCCAGGGAAACTGGTGATAAACGCTGGCTTGATGGGCCATGATTGGCCATCATCCACGCATACCTACCCTGTATTTGTCCACCTGATCCAGGCAATCCTGACACACTCTCTCATACTCCTTGTGCAGTTTGCCCAGGTACTTGATGTGTAGCTGTTCCAGCTGTTGGTTGGCCGTAGCCAGCTGCTTGTTCCATTCATACACGGCTGTCTTGGTGGATCCAGGTGGCTTCATTTCCCTATCAAAAATAACAAGGTTTCATTCAATATGGATCTCACAAAGTGGCTCACAATACAATGAATCAGCAAATAAACGTGTACCTACATTTCTTTTTGGGGGGGGGGGGGGGGGGGGTTGGATTGGGGTTTTTTTTGGGGGGGGGAGTTGGTTCACTCTATCCAATATTAACACTTCAGAAAGTCAAATGTATGAAAGAACTTAGACTTTTCATGTATACCTGAGTGCCTGGAGCAGGTCCAGCCTCTTGCTGTTGAAGATCTTTTGTTCCGCCTTCAGCTCATCCAGGAGAAATCCGATCCTGCAGGGATTCTTGACATCCTCGCTCTGCATGAATAACCTGCACGAGTGAAACACGCAACAGTCATAATGAATAGGTGTAATTCACAACTTACAGAAATACTTGCACTGGTGATGTAAAATCCTGCTTTAGGCCAAAAAAAAATTAAGTCGGTCTCTGGTCAGCGCGCGCATCGATTTTAATCACGCGCGTCGATCTTTTTTTTCCCAAAAAGTTCCGCGGTAGCTCCAACAGCGCCCTCTATTTCCGCACCTCCTCAATTTTTTTTCCAAAGAGCACCAAGGAATGGGAAATTGCACCTAGGCAAATGATCGAAAGCACCAAGGCAAATTATGGAGGACACCAATGTACATGAGGACACCAAAAAAGCAAAATAGTACCCCACCTTGTCTGTACAATCCAAGCTTGAAGGGAATAAACATCATTTGCTTTTGCTGTAATTTTCAGAAATGGATGGAATTGGGGGGTTGGAAATATATAGCAAATATAGTTACACTGACTTTTTTGAGGTTTTGGGTTCGAAAATGCTATAAAAACCAAGAAAAACGATCATTTTCCTGTAGTCTGGTTCCCTGACTCCATATAAGAAGAAACAGAGCAGTTTACATACATTGGGGAATTGTAAGGTCAGGGAACCAGTCTAGCTGGCTCGTACCCGTTCATAGGTTTGTAATCGATTGCAAACAAGTGTGATGGTCAATTGGGGCCAGTATTTGAGGGAAAAAAGCCAGTTGTTTCCAACGCTGATCGGCCGATCAGCGTTGGAAATTGATTCAAAAATACCACTTTTCATGAAAATGACAGTATAACAGGTGCCATGATTTTACAGGATGCTTTACACTGTCATTCACCATCAGTCCAGCAAGGTATTTCAAAATGATTTGGTAGTTTTATTTTTTGATGTTTGCAAATGTTGTATTTTCCCTTTAAAGAAAAGAAAAAAAAAGCAAAAAAAAAAAGAAGCCGCGTGGCCGCGTCAATTCCGGAACTTTGGTCTGACCAGAGACCAAATATTTTTTTTTTTGGCCTTATCACCAGTTTCTCATTCGTAGGTCGCACGTAAAAAATTGTGCCGAAATGTCTCAAAAGTTAGTTTGAATTTGCTGACACTCGCCATATAAGTCGTATGCCATGTGACTTAACACCCTGCAATCTTCATTTTGCCACAATTTGATTTAAACTTACTCTCAAATCTTGTGAAGTATAACCCAATAAATTGATAAAGGAATTTTTCCATTCATGAAATTTGTTTGTCAATTCATGCTGTTGCCATTTCACGCATCACCTTTAGTAACGCATATTGCGTGTTATTGCGTGTATTGCCTGTATTGCATGCACTTTTCCTTTTAAACTCTACTGCGTGGTCACCGTACAAGGAGGAATATCAAGCGCAACACACGAACCAAAACTTCTCCAGGTCCTGTTGTGTAAATGAGTTAAACATGACAAAGTGTCTTGGGGAATGTAAGTTTCGTTTATCGTTATCCTTGAATACATGCCTAAGGATAATGTTGCCAAAAATCAAATCAATGTAAAACAAACATGTTAACATGAATGTCGAACCATTCATGCATGCCGGGTTTCAGCAGTTTTACAGTGGTAAGTTTTGAGAAATTTCTGTGCAACTATTTTGTACTATTGTAGTAGTAAGTAAAGTCTGTCACGAGCCAATGTGGCCCATCAGGCCGGCGTTTATCTCCGGTTTCAGTAGCATGAAACGACTGAGAATATTTCTACTCCCCCTGGATGGGATGCTAGTCCATCGCAACTTTTGTTCCATTGTAGAGGAATTTTATTTCCTGAACAATGATGCACAACATGTAGTACACATAGGAGAAAGGACACCAGCACCCGATTTCACGAAGCGCTGCGACGCGTCGCAACTCAAGTTACGACGTGTAACACGTCGCAACTCGCGACGCGTCGTATCTTCCATTTCATGAAAGTTGCGATGTGTTGAACGCATCGTAAGTTCCTTGACAACGGCTTAAAACACGTCGCAAGTTACGACGTGTCTAGTGGTCATCGCAAAATAAGAAGAGTCATTTCTAAGCCAGTTTTATGCCACAAACATTACATTAACAAGATTATAATACCGAGGCAATGTGTGTAAAGTTGTAAATAGAAAATTCATTGAATAATTATGAATTAGACCGGAATATTAGAGTTGAAATTTCAAAGTAGCTATACAGTCCAATGAGAGCTTGTTTTCCTTCAAAATTGCATCGCACGGCCGCCATTTTGTTTTACGTTTTAACAAATTTCAAGCTGAGATCCGACGACTCTTTGTTGAATATCAGACGACTATTTACTGTACGCTGACTAAAGACATAAAACAGTCACCGAGTTGTGCTATAAATACACCTACGACGCGTCGTACTTACGACGTGTTGAGTGAAATGGATCGCAGGACGCGTCGCAGCTGCGACGCATCGTAGAGATACGACGCGTCGCAGCGTTGCGATGCATCGTAAGTTACGAAGAGTTTGATGAAATCGGGTGCAGGCTACGTTGAGGGGCTACATACGTGAACTTGTCGACAGCAACGTCAGTGTTCAGCTGCTTCCAGTCTGCCACCCTGGTCTCCCAGACGCGATGGTGGTTCTTATCTCTCTCCACGTCCGTCTTCATTAGTCTGGTGTTCAGGTCCGCGTAGGCCCGACGGTTGTTGAGAATGGTCTGGTTGATGACCTGCGCTTCCTTGCTGATCAGGCGCTGCACGTCTGGCGGCATGAGGAAGGCGATCTTCTCCATGTTCTTGGCGTAGGACTTCAGGACATCTTGGATCTGGTACAAGTATTAAAGAAGGTATAATATTTATATGAGACTTGAGGGTTTACATGGTGGAGAGATCAATAAGTGAGAGGTTTGCGGTAACATCATGTGAACTATTTCTTTTGTGAGTAGGTGTGGTTCTGAAGAGAACCTGTTGGTTTAACTCGACGTTTCAAACACTATGCTCTGTTCATCAATCGTCATCAGGATGATGATGAACTGACATTCTCCTGATAACGAACAACGCATACTGTTCAAAACGTCGAGTTAAACCAACAGGTTCTTTTCAGAACCACACCTACTCACAAAAGAGATAGTTCCACATGGTTACCGCAAACCTCTCACTTATAATATTTATATTTGTGGGTCTATGCATAAAGACGTTGTAATTTCCATTTTCAACGTGTAAACAGTAAAGTACTTGAAATACAAATCAGTCGTCGATTACACGCACAAGAATTATTATCATTATTAATTATTAATCATTTCTGTTAATGAAACCAAGGACTGCTCAAAAGCGCCCTAGGCACTGTAGCGCGCAAGCCTGAAGAAACCTGTAGAGAGAAGACAATGAGAAGAAATTACAGTTTTAGAGGTGGGCAGAAAACCCCAGAAGATTATTCTGGGGAAAACCCACGGAATCAAGCAATGAACTGAAAACCAAATCCACATATTGGCCCGGGAGGGAAACGAACCCGGGTCACAGCGGTGGAAGGCGAGGAAAGAACCGCTACACCAACCTGACTTGTCCAAAACGTCAACCTGACCCCCCTTAATGCTTCATATAGGGAAAAGTTTCATATGGGGAAAAGGGATCTTATGTGTGTATTGTTTGTTGCATAAAACCTCACTGACATTTTTCAGATTAATTCAAACACCTACCCTCTGTAGCCTCTGTGTCTCAAACCCGTCCAGCGTGTCGTCTAGTTCCACAATCCACTGCCTCCGACTAACGGACTGACTACCGATAAGATTCCACAACTCATTGAGTTCATGAAGGCTGTAGTCCCTCAGATCCTGTGTTCAAATATTCACTAGATTGTATTAAACATTTTTAAATAACTAGCATCACAGGAAATCAAGTCCGATGTAAAGTAACACTAGCTGTATCCCAGGGTTGTAGTAAAGTCCATCACAAGTCCATCACAAGACCTCACAAGTCCATCACAAGACCTCACAAGTCCTCACAAGTCCCCACTGTTACTTGGTGCAGGACTTGCCATGGTCTCGTGGTCTGGAGCATTGAATTCATGGTCTGTGGGTAATTCTGCAGGTTGTGGGTTCGAGTCCTGCCTGGGGTTATGGTGTGTGTGCCCTTGGGCAAGGCACTTTGTCACTCTTTGCTTCTCTCCACCCAGGAGTAAAATGAGTACCTGTGAGGGCAGAGATGGTTATTGTGATTGATTTTAGCTGCTTTGCGCCAAAACGGCAGCATTGAGCTATATGAGTTCCGTGCGCCACCGAAAAAGGGGGGCCTTTAACCTAGCAACGACGTCCCATGGGCGGGACATTTCGCTGGTTGACGCGCACCGTTCCTTGTGTGTGATGCACGTACACCAGGGGATTTGTACTATGTACACGCAGTGGCCGCGCTTCGCAAGATGGCGTCTGTTGGTCACCCCAACTGTGCTTCCTTTGCCGGTGAGGGGCTACTTGTGAACAGAGCGGATACTTCCCAGGGAGCTGAGATGGTATTTGGAATGCTTCATTGTTCCAACGAGCAGGGTAATAATGATGTAGCGCCTTGAGCACCAATACTGGTGGATACAGTACATGCACTTTAAAAATACAAATTATTATTATATTATTACTATTGTGATTTACTTGTGTCCAGACATGAGATGGACTTATAATGGAATGGACCTAGATGCTGCAGTGCTAACTCACACCCTAACACAGACCAACACAATGTTGTTGTAAACGTTGATTGCTTGACAAACGACAAATAAAACCGGTTTCAGTTCACTGTTTTACAGACCACTGTTAACAGATCATTGTTTAGCTGAATTTCAATGAATAATACCAAGTGTATTAAGCGTACCGATTTTTTTTTTTTCAATTAGAAAATTTTAATCCTGAAACCAAAATTGCAATAATACTCACATCATCTTGTGCAATTCTTGCCAGCATCTTGTCAATTTCTGTGAAAAAAACCCCGGGAGAAATATGAAAGGAACAAAATTTTTTAACTCAAACATAGCAGGGAGTAAGTTTGGTCAAGGGCCAACTAGTTACTGATTCATTGCATTATGCACCTGGGCACTAATCTTTAAATGTCAGTAATCCAACAATAGAATGATGGTTAAACATATTAAAAACCTCTCTGAGTGATCTCCGTTTGCTATTTCCTAAGTTCCCGCATTGGTAAAGTTGCCAGCATCGTGACTTTCGGCGTGATCCCTGGTTACATGGCATATGCATAGGAAGAGCTTAGATCCATTTTTTTTCAAAAATAAATTTGAACCTGCAAGAGCTATCGGATAAAATACACAATCAGTTCCCAAAGGGTTTTCATTCCACGTAAAATCCGCCTGGAAATTGCATCAGCCATGCAAAAAAATATAAATCCTAGGTATTTTTTTTTAATTTTTCTCTGAATTCTTCAAATGGCCCATAAGCCCTTTTGCAAATAAGTTCTTCATATACAGGTTTGTGGTTTCTGACTTCAGGGTGAGTAAAAAAAAAAAATTAAACCCAAATGTCAGGACTACTGATTTAGTGAAGTTCTACATGGAGCACTTTCAAAATGTAGGACATGAAAGCCCAATTCATAAGCTTTCTTGTACAAGAATCATTCAAATCACTCATGTAGTTTTCAAGTTACAGAATTTTAAGCACAACCACCGTTTTAAAGTTCTGTCCACGGATCACCAGAAAGGTGTGCATTTTTTCAGCAAAACAAGAACAACTCACACACATCCCTATGTGAATTATTTTCGTTTTGCTGAAAGAACACTCATGGTATCAGATTCAGGCCGAGAGCTTTTTCTTTCAAATACTAAAAAAATCACGAAAATAGCACTTTTGGTTGCTGGGAAAATGCCAATAATGTAAAAGTATTCATTTTTCATCCTGTACACAAATACTACAAACAGTGAAACATCTTACTGTAAGCCTACTGTGCAATTATCCTTCATTTGTGCAATGTCTTTAATACTTTGACATATTTATGATGCTGAAAAGATGTAAAATTGGACTAAAAAGGATGAGACACCTGTTCAGGTGGAAAATAAAAGGCATTTCCATCAAATTCATTTGTACTCTTGTCATATTATGTGCCGTGTTGTTTGTAAGGATTAGGACATAGGTACAGTGAAAACCCCTTGTGGTAATTTTTGTGTGTAGAGGATGAAAAATGACTACTTTTACATAATCAGCATTTTCTCAGCAACCCAAAGTGCGATTTTTATGACAGTTTCAGTAATAAGAGAAAAAGCTCTCAGCTTTACTTTGATACACAAATCATAAAAAAATCTACTATTCCCTTTTTTTTTAACGGCAAATGTTTTAGGATTGCATTTTTTAGGGTCACCTTGTGTAGTATGATATGCAAGGCAACAGACAAACAGTTATCAAAAAGACAGCAGAAATAATAAAAAGTTACAACTCTGTCACCCACCTTTATCATTTTCCTGCAATTTGTTAATGAGTTCGCTTCCAGCATCAGCTATCTTGGGTTCAAGATCCTGCACAAATCCACAAGAAAATGAGGAAGCACCATCAACTAATTCCACTTCACTGACTCAAAATTTTGTCGAGAAGGGTTACCATGTTTGTAAAACATTGTGAAATTTTAAATAAATGCTGATTAAATCTGTTTCTTACATTAGCAATGACTGTCATATCTTGGTGAAGATCCTCTACGGCCGCCTCGTGCCTCAGACGTCGGCTCTCAGCTATCCTCTCAATAATATCAGAACCAGTCTTCTCCGCCTCTGTAAAAAAATCATAAACACCCCAAAAATAAGCTGCTAACTGCTTACTGACTAGATTGACATGAAATATACATTATACAAATATTGAATGCTTCGAGTGGTGTAGTAAAACTAGCCTCCCTCGGTGATCCATGGACATTCTATTTTCCCGAGGCGAAGCCGAGGGAAAATAGAATGCTCCATGGATCACCGAGGGAGGCTAGTTTTACTTCACCACGAGATAAAGCATTCAATATTTGTTCTATAACACTTCACCCACAGATTCTGCTTGGTTATAATATTTAAATTAATTAAATCTGAACACAGTTGAAATATACTTCAATTTCAATACGAAACTGGAGGAACATGTATTTCTCTCTTCCAAACTACCCCTTTGCGAAATGTTTGAACCCAACTCTCCGGCGCGCTCTCTTTGGAACAAAACGTGCTGCGTGCAACGCGCACACCAGCATGCATTTGCACACAAATACCGCGCAGTGGAAATAGTACTTTGGTTGCTAATGGTATAGTACTTTGGTTGCTACGGGTATAGTACTTTTGGCCGTGCACAGAAAGATAGCAAAAATAGAAAGTATCATGTGACTCGCTCTCGGCCAATAAAGACAAAGAATCTGTGGGTGAGGTGTTATAAATCAAAATATCACCCTTGCATGCTTAAGTTGAGTTGTTTTGTTTGTCCAATGCTGCATTTGTTTGTGGACAGCCACTCCTATATCAGGTAGTTAGCTATTTTAAAATATTATAAGATGGAATTTTGCGTCGGGTGATATAAATCAAATTAGGTTTTGCCCTTCACCGACGTTTAAACACTGTATACTCAGTGTGTTACCTCCCGAGTAACCTCTTTTTCCTCTTTTACCTCTTTTTCCAGCTTTCACTCGGGAGGTAACACACTGAGTATACAGTGTTTAAACGTCGGTGAAGGGCAAAACCTAATTTTATTTTACAATATATATATATATATCAATACACACATAACATTCATGAAAAAGTTTTTTATCTCAATGTTAACGTTCAAATATTTGAATATTCAATCAAATCAAATACAATCAAATAAATTATTCCAATAGCAATATCAGGAAAGACAAAATGGATTTCTGCCCTTTCCTATATATCTGCCCCTCTTACTTACCCACGTAGTCTGCCAGGCCCCTGACTTCTCTGGCTGCTACCACCGACACAGGCTCTGTAGCTGCTGCAATTTGCTCCTCCTTTGCTTTCCTGATAAAAGGAAATGAAGGAAGTCACTTCATGATGACAGATATAAAAGAAATAATGAAACATGGTGCTTACAAATTAAAAATTTGGCAAAGTAATGATGACGGCAGACTAGAAACTTGAGTGCTGAAAAACATGCAAAGCAAAATCAGGCCAACTCTTTAGCCAGCCAAAATTGTCACCACCAACCATGTTTGCAGACTCAATTCAATTTATAGAGGAGACTTTTCTTCAAAATTTTGCACATGAGAGGGAAATCAAGTGATTTCAAAATGAGGCTAAAGACTAGACTGGTACATGTCCAACCACAGTCCAACTGTTTGAGAAGATTTGACCTCTTTGTTCTTTGTCATTAGTCTGGTGGCTGAATATGGAGAAATGTGTAGAAATAGAGACTAGTAGTACCAGACGTGCCAAATGTTTCTTTCGGCACAGTTGATTGATGCAGTACTGGAGCGGTGTTGGACTGGTTGTTTCGGGTGCCAGTCTATTTTCTTGTATTGCATGTTTTCAATACCTTAAAGCCCGAGTCCATCATTTGCAGCTATCCAAAAAAGTAACTGGCGTAATTATTGTTGAAAAACATACTGGTTGAAAGATAGTAAGGGGACTAAACTCCCTGTGAAATTATCCTTTCTGGCAAGCTCTCATTTTGAAGAAATCAACGAAAGAAGGCATTTCCAATGGTGTTTCTTAAGAAGCACCGTAGGAAAATTTAAATTAGTTGTTCATTTTGTTATTCGGCGCAGCGCGCACAAGCATTGGAACGATGCACAGGCGCGCGCGATTGCTATAATTCGTCGGATCAGTGCGCGACATCGCGTAAAGCTGCAATTCAAAACAATTCGAAACATGATTTAGCAACTTTTGATTTTCAATTGAGATCCTAGAATGCTGTTTTTCTCGGAATATGAAGCTGAAGCTGAGCTGAAACTTCATCAAGTAAGTTGTTCAGTATCCTTCATTAGATTTTGAACACTTTTGTTGCTTCAAACGAACAAAATGCACTAATTACAAATGATGGACTATAGCTTTAAGTTTTGGGACTCTCGCACACAGTATTGAGAGTCCCAAACCATCAACAGGGGAGGTACTGCATCTTCCCTGCTTCGAGACGACTTACTTGTACAAAACTGGATTTTCGGTTTTGTAGTCATTGGGCATGCTCTCGATCCATTCAATCTGTCGGTTGGTCAGTAGGCTTTCTCCCATCGAAGTCCGACCTTCGTGGACCAGCGGTATCAAGGCCGTCTTTAATTCAACCGGTTTGACATTCTGCTTGGTCTTCTCCAGGGTATTTACCAGTTGGACCTAAAAGCAAAACAGCAAAAGACTTGCTATTGTTTTGAAATCCAATGCAGCTAATATAGCTGTTTACAACAAATGTTAAAGGGAATATACATCATTTGCTTTTGCTGTAATTTTCAGAAATGGATGGAATTGGGGGGTTGGAAATATGTAGCAAATATAGTTACACTGACTTTTTGGAGGTTTTGGGTTCGAAAATGCTATAAAAACCAAGAAAAACAATTATTTTCCTGTAGTCTGGTTCCCTGACTCCATATAAGAAGAAACAGAGCAGTTTACATACATTGGGGAATTGTAAGGTCAGGGAACCAGTCTAGCTGGCTTGTACCCGTTCATAGGTGTGTAATCGATTGCAAACAAGTGCGATGGTCAATTGGGGCCAGTATTTGAAAAAAAGCCAGTTTTTTCCAACGCTGGTTGGCCGACCAGCGTTGGAAATTGATACAAAAATACCACTTTTCTTGAAAATGACAGTATACCAGGTGCCATGATTTTACAGGATGCTTTACACTGTCATTCACTAACAGTCCAGCAAGGTATTTCAAAATGATTTGGTAGTTTTATTTTTTGATGTTTGCAAATGTTGTATTTTCCCTTTAAGTAGAAATTGTAAACAGCTGACCAACGGTTGTTTAAAATTCCAAAAGGATTTTTCTGCCAAAACTGATGCTGGCATGAGGAGACACTTTGAACTATCACTTGAAATTTACGTTAACAACTGAAATATGTACTTTCACTATTATTGAAATTTAAATAATATAAACTACCCTAAGCCCTTGGGAACAAAGTCTGATATTTATGAAATTTTATGAAATTTCAGAAACAAAATTTATAGGGCATGTCTTTGCACCAAGTAATTTATGAAATTAAAAGGCAGTGGATATTCAGGGGTCATATTCAGCCAGTCCCGGTTTTCTCCGAGTTTCAAGTATCCTCGACCAACCCTCCCTGATCTGCACAGATAACACTCTGCAATGCACGCACGTTGCCAAACGCAAATTAAAGGTGTGCGCGTAGTATAACAGGTTCGCGCAGTTTTAAAGGGTCTGACAATACTACAGGCCTAACGCCAAGTTCTAAAATGTTATTTTCTTAGACTTTTCTGGTTGGCTCAAAATCATACTTTATACTATAGGGCATAATTGTCAGTAGACATGAAAAGCCGTAAGGTGTTAACTAAAACTTAAAGGGGCACTAGGTCCTGAAATCCCCAAAAATGTTATGTTTTGGATTGTTTATTTAGCCTATTTCAAACATCTGGTTGAAAGGAAACCAACCTAATGTCTTACCATTCCCGAGAAAAGACGAAAAAAACCCGCTTGTTTACATCGGACATGACGGAGTATGAATACGTTTTTCGTGTCGTTCTCATGTACGCTATACACATTGTGTGTCTCGGGAACAGCGCGCGGTGACCAATCACCAATGCAAAAAATTGTGGTTTCTTCAACGTCCGCAAAAGGCGAACACTTTACGCCTACGAATGAAATCACAACTAGCATCCAAACAGCTCAAATTTATGGGGTCGCAAAAGTGGACCCCGAAATTCGTTCTCGCACGCATAATACAGGAATAAGTAGGGCCTAACACAAAAACGCCCAGTTTTGAAAGGATACTGGATAGTTGTCTGGATGTTTATATCCTACTTTTAAAAGTTTTTTCCGATTAACATCATCTCGTTCAAAGCGCGTTTTGTAGCCCAATTGGGCTGTTCCAGGACCTAGTGTCCCTTTAAGAAATCAGGCACAGTATGATTTATTGTCAGACCCCCTAAAGCTACGCGGTCCTTTTTCTACGCATTTACCTCTAATTTGTGTGTGACAACGCGCGCGCACATATGCAAGCGTTACCTGCGCAGATAATGGAGGGTCAAGGATATTTATGAGCCAGTCACTAGTCAGAGAAAGCCTTCGTTAGGCCTAGCCTAGACCCGTGAACGTGGCGTTGTATACAACGCCACGTTCTTGTTTCATTTCGAACCTGGCGAAATCGATCCGACATACATAATTCCGTATGGGTGTTGAGTACTCACCTAGAAATCTAAATTTGCCCGTCCGATTGTTTCGGCTGTGTAATTTCGACGAAATTTGCCCATCAGATTGGACAGATTGACGGCTGTTTCATGTCGCAACCCTGAAAAAAAACAACCCGCAGACGATTGGCTGCTCGGCTTATCTCGTGTACAGTACGTGTGTGCACACACACGCGGGCGCACGTGCGACCGCGTGCGGTGCGGTGAGAGAGGAAAGGACTTGAAACTTGTCTAAAACGATGTCTGTTTTAGCTGCGACAGTAAACAGCCGTCGAATCATACGAAAATAAAACGCAATGCGCATGCGTCAGTTGGGAGAAAATGGCAGCTAGCAGTAGCGGACGGACTTCATGAACCGGAGCCAGAATTTTCCTCAATTTTCGTCAAATGCAAGTTTTGACGTACAAATAGAATTCAAGACAGCTTCATATGTGAGTACTTATTACATGGGCAAAATAACGTCCAGTGTGTGTAACGGAGGGAGTCAGAGGGACACGTTCGCCAGGTTCGAAAATAGACAACAGCGTGGCGTAGTTTACAAGCCACGTTCACGGGTCTAGGCCTAGCCTAAAGTGGCACCAGCCAAATAATGCAAATAATATCCACTGCCTTTTTTTTTCTTCAATTTTTGCCTAAAATTACAAACTTAATATTTAAGGCCTACCTCAGCATCAAATATTTGTCGATAAATCTTGCCAGACGGAACAACCCGCAGGGGCCTTGCCTGCGTCTCTGCCATTGATAAACTGGAGTGCTGCTTTAATCTGCCGTGACTTGCTAAGTACTCAACTCAATCCCACTGACACACTCAATCACAGTATGACATCCTTCATTTGTGATTTACTTGTGCGTAGTTGACATCTTACCCTCTAAAAACAAACTACCGAAATACAACATATTTCACAACTCCTTATATATATAATGCCATGATTTCGAAGTGTTTTGAAGCGTCAAATTTGAGAAAAATGACAATAAATGAAGCCTTTTTGGTGCACTTCCCGACTCACAGTTCCTTGGCAACATATACACAGAGCATGCGCAGTGTCTTAATGGTAAATGACTATCTTAAATACTAAAACATTATAGCAATTTTAAGGATAACAATTAAATGTTATCATGTATTAAATACTTTTTGATTAATATTGTATTTATCATGATCTCTAGTTTGGTTAAAAAATTAAATTATTGTATAATTTATCTCCAATACAAAAATAATCCGATCTGGTCAAAGGTCAACTAAGTTTAACATCTGAATCCCTGACTTCAACGTACGTTATAAAGTACGTAAAATAATCCTACCTGGCTTTTTATTTTTCGTGTACAAAATACGATACACCCAAAATACGTCCAACTCAGGTGGATCGGAACTAAAAAATCATGTCGCAAAAAGGCGAACCTCATCCCGAGAACGTACCTCCCAGTAGAAATTATCCACCCTACTCGGGGCCCCGTGGCCCTGGCAGGCACGGTGATCATAATTTCCAGAGAAACTATGAAATGACAGAGGAGGAAAAGCGTACCTTGCGAGAGTGCCAGTCGGAGAGTTTCTGGTACCGTGCGATGCCGCTGGCCGTCGGTGCAGGTCTGCTGACCCAGACGCTTATCACCCGTGGCAAGCTCACAGCATCCTCGAGACTTGGCTCAATTCCAAAGGTACGGGCCGTGTACAAAGTCTATGGAGAGTCAACGCGTCAAGGCCTATTTCAAAATTCCTAAAATTTATTTGTGACAAAATTGGAAAGGTTTCTCAGTCCCAGTATCATGTCTGTTCAATATTTCTGCAATGACTGACCTCCATTGCATTGACAATGATGATGACGAAAAAAATTGCTTCAGGATGCAAGTTGCAACATTCTTTCCATCATGGGAGGGGGGGGGGGGGAGTGAAATGTACAAATATGCCAGGATGTCCACACTCACCATGCTCAGCTATAAAGTCAGTCTTGAATTATTTAGCCCTAATAATTTGTGCTGGCAATGCTATTATAATATTTATTTTATATTTAAATTTTAAGGTAGTGGGTGGCGGTGTTCTCAGTCTCACATCATATTTTATTTTGAAATGACTATTGAATTTTCAAATCGTGTTTTCACTTTCTGTAATAAATCACGTTTTATAAAAAAAATGTTCACAGTGTTTTACTTAATAAGCAACTTTCTCTATCACATTCCTATAGTCTGTGTCAAAACACTTAGATTTAGAAGTCACATTTCATTTTAAATTTTATTGCTTGCCTGAAATGTTGCATCAATTTTTTTCCCCACTACAGATTGGTTTTGCATGCCTCTTTGGCTACATGGCCGGAAAGATCTCCTACGTCAGCTCATGCAAGCAGAAATTCCTGAAACTAGAGAACTCCCCCATCAGTGAAATGCTGAGGAAAGGCGGCAGCCTTCCCAAAGGCCAAGGCGGAAGCTTTGGTCTGCCGGGATTCCAACCTCCTGGCACCGATTCGGATCCACGCGACCCCATCGTCACCAGGAACAGCGATTCCTACAGTGGATTCGGCCAGTCGGACGACTACCGCGCCAACCTGGACATTGACACCAGCAACGTCAAGACGATGGACAGTCAGTTTGACTTCGAGCTGAGCAACGAAGTGGCCTCGGAGCTGGAGGCCAAGCGGCCCGAGATGACCAAGACCTACGAGGATTTACGGAGGGAGAACAGACAGAAGCACTCCAGCCATTTCAGCCAGCCTGGGCACTACCAGCCCCGACAGTCCGGGCAGCCGCCTCCGTATGATGACAAGCTGCCCAAGAAGAGCGCTGAGCTTCCGTTTTCTTCAACCTCTCGTCCCAGGGGTGTGAAGAACGAGTATGGAGATGACATGGAATGACTGGATTGGTCATGCAGCTCTGCATTTTGTTTACAACAAATGGATATCTGATTGACACTTTATAACTATTACAATGTTTTTATTGCCGAGGTCACGTGTCAAAAAAAAAAAAAAGAAGAAGAAGAAAAAAGAACTGGTTTTGTATTCAGCGGACTCAGAAATAGCAGTTGTCATAACTGCACCACACACCGTTATTTTGAAACAAAGTCTCTTTTACTATACTTTCTCTTCGCAATGTTAGATCTGTGCGCATGCCTATCTGATCTTGGGCATGAAAATTAAATTGCTTGGTTTTATTCACGTGTACATAAGGCCGAGGAATGCTGTATGGAAATTTGCATTCTGGCCTCGAACTTAATTGTTGAAATGGATCTCAAATTTTTTTGCAAATTAAAAAAAAACACAGGTTTGTCTGTTGAAGGGATGGGTATCATTTGCTTGATTTTGTTTTCGCTTTTTTTGGGGAACTGAAGATCTAAGTTAGACACCTACAATACATGCACATGTATTAACTGTCAACAATGACTGTTTTGGCTGTTAACATATTGTGCATACAACTTGTGTCTTCGCCTGCAAGTACCAGTATCAGTAATTCAAATGAATGAAATCTATTAATACAAAGCCTAAATAAATCCCCATCATGTGATTGGTGGGTCGTTGATCACATGTCATTGAAAAATTTGCCCTAACCCAAGGCCCGGGTTTGCACAGCAAAAACACAAGTTCTATTCCACGGTAAATAGAAGTTTCATTGCACGGTCACACGATGGGTGGCTCTGACCAGTCAGATGACGAGGATTTAAATTCAAGTGTTGTTTAAAGGGAAGATACAACGTTTACAAACATCAAAAACGAAATGACCAAATTATCACAAAATACCTACTGGATTGTTAGGGAATGATAGTCTAAAGCATTGGAGAAAACTCGTTTTCAAAATCTGCTTCTAAATTTTCATATTTAGTTATTTCGCATTTTCTTTGCAATTGATTACACACCTGTGAAGGAGTACACGCCTGCTAAACTGATTCTCTGACCTTACAATTTCCCCCAGTCTAAAATTGCTCCGTTTCATCTAAAGTGGGGTCAGGGAACAAGACTACAAGAACATGATTGATTTTCTTGGTTTTTCCAGCATCTACAAGCACAAAACGTGAAACAAGTCAGTTTAACAATATTTTCTATAACATACCAATCCTTCCAATCCATTTATGTCGGAAAATTGCAGCAAAAGCAAATGTTGTACATTCCCTTTAAAACAAATAATGAATGTTTCACATTTATGCAATGGAAAGAATAACTGCATGAGTTGACAGATGGAATGTTCCAATAGGCCCGATGGAATAGAACATTCGAACTGTCACCTCGTACATTTATTGGAACATCTGTCACCTCATATAATTATTTAGTCTGGTTCCCAGACCCGACAATTATTCCCGACGCTCGCGTCTTAAATTGTAGGTCAGGCAGCCTCCGTGGCTAAAAATAAACATGACGACATTAATGGCCCTTTTTCAAAGTGCGGCTTCGTTTCCGATTTCGCTTTATCACTTGTAGCTTTTAATGTTCTGATCAAATCTTTAAATAAATCAATTGCTTCGTAATATCATACAATTATGATAATACAGTTTGATGTTTTTGTAAGATAACATTGAGTAATGTTGATCTGGAATCTTCAAAATTACGGAACCAAATAGCACTGTTAGCAGGCGGAGCCGAATGAAGACCGAGTTTTGGAAAATCTCGGTAAGGGTCGTCAAATTCAAAATTGTACACGACACAGCAAAAAGTTCGCCCGTACGATCCGAGTATATTTGATGCACAAAATCGTCGTTGAATTTCAAGTTTTCTAAGTGAAAACAATGAATATTAATTATCAACTCATTAAAAATAAAATTAATAAGCAATTAGCAGTTAATTAAACCTATATTATATACTCGGAAATACTCGGGCGCTATCCGATTGTCGACGAAACGACTTCGGCAAACTTCAGAAATTTTCGGAAAAAGGAGGAATTCCTCCCGTTTTAGTCACGTGACGTCAATTGTAATACATTGTATTACCGGAGGCTACCGGACCTAAGATTCATCAGGAATAGTCGGAATCTTTTGGGCTGGAAACCAGACTAATAATTATTCTTACCATTGCACTCATAAACATTCATTATTTGTATACTATCCCCTATCCCGGGTAAAACCAACAAGTAAACCCAAGAACAAACCAGATTCTTGCATTAATTAATGAAGCTTTTATTCAAATAACTGTACAAATCTTACAGATATTCAATTGGTGTTGTGCGTTTTCGAATAAGTTACATGTAGTGTGCGATTATTTGATCAAATTTGATCGAATATTGGAACACTGTCATTGAAGTAAAAGAAATGTATGAATTTCATGCGTATTTCGGTATAGTAGCTGACTAGGCGATCTTACATCTTTTAAAGATTTTAATTAGGTCTAATGTTCCTCATGGAAGCTCTCAAATCATGCCTGTATAGTGGCTTTTCACAAAAAAATATGTAATTTGACAGATATTCAAACCACTCTACTTATACATGTAGGAATAAATGTAATCACGGGCATTTTTCGTCGTTTTCTTGAACGCGTGTGGGACAATTTTGTTGTCACACGCTCACAGATTGGATCGGTGCTGCAATGTCATGTGTCTGAGAAACAACACTTACAGCGCATGCTGTATTGCCTAATCGTCCAATCAGATGGTGTTACTTTCATTACGTAATGACGTAAACTAGACACAATCTCATTTTGTGCACCATTTTCCACAGGCGATCTACATGAAGCTGCTAGTCCAGTACAGACTGATGTCACTGCTAGAAATAAACAGAGCAGGCAATACGCTTTCGATTGGTAACACACCAAGGTATAAACAATAATCGATTCTCTTAAAATTTCATGGTGTACTCGGGTAATTTTTGCTGTTCAGAAGAAAATTACTGACAATTTCTGAAAACTAACACATTTGAATGACATATTGTCATTTTCACTTTTGAAGGTTATTTTTTTTACCACAAAAATACACAGTGTGAATCTTAAATACCTTGGCTACTCAAAAATGTGAAAAATCCAAAATCGATTTTGACATGATTTTCCACACAAAGGCAACTTCAGATGCCTATAACTCAAAACAAAGTTTTGGGGGACATTCCTCATTTAGCCTCAGCATGTCACACAGAATTAACTGAATCAGGTGGGATGCTGATCTGAAAATTTTGTATTAAAATAGTTTTTTTTTTTTGTACACATGCACACATCTGTATGCAATAAACTAGGAAGAATAAAATACGAAACGATTTCTAATGCTTTCATTCAGATGAACAACTTGTTTCTAATAAATTCATAAGATTATTACCAACGAAGTAATGATGGTTGCTTGTATTTACTTTATACTTGAAAATCGTTGTTTGCTTCTAATAAAACGGGGGAATCAATCTCCACATGAAAAAAAGTCAAATTCTGTGGCTTGTAGTCGTCAAGCTAATCTTTATTAAAAATAACAATAAATTTAGGCTGAATTTTTTTGGTGTTTACGGTAACCTGACCTACCTGGATTTTTTATCGGCCGAATTGCCGATCTCAATGCCAAATTTGACCAATAATTTAAAATAAAGTATATTTTGAAAACAAAAAAGTCTTCACTAGATGCAAGTTTTGTGTGTGTGTTATTTGTAAATTTAACAATAAAGCAGGTTAATTGAAACAACTTTAAAGTAAACAAAGCAAGTATAAAAGACCAACCGACAAATATAAAAAAAGTTACAAAATGAAATTATTTCCCTACCCAGCTACCTAGACAATTTTTAGGTCATTACTGTAAACACACATATTTTTTTCAGACTTGAGTAATTGTGTGTTTATGGAATGTAGGGTTTAAAGTATACATAGAAGTGAAAGTGGAAACTATTACATGATCGTTTTTATCTTGTAAAACAAAACAGCATCATATCACTAGAAAGCAGAAGTGGATATCCACTGTAATAATGGTTAATCACAACCACAATAAAAGAAACAGATTGTCCGGTCTTTAAATTATTAAATCCATTCAGTTAGGCCAAAAAAAAAAAGTCTCCGGTTTCTGGTATGCGCCGCGTCGCCGCAGCCATGCGCGTCGGCAATATGAAAAAGTTTATTTTTCAATGAAAGATGATGTCTCAAAACCGCCAAACTCACTGGTTTGACTGGAGTCCTGCTGCTGCACAATTTTAACGTGTTTTTGGATGGGGTTATGATCGAGAATAAGCTTTATGTGGCCTCTCTGGACTCCCACATATTTGCACTAAGTTTAGTCGGGCACCATTTGCAGTCATCAGCCGACATTTGAGGCAAAAAAAATTAGGTAAAAACAAAAAAGGCCGCGTTGCCGCACCACTTTTTGGGCAAGCTCCATACCAGAAACCGGAGACTTTTTTTTTTGGCCTTAAGACAAACTGCACTGCACCGGTGCAGTTTCTACAACGTTTCAAGCATTTCAAATATTTATAAGATGAAACTTTCAAGGAACACAATAAAATAACTCTGATGCAGGTTATAACAGAACAGTAGATATACTTTTTGAGAAAATTGTAAAAGGTCATCTTTATTAATGCGTTTTGACTTGCACCCCTTGTGGTATGATCCCACTTTGTCACTTGGGAAAATAATTGACATAAGGCCAAAAAAAAAGTATTTGGTCTCCGGTCAGACCAAAGTTCCAGAATTGACGCGGCGACGCGGTGTTTTTTGGGTTTTTTTTGCTTTTTTTTGCTTTTTTCTTCAAGCTTGGATTGTACAGACAAGGTGGGGTACTATTTTGCTTTTTTGGTGTCCTCATGTACATTGGTGTCCTCCATAATTTGCCTTGCTGCTTTCGATCATTTGCCTCGGTGCAATTTCCCATTCCTTGGTGCTCTTTGGTAAAAAAAAATTGAGGTGCGGCAATAGAGGGCGCTGTTGGAGCTACCGCGGAACATTTTGGGAAAAAAAAAAGATTGACGCGCATGATTAAAATCTACGCGCGCGCTGACCAGAGACTGACTTTTTTTTTTTATGGCCTTACATTGATAAGCCCACAATTGCAAACTAAAACCAAATTCGGACAGTTGTGAGAAGTATTTGATAAAAATAAGGAAACGATGGTAATTGCTCTTGTCTTGAAATGATAGCATACTTGGCACAACGATTTCACAGGATGCTTGAGCCTATTATTTACTTTGGATTATTGAATATTTGCAAATTGCGTCCACTACTTTGAAAACATTTTCATAAATTTGAAGAAACATCCAACACAAAATGATATTTAAAAAAAAAATGTGTATTATTGGGAACAGCTATTTACAATAAATAAGCCTAACAGAAACCTATCAATGGTTTTTCTTAAAGGAAACTTAACAACTGATACAAAATTAAAAATGTTGCGAAACTATGAAGTCCTCTCCAGCCTACATAAGCTGTATGTACAAAACTGCATTAATTAAAGTAATACACATGCGTATAACTTGGCAAAATAATGAAGGATTTCATATAAAAAGTTTTTAGACAAGTGGTCCGCGGACCGCATGCGTTGCCTTTGTGCATTATTAAACGACCTCAAATGACCCCTAGATGGCCTTTGACCTCCAATTTTGGAAAACTTGTGATGAACCCCCACGCAAGGATCACTCCATCCAAGTTGCATTAAGATCCATCAAATTCTGTAGACAAAGAAACATTTGAAGCATATTTGAATGATGACCTCTAATGACCCCTTCATGACCTTTGACCTCAGTATAATCCCATGAAGAATTGTGTCTTCTTACCCAAGGAGCACTGCATCCAAGTTTCATTAAAATCCATGAAAGCATTTTTTCCCCAAAACTTTAACATACGGGTATACGGTCATTCGGTCATACGTAGGTGTCTTCCAAAACTTCGTTTAGACGTCACAAAAATCAGGAAGACCTGCAGAAATTTACACAGATGTACAAAGGCCTATGTGAGCTGGCAGTTGCCTTGTCAGTGCTCTGTCAATTCAGGAGCTGTAGGTTTAGTTTCTTCGCTTGGTGGAACTGTAAAATTACAAGGGGAAAGGATAACTACGTCATAAAAGGTAGAATGGACCATGTGTCATTTTTTTTTTCTTCATTTTTTTTCATTTGAAGCAACGAAAGTGCTCAAAATCTAATGGCGGGTATTTAACAACTAATCTGATGAAGTGTTGGCTCTGTGAATGCCGTACAATTTGAGAAAACACAATATTCTGGATCTTGATTTTAATTCAAAAGTTGCCCGGTCAAATTTTAAATTGCGCCCTCTCGTGACACAATCCCAACATCAGCATTCGGGACATGATTCTCATTCAGCTCCAATTGTAACTTTACGTGTTGTCACACACTGAACCGACAAATAACAGTAACCGCATGTATGCGTGTGCGTCGTGTCAACACTTGCACCCATTCACGGATTCGCCCAACCACAAATTGGAATTTCCTAAAATGTGTCACTTGACACATCTTTGGAAATGACCTTTTATTGTTTTCTTCAAAATGACAGCATGCCTGAAGGAATCATTTCACAGGGAGTTTAGTATCATTACAATCTTTAAACCAAGCAATATTTTTCGCAATAATTTGGTTGGTTACTTTTTGGAAAGCTGCAAATGGTCTACTCTATCTTTAAGTTTGATTAGTGAGTTAAGATGAAAAGTAAATGGAATGTTCGTCAGTTTGTTAACATGCACAAGTACAGGCAGTTAGTAAGGACAATTTTCAGTGACGGCCTTGATTGTCCACCCGGCAGGTACCAGTTCTCAGTTGAATGGGGAGTTTGGGTTGAAAGGAGAGTTTCGGTGAGACACCAGACTAACATAGTGTCTCTCCAGAGACCTCGTAAATATCCATATTGGAAAGGATTTTTTTGATGTCAGCCTTCTCTCCACAGACCACCTTTCAAGTTTGGTTGAGATTGATGACTGAACTTTACAGGGATATGGATCACACACACATCCATACATTGACACCGGCACGCAGAAGGAATACGCGATCGCAATCTCCCCGTCTAGTATCTGGCTTGAAATAAGCCAGGGGAATAAAAAAGGGAACTGATGACTATCCAATTCCTTGGTCAGGGCTAGGCAGAAAAAAACACCTTTGTATTTTGCAGAAAAAAAATCCAGGGAAGGGGAGGGATTACTTGTGCTGTTCTTCTTACCTTGATTGTGTGTGCACTTTGCCAGGCTCTCAAAACTTGGTAGTGGGGGTGCGCCGGGGTCCCCCGGACGTAGCGGGTGCGTGGAGGTATTAGCCTGGGGTTCCTCTTCCAGGGGGCTGGTGGAGACATCCCCCTCTGAAGCAATGGAAGATTCCTCAAACTCTCTGGACTGTTGAGGATGAAACACACTGTTACTTTCTATTGGGGCTGTTTGGAGAAGAAAGAAATAAGGTGAATTAGAATGAGAGTGGTGCCAACCTCGTCCCCAGTGCTTACTTTATTTCCAACCTAGTTTCCAATAGTAAACCCTGGATAGGAAACTTTTTTCCTGTATCCTGATTCGACACCGCAATTGGCTAGTAGTGGATTTTTATCGTGTACTTGGTGTTGTTATTCACAACGTGCAGTACGTGTTTTCGCGATCATTCGTCCACGCCTTCTCGAAAATACTCATTTCCTTTCCAATTTGTGCATATGAAATGTGATACTGCATGTTGTCTCGATAAGATCGTAACAGTTTAATTAAATAAATCGTGTTTTCGTAACTCACGCTGTGCTCGCACGGCGAAGAATTGACTCTGTTTTTACCCCAGACACCGCATACAAGAACGAACGATGATGTAACGCACATGCAGGCACCAGACTATTCCTCATTTGCATACGTGTTCAAAAATCTTGCACATGCAAATGATCCAATACCAGGGTGAGAGAGCAGGTAGTGATGGGCGCGTACTGCTCGACACCCTGGGGTCAAGGTTGGAGTGGTGCACACTGAATTCACTGTGGGAGTGGTTTTTTTTGTCGTTTTTATTAGGGAAAAAACAACAAAGCATGATCTATATTGTCAAACGTGACAACAAACACTTTTCTATTTGAATTTGAGTCTACCTGATTTATTCAAAAAGGAAAAAGAAAATATCAAAATCTGGTTTCTTTTACGCTGTGACCTTTAAGGTTAATATACAACATTTGCTAACATCAAAAAACAAAACTACCAAATTATTATGAAATACCTTGCTTGACTGTACGTGAACAAAGTCTCAAACATCCTGTGAAATCATGGCACCTGATGTGCTGTCATTTTAAAGAAAAAGTGGAATTTCTGTAAATTTCCAATGGATGTCGTCCAACGAATATCGTTAGGGAAAAAAACTGACCTTTTTCCAATACTGTCCCCAATTTTCCAAATTTAGTAAGGGCCACAGTTTGTTTGCATTCGTTTACACATCCGTGAACTAAGACTACTTTCCAACGTGAATGGGTAGCAATTTCGAGGTTAAAGGGAATGTACATCATTGGCTTTTGCTGTAATTTTCAGAAATGAACTATTTGAGGGGTTAGTATAACAGATCAAATATTGTTACACTCACATGTTTGATGTGTTGTGTTCGAAAATGCTGGAAAAACCAAGAAAACCAAAAATGTTCAAGTAGTCTGGTTCCTTGACTCCACTAAAGATAAAATGGATCAATTCATAGATGTCAGAAAATTGTAAGGTAAGGTAACCAGTCTAGCTGGCCTGCACCCATTCATGAACATGTAACCAATAGCAAACAAAGTTTGGACTGAAGTAATGGTAAAGTTGGAGCAGTAGTTGAAAAATAGTTAGGTTTTTCCAACGGGCCGACCACCGTTGGAAATGTATACAAAAATACCATATTCTTGAAAATGACTTCACACCAGGTGCCATAATTTTACAGGATGCTTTAGACTGTCATTTACCAACATCCTAGTAAGGTATTTCGTAAAAACTTGGTAGTTTTATTTTTCGATGTTTGCAAATGTTGTATATTCCCTTTAAAAAGCTAGCCTTAAAAAAGTGTTGGCAAAAAAGTACCTGCATCCTTTTTTTTCTCAAAAAGTTCAAATGAGAACCATTTAAAAAACGCAGTGGCTATTGTTACGGCAGCCGTAACGCATTTCCCATTTTCTATCGTTACGGTAGACTGCAACTTTTATAAAAACATGACAAGAAAATATAAAATTAGAAGGAAAAAAGTGAATTTGAACGTTATGAAATTCGGACTTTATTTCCCTTATTTTAAAAAAATCCTCCAAAGCCTCAGGTTAGAAAAGGAAAAAAATTCGAGTGCAAAACTGAGATTCGAACCCGCAACCTCGCGGTGCAAAATCCTACCCACTATCGACTGAGCTGTCGCACTGCTTGCTAAATCGTTTGGAAACAAATAATTATATACCTGCGTGCGTATCAAAAAAGTATCGTAGAGGGCGCTAAACAACGACTGCCGTAACAATAGCCACTTCGTTTAAAAAAATATATATATTTGGCCTTACTCATGGGAGGGGGTTATGCCTCAGATTCTCCAAATCTTTGTTCAGCCGTTTCAGAACGAAAATCTGCGTTCCGTCTCTCCGCAGGGATTCAAGGAAGCAGGTCAGTGCCTTGGGCCCCCCGCTCCTTTGTAGCTCGTCGATGAATCGGTTGGCTCGGGCCGTGGGCCCGACGACGTGATTGATCTCCTCGCAGATCTCTCTGTTCAGGATGCCCTTGGAGCGCAGGTAGGGGTAGTGATGCTTGGGGTTGATCGTTCCGTTTCGACAAAGGAAATCTCTGTTATCTTCCAATACCTGAATAAAATAATTTTGAAACGAAATATAAAAACCAATATTCCGAGAAATTTTGGGAAGTTTTTTTGGGGTTGACAATGCTTACAAAACCTTTTTTTCAGAAACATTTATAGGATGAATCTTTCTTACATTTACTAGAGGAACATATCCCCCTCTCCCAATATGACCATGTACAATGCACATTTCAATTATTATTGTGGACCAGTGAAAAAGTTTTTTTCCCAACGTCTCGCTCGCTCAGCATCATTGATAGGCGTGCCAATTTAGAAATACTCTCGACTTACTTCTGAAATCAGAAGGCTTCTCTCCCTTCTGATTTCAGAAGTACTCTCGACTTACAATTATAACAATACATACCGACTGCAGACAGACCAAATTAGATTCTTAAACAAAATATGACCTGACGCCAACAGTTGTTTTTCAAAATGGAAATTGGAAGTTACCAAGTATTATTTTACCTCAATGAAACTAGTGAATCAAACTAGCGTCCTTTCTGAACTAGTTATTACAGGTTTCACTGTCACTGCTGTGCTCAAATTACTTTAATTAAACAGTGATCACTCCATTTATACCTTATTGTGTAAAAAGAAAAGATACTCCTCATCCTGAAGACGTTCCCTGTGATCCCGAGGTAAACTCATTTCTTTCTTCAAAAATATCCCCACTACACTTCAAATCGATTGTCTTGTGGAACATTCATCTAGTGTTACACTCCACCAGCCACATGTGAGGAAGGCATTGGCACACACATGCGGTTGGCTTACAGCTCCGTGAAAGATTGTGATCTCAGCAGCGAATCCGCTCGTCCAGGATATAAATTATTAAAGTAGATCAACTTGTATAAGCGCGTGGCAGGTGGTTGATTCACAACAATTTATTACACATCAGCACACCATCGACTGCTGGTCCAGCAAAGTTCCACTCGTAAAAATTGGGGGATTTCCCAAACTAGCAGTCTTTTTATCACCGCACAGCCGATGATTCAGCTGTGAAGAATTCACGTCTAACAAAGTATTATTTTCTGAACGACTTCCCCAAACCATATGCATAATGCCAAAACCACGTACGTGAAAAATCGTGTACCAGGAATTAACCTAACCCGGAAGCGCATCTATAAATAGCGCAACAGGTTCCGTGAAACGTAACTGTTTTATGATTTCACTCACGTCAAACATGAAACAGTACTTGATAAGAGGTCAATGGCTTGGAGGTCATTGGACGAAAGTTTTGGTATGGAGAGCAGATTAGTCATAAAACAAAACAAAAAAATACCAATCAATACAATTACAAATGTTTCACTTATGTTTCACCAATTAATTCCTGAATTAAGTTCGTTCGTTGAAACCAACAAATCCCATGCATGTAAATGTTTAATCGTAAGGTCACTTTTAATCCTTAATTAATAAGAAAAATTAATAAGAAAAATTAAAGAGAAACGGAAGCAGTCGGCAATAATGTTCCAGAAATTAATTCAAAATTGGTTGAAAATTGACAACGGCTGGAACATTTACTGAATATAATACAATTTATTAATTGCAATATTACACAAGTATAATGCAGAACAAGAAATTGTACAAAAATACATTGCTATAAATATTGGCACACCAATTGCATACTGGAAGCATGAATACATGGTAGATTTGAATATTCCTTTTTTTTTTAAATTACAATGCCATAAGCTTTATAAAATAAGACTTTAAAAAAATTGAAAGTGAACCAAAAGTACAAATTAAGAAACACGGCACACATCAAAAAAGAAATCACAAACAATTCATAAATGTTTGGCCCTCAATGAAATAAAAAGCACTTTCCAAGCACAGAGGTTATTCCTGTGTTCGAAATGTTTTTAAAAATATTTTCTCTTTGAGGTAAAGTTGGCAGAAAGGATTATTTGCTTGAAAAACTTACTATTTTTTGGAATGATTGAAGATAATGTACATTTGTTTTCAAAGTTGTTCTTTCTGTGCTCTTCAACAGAGTCAATTTTATCTCCAAACAAATTTTCAACCTGTATGTTTTGTTTAAACAGAAAATGACACCTTTTGTTATTTTGGATGTTTTCAACCCTTTAAAAATAATGCTTTTGTTTTAGGATGCTTTTGGCCAATAAAGCACAAAGAGATACGCCTGAATCATTGTTGGGACGCAAATAATTCAAAACTTGTAAAATTAAAAATGTCATTACTAAACATGGCTGGATTTGTTTTGATCGATGTCTCATTCAAAAGTGAATAACTTTTCTTTTGCTAGAACAAAATTTTTTTTTTAAAGCAAAATCTATTTTGGAGTTGAATCTCAACCATAGCACAGGGAGATTAACTCAGAAAGTTACTTCAGTCTCTAAAAATCCAATTGGACGGAGCTAATATCACAAAAACACATTAGTACAACACTGCTATCAATATTGTACATCAGTGATTAATGCAATTATAAATTTAGTTCTACAATTCTCTTATGAAAATAAAATGGCCATTCTGAATAATCTTTCAAAGCCTGTTATAAAATGACCATGCACGAACGCCAACTTATATGACCTTTAAAAAATCCTCCTCCCAATGTTTCTCTTGGAAAAAAAATCAAAGTGCATTATTGTATGGTTTTAAAGATATACTTTAAAGGTACCTAGGATCATTTGCATTTGTCATAATTTCATGAAAAGGACTGATTTAAGGGCTATTAATGTAGAGTAGACATCATTCCACTGAGCTGTTCAATGTTTGGTGTCCATTGGTGCTGGAAAAACACGATAAAACTTTGATCATTTTCAACCCTCAAAAGTGCAGCTCGCGGACTAGAATCTGTCGTGCATAGAACCCATAGGTCACAGGGAGCACCTGAGTGCCAGCTCTGTCATGGGACAGTAATGCATACATATACCTAGCGTACCCAAGCATTCACAGGAAGTCAACAGCTGGCGCACGGCCGTTTAAAGGGAAATACAACATTTGCATAAAAAAAAACATCAAAAAACAAAATGATCAAATTATCACGAAATACCTTACTGGATTGTGAGGAATGACAGTCTAAAGCATCCTTTAAAATCGTGGCTCCTGGTATGCTGACATTTTCAAGAAAAACTGCATTTTTCCAACGCTGGTCGGCTGACCAGCGTTGGAAAAAACTGGCTTTTTTTCAAAAACTGTTCTTAATTGTTCATATTTAGTTTTTTTAATTGTCTTTGCAATTGATTACACACCTAGCTCTGCAGGGGTACAAGCCTGCTAGACTGATTCTCTGACCTTACAATTCCCTAAAGTGTATTAAGTGCTCCGTTTTATCTTATTGGGGTCAGGGAACCAGACTACAAGAACATGATAGGTTTTCTTGGTTTTCCAGCATCTACAAGCCCAAAAGTGAAACATGTCAGTTCAACAATATTTTCTATAACATACTAATCCTCCAAATCCATTTATTGCTGAAAATTGAAGCAAAAGCAGATGTTGTACATTCCCTTTAACCGACAAAGTATTTGGGAAAACTGTTGGTTCTCAGCGTTAGGTCCTAACCATTGATACAAAATTTCTCTTTTCTTGAGAATGACAGCCTACCAGGCTCATCCTATTATTCACTAATAATCAAGTGGGCTACTTCATAATACTTTGGCAGTTTCGTTTTTGAATATTTGCTAATGATCCTATCAGCCTCTAAGAATTTTGGTTTTCAAAATATCACATGATCTCAAAAACAGTAAAAATAGAAATGCATATTAAGCATACAATAAGACATCATGAGAACATCTTGCTGTTCTTTCTTTCATGAGCTATTGTTGAGGATAAGTTTGAGGATAGTTTCTCTGTTTTGGGCCACCCATTGGTCAAAGGTCATGAGGTCTGGGATGAGTTTTCTGGTAGTCTCCATGCTGAACCGCTGGGTCACCCTGTGCAGGAAGTCAAACATGTTGGTGACGTCATCGTTGCCAGCCTTTGAACTGTTTTGTCTGTGGAATTCCGGTAGTGTAACCTGTGACAAAATAAGAATTTGAATTTTTTTTTTACACTCAAAACTTAATTCAGCTACGCTTGAAAGAAATAAAACAGGCATTCATATTGAAAATAAAGACCACATTGACATGGTTGGACTTTTATAGGTATCAAGTTATAAAGATGTACTTCCTTTGAAATCTTTAAAAATGTGTATTTAGCACACATGCTTATATAATATTGACTGGCTTTGAGGGGATACAAAAATATATTGCACGAGCTATAACAATATTGCACGAGTCAAAGACGAGTGCATGTTGTTATAGCGAGGGCAATATATTCTTGTATCCCCAGAAAAAAAAAAAATCCAACATTATAATTATTATTATTTATATTAGGCTGACTAGCTTGATCCGCAAGAAATAAATTTCAGGACACTGCCATTATTTCTCAAAGTTCGCCGAATTATCGCGCCGCTCGAAGCTGCTATTGTGGCTGTTGACAACAGTGCGCGTTGTAAGTGTTCTTTCAGCAAAACGAAAACAAATCACATAGGGATGAGTGTGAATTGTTTTCGTTTTGCTGAAAGAGCGCACACTTTTTTGGTGATCCGTGGACAGAACTTTAAAACGCTAGTTGTGTTTAAAATTCCGCAACTTGAAAAGTACATGAGTGATTTGAGTGATTCTTGTACTAAAATAAAGCTTATGAATTGGGCTTTCATATCCCAGATTTTGAAAGTGCTACATGCAGAACTTCACTAAAACAATAGTCCTGACATTTGGGTTTCGGTATTTTTTACTCACCCTGTATTAAGATATGAGGTTTGTGGTAGGGCCATTCATTCATATCTCTTTTGTAACTGTGTGTGGTTCTAAAAAGAACCGGTTTTGTAACACAACGTCTCGGACAGTACACTATGTCTGTCTTCAGGAGACTGCTGGACTGCTAGGGGATGCTGAGCTTAAGAGGGATCGTTGGTGGTCGCTGAAGCATGGTGATGGGATGCATGGAGTGATGGATCCATGATGGTCACTGGAGCGTGTGGTAGGATGGAGAAGTACGGTGGTCTACTGTGATATCACTGGAGCGTGCCACTAAAGTAGTGGAACAGATGTCGTCTTCAGTCCCCTGAAGATGGGCAGGCTAGAGCATACTATCTGAAATGGTGTTACAAAACCATTTTTGTCTTTTTCGGAACAACACACAGTCACAAAAGACATTTGAATTACCACATTTACCTTATATCTTTAGACTCCTCATTGCAAACCTTTAAGCCTTTCCTACTATGAGCTCCGTGCGCCGACAAAAGAGGGCGCCCTTTTACCTAGAAACGACATCCCATGGGCGGGACATTTCGCTGGTTGACGCGCACCGTTCCTTGTGTGTGACGCACGTACACCAGGGGATTTGTACTATGTACACCATAGAGCTTATGATGTACACACAGTGGCCGTGCTTCGCAGCAAATGAATTGCAGTCAGGCAAGATGGCGTCGGTCGGTCACCCCCAACTGTACTCTCTTTGCCGGTGAGGGGGTACTTGTGAACGGAGCGGATATCTTCTAAAATAGAATTGTTAGCACAAAATACTAATGTTCACCTTTGCATCTCGGACCACGTTTGGTCTTAAATGATTGGTCAGGACGGAGGCAATCTCTCTGACCGTCAGCTTGTCCCCCACTAGGGAGAAGGTCTTGCCCACCGTGCTGGTCCTGTTGCTGAAGATGTAACGGACTGCCTCCCCGACCTGCTTGATGCTCAGCATGTTCAAAGACAGATCGCCCATAGGGATACCTGAGTCGACAAACATAAAAACGATCATATCAGACATTGCAAATATGCATAACGTTTAACCCATTTTCTGTACGAAATTGTGTTATATTGTAAATATTCTTCTGACAAAACTACAGAGTGCCGAGGCAGTTTCGGCCAGTACATGGAATAACAAGCAGGGCTGTTTTGGTGGTAGAACATGTAGGGAAAAATATTGGACACAAAAATATGGCACAGGGAACAACTGGCACATTAGGTTTTTTTTCTTTATGGTTATTGGTTTTGACATTGCTTGAACACTCTGAAACCTGTTTCCTCACATAAAATAGCATGTATACACGTAATAACTGGATTGAAACCAAAGAGTTTTTATTCCAATATACAAGTTCTGTTTTTCGTCAGTCCAAAATTTATGGACGTTTTTGCCAGCTGTTCAGGTGGAAAACTCTTAAACTCGGAGCCACAATTCTACAGGATGCTTCAGACTGTCAACTCTATCATGATAATTTGATCATTTTGGGTTTTTGATGTTTGCAAATGTTGTTTCTTCCCTTTAACCAATGTGTCTCAGGCCGTTTCTCAAACCCCGGCATCATTTCTGTTTCACGGCCGTCAGGCAAATCAAAATAACTTTGGGGGAAAAATTTGTTTAACTCCCCCCCCCCCTGAAAAATGTCTCGTTATCATCTTTTCATCAGGAGTGTAAGCATGTATTAACCATGAAACTACTGACGTTGGCCCAATTTCTTGGCTCTGCTTACAGTTACTGAAAAATCCCTGCTTACTGTAGCAGAAAATTCCGTGCTTACGGTAAGCGTTCTTCACGCGTTAGCAAGGAATTTTTGCTTCTGTGCATGCATATACCCCGTCACTAAGGATTCTGCGCTTACGGGTCAGCACAGAATTTTTCTGCTAGCGTGGTTAGCACAAAATTTGTGGTCGTAAGCACGGAATTCTGTGGTTAGCAGAGCCCAGAAATTGGGCCATGGTCACAAGCTTTTGTTAGTAGCCCTCAGAGATATCTACAGTTGTCCATACCAAAGTCCGGTCTATTTGTACACTAAGACTCACTGATGGAATAATCATGCTGCTGAAGTAGTTTCGGTTTGAAGTCGCCCAGGAAATTCTCGTAGGCAAACGGCAGGATGATGCTGGTCAGTGGCAGCTCTCTCTCATTCATGTAGTCATTGATGCAGGCCTTGGCGTCATAGTGTCTGGCTTTGACGCCTATTACTTTGCTGACGTGGTTCTGAGCATTGAGGACGACGTGCGAAACCTTCATTGCCATGCACACATCGGCTACGCATTCTCCCTACGAACCAAAAAAAAACCCCAAAAAAGAAAAGATAATGTATGACACAGTGCATTGTAAAGAATATTCAGATGGGACAGATGAAAATCCAAAAGCCAAAAAAAAATTAAAAGTTATGAATTCCTATTATTCTCTCCTTACCCAAAGGCCTTAGCACGCTTTCGAAGTAACCAACAAAGCCTTACTCCTGAAGCAAGCAGTATCCTATACAGCACAATTGTGCGCACATATTTTTGAACAATTGTTACTTTAACAGGGCGATCAAACCCACATAAGTGATGGGACAGCACACCAGCAGATCCAAAAATATTTAGGGGGGGGGGGGTGTGAGGAAGTGATCGGCCAGTCATTGGAAATTTGAAAAAGGGGGCACTTTTTTCTATTTACCTCCTGGCTGTTTAAAAGGTCACCAATGGTCAAAGTTTCCTTTCACTTCCACTGGTATACTTTTAACACACCAATGGGTCACTTGACCAATTTTGACCCAAGTAACAGCATGGCTCAGCATGCATGTTTGAATAGGAAGGTTAATATGTCTATTTAACCGACATACAGATCCTTGTCATTTGATTGGTGAAACTCACATCACATGACATTCGTTATTGCTCCCATTCACGCCGCGCCAGGGCTCAAAAAGTCCCATTCGCCCATGGGGAATGGGAGAAACTATTGAACAGTATTAGGATCCTTTTTGTTCAATGACGCGGTATTTGTGAGCAAATGCAAGCTGGTGTGCGCGTTCATCGTAGTGCGTATTGTTCCACAGAGCCAGTGCTATGCAAGCCGGCCAAAGTTTGGTTCAAACATTTTCGTGAAGGGTTGTTTGGAAAAGTGAAATACGTTTTCCACCAACTTTGTATTGAAATAGAAGTGCAAATATATCAAACGACAAGGATCTATATGTCAGTTATATAAAACAAATATTGAGTGGCTTTAAATCGTGAAATGGGAGGAACATTATCGCTTGGTAAAATCTGGACTTCTCCAGTTCACTCGGCTTTGCCTCGTGAAATGGAAAAGTCTAGAGTTTACCTTGCGATAATGCACCCATTTCACTCTGAGCCACTCAATATTTGTATATTCATGAATCCGTAAGGAAAAGCGATTAGTAGCATTGGCAAGTGGAAAATCACTACTGTAACAGAACTATATTTACCTGCTGATACTCAAGCTGTTGGCACATTGGGTCTGAGAGCGGCAGGTTGGTTGCTACAAAGCAGCCGTGAGCCCCCTTCAATGCCGGCACCAGACTCTCCCGGTCGTTCATATCGGCTTTGATGACTACGGCTCCTTTGTCAGCCAGGGCGATCGCCTCAGGTTTGTTAGGATCGCGAGTGACGGCGCGGACTTGGAAGTTGTAGGAATCTTGGAGTAGGGCGCGGGCCACTGAGTTTCCCAGCGTGCCGGTGGCACCGAAGACTGCAATGACCATCACCATCTTTGGATTTGTTTTAGAAAATGCTGAAAACAAAGCAGAAGTTAAATTTTATCATTTTCCTCTTTTTATTGAAATTTAAAAGAAAAATGCAAAAAAAAAATCTCTTTCGTGGTGAAAAAAAAAAGGATATTAGGAGTGGGTACTTCCTTTTGACACATTACAAAGTGTTACAACAAAGTGTTGGCATTTATTTCTAATTGTGGATGTCTCATTGGAAATGTTACGTCCGAACTCCAGCAAAGGCCTGCTACAGTTGGAACATCACCCAACTAATATTTGGGACGGTCCCAACCAGTGCAAGCTATAGTTGGGACAGTCCCACTAATAATATGAAATGTCTGACTTATAGTTTGGAACTTGGGACCATTGCAAACTATAGTTGGAACCATTGTCAACTATAAAATTTACCTTATTAAATTGGCAATTTCAATTGAAACTTTCCATTTTTTTCAGAATCCCACATCTTTAAAGCATGGACATATGAAATATGAGAGTAAACTTGGATTCAGGAAGTATGCATACACCCCTGGCTCCTACGAGCAATAGGAATACCACAAATGTGAGCACCCCTCGTCTTATAGAATGCAATTTTTGCATGAGCATGCGCGTGAGCATGACACCACCGCAGTAACAGCTTCTAATTCTGGTGGCAGGATTCTACTATATAACACAAGAAACAGGACAATCCTTGGATACATTTTTGTCAATGTTCATCACTTCATGGCCAGTGGGTAACTTGGCTAGGGGGGAAATGGCCAGGGGAGGGGTAGGGGAGGGGTGGGGGAGGGGGGGGGGGGGGGAGGGGGGGGCGGGGTTCAAGGGGAGAGGGTATTACTGTCTAAGGGGTGAGTTGACTAGTCCCTAGGGTGAGTTTGAGGTTGAGCAGCATTTTGGTTAAAAATATTATACAAATGAAAAGAAGTTGCAGTCTACATTTCATCAAGTGGAATGAATGAGGTATGGTTAACGTTATGTTGGGCACAATCAGTGGATCAAGAAAATCCTTCTGGAGCCGTGAATTGGAAAGAAAATGTGAAGGATTGATGGCGGTGCAATCAAATGATGAGGGCACGATCGACCAATCGCGTAGATCCACGGATTGCGCCCAACAAGAACACCAAAAGACAGTCAGTAACTGCACAAAATTACTGCTAGAATAAGAAGTTAGCTAACGGAGCTAACGGAGTGCCTTCTGATTCTAGAAGTAGCAAAAAATATGCTGGAAAAAGGGGAAAAGAAACATTTTGGACTGAGAAAAATTTCAAATTATGTTAGACAAGGAAAAATGCAGGCAAAGAATGCAGTAGCCAGACGGCACTTCAGGCCAGGGGCTGTGTACTTCTATGGTGAGTCAAGATTTTTTTTAAAGTATTTCCAAACAAAATTGTAAATGTTTCTCAGTCCCAGATTTGTCTTTTAAACATTTTTGCAATGACTGACCTTTACTTGAGATGATACTTTGATAGGGCCTATGAAGAAAAAAGTGGTGTCACATTCTTTCCAAATGCAGTTTTCTGACACTACTTTTTTCATTATAATATATCACCACAATGATTTCAAAAGTTATGCAAAACATTTAGGAGGAAAAAAACCCAAATGTTTGACTGAGTGAGGATTTATAGAAAATTCTACATAACATGCGTCAACTCCCATAGCCCCATAAATGTGGCCAATTTACTGGACTACCTCCGCAAACATAGGCCACACATCTACATGTACAAAAACGTGTCGCACTTTGTCAAATTTTGATTTTCACATTTAGGCTTAGTTTGTAGGGTTTTTTTGCTTCAGAAGCATACTCACCCATTATAGGCCAATCAGAAAGTGCTGCCTTTTTTAGATGTCTATTTTTCGTGAAATTTCCAGATTCATTTGCACACGTTTGCGTATCAAAATTTCAACATGAAATTTCACAAAAATTAGACATCTGAAAAAGGCAGCACTTTCTGATTAGCCTATAAAGAGGCTGAGTATGCTTCTAAAGCAAAAAAACCAGTACAAACTAAGCCTAAACGTGAAAATCAAAATTTGACAAAGTGCGACACGTTTTTGTACATGTGGATGTGTGGCCTATGTTTACGGAGGTAGTCCAGTAAATTGGCCACATTTATGGGGCAACAACTCCCATTGATTTTGTACACGCAACCGACAGCGACAGCAAAATGGAGCTGAGGGATTCGGCATTTCCCCCCTTTGGGTGCTGGTGTACTACATTAATTCCAGTAAATAAAACAGGAACAAGTCATTCCTAGCTCAAACATGCTACGTAAATCCCTTGAATTCCACAATATATTGAGAAACAATTTACCCAAAGCTCAAACGAATGCACCAGGTCTGCAGTGCAGGTGTCCGTTGCTACAGACGCTCAATCAATTAACGAGTTATAACTTCACAAACAAACGAACAGTAAAAAAAAGGGGGGGGGACCAGTACAAAACATGTCTTGGCACGAAATCATCTTGTCATTTGTATCTATTAAAATACCAGCAAGGTTTTCAAGTGTACTGAAATCCGAAAATCAAAAATATAAATAGAAATATTCACTTGAAATGTGGACATTATGTGAAGAATTGAATAACTTCTGACACCAACTACACGTTATAAAATTATTTCAGGACGCGACGAACTATGGGGTGCCATATCTTAAAAAATGTACAAAGTGAAATGTTTCTTCTGCAGGCTTGTGAAGTCATTCACATTATTACATGCGTGGATAATATTAGGTGAACAAATTTTCACTGGGCTCGTGTGATGCACTTATTACACCACGGCATAATGGTTTCTTTGCTGGAATACGTGATGCATAATAAAGATGGAATTTGTAACTGTACATTCTCTTATCCCCCCCCCCCCCGTATAGGCTAGGCACGCACTACTCCACACACGATTTTTCGATTTTATTCTAAAGTGCGCAGTGTATCGAGTTCCTTTTACACAACAATAATTTGCCGACAAGTCAGTAACTTGCAAGAGTATATGAAGACAATAATCATAATTTTGAGGATTAAAAAAATCCCATCAATTTGTAGTACAGTATCAAGAAAGAAGAACTGCCCCTGGGTTAATGCCGAAATAAAGCACCTGTGTGGACAAAAGCGCCGTCTATTCAAAAGAGCCAAGAAGTCTGGTCTAGCAGAAGACTGGGAAACCTACAAGACTGTTCGCAACCGATTAAAATCCCTTACCCGCAAAGTTTACAAGACTTATGTTGATAACTTATTTCTCTCTAAGGACAATAAGAAAAGATTCTGGTCCTTTGTTAGAAGCAGAAAACGGTCCCCTACTCCATTGTCATTTAAACATGGTGATAACCTCCTTTCCAATCCACAGGAGATAGCCTCTGCCTTTAATACCTACTTTGCCTCTGTTTTTTCTGAACCAAAATGTATTCCAGATGAACCACTTCCTTGTGATTTTCCTATTGGCAGTCTTTCTTCCATCAGCTTTTCTGCTGGTAGTATACACAGGATTATTTGTTCCCTGCCATTGGGGAGGGCTCCCGGGCCAGATGGAATTGGTGTGAGATTCTTGCGTAATACTGTTGACACGATTTCACCAATTTTGTGCAGAATCTTCACCGGTTCCATTTCCTGTGGCAGACTTCCCCATGCATGGAAGACTGCAAACATTTCCCCAGTTTTTAAATCTGGTGACCGTTGCAAATTGACTAATTATAGGCCTGTTGCTCTCACATCCATCGTGTGTAAAATCATGGAGAGAGTAATTTCAGATAATGTTCTAACTCATTTACAGGACAATTGTCTAATGTCTACCTATCAACATGGATTTATTCCCCGTAGGTCATGTGTTACGCAGTTGCTCAGCGTGTATCACACATGGGCATCTGCTCTTGACCAGCGTAACCCACCCAGAATAGATGCAGTATTTCTTGACATGAGTAAAGCATTTGACCGCATGCCTCACGACATCCTTCTCTGTAAACTTGCTTCTGGGTGTAACATAAGAGGTGCTCTCTGGAGGTGGATCAAGGATTTCTTAGTGGGCCGTCTCCAGAGAGTAACTTTTGTTGGACAAACCTCGGAGTGGTGTGCAGTGAGGTCTGGCGTTCCACAGGGCAGCGTACTTGGACCTCTTCTTTTTAACATATTCGTCAATGACATCGCCCATAATATTAATTCTGATTGTGCTTTATTCGCTGATGATATACTATTGTACCGTAAAGTTCATGCTCATTCTGATGTTTCCACTCTCCAGCAGGACCTTGATAAGCTGAGTGTTTGGAGTGATTCCAACGGTATGACCTTCAATGCTAGTAAATCCAAACTTATGCACATCTCCCGTAAACGACACCAATCCCTCCCTTCTTATCTTCTTTCAGGTATCCCACTGACAGCTGTACAATCGGTCAAATATCTTGGAGTCACTCTGAATGCTCAGCTGTCTTGGAACGATCATGTTAAGTCTGTAATTTCCTCTGCAAATCGCACACTTGCTCTCATCAAAACCATTGCCTTCAACTCTTCTACTTCAGCAAAACTTTCACTGTATAAAGCCCTCGTCCTTCCCATATTAGAGTATGGTGTGCCTGCCTGGCTCCCTCAGACAAGAAAGCAGGTTGACAATTTAGAGAAAGTTCAAAAGCGTGCGACCCGTTTTATCCTTGGCCAGAAGTGTGGTGTGATGAGTTACCCTGATAGGTTAGAAACTCTGCGTTGGTCTGACTTATCTTGTCGTCGTAATTATGCTGTTCTCTCGTTTGTCTCCAAGTGTCTGTTCAATATTGTTGAATGTAATCAATGTGTTTACAATGTTTCTGTTAATTCCCGCCATGTTCATGATGTTTTGTTTCAGCACCGGCAAGCTAGGACCCAATCCCTGCATTTATCTTGCCTCCATGCTTTCCCTCGCCTTTGGTCAACTCTCCCTGAACACGTTCGCAATGCTATTGTTTTACAGCCTTTTTCAACGTTTCTTCCCACTCTTCGAAACAGTGTTCTCTTTTCATAAATCCCAACCCCATATTTATGTTGCATGTACATGTTTTTTTTTTTTTTTTAAGTAAGATTATTAATTGAGCCTCCTCTCTGCCAATTGTCAATTACTTTTTATCAGATTTGTTATACACATCTTCTCTTACACATGTGTTTTTTGTATTTATTGTGTCTTTATTGCTAACTCCTTATTCACTTAATTCATTCAATTTCCGGCATCATTTTTACCACTTTCAACTTTTATTCATTTCCGGTGAGTCATCTCTTTTTATTTGTTTTTTTCGAAATGTTCTTATGTTCAATTATTTTTATTTTCATATATTCTTATTTTTAGTTATTTATTTATTTATTTATTTATTCATTCATTTATTTATTTATTTATTTATTTACTTTACTCAAACCTCGATGAGGAGCAGCAGGTCTCTTCTCATTTTAAGTACTATTTCAGCCTCCGGTTTGCCAATCACCCTTTAGATTTTCATTACATTTATTGTACACTTACCTACTGTTCTCTTATACATGTATTAATTTGTGTTTATTATGTCCTTATTTAATGTGTCTATATCATTAATTGCTTATTCATGTAACTTATTTAATTTCATATTCAATTGCGTCCATTATCTTCATTCATTTCCAGTAATTCCTTTTCATTTTATATTTATATATTTTTAAGTTCTAATTTTTGGCTTCAAATACTTTTTAAATTAGTATTTTTATATATATATTTTTACTCTACATAACTTGATGAGGAGGGGCAGGTCTTTGGCCACAGTGATTGTTATCGCTTTTGCCTCTCCTATGCCCATCTTGTATGTGATGAAATAGAATTGGCATGAATAAATAATAATAATAATAATAATAATAATAGTAAGGGACCGTGCCTGAGCAAAGGGCGACCTCATTCGTTCTTTCCTAACTTTGATATGTATTAATAAACGTGACGAAGCTCATTTGCATTTTATGTTGTTTTCCATTTTCCTATATGTAAAACATTACATTTTTGGAGGACTGTGTGCATGGATGTCGCCAGGAGTTTTTCTAGAGGGGGGGGGGGCGGCAAAGCAAATTTCCCCCAGAAATCCCTGTACTTTTCCAGCATATTCTCGATTTTACATGTATCATTTTTCGAGGGTGGTCAGGGACATTTGGCCCCCAACCCAACCTCGTCCCCATGGTGTCGAGCAGTACGCGCCCACCACTACCTGCTCTCTCACCCTGGTATTGGATCATTTGCATGTGCTTAATTTTTGCACACGTATGCAAATGAGCAAACGTCTGGTACCTGCCTGTGCGTTACATTTGCGTTTATTTTTGTATGCGATGTCTGGGATAAAAACAGAATCAATTCATCGCAGCGCGAGCATGGCGTGAGTTACGAAAACACGGTTTGATTTTAATTAAACTGTTAACGAGACAACATGCAATGTCACATTTTATATTAATATTAACAAGTTGGAAAGGAAATGAATATTTTCGAGAAGGCGTGGACGAATGATCGCGAAAACACATACTGCACGTTGTGAATAACAACACCAAGTATACGATAAAAATCCATTACTAGCAAATAGCGGTATCGAATCAGGATACAGGAAGAAAGTTTCCTATCCAAGGCTTGCTACTGGAAACAAGGTTGGAAATAAAGTAAGTACTGGGGACGAGGTTGGCCCGCAACCCATTAAGTTAACAGCAAGATGACTTTGCGCCTTTTCTTTCTTTCTTCTTTTCATTTTTTGTGTGTTTTTTTTCCCAGGGGGAAGCGCCCCCCTTGCGCCCTTCCCTCCCACTATTATAATAGAGATCAGTGCCCCCCCCCCCCTCGCGACGCCCCCGCGCGCGTATTTTTTTCTTCAGCATACATCTTATTTTAACCAATCGCCACACACACCCTACATGAATACTTATCATGCATTGTGGATTGAAGACACTAGATTCTCGTAGTGTTTTTCCCTTCAATCAAATTTATCCCAAACAACAAAAAGAAATGATGAAAACGGACATGGGTTCGAACCACAGATCTTGTGATCCAAAGTTCATTCCACTATCCACTGGGCAGCTCGACGAAAGCCGTTCTTTGAAATGTTTTAATGTGCAAGCATGACTGAGTGATTGCAATGGTGTAACGGGTTGTTACTTTCTTATGAATAAACATCGAAGTAGCTGAATAATCATGATCATTGACGATGTGCGCTGCAAATACAAACACCGCTCGCGAGGCATCGGCTAACACCGAGTCGTCTTTCTGGACACATGAGAAGTTAGTTGTTAAATCTATCCTTCGCAAATTTGCAAGGAATTCGGACTTAATATCATACTTGTCCATCTTAATATTGTATACATGTAAATACTTAAAGCTAATTAGATGAAGGTTCATTGTCTGTGTGTGTATATATAAATTATAGTCGAGTGATTTGGCATAACCCGGGGCGCGGCGGAGGATTGTATTTAACTTTCTCGCCGCGACCTTTTCGCGAGACGCGTATAAGTATTTTGTGTATTTTCTGTCCTTTTTTTCACTAACTTTGTGCGTGATTATTTTTGCCATGACTGTCATACATGGTCACTGTGAGATACCGCACTTCCGAAGAAATCTCAAGTGATATACATTTGTATATTTTGATGTTAGTCGCATTAACGTTAATATTGTGGACTACCCTCCTCAAAATCAATCCTCCCTTTTCCCTTTTGGTAATGATCATAGTGTTGCATTGCATGTTGGATGGGAGGAATTATTTCATTACAACTCTGAAAAACAATTCGTGTTTTTCAATCTAACGTCATGGCGAATTCATTCCGTTGTATATTTGGACACCGCATAATTTATATACAAAAACAAAGATTGCTTTTAAGGCATGACCATGGTACCACATTATTCCGTGCCCTAAAATTATAAAATGTGCAAGAGTTAGGCAAAATATCCAGAGCTAGATTGAGATGGAAGCTAGTGGGAATGTACTGCTCGATATGCCATGAGAACGAGGTTGGGCACTGAGTGTCATAGTTAATGCGTGTGTGGATTGAACTCATACAGGTCATGATTCGTATCGCATTCTTACGAAAGCCCATTAGCGCCACTGCAAGTATATATGTTGCTGATTATTTAATTCGTTATTACGGATTATTAATTCGTTATTACGGATTACTAATTCGTTATAACGGATTATTAATTCGTTATTACGGATTATTTAATTCGTTATTACGGATTACTAATTCGCCTAGCGGCGCTATATACATAGGCCCCTGGTCACGTGCTCTCCACGTGTGAGAACATCAGACTTAATTCGTAATAACGAATTAATAATCCGTAATAACGAATTAAATAATCCGTAATAACGAATTAAATAATCCGTAATAACGAATTAGTAATCCGTAATGACGAATTAGTAATCCGTAATAACGAATTAATAATCCGTAATAACGAATTAAATAATCCGTAATAACGAATTAATAATCCGTACTAACGAATTAATTATCCGTAATAACGAATTAATAATCCGTAATAACGAATTAATAATCCGTAATAACGAATTAAATAAGCCGTAATAACGAATTAATAATTCGTAATAACGAATTAATTATCCGTAAAAACGAATTAATAATCCGTAATAACGAATTAATAATCCGTAATAACGAATGAATTAATAATCCGTAATAACGAATTAAATAATCCGTAATAACGAATTAATAATCCGTAATAACGAATTACATAATCTGTAACATATATACTTGCAGTGGCGCCAATGGGCTTTCGTACATTCTCCCCGTTTCACACAAAAACATATATACCGGAAGCCAATGGGTTACGTTCACGTCATAGTTGGATATCACTTTGTACGTGCGATTGAACCTGGAAACTTAAATCGATGTGGTGTCAAATGAAATTATATTAATTGATGAACCATTAATCGATTTATCCAAGGTAATAGTATTGATGAGGCCATGTATGCGGGGAGCCTAGGGAATGTTAGTGGTGTGTCACTATGCTCGTGACTCCATCAAAAGGAGAAACAACATTCATAATCTGGTGACAGATTGTGTCAACTCGACAAATTCACTTCAGGTAGGCTCGCCGTAATAAACCCATTTTAATTGTATAATAACATGGAAGATTTTTCATCCCTCCATTATGTTAATGATGGAGTTTAGTGGCCTGTCGTACAGTCATAATTCAGTCAACGGTGAACTGCTGTTGATTTATCACAACCGCATCAATTGCGTTTACAATGTCGGTTAATATAAAGGGGAAAAGAAAAAATACATAATATAAGTATAATACGTCATTATGACTTGTAGTGCAATGGCGGCCCGATGATTGCAGGGCACGGGAAAGTACCGAAAAGTTCAAGGGTCAAGTAAAAGTGGAAATCATCGCACGTCATCCAGTGCACAATACCAGTTCCACTTTCAAGTTCCAAATCGGATCCATGTCAGTGTGGTTTCCTGATTTGGGGAGAAAGTGGAGAGGGGACACAGTAAGTGTGAAGTTAGAAGCCCCCCCCCCCCCCCCCGAGAAAAAAAATGAAATAAGATTAATGAATCCGAAAGCATACCCGGAAACTACACAAATGCGATTATAGTCGCATGCACATCGCAGGCCCTTCTTTTTCATCCGTAATAACCACAACAAGAAATACACACTTTACAACGGTAAAAAACAAAATGTAATATAGCCCTGTGTTTTTACCGCGAAGACCTTTCTTTCACGTCATGAAACGAAGTGAAAATTCCGGAAAACCCTGTTAATGAGATATAGATCCTCTTTTTGCATGTAATAGTTATACATGAAATTCAGATTGAAAAACCCTGATTTGTTGCTGTTTTCGTCTCTCCTACACGTTATATTGGGCAGTTTGCCCACCTCCGGCAACACCCGTGTTGCTTAATAAACATTTAGGCCTATATATATTAGAATCAGCAGCGTATCCAGCTTCTGATGTCGGGGGGGGGGGGGGGCAACCGCACATCCGCGCCGAAATGTAGACATTTTTTTTTCTCCGGACAATTGCCCTCCATTAAATCAAAGGGGGGAGGGGGGGGGGGCTGTGACCCATCTTCCAAATAGGGGCGCTCTTCAAAACTTACCATTATTATAGATACTTCATTATTATATGGACAATTTCACGGCGCATGGTAATGGTTGTTGAGCGGGTTTTCTTTGGTGGGATTGATGTCAGAGGAACTCTATAAACACTTCAAATCATTGCTGACAAAAAAATTTGTCAAAAAACCGCCTGCACCCCCCCACTGGATACGCCACTGATTAGAATATGAAACTATTCGAAATCGAGTTTCCTGATCAAAAGTTTGTGCCTGTTCTCCCCCCCCCCCCCCACAGCTTACTTATATCGAAAAGTGTAATATCCACTGAGCTGTTAGGTTAGGTTTTGAACATTTTTCTTAGGATTTTGATTGGCGTTACTATTGGAAACGAACACAATGCCCGAAGAGCAAATATGCATATATATGCCTTTAATGGACCATACAGTTATTAGGTACACGTTGTCTTTTTGTATGTCAACGGAACAGATCTCCAGTCTCAGACCCACTATGGTTCTAAGGACGTACGCTGATTGGGAACAGGCCGTGCGGGTTGCTCGGGTCGTCTACGACCACTCGCAGGCGAGGATGGTCTGCAAAAGGAAGACGGTCCGGAAATCCAAGATAATGGCGTTCCTGTCCGCGATTTCAGTGAAGGAGTCTGGTGGTATTTCATTCACAAGTGAGAGCAGCAAAACGTCATCATCCATTCGTCGAAAGCCAAAACTCGATGTCAAGAAATCTCAGCGAAGGTAAAGCCAATCCGCAGCCCCTGCAATGTAATCATTTTCGACGAAGATTAAAATATCTGTCACATTTATCACGATATATCATTTAATTTGAGATCCAAATAAACAAAATATGATTTGCTATCTTAATATTTCCGTTCCGACACATCCCTCCGAGGCTCCGAGGGGTTTCGAACAAATGTAAAAACATGAACATCGTCGCATGCAACCCTCTTTTGAATGCGCTTGAAGTTACTGACACGTTCAAAAAGGCAAAGCCAATTCCGTGTGCAGACTGGAAAATGAGCCACTTCAATGAAAATGGCACAACTCTATGGACTGTTTCCCAGCCCCCATATTTGAAGTAGTCCGAATGACAATGAGGACAGGGAACCAGATTAGGAATAACTCCTCACCACAGTCACTAATTTGAAAAAATTCAAAATTCCTGTGGAATACAAGGTTATAACCATCAATTAAAACACTCAGTTTTTTCATCAATATACTCCATTTGCTACAAAAAAAATGGTGAACTTGGGCGCAGATCATTCTGACTCACCCTGTATGGTTGATATACCATGCAGTTTTACAGTTGTGCATAGATTAACATATATTAATTCCTTCCTCGCAAAATTTCCCCAATCCCCCATTTTAGTTGCACACATAACGAGAAGAAGAAGAAGATACAGATCTTCATCGCCACGCCGTTAGCATCAACTATTTGCCTGCAACTGAATCCGTCAACCTCGATCTCAGCAGTGAAGGAATTACTTCAAGATCGACTAGGTATCGACCCTGAGAAGCAGCATCTTTTCATGAGGAACGAAATGGAGGTACATACTATACTGTGAAACAATTTTCAATTTTTTTTTGACATATTTAGTTCAGGCTTGTCGTTTTAAAAGGACCCATTGTGTATAGATTTCACCAGGCTATTTTAAGGGAATGAAGGGGCGCTAGGACGACGTACAAGGAAGGCCCTAATCAAAATATTGTTGATGTTCTAAACGTGGCGCGACCCCCAACGTGGCGCACTTTGATTTTTTGCCTCTAGTATCTCGTTGGAGCAAAATTGTTACCTCAAATTTCACAGAAAGTAAAATTTCATCAAGCTCTAAACATTTCCGTTCATAAATCTTGAGTTTACGTACCCACTACAAAGTTCCAGGGACATTCTATTTTGGCGTGATTTTCCGATTTTTCTTTTGAAGTGCACGATGAACCCTTTTAACATTTGCCCAAAAATATGAAAATAATTTGCTGACAAACTTGTTAAAGAAATTCTGAAATGTAAATGTGGGATTTTCCGAGATTTGTTGAAGTGCGCCACGTTAGGGAACACTCGGCCGAATTTGTGCCTAATTTCCGGACGCTACCGTTTTTGAATTTCGGACTTAATTTCATGACACTAAAATTGTTCTCAAAGGTTCAACAGCAAGCACTATTAAGGTAATAGTACCAGTATTTAACTGACTGAATTTGAAGTTTTTCTACGAAGAGATTTGGCAACACTGCATGAGGAAAGTCGGGGGAAACGTCGAAGTGCGCCACGTCATGGGGAACACCATTATATACACCATGTTTATGTCAGACAATTTTCAGATCCAGTAGGCCTAAATTTATTTCAATTTAAATATAAAAAATTAAACATTGACTTTTTAAAATCAATTCAGCACGTACACTTAAATAATTAACCTTAAATTTAAGCTCTAGATGCCGTGACTTGTACATGTGGGTGTTCCTGGGAACCAATGCTCGGTGCTCAAAGCATGAAACTTTTGTTATTGTGAAGTAACATGCGTTATTTCCGAACAGCTTTGTGACGCACTGTCCCTGGAGGATCATTGCATTCGTCAAGACACCAATATAGAGCTGCGCCTCGTAGCTGGATTGATGGGTGGACGAAAGAAAAATAAATCAGGTAAATGTCATAACTCAGTACTATACTCTGTATATAATCATTTACATATTTTCTGAACAGCGCCACCAGAGTACTGGAGTCCAAACTTGTCAAATGTAGGCCTACTATTACTAAATAAGACTACAGAAATACAAAACTACATATGTACAATTATTTATTCTGCCCTAATAGATTAATTACTTGCACCATTTTTCTCTTGTGGTTTGATTGCATTCTAAGACAAAGGGGTTTCAGAAAGAAGAACTGAAGAAAGAAAGTGAGTTTGTCGCCAGGAGACCTGTATAAGACTTTTATTTTTTGGAAACCTCATTCCATTATCGCAAAACAAAATTCTTTACATAGCTAAGAAGGGAAAAGCGAACCCGAAACAACAATCCGAGAGTCCGACTAGCCGAAAGGGTACTCTAGCAGAGCCAGCAGAAGAGAGGCAACACGATGGGAATTACAGTACAGCAGAGGCTACTGCAAGAGACCAACCGCCGTCGGCTAGCCGGGGAAATATAGACACCAATGTAGATGGCAATCAAAACCGCATCAAAATGGAGGAAGATCAAACTGACATTAGTCAAAACATCGGTGGTATGTAAACATTGGAATGATTTAATATTGTGTATGGAGTAAAGCTTCCAATGCAAGATGTGTCGAATTCATTGGTTTTGAATGAAGCATTGCAAATGTTGCCAAACCAGCATAGTAAATATTTCCTTAAAATGATGTTGACAGCTACTTTAGTCAGCTTTTTTTAAAGTGACCCTTTCTCTTATAAAACAGTTTTTACAAAAAGATACAACTTACAAAATCCGGTGCCTAAACAACTAGCTTACACCAAATATAATGCCAAGCTTATATGTTATAGTCTTGCAAGTAAACCGATTTGTGATTTTGAAAAAAATGTCAATTCTTCGTTTTCAGCTGAGGAGGGAAAAGCTGATGCAAGGCTGCAATCAGGAGATCCGACAAGCCGATCGGATACTCCAGTAATAGAGAGACAAGCTGAAGAGGACGACAGTGCAGCAGCAGGTGCTACTGCAAGAGAGCAACCACCAACGAACAACAGGGGAAATACCGAAATCAATATAGAGGGCGATAAAAACCGCGTCAGAGTGGGAGATGGACCTACATATAATATCTTTGGTAAGTAAACTATTGAGTATGCAGTAAAGTTCCAATTAAATGGTCCATTAGATGAAATTTTTCTGAGGAACACATTCTGTGCAACTTTCTACTCCGTTAAGGTAGGAAAAATAGTGCACATCCCTTTTCGGTTAATTTGATTAAAAAGTGCACTTCTTTAAACATTTAAACTGTCCATGTCCATGCTGAACTTGACGCTGTTCCGTTAAGGGGTTTTCTGTATATCCACGGTCGTAAAATTCCAAGAGTTTTCATGCAAATTGACCTGATAAACATCTCATTTTCCCAAGTGCCCCTTTTGCGGCCATAAATGTGCCCCCTCGAACAGTAAAGTGCCCCCTCAAGATACAACAAAAATGCCCTTAAAGTATCTTACTATTTCTTAGAAATAACCATATCCCAATAATGGTATAGATATTTTTGATATAAACGAGGAATATGAAAATCAAGTCCCAAAACCCATACAATACGGCCTGAAAAAGGGCACATAATGCATATTTAGCATATAATCATTGGTTTTTAAGAGCGCCCCCTATGTTGGAAGATGGTACCAGCCCCCCACTATTTGATTTTACGGAGGCCAAGTGTCCGCTGAAAAAAACGTGTCGACATTTCAGCACGGGTTTCCTAGTGCCCTTTTTGGTGATGCCCCCCCCCCCCCCGTTTCAAACCCGTTCCGCCGCCGCTGCATTTTTGTACATACGGAAGAAAGCGTTACCAATCCGTGTAGTATTTAAAATGGTGCCCTGCCGTGCACTTAATTAATTTGATTAATTGATTCCATTCTTCATTGGTTTATCAGTGATTCCGATGATGATGGACGTATCGGATGGCGGGCAGACGGACAATGCAATGACACGCCAATCATATAAAGTACTTCACGATGGAAACCTTGATGTCATTCAAATACTTCGAGATATCGTGAAGAAACATGACGAAACCACCATCGCCAGCGCAACGATGGGATCAGTGAAATTCATCCTGCATGTCAGAAGTCGCAAAGGCCTTGACAGCCTGTGGAAGGATTACTGCTCCGGGAAACTTGCTCGTGAGTTCGGTGAGGTGCTCGTCACTGACGAACTCACCACCGAGGACAAGAGTTACATGACAATCAGGCTGAAGATACTGGAACGCGACTACGAGAAAGGATGCCGATTCTTTGAACCTTTGCAACCTGGTAATGCGCTTCTCTAGTGTATTAGAGAAAAATAATGTACTACTTAAAATAATAATTCTCTAAAAAAAAAAAAGAACTTATAACATTGTGTGCATGTTAATGGCATTTGCCATCAACTCAAACGTTAATTTTGCTTAGATGTTGTCATTACTTCAGTGTCGGTGTCGCCATTTTTGACACCATTTATCTTCGACCTTTGCTGTGTTTGCTCTTCAAAGATGCGATGTTAAGTCATTCTCCTAGTTTTCCAATTATCTAGTCTTCTTTCCCTTTTCAACCTGAATACATGACTAAAACAAGTAATCATTTCTTTACTTTTACTAGATCCCACAAAACGAGTGTTACCAGTGCGCATGTCGGACTGGACAGTGGAGCATGTACGGCAATGGCTTCTGGATACCGGGGTGTCTTATTTCGTTGCCGACGAAATGTACGAGGGAAGCATAGACGGAAGAGTGTTGGAAATGTACACAAAAGATGATTTGAATGACGACTACGGAGCGATGACGAAACGCGACATGCGTCTTATTTTATACAGCAGGGAACGCTGGTTGGAGTCTGAAAAGCAACGACGAAACCCACTGAGACAAGAAGCAGGCATCGAATGGGATATGCAAAACCAACCCATGCCGTTAACATCAGATCCAAAGGAACTTCAGGCTGACAAAAGTTCTCAACCCGCAGTTCGTCCCAAAGCACCAAGGATTCGTGACAAGCCAAGTCGAAAGAAAAAGAAAGCGAAGAAAGTTGCCACTGTGCTTCCGCAGCAAAGCCTTGAAACTACTTCGATGCTTCAACAGTCTGATCAACCTGAAGAAGACCTCGACATCACTGATCAACCACATGCCCGCCAGCCACCTTTGCAGGCTGTCGACGAAGTGCAGCACCATGAGGCCAAATCCCGGGAGCCACAGGCAAAGGAGAAAGACATGCCACCAGTTGATGGTCATGCATCGATAGCACGTAAGATATCAGAAGTCGCAACGACTGACGAGGCCAGGCTTCGTATGTTACTCACGGGCGACGAACGTGGTGAGCTTGACCAGTCGTATTATCCAGTGCTCATTGCAAACAAACCTGCAACGCCAGCTGGGAATGACACAGACGCAATCGCACGTCAATTTGGATTCATTAAGACAATCAAGTGGACCACCGTCCTAGACTTTAATTCGAAATCCAAAGTGGATGGGCTATGCAAGCTGTACCATGGCGATCGAATGGTCTCTCTGCAACAGCCGGAACTATTCAAACGCATCGAGTCCGATGAAGAGTTCCGGAATACAATCGAATTTCCCGAAAAGACAGTCTGGGTGTTCGCAAATGGGCGTGAAGACGACCAGAATATCCAGGCACCTAAGATGGCCCTGCCTGAATGGCACAAAGAACGCCGTAGAGATGTAGAAGCTTCGGTGACATTCTTCTCTCAACCATCGGTGATACCGCAAGGTCGTGCTGTGATCATGTTCCTGCTGCTATCTGAAGATGACATCGACATCCTCTGCGACACTTTTGGGAAACTGTCGTCATCTTTTCAAAGCCTACAGAACATCGTCTGCATCGCCGAAGACCAAGAGCTTTATTCCAAGTTTGTGAGTTATGTTACAAGGTGGTTTTCCCAAGATGAAATCGACAAAAGGAGTTTGGTGGGGCTTGACTGGCAAGAGATAAACAGAATCATGATGCGAATGAATGGCGTGAACCAGACCACCAAGAATAAACTTCCTTCCAACTTGCGGCCAGGGCAGTGTTTTCTTTCAGAGAAACAGAAGGACGAATGGAATCACATTACTGTTGTGTGCAAGAATGAATGCGAAAATACCGATATGGACGATACCAGTCCAAGCTACCAGCAGTTTGTTAAAAGAAAGGAGCTAGACTTTTACCACGGTGAGAAAGTTGATTGGTGGAATTTCGCAATCGGTGAAAAAGAGAAAAAGATTCGCCAAACCTGCGGTCACGTTTTAAAAAGAAAAGGTTTTGGGGAGGTCCTAAGGAAAGTCAGAAAACCACTGGATAGTTCGAGGAGTGGAGATAGCTTGATTGTCACGGTGACACTTCTACACCAACCTGGCGCTGGTGGTAGCACTTTAGCTCGCCATGTCTTGTGGGAACTTCACAAAGATTACCGATGTGTGGTAGTTAACCGAGTTACGAGTCGCACAGTCAATCAAATAATGGAGGTGAGACAGTACGGTTATGGCAAGGAACAGGCTAGAAAAATCCTCCCAGTGTGCGTGCTTGTTGACAATCTCGATGATGTTGAAGTGCTGGATTTGATAGCAGACTTAGAAGAGAAATCAAAGTATGTTCGTGTGGATGGTGGAGCAGTCTGCGTCCTGCTTCATTGCAAGCGTAATGCAGACCCGCATAAGGCCATCAAAGCCAAAGATAGGGATCCCGACCTCTATATTCCCTTGACTCAGAAGCTTAATCAAACTGAAAAAAAGTGGTTTCAGCAAAAGTACATTGAATTGGAACACAAAGAAAACGAGTACAAAACAGGAGATTACACTCCTGACAATCTCCTTGCCTTCATGGTGATGAAGGAGGAATTCAACAAGGAGTATATAACAAATGTCGTTTCGAGGATACTTCAAGACATCAAGGGGAACGAGCTGAAGCTGATTAAACTGTGTGCCCTTGTGAACTCCCACATACATGAAGCTGACATTCCTATCTCTTGCTGTGACACGTTTATGGCCGGTACATGGGCCAAAGGGAAGACGATACACTTCACCAGACATACTTTGAACTGGGAAAAGTCAGTTTCAGCCTCATTTAGGATTATGGTGGTTCTCACGGAAAACCGAACCATCAAGATTTTACATAAGAGCATAGCTGAGGAGGCTTTGAAGCAAACCCTGCGAGAAAGCGGGGACCAATCGCTGGCGGATGTGACACTGGAGTTTCTGGACAGTGATCTGCTTCGCTCAAGTTCTTACAGCAGAAAAAATCTGGCAAAAACAACGCATGATTTACTCATCAGGAGGGAGCGTGTAGAGGACATGAAGACAGAATTTTCGGTTCTCATTGAAGATATTTGCGAGAAGCAGGGATCGGAAAAGGCCATACAAATCTTGAAAAAGGGCGTTGAAATACTTGAAGACGCCTTTGTCGCACAACAGCTTGCAAGATTTTATCTCATAAAAGAGAAGGATTTCGAAATGGCGCACACCTTTGCTGTAAGGGCGTTAGATATCAATCCCCAAAACCCTTATTTTTGGGATACAAAAGGTCGTGTTTACAAAGCACATTTTGACACCCTTACTGAACCATACGTACTTGACCAGCAACCCCTTAGTGATGAAGTATGGAACGAAGTATATTCCTTGTCCTTCGAAGCCATGAAAACCTTTCACAAGTCATATGAAGTCTCAAAAGAATCGGCACCAACGCGAATCGAGTACACTGGATTATATACTGAGCTCAATGTGGCCTTCCGTCTACTGCAAGTTATCCATCTATGTGTGGAGCCCTTCAGAACCCAGGGTGATATCAATGTTCTGAAGATGTACCTCCTGAAGTTAAACCTGCCCACGGGCGTTTGTCTCCCATCGTGGGACAGTGAGACCCATACTCAAGTTAGGGACTTGAAATATAGGGTGGATGAAGTGTTGGAAATAATGGACGGCAAAACTACATACTACAAGGATGGCTCGACTGCAAATATTGCTGGCCAGAAATTGGATGAAATGAGAGAGAACATTAAGAAATATTCCACGATATACAAAAAGTACTATGGAGAGCCGCAACCAAAGCAAAAAACGAGGTACACTGATACGGATCCCATGAGTGTTGCCGAGTATCGGCGCAGATGCGTAGACGAACTGCGCTGCGGTAGTTTCCGCGAAATCTTTGATCGGGCAAAAGCCAAACAGCGGAAAGTTCTCGAGGAATCCCGGGATCTCCTGTTGCAGAATTCAAGTCATTTCAATTCGTTTGACTTGAAAAATCTGATTTGCATACATCTGGCCCTCTCCTCGCTGGGAGAAAAGTCCGTGTCGGCTGACTATGTGTATCAGGAGTTCGTTCGTCCGTTCTACGCGATGGATCGACCTAAAGATGAAAGCTGCTGGCCCTCATTCTTGATGACGATGTTCTTGTGGCCTATCACAGGTGTGGCGTCAGAAAGAAGAGACAGATATGATTTAACAGAACACATAACGGAACTGAAAAAGAGATGGGAAGTCGATCGCAATTTCTCAGATGCACGGCTGCCACAAGTTTATGAAAGAGTCAGGCGGCAAATCAAATCTCAGATGAGACCCCGTACGCATTTCTTTCTGGGCCAAGGCGAAGATCTGCAGGTGTTTGCTCACATCACCGAGCTTAGTGCAACTCAGGGTAAGCTCGACAGACGCGATGCCGGCGACGATTCCTTTTGGCAGTCTGAACTCGTCAAAGAAAGGCTGGTTCGTTTGGAAGGCACGCTGCTGAATGCCACTTCCCTGTTGCATCGCTTTCACAAAGACAAAGACCCCATCGACATCAAGTTAGCTGTTCCCTACGAAAAGCTTGCAAGTCAGGAGTCTGTCACCTTCTACCTGGGGTTCAGCTGGAACGGGCCTGTCGCATATGATGTGACATTATCGACGGATACAGAGTGTCGTGACGATCACACAGTGCAACCATCTTTTCATCAAGCCTACCCGAACCACATCTTGCCGTCAGGCAAATCTAAGGTCTCGCCGTCTGATAACCTATCCAACATCGGTAAGCTTCAGACGGAGCGTGAAAAGGTGAACAAGAAGATCGAAGAACTCTCGTCTGCATCTTTGCAAGATAGTGAAAAGATGAAACGGGGCAAGGTAAATCAATGTCAATTTCATATCCAAATGAGATTGTTTGAGATCATTCCTCAGCCCCCTTTTCGGTTGAATTTGCTCCACAATAAGCTAACCTCAAGATTAATATGCAGTGACTCGGTGTTATAGTTCGCATTTTAAAAATGATATTTTGAACCCAGACACTATTCAGTTCTATCCATACGGCTTAAGACGGATTGCTAGCACCACACCATGTTCGTTAGGTATTACGGAGGAAACATTATTCTGGACCCAACAATTAGATACGGATTTTCCAACAACTGACACTCAATGGTGGACGTGACGCTGTCTGGTCAGTGCATGTTCTTGGGGTTAGGTAGAGAACGATGTCATATTTACTTCAATAGAGTGAAGCGTATAACATCAGTCTTACGGAATTCCAGACGGTATAAGCAAGAGTATTTATAATTTTGTGCAAAACCAGCAGCCTTCAGTCCACGATATGGTTGGTATCCAAAATCAAATTAGCGAATAAAATCGCATGAACACAAAATAGAGAACCGGTTGTTCATTGAAACAATTAATATTTGAAATAAATCAATAACTAATTTACATGGTGTGTTTTGTGTTTTTTTTTCACAAAACAGGATGAAGAAACCATCCGCAAGAGGCGGACATACAAGCGTCAGCTGAAGAAAGAACTGAAAAAACTGAAAAAAGAACTCCAGCGTGTGTGGCAGCAAGACGACATCTACGATGATGGATATTACTAGCTCAAGATACGGCCATGTTGCCTAAATCCAAAAGGACTGTGCACCACGGAATTCTGCGCCTACTATCACTTTTCTGTGCTGCTTGCAACGCTAACCGTAGACTGGTTTCCAGTTTATCCATCATCAATTCTCACCTCGAATGTCAATAAACCGTTACTGCCATAAAACCGGGAGTTGTACTCCATCGGTCTCTTGAGTGCGGGACGCGGTAGGGACCGTTGGATCATTCAGACGTACTAGATTGCTATTAAATATATATTTTAAAGACTTTTAATGGCCTGGATGTACGCACAGAGAAACCCAGAAAAAAATCAATTACATTTCGTAGTGGTAGCAGTAGCAGGCACATAGCCCGAAATTCGTAGTTTTTCGTACATCTTCATATTTACCGCGAGTAGCTTGTGTCCACAATCAACAGGCTTCATGATGTGCCATGTGTGTAACTGGTATTTGTTTATGCATGAAAATGTATACGTTTTCTCTGAACATAGAACGTCGTGTCTACAAATATTGTCCAATCAAAAGCGAGATAGCTACTGGCCCCTATATTTTATGGCCCCCTTCAATAGAGAACCATTGTGCTCACTGCCCGGGATGGGGTATCTAAATATTAACTAGCAAAATGCTTTCACCATTGAATGGAGTCCTTCGAATTGATATGACGTACCCTGATTGGTCTATTCATTACGGTATTAAAATCTAAGCCAGGAAATTGGGCGTGACCCGGTACCCCCCACAGACGCCTGGAAATGCGCCGGTTGTGAACTTCAAACGAAAATATTTTGTACATGCCTACGCTCCGACCGGGGCTACTGCCTCTGGGGCTGTAAACAAGGAAACAATTCACACTTGGTTCTCAATAAATAATAATCTCATCCTCTGTTTATTTATGTTCCTCCACACGACAAGCTGTTGGTCTTTGTTAACTTCAATGCAGTTTCGGACAGGACTGGTTTCGAAGTCGTTGTTGGTAACGTTGGACACGGCACAGTAAACGACAATTCTGTCTGCAAGTTGTCCTTTTATCTCGTTCACCGATTGTCTCGTGTTCCTACTAAACGTAAAACCATTCACAGACAAACCTTGCTATCTTACCCTACATCATCTTTATTGCTGGCGGAGCACTTTATCAATCTATACTCTTGCATATTTTGTATACTTCGAACCTTCTTGGAAATCTTGATATTCCTGCATCCACCGACAGCAATTGGATTTCATAATACACACTGGCAGGCAACATATAACGACGCTTTCATACGCCATTTTGTATTCAAAATGTTTGAATTAATATGTCGGCTACATTAACACTCGGCTACATTTAATCCTAATAAATGTAGCCAAGTGTTTAGGTATAAACATTTCTTCAAAGCGCCGGTTGTGAACTTCAAACGAAAATATTTTGTACATGCCTACGCTCCGACCGGGGCTACTGCCTCTGGGGCTGTAAACAAGGAAACAATTCACACTTGGTTCTCAATAAATAATAATCTCATCCTCTGTTTATTTATGTTCCTCCACACGACAAGCTGTTGGTCTTTGTTAACTTCAATGCAGTTTCGGACAGGACTGGTTTCGAAGTCGTTGTTGGTAACGTTGGACACGGCACAGTAAACGACAATTCTGTCTGCAAGTTGTCCTTTTATCTCGTTCACCGATTGTCTCGTGTTCCTACTAAACGTAAAACCATTCACAGACAAACCTTGCTATCTTACGATGGGCACACTGTCAAAGGAGTTTGATCATTATGCTTGACCGTGGTTGCCTGAAGTCATATTGGGTTTGCCACGAACCGAAGCTCCTACCAATCACATTGTCGCACGAATACGTGTTAACCCCTTTGCCCATTACTCATTCACTTCACGACACCGGAATATTGAACTAACAAATAAATACATAAATAAATCAGAATCTATCTATTTTATGGAGCCTATTTATATTTCAGGGCGCGCTTCCAGTTAAAAGGAAAAATAGGCATTATACTATATCTATAGGTTTTGGTATAAAAAAAAAGCTATTTACGATGAATATACCATTTTATTACACATTTCATGACACTGTTAATCTATGCAATTCCGAGTGACCTACTGTTGAATCAGTTCAAATATATTAGGTAGATATAAGTCACTTTACTATAAAGTATAATTAAACAGACTGTACTGTCACGTTAATGCAAACCTGTCGGGAAAGACACCCAAATTATCGTATTTTGTTTTTTGTTGGATTAATGTTTATTTTGGTAACTCGATTGACTGTGTACGTATGTGAAATGCGATGGATGTTTGATATTGAACTTTAAATTTATTTCACTGCAAGTTTAATCACTCAACAGAACTTAACTTTTGATTCACAAATGTTATATTTTAATACAGAATTTTAAAAAATGTATTAATACTTAATTGTAAAAAAAATTACTTGTAAGAATTATGATTGCCGTTTCCACTGATATCGTTATGTACTTTTATATATACTTTTATATATAGGCACCAAAAAAAAGTGTCGGCAACAAATGCGCAGTAGGATGCTACAAGTAAGATGCGATGTAACCTAATCAAGTATATTTTTATACAAACATTGATGGGGTTTCCCTACATCATCTTTATTGCTGGCGGAGCACTTTATCAATCTATACTCTTGCATATTTTGTATACTTCGAACCTTCTTGGAAATCTTGATATTCCTGCATCCACCGACAGCAATTGGATTTCATAATACACACTGGCAGGCAACATATAACGACGCTTTCATACGCCATTTTGTATTCAAAATGTTTGAATTAATATGTCGGCTACATTAACACTCGGCTACATTTAATCCTAATAAATGTAGCCAAGTGTTTAGGTATAAACATTTCTTCAAAGTTATGTTGTATGTGACCACGAGTTAGTAAGTTACAAAATGTTCGGTTAAAGTTTTGGATCTTTTTATAAATACCCATATGGGCAATTCCATAAAAATGTGGACAGGGCTGGAAAAAAGAATTTTTGAAATCTCCTAAATTACAAGCACCATTATCTCAAATGTGGTATCAAATTAGAAGTGACAAGACCTTTTCTTTGAATGATGTGCTAGTGAGATGGTGTTAGTTACGCATATTGCGTTTGTCAACAACTGGTATTTTGCCTAAAATTATAGATTTTAGGTAGTGTGATGGGTTCGTATACAGTTTCTTGTGATTAACTTTAATCTATATTTATTCGCTGTTTAACAACTGTTTCATTCACTGATTAACTTTCACTAATTCATGGTTCAGTTTCACTGTTTGATCATTCACGTAAAATTGCAAATGATCAGAAATTATCCATAAATGAGAAATCATATCTACTTTGTGTCCTAAAAATCTTAAGAAACTTTCACTACTTATCATGCACTTATAACATGTCAATAAGATGCTACTTAGTAATAAAACCTTAGCGAGTGTGGAGGTCAAAGGTCATCTCAAAAATACATGTGCGCTTTACATCCTAACGTACACACCAGTATCCAACATGAAAATTATCGTCATTAAACTGGTCATAAAATTCACCTTAATTGCAACTTATATAAATTGCAATATTTAAATACGGTTCTGCAATACATGTAATCAGATTATCATGTACCTCTGTTCTCGTTTCCAAGGCTTAACAATGATCTGGAAATTAACTTGACAAAAGACTTCATTTCAACACATGTGAGAGGTCGATTGTTCGCAACTGCTTCTGCCTCCTTCATGAGGGTCATCAACATATCATCGTTGAACTGTTGCCCATGCTGCTGCAACAAGGCCTAAAAGGCACTCCCGATTGAAGGATTATTCTCTCCCCAGCTCCTGCCATATGAATGGTAGTGGGAACATTCATGTTGAATGTCACCCAGTCACAACTGTCCTTTAGGAGTTCTTGAGAAATATTGAGTTGATCCAACTCGGCAAGAGCGTTGTCAAGTTCATGTACACCAAAACCAGTACAGGATTCCAGCTGGTGTTGACCCCTGCAGGGAGGACACTTCAGAGTCAAATTTGACTCTGATGAAAAAAAAACACTGGCTTTTCGACCCCCTCGTAAGCCTTTGAAGCGAATGTCCTCATTGTCCCCGACTTCATAGGTTTTAAAGGGTTTAATCTCTCCCCCTTTCTCTTCGCTTGGTTTTTGATGGAAGGGGCTGCAGGCGATGCGGGCCTCCTTAGCTACAAACTTGCATAGCTCAGAAAAGGGTGGGTATAGTCACCTTGTTAAAAAAAAATGAAGCCAGCAATTCTGCACTTGCCTCGGAAGTTTCTATATTATCTTCTTGTGCTCGGCTGGGCCATCAAGAACTTTCAACTGGCTCAGAGTTGCCACAGCTGTCTCGCACTGAAAAGAAGATTACCTTTTCGTGCTTTACAGTTGGCCATTTGTTGGTTTACGATTGGTCAAGTCCCTTGATGCACTCTCGAGCCCCACGACCACTGGTGTATCTGCCAGGGTAGTACGGGCGCTCAACTGCTGTGGGATTGTGAACATGAATTTCCCTTATTTGGTACATAATACAACGTATGAGAGTCTACTAAATATGGTAATAGCTTTTTGACGCTTAACCCTAAGCCGGGGGCCGGACCCTCCAACTTTTTCTGCGATACCCTTACAAAAAAAGGTTTCACCACCCGAGTTGTCCTGACATTTCTAGCCTCGAGTCCTGCACATCTTTTGATACCAAAAACATTAAATTCAGACCACGGGTTGGCGCGTGGCGAAAAATGTGCCGTGAACACTGAATTTCCCAATATTATACGTATGTACGCAAAGCAGAATTACCATTGGTGCATATGAATAATTAATTAGCCATAATTCACAAACCCTTTGACCTATAGTCATGACATTTCTTGGGTATGTTTATATTAAGTTGTTATATGCATGTACCGAGTTTCATAATTTTTCGTCACTCGATGGCCGAGATCGGGGAATCCCCCCCCGGATGTGAGATAGTCAAAATAACCCGGTCCTTTTAGGGTTAAGGGTGCATTTTGAGCTTTTCGCGCTTGTTTGATTCTAATCATATTTGTTGATGTTTGTTGACGCTTGTATGTTGACGCTAAATAGCACGACCACTGAAGCCGATTCCCCAAGCAGTATTCTGTCGTGTCTGACATCCTGTCCCAGGAAAAGTTTTTACTGTAATGGTTTGGAATTCAGTTTCATGTAATTCACTTTATTCTATATTTATTCACGTTCAACAACTGTTTGACTTAATTCATTCACTGTAACTTTCACATGTTCATGATTCACTAGCTGTTTCACTGCGAGTTGATGAATCATGTTGAAATTGCAAAAGATCAGAAAAAAATCATCCTTAAATGCGAAGACATATCTACTATGTATACTAAATATCTTTAAAAACTTTCACTAATTACCATGCACTTATTACATGCAAATAGTACTTTAGTAGTAATGCCTGAGCGAGTTGGAGGTCAAGGGTCATCTCCAAAATGTGAGCTGTACACCCTAGCGTACACACAACAAGCAGTATAGCCCAACATGAAAATTATCGTCATGAAAGCTCGGGTCCTAAAAATCATAATGAAACAAGGTTCTACAATAATCAAATGATCATGTACCTCTGTCCAAGGGTCCAAGGCTTAAGAATTATCTGGAAATAACTTGACAAAATTTAGCGTGAAAGTAAGGAATTTGCAAGTGTTGTGCACACAACGTGTACGTTGGCAATATTATTGGCGGTTGAATTTCAGAAATAAACAGCGCCACCAAGTGGCAACGTCTGAATATGAACCAGCTTGTTGGCGGTTTTCGCTCGTACTCGCCGCCCGCGATATTTTCTTTTACACAACTATCTGGGGTACTTTGTGCGCTTTCCTATGGAGCATGGTTTTTATAACCAGGCTTGAGTGGAGGCTACTATTTTTCAACTTGGTACGAATTTCGGACTTTATTTCCCTTTTAAAAAAAAATCCTCCAGAGCCTCGGATCAGGATAGAAAATTGCTGCTATACAAGTAGTATCCCACTGAAAAATAACGTTTCTAAGATAAAATTTGAAATTTTTGAAAAAAAAAGCAAAATCTGAACTCGGGTCGTCTGATCATTAGCCAGCATGCCTATTAACGAAGCTTTGTAATAGTATACGCGCGCGTGCGTAGGTAAAAGGTTACAGGATTGTAGAGCGCCGGGTAACCTTGATTCAAGTTGCCTGAAAAAAAGGTTACCCTGTACTATTGTGTAAATAAAATATTCGCCCCCCGCCCTGCAAACAGGACGCTGGGATACTCTGATGAGCTTCACAGAATCTTGTGAAGGAAATGGCCTATGACCTACGTATAAAGCATCTTGCTGCAGCTGTTCAAGACCGCAGTTAGACAATGTGCGCAAATGCTATCCGAAAACTTCCCATAGAATTGCGCATATTCCATACCGGATGTGATTTCTGTTTCATTGCGGACCATGTGGACAAAATTTTCAGCGTCGCATAATGCATTCCGACCGTTCGTGATTCGAAACAGAGTCTGAGCGAGTGACTAGAATTGTAAATTTACAACACAGATAGGTTTTACAGAATTTCCTATATTATTACGCTTTTTAACGAGAAAAAAACATCTCTAAACTGGAATAAAAGAGTAATGAAACAGTCTTAACGGCCGTTTCAAACCTTGCAGAGTCACGACCTTGAGGACGCGCAGGTCACTGGTCACGCAAAATCCAACCAATCAGAGCGCGAGTTCATCAGAGTATCCCAGCGTCCTGTTTGCAGGGCGGGGGGTACGAGCGAAGTTGGCGGTTACACTTCAGGTAGTCATTTTGGCACCTCGTTTTACTACATGCAAAATGCAAGTGTTGCGAGTTTTGTTTTTAAGGAAGAAAAAGAGGTCATATTTTACGCCAAACAGGTTTTTGTTTGATTATTAGTTTCTTTAATGTTTAACCTTAAAGATGAGTGGACAAACTGTAACTAGAGTTACCGTATATACAAGTTACCGAAATATATCCCTCTGTCAGTATGCTCTGACCGGAACGTCGAGTTTATACCTCTGGTTCTTTTCAGAACCATTCTCTTAGTTGAGAAATTATTCGCACATGGTGTTTCCGCAAACCTTTCATTATTTATTACAACTTTGAAAAACAATTCGTGTTTTTCAATCTATCGTCATGGCGAATTCATTCCGTTGTTTGTTTGGACACCGCATATATACAAAAACATAGAATGCTTTTAAGGCATTGCCATGGTACCACATTATTCCGTGCCCTAAAATTATAAAATGTGCAAGAGTTTAGGCAAAATATCCAGAGCTAGATTGAGAGGGAAGCTAGTGGGAGTGTACTGCTCGATATGCCATGAGAACGAGGTTGGGCACTGAGTGTCATAGTTAATGCGTGGGTGGATCGAACTCATACAGGTCATGATTCGTATCGCATTCTCCCCGGTTCACACAAAAACATATATACCGGAAGCCAATGGGTTACGTTCACGTCATAGTTAGATATCACTTTGTACGTGCGATTGAACCTGGAAACTAAAATCGATGTGGTGTCAAATGAAATTATATTAATTGATGAACCATTAATCGATTTATCCAAGGTAATAGTATTGATGAGGCCATGTATGCGGGGAGCCTAGGGAATGTTAGTGGTGTGTCACTATGCTCGTGACTGCATCAAAAGGAGAAACAACATTCATCTGGTGACAGACAACTTGACAAATTCAGCTTCAGGTAGGCTCACCGAACCCATTTTCATTGTATAATACCATGGAAGATTTTTTTATCCCTCCATTATGTTAATGATGGAGTTTAGTGGCCTGCCATACAGTCATCATTCAGTCTACGGTGAACTGCAGTTGATTTATCACAACCGTTACTATATATAGTTAGATCTAGGTAGGCATGTGCAAGCGACAATTAAGGGGATTATAGTATTCGACGGATGCAATGGAACGTTTATTTGAGAATGCGTTTACAATGTCAGTTAATAAAGGGGAAAAGAAAAAAGACGTAATATAAGTTGAATACGTCAATATGACTTGAAGTGCAATGGCGGCCCGATGATTGCAGGGCACGGGGAAGTACCGAGAAGTTCAAGGGTCAAGTACAATTGGAAATCATCGCATGTCATCCAGTGCGCAACACCAGTTCCACTTTCAAGTTCCAAATCGGATCCATGTCAGTGTGGTTTCCTGATTTGGGGAGAAAGTGGAGAGGGGACACAGTAAGCATGAAGTTAGAAGCCCCCTCCCCCCCCCCGAGAAAAAAAAATGAAATAAGATTAATGAATCCGAAAGCATACCCGGAAACTACACAAATGCGATTATAGTCTAGTCGCATGCACATCGTAGGCCCTTCTTTTTCATCCGTAATAACCACAACAAGAAATATACACTTTACAACGGTAAAAAACAAAATGTAATATAGCCCAGTGTTTTTACCGCGAAGACCTTTCTTTCACGTCATGAAACGAAGTGAAAATTCCGGAAAACCCTGTTAAAAAGATATAGATCCTCTTTTTTGCATGTAATAATTATACATGAAATTCAGATTGAAAACCCCTGATTTGTTGCTGTTTTCGTCTCTCCTACACATTATATTAGGATGTGGGAAGCAGTTGTTTCCAGTATGGGTGTGTCATTTCATTAAAAAAAGTAGATTCATCACACTTTGCAAACATTGCTGCCGCGCCGGTGGTCATGTGGTGAAGAGGAAGTGACATTATATACATTTGAATACATTCTTTGAATGATGGAGGTACGGATGTTGATTTTATCCACGGGGCCTATATTTTTCTGAGTTGTGAAAATTTTCTAAAGGCGAAAAAGCACCCAAGCAATGCGAGAAAAGAAACGCCGTGAATGGTCATGGTTTTGTTTTGTTGTTGTTGTTATTTTTTGGGGGGGGGGGGGGCATTTGCCCACCTCCGGCAACACCCGTGTTGCCAAATAAACATTTAGGCCTATATACATTAGAATCAGCAGCGTATCCAGCTTTTGATGTCGGGGGGGGGGGGGGGGTACCCATCTTCCAAATGGGGGCGCTCTTCAAAACTTACCATTATTATGTATACTAAATTATTATATGGACAATTTCACGGCGCATTGTAATGGTTGTTGAGCGGGTTTTCTTTGGGGGGATTGATGTCAGAAGAACTCTAAAAACACTTCAAATCATTGCTGACCCAAAAAAATTGTCAAAAAACTCCGCCAGGGGGGCAACCTGCCCCCCCCTCCCACTGGATACGCCACTGATTAGAATATGAAACTATTCGAAATCGTGTTTCGTGATGAAAAGTTTGTGCCTGTTCTCCCCCCCCCCCGCTTACTTTTATCGAAAAGTGTAATATCCACTGAGCTGTTAGGTTAGGTTTGAACATTTTTCTTAGGATTTTGATTGGCGTTACTATTGGAAACGAACAAAATGCCCGAAGAGCAAATATATGCCTTTAATGGACCAAACAGGTACTAGGTACACGTTGTCTTTTCGTATGTCAACGGAACAGATCTCCAGTCTCAGACCCACTATGGTTCTAAGGACGTACGCAGATTGGGAACAGGCCGTGCGGGCTGCTCGGGTCGTCTACGACCACTCGCAGGCGAGGATGGTCTGCAAAAGGAAGACGGTGCGGAAATCCAAGAAAATGGCCTTCCTGTCCGCGATTTCAGTGAAGGAGTCTGGTGGGATTTCATCCACAAGTGAGAGCAGCAAAACGTCATCATCCACTCGTCGAAAGCCAAAACTCGATGTCAAGAAATCTCACCGAAGGTAAAGCCAATCCGCATTCCCTGCAATGTAATCATTTTCGACGAAGATTAAAATATCTGTCGCATTTTTCACGATATATCATTTAATTTGAGATCCAAATAAAAAAAATATAACTTGCTATCTTACAATTTCCGTTCCGACACATCCCCTCCGAGGCTCCGAGGGGTTTCGAACAAATGTAAAAACATCAACATCGTCGCATGCAACCCTCTTTCGAATGCAATTGAAGTTACTGACACGTTCAAAAAGGCAAAACTAATTCCGTGTGCAGGCCGGAAAATGAGCCACTTCAATTAAAATGGCATAACTCTATGGACTGTTTCCCAGCCCCCCCCATCATATTTGCAGTCCGAATGACAATGAGGACAGGGAACGAGATTAGGAATAACTCCTCACAACAGTCACTAATTTGAACAATTCAAACATTTATATGAAACCCTCAGTCTTTTCTCAATATATTCTATTTGCCACAAACAAAATGGTGAACTTGGGCCAAGATCATTCTGACGCACCCTGTATGGTTGTTATACCATGCAGTTTTACAGTTGTGTAGAGATTAATATATTTTTTTATTCATTCCTCACAAAATGTCCCCAATCCCCCGTTTTAGTTGCACACATATCGAGAAGAAGAAGATACAGATTTTCATTGCGACCCCTTTGGCATCAACTATTTGCCTGCAACTACATCCGTCAACCTCGATCTCAGCAGTGAAGGAATTACTGCAAGATCGACTAGGAATCGATCCTGAGAAGCAGCACCTTTTCATGAGGAATGAAATGGAGGTACTGTGAAACGGAAACCATTTTCAGAATATAATTTATGTTATTGGTATTGAATTAATGCTTTTTTGTATAAACAAGGACCCATTGTGTATACATTTCAGCAGGCTATATTTTGAGCAAATTGACGGGGCGATGTGAAGACATAATTTGAGGCATAGGGCCCTATAATCAAAATAAAGACCAGACTTTATTTCAATCTAGATATTTTAATGATAAAACATTGAAATTTTAAATCATTGCAGCCTGTAAACCTACGTAATTAACGACATTTTTGTCGTTATTTCATACTGCGCACTATAAGATTGTCCTATTATTTTATTTACCCTTGAACATAATTTATAACGCCCTCATTCTTTAAAACACAACAACTATATTCCGTTTCGATGGCACCTCTAGATTGCTGTTCTGGTTTCGCGCGCCGTACACTCAAGTAATTTTAATACTTAATGATTACTGTACATAAATTATTACAACTGCAACATTAGTACGTCTCGAAGTTGATGATCAAAATTACGAGTAAGTAAAATAATTTCCAGTCTGTTTAAAGCGTCTGGTTGAACCTGCAAATCAAATCTCGTTGCTCATAAGCTTGAATTGTTTTTAATTGTGAAATAACATGTAATTTCCGAACAGCTTTGTGACGCACTGTCCCTGGAGGATCATTGCATTCATCAAGACACCAACATAGAGCTGCGCCTCGTAGCTGGATTGATGGGTGGTCGGGGTGGACGAAAGAAAAATAAATCAGGTAAATGTCATTAATTGGTAATAATTATTGTTACATACATCAGATATATCGTACACACAGTCTCCACAGCAAACACCCTGCCTAATCATTGACTATATATCTGGCTACACAGGCTGAACATCGCCACCAGAATACCGGAGTTGAAACTTATCAATGTAGGCCCATTACTAATAAATAAGAGAGATACAAAACTGCGGATTTGCATGTGTTTATTCTGCCTTTACAGAGTAACAACTTGTTACAATAATATTATATTTGTTTCTCTTGGGGTTCGGTTACATTCTAAGACAAAAGGATTTTTCTAAAAGCAGAACTGAAGAAAGAAAGTGAGTATGTCGCCGATAGGCCTGTATCATAGTATACCTTATGCCAGTATTTTTGATCATCGCAATGTTTCGCACAGCCAAGAAGGGAAACGCTGATCCGAAGCCACAATCACAGAGTCCGACTAGCCGATCGGATACTCCAGCAGCGCCAGCAGAAGAGGGACAACATAAAGAGGATTACAGTACACCAGAGGCTAGTGCAAGAGACAAACCACCAACGTCAAGTAGGAGAAATACAGACATCAATGTGGATGGCAATCAAAACCGCATCAAAGTTGAGGAAGATCGAAGTAACATTAGTCAAAATATCCGTGGTATGTTAACATATTTGGAATGATTATTATGTGGGCCTCAATGCAAGACGTGCATGTAGGCCTACTGTATGTTGGATGCCTGATTTTTGAAATGAAGTAGTGCAAATGTTGCCAAAATAGGTATAGTTAATATTTCCTTAAAGTGATATTGACAAGCCATTTTACTTGTTTTTTGGGTGGTTTTTATACAAAAAGGAAACACCTTGCGTAATTTGATGCCTAAACAACTAACACATACCTAGTCTTGCAAGTAAACCGATTTGCCAGTGATTTTGAAAACTGTCAATTCTTCGTACTCAGCTGAAGAGAAAAAAGCTGATGCAAGGCTGCAATCAGGAGGTCGGACAAGCCGATCGGATACTCCAGTAATAGAGAGACAAGCTGAAGGGGACTACAGTGCAGCAGCAGGTGCTACTGCAAGAGAGCAACCACCAACGAACAACAGGGGAAGAACAGAAATCAATATAGAGAGCGATAAAAACCGTGACAGAGTGGGAGATGGAACTACACATAATTATTATATCTTCGGTAGGTCAACTAGTAGTACCCACTAAAAAGCTGCAATTAATAAGAGTAAGTTTGCGGTTGCACCTTGTGATCAGAAATTCCTTGCGTGTGTTTCTGTGTGTGTGTTACTATTTGTATAGTCACGCGGGGCAACTGCAAACTCAATCTTATTACCGACTTCGCCATGCAATCCTCCACATCTTCTCAAAGCTCCAAATGTAAATGCGAAATATAACCAGCGATGGAAGGGCGGTATGCGTCCCCCAAATAATATTGTAAAAACTGCTTGAAATTGGCCTAAAAGAGCGTTATGTTCATAATATCGAGTGCAAGCTTTGAAGTGTCATGGACAGCGCTCCTTTTGCCAAATTGATATCCACGGACATAAAATTCCAAGCATTTTCCTGGTAATTGCCCCGATAACCATCTGATTACCGGACCACGTGACATATGCGTGATAGATGAAGCGATGCTTGCCTTTTAATCTGATATCCAGCTGAGGGCGCTAAAACAAAATCGTATAGTGTGCTCAATTTATTTCACTTTAAATCACTGTCATTGCCATGCTGTAATTTTTCTCAAGAAATGTGGGTCTAAGTCTTGAGGCATCGTCGACCATCCTACATTGTTACATATGGAAGTTAGCATTACTATTCCTTGTAGCATTTAAAATGTTGCACTGCCATGCATCTAACAAAATGGATGAATTTATTTCATTGTACATTGATTTATCAGTGATTCCGATGATGATGGACGTATCGGATGGCGGGAAGACCGACCGGGCTATGACACGCCAATCGTATCAAGTACTTCACGATGGAAACCTCGACGTCATGCAAATACTTCGAGATAACCTGAAAAGACATGACGAAACCACCATCCCTAGCGTGGAGCCGGGATCAGTGAAATTCATCCTGCACGTCAGGAGTCGCAAAGGCCTCGACAGCCTGTGGAAGGATTACTGCTCCGGGAAACTTGCTCAGGAGTTCGGTGAGGCGCTCATCACTGACGAACTCACCTCCGAGGACAAGAGTAACATAACAGTCAGGCTGAAGATACAGGAAAGCGACTACGAGAAAGGATGCAGATTCTTCGAATCATTGCAAACTGGTAATGCATTTTTCTCGTTGATTAGAGAAAACAAGTACTTCTCCGAAGAAAGAGTTTGCAATCCCAATTCCATACTTGGTTTTTGTACAGATGTTAATTAATTCAGTGTGGGTTATTGATTTTTCTGACGCCATTTATCTTTGTGTTTTGATGTACTTGCTCTTTAAAGATACGATGTTAAGCCATCTTCTATTCTTTCCTTTTTTTAGCCTGAATAAATTGTTACAATACGTGATTTCTTTACTTTCAGACCCTGCCGAGCGAGTGTTACCAGTGCGCATGTCTGACTGGACTGTGGAGCATGTACGGCAATGGCTTCTAGATATTGGGGTATCTGATTCCATTGCCGACGAAATGTACGAGGGAAAAATACGCGGGAAAGTGTTGAAAATGTACACAAAGGCTGATCTGAATGACGACTATAGCCATATTACGACAGGCGACATGCGTCTTATTTTGTACAGCAGGAAAACCTGGTTGGAGTCTGAAAAGCAACAGCGAAGCCCACTCAGACAAGAAGCAGTGACTCAAGAAACGGAGCAAGATCTGTCTCACGGCATCGAACGGGATGTTCAAGACCAACCCACGCCGTTTACGTGGGAACCCAAGGAATCCGCACTCCCTCAGGGTGACGAAAGTTCTCAACCCGCAGCAGGTGCTACTACAAAAGATGTCACTGCAACGACTATCGATAGCATCCATGTAGGAGGCAGTAACAACCCTGTAATAATGGGAGGTCAACATGTTATTAATTACTATCATGGTAGGTAAACTTTATTGATAATTTAGTATGAAGTGTATGGCTAACTCCAGTTACGATGTGTGACTGTTTTGTGACGAGGCGATGGCGGGGTACAGCTGCAGCTGCATGTTCGCATTCATGATCAGTGTTTACCAGTGCTTTGCCGAGAATAAACAAATTATTGCGTGCAAAGGTGAAAACTTCAAGCTATGTGGGGAGTGCTGTCCACGACACATCACATGCTTATTTTAGATCCCTTCCCGTTTCTTTTAAAATAGACTTCGCTGTATTTTTCATACAACAATAATTGTTCTGAGCCTGTCGGTCCGAATCAACTCGTCCCAGGTCAACTCTGTCCTGATTCAACTCAGTCTCAAGTCAACTCAGTCTCAAGTCAACTCGGTTCCAAGCCAACTCGATCCAAGTAAACTTACCGAGTTGACTTAGGAGTGCCTAAGTCAACTCGGTACCAGGTCACAAATGTGAATTTTGAAGAAGAAATATTTTTACTCTAGCAAGGCTGGCAATAGGGGGCGAAAAATCAAATTGCGCCACGTTAGGGGACATCATCTCTACAAGAGACCTTAAAATTATGCGACCATGATTTTTGTGTATTTATTTTTATGCCGTAGTGGACCAAGTTCACCTGCAATCGAATTGACTTGGGACCAAGTTGACTTGGGACCTAGTTGGTATGGGACCGAGTTGACTTGGGACTGAGTTGACATGGACCGAGTTGGTTTGGGATCGAGTTGACCTGCACCCGTATTGGTGCGTCGAGTCCCTAAGTCCAAACGTTCAAAGAGTTCAAAAGAAGGGTCAAATGGTGAATGATAATGCAAATTATAATTACTAGAGAAGCCAACAAGTCTCAAGTGTGCTGGTATGTTACACGTGAACAGGAAAATAACTGGGTAAAAGTTATAAAATTTGTCATTATTTTGGGCTCATGCTCTTTAAAGGCCTTATAAAATTGCAGCTGACATTATAAAACTGATAAATCTTTTGACTTGAACGAGAAATGCCGTAACAAGCATTTACCTCTTACTTGCATAATTATGTACCCCTAAAACGGGGTACATGGATTTTCCAATTTTGTTAATAAAGTTAAAGAACATATTATTCGAAAGTATTTAAGGGGGACAAAAAATCTAAAGTCAACCGTTTATAGATTTGCACCTCATCGTGATCTGTTCGGACTAACCCCACTAAATGTAGAGCCCACTGGCTTAAGGTGAATCATTGCATCGGCGGTCTACCCGATGTTCCCCAATACCTATTTATATGTTCCCCAAAATCTTTAGAATTAAGGTTGGGGAACATAGGTATTGTGGAACATAGGTATGCACCCATTTCAACGTTACCGGTATACATTCTCGTCCTCGCGTCACGCAAGTAAACGAAAAGAAAAGCAAAAGTGCACAGAATAGTGTGCACTGTAAAAGGTTGGTTTTAGCCATATTTATAAGTCACATAAGAGGTGTGGATTCAGTCATGGTCGATCAGTCTGGATGTTTATGTAGGAGTAAGCACGACTAATCAGATATTTAAAATGTTTCCCAGTGGTGCAGTTACCAACAATTGTTAAAAAAATAATGATTAATTTATTTCATTCTACGTATTATTTTATCAGAGAGCCCGATGATGATGGACGTATTGCGTGATGTGCAACCGGACGATGCGCTGACAAAACGCTTGTACAAAATACGTAACGATTACATAGAATTACTCGGAGATATCGTGAATAAACATGAAACCACCATCGCTAGCGTGGCGATGGGATCTGTAAAACTCATTCTACACGTCAAAAGTCGCAAAGGCCTCGACAGCCTGTGGAAGGATTACTGCTCCGGGAAACTTGCTCAGGAGTTCGGTGAGGCGCTCATCACTGACGAACTCACCACCGAGGATAAGAGTGATATAACAGTCAGGCTGAAGATATCGAAAAACGACTACGAGAAAGGAAGCAGATTCTTCGAATCATTGCAAACTGGTAAGTAACTTTCTCGTTGACTGGAGAAAACAAGTACTTCATGCCAAAGACAGATTGTCGCCCGCCCCCCCCCCCCCCAAAAAGAGCAAAATATTGCATGAAATTGATGGTACTTTGTATTTTTCATGAAATCTAACTTCGGTATAATATCGCAAAATACATGACTGATTTTGTTCAGAAAACGCCCTTAACTCAGTGTAAAATCTGTTAATACTTTGACGCCATTTGTCTTCGTGTCTTGCTGTGTTTGCCATTCATCCCTCTAGTTTTCCCTCGTTTATTTTAACTTTTTTTTAGTCTTAAAATGGCTGAAACAAGTTTCAATAATTATTTACTTTCAGATCCTACCAAACGAGTGCGCATGTCGGACTGGACTGTGGATCATGTACGGCAATGGCTTCTGGATATTGGGGTGTCTGATTCCGTTGCCGACGAAATGTATGAGGGAAGCATAGACGGAAAAGTGTTGGAAATGTACACCACAAATGATTTAAATGACGACTACAGCTCGATGACGAAACGCGACATGCGTCTTATTTTATACAGCAAAAAACGCTGGTTGGATTCTGAACAACAACAGCGAAGCCCTCTGAGACAAGAAGCAACGATTCAAGAAACAGAGCAAGGCTTCTCTCACAGCAGCAAACGCGATATCGAAGACCAACTCACCCCTTTTACACAGGAACTAAAGGAACCGGCACCCCTTCAGTGGAAAGAAAGTTCTCAACCCGCAGTTCGTCCCAAAGCACCAAGGATTCGTGACAAGCCAAGTCCAAAGAAGGAGAAAGCAAATAAAGTTGCAGCTGTGGTTCTGCGGCAAAGCCTAGAATCCACTACTTCGTTTCAACAGTCTGATCATCCTGATGATTACTCCAACATCACTGATCAGCGACGACCACGGCAGCCACATGATGAAAAGCGGCACCATGAGGCTAAATCCCGGGAGCCACAGGAAAAGGAGAAAAACTTGCCTGTAGGTGATAGACTAGCATCAATATCACGTAAAATATCAGAAGTCGCAACAACTGACGAGGCCAGGCTTCGTATGTTACTCACGGGCGACGAACGTGGTGAGCTTGACCAGTCGTATTATCCAGTGCTCATTGCAAACAAACCTGCAACGCCAGCTGACAATGACACAGACGCAATCGTACGTCAATTTGGATTCATTAAGACAATCAGGTGGACCACCGTCCTAGACTTTAATTCAAAATCCAAAGAGGACGGGCTATGCAAGCTGTACCATGACGATCGAATGGTCTCTCTGCAACAGCCGGAACTATTCAAACGCATCGAGTCTGATGAAGAGTTCCGGAATTCAATCGAATTTTCTGAAAAGACAGTCTGGGTGTTCGCAAATGGGCGTGAAGACGACCAGGATATCCAGGCGCCTAAGATGGCCCTGCCTGAATGGCACAAAGAACGCCGCAGAGATGTAGAAGCTTCGGTGACATTCTTCTCCCAACCATCGGTGATACCGGAAGGTCGAGCTGTGATCATGTTCCTGCTGCTATCTGAAGATGACATCGACATCCTCTGCGAGATTTTTGGGAAATTGTCGTCATCTTTTAAAAGCCTGCAGAACATCGTCTGCATCGCCGAAGACCAAGAGCTTTATTCCAAGTTTGTGAGTAATGTTACAAAGTGGTTTTCCAAAGATGAAATCGACAAAAGGAGTTTGGTGGGACTTGAGTGGCAAGATATAAACAGAATCATGATGCAAATGAATGGCGTGAACCAGACCACCAAGAATGAACTTCCTTCCAACTTGCCTGGGCAGTGTTTTCTTTCAGAGAAACAGAAGGATGAATGGAATGACATTACTGTTGTGTGCAAGAATGAGTGTGAAAATACCGATATGGACGATACCAGTCCAAGCTACCAGCAATTTGTTAAAAGAAAGGAGCTAGACTTTTACCATGGTGAGAAAGTTGATTGGTGGAATTTTGCCATCGGTGAAAAAGAGATAAAGCTTCGCAAAACCTGCGGTCATGTTCTGAAAAGGAAAGGTTTTGGGGATGTTCTCAGGAAAGTAAAAAAACCACTGGATAGTTCCAGGAGTGGAGATAGCTTGATTGTCACAGTGACACTTCTACACCAACCTGGCGCTGGGGGTAGCACTTTAGCTCGCCATGTCTTGTGGGAACTTCACAAAGATTACCGATGTGTGGTAGTTAACAGAGTTACAAGTCGCACGGTCAACCAACTAATGGAGGTGAGACACTTTGGTTATGAGAAGGAACATGTTAGGCAAATCCCGCCAGTGTGCGTGCTCGTTGACAATCTCGATGATGTTGAAGTGCTGGATTTGATAGCAGACTTGGAAGAGAAATCAAAACATGTTCGTGTGGATGGTGGAGCAGTGTGCGTCCTGCTTCATTGCAAGCGTAATGCAGACCCACTTAAGGCCATCACTGCCAAAGATAGGGATCCCGACCTCTACATACCATTGACCCAGAAGCTTAACCAAACAGAAAAGGAATGGTTTCAGCAAAAGTACATTGAATTGGAACACAAGGAAAACGAGTACAAAACAGGAGATTACATTCCTGACAATCTCCTTGCCTTCATGGTGATGAAGGAGGAATTCAACAAGGAGTATATAACAGGTGTCGTCTCAAGGATACTTCAAGACATCGAAGGGAACGAGCTGAAGCTAATTAAACTGTGTGCCCTTCTGAACTCTTACATACATGAAGCTGACATACCTATTTCTTGCTGTGACACGTTTATGGCCGGTACATGGGCCAAAGGAAAGACAATCTACTTCACGAGACAAACTTTGAACTGGGAAAAGTCTGTGTCAGCCTCATTTAAGGTTATGGTGGTTATAACAGAAAACCGAACCATCAAGATTTTACATAAGAGCATAGCCGAGGAGGCTTTGAGACAAACCCTGAGAGATAGCGGGGGCAAATCGCTGGCGGATGTAACACTGGAGTTCTTGAACAGCGAGCTGCTTCGGTCGAGTTCTTACGGCAGAAAGATTCTGGCAAAGACAACGCAAGATCTACTCATCAGGAGGGAGTGTGTAGAGGATACCAAGACAGAATTTTCGGTACTCATCGAAGATATCTGCAAAATGCAGGGATCGGAAAAGGCCATCAACATACTGACAAAGGGCGTTGAAATACTTCAAGATGCCTTTGTCGCACAGCATCTTGCAAGGTTTTATTTCATAAAGGAGAAAAAAATCAATGTGGCACACACCTTTGCTGCGAAGGCGTTAAATATTAATCCCCCAAACCCTCATTTTGAGGATACAAAACGTCGTGTTTACGAAGCACATTTTGACACCCCTACTGAACCACGCGTACTTGACCAGCAAGCCCATAGTTATATGGAACGAAGGATTTTCTCTGTCCTTTGAAGCCTGTTATGTCCAAGGTGTATAAATGGGTTACAAATCTAGTACTGAGAGAGAGCAATTAAGATTCGAGGACAACACTTTATTCGTACAATTCCAACATGGCGCAGCCCACCTTTTTTTTTTTTACTACAGAGGGCGCTATGCAAATAGACTGAACACAACATCAATTACGGGAGCAACTTCCATTTTGAAAGAATACTTTGATCAGTTTGCAAAGAATCAAAATATAAACAGAAGAATCCGAGACATTGGAAGAGTGAAGTGGAGGGGACCCGTAGGAAGCAGAGCTTGTCGAGTACGGGACCCCTGGACAACAAAGTTTGGAAAATAAAGAGACATTTGATTATGTACAGGTCAAGTTAAATTGGATAAGTTAGACGAAATATAACAAACAAAACAATAACAGTTACAGGGACAAAAATACATAAATAAGTTGTGTCATCAGCGGAAGTACGTAATGAGAACGTGAAATCAAACAAACAAATATAACAAAAGAATTATATTATATATGTGTAGCAATAGCAAACAGGATTAAGCAGCTTGGCATAAGAAAAATATAAGTTTCATAAATTAGTACATAAGGTTAAATTAAAAAATTAGAACTTATTTTAGAATCTTTAAATTTGTTTTTGAAGAGACAAAGAGTTTTGGCATTGTGCAAGTTTGTATGAAGGGAATTCCATTATTTGGGGCCTTGGTACTTGATTGTTATTAGTGAAGTATTTGTACGGGAAAGTGGGAGATGAAAAAGGGAGGCCTGGCGTGTAGAATATGCATGAATACGACGGTTTCTGGAAAATATTGAAGCGAGGCAGATGCAAGGGCGGATCCAGGGGGGGGGGCCAAAGGGGGCCATGGCCCCCCCCAAAACGAAACCATTTTTTTTTTTTCATGTGACATCGCAATAAAGGCAGGCAATGAGTACACCACCGTCTTTTCCTCAAAAAAACATTGGTTAAAGTGGTCAGAAATTGCCTCAGATCGCACCACAGAGCATCTAGAATCCTAAAAATTTTCGGGGCCCTTAAGCGGGCCCCGAACCCCTCGCCGTAATTTTTTTGACCCACTTTTTGGGGGTACCAAATTTTTTTTTGGCCCCCCCCCAAAAATTGTGTTCTGGATCCGCCCTTGGGCAGATGGGTAATTCATTGTGTGCAAGTTGATACGTGAAGGTTCCAAGTTGGAGAGAGTAAATGTCGTTCAGCTTGAGGGTCCTAAGATTGAGAAAAAGGGGATTAGTATGAGCTAAGTAATGAGAATTGCTGATTAAGCGAACGGCCCGTTTTTGTAATAGAAACAGTCTATTTAGTATAGTATGGGATGCATTTCCCCATGCCAGAGTACCGTTATTTAAATGAGGCAAAATCCAATTACAAACAGACACAAGTTCAGCATTCACTGTGTTGTTAATGGTGTGTATATTTTTGTTCGAGTAAAAGAGATTGGAGTCGTCAGCAAAAAGTATGAAGGAAAGTGTGTCAGATGGTTTGGAAATGTCATTGATATAAATTAAGAAGAGTAGAGGTCCGAGGATAGATCCCTGGGGGACACCACAAGTTAATTAGCATGCGTGGGGTTGATGAACTTCCATTCACAGTGACATAATATTGCTTCCTGTTGGTTAAGTAGCTGGCGAACCACTCCAGAGATTTTCCCCGTATACCATAATTATTTAACTTGTGAAGTAAGATGTTGTGATCCAGGGTGTCGAAGGCTTTAGAAAAATCCAGGAAAATACCCAAAGTATGTTCAGAGTTGTCAATTCCTGTGGTAACTTCGTTTATCAGTTGAAGGATGGCATGCGTAGTGATGTGCTTTGCTCGAAAACCAAATTGGTAATCAGAGAGAATATTATGTTTTATAAGGAAGTCAGTGACTCGTGTGTAGACTAATTTCTCAAGGATTTTTGAAAAACACGACAGAAGTGATATTGGCCGATAGTTACTAACTAGGCCTTTATCTATCCACTTTTGTAGATTGGAGTAACCTTGGCTATCTTTATGTCATCGGGAACTATTCCTTGAGAAAGCGAAATATTCACTATATGGGTGAGAGGGTTAACAATGGCTGAAATAACTTTCTTGATAACAATAGTGTAGCGGCAGCACTTCAGGGGGGTGGTGTAGCTCCACTAGTGCTACAGCTGGGGAATCGCAAAGGTTTCTGATGTGGGTCATAGGTCGCAGGTAATAGAAATGCAAGGGTTTCGACTTTCGACAGAAGCCTCATCAGGTTCTACATTTATTATCGCATTGATCAATTGGCTCCGTGAAAACTGTGAATAAACCAGATTAAATCACAAAGTATAATCAAAATTATGACAAAAGTGTACATTGATTACATGTTTAAGTGTGATTAACATTATCAGAAAGTGAGACTGGGTACCAGGTTTAAGCACACAAAAGTAATCATCTCTATCATGTTGCGAATTACTAAGAATTCAGTCGCAAAATTATCATAAAATCATATCAAAGACAATACTTCTTGCATAAGACAACATAATCATTAGAAATTTACCTCCTTGCGTCCTGATTATTGATCAGTATCATCAGCAGATTTCAGATTCAAAATGATTAAAGTCAGTGTCGAAAAGATTAGCTACCATGAGGTCGTCCATTGGGCTTTGTTGCTAAGCAGTACACTGTACCTCAACAGAGGGCGCTATACAAAAAGGTGTAATCATTAGGATACATTTATAGTATTGATGGAATCAAAGCCACTGCTTTTTTGTTGGCAAGGTTGCTTACAACATCAGTTAATTCTTGTCAAGGTGAGATTTATTGTGGGTTTACTGTAGTTGAATGAGCAGTGGATCTGTGTGCTGTCAGTAACTCAAGCGTTGCAGTTTTCCAAGGTCGGTGTTTGCGAGTTGCGATTTGGAGAGTTTGTTTGAGAACGCGATTAAATCGCTCGACGAGTCCGTTTGTGCGGATGGTGAAGTGCGGATGTGCTTAATTCCTCGCTGGATCAAATATGACTCGAACTCTGTGGAGACGAACTGGCTCCCATTGTCAGAAACCAACTCGTTAGGCAACCCTTCCCTCGCAAAAATAGAATCAAGCATGGAGCAGACGGAATGTGAAGTGGCATCAGCGGCAAACGCGACTTCCGGCCACTTACTGTAGTAGTCAATCAAGACGATTGCAAATCGGCAGTTTTGTGGACCATGCTCAAAGAGACCACAAAATTAATGTCAGTGGCGAGCTTTTGCCATGGATGAGCTGGAAGAGGTACAGGTTGCAATGGTGGAGTGCGAATGTATGTGGTCTTGTCACTAACTAGACAAGCTGCGCAGTGACAACTTGGTGTTTTATCTGTTTGTCCATACCTGGTCACCAATAGCATTCATGAAGTCGTTGCTTGGTGCGTACAATTCCCTGATGTCCTTGGTGCGCAATGGTAATCAGGCTTGGCTGAAGAGCAGTAGGTATGACGAAACGGTCACTTTGCATGATACAGTCATCCGCAGCAACTGAGTGTTCATCCCGGAGGTTGAAATAAGGTTGTAGTTCAGTTGTAATGTACTGTTTAGCAGGCCAACCTGATCTAATGTATTCTGACACATTTTGGAGTTCAGTTTTTGTGATAGCAGAAGCATCAACAAGTAGTGCTGAAATCCACTGGGTAATGATTTCATCATCAGTATGTTCGATCGCGTGCACTGTAGTAGCAGTCTAGAGCGTCAGCCACTCTGCGCACCAGCTCGAAATTCAACTCTGTTCTTGAAATTCAGCAGACGACCAGCCCACCTGGCGATCCGCTTTGGTTTGTGGCCAGTGCCACTTGTGGACAGTAGTGTAGTTAGAGCTTGATGATCAGTTCGAAGAGTAAACTGACAGCCCCATAAGTACATGTACTTGTACCATTTCTCACTTGCACACACGTACGCACGAAAGTGCTTCCAGTTCGCTAACTGAATATTTGCGTTATGTAGTTGTAAAAATAAGAGAGCGAGATGCGAAAGCGATGGGAACTTCGTGATTGCTCTTGATCTGTGCGAGTACCGCTCCTTCGTCGTAAGCTGAAACATCAGTAGATTGATTGTAGGAAGATCGGGGTCAAACAGCGCAAGTGTAGTAGCATTGGAGATGTGCTGTTTGAGTAACTCAAAAAGCACAATTGAGCATCCTTTGTCCAAATGAACTGAGTGTCCTTGCTAAGGAGTGCGCAGAGTGGTTCAACCATGGTTGCGTAATTTGGCACAAATCTGGCGTAGTATACGACGCAAGTCCCATGAAGGATCGGAGTGTATAGATGGATCGGTAGGTTTTGGAGCATTTAGTAGTGCCTCTACGTGTGTTGGATCTGGAGTAAGGCCTTCGGACGAAACGATATGGCCCAGGAAGCGGAGGTTTGACAGATTGAAGTGGCATTTGTCATGGTTCAGCGTATGGCGAGCCAAAGTAACATTTATATAGCATTAGCAAAGTCTTAAAACAATTTAAAGATATCTCTAAATGATTTAGAGATATCTCTAAATATTTAGAGATATCTCTAAATATTTAGAGATATCTCTAAATCATTTAGAGATATCTCTTAATACATAAAGATTTCTCCCAATCGTTTAAAAGACAAATTATTTTGATAAATAAGTGACACACGAAAGAGCTTTATTGTCAATGATTTAAAGATATCTTTAAATTATTTAGAGATATCTCTAATTCATTAAGAGATATCTTTAAATCATTTAAAGACATCTCTAAATCATTTAGAGATATCTCATCAACGATTGCTTTAAACACACCGTTTTATTGGTCACAATGACGTCTTATAATACAATTTCTATTGCCATCCGTCTTTGATGGAAATGCTAAATGTGGTTGGCATCAACGTGGACTTTAAGTGCATTATTTGGCAACATGGATGAATGGAAATTCTTTCATTTGCAACTTCGGTTTGACATGAAATGCATTGTTGAAAAACATCATTCGCCTGAGTGTGCGGCGCTTCCTAATTTGTGAACCTCGACGGAACCGTGAATGTTTTAGAGATATCTCTAAATATTTAGAGATATCTCTAAATATTTAAAACCTCGAAGTAGGTGTTCTGAACAATTTACACACGATTTAGAGATATCTCTAAAACATTTAGAGATATCTCTAATTCATTTAGATATATATTTGAATACAAACTTTTAGAGATATCTTTAAATCATTTAAAGATATCTTTTAATACATTACAGACATCGTCGATAGCACTAAATTGTTTTAATGACTTTGCTAATGCTATATAAATGTTACTTTGGCTCGCCATATCAGCGTGACACCTAGGTCTTTAAGGCGGTTCAGCACTGCAGAGAGATTTGCATCATGTTCGTCAAGGTCACATTGTATTCCAGCAAGACCACTTAGAGCACACGACATGAGTTTTTGGAAAGCTGACGGTGGGGAATGATGCTAATCCAAAACAGACGCGCTTGAAGCAGGATAAACCAACATGTGTAATGAAGGCTGTGAGATCACGCGAATCTTCATGTAGTAGTAGTTGATGGTAGGAGTAGCTCCATGGAGTTCCCCTAGTAGTTCTTGAATGTTTGGAAGTGGATACTTATCAACAATGACCGCTTTGTTGACTTCGCGGAGATTCACACAAAGTCTCACCTTTCCGGATTACTGGTATTTATTAAAAGCTTATTTACTTGTGCTTATTTAGTTGAAGGTTCATTGTTTGTGTGTCTGTATCAATTATAATGATGTTTGCCGTGCCCTAGCGTATAAATAGTCAAACAAGTGATTTGGCAACACCAGGGGCGCGGTGGAGGATTGTATGTAACTTTCCCGCCGCGGCCTTTTCGGAAGACGCGTACGCACCCATAATTAATTATATTGTGTATTTTCTGTCCTTTTTTTCACTAACTTTGTGCGTGATTATCTTCGCCATGACTGTCATACATGGTCACTGTGAGATACAGCACTTCCGAAGAAATCTCAATTGATATATATTTTGATGTTAGTCGCTTTAACGTTAATATTGTGGACTACCCTCCTCAAAATCAATCCTCCCTTTTCCCTTCTGGTAATGATCATAGTGTTACATTGCATGTTGGACTGGGAAGATTATTACATTACAAGTAAGATTTGAGGCTTTGCATGGTGGAGATACTAAATAATGAAAGGTTTGCGGAAACACCATGTGCGAATAATTTCTCAACTAAGAGAATGGTTCTTAAAAGAACCAGAGGTATAAACTCGATCGACGTTCCGGTCAGTATGCTCTGACCGTCTTCTCCTGAAGACGGTCAGAGCATACTGACCGGAACGTCGAGTTTATACTTCTGATTCTTTTCAGAACCATTCTCTTAGTTGAGAAATTATTCGCATATGGTGTTTCCGCAAACCTTTTATTATTTATTACAACTTTGAAAAAACTATTCGTGTTTTTCAATCTATCGTCATGGCGAATTCATTCCGTTGTTTGTTTGGACACCGCATATACAAAAACAAAGAATGCTTTTAAGGCATGGCCATGGTACCACATTATTCCGTGCCCTAAAATTATAAAATGCGCAAGATTTAGGCAAAATATCCAGAGCACAGATTGAGAGGGCAGCTAGTGGGAGTGTACTGCCCGATATGCCATGGGAACGAGGTTGGGCACTGGGTGTCCTAGTTAAAGGGAAGATACAATATTTGCATACATCAAAAAACAAAATGATCCAATTATCACGAAAAACCTTATTGGATTGTTAGGGAATGACAGTCTAAAGCATCCTGTAAAATCGTGGCTCCTGGTGTGCTTTTTCAAGAAAAATTGTATTTTTCCAACGCTGGTCGGCCGACCAGCGTTGGAGAAAACTGGCTCATTTTCAAAAACTGCTCTTAAGTTTTCATATTTAGTTATTCCGCATTTTCTGTGCAATTGATTACACACATGTGAAGATGTACAAGCCTGCAAGACTGATTCTCTGACCTTACAATTCCCCAATGAGTCTACAAATTGCTCCGATTCATCTTAAGTGTGGTCAAGGAACCGGACTACAAGAACATGGTTTTCTTGGTTTTCCCAGCATCTTCGAGCCCAAAACGTGAAACAAATCAGTTTAACAATATTTCCTATAACATTCTAATTCTCCAAATCCAGTTATTTCTGAAAGTTGCAGCAAAAGCAAATGTTGTACATTCCCTTTAATGCGTGGGTGGATCGAACTCATACAGGTCATGATTCTTACCGCATTCTCCCCGGTTCACACACAAAAAAACCTACCGGAAACCCATGGATACTGTCGCGTCATATAGTTGGATATCAATGTGTGCGATTGAACCTGGTAATAAGTCGATGTAATGTCAAATGAAATTATGTTCATTAAAATGAACCGTTGATTTATTCAAGGCCAACCATTGACGAGGCCATGCATGCGGGGAGCCTATGAAATCTTAGCGGTGTGTCTCTATGCTCGTGACTGCATCAAAAGGAGAACATTCATAATCTGGTGACAGACTGTGTCAACTCGACAAATTCAGCTGCAGGTAGGCTCACCGTATAACCCATTTTATTTGTAAAATATCGTGGAAGATTTTTCATTCCTCCATGTTAATAATGGAGTTTAGCGGCCTGTCAAAAAATCATGATCCATTTTACGGCGAACTGCTATTGATGCATCACAACCATAGTTCAAGTGCAAATTCATCAGCTGACTTCAAGTTCATGTTCGAGCACTATATGTTAGATCTAGCCAGGCCTGTGCGAGGGACGAGGGTATATCAGTAATCGACAGATGGAGTGGAATATGTTTTAGAATGCGTTTACATGTTGGGCACGAATCTTTGTGCAAGACTTAATAAGAAAAAAAGGCATTACTGTACGTCATTATATGACATGTAGTTCAATCGCAGCCCAAGCAATGGCGGCCGCGCCCGATTGCAACACACGGGAAAGTACCGAATAGATGAAGGGTCAAGTAGGCCTACAAGCGGAAATTGGCACATCCAGTGCACACTAGTGGAAATCGGCTCCATGTCGGTGTTTCATGATCATTTTGCGTATATTTTTTTTCACATGGGGAGGTAACACAATTGTCTAAAGCATGAAGTCTGAGTCCCCCCCCCCAAAAAAAATGAATATATAAGACTAATAAAACCGGAAAAAAACCAAAACATACAACGATGATTATAAATACTAGTCGCATGCTCTTGTACAACAAATTAATGTACAAGTAGAATAAGTTATAGACCTTTTCTCTGTTGTGTTTAATGAATACCATGACATTTAGATTGAAAACCACCGCAATGTAGTCTTTACCTTTTATTGCTCTCCATACGTTTGGATGTGGGAAGGAGTTGTTTACAGCATAGGCGGTGCATTTCTTCCCCCTCAAAGTCAAAAAGTGGGGTCCCACTTTGCAAACTTTGCTGCGGCGCCGCTGGTGGTAAAAGGGAATTGACATTATGTGCATTTGAATACATTCTTTGAAGGGTTGAGGTAGGGAATTAAGTTGATTTTATTCATTCATGTGGCCTCGTCCTCGACAGACCCAATATAAATTATTCTAAGTGATGAAAATCTCCGATAATATGTACAGCGGCGCCATTGTGAGAGTCGCCAGATTTCGTTTTCTAGATGTGGCAAAGCACTCAAGTGACGCGAGAAATCACCAGCCGTTTTTTTTTTTTTTTTTGGGGGGGGGGGGGATTTGCCCACCTCTCCCATGACACCCACCCCAGCAACGCCCATGTTGTTAAATATACATACAGTATAATATGAACATAAGGAGGACCTGCAAAAAAGTTGGGCAAAATGGGTTGATAATTCGACCAACGCTGGTCGAATTATCAACTGCCTACACTCTTGGGCAAATTCTTCCCAATAGTTTGACAGTTTTTACCAATTTCAACCCAATATGAGGTAATTTCATACCAATGTCGGGTAAATTACATTGCCCAACAGTATTTTACCAAACGTTTTTACAGTGGCCGAGATTGACTTGCTGACATCATCTAATCCATGCATATATTCACATGAAGTTGAATATTCAAGTATAATAAAATACATGTATGCGGCAAATTTAAATAACTCGTTCAAAACGTAAATACACGGGTTGACCATTGAATTTCCTCACATGCATAAAATACATTGGTCTGAACATAGTGCCTTTATAATCTTCAATATAATTTTTCTTTGAACTTAAACGCTATTGGATCATTTGCATTAAAGCATTTATCCTAAAAGAATTCTACCGAACTGTTATCAAAAAGCTTACTTGGATTAAAGATCGTACTGGTATTAAACATCCAGTGACAATCATGTATGTCTGGCTGGCTGTCACTTGGGGAATAAAATGTTTGGATTTACAACGATCAGTCCATAACATGACGATTTTTCGAATTAAAGAGTGCCACAGACGAAATTTTGTCTCGTGATCAAAAGGTTATGCATTTTTGTTTACCGTTTACTTTTATCGAAAAGTGTAAGATCCACTGAGCTAAAACTTTAACAGGTTAGGTTTTGAACATTCTTCTTAGGATTTTGATTGGTGTTACTATTGGAAACGAACAAATGCCTGAAGAGCAAATGTGCCTATATGCCTTTAATGGACCAAACAGGTACTAGGTACACGTTGTCTTTTCGTATTTCAATGGAACAGATCTCCAGTCTCAGACCCACTATGGTTCTAAGGACGTACGCAGATTGGGAACACGCTGTGCGGGTTGCTCGGGTCGTCTACGACCACTCGCAGGCGACGATGGTCTGCAAAAGGAAGAAGGTCCGGAAATCCAAGAAAATGGCCTTCCTGTCCGCGATTTCAGTGAAGGAGTCTGGTGATATTTTATCCACAAGTGAGAATAGCAAAACACCACCATTCACTCGTCGAAAGCCAAAAGTCGATGTGAAGAAATCTCAACGCAGGTAATGTTAATCTGCAGCACCTGTATGCAATGTATTATTTTTGATGATGATTAAAATCCGTTGCAGTCTAGTTATGTATCACATGATGTACAATTGAATTCAAGATCCAAATAAATTCTATATCTAAAATTCTGTTCGCATATCCCCCGAGGGTGTCAAACAAATATGAAAAGATCAACATCGTTGCATGCAAATCTATTTTGCATTTGCAGCTATAAACTTTGTTTGATTGCATTTCCATTCCAAACCTCGATTGAAGCCTGAAAATGCAATGTGGGCTATCATGGTTTTCTCAGGTTCTGGCTAATGACGGCTAGAAGAGCGTCTTCCCCTCCTAGAAGGTTTGTAAGGTCAAAGTCAAGTTTTGTATGCTTGCGACCATAAAGCTTGGAATCCGTTTCACAGTTGCCAGAGATTTTTTTATAAATATATTTTTATTCTTTCATCGCGAAATTTCCCCAATCCCCCATTTTAGTTGCACACATGACGAAAAGAAGAAGAAGATACAGATCTTCATCGCCACGCCGTTAGAATCAACTATTTGCCTGCAACTACATCCGTCAACCTCGATCTCAGCAGTGAAGGAATTACTGCAAGATCGACTAGGAATCGATCCTGAGAAGCAGCACCTTTTCATAAGGAACGAGATGGAGGTGCATATATACTATGAAACCATTTTCAGAATATAATTTATGTCATTGTATTGAATTAAGGCTTGTTGTCTGCAAAAGGGGCACATGCTGTATATAGATTTCATCAGGCTAGTTTTGAGGGCAACGTGAGCAGCTGGCAAAATATAGACCACGTTTATGTCAAACACTTTTCAGATACAGTAACTTCATTTCAATTTAAATATTAAAATTAAACATCGATTTTTTGGTTTAACAGTTTCAGCATGTTAGCCTTTACGTAAACCCTACGTGAATTAAAATTAGGCCAGACCAGATGTTGTCTCGATAAATAATCGTTACAATAATCGTTAAAATATACTGTAGTGTAGAACTTCAATTTACATGTTAAAAACCATGCAAAATCACACAATTATTCACAGTTACAAGAAAACACATGAGCCAAAACAGATAACATGTAATTTCTGAACAGCTTTGTGACGCACTGTCCCTGGAGGATCATTGCATTCGTCAAGACACCAATATAGAGCTGCGCCTCGTAGCTGGATTGATGGGTGGTGGACGAAAGAGAAACAAACCAGGTAAATTCATCAAATATAAATTGTCATTACATGCAGATGTAATAATATACAAAGTCTCCACAGCAGTTCTCTGTCTAATCATTGAGAATGAAACTTGTCAAATGAATGCGTACTATTACTAGATAAGATGCAAAACTACAGGTGTATGTATTCATTCTGCCTTAACAGAGTAACAACTTGTACTATATATTTCTTTCATGGTTCGGTTATATTTGAAGACAATAGGATTTCTAAAAGCATAACTGAAGAAAGAAAGTGAGTCTGTCGCCAGTGGACCTATAAGACGTTTTAGTAAACCTTATTCCAGTATTTTTGATTATCGCATTTTTTCATATAGCTAAGAAGGGAAAAGCTAATCCGAAGCCACAATCCGAGAGTCCGACTAGCCGATCGGATACTCCAGCAGCGCCAGCAGAAGAGAGACAACAAGAAGGAAATTACAGTACAGCAGGGGCTGCTGCAAGAGACCAACCGCCAACGACAAGCCGATCGGATACGCCAGCAGAAGAGAGGCAAGATAGAGAGGATTACAGTGCAGCAGGAGCTACTGCAAGAGACCCACCGCTGACAACTGGCCAGGGAAATATAGACATCAAAAATGGCAATCAAAACCGCATCAGAGTGGAAGGAGATACAACTAACATTAATCAAAACATCTGTGGTATGTTAACATTGGAATGATTTAATATTGTGTATCGAGTAAAGCTTGAAATACAAAACGTATCGGATGCATGATTGTTTTAAACGAAATTGTACAAATGCTAACTTATATCAAAGTTAGTCGTACAAGTAATATGTGATTTTGAAAAATTTCAATTCTTTGTACTCAGCTGAGGAGATAAAAGCTGATGCAAGGTTGCAACCAGGAGGTCGGACAAGCCGATCGGATACTCCAGTAATAGAGAGACAAGCTGACGAGGACTACAATGAAGCAGCAGGTGCTACTGCAAGAGAGCAACCACCAACGAACAACAGGGGAAATAATACAGAAATCAATGTAGAGGGCGATAAGAACAGCGTCAGAGTGGAAGATGGAACTACACATAATTATTATATCTTCGGTAGGTATACTAGTAGTAATAGTAGTACCCAGTAAAGCTCCAATTAATAAGAGTAAGTTTCTGGTTGCACCTTGTTATAAGAAATCTCTTGTGTGTATTTGTGTGTGGGTCTGAAACGATTTCTAGTCACCAGGGGCAAACTGCAAACTCCATCTGATTGCCGACTTCACCATGCATGCAATCCTCCACATCTTCTCAAAGCTCAAAAAGTAAATGCGAAATATAACCAGCAATGGGAGGGCGGTATGCGTACGTCCTTCAAATAACTGATTGTAAAAACTGCTGGAAATTGGCCTAAAAAGACGTTGATGTTCATAATATCGAGTGCAAGCTTTGAAGTGTCATGGACAGCGCTTCTTTTGCGAAATTGATACCCACGATCATAAAATTACAATGGTTTTCCTGGTAACTGCCCAGATAAACATCTCATTACCAGATCATGTAACGTTATTATGCGTGATAGATGCAGTGGTGCTAGCCAGGTAATCTGATATCCAGCTGAGGATGCTAAAGTAATTGTACAGGGTGTTTCAATAAAAAGGAAACCCAACTTTGAAGAACCAGTATGGACAGACTAAATGTTTACTGGCTATAAAACAGTTAGCATCTGAAAGCGTAATCTCTATGCTTTTCAATGATACCTTGTTTACATTTCCAGGGTCATGCATCACTGAGCGCCACTGTCATGAGATTTTGATGCAAAATTGCAGTTGGTTCACTTTTATGTCAAACACAATAGGCATGGTGTGCATGAGAATAAGTATTCAAGAAGAAGACACGAGTGCATAAGAAGAAACCCAAAAAACAAGTCGGGTTGGTTTCAAAACTGGATTTTATTGTTTATCATGAATTTCTCGTTTTGACCAAGCCAAGTTCAAAACAATGTGCCATTTCCCCGAGGATCAACATTCAAGCCAATTTACAGACATTTTTGTAACAATAGGCACACCGTGCCCAGTGTTTTTTTTTTTTATGAAAGGGAACCAACTGCATTTTTGCATTCAGTTTTCAAGACAATGATGCTCACTGATGCATGACTCAGAAACCCTAAACATAGTATCATTGAAAAGCATAGAGATTACGCTTTGAGATGATACCAGTTTCATAGCCAGTAAACATATCGTCTGTCCATACTCATTCTTTGAAGTTGGGTTTCCCTTTTTTTTGAAACACCCTGTATAGTGTTCTCAATTAACTTCACTTTAAATTACTCTCATTGACATGCTGTAATATTTCTTAAGAAATGTCGACCGAAGTCTTGAGGCATCGTCGACCATTCTACATTACCACATAATATAGAAGTAAGCATTACTAATCCTTGTAAAAAACGATGCACTGCCATGCACTTAATATTTTATCTACAAAATGGATGAATTCATTCCACTGTACATTGATTTATCAGTGATTCCGATGATGATGGACTTATCGGATGGCGGGCAGACAGACAGTGCGATGACACGCCAATCATATAAAGTACTTCACGATGGAAAACTCGACGTCATGCAAATACTTCGAGATAACGTGAAGAGACATGACGAAACCACCATCCCCAGCGTGGAGGTGGGATCAGTGAAATTCATCCTGCACGTCAGGAGTCGCAAAGGCCTCGACAGCCTGTGGAAGGATTACTGCTCCGGGAAACTTGCTCAGGAGTTCGGTGAGGCGCTCATCACTGACGAACTCACCTCCGAGGACAAGAGTAACATAACAATCAAGCTGAAGATATCGGAGAGCGACTACGAGAAAGGATGCAGATTCTTCGAATCATTGCAAGCTGGTAAGTCACTTTTCTCGTTGATTAGAGAAAAAAAGGACTTCTCCGAAGAAAGAGTTTGCAATCCCAATTCCATACTTGGTTTTTGTACAGATGTTAATTAATTCAGTGTAGGTTATTGATTTTTCTGACGCCATTTATCTTTGTGTTTTGATATATTTGCTCTTTAAAGATACGATGTTAAGTCAACCCCCTGGTTCTCCCATCTTCTATTCTTTCCTTTTTTACCCTGAATAAATTGTTACAATACGTGATTTCTTTACTTTCAGACCCTGCCGAGCGAGTGTTACCAGTGCGCATGTCAAAATGGACTGTGGAGCATGTACGGCAATGGCTTCTAGATATTGGGGTATCTGATTCCATTGCCGACGAAATGTACGAGGGAAAAATACGCGGGAAAGTGTTAGAAATGTACACAAAGGCTGATCTAAATGACGACTATAGCCATATTACGACAGGCGACATGCGTCTTATTTTGTACAGCAGGAAAACCTGGTTGGAGTCTGAAAAGCAACAGCGAAGCCCACTCAGACAAGAAGCAGTGACTCAAGAAACGGAGCAAGATCTGTCTCCCGGTATCGAACGGGATATTCCAGACCAACTCACGCCGTTAACACGGGAACCCAAGGAATCCGCACTCCCTCAGGGTGACGAAAGTTCTCAACCCGCAGCAGGTGCTACTGCAAAAGATGTCACTGCAACGACTATCGATAGCGTCAATATAGGAGGCAGTAACAACCCTGTAATAATGGGAGATTCAAATGTTATCAATTGCTATCATGGTAGGTAAACTTTATTGATAATTTTGTATGAAGTGTATGGATAACTCCAATTACAATGTGTGACTGTTCCGTGACGAGGCAATGGCGGGGTACAGCTGCAGCTGTTCGTATTCATGATCAGTGTTTACCAGTGCCTTGCCGAGAATAAACGAACTTCTCCAAATTATTGCGTGCAAAACCGGTATGGATAACTCCAATTACAATGTGTGACTGTTCCGTGACGAGGCAATGGCGGGGTACAGCTGCAGCTGTTCGTATTCATGATCAGTGTTTACCAGTGCCTTGCCGAGAATAAACCAACTTCTCCAAATTATTGCGTGCAAAACCAGGGTTGAACTTCAAGCTACATGTATATGGGGAGTGTTGTCCACGACACAGCACATGCTTATTTGAGGTCCCTTCCCGTTTTTTTTATTAAAGACTTCACCTGTAAATTCATATAACAAAAATCGTTCTTAGCCTCTGCTGCATGGGTTTCGAGTCAACTCGGTCCCAAATCAACTCGGTCCGAGTCAACTCGTCCCAGTTCAACTCGGTCCTAGGTCAACTCGGTCCCGAGTCATCTCAGTCCCAAGTCAACTCGGTCCCAAGTCAACTGGGTCCCAAATCAACTCGCTCCTCGGTACCAGGTCAACTGTGAAATTTGAAGAAAAAAATTACTCCAGCAAGGCGAAAAATCAAATTGGGGCGAAAAAATCAAATTGCGCCATGTTAGCGGCCGTGCCATAATAGGGAACATCATCCGCAGTCAACAAGAGACTTTAAAATTATCCGACCATTATTTACGTATATTACTTTTTTTCCGTAGGGGCCGAGTTGACTTGGGACCCAGTTGACCTGCGACCGAATTGACTTGGGACCAAGTTGACCTGGGACCGAGGTGACTTGGGACCCAGTTGACCTGGGACCGAGTTGACATGGACCGAGTTAATTGGTTTGGGACCGAGTTGACCTGAACGTGTGTTGGCGCGTCGAGTCCCAATGTCCAAAAACGTGCAAAGAGCTCAAAAGAAGGGTCAAATGTTGAATGATAATGCAAATTATAATTACTAGAGAAGCCAACAAGTCTCAAGTGTACTGGTATGTTGCGCTTGAATAGGAAAATAACTGAGTAAAAGTTATAGAACTTGTTATTATTTTTGGGCTCATTACTTCTTAAAAGGCCTTATAAAATTGTAGCTGACATATAAAATTGATCAATCTTTTGACTTGAACGAGAAATGTCGTAACAAGCATTCACCTCTTACTTGCATACATACCCCTAAAACGGGGGACACAGACTTTCCAATTTTGTGAATAAAGTTAAAGAACATAGTTATTAGAAAGTATTTAAGGCGGAAAAATCTAAAGTCAACCGTTTGTAGACTTGCACCTCTTCAAGATCTGTTCAGACTAACCCCACTAAATGTAGAGCCCACTGGCTTCAGGTGAATCATTACATCGGGGTTCTACCCGATGTTCCCCAACACCTATGTTCCCCAAAATCCTTAGGGTTGGGGTTAGGATAAGGGTTGGGGTTGGGGGACATAGGTATTGGGGAACATAGGTATGCACCCATAGCATCGTTACGGTTATACATTCGCGTCCTCGCGTCACGGAAGTAGACGAAATGAAAAGCAAAAGTGCAAAGAATAATGTGCACTGTAAAAGGTTGGTTTTAGCCATCTCAAATGGCGTATTTATAAGTCACATGGTTGACCAGTCTTGATATTTGTATTAAAGTAAGCATGACTAATCAGATAACATTAAAAATGTTTCCCTGTGATGCAATTACCTTCAACTAACCATTGTAACAAAATAATGATATATTTCATTGTACATGTTATTTTATCAGCGAGTCCAATGATGATGGACGTATTGCGTGATGTGCAGCCGGACGATGCGTTGACAAAACGCTGGTACAAAATACGTCACGACTACATAGAATTACTCCAAGATGTCGTGAAGAAACACGAAACCACCATCGCCGGCGTGAGGATGGGATCAGTGAAATTCATCCTGCATGTCAGAAGTCGCAAAGGCCTCGACAGCCTGTGGAAGGATTACTGCTCCGGGAAACTTGCTCTTGAGTTCGGTGAGGCGCTCATCACTGACGAACTCACCACCGAGGACAAGAGCAACATTACAATAAGGCTGGAGATACAGGAGAGCGACTACGAGAAAGGATGCAGATTCTTCGAATCATTGCAAACTGGTAATGCGCTTCTCTCGTGCATAAGAGCAAACAAGTACTTCGTGCCAAAGAAAGATTACCCCTCCCCGAAAAAAGAGCAAAAACCATTGCATATAATTGATGGCATTTGCCATGAAATCAATACTTCGGTATACTATCCCAAAATGCATGAGGCTGATTTTGATCAGAAATTGCCTTTAACTCAGTGCAAAATCTACTTCTACTTTGACGTCATTTGTCTTTGTGTCTTGCTATGTTTTCCCTTCGAAGAAACGATGTTATGCCATCCCTCTTGACCCTCTAGTTTTCCCTTTTTATTTTTAAGTCTTTTGTTTTTTTCTTTACATGGCTAAAAAAAGTAATAATTTCTTTACTTTTAGATCCAACCAAACGAGAGTTACCAGTGCGCATGTCAAAATGGACTGTGGAGCATGTACGGCAATGGCTTCTGGATATTGGGGTGTCTGATTCCGTTGCCGACGAAATGTATGAGGGAAGCATAGATGGAGAAGTGTTGGAAATGTACACAAAAGATGATTTGAACGACAACTGTAGCAATATGACGAAACGAGACACGAGTCTTATTTTGTACAGCAAGGAACGCTGGTTGGAGTCTGAAAAGCAACAGCAAAGCCCACTGAGACAAGAAGCAGTGATTCAAGAAACGGAGCAAGATCTGTCTCGTGGTATCGAACGGGAGATTCAAGACCAAACCAGGCCGTTAAGACCGGAACCCAAGGAACCGGCACTCCTTCAGGATGACGGAAGGTCTCAACCCGCAGTTCGCCCCAAAGCACCAAGGATTCGTGACAAGCCAAGTCCAAAGAAGGAGAAAGCGAAGAAAGTTGCCACTGTGCTTCCGCAGCAAATCCTAGAAACTACTACGATGCTTCAACAGTCTGATCATCCTGGTGATAACCTCGACATCACCGATCAACAACGACCTCGACAGCCACCATTGCAGGCTGTCGACGTAGAGCAGCACCGTGAGGCCAAATCCCGGGAGCCACAGGCAATGGAGAAAAACAAGAAAGAAATTCCACCAGGTGATGGTCATGCATCGATAGCACGTAGTACATCAGAAGTCGCAACGACTGACGAGGCCAGGCTTCGTATGTTACTCACGGGCGACGAACGAGGTGAGCTTGACCAGTCGTATTATCCAGTGCTCATTGCAAACAAACCTGCAACGCCAGCTGAGAATGACACAGACGCAATCGCACGTCAATTTGGATTCATTAAAACAATCAGGTGGACCACCGTCTTAGATTTTAATTCGAAATCCAAAGTGGACGGGCTATGCAAGCTGTACCACGAGGATCGGATGGTCTCCCTGCAGCAGCCGGAACTGTTCAAAGACATTGAGTCTGATGAAGAGTTTCGGAATACAATCGAATTTCCCGAAAAGACAGTCTGGGTGTTTGCAAATGGGCGTGAAGACGATCACAATATCCAGGCACCTAAGATGGCCATGCCTGAGTGGCACAATATACGCCGTAGAGACGTTGAAGATTCGGTGAGATTCTTCTCTCAACCATCGGTGATACCGAAGGGGCGAGCTGTAATCATGTTTTTGCTGCTATCTGAAGATGACATCGACATCCTTTGCGAGACTTTTGGCAAACTATCATCATCTTTTCAAAGCATACAGAGCATCGTCTGCATCGCCGAAGACCGAGAGCTTTATTCCAAGTTTGTGAGTTATGTTACAAAGTGGTTTTCGACAAAAGATGAAATCGACAAACGAAGTTTGGTGGGACTTGAGTGGCAAGAGATAAACAGAATCATGATGCGAATGAACGGCGTGAACCAGACCACCAAGAACGAACTTCCTTCCAACTTACGTGGGCAGTGTTTTCTTTCAGAGAAACAGAAGGATGAATGGAATGACATTACTGTTGTGTGCAAGAATGAATGTGAAAATACCGATATGGACGATACCAGTCCAAGCTACAAGCAGTTCGTTAAAAGAAAGGAGCTAGACTTCTACCACGGTGAGAAAGTTGATTGGTGGAATTTTGCCATCGGTGAAAAAGAGAAAAAGCTTCGCAAAGCTTGCGGTCATGTTCTGAAAAGGAAAGGTTTTGGGGATGTTCTCAGGAAAGTAAAAAAACCACTGGATAGTTCCAGGAGTGGAGATAGCTTGATTGTCACAGTGACACTTCTACACCAACCTGGCGCTGGGGGTAGCACTTTAGCTCGCCATGTCTTGTGGGAACTTCACAAAGATTACCGATGTGTGGTAGTTAACAGAGTTACAAGTCGCACGGTCAACCAACTAATGGAGGTGAGACACTATGGTTATGAGAAGGAACATGCTAAGCAAATCCCGCCAGTGTGTGTGCTTGTTGACAATCTCGATGATATTGAAGTGCTGGATTTGATAGCAGACTTAGAAGAGAAATCAAAGTATGTTCGAGTGGATGGTGGAGCAGTCTGCGTCCTGCTTCATTGCAAGCGTAATGCAGACCCGGATAAGGCCATCAAAGCCAAAGATAGGGATCCCGACCTCTATATTCCCTTGACTCAGAAGCTTATTCAAACAGAAAAGAAGTGGTTTCAGCAAAAGTACATTGAATTGGAACACAAAGAAAACGAGTACAAAACAGGAGATTACATTCCTGACAATCTCCTTGCCTTCATGGTGATGAAGGAGGAATTCAACAAGGAGTATATAACAAATGTCGTTTCGAGGATACTTCAAGACATCAAGGGGAACGATCTGAAGCTGATTAAACTGTGTGCCCTTCTGAACTCTTACATACATGAAGCTGACATACCTATCTCTTGCTGTGACACGTTTATGGCCGGTACATGGGCCAAAGGGAAGACGATCTATTTCACCAAACATACTTTGAATTGGGAGAAATCAGTATCAGCCTCATTTAAAATTATGGTGGTTATAACAGAAAACCGAACCATCAAGATTTTACATAAGAGCATAGCCGAGGAGGCTTTGAGGCAAATCTTGAGAGAAAGCGGGGACCAATCGCTGGCAGATGTAACACTGGAGTTCTTGAACAGCGAACTGCTTCAGTCGAGTTCTTACAGCAGAAAGATTCTGGCAAAGACAACGCATGATTTACTCATCAGGAGGGAGCGTGTAGAGGACACCAAGACAGGATTTTCGGTTCTCATTGAAAATATTTGCAAAATGCACGGATCGAAAAAGGCCATCACAATACTGACAAAGGGCGTTGAAATACTTCAAGATGCCTTTGTCGCACAGCAGCTTGCAAGGTTTTATCTCATAAAGGAGAAAGATTTCAATATGGCGCACACCTTTGCTGTGAGGGCGTTAGATATGAATCCCCAAAACCCTTATTTTTGGGATACAAAAGGCCGTGTTTACAAAGCACATTTTGACACCCTTACTGAACCATACGTACTTGACCAGCAAGCCCTTAGTGACGAAGTATGGAACGAAGTATTTTCTCTGTCCTTCAAAGCCATGAAAACATTTCGCAAGTCGTATGAAGTATCAAAGGAAGCGGCGCCAACACGAATTGTGTACACTGGGTTATATACTGAGCTCAATGTGGCCTTCCGTCTTCTGCAAGTTATCCATCTATGCGTGGAGCCCTTCAGAACCCAGGGTGATATCAATGTTCTTCAGATGTACCTTCTGAAGTTGGACCTGCCCCCAGGCGTTAGTCTCCCAGCGTGGGACAGTGAGAGCCAAACTCAAGTTAGAGAGTTGAAAAACAGGGTGGATGAAGTGTTGGAAATAATGGACGGCAAAACGACATACTACAAGGATGGCTCAACTGCAAACATTGCTGGCCAGAAATTGGATGAAATGAGACAGAACATGAGAAAATATTCCATAATATACAACAAGTACTATGGAGAGCCACAACCAATGCACAAAGAAAGGTACAGTGATAAAGATCCCATGAGCCTTGCTGAGTATCGGCGCAGACTCGTCGACCAATTACATTGCGGTAGTTTCCACGAGATCTTCGATCGGGCAAAGGCCAAACAGCGGGAAGTTCTCGAGGACTCCCGGGACCTCCTGTTGAAAAATTCAAGTAATTTCAATTCGTTTGACTTGAGGATTCTGATTTGCATATATCTGGCCCTCTCCTCGTTGGGAGAAAAGTCTGTCTCGGCTGACTATGTGTATCAGGAATTCGTTCGTCCGTTCTACGCGATGGATCGACCTAAAGATGAAAGCTGCTGGCCCTCATTCTTGATGACGATGTTCTTGTGGCCTATCAAAGGTATGGCGTCAGAACGAAGAGATAGATATGATTTAACAGAACACATAACGGAACTGAAAAGGAGATGGGACGTCGATCGCAAATTCTCACGCGCACGGTTGCCACAAGTTCATGAAAGAATTAGACGGCAATTCAAATCCCAGATGAGACCCCGTACGCATTTCTTTTTGGGCCAAGGGGAAGGTCTGCGTGTGTTTGCTCACATCACCGAGCTTCATGCAACTCAGGGTAAGCTTGACCGACGCGATGCTGGCGACGATTTGTTTTGGCAGTCTGATCTCGTTAAAGAAAGGCTGGTTCGTTTGGAAGGCACGCTCCTGAATGCCACTTCCCTGTTGCATCGCTTTCACAAAGACAAAGACCCCATTGATATCAAGTTAGCTGTTCCCCACGAAAAGCTTGCAAGTCAAGAGTCTGTCACCTTCTACCTGGGGTTCAGCTGGAATGGGCCTGTCGCATATGACGTGACATTATCGACGGATGCAGAGTGTCGTGACGATCACACAGTGCAACCCTCTTTCCGTAAAGCCTACCCGAGCCACATCTTGCCGTCAGGCAAATCTAAGGTGTCGCCGTCTGATAACCTATCCAACATCGGTAGGCTACATATGGAGCGTGAAAAGGTGAACAAGAAGATCGAAGAACTCTCGTCCGCATCCCAGCAAGATAGTGAAAAGAGGAAACTGGGGAAGGTAAATAAATGTCAATTTTATATTCAAAGGAGAATTTTGAGATCACTCTTCAGCTCCATTTTTAAGTGAGTTTATTCCGAAAGGGCCTAAACTCACAATAAATATGCAGTGAACAGGTGTTTAAGTCCACATTTTCAAAATGATATTTTGAACCCATTGTTGCTAGCACCACGCCATGTTCGATGGATGTTATGGAGGAAACATAACATGTATTTTGGACCCAACAATTAGATTTTCCCACAACTGCCACCCAATGGTGGACGTACATATATCTCTATTAAAGACTGATGTTCTTGGGGTTAGGTACGGAATGTCATATACATGTACTTAGAGTGAAACGTATACATCAGGCATACGGAAATCCAGACAGTAAACAAAAGCAATTTGTAAATTTGTGCAAAACCAACAACCTTCAGTCCACGAAATCGTTGGTATCTAAAATAAAATTAGCGAATAAAATTGCTGAGAACAAAACAGAGAACCGGCAATCCATCGAAACAATCAATATTTAAAATAAGTCAATAATTAGTCTAAATTGTGCGTTGTGTGTTTTCTCTTCACAAAACAGGATGAAGAAACTATCCACAAGAGTCAGACATATTTCAAGCGTCAACTAAAGAAACTGAACAAAGAACTCCAGCGTGTATGGCAGCAAGACGACATCTACGATGATGGATACTACTAGCTCAAGATACGGCCATGTTGTCTACATCCACAGGACTGTGCACCACGGAATTCTGCGCCTACTATCACTTTTCTGTGCTGCTTGCAACGCTAACCGTAGACTGGTTTCCAGTCAATCCGTCATCAATTCTCACTTCGAATGTCAATAAACCGTTACTGCCCTAACACCGGGAGTTGTACTGCATCGGTCTCTTGAGTGCGGGACGTGGTAGGGACCGTTGGATCATTCAGACCTACTAGATTGCTATATATATATTTTAAAAAAGAATTTTAATGCCCAGGATGTACGCACAGATAATCGTGCACATCAATTACATTTTGTAGTGGTAGTAGTAGCAGGCACATTCGTACATCTTCATATTTACCGCGAGTAGCTTGTGTCCACAATCAACAGGCTTCATGATGTGCCATGTGTTTAACTGGTATTTGTTTATGCATGAAAACGTATAGGCCTACGTCTTCTCTAAACATAGAACTTCGTTTCTACAAATATTGTCCAATCAAAAGCGAGATAGCCACCGGCCCCTATGTTTTATGGCCCCTTCAATGGAGAACCACTGTGCTCACTGCCCGGGATGGAGCATCTAAATATTAAGTAGCACAATGCTTTCACCATTGAATGGGGCCCTTCGAATTGATATGACGTACCCTGATTGGTCTATTCCTTACGGTATTAAAATCTAAGCCAGGAAATTGGGTGTGACCCCCACAGACGCCTGGAAGTGCGCCGGTAGTGAACTTCAAACAAAGTATTTTGTACATGCCTACGCTCCGACCGGGGCTACTGCCTCTGTAGACAAGGATACATTTTACACTAAGTTCTCATCCTCTGTTTTTTTTTCTGTTCTTCAAACGACAAGCTGTTTGTCCTCGGTAATTTCAATGCAGTTTCTGACAGGATTGGTTTCGAAGTCGTTGACGGCAACGTTGGACACGGCACAGTAAACGACAATTCTGTCTGCAAGTTGCGCTTTTATCTCGTTCACCGATTGTCTCGTGTTCCTACTAAACGTAAAACCATTCACAGACTGACCTTGCTATCTTACGATGGGCACACTGTCAAAGGAGTTTGATCATTATACTTGACCGCGGTTGCCTGAAGTCCTGTCGGGTTTACCACAGACCGAAGCTCCTGCCAATCACATTGTCGCACGAATTCGTATTAACCCCTTCGCCCAATTACTCTGCTCTCAATAACTGACTCACCAGGATTCGACTCCTTCTCATTCGACCTCTCTTCTCAGAGACCAAAGCAGTCGGACTTTACACCAAATTGCTCCACCTTAGATGCGATCCTAGCGTATTCTTGCTGAGCTTCACCAAGAATATCATCACCTACTTTCAGCTGCTTACATAGAGATAAAGGCAGCTTTTGACTCAGTAGACCGAAGTCAGCTGTGGGGCCGCTTCTCTCCACAAATGTTGACCAACATATATACATACCTCTGAATTGTGTAAAGAATTGTGAGATGCCGTGTAGCGTGAGCAACACGTGGATTCCTTTCTTAAAACGCAATCAATTTCTGAAGCAGCACAACTCGGTCTACCACATCACATTCCACGCAGCAGCCCCCAACAACGACTTTCAAACAGAATACAAGTACATGTATAGAGTGTTTGCCCCCCCCCCCCCCCACACCCGATCTTGGCGTCAGGCCAAACCCTTCCCGGTGCAGCATGAAATTAGACTCCACGAAATTCGGACTCATTGGTTGTATTGCGCATGTCTACAACTGAACAAAATTAGGGAAATGGCATGTCACATGTAAGGTTAGAGTCCATATAAGGTAAAAGAGAGCGGATTTCATTGGAGTCCAAACTTCATGACACCGGAATATTGAACCAACAAATAAATACATAAATAAATCAGAATCTATATATTTATAGAGCCTATTTATATTTCAGGGCGCGCTTCCAGTTAATAGGAAAAATAGGCGTTATACTAAATCTATAATTTTTGGTATTTAAAAAAAAAAGCTATTTACGATGAGTATTCAGTTCAAAGGTAGATATAAGTCTCTTTACTTTATAGTACATGTATAATTAAACAGACTGTACCGTCACGTTAATGCAAACCTGTTTCTTTTTTGTTGGATTAATGTTTATTTTGGTAATTCGATCGATTGTGTACGTATGTGAAATGCGATGGATGTTTGATATTGAATTTTAAATTTATTTCACTGCAAGTTTAATCGCTCAGCAGAACGTAAACTTTAGATTCACACCTTATTTTTTAATACAGAATTTTAAAAATGTATTTGTACATGTACTTAATTGTAAAAAAAAAGGTATCTACTTGTAAGAATTATGAGTGCCATTTAATATCGTTATGCACTTCATAGGCACCAAAAAAGTGTTGAAAAACATCGCCCTAGGCGATGACAATACCCCTCGAGCCTCTCGGCTGAGGGGTAAAAAAGCTATTTACGATGAGTATTCCATTTTAAAACCAATTCAATGACACTGTTAATTTATCCAATTCCGAGTGACCTACTGTTGAATCAGTTCAAATGTATTAGGTAGATATAAGTCTCTTTACTATATAGTATAATTAAACAGACTGTACTGTCATGTTAACGCAAACCTGTCGGAAAAGACACCCAAATTATCGTATTTTCTTTTTTGTTGGATTAATGTTTATTTTGGTAATTCGATCGATTGTGTACGTATGTGAAATGCGATGGATGTTTGATATTGAATTTTAAATTTATTTCACTGCAAGTTTAATTGCTCAGCAGAACGTAAACTTTAGATTCACAAACGTTATTTTTGAATACAGAATTTTAAAAATGTATTTGTACATGTACTTAATTGTAAAAAAAAAAGGTATCTACTTGTAAGAATTATGAGTGCCATTTAATATCGTTATGCACTTCATAGGCACCAAAAAAAGTGTTGGAAAAACAAAATGCACAGTATGATGGTACAAGTAAGGTGGGAAGTAACTAAATCCAGTATATTTGTATACAAAAATTGATTGGGTTTCCTACATAAGTTTTTATTGCTGGCGGAGCACTTTATCAATCGACATTTGTATATTCTTGCATGATTGGTATAATTCGAACCTTCTTGGAAATATTGATTCAGAAACAATGGAATTCAGAAACAATAAGATTCCATAAAACACACTGGCAGACAAAACATAACGACGCTTACATACGCCATTTTCTATTCAAAAATTTTGAATTTACATGTTTATTATTTTGTGAATTAATCATAGTAAATGTAGCCGAGTGTTTAGGTAACATTTCTACAAAGTTATGTTGTATGTTGCTACGAGTTAGAAAGTTACAAAATGTTCGGTTAAAGTTTTGGATCTTTTTATAAATACGTATATGGGCAATTCCATGAGAATGTGGACATGGCTGGAAAAAATAGAGATTTTTTCTTAAATGTCCATAATTACAAGCACCATTATCTCAAATGTGGTATCAAATTAAAAGTGACAACAAGACCTTTAATTGCAGTGATGTGCTAGTGAGATGGCGTATGGTTACGTGTGTTGTGTTTGTAAAAAAAACCCTGGTATTATGCCTAAAATAACAGATTTTAGGTAGTGTGATCATGTGATAGTTTTGAATACAGTTTCTTGTGATTCACTTTAATCCATATTTATTCACTTTTCAACAACAGTTTTTTTCACTGTTTAACTGTCACTAGTTCACGGTTCAATGTTGCACTGTATGATGATTCACGTAAAACTGCAAAAGATCAAAGAAAAATAATCCTTAAATCAGAAAACATATCTTTCTTGTATACTAAATATATTAAGAGACTTTCACTACTTATCATGCACTCTTACATGTCAATAAGATGCTACTTGATAAAACTGGTCAGGCGGCAGAAACAAACAGCGCCACCGAGTGGCAATGTCTGAACTGGCTTGCTGGCGGTTACATGGCTCCTTTAATTTGACCTGTATAAAATGACTTCATTTCAGCGAAAACACTAAATTACAAACAGGAACTAACATGTTCCAATCCTGCTGCTGCACAATTTTAACGTGTTTTTAGATGGGGTTATGATCGAGAATAAGCTTTATGTGGCCTCTCTGGTCTCCCATAATATTTGCACTAAGTTTAGTCGGGCAGCATTTGCAGTCATCAGCCGACATTTGAAGCAAAAAAAAACAGGTAAAAAAAAAAAAAAAAGCTTCGTCGCCGCACCACTTTTTGGGCAAGCTCCATACCAGAAACCGGAGACTTTTTTTTTGGCCTTATGGATAGGCCACTCGAAGGTAGATCTACCCGTCCGGAGCTTGACCTTCCGGATGTGACCATCTGGGCTGAGACATGTACCACGTGCTAGTAGTGACAGGCAAACTGTCCCTTTCAACCCTCGAAAAAAAATGATAAATTGAGAATATGCTGGGAACAGTACGGGGATTTGGGGGAAAAAATCCTGGCGACGCCCATGCCTGTTAATTTTATATTATAAAACACAGATCAACCTTTCTTTCCCGAGAGTTAGGGGAAATACTAAAGATTTTGTAAACTTTTTTTCATTTAAAGTTTTGTCAACAAAATGATGTGGTATTCACAATATTGGAGAAACTCGAGGTGTTTTTGGCATATGCGATTCGAATTCATCAAACTGTAGGATCTACCACTCGAATAATGGGAATAACGGATGTTAGAAATATGCCTGCTTGTTTGACAGAAAGTACATTTCTGTATAAATGGTTACCACGGATCCTATACACACAGGGATTAACGACTCCCCAACTCCTGGTTAGACGCGCGATGACGGCTCGTACTGGTGGCAAATACCATGAACACTTTTCAACAAAGACCACAGCGCGCGGTGGCTTTCAGATTTGCAAGGCGCCCGATCTGGTGTCAAGTCTGTCAGGCCAGCGAATTATATTTTTGAATATTCATGGTCTACGTTTTTGGTCTTTATTATTGAATTTTGATAAGTGATAACTACATAACCATGGTAATGCCGAGCACAATATCTTTAGCTTTAAGATGAATAATGAAATGTCGTATTTGTTTCATCGGTTCGGCATCACATCTCTCTAAAACTTTTTGATAAAAGCCTAAGTAAAAAGGAAATTTGGGTAAACGGTGTTCTCCTCCTAATTTTCGGGAAATTTCTTGTTGAAATTTTGATACGTAAACGTGTGCAAACGAATCTGGAAATTTCACGAAAAACAGACATCTGAAAAAGGCAGCCCTTTCTGAGTAGCATATAAAGAGGGTGAGTATGCTTCTAAAGCAAAAATAAACTACAAACTAAGCCTAAATGTGAAAATCAAAATTTGACAAAGTTCGACATGTTTTTGTACATGGTGGAAGATTTAATTACGGAGGTAGTCCAGGGCTACTAACAACTATAAACAGGGAACGATTCGTGGAGTTCCGCCTGTTCGGCAACACTTCACTGCCCCTGCAAACACCATCGACGGCATGCCCATCTTGTCATAAATATTCTGCTAATGGAAACACGCAACATACAAGTACATAGATCGCCGGTCTAGTTAGCGACCAAAAACATAAAAAAAAAAAATTCCAAAGGGTTGCAGACGCCCTCCCCCCCCAAAAAAGTCAAAAAGGAAGTGTTTTGGTTGGAATACAACACACAAGTTGAAACTAAGAGAAAAAAAACCCATTGAACTTGTTGAAGAGAACTGAAAAAGCAACTTAACCTGAAAAACATAAGACACGTGTTAACAATTTTCTCTTTTTAAAACGATGACTATGATTTAATTGAATACTAAAACAATAAAACCATGGTCTATGAATATGGATACTTATTTACATGCACTTACAAGGCACCCTATGGAATTATATACAAACTGTTAATGGACGGTTTGCAACGGTATGCTTCGCTACTTACAAACTTTAAAATCATTCATAAAATATTAATTTGTAAACAAAACGATCAACATGAAGATGACAGCCTAAAATGGCAAATTCACAATTATGTAGGATTTCCACAAAAGTGAAATAAACTGTTCAAATTAAAGTACATAAAAAAGCCTATAGACATGGTATATACAGGTGGGTGATTAATACAAACAGTGGACGGGTTTGTTTTGGTTTACAATAAAGTAGATGCTATCACACGAACAAATTAAAATATCCACCTCTCTGATGCTGCCAAAGTGTGACGTCACCTCCCAATGTCGGGCTAACGTAATTTACAACAATTCACGCACACCCCTTAACAATGCATTATCCATATGTTAAAGGGGCACTAGGTCCTGAAATCCCCGACAATTTCATGTTTTGGATCGTTTACATATCCTATTTCAAACATCTGGTTCAAAGGAAACCAACCTAATGTCTCACCGTTCCCGAGAAAAGAAAAGAAAAACTTGGTTGTTTACATCGGACACGACGAGTACGAATACGCTTTTCCTGTCATTTTCACTGTTTGTCAATGTACATACGATATGTATATACAGTCAAGGTTCGTTAATACAAACTCGTTCGGACCTAACCAAATTGTTTGTTGTATCAGAATTTTGTATTAAGAGGAACATTAGTCCCATTCATTGTGCACATAAATGCACAGTCGGGACTAAGGCTGTATGTTTGTTATAACCAGAATTTTGTTTGAACAGAGTTTGTACTAACGAGATTCGACTGTACACAGCACTGTGCTTGCGAACAGCGCGCGGTGACCAATCACCAACGCACAGAATATGGTTTCTTACACGTCTGCAAAAGGCGAATCACTTTACGGATGAAATCACAACTAGCATCAAAACAGCTCGAACGTTTGGGGTTGCAAAAGTGGACCCCGAAATTCGTTCACACACGCATATACAGGAATAACACAAAAACGCCCAGGTTTGAAAGGATAGTTGTGTGGATGTTTATATCCTACTTTTAAATGTTCTTTCAGATTAACATCTGTGTGTTGTATAATGTCTAATGCACGTTAAAGAACCCAGTACACTTATCGCTAAGAGAAGGGGTTCGCCACGGTGTTTCTGGCAGTGCGATTATCTTCAGCCATGAAGTCTGCACTTGTAAGGAAGAAAGAAAAAAAAAAACAAAACAAAAAAAAAACATCATTTCGTTCCAAGCGCGTTTTGTAGCCCAATTGGGCTGTTCTAGGACCCAGTGTCCCTTTAAAGGTAAGATGGACCATTGTTCATTGGTGCATTTGTATTGTTGGCCTACGTAACAGCAATGATGTACAAAACCCAATATTGTAATTTTGTAATTTACAAAGTGTTTCTTTAACTAAGGGAATTGGAGGTCTTTCCAGGTACTCTGACTGGTCCTAGGTGACGACGTTCCTTGATGGCTAGCTCATTGACGATGGCAGAGGCAGCGGCACTTGTTCCCCCTCCCAGGAGCTGATCTGAATAGAAGAGAGTCTGGTGAAGGAAAAAAATAGGAAATCAAGAAGAATTTACTTTTATTCTCTTGAGATTTTTGACAATCTTTAAAGATGTGTTCCCTGTGCTATTATCAAGTTTCACCTCAAAATAAACCCCCCCCCCCAAAAAAAATTGGCTATTTTCATTATAAAAGTTATTAAATGAGACATTGATAGAAAAAAAAGCCAATGACGTTTAGTTAGGCACCTTATCAAAATTCCTGTCGGGAAGGGTTCAGATTAATGTGTCCGACCGCATTACTTGTTAAGGCCTTTTCACACTGTGCAAAATCTCCGGGTTGGAACCGGTTCCAACCCCGAGATTTTTTTCGACCCTTTTCCCACTTCTAAAGTTTCAACCCGGTTCCGACCCGGGTAGCGTGCTCTAGCCGGATCGAAATCAACCCTGGGAGGGACCAGGGTTGAAAATCTCAACCCGGATCGAAATTGCATTTTTCGGCATGAACCGTGTCGAAAATGATAGTGTGAACCGCTCCGGGTTGAGTCACTCACGGCCGATCCGTGTTGAGTTGAGGCCGACATTTTACCGAAAATCTGACACGCTGTGCATAATATTTCCCTCCACCACTATCGCCGTCACAACACCGATCCCGAAACAATCGCTCCCTAATTATCATCCAATAATGTATCGGTGTATGGAGCATCCCTTACCGAGTCTGGGCTTGTGTTAGGTCTGCAAAATGTACCCCCAAAAATGTACATTTCTAATGTTAAATAGAACGAATCGTCTAACAAAATGACCGGAGCCATTTTGGAAATATTGCACACAGCTGCGCTGGTGTCGTACAAAAATCGGACTCCCAAATCGGATTCGTTTACTCTCTTATTATTGGTCAAACCCTTTCACGTGACAGGTCCTTCTCCTCATAGGCATGCGCAATACTACCAATGAGTCCGTATTTCACAGAGTAGTAAATTCACGCTGCACACCGGCCTGTCCATATTAAAGCCTCGTGCGCGCAGCAGCCGCGTGCGTCGCAATGCATTATGGGATTGAGAAAATCATCGCAGCGCCCTGTGCCGAATGCGATCCGTGTCGAGAATTTGTAGTGTGAATTCACAGGGGCTGTAGCCGGATTGAACGCTACACGGTTCACGTAGCGGCCGTTCCTGTAAAGGACAGTGTGAACGTCGCGTCTCTCCGATCCGTGTCGAAAAATACTCGGGCTGAACCGGGTTGGATCCGGGTAGGTTTCAACACGGTTCGAAACGGAGATAGTGTGAAAAGGCCTTTATAGGATAACTCTCGGTAACAGTATTCTCGAGTGTCCACTAATTTCCGGTCCAAGGCCAAGGCATTTGTTTACTTGTTAGCTGCCCCTGGCTCTGCAGTTTCAGTGGAGTGACACACCCCCACTGTTATCAGTAATCCACTTAACACGGTGATGGATGTCCCATGTGCTGTTGCCATGAATGGATTAATGGGGCCCTATTTCCTTTTCTCAATGAAGAAAGGGACTTAATTCCTTCTTGGCGAACATTGCTGTCTTTGCATGCATACAATGTACACACAAATTCACATTTTACCTTTTTGTAATATTCATAATTCACGGCATCTGTTTTGGTGAATGCAGTCCAATATAAGGTTAAATGTGTGGCTTATTATAACGGTTACAAAACTTTTCCAAGAGTTTGAACTTAAAGCTTTATATTCACCTAAAATTTGCAATTCACTCAAGAAACCGTGTAATGGAAAAAAGCTATTCTTGCAATTTTGGACTCGGGCGCATTACATTTCAGTTTCACCAGATTTACACAGTTTTCACTGCTTGTTCACTTTGAATGCCTTGTCTTGTAGTTCTGTGAATAAAGATGCTACAATTCTCAACGATAAGAAAGAAAGAAAACAAAAACATATTTGTTCCCGGAATCTTAATAAACAACAATTTTGCTAAATGTCATTTTTGTACAAATGTATATATTTTGCCCGAATGCTTAGAGGTGTAGTTGAATAAAAATAAAGTGATGGACTGATCCCTGTTTAGTCAAATGCCTTGATTCCGCAACTTTTGATTTGAAATTGAGATCCTAGAATGCTGTTTTTCTTGGAACATACAGCTGAAGCTGAGCTGAAACTTCATCAGGTTAGTTGTTCAGTATCCTTCATTAGATTTTGAACACCTTTGTTGCTTCAAACAGAACAAAATGCACAAATTACAAATGATGGACTATATCTTTACAAGTATTTACATGCAAAGAAACTTACTTGTGGACCACTGGATGACTGTATTCCCACGGATCTCGTTTTTATCCCGTGTAGTCTGTTCAGCCGGCTGGTGGCCGATAACTGCCTGATCTTGTCGGATGGAAATGAGGTCACTTTGGGTCTAGGTACCAGACCAAGGTCACCCAGCTTGTAGTGAGGCAGTGAGCCCTGGCCGATGGGAGAGAGGATGGAATACCTATTGGAAAAAAAACGTATAACTTTTAATACTTTCTGGCAAAAATTCTACATGAAATTCTGCAATTCCATTTTCACAGTGTTTGGTGGTGATAACTTCATATTCAACTCCATATCAATCACAAGGATTATGATTTAAGATTTCAAAATATGATTGGTTAAATTAATACATGGTTGCCATGACAAATGTCATTATAGTGGGGCTTAATGGATTGGCCTGTTGCAATATGGCTAATTACACTACTGGATTTTTTTTTACAGAATAGTTTTTTACATTCACTTTAAATTTCAGAGAATTTAATATGAGTACCTGTAAAAAAAATAATCTTTAGATCAAAACAATAAGGTTTATTCAGAAAAAAAGCATGATGCATCAGGAAAGAAGGCCACAGAAGTGAGCATTTCCAACAATTTCCCACTGACGTCTTCTCAAACGATATCTCAAAAAGTTTAGCAACCTTGGTGTTGGTTCACTCTAGCGGAGTGCATCAGCAACAGAAAATAGGAAAACAAAACATTTTTCTCGTTGTCATTATTATCTGGGATGTAAGTGGACTCTTGACATATTTGCCTAAAATGTGAGGCATACATGCACACCCATGTTTTGTGCAAATATGTTTTTTACATATATGATAATTTGCAAAAAAAGTTAATAATAATTTGAAGGGGAAACAACCTGAAATCAGGCAGTTGCCAGAGGACTTTAATACACATCCCTGTATGGTATTCATTTTTTCCCTGTCAAAAAAAACCTGACTTTCACTGTCTGAGTAATTTCAATGCATGAAAACTTTCTAACTTCCAACACGAAACATTTGAACTCCTAACCCCCTTAAAAAAAAAAAAAAAATCAGAAAATTTTAATAAAAGCCAAAAAATGCTAACCCTGGTTTGAATCCTTTCCCGGAGCCAGGGATGGTGGACTGCCTGCTCTTGGTGTGGTACGTAATCTCGTCGTCTTTGAGGAAGCTGGCCGGTGAGGGGCCCACGCCGATCGCCGCGGCGCTGTTGAGGATGACCAGGAGATTCTCCAACATGCTGTCACGCTTCTCGATTCCTTCCTCATCCAGTGAATCGTCGTTATCTCCATCATCCGGCCTCGACTGGAAAAAGTATCGACAAAGTGTTCCGATCCATTTTATGGGGCTGTCCTGAATGTGCCGGACATTTGTTCATCAACTGAATAAACGAATAGCTCTTAGGCCAAAAAAAAAAAAGTCTCCGGTTTCTGGTATGGAGCTTGCCCAAAAAGTGGTGCGGCGACGCGGCTTTTTTTTTTTTTAACCTGACAACAGGATGTTGGTAAATGAAAGTCTAAAGCATCCTGTAAAATTATGGCACCTGGTGTGAAGTCATTTTGAAGAAAAGTGGTATTTTGCATAAATTTCCAACGCTGGTCGGCCGACCACCGTTGGAAAAACCTAACTATTTTTCAACTACTGCTCCAAATTTACCCTTTTTTCAGTCCAAATTTTGTTTGCTATTGGTTACATGTTCATGAACGGGTGCAGGCCAGCTAGACTGGTTTCCTTGCCTTACAATTTTTGGGCATCAATAAATTGATTCATTGCATCTTTAGTGGAGTCAGGGAACCAGACTACTTGAACATATTTGTTTTTCTTGGTTTATCCAGCATTTTCGAACACAAAACTTCAAATTTGTCAGTGTAACAGTATTTGATCTATTATACTAACCCCTCAAATAGTTCATTTCTGAAAATTACAGCAAAAGCCAATGATGTACATTCCCTTTAAAGCCCTTGAATCTGATAGAACACTTACTGTATAACACTCCAGCGGTCCATAATATTGACCTTCACATGGAAATTGTAACCGACGCGCTTTGCATGTAACGTGTGACCAGCGCAGCTGGCACGTCTACATTTTGATCAGAGATTATCGAATAATCAAATTTTCTGTGAAACGCAGTTCTGAATAATCGAACACAACATCACTCCAAAATGGACAGCCCTACCATTTTATAAGACTAAAAAAGCCTAGTTTTAAGATCAGAGGCGCACAATTTTTTTTCTTTTGATTCAGAATGGCTATTCATTGGAAGTCTCTTTATGCCTCAGCCTACACATTGGGGCGACTTTGGCCCGTTCATTGGCATTACGGGGTAATCCTATATGACAGTATACAAATATAACATGGTTTGAGGGTGGACAGTCGATATTCACTCCCCGAGGTATTGGAAGTTGACAAACTAGTTCCAGAGGCGAAGCCGAGGGAACTAGTTTGTCAACTTCCAATACCGAGGGGAGCTAATATCGACTGTCCACCCGAAATAAACCATGTTATATTTGTTTTACTATACCTCATACATATTCAGTTGCCAAATTTTGTTTTATTATTATGCACCTAAAACAAAATTTGGGGAAACTTGTACAGCTCACCAAAAGATTCAACTTCAATTACTAGTTCGGTTCGTTTGCAATATAATACAGTTACTACAGTTGTAAATTTAGTTGTTTGCAATGTGTACAACTTTCTTTTGTACAGGAGACATCTTTACAAGGTCTATACATTTTCTCCAGTACGGCATCATTGAGCTCTGTAAATTAACATTTACGCGAACCGTGCAACCATGCATCTCTCCTGTGTGATGTTCGCGCGTGCGTACTGCACCTCTTGCGACAGTTCCTCGATTGCTCTGTAAAGCGCATGCGTAGTAGACTGTCGCACGGGTAACCCATGCGACAGTCTACTACGCATGCGTATTTACAATGTGTGTGAATCCTCGCGCGCGCGTTTGGTAAACAGCAAGAATAACATCTGGCACGTGATGGTGAATTGACCAGTGAACGTTCGGCTCTCGATCATGAATATGTATGAGGTATAGTAATACTGCCCAGCTCCCTTCAACCAGTCTAAGTCACAGTTGAGGAACTGTTTCACAGAGGAATCGTGATTGTCGTACAGCCTGTCATTGATCAAATCACCTGGGTTGATACAAGAAACTCAAAGTTGTGTGTTTGAAGTAATTGAATTGCTATTTGACCGATGACAATTTTTAGAGTTGCTGCACGATTCCAAAGAAATGTCCAAACAAAAGTTTTTTTTTCAAAATGGCGGGCGCAGGTGATTCAACGACTGTTTTGTGACTGAACAGAAATCACACACAAACAGCCGTTGTTAATGCTGTTATTATCCTTGCCCAAGATGATGAAATGAATTTAAATGTTGGGCAGCTACGCCGAGTTTCCTGAAATTGATCGTAAATTTACTGCCCAGCCCTAACCCACCTCACTCCTCCAAAATCCTCCTTGCGGTTTTGGAGGATTCTAGAGGATTGAAGATGAATGGTGATTGAATCAAATGAGGATTCTGGAGGATTGAGGATGAATGGTGATTGATCGTAAATTTACTGCCCAGCCCTAACCCACCTCACTCCTCCAAAATCCTCCTTGCGGTTTTGGAGGATTCTAGAGGATTGAGGATGAATGGTGATTGAATCAAATGAGGATTCTGGAGGATTGAGGATGAATGGTGAATGAAGCACAAGAGGATTTTGGAGGATTGAGGATGAATGCATTTTGAGGCAGGATTGTCTGATGATTTTGAAGGATTTGGCGTTGGTTATCCTTCATTTAAACACGAGTGCAAAGTTTTGGGATGAGGAGGATTGAGGATGAATGCATTTTGAGGCAGGACTGTCTGACAATTTTGAAAAATTTAGGCGGAGTTGAAAAATTTTGGAGGATTTTGGAGGATTGAGGATGGTTGTAAGCAACAAGGGCCTAGGGGGTTAGGGTAAAAATCCTACGCACGGCATACTTTGCGCACTGTTTCGTGAATTCAGCTGCAGGATTACAACTTTTTTTGTGCACACATGTAGGGATTGAAGGGTAGGCCTACACCACATCATGAGAAAAGCTCGTTATTTTTAGGCGAATTAGGACCTAGCTATTGGGACTTTCTGCTGTCCCCACAGCGTTTTCGGTCCCCGAAAATACCTCATAGGGAATTACAGAACAAGAATTCATGGGTAGGCCTACACCGCATTATGGGGTAGTTTTTTTATTGCTGGGCAAATTAGGACCGAGTTTTGGGGAATTTCTGCTGTTTGCTGTCCCCACAGCGTTTTCGGTCCCCACAAATACTTTGTAGAGACAAGTGTACGTCCAACGACGGAACAAGAATTCATGAACTCACAGTGAGTATCCTGTGCATGGAGTAAGCGGCCTCGGCTAGTATCCTCTCCAGCCGCTCTTTGTTTTTGAGGATCTCCTTCTTTTCCTTCTCCATCAGCTCGATGCGGTCCTCCAGTTGCTCCATCTCTTTGCCCATGGACTGCATCTCCTCCCGGGAGGACTCCGTCTGCTGGCGTAGGAGGTTCACCTCGGATTCCACCTCCATCAGCTCCTTCTCCCGTTCCTCCAGGTCCATGATCAGGCCTTCTTGCTGCTTGGCTTTCTCCGTCAGCATCCGGATCACCTAGTGGATGAAGGCAGGGCGGGAAAAAGAGGATAATGAATCTATATCTTTCTCTTAAAGGGAATATACATCATTTGCTTTTGCTGTAATTTTCAGAAATGGATGGAATTGGGGGGTTGGAAATATATAGCAAATATAGTTACTCTGACTTTTTTGAGGTTTTGGGTTTGAAAATGCTATAAAAACCAAGAAAAACAACCATTTTCCTGTAGTCTGGTTCCCTGACTCCATATAAGAAGAAACAGAGCAGTTTACATACATTGGGGAATTGTAAGGTCAGAGAACCAGTCTAGCTGGCTTGTACCCGTTCATAGGTGTGTAATTGATTGCAAACAAGTGCGATGGTCAATTGGGGCCAGTATTTGAAAAAAAGCCAGTTTTTTCCAACGCTGGTCGGCCGACCAGCGTTGGAAATTGATACAAAAATACCACTTTTCTTGAAAATGACAGTATACCAGGCGCCATTATTTTACAGGATGCTTTACACTGTCATTCACTAACAGTCCAGCAAGGTATTTCAAAACGATTTGGTAGTTCAATTGTTTGCAGCTGTTGTATTTTCCCTTTAATAAAAGGTAGTTTTTGTAGTTACTAGTATTCATGACGATGTGCTCTTGCCTTATAGATTTGCTGTGTACAAGGGGAAAAATAAGAAAAGGCAATTACAGAGGGAGAAGGTATCTATTTATAAGGGAATAAATACAGTCGAAGCCTGATAAGAAGAGCACTGTTAATACAACATCCTGCTTATAACAAGGACAATTTTAGGTCCAAAGTCTTTGTTTTTCTCTGTTTTTTATTACTGATAATACAAGGAGCCTGTTATAAAAAGGTTATTCGCAAAGTCCCAAGGACCTTGTTGTAACGGTGCTCCACTGTATGTGATTGGCCGATTTTAAACCGGGGCCTGGACCAGGATAACGGCCCAAGCAGAATTTATTCCCATTCATAAATACCTTTCGATCAAAAAGTCAAAAGGAGTCAAAAATTCACATATTTTCCAACGATTTTGTTCAACAATTTTACTTCTGTATTTTGTGAAACAACCCTCTGGCCCTGTCTATGGTATGTGCCTCGCACATGTAGTGCTAAAAATCTCTTCATACGGGAATTGGTGCGCGAGCGGTTCACACTACGCAATGTGGTGCAGAATGCAGCGGCGTTTTACTGGCGGTTTAAAACCACCCACGTGACGGGCTCTCGACCAATAGGAATTGGTAAACTGTCACTACTGAGGGGGTAGGCGTTGAGCACGGAATCCATAATTTGATAGTTCGTGATCAATCTTGAGCAAGTCTGGGTAAGGACTGTGGTTAATCATAGTATGACTAATGCACGATGGTTGGACTGCTCTACTGAGAACTGGACTATTTGGAACCAAAGCCCTGGGCATGGAACCAAAGCCCTGGGCATGGAACCAAAGCCCTGGACATGGAACCAAAGCCCTGGGCATGGAACCAAAGCCCTGGACATGGAACCAAAGCCCTGGGCATGGAACCAAAGCCCTGCGCATGGAACCAAAGCCCTGGGCATGGAACCAAAGCCCTGGGCATGGAACCAAAGCCCTGGACATGGTTCTGCTGCTGGTTACCAATAGCTGCACAGCAGGAGCCAGGATCAAGAACTTTCACGATGATGTTTTGATCAGCAATCAACAGGTGTTCGCATGTTGATACCTGTGCGCAGACGTAAGACAACCACTAGTCAACTAATGGTCCTTGCCTGAACTTGGTTCTTGAAGTACTTTACGACCCTGCGTTTGTTTCTACTCACCTTTTGATTGCTGTGGTTCTTCTTAGCCAGTTCCTTCTCGTTAGTCTCCAGCATGTCCAGCTGCTGCCGCTGCTTCTTCTCCTTGGCCTGGATCTCCTCGCTCTCCTGGATCAGCTCCATGGTCTTGTCTGACATCTTGGACAGCTGGGCGTGGATGCTGACGTTCTCCCGGATGGTGCGCTTGGTGGTGTCCGCCATCTGCTTGTTGGAGACCTTGCGGAACTCGGCCGCTACCTGGTTGACTCGTAACACCATCTCCCGCTTCAACCTTTGGAGGGGTAAAACGCAAAAGTTGTCAGAACACTCAAAGTAAAATTAAAGTTACATATGAACAAAAATATACTATAATGCTGAGCTGCAGATATTGCTTTGCAACTCTGCATTTAAAGCCCGAGTCCATCATTTGCAGCTATCCAAAAAAGTAACTGGCGTAATTATTGTTGAAAAACATACAGGTTGAAAGATAGTAAGGGGACTAAACTCCCTGTGAAATTATCCTTTCTGGCAAGCTCTCATTTTGAAGAAATCAACGAAAGAAGGCATTTCCAACGGTGCTTCTTAAGAAGCACCGTATTAAGAAGCACCGTAGGAAAATTTAAATTAGTTGTTCGTTTTGTTATTCGGCGCAGCGCGCACAAGCATTGGAACGACGCACAGGCGCGCGCGGTTGCTATAATTCGTCGGATCAGTGCGCGACATCGCGTAAAGTTGCAATTCAAAACAATTCGAAACATGATTTAGCAACTTTTGATTTTAAATTGAGATCCTAGAATGCTGTTTTTCTTGAAATATGAAGCTGAGGCTAAGCTGAAACTTCATCAAGTAAGTTGTTCAGTATCCTTCATTAGATTTTGAACACTTTTGTTGCTTCAAACGAACAAAATGCACTAATTACAAATGATGGACTATAGCTTTAAGGTACATGTGTATATCATTTGAAGCTATCCAAAAAGTAAATAGCAAAATTATTGTTGAAAGTCATACTTGGTTTAAAGATAGTAATGTCAATCACTACACTCCCTGTGAAATTATTTCTTCTGGCATGCTGTCATTTTAAAGAAAACAATAACAGAAGGTTATTTCCAAAGATGCGTATAAAGACGCATTTTTGGAAATTTCCGTTCGTAGTTCGTTTTTTAATTTGGCGAAGCCGTGAATGGGCACACGCAAGTGTTGATACGACACACTAACCCGCGCGGTTGCCGTTATTCGTCGGTTCAGTGCGTGACATTGCGAATCTATGGCTTGAGCAACTGTGTCCACTTTTTGTGCCCAAACTTACCCGCATTGCATGAAAATCATCGTCTCTCGGTGAAGCATCATAACCGACCCAACCCGACTCAAATGATGGAAAGCTGACCCAATCCATCCCAAGTGGGTTTCAGTCGAACCGGTTTCGGGCCAGGTTTGCACAACATTAGCTAACCCTAACCCCCTAGGCCCTTTTTGCTAAGAACCATCCTCAATCCTCCAAAATCCTCCAGAATTTTGCAACTCCGCCTAAATTTTCCAAAATTGTCAGACAGTCCTGCCTCAAAATGCATTCATCGTCAATCCTCCAAAATCCTCCTCATCCCAAAATTTTGCACTCGTGTTTTGATGAAGGACAACCAACGCCAAATCCTTCAAAATCATCAGACAGTCCTGCCTCCAAAATCCTCATGTGCTTCAATCACCATTCATCCTCAATCCTCCAAAATCCTCATGTGCTTCAATCACCATTCATCCTCAATCCTCCAAAATCCTCATGTGCTTCAATCACCATTCATCCTCAATCCTCCAGAATCCTCTTGTGCTTCAATCACCATTCATCTTCAATCCTCCAAAATCCTCATGTGCTTCAATCACCATTCATCCTCAATCCTCCAAAATCCTCATGTGCTTCAATCACCATTCATCCTCAATCCTCCCGAATCCTCATTTGATTCAATCACCGTTCATCCTCAATCCTCTAGAATCCTCCAAAACCGCAAGGAGGATTTTGGAGGAGTGAGGTGGGTTAGGGCTAGGCTAGCTAGCGCTGACCGCACTTGCCAGGGATTGGGACTACTGGACCACCTCCATTAAGGGAACAAAACCAAAACTCTAGTCTCGGACCACGACTCTCTACGCACCTGTCTTTGTCGACCACCTGTTTCCTCTCCAGCTGGTAGATCTGCTCCTTGTGATCCTGCTGCTGATTGTCCAGCTCCTGCTCCATCTGGGCAAACTTGGCCATCAGGTCTTCCTTCTGGACTTTGAACTCCTCCAGCGAGGCCAGCTTACCACCTGCAATGACAACAACCATGGTTCTGAATTAAGGGGCGCTGTGGTCCAATGGTTACGTTGTTCGACTCATGTGTCGTGGCACATGGGTTCGAATCCTGAAGGGGAACGTGGTCTTTGTGCTCTTGAGCAAGGTACTTTACCATTATTGCTTCCTCCTTCAGATGGGACGGTAAAGCCGTAGGTCCCGTGTGTTGTGATATGCACGTTAAAGAACCCAGTAACACTTGTCGCTAAGAGAAGGGGTTTGCCCCGGTGTTTCTAGCAGTGGCAGCAATATGCGCCGCAGCACCTAGCAAAAAGGTGCTACATAATGGGTCTCATATGTTCATATACTTCATTTACCTGTCTTTGGTTGCATTCTATCCTAGTGCTCTGTATCCTTTGGAAAAGGCGCTTTATAAATACAGTTATATTATCATTATTATTATTGAGGGTACTAACTGTGGGTGGATTTCTAATGGGTAAATGTTTGGAAGTGGGTAACCTTCATCTAAAGTTTTCAAGTTGTTGGCGAATGACAGTGGCACAGCCTGTCAATTTCAGGGGTAACACAAAAACCGTTATGGGCAATTGCACAGTTACTCACATTACGAAAATGTAACATGAGTAACTGATTTTGTGCGTCTCGTTTATCATACATAACACAAAATTTATGGATGTCATCTTTGGTGCTTAGGTAGGTCTAGGTCTACTTAATGTACCATGGGGATAACAGTTATTAAACCTTTTCAGTAAGGTAATTACAGCCCAAGGAAACTCAAAAGTACATCAAAAATGTAACGTGAGTAACTGTGGAATTGCCCTAATGAAGATATGACACCTACTGAGAATCATGTTTTCTGACGTCAGCTGATCCTTGGTCTCCTGGAATTCTGTCCTGAGCTGGGCCAGTTGCTGCTCGTAGCCGTCCTTCTCCGCGTCCTTGGCCTGCTGGAGCCCCACCAGCCGGTCGTTCAGGTCTGCGATGTCATTCTGGCGCTGTTCTAGCTGCTTCTTTAGGAAGGCGACGATCTCTTTCTTGTCTGTGCTCATCTGGTCATACTGAGCACGGAATTCTCCATTGGCGACTTCTAATTCGTCGCACTTCCGTTGGTATCTGCGTGGAAAAGACGTAGTACTTTCAAAGTCGATTTAGCTGCCTATTAATTGCCTATTTAGAGGAAACTGCAAAGTGATGAAATTTTAAAGCCAAACTGATACGGAAACTGCAAAAATAATAATTTTACATATATACGAGAGTAGCACGAGTCAGTATTATGAAAAAGAAAACCTTAAGAATTATTACATTTATTTTTAGACACACTTAATATTTGGTCAAATGAAATTTACAACAAACTGGAGGTGAGCTTTACACGCTTGAAATATAATATGAATTGTTTTATCTGTTTAACTCAATCGTTTTATTTTAGGAGCCTTCCCAATGCATAACGTGGTGGCATAAGATACATCTAAACAAAGATGACCAATTGCAGGATACAATATGCAGGGTGTCAAGTATGAAGTGAACGATGGCCTTTAAGTATAACTGGGCCAGTCCCAAATATACAGCCGTGTCTGAAACGCGCTTCCAGAGCTAAGACTACGTTTATTGCCAGCGCGTCCCCGCATATTTTCAATGTGCGCAGACCTAGACCAAGCTCGAGACAGCTGATTCGGATGCAGCCTACATGTTGTTGGGGCAACTTGGGAGGTTGTCCAAACTATAGTTGGGGTCATTCATTGCTATCATTGGGGCATTAACAGCATTTTTGCAAAACATGGCTACAGCTTTGACTTCGGCTTCTAGCTCAAGAATCCATTTCAAGCCTGCGTCCACACAAAATGGAAATACTTCAAACTTTCACCTCATATCGTTGTTCTTGATATCCCTGAAACAGAGCGTCGACTACATTGAGCTTGAGCCCTCCTCAGGAAACTTTCTATTTTCTGAAGGTTATTAGTCTGGGGTGAGGTGGAGGTTTTTTAAAACCCTTACCTGGAGGAGTAGGCCAGTGGTTAGGGTTTGTAACTCAAGATCACAGGGTCATGGGTTCGAATCCAGCCGTTGGCCATATGTTATGTCCTTGGGCAAGCCACTTCATTGGCATTTACCTCTCTCCACCCAGGAGTATAAATGGGTACAGGCAATAGCTGAGGAGTCACCTGCGATGGACTAGCATCCCATCCAAGGGAATAGAACTACTCTCAGTTGTTTCATGCTACTGAAACCGGAGATAAACGCCGGCCTGATAGTGATAGGTCACATTGGCTTGTGACAGACTTCTTACCTGAGGAGTCTTTGCTCCAGGTCTCGTATCTGGATCAGGAAGAATTCCTTGCTGACTTCGGTCAGATTGGCCCCGGAGGGGGCGGAGGACGCCCTCGCCGACTTCTTGCCGCTCTTCTTGCCGCTCTTCTTGCCCTTCTTCTTTCCTCCTTTCTTCTTCGGTGGCATGGCGCTTTAATGAATGTCTATATCTAAACTATGAAGACCTACGCGCTGTTGAGTCCAAAAGGTAGAGTTGTTTATTAAAACTTAATCAAAGAACAGGAGAATCCTGATGAGAGACGCAACTTCATGTTTTTCTTTGCTCTACATCACAACTGTCTTCGAATAGCTTCCGCTGTGCTATCTTGGTTTTCACCTGCATTGGACACAAAGACAAGATAGAAGAAAAAACAAAATTAAATCAAAATGCGATGCAAGTAATCAAGGCCCATAGCGGCATAAATGTGACCCAGATATCGGACTTCCTCTGTATCCTGAGAGTGAGACCCACAGCCTTGCCTATTTTAAAGCGGAATTGACTTTCTTTGTTTTGACCTTTAACTGAATAAAGGTACATGGGACCATTTGCTATGTGCTGTTTTGTTTTTAGTTTGAAGCAATATTAAAGAAGGGTGCATAACAACTGCAAGTATGTCCCCCGAAAAGTGTCCTTATCTTGCAATAACAACAAAACCACAAAGTAAATCTTGAAAATTCTTAATTGTGTGGATACTCCTTTTCCTTGGCCTCAACTCCTATAAGTTTCATCTAATTTCCCTCACGTCTCACTGCACAATGGTCAATTGATCACAACAACATTTTTGGACACTGTGACCAAATTCCTTGCCTTAACCAATTCGGGCGATTCACAATGCAGTGCGCCACCAAGAGTTTGCCACGGAGAGTTCATTTTTCCCAGTATATTGTGGGAGATGGTCGACAAATTCCAAGCGCGGGACATTTGAAAATGTTAGTTTTTTCCGGTCAGTGGTTTCGTAAGCGTATGATTCGAGGATCTGTTTGCCCATTTCTTTTCTTGTTTTCAATATGGTGTTTTTTTTGTAAGGCCGCAGAACGCTATGCCCCAATCTATGACATATTAGCTCAAGTTGTCTACCGACACTCATTCAAATGAGCCATGTTTTGTCGACCGTAAACTTGAAAAATGGACTCTCCGTTGCAAACTCTTGGTGGCGCACTGCATTGTGATTCGCCCAAATCTCAGTGTTTTGTTACGTATAATTGCTGTGTAAAAACCTTCATGTTAAAAAGAGCCGCAGTTGGGATTGGAATCATTTGCCTGGCTCAATGGAAGGACCATCATGGAAAGACCTCAGTTAATAATGCTCAACGTACAGCATACCTTCACTGCACACCTCTGATCTATCCGTAAACTTACAATGTCTATGCACGTACTATACGAGTAGGCCTAGCCTACCCCAATTACCATTTCTCGTAGAGCAAATGTGTGGCCTAGTGGATAGCGCACACACCTCGCAAGCAACACTACTCAAGTTCGAGTCCCAGTATGACCAATGTTTTTGAAAATTAATTTTTTTTTTGTCCCAAAAACTAAGAATTGTTTATATTTTATTGTTTTAAATCAAATCCTACATTTGGAAAGAATGTAGTATCCTGACGCCACTTCAGCGGTTGTGTACAAAGTCTATGGAGTCTATTGGAAATGTTTCTCAGCCCCAGATTCATGTCTTATCAACATTTTTGCAATGACTGACGTTTATTGAGATGAGGAAAAATGTGGCGTCAGGTTGCAATATTCTTTCCCTACATTTGATTGCAGAGAATTTCATCTTCTTTTTCTGATTCGTGGTTATGGAGGATTTTTAGGAAAAAGGGAAATAAAGTCAGAAATTGTTATACTAGCCTAGGTCTGATTCCCATCTTTTTAATACCAAGTCACGACTATTTTCAACCAGATGAAGATCGTCACAGCAAAAAAGTCCCCCCCCCAAAAACAGTCACTGGCTGCGCATGTTGTTCAGTGCCAGGAAAAACAATTGCAACCTGACGCCACTTCCGCGATTGTGTACAAAGTCTATGAAAAGTTTTTAAGTATTTCCTTATGAAATTGGAAATATTTCTCAGTGCCAGATTCATGTCTTATCATCATTTTCGCAATGAATGACCTTCATTGAGATGATATATGAAGAAAAAAGTGGCGTCTGGTTGCAACATTCTTTCCCAGTGCCATGGCCATGCCAGTAGCAGTACAAACATGACAAATGCTGAAGTTTAGGGTGATCGTCGAGTGGCGGGTAGACCCGTGAACGTGGCTTGTAAACTACGCCACGCTCTTGTACATGTTCAAACCAAGCGAAATCGTCCTTCTGTGACAAAGACTGAACATTGCCTTACCGTGTGATAAGCATTCACATATCAAGCTTTCTTGAACATGTTGAAATCTGCTTTTACGCCAAATCTGGCATTTAAACGATATTCGAGGTAAAATCTGGCAAGATCTCGACGTCCTGCAACCTCCTCCTGATGCATGTGATTTACCACGTGATAACTGCTGCAGATAATTTGGTATCGCACTGACGCTCCGGGCACTCCTGATGTCTGGATCATAAGTGCGATTCCAAATTATTAGCTGCGTTTATCACGTGGTCTCGTTATTGGCCAAAAAGCCGCCGCCTATCATATGCGCCACATGAAGCAGACGGGTAGCTCGGAGGGCTCCGATAATTTTGCACGCAAATGACCCTGGGTACTCGTCCAGGGTCATTTGTCAGGGTCACTTGTCAGGTTAAAATCTAATTTCTACATGTTCGTATGGGTCTTCATTTCGTCGAAATGACACATCCTGAACACTCGGACAGGCAAATTTTGGTACAACTACATGTATAGAATGCAGGGCCACTTTACTCTACATCCACGCCTCCGTACGGCTGCGTGGAGGCGTGGAGCCGCAGTCGACCTACCTCCGAAAATCGATCGTGGAGTCGCAGCTCAGTCGATATCTCCGAGAATTGCGCCCTCTATCGGCGCGAGTCTCTGCGACTCCGCGACTCTGTGCCTCCGCCACTCCAGTGCCCCGCGTCTCTGCGACTAGACTCTGCGACTCCCCGCCTCCACCACTCCAGACAGTGCCCCGTCACCCGAATACAGGTCAACTCGTACGCGAACCAACTCGTACGCGACCAACTCGTACGCGGTACAATTCGTACGCGAACCGACTCGTACGCGGACCGACTCGTACGCGGACCGACTCGTACGCGGACCAACTCGTACGCGGACCAACTCGTACGCGTGAGTTTAGACGATTGGTTTAGCTCACATGGACAGATGAAATTAGGTTCGGTACGGTAGGTCGGCATAATTTTACCTTTTCTGAAAGGTTGAGATTTTCAAATTAAATGTAGTTGATTTTTGAATCCGCCAGTGCTACTTACATTCGCGATTTTTTTAGAGAAGAATTCTGCGTTTGTTTGTTTTTTTACAAGTTCGCTTGATTGATTGGGAATGGGAAGTTGTCTTCGCGATAACCAGTATGATTGGTCCCGCCGCACCGCGCACTGTATAAAGAATGCATGATTGAATCGCTGTAACCTGTGTATGCCGCGGTACAATTGCTGGTTGGTTAGACAAGTAAAATGACAAGAAAACACCGATATTTGCGAGGTCTATTGTATAAAAAGGAGCTACTATATAAGAATATAGCATCACGCATGCTTAAGCAGTTGTATGGACAGTGTCCGCCAGTTTTTTGCTTGGGTCAGATAGTTTTTTAGTCCTAATTATTATATATCCAAATAATATTTTGTAAAAAAAGAAAAAATGGGGAGTTGATTTTTATTTTTTGTTAAAATCAGAATTTTATATAATTTCACCGGAAATGCGAGGTTTCTTGGGTCAAATGCGATTTTCTTGGGTCAGAAAATTAATTTTTTGCTTGGGTCCGATAATTTTTTAGTCCTAATTATTATGTCTCCAAATTATATTTTGTAAAATAAAAAAATCACACACAACGGTCACACATTGAACTACGGACTACCCGTCACACTATTCCCAAATTCTTCCCAACCATGCCAACCCAATCCTCGAAACCACTCCTAAAACGGCCCGCGTACGAGTTGGTTCGCGTACGAGTTGGCTCGCGTACGAGTTGGCTCGCGTACGAGTTGGCACGCGTACGAGTTGGTTCGCGTACGAGTTGACTCGCGTACGAGTTGACCAATCCGCGTACGAGTTGACTCGCGTACGAGTTGGTTCGCGTACGAGTTGACCTGTTTCCCGTCACCCTCCTCCCTTCCTAATTTGCGAGCCCATTTAAAATGGATACGGATGCTTCGTTCTCAAAAAAATTCCGCCCAGAATTGCGCCCTCTATCGGCGCGAGTCTCTGCGACTCCGCGACTCTGCGCCTCCGCCACTCCAGTGCCCCGCGTCTCCGCGACTAGACTCTGCGACTCCCAGACTCCGCGCCTCCGCCACTCCAGACAGTGCCCCGTCGCCCTCCTCCCTTCCTAATTTGCGAGCCCATTTAAAATGGATACGGATGCTTCGTTCTCAAAAAAATTCCGCTAAATTCCGCCCAGAATTGCGCCCTCTATCTGCGCGAGTCTCTGCGACTCCGCGACTCTGCGCCTCCGCCACTCCAGTGCCCTGCATCTCCGCGACTAGACTCTGCGACTCCCAGACTCCGCGCCTCCGCCACTCCAGACAGTGCCCCGTCGCCCTCCTCCCTTCCTAATTTGCGAGCCCATTTAAAATGGATACGGATGCTTCGTTCTCAAAAAAATTCCGCCCAGAATTGCGCCCTCTATTGGCGCGAGTCTTTGCGACTCCGCGACTCTGCGCCTCCGCCACTCCAGTGCCCCGCGTCTCCGCGACTAGACTCTGCGCCTCCGCCACTCCAGTGCCCCGCGTCTCCGCGACTAGACTCTGCGCCTCCGCCACTCCAGTGCCCCGCGTCTCCGCGCAAGTGCATTCGCTGTACTTAGCACTTTTTGCAGGTTTGCATATCTATTACTCCTATTCATCCACGCCTCCAAGCAAATTAAAAAACTTTGCTCCGGCGTGGCCCTGCATTCTATAGTTACTCCCAAATTTTGATTTCTAGGTGAGTACTCAACATCCATACGAAATTATGTATGGCGGATCGATTTCGCTAGGTTCGAAAATAAACAAGAGCATGGCGTTAACGCCACGTTCGTTCATGGGTCTACATGGTCTAAGTGGCGGGGTATTCTGCAGTTACGGTCAAATGTCCACTAACGTTTTTAGGCCTACCTTTTTCATAATTAAAGGCAAATTTAAGTCACCGTCCAAGTACCATTCGGTTGATAGTCTGGCTCCAAGAGCCAAAAATCCTTACGTTGCATATTATCACAAAAAGGTCAGGGAACCAGACGGATACGGATAGCCGGCAGCAGCGTTGCCAATTTGTTTATAGTTTTCGGGAGAAAAGTACGGGGAAAAACATCAAAGTAAGATCTTTTACCTGCAATAGTTGAAATCTGTTCTAACGCTAGTACATTTGCTGACAGTAGGCCTGCATCATCCGAAGTGTGATGCGATGAAAAGCCAATATATTGAGAGCTAGACTCTAAGCTATTGTTGCCCCGTCCATTGCCGTCACGTCGCTAGGAAGCGCGTCATGTACGTAAACATGGAAGATATGTCTCGTTCCCGTCCAAAATACACTGAACTCTACGGTTATACACAGATCGGGAACCAGGCTAATCAATTTGTCCTGCACGCGAAAACTGGAGAGGGCGCTGCGCAGGGCTGGGAAATTAATTCTTGGCCCACGGCTACAAGTCTGGGGGGAAACTTCCATTATTTTCCCGCTTGTTTACTCATGGCTCCACATGGCTTCAATTCAGACATGTCACGAGCCCATTAAACGACATATGAAGGCCAATATCAAAGCATGGAGCTATTAAAAAAAAATGGAATGGATAGTTTGTCCGCCAATGCCGCTGGGCTGTAAAATTCTGTTCTAAAAATGATAACATCAGCATGTTCAATTGGAGAAAATGGCGAAAGTCGAAACTGATCGTCAAAAGCTTCTCACGACCACACCTTGGACATTTGCCTAATTTAGTCGGGTAAATAATTATGGTCCTCAAATTCGAGAGCCTTAATTGATGCGCTAGTCGTCTTTTCCATCACATAGCGGCGCGCTATCTGGATTGAGTTTCTGCCAGTTAATAGGGGACGCCTGAACAATACAATATAATATCCGAGAGGTCCCCTATATGGATTCGTGTACAAAACTTATAGGAGGTCAAGTCTTCCTAAAAACTTAGTGTACTACACAAGAGGGACAATAGGGGGTCGATCCCCGATTGCAGGCAAATTCACCGGACATAGTGTTTCCTTTTCTGGAAAACAGGTTAAGAGCCTTGGGCCGTGGCAAAAGAAGAGAAACACTAAAGGGAATCATAGAAGAAAGTTTAATCGAAAGAGTTCTCACAGTGAGAGAAAAATGCCCTTTTTCAGAGATTTTTCTAAACTACACGAAGGCAAGGGAATGTTCACACTGTATAGGTATGTAACGTTTACAAAATGTGTGTGTTTTTCCGTGTGTATTATGAAATTAGAGTGGGGGCGGCCGGGCCGGGGCTGATATCCCACTTTTCCATTTTTTTTGCAGCGCCAGACTTTAATATTAATTTGGCTCAAAATGTGATGGTTTTTCCCGTCAAGTTGCTGCAGATACGTGCAGCTTGGGCCTGGCAAAAACCTCCAGCAGCATTCTGGATGCTATCTGTGACCCGGAACTTTGACATAACGGCCATAGTAAAGTTTTGTTGCAATTTCCTGACGATCGCCAACTGTGAGTCAGAAGACAAGGAGGTACAAGACACGATCAGGAGAAAGTGTTTCCAACTATACTCCAGAAATTTCGGGACTTTGAGACAACTGAGGAGAACCAAGGGCCGGATCCAGAATACAATTTTTTTTGGGGGGGGGGTGGGGGGGTGGGGGGCAACCAAATTTTGTGCCTTCCAAAAATGGGTCCAAAAACTGGACGGCGTGGGGTTCGGGGCCCGCTTAGGGCACCGACCCGACGAGTAGACGCCATGTGGTGCGATCTGAGGCAATTTCTGACCACTTTAATCAAATCTTTTTGAGGAAAAGATGGGTGGTGTACGCAGTGCTTGCCTTTCTAGCCTATTGCGACCTCACTTTAAAAATATATTAGGTCCTTTTTGGGGGGGGGGGGTGGCCCCCGTTGGCCCCCCCCCCGATCCGCCCTTGAGAACGTGTTCATTAGTGCTACTACCTCCTTCAACCCCTCCTGTGCATCATTATACGCCCGTTTGTCTGGGGATAATGTCCGAAGTTCGCACACTTTTTTTTTTAGAATGTTAGATCTGTAAATGGATAACAGCGATGTTCGCATTTCAGACATTTTGTCCCCGGCATGCTAAGAGATTGCAAACATGTCCGAACAGTGACGATGGCCTTCCTCTGTTTGATTCAAAAATTTAAAATGAAGTCGGAATTATAAATGAACAGTTTTCAATATTTCCAATCCTGTTTAGCTCCGAGGCCTTTTGTTTCCTCTTAGCCAACCGAATACATAATCAGCCTTCTTAAAATCGTTAAGCCCTACCTACGTCTATTAAGTATAGTTCAAATTAACTGGGGAAAATTAGAACACTGCGAGTGCTTTATCGAACTGAGAGAAGCCGACCAATTAGTATCAAAGCCGCGCCTTCTGTTTCTTCTTCAGGGGGCTTTGAGTAAATAATCGCAGTCGAGGATAAACGCTTTTGGTCTGATCTTTCAAAGTATTGCAGATGCAGCCTCAAATTCCATGCATTCATTCTTAAGCTTCTTGAAATTAATTAACGGGTACAACTTTGGGAGAATGACAACTTTCATACAAAAATGCGACAGTTTTTCTTTTATAGTCATTGTGCCTCATTGGCTTTTAATACTATCGACCAAGCTTCCCGTTAATATTTCTAACATTAGTTGTAATTAATTATTAATTCTCTGTGTATAATTATGCATTTCATTTGTGTTAAACCACAGAAACGATTTTGTATCAACCCAATTTTTTTCTTTCACCCCACATTTTCCCAGTAAATTGTACTTTAAAACTCTAATACAACATTGCTTTTCATTTTTTGGCACTTAATTAATACCAGTGTACTGAACGGGAAGCTTCTAGGTGCAAAGAATAATAATAATATACCGTCATACGAAATTGTGGTGAACGTCTTGTAACTACTGGTGTCAACATACAACATAACTTTGCAAAAAGTGAGCCTAAACACTAAGTCTTGTCTACATTACAGTATCCACAAAAGAATAAATTCAAACAGTTCTTACAGGTTGAGCCAAAAAGAAAGTGACCCGGGTTAAAGATTGTTTTCTTTAATTAAAAAAAAACAGTCAAATTTGATACACCAATGAAGTATGTCTTAAAAGAGCATTATTCTTCCACTCGTCTAAACAAAAGAAGAAATACTGAAATTGATCCATGCCATCAGAAGTTAAAGGGAACATACAACATTTGCAAACATCGAAAAATAAAATGACCAAGTTTTTTTTTTACTGCTGCTCCAAATTTACCATTTTTTCAGTCCAATTTTGTTTGCTAATTGGTTTTATGTTCATGAATGGGTGCAGGGCAGCTAGACTGGTTCCCTTAGCGTACAATCTTCCGGCATCTGTAAATTGATCCATTTCATCTTCAGTGGAGTCAGGGAACCAGACTACTTGACAATTTTTGTTTTTCTTGGTTTTTCCAGCATTTTCGAAAACAAAACTTCAAACATGTCAGTGTAACAATCATTTGATCTATTATACTAACCCCTCAAATAGTTCATTTCTGAAAATTAAATCGTAAGCCAATGATGTACATTCCCTTTAAGCATGTTTTACCAAAATAACCCATTTTTATAGCCTGCAAACGATTCACCGTCCATGGAATGTCACTGGAAGCCAGTTCCTTCTCGTTTAGTTCAAACAGTAAACAACGTACAGTTGTTAGCCGAGCCCAGTTACTTTTTTTCGGCAGAAGAGCAGTGATGGAATCCCACGTGTTTTCACTTGATACTGGAATACACATTTCCAAGAAAGTTCCAATTATACCAAACAGGAATCTGATTTTACGAAATGCTCAGCCAGTAATTGAACTCTTGGGGTAAATATTAGTGTAGCAGTTTTACTGCCCTTCTGAAAGCTTTCATTGACACCATATTATATTTGGTGGGACCTAGGTTTATAAAGATATGGTTAAAATGCTCCGGCTCCTGATGGCAAAGCGCAGTTAGTGTAACTTTAATAAAGAAATCTTAGTAGGCCTTTAAGAGCATCAATTTTTAAGATAAAAGTTGTCTATACATAAGGAAAGAAAAAAGGTAAACTTCTCAAGGATCAATGAAACAATATCGATGTGTGAATCAAACGTTTATAAAAAAAATATTAAAATCGCACTGTTATACAAACTTTGATGCAATGCAAAACAATCTTTAAATGTGACCAAGACAATATTCAGTCTTGTGTGTACGAACCTTTGTGCAAAAAAAGTTATTTTTGGTTTTTCCCTTACAGAAATGTGTATATACATGTTTTGAAAACACTGCATAATCTCAACTTATGCAACAGTACACTTGTTTGTTTATATTCAAAATGTATAAATCAATTGCATAATGGATTTTTTTTTTTACATGTAACCAAAAAGGTGAATCTTATTTTCCATAAGATCTGCACCAGATGTTTCGTTTGACATTCATTTAAAAGGCATACATGATCATTTGCTTTTCATACATTCTGTTCGTTTCCAATCATAACACCATTAAAAATCAAAAAAAGTGTTCAAACGTAACCTGGTGAAGTTTCAGCGAGTGGATATTACACTTTTCGAAAATTTCGTCAAGAAATACGATTTCGTTAACTAGAACCCTTTATTTCCGAATAAACGATCGTTGGAAATCACCTACATTTCTTGATTTCTTCTAAATGACAGCAAAATAGACGAAATAATTACAAACGCCCGAGTATCTGGTTCGTTAGTAAAATCGTCATTCACGCGCGCCTACCATTGATTATTACTATAACTCATAAATATTCATCAGGCAATCGCAGCATTTCATTGGTCCATTCCAGCAACTTAACCGTGTGAAAGTGTTTATTATATAACTGACGTACAGATCCTTGTCATTTGATTGGTGGAACTCACATCACGTGGCATTCGTTATTGCTCCCATTCATGCCGCGGCTCAAAAAGTACTATCCGCCCATGGGGCCTGGGAAATACTATTCAACAGTTAGGATTATGACGCGGTATTTGTGTGCAAATGCATGCTGGTGTGCGCGTTCAGCGTTGAGCGTAGCGCGTATTGTTCCAAAGAGCCAGCGCTACAGCGTTGGGTTCAAACATTTTTGTGAAAGGGTGGTTTGAAAGAGAGAAATACATTTTCTTCCAGTTTTGTATTGAAAAAAAAGTTCAAATATATCAAATGACAAGGATCTATATGTCAGTTATATAAAACAAATATTGAGTGGCTTTAAATTGTGAAATGGGAGGAATATTATCGCTCGGTAAAATCTGGACTTTTCCAGTTCACTCGGCTTCGCCTCGTGAAATGGAAAAGTCCAGATTTTACCTTGCGATAATATTCCTCCCATTCCACGCTGAGCCACTCAATATTCGTATACTATCACCCCGCGTCTTCGTACGCGCGCGCGACGCGCAAAAACCAGGGAGGTACTATCACACACCTGGGCCGAAGCCTTAAATTTTGTTCCAGCACTGTGTTTTCTCTTTTACCAACGACGCATGTGCTTTACGTGCGTACCATGGAGAACACCAGTGAGGACCGTTGCATGTTGCAGTCTATTCCGGCATACATCAAAATAGCGACCCGTAAGTGGTACTCGCTTTGCGATTTCAACCGAAGAGGCCAACTAGGTGCAATTTTACACAATAATAAATGCAGAGTTTTGCGTGAATGTTAAAGTTATTAAATGACACAAAATTAACTTTAAATTCTGTCTGTCTCCTTATCCAAATACTGCACGATCAAAAACATGGTGGAATGGACGAATGAAATACCGCAGCTGCCTGACGAATATTTACGAGGAATAGTAAAACATGATGGCGGGGAAATAGTGAAAACAAATGACGCCTCGGTGTTGGATAATTGGGACTATATTCGCCTCGGGAGATAGTCCCAATCATCCAACGCCTCGGGGTCATTAGTTTTCACTATTTCCCGACAAACCATGATGTATTTGTATACTAGCGCCCATTGGCTGCTCCAAAACTAACCTTTTTATTACTCAGCATTCATCAGGAATACCAGACTTTGCAATTGCTGTACATTCTATCTCTGCCACTATACGGTTCGAAATTTTAGTCTACAGTATGTCGCTCAAAAGGAGTGATTTTGAGAATTTCCACGCTTAATCCGAAAAGTTTCACGTACAAATCACATGTGGGTTATTGCTCTTCATGTTGGGTTTATGTGGCGACTGTTGTATGTTTTTCTCTTGCATGTCGGCGATCTTTTCCTCATATACTGTACTTTTTCAAGTGTAATCTGGAAGGCGGAGTCCACAAAGTTGTACACTGACCTGGAGTTCGGGGTACTTGATTATACAAATTTTAATTATAGCAATTGGAACATAGACCACATGTACTTGGAAGTTGAAAGGAACTTTACTTTATAAACTTAGAACTTGGACTTGAAAGAGCTTGTATAGATTGAATGTTATTCATCATATTATGACACTAGTTTTGTGAGCTTAGATTAAGATTGATGTGGAAACCGAAAACTATTTTAAAGTCTTTGTGAAAGAACAAGTTTTGGAACAAGTACACTTTGACTCCTTTTTTTTTATTCGGTTTGGCTTTGTGCCTTGGCGTCGTTAAATTCAATCATTTCAGCGGACCTACTTGGCGTACCGCTACAATAATAATTTGGTGGGTTACTTTTGGGATAAATATGCAAATGATCTGATATGCCTTCTTAGATTGATTATCTAGCCGCCCTTGATAGTAGAGTCACATCTCCGAGGTACAGCAGCTACATCACGCTTACACGAATGTCCAGCTGTAAACATCGTAGCTGTCGTCTAGTTGCCATTCACGCCGGAGGTTTTCGCGTACTTGTTTCAGTTGGCGTTTGTATTCCCGACTCTTGCGAATACTTTCATCCTGTGTCAAGAAAAAACGGTATACATTAACCAGCGTATAAATAATGTAATCACGAATCCATCTGCAATTGTCCAAGCATGCAGCGTGACATATACCTTCACTGCACATTTCCGGTCCGGCGACTAGCCGTCATGCGTTCGATTAGCTCACCCGGTTTGACTCGGGTTAGCCCCGTGCCGTTCGATTAGCTCTGACGTCATTCCCGGGTCGGCACAGACCCCGCTCTTGGATAAGGATACGCCTGTATTGTTCATTCCAATGTATTGATAAATAATTATGGCGTCTGGGCAGCGGAAGCTCAAGTGGACCCCAAAATTCAATTTATTTGATGTCTAAATGTAATTGTGTTCATTGTGACTTTTTAGGGTACAATATCAGCCCAACTTTTTAGTTTTGCAATTGACTGAAAAGCAGTACCGGTAAATCTCAAACTAAAACCCAATCCAAAACGGGCGTTTTGTCAGTGCCTGTGTGGCTACGGCCATGAGGGCTGTTACGGGTGTCACTTGAGGATCGTGATGGCCCGCCGTTGAGCATTCGATTAGCCCGGCTGTTGTGGCTAACTCGTCTAACCCGTCTGCCTTTACCCGAGACGATCCGGGTGAGCAACTCGCGAGTACCCTATGATCTGAAAGATGGCGACACACGCACTGTCAACGTTTGCCGAGAACTGATGCGTTAGTTGGTGTACATGTGCTTTATGTACGAGGTATTTGTTTTTTGTTCACCTTTGGAACTGGTTTGTCAACTTTCAAGCCTCGAGGGCTAGTATCGACCAACCACCCTCAAACCTTGTCGATAGTGACATTGCTATATGAATAAAAACTAGCATCAAAAACAACTTACAGTCATGCTTATCTTTTCCTCCTTAAATGTTAGTAAGTTGAAGTGAATACAATAAAGTACGCCAAGTGCACTCTTAAACTCACAGGTTGGATTTGGCCTGACACTTTCCCACGTCAAAAGGACACATCAAAATTGCAATTTCGTGTGGCACAGTGACACGAAAACGTGACCCGGAAAAGTGACTCAGAGAAGTTATTTTGACTCCGAAAAGTATCAGGTCAAATCTGATGTGACCCTATTCCGGGTTGAATTTGACCCAACACCAAAATTAGGGTTTTTTACTGGCTTTCATTAATTTTAAGTGTGGATTACCTTGTCCCGTTTCAACTGTTTGCTGTCTTGCAGTAACACAGATGAAAGATCTTCGATCTTCTTTTTAAGTTCTTCACGCTTCAATTGTAGCTTATCGATGTCCGATAGGTTATCAGACGGCGAGACCTTAGATTTGCCTGACGGCAAGATGTGGTTCGGGTAGGCTTGATGGAAAGAGGGTTGCACTGTGTGATCGTCACGACCCTCCTTATCCGTCGATAATGTCACATCATATGCGACAGGCCCGTTCCAGCTGAACCCCAGGTAGAAGGTGACAGACTCTTGACTCGCAAGCCTTTCGTAGGGAACAGCTAACTTGATGTCAATGGGGTCTTTGTCTTTGTGAAAGCGATGCAACAGGGAGGTGGCATTCAGGAGCGTGCCTTCCAAACGAACCAGCCTTTCTTTGACGAGATCAGACTGCCAAAACGAATCGTCGCCAGCATCGCGTCTGTCGAGCTTTCCCTGAGTCGCATGAAGCTCGGTGATATGAGTAAACACACGCAGACCTTCGCCTTGGCCCAGGAAGAAATGCGTACGAGGTTTCATCTGGGATTTGATTTGCCGTTTAATTCTTTCTTGAACTTGTGGCATCGGTGCGTGTGAGAAAATGCCATCGGCGTCCCATCTCCTTTTCAGTTCCATTATGTGTTCTGTTAAATCATATCTATCTCTTCTTGCTGACGCCACACCTTTGATAGGCCACAAGAACATCGTCATCAAAAGTGAGGGCCAGCAGCTTTCACCTTTAGGTCTATCCATCGCGTAGAACGGGCGAACGAACTCCTGATACACATAGTCAGCCGACACGGACTGCTCTCCGATATCGAAGGATGAGAGGGCCAGATGTATGCAAATCAGATTTTTCAAGTCAAACGAATTATAATTACTTGAATTCTGCCTCAGGAGGTCCCGGGATTCCTCGAGAACTTTCCGCTGTTTGGCTTTTGCCCGATCGAAAATTTCGCGGAAACTACCGCAATGTAATTGGTCGACGAGTCTGCGCCGATGCTCAGTAAGGCTTATGGGATCCGTATCAGTGTACCTCGTATTTTGCATTGGTTGTGGCTCTCCATAATACTTGTTGTATATTATTGAATATTTCTTCATGTTCTCCATCATCTGATCCAATTTCTGGCCAGCAATGTTTGCAGTTGAGTAATCCTTGTAGTATGTTGTTTTGCCGTCCATTATTTCCAACACTTCATCCACCCTGTTTTTCAACTCTCTAACTTGAGTATGGGTCACACTGTCCCAGGCTGGGAGACAAACGCATGGGGGCAGGTCCAACTTCAGAAGGTACATCTTAAGAACATTGATATCACCCTGGGTTCTGAAGGGCTCCACGCATAGATGGATAACTTGTAGTAGACGGAAGGCCATATTGAGCTCGGCATATAATCCAGTGTATTCAATTTGCTTTGGGGCCGATTCTTTTGAGACTTCGTATGACTTGCGAAAGGTTTTCATGGCTTCGAAGGACAGAGAGAGGACTTCGTTCAAAACTTCGTCACTAAGAGGTTGCTGGTCAAGTATGTATGGTTCAGTAAGCGTGTCAAAATGTGCTTTGTAAACACGACCCTTTGTATCCCAAAAATACGAATTTTGGGGATAATTTTCTAACGCCTTATCAGCGAAGGTGTGTGCCATATCGAAATTTTTCTCCTTTATGAGATAAAATCTTGCAAGCTGCTGTGCGACAAAGGCATCTTTAAGTATTTCAACGCCCTTGGTCAGTATTTTGATAGCGTTTTCCGATCCCTGCTTTTCGCAGATTTCTTCGATAAGAACCGAAAATCCTGTCTTGGTGTCCTCTACACGCTCCCTCCTGATGAGTAAATCATGCGTTGTCTTTGCCAGAATCTTTCTGCTGTAAGAACTCGACTGAAGCAGTTCGCTGTTCAAGAACTCCAGTGTCACATCCGCAAGCGATTGGTCCCCGCAATCTCTCAGGGTTTGCCTTAAAGCCTCCTCAGCTATGCTCTTATGTAAAATCTTGATGGTTCGGTTTTCTGTTATAACCATCATACTCTTAAATGGCGCTGATAATGACTTTTCCCAGTTCAAAGTATGTTTGGTGAAGTAGATTGTCTTCCCTTTGGCCCAGGTACCGGCCATAAACGTGTCACAGCAAGAGATAGGTATGTCAGCTTCATGTATGTAAGAGTTCAGAAGGGCACACAGTTTAATCAGCTTCAGCTCGTTCCCCTTGATGTCTGGAAGTATCCTCGAGACGACACCTGTTATATACTCCTTGTTGAATTCCTCCTTCATCACCATGAAGGCAAGCAGATTGTCAGGAATGTAATCTCCTTTTTTGTCTTCGTTTTCCTTGTGTTCCAATTCAATGTACTTTTGCTGACACCATTCCTTTCCTTCTTGGGAAAGCTTATAAGTCAAGGGAATATAAAGGTTGGGATTTCGACCTTTGGTTTTGATGGCTGTAAGGGGATCTGCGTTACGCTTGCAATGTAGCACGACGCACACTGCTCCACCATCCACACGAACATGTTTTGATTTCTCTTCTAAGTCTGCTATCAAATCCAGCACTTCAACATCATCGAGATTGTCCACAAGCACGCAAACTGGGGGGATTTTCCTAGCTTGTTCCTTGCCATAACCGAACTGTCTCACCTCCATTATTTGGTTGACTGTGCGACTCGTAACTCTATTAACTTCCACACATCGGTAATCTTTGTGAAGTTCCCACAAGACATTGCGAGCTAAAGTGCTACCACCAGCGCCAGGTTGGTGTAGAAGTGTCACTGTGACAATCAAGCTGTCTCCACTCTTGGAACTCTCCAGTGGTTTTCTGACTTTCTTGAGAACGTCCCCAAAACATTTTCTTTTCAAAACGTGACCGCAGGTTTTGCGAAGCTTTTTCTCTTTTTCACCGATGGCAAAATTCCACCAATCAACTTTCTCACCGTGGTAGAAGTCTAGCTCCTTTCTTTTAACAAACTGCTGGTAGCTTGGACTGGTATCGTCCATATCGGTGTTTTCACACTCATTCTTGCACACAACAGTAATGTCATACCATTCGTCCTTCTGTTTCTCTGAAAGAAAACACTGCCCATGCAACTTTGAAGGAAGTTCATTCTTGGCGGTCTGGTTCACGCCGTTCATTCGCATCATGATCCTGTTTATCTCTTGCCACTCAAGTCCCACCAAACTCCGTTTGTCGATGTCATCTTTAGAAAACCACCTTGTAACATAATTCACGAACTTGGAATAAAGCTCTCGGTCTTCGGCGATGCAGACGATGCTCTGTATGCTTTGAAAAGACGACGACAGTTTTCCGAATGTATCGCAAAGGATGTCGATGTCATCTTCGGACAACAGTAAGAACATGATCACAGCTCGACCTTTCGGTATCACCGATGGTTTTGAGAAGAATCTCACCGAATCTTCAACGTCTCCACGGCGTTCTTTGTGCCATTCAGGAAGGGTCATCTTAGGCGCCTGGATATTCTGGTCGTCTTCACGCCCATTTGCAAACACCCAGACTGTCTTTTCGGGAAATTCGATTGTATTCCGAAACTCTTCATCAGACTCAATGTCTTTGAACAGTTCCGGTTGCTGCAGGGAGACCATTCGATCGTCATGGTACAGCTTGCATAGCCCGTTCACTTTGGATTGCGAATTAAAGTCTAAGACGGTGGTCCACCTGATTGTCTTAATGAATCCAAATTGACGTGCGATTGCGTCTGTGTCATTCTCAGCTGGCGTTGCAGGTTTGTTTGCAATGAGCACTGGATAAAACGACTGGTCAAGCTCACCACTTTCGTCGCCCGTCAGTAAAATACGAAGCTTGGCCTCGTTAGTCGTTGCAGTCGATGGAGGGCCATCACCTGGTGGCACTTCTCTCTTGTGTTTTTCCTTTGCCTGTGGTTCTCGTGATCTGCCTTCTTCGTCTACAGCCTGTGATGATAGCTGTCGATGCTGTTGTTGATCAGTGATGTTGGAGTAATCCTTAGGTTTATCAGACTGCTGGAGCAACGTAGTGGCTTCTGGATCTTCCTGCCGAAGCCCAGTTGCAGCTCTTTTCTCCTTTTGAATCGACTTGTCACGAATCCTTGGTGCTTCGGGACGAACTGTGGGTTTAGATCTTTCGTCACCCTGAAGGAGTGCCGGTTCCTTGGGTTCCCGTGTTAAAGGCATGGGTTGGTCTTGAATATGCCGTTCGACGTCGCGGGGTAGATTTTGCGTCACTGATAACCAATGCAGAATGAAGTAGATTAATCAAATTAATCAAATTAATTAATTTTACATAAATATTAAGAGCACGGCAGGGTAACATTTCAAATGCTTTACCCGGGTAAGTAATTGTTACTTAATAAAGTAGAATGGTCGAAGATGCCTAATGACTTGACTCACATTTCTTCAGACAAAACTTACAGCATGGCAATGAAAGTGATTTAAAGCTAATACAAAAAAACACTATGTGCCTGTTTTTTTTCACACAGATCCGGTACTCGATCAGTGATCCATGCGTTGGTTCACACACAAGATCCCACCTATTGGATGGAGCGAACCAGCGGCTGGATCACTGATCGAGATCGGGATCTGTGTGAAGATTATTTTTCAGCATCCTCAGCTGGATGTCCGATAACAAGATTATAAATGTATGCACTGCTGCTCTCATGCAGTTATCGGGACAATTAGCAAGAACAATCTTGGAATTTTACGACCGTAGATATCATTTGAAAGAAAGGGAGCGCTGTGCATGATGCTTCAAAGCTTGTATTCGATAGTATGAATATAAACGCCTTTTAGCCAATTTCAAATTAGTTTATACAATATACAATATAATAATTAGTATACCCTTTGGGAGATACTTTAGCGTCATAAGTTATACCTTTGGGAGACACGTCGAATTAAATTCCAAACTCCTATTTAGAGGCAAATTTTGCCGTAGCAAATAAGCTAGATCGATTGCTCGTGGTCCAATTAGTAAAAATACCGAAATTCGTGGAAAAATGACAAGGGAATATTGGGTTAGGGCACATTTAAGTTGGAAAAAAAATTGTGCACAAGTCTAGGGGAATGTCTCCCTAATACACAATCCTCGGTAATTATTATTAGTATTTTTTATTATTACCATTATTTTTTGGGAGGGTGGAAGCAAACATCGGCTTCCATCGCTCATCATATTTTGCAATTACATTTTGAGTTTTGGATAAATTTGAAGGTTGGCATGGTGAAGTAGGCTATTGCGGATGCACTCGTGTGACAAGAGTTTTCGTATTTAAGGGTATATGCAGAAACAAAAACAGTCATTTCTTTTCAGAATCACACAAACTCAAAAAAAAAGAGACTTCTTGGCACAGGGTGCAACCGCAAACTTACTCTTATTAATTGGAGCTTTGCTGGATAACAGTTTATACCTACCGAAGATATTATAAGTAGGCCCATAATTATGTGTAGTTCTATCTCCCTCCACCCTGACGCGGTTTTTATCCCCCTTTATATTGAATTCTTTGTTTCCTCTTCTAGTCGTTGGCGGTTGCTCTCTCGCAGTAGCACCTGCTGCACCCTCTCCAACTGGAGTGTCCGAGCTGCTTATTGAACCCCCTGATGGAAGCCTTGCATCAGCTTCTCCCTCCTCAGCTGAGTACGAAGAAATGGAAGTTTCAAATTCACATGTAAACTGGTTTACTCAAGGCTCATTTTGGTATAAGCTCTTTGCTTAGACATTGAATTTTGCAAGATGCATCCGTTTTGTAACAACTGTACGAGAGAAAAAAAGAAGAGTTAAAAAGCCTGTCAAAATCGTTTTAAAGGAAATATTTACTGCGTTCGTTGCGCAACATGTGCACTGTTTCGTTTAACAAGGTGGTTCTCTTACCCCGCGTCTCGCCTGTTTTAAGTTTGCGATTTATTTTAAAGAGTGACTATTCAGGGCCAGACTGCTTGGTGTACTGTGTATGGTGGCAATGGCAAGGGGTAGTATAATGAAGATGAGAGGGCCCTGATCAGTGTCGAAATCATGTGGGTAGTAACGAGGGTGGAATTGTATAGCAACATTACACTGAATTGCAGTATGAAGTGAAGACTCAGCAGTCGCGCATTCAAGCTTGGAGGATGTGTTCTGTGAAAGTAAAACTGAACTTGGTATGTGACCTTTGACATCATTATCGTAAGAAGGTTGCATGTTGCATCTATGACTCAACAAGTTTGGTTCCAATTGGACTTCAATTTTCCAAATGAGACCAATTTGACATTTTCAGCCTTTTGACAACTTGACCTCAGATGACCTTTGACCTTGGTATGTGACCTTTGACAGCATTATCATATGAAGGTTGCCATGTTGCATCTAAGACTCAAGTATGGCTCAAATTGGACCTCAATTTTTCATACGAGACGAATTTTCATTTTTTTTTTAGCCTGTTATATTGTTGCGTTCCCGCAAATTGCGTAGTTTACTTCTTTCCCAACCAGTCCATTCCACTCCGTGCACAGCGTAATGCTTGCAGCGATCCTGTGTGCCCTCACACAGCGCGAAGCTTTACCACGAAGTCTTAGACACACGTTTAAGTGTGCAGCACATTGTACAGTACCCTATTGTATAGCGCGCAATGCATGTAGCTCTCACTGCTATTGAACATGTACCGCCATGGGACATGTACTTAGGACTTAGCCACTTTCCCTCCACCTTTCCCCGGAGTCGATGCGAATTCCCCTCACACACCTTACCTCGCATCCGACCCACATTGACCCCAAGCATTTAGCGAATGTGGCTCGCTAAAACCTACCCGTGTATTCACCCCTTAGTGACCCCGTACACCCCAGCGAGTGTGTCCCGCTAACCAACTGGCCGAGACCTACGGTAGCTAGAGGTCAGGTTACGTCCTTCGTCTCATAGTTTTACTCCATAGCATTAGTGTGTAGATTCCTACCTAGTCTTAGAGACTAAGTCTTGTACACAAGCCTATGTACCGAGAAGTTATTCCCTTTCCCTTTTCCTTGAGGATCAGTTCCCCGTAACGCACCCACGAGTGATCCTACTTCGCCCGCTAACCACTGCTCTCGGACTTTCTTCCACTAGAATGTCTGAGTCAGTCGTGTACAAATCTCCCATAGAGAACTTTCCCCATGCCTTTGTACACGGATGCATTATTCATAACTACTAGAATCCAATGCTCCCATTGGCTAAGACGCGCCCCCAAAAGTCTATATAAAGCGCGCAGAATTGCCAGATCTGGTCATTGCTGTACTGGGCTCTCCCCCAGTAGGTACTTGAGCTGAGCTCCGACCTACACAGAGCTCCCGCATATGATGCATTAGATTGTTGCTCTGGGCTCTGACCCCGACAGAGTTCCTTACATGTACACATGTACGCCTCAACTTTACATTGTATATAGTGCGCCCTCTATTGACCTGAGATGTAAATAATCCCGAATAAAGTACTAGTGTGTGTGTGTAAGATACTTGTATCTGACTCTTTATTTGATAATGTCTCTCAACCCAGAGAGACGTTACAATATTTTACCACAGATGACCTTAGACTTCGGTATATGACCTCTGACATCATTATCATATGAAGGTTGCCATTTGCATCTATGGCCCAAGTTTGGTTCCAATTGGATTTAAACTTTCAAATGAGACCAATTGTTTGAAACTTACTAAAATCCCACATACATTCAAACGGACAGACCTACTGACTGACAGACATAGTGATTGCATGGTCTCTTTCCTGAACTTCGTTCAGACGAGACAAAAATCATGCATCCAACATTTGAAGCCTTACTCAATACACAATAAACAATTTCCAATGTTTACATACCACGGATGTTTTCACTAATGTTAGTTTGATCTTGCTCCACTTCGATGCGGTTTTGATTGCCATCTACATTGATGTCTATATTTCCCCGGCTAGTCGTCGGCTGTGGGTCTCTTGCAGTAGCCCCTGCTGCACTGTAATCCTCTCCATGTTGTCCCTCTTCTGCTGGCGCTGCTGGAGTATCCGATCGGCTAGTCGGACTCTCGGATTGCGGCTTCGGATTAGGTTTTTCCTTCTTGGCTGTGTGAAAAAATACTGCAAGTAAAACTTGCGACATCCCCCTGGCATCCCGGCAGTTTGTATACATATACATTTATAGGCAGTAAAGGACAATTTTCAGTGACGACCTTGGTTGTCCACCCAGCAGGTACCAGTTCTCAGTTGAATGGAGAGTTTGGGTTGAAAGTTCTGAGTTTGAACAGGGAGTTTGGGTTGAATAGAGAGTTCGGGTGAGACACCGGACTATATAGTCATTAGTATCTCTCCAGAGACCTCGTAAATATCCATATTGGAAAGGATTTTTTTTTTACGTTGGCCTTCTGCCAACAGACCACCTTTCAAGTTTGATTGAGATTGATTACTGAACTAACAGTGAACTGGAACACACACACGGACACACAGATGGAATACGTGATCACAATATCCCCGTCTGGCAAGCCAGGGGGATAAAAATGCGATGATAAAAATAGTTCATTTAAGGTTTATTTTACGCCTACTGGCGATAGCGCGACACACTCACTTTCTTTCTTCAGTTCTGCTTTTAGAAATCCTAGTGTAACCGAATCACAAAAGAAACCAAGTTGTAACTCTGTAGAGAGGCGAGTCCGAGAATTCGCTACATGTAACGAAAGCATAACCCTCTAAGGCCAGGTAAAAAAAAAAACAATTGATCGTCCGGTTTTTTTTCAAAAAGAGGAGGATGAGCGCCTTTTTTAATCATTTTTTCCCCAATATGGCCGCCAAGTATTTAAATTAAACATGGCCGCCTACTTAGGGTCAAATGTTCTATATATTTTATTAAAGCGAAATATAAGAGAAAGTTAGCTTTTTGAGGTGAGAAAAAAATAAGAAATACAAAAAAGGATGCGGCTTCGGGGACGATCAAGTGGTATTTTTTAAACTTGGCCTAAGATAGTCATGGATTTCAGTGTCCCTGCAAGGAGAATACCAACACATGATTATATGTTAATAGTCTTTGCGATGAATAAGGGAATAAATGTGTGTTTGGGAGGTATTATAACACTCTGTTTAAGACCTGTTTGAGTCTGGATGGGCGATAATTACCCGAGGCGAAGCCTCGGGTAATTATCGCCCTTCGCCCTTCGTAATTATCGCCCATCCAGACTCAAACTGGTCTTAAACAGAGTGTTTAATACCGACCGAACACACATTTATTCCCATTCATAAATACCTTTCCGGTCCAAAAATAAAAAAAGATGTCAAAAACTAGACATTGCCAAACATTTTGTCCAACAACTTTACATCACGTTTAACGAAACACCCTTTGACTATAATATGGAATGCCCCTCCACAACTCGTTAACCTATAGGGACATTGGCGTAAGCGTCGCGCGTACTGCGCGATGTCGCGCAAAACGCAGCTGGGCTGGTGAAGTGTGAATTTTAGGACTATGAAATACTGATTCACTGGTAGTACATTGCGCATGCATACAGGAGGAATTTGAACGTTCAACCAATGAAACGTTAAAAGGCACCGGATTTCATAGGAGTCCAAATTTCATGTGACACTGGAAAAGCGTTTAAGACCCAGCCTCGACTCCATGGGCGCGTGCGCGTTCCACTACCCCCTGGCCGTGATGGTGACGTAAATGACGCTGATTGGCTATTCACAGCGTACTGCGCGCGCTAATCGAAGACTGCACGCCGGACGCGCCCATAATGCGCTCGCGTGCTTTGCACGTAGCGTCACGTACAAAAAAAAAAGAAGACGCGATGCCTGTACGATATTGATTATGGCAGCCTCGTTTATCGCTAAAAAAACGGGACGAAAGGGGTACGTACATTTAATACAAATCTTTGCTAAATAACGCAACGTCCAAACGTTTTGTTAGAAAGGATTGATTCTTCAAAATCACAACTTCTAACATTTTAAAGATGGCGTCGGCACGTAAAACGGATAAACTGCAGCCTAATTATAATGTGCCATATTTTGACACATTTAAATTACACAATTCCAGGGGTTAAGATCGCGCAAGGCATGATGGGAAACAACATGGCGCAGCAAGATCGTATCCATGGGGACGAGGTTGTTTAAGACCAGCTAGCCATGTCTTTATCATCCGTTTAAGACCGGCCACGTGACGGGTTCTCGACCAATATGAATGCGTAAACTGTCTGAGGTATTTATGAATATGTAATTAAAGAAAACATTGTGTTACGTATGGGATAAAAAAGGGACCGCGGGATTACCCTGAGGTAAAATGCATTTGTAGTTTTGCATTTCTCTTATTAGCAATATATGGTAGGCCTATATTTGGCAAGGTGCAACTCGATGGCATGGTGGCGGTGTTCCGAAAAAAATTAAATGATTAGACACAGTAAAGCTGTGGAGGCACTGTGTATTAACAATTACTAATTGCAAATGCAATTTACCTGATTTCTTTTTCTTTCCTCCACCCATCAATCCAGCTATGAGGCGCAGCTCTATGTTGGTGTCTTGATGAATGCAATGATCCTCCAGGGACAGTGCGTCACAAAGCTGTTGGGAAATTACATATACATGTAATGTCACAATTATACACCACTGACCCCAGACGCATTTCGGCCTCGGGAAATAGGAACCTCTTCTTGTCACTCACAGTCCCGAGGGGGACATTAACGTGTACTAGTGACCTCATCAGCCAAGTGGTTGCGAAGGGCTATTTCTAATGGTTACGTAACACTCTATTTTGAATTAAATTACATGTACACAGACATGTTCACTCAGGCGGGCGAAATCTTTGAAAATTAATTTCTTCCGTTTGGAAGACCGTATCTTCATGCAACTTTCCGGGTTTATTTCCCTTATAATGATCCAATTATGTGCTAAAAATCGTTGTGATAATTATGTTCATTATTTTTCGTTGATATTGAAAAAATAGGCCTGCGTCGGTGCAGTTTTGAAAGTTGTACCACTGGCGTTTGCAATATCTGTCAATCTTTGTAAGGCTCACGAATATTAGTAAAGTTCCTATATCCATTACGGTGTGTAGTAAAAAATTGCTTTAATAAAACCTCCTTCACGAGTTATTAATTAATAAATATTACCCTTTTTGCCGGCTTCCATTGGTCGATACCGAGACCCACGCTAGTCGCGCCGAGTGACGCTGACGAATATGCTAATATGCGATGGTACATTGTGTTGCCGAGCCGAAATCGGACAACCATAGCGCCTACGGCGCTATAGAATCTTTGCAGAAAACCATGCATGTGGTTTGGCAGGCAAAAAAGTCTCGTCGAAATTTTCCTTAGAGATAAGTCAAGGTGTAACACTAGCGTTTGCAACAACATGAATTTGGAATATACTTAGATGATATAAGTGTTCAACTACTTATGAAAAAACAACTTGATTAGATTCCTGGAAATTGTGATCAATACATATATTTGGGGAAGTTTTCGAACGATTTCTTCCCGACTTGAAGGTCAGCTTTACCAGTAACCAGTATTGACGTCGATGGCATCGATGACGGCGATTTTTTTTAAACTGATTTTAACATTTCAATCATACTGGGCATAATTTTCTGAGAAACACATCGTTCAAAAGGCCACGTTTTTTGGGTTGCATGAATTGAACTGCTCTGTTATAGCGTTTAAGTACGTAATCGGATTAGCTTTGCTTGACAACCGGCCGCGCTTCGCCTTCACAACCATATGGCTGTCATTGCCACTAATAAAGCGGCGCAATATTTTCTTGAGGCAAAGGCAATGTCCTCGAGTATTTCGCCAGCCAAGTTTGAGGTCTCAATTCAATTTTTTAAGGAGATATTTCTTCATCATTTTGTACCCGAGAGTAAAGCCAAGTGATTTCAATTTGAATACTGGTACATGTCAAACTTTTTGAAAACATTGACCTTTCAACAGTCTGGTGGTATGACCTGATGACTATGGAGAGAATGTGCAGAAATAGAGACTAGGCACCAGATGTTTCTTTTGACACAGTAATTGATGCAGCACTACAGATGTGTTGGACTGTTGCATGTTTTCACTATCTTAAGGTTTGGGACTCTCATACACAGTATTGAGAGTCTCAAATTTTTGACTAATTCAATACCAATGATTCTGAAAATGGTTTGTACCGGTACCTCCATTTCATTCCTCATGAAAAGGTGCTGCTTCTCAGGATCGATTCCTAGTCGATCTTGCAGTAATTCCTTCACAGCTGAGATCGAGGTTGACGGATTCAGTTGCAGGCAAATAGTTGATGCCAAGGGGGTCGCGATGAAGATCTGTATCTTCTTCTTCTTTTTCTCAACAGGTTTGTAACTGCGGAGGTTCAACAAAATCCCAGGAAAGAAAATAAACATTAATCTATGCACAACTGCAAACCTGATCATGACCAACAAATATTTAGGCCTATATAGGGGCTGCGGAATGACTTTACCTGCCCTTTGATTTCTTGACATCCATTGTTGACTTTCGACGAGTGGGTGGTGACGTTTTGCTGCTCTCAATTGTGGATGAAATCCCACCAGACTCCTTCACTGAAATCGCGGACAGGAAGGCCATTATCTTTGATTTCCGCACCGTCTTCCTTTTGCAGACCATCCTCGCCTTCGAGTGGTCGTAGACGACCCGAGCAACCCGCACAGCATGTTCCCAATCAGCGTACGTCTTTAGAGCCATAGTGGGTCCTGACAAATGACTGCAGATCTTTTCTGTTGAAATACGAAAAGACGTACTCTCAGCCATATGGTTGCGTAGGGCGATTTCTACGTAACACTTTATTTTGACTGAAACTACATGTACATGTACACAGACATGGTCACGTTGGCGGGTGAAATCTTTGAAAATTTATTTCTCCAGTTTGGCAGACCGTATCTTAATGCAACTTTCAGGATTTATTTCCCCTATAATGTTCCAAGTATGTGCTAAAAGTCGTTGTGATATGTTCATTACTTTTCGTTGAAATTGGAAAAATAGGCCTCGGTACGAGCAATTTTGAAAATTGTAACACTGGCGTGCGCTATATCTATCAATTTTTTCAAGCCTCACAAATATTAATGAGGTTCCTTTCCATTCGGTGTGCAGTAAACAATTGCATAAAAGCCTCCTTCGCGAGTTGTTAAATAACAAATATCACCCTTTTTACCGGCTTCCATTGGTCGATACCGAGACCCGAGACCCATGTCACGCCGAGTGAAGCTAATGAATATGCTAATATGCCCGTCATCATTGTGTGCTGGGCCGAAATCGGTCAGCCGTAGCGCCTACGGCGCTTTGCTGAACAATGCACATGGGTTGGGTCGGCAAATATTTTTTTGATCCTCTTGGCAATTTCCCATGGAGATGATATAAGTGTTCAACTATACTCGTGAAATAACAACTGGGATAAATTCCTAGAAATTGGGATAAATACATACATTTGGGGAAGTTTTCGAACGATTTCTTCCAGACTTGAAGGTCAGCTTTCATTTTTTTCGCTGACATGAAGTTTAGAATTTCTTCTTCAGTTACAATGTTACATTTTAATCACACCGAGCATATTTTCTGAGAAATACAACGTTCAAGATGCCATGTTTTTGGGGGTGCATGAATTTCACTGCTCCGTTATAGCATCTAAGTACGTAATCGGATTAGCTTTGCTCAACAACGGCGACGCTTAGCGGTTAGCATCAATATGGCTGCTCTATAACCATGTACTGTAGACCCAGATCCATTACGACAGGGTGCCTAAAAAAAATGCAATCCTACTGTATAGGGAACCGTGCCTGAGCAAGGGCGACTTCTTTAGTCCTTTCTAATATTATTATGTAAATGACGTATCTGATTTGCATGTTTCTATATGAAACATTATTTTGTTGATGACCTTTGTGCTTCTCGCGCAAGGACGGTTTACATTAATGTTCAACAACATGAGAAGCTAGTCCTTAGGTCCATCTCTCACAATTTAATTGGGGATTATTATTGTATAATTTGCCTTATAGCGTATAGATACTCAGACGAGTGATTAGTCAGCACCTCGAGATGTATACTTTCCTCGGTCTTTTTCTGAAAGATTCTTCAACTGAGCATATCAGCTTTGAAAAAGGAGCCGTCAATGTCGTCATGTTTATTTTTAGCCACGGAGGCTGCCTGACCTACAATTTAGACATCTGGCGACGGGGGAAATTGTCAGGTCAGGAAACCAGACTATTTTGTGCGCCGAATTATATGGGCATGATGGTTCGTTGTGATAGGGAGTTAAGGGAAATTCTGGTAGATGGTAAAGAACATAGACTTTCTCATGTGTTTAGATGGTCACAGAGCGTTCTTTTGATAGAGCCTATAAGATTTTGGGCGATTTTGCAAGTATTTCTGGTCTTAAAGTAAATATTGATATGTGGATTGGTGGTAATAAGAGTCGACAGAAAGGTTCATGATGTGATCATAATTAATGTGAAGTGGGTTGGTCCTCAAGATTATTTTAGGGCACTTGGTATTGATTTTTCTATCAACCTTGATAATATTACGACTGTAAATTATAAAAGGGTGTTTGATTCTACTTGCATTTTAATTGAACAGTGGTCTAGAAGAAATTTAACCGTTCTCGGCCGTGTCACAATAGTGAAGTCGCTTACTTTATCCAAATTTACTTTCCTTATTTTGTCACCCCCTAACCGTCCGCCGTATTTTATTAAGAATATGAATGTTATGTTTATATTCATTTATTTGGAAAGATGATTAAGAATTACAGTCATGGGGGAGTTAAGATGGTTGATTTGCGATCATGCATTAGTGCTCTTCAGTGTAGTTTGATCCGTAGATTATTGATCACAAAGGCCTCAGGTTGGCCCAATTTGTTTCATAAAGATTACTGATATTAAAAATGTGGGTTTTTTTGGGTGAAGGACGGGCACTCCAGCATTGTTCATTCACTTAAGCAGGCAGCTCATTGAAATCAGTTTTGGATTGACGTTCTCAATGCCTGGGGTCCCTTTGTGCAATGCCATGTGCCAATTATTTGGAACAAGTCAAGCAGGTTGGTGCACAATATCATGATGGAATTGTTCATTTGATGATAAAAGCATGAAATTTGGCACACAGTCAGAGTATGTCATGGGAAAGATCATTTGGCTACAGGGCCATCGCAGGTTTGTCCTTTCAATAGGATAACATTCAATGGCTGCCAGTTTGGAAAACTTAAAATTGCTTATTATTCTATGATTTTTTTTCAAAGGACAAATCTGAAATTCAGTATTAGGACTAACTTTCTAGAGTACGGTGGTGTCATCAAGGCCGTAAAAAAATATTTTCGTAATTTATGTTAGAGGTTAAGCCAAATATTTGCTTTCCTTTTATATATCCCATTTAATTTTGAGGACACTTTTGCTAGATAAAAAAGGGTTCTACCCGTATCTATCATATTTTTACTTCAGTAAAAAAGGTTTTTCCCTGCAAGGACAAATCTGAAATTCAGTATTAGGACTAACTTTCTAGAGTACGGTGGTGTCATCAAGGCCGTAAAAAAATATTTTCGTAATTTATGTAAGAGGTTAAGCCAAATATTTGCTTTCCTTTTATATATCCCATTTAATTTTGAGGACACTTTTGCTAGATAAAAAAAGGTTCTACCCGTATCTATCATATTTTTACTTCAGTAAAAAAGGTTGTTTCCCTGCAACTTAATGGTCGGTTTTCTGCAGTATGCCCTTTACGATCACTTATGATAGAAAATTACAGTGGTTTCAATACAGTCAATTCTTATCTGGTAAAGATTGGCAAAGAGAAGAGCGACTTAATTGTGTGCCTTCTGTCATGTAGTTAATGAAACATCGGTTGTAGGTAGGTAAATGTTCGCGTCCATATACAATCACGTTCTCACGCAAGTACGAGATGTGAAAACACGTGAACGACCAAGGAGGCCTGGGAACGAAAATGCCGGATCACAGGTGAAAGGTCGAAAAATTCGTTTTCACCAGATCTCCAAGTGGTTTCTTATCCTTGTTTTTGTAAGGAATACCAAGATAATATTCCAACTAATTGTTTTTTGGGGTTAGGGTGATTACGGTTAGAAATCTCTCTGCCAAAAAAATAGCAAGAAAAAGGGCAACGTAGTGTTATATGTCCACACCTTCCCAAAAATAATCCTGTCCTTTTCCAGCCTCGACTCCAGGGGCGCGATGGGAAACAACATGGCGCAGCAAGATCGTACCCATGGGGAACGAGGTTGGTCCTTTTCTGGATTCGAAGCAATAGGGCGCGCGCGTTATACTGTACGGACGTGTATAAGGTATGTGCCATGTATACATTATGACATAGAGCGAGCGCAACCCAGACTTTAGTCTAGCTCCTTGAATGTTCTGTACTTGACCCCTCAACTTTGGTTATGCGGTTCTTCCCTGTGCGTTGCAATCACTGATCTGGTTGCAATCAAGCCGCCATATTGTGCTAAGGTTCACTTCACTTCACTGCGGGTACTAAAACGGCGATATAGCCATGTTTTTTAATGTCTTGCGCACACATTCGAAACCACTGGCCAACTGTCAACTTATTCCATAACATGTCCCACAGTACGCCTAGTGCCGTCCCCAGGCTCAGCTCGAATACTTAAAATTTTGGAAAATGTGTACATGAATTTGTAAAAGAATCATTCGTTTTCGTGCGAAATAAAATGAACGTTACAACTCCCTGTTTCTATTTAACAAATGATAATTCTATTTCCATGAAGGTGCATTCAGTCGTAAAAAATCAGCGAATGATTTCCCGAATGTGCACGTAATGAATAAATGTCAATATACTAAATGTAGCTGCATTAGTATATTGACATTTATTCATTTTAGCGCGAAATCGAAGGCACATACGCAATCCTTTATTCCTTTCAATTTATCATCAAAACCTATACTAGTCCTAATAATAATGGAAAGATTCCCATATCTAGCCATCACCAATTTTTCCCTTCAGTGACCCATCACCATCAGAAAGTGATAATACGTCCTAAAAAGTCAAATTTAGCACGGAAAATATTGAAGTGTGATCCATGTTTCAGCAATAATGGTAGCCCCATAAGATTAATGTGGCCAATTTACTGGACTACCTCCGTAAATAAAGGCCACACTTCCACCATGTACAAAAACATGTCGAACTTTGTCAAATTTTGATTTTCCCATCATAGGCTTAGTTTGTAGGTTTTTTGGGCTTTAGAAGCATACTCACCCTCTTTATAGGCTAATCAGAAAGGGCTGCCTTTTTTCAGATGTCTAATTTCGTGAAATTTCATGTTGAAATTTTGATACGCAAACGTGTGCTTGTCAAAATGTAGGTAGGCCTAAGTTAAAAAAAAACCACTCCATGGTGTCACTATAAAACTCATACTGAAAATGGGTTATCCGGCGGCCTACCTGAATTTCAGGACTTGCAGTTACCAGGTTATGACGCGTAATATATCCGGTTTTGATGGTCAAGCTGGTGCCCCTTACACCGCTAAATTCTAAGACTTCTCCATACTCGCTTTGGATTTAGTTGTATTTGACACTATTGCCAGACCAGTGCGATCGCATACCGCTAGTACTGAACTATGGCGCCAAAAATTATAGAGCTCTTGGAGCCCAGGCCAGTAAGTCCAAAATTGCCTACGCCGGCCAAATCGCGATTTGCATGCCGTCAAATTCTTCGGTATTAGAGAATTTTGTGGGTCATGAACTTGAGGGTGTGTATTAAAAGAAAGGTGAAAGCCGTGCACAGGACTGTGAACTTGTATTTATGTGAAATTTGGATGAAATTGGGCCCTAAAAGCGGTCTATTTTGCAATGGAGCGTAGGCATCGTTTTTCAAAATGGCGATGGGCTTCAGGACTATTTTTAGGGGTGATCATCTTCGGATGGAAATTTCTCCCTAAAGTCATCGAATTACCCCCAAAAAATCGAACAGAAAATGAAAGATGATGAAATAGGTTTTAATTTGATGCGTGTCTTAAACACCTCCGATAGTTGTGAGTATTTTTAATAATTTTAGGAAGTGCGCATAACTACCCCTGCATATGAGGTCTATGGCAGTCTATTCTGGACCATTTACGTCAGCCGAGTTCGTTCCACCCGGCCCACGCAGTGCTAGTGGTGCAACCCTTGCCGCCTCACAAAATGCAGAACCAAGTGGAGTGAGACGGTTTGCGACGGCGCTTGCTATCACGTGCTTATGATTTATTAAAAAGGGCAAAGTTTATGACCCACTGGAAGGATCGCACTCGTGATAGGCTGACGGTAATGACGTATTCCTTCCCCGTAGTCCGATTGGCCGACCTGAAGTTATAGTGCGCAATGTTATGAGCGTAACAATAAAATTAGGTACATGTATTATGCCTTTTGCAAGAACTGTGTTGGAATTCGCCCTGTGGCAAAATACATCGCGTACGCAGCATGCCAATTAAGCGTGAAATCCACAAAGAAGTAATCACGTGCACAATTCTCTTGAAGGTAATGAACTCAGAAAAGAAGAACAAAAAACTATGTCTGTTCGATGAAAAGAACATAGGGATTTTCCGCATTCTACAATTTTGAAACGTTTTAGGGGCCATTCAGAATGTTCAATGTTTTAAAATTTCGACTTCTTTCCAAATTATTTTGACCCACCCACCCACCCCTAATTTCGATTAATAAAAAAACTGATTTAATACGCAGTATTAAAAAACAAAACATGTACATGCACTTGCATGTACATCATTACATCCCACTGGCGGCCTGTGCGGGTTGCGTGTCCTTTCGGAAAAAAAATTCTTTGCTGCTCGGCGGAGGCAAAAGCTGTCTCTTTGCAACTTAATTTTCGACAACAAGCAAAAGTCAAAAGATCTATTTTTTTGGCTCTTTTTTCCATGAAAAGTGAATTTCGATTTTCAATTATTTAGCTTGATCCACCCACCCACAATTTGGAAAAATAGTCGAAATTTTAAAACATTGAAAATTCTGAATGGCCCCTTAGCTTAAAAATAAACTAACTCGAACTAGGATTGTCCAAGTGTCACACACACCCCGAAAAAAACCTCTGACGTAATGACTAGTGTAATTAACATTTCACTAAATTTACGGGGAAAAGAGTTGCTACAATTATAAAAACTAACAACTGTATTCTCTTGGTTTCCACTTTTCGAATTTATGAAGAGTTTTTTAAATTCTCGACTTAAAAACGTCCGTCCGTGTTTTTTTCCCGAGTTTCACCCAAATTAAATGTTTTGGTATTTTTCTATACATTACAAATTTATTCACTTTTAATTGAGACAATGAAAGGAAAAAAAAAATCAATTATTAGTTTAAAATTTCGTATTATTTGCGACCTGGCAATTTGTTGCAAATGTCACAACAAAGCCACGTTGACTACGGAGCTATAAAATATATTTCCAAATTGCATCATGCCGTGTGCGGATGAGGTTCAGTTTTTCGATATCATATATGCTTCGTTCCGATATGATCCGGCTAAAAGTTTCTGAGGGCCGCGCTTTGAAGACCTCGGGAAATCCGGCTTACAAGGGGACCTGTTTTCTGCCTCATTAACATTAAAGTCTTTAATAGGCCTACAAGATCAAAGTTTAAGTTTTATATTTATTTGAGTTCGTTTTTCTCTGAAACGTCAGCCAAGGGCGGATCCAGGGGGGGGGGGGCCAAAGGGGGCCATGCCCCCCCCCCAAAAAAAAACGAAACCAATTTTTTTTTTTTGGTGACATCGCAATAAAGGCAGGCAATGAGTACACCACCATCTTTTCCTCAAAAAAACATTGGTTAAAGTGGTCAGAAATTGCCTCAGATCGCACCACAGAGCATCTAGAATCCAAAAAATTTTCGGGGCCCTTAGGCGGGCCCCGAACCCCACGCCGTAATTTTTTGGACCCACTTTTTGGGGGGACCAAATTTTTTTTGGGCCCCCCAAAAAATTGTGTTCTGGATCCGCCCTTGACGTCAGCAATGAAGCCCACTGAAATTTTGAAACCCCTATATGATTCACTCGTAGTCGTACCCCCAGCCCTTAGAGCGTTTTCGAAACGACCGGCTTTTTAATCGTCTTCGGCTTAAGAAGATTTTAGGCCCCCCCCCCCCCCCAACGTCTGGAACTCCAGCTACATTTTGTTGCTTAATATGCTTCAGAAACATTCAATCGGTTGATATGAAGCCATAAATTTGAATAGTTTTGTTTAGTTTGCCTCTCGGTGATTCAGAATTGAAGTCGGAGGCAAAGCCGGAGGCAAACTCCTGGCCGAAGCCAAAGTCGAAGCAAAGGTTTCGAAAACCCGGTCCTATATGAACGCCAACTGTACTGACACTTGGTGGCGCTGTTCAATACGGAGAAAAGCGGTGAAGTAATAACATCTTCGGGGTGTCCCCCCCAAAAATCCTTTAATTTCTCAGAAACTACTTGTACTTGACATGAGTATTTCATATTGATGGGGCATATTGATTATACTCTTGTGTATTGTCAGTGAAAATGCCATGGAAATCTGTTCATGCAAACCAGAGAGGGTCAATGTAACGTTTGTAAAATTGTAACTGTAACTCACAGTGTAAGGCTCCTGACACTGCCTGATCCTAATATTATTGACTTACTTAGTCCTAGAACTCACGCAGAGCATGATCATAGTTCTAGGAGTAAATTTAGGAGTAATTGCAGAATACCCCGCCACTCGGAAATACACTTCTAAATTCTCTGGCTACGACTAGTACGAGGTTGGAATCACTGGAAAAGAAACAATTCAAGTCCATGCCAGCTACGCGGATACTGAGTGGGGGTCCATTATTTGAGAACGAAGCAACACAAAAGGAATGGGAGTTGCTGAAAAAATTCTAAGTCCAAACCAACCACCCTGTTGGCGGCTACGCGGTTACGAAGTGGGAGTGCAATGGAGCATGACGCATAGAACATACAAGTAGTGCTGAGAATGTTTATTGAGGTCAACCAACCGTGACCTCGTAGCCGGCTACGAGGTGGATAGATCGAGTGGCGGGGTATTCTGCAATTGTGCCTTAATTTATTATTACGGGTTTTTCACCCATTCCAATGGGATTTACACAGTGATTGTTGCATCTTACATGACTTAAGTTATGGGCATTTTCACTCTGATCTGGTGATGTTCTTGTTGGCAAATGGTTGGGTTGTTAATTATCTGAAACGCCATGTCCGCCAAAAAATTAACTTGGACCCTGCTATAAAAAAGTATTATTAATTGCCAGACCATCCAAATGTTGAAAAGGCGATTAAATAAAGTTAGTTGGGTCCAAGTTTCTCGGACTAAGACGTTGTTGCTGGCGGGCAGCTCGTGGGTGATGTGGTTCGTCGTGACAGCGCCCTTTCGCGGCGGCTGGTTATCGCTAATCCACTAATACAACGACAATGTCTTGACATAAGACTACACAAGAATGTGAGAAGGAAAAAGGCACGGGATATTTCTCTTGCGAATTCCAACAGTGCTAGTGTGCAAAATTACTCCAGTGTTGTGAATTTGCAATAAGGTGTATGGTTTGATCAGAAGGATTTGTATTTGAATTGCTGGCAGGGCCCAGGGATTCTTCATCAGACAGAGAAAGATGCCTCGACACAAGTGGCAGAAAGTTTTGTACAAGGACCAAGGAGTGCCTGACAACTATGTGGATGAAACCTTTCTCGGAGAATTGAAGAACAAAGGTGAGGACACTGTTGACGTTAACCTTGATATCAGTAAGTAAGACACTGTCTTCTTTAAAATGGTTCAAAAACCCGCCGTTTCGCTACCTCTTTTTCATATTATTTTCGATAAGGTCTTTGTCCATTGTCAATAAGCGCAGGCGTACGTGAATCCCGATAGGTGGCTAGTTTTGACTGGGACATGTTAGTTAAACTTGATTGTTGTATCATGTCTGTGATACATGTATTGTTTTTTTCATTGGTCTAGAAAGGCCATGTGTCCAGTCCATTAAAATAACCGTTTACATGTACTTATATACAAATTCGGTTCGTTAGTATGACATCATCTCCATTCAACCATGCATACTTCACACCATGTTGTCATGGTGTAGCATAGGACAGATGGAACCGGAAGTTAACGCAACTCGAGTGTTTATCCTCCAAAAAGACCTCCGATGGAACAAGCAAGTCCAGCATGCATCTGCCAGGGCCTGACAAAAATCCTGAATTTCCTCAGACGAAATTTTCATCGTGCCTCATCCTCCATCAAAGAGAGGTTGTATCTTACCCTTGTTCGACCGCATCTTGACTACGCTACGGGAGCATGGGACCCTCACACTTCCAAGAACATCAAAGAACTAGAAAAAGTCCAGAAGAGAGCTGCAAGGTTCGTTTCAAACACCTATGGACGTGACACTAGCAACTCTGCTATCATGAAAGATCTGGATTGGACAACTTTGGAAGAAAGAAGAAAACAGCACCGCAACTTGTGTTTCTTTAAAATCCTGAATGGGCTAATGGACATCGACTATGCCAAATACATCACCCCAAAAACTGGAAGATTACGAAGAGGACACAACAGGCAGTTTCAACTCAACCAGGCCAGGACCGACACATATATGCATCCTCATTTTTTTTAAGAACACTTAAAAATTGGAATGACCTCCCGGACTCAACGGTGGCGCTTAACAAACCAGACTCCTTCAAGAATGCACTTAGTGACAAAATCTAATCCTGACCACTCTCACTACACCACACCTCCAGTTTAAATTCCCTAGATGGAATATTTCAGAGGACCACCAACCAAGTACCAAGTAATGGGCGCTACTAGTACTACTCAGTGGTGCATGCGCGTGTATGACGTTTTTAATAACGAACCGGATTGTGTATTAATTCCCCCTGTCCTGTGTGGACCATCTGATAAATTCTTTTGCAAGCATTTTATTTTGTTAAGTGGTTGAAAATGTTGATGATTATGTGATTCTCCACTGTTTTGTTTCCCGTTTACAGTCACCACATACAAGTTGCCATATGTGATCCTGGAATCTGGTGTCGTAACACAGCAAATAAGCAGGTATGTACTTCAATGGGAATAATGACATTAGGCGAAACTGTGTTCGTACCCAAGTTTAGGGAAAACAGTTTTCAATACCTGTGAAAAAAGAACGTCGCAGGGACGTTTCTTCAGGATGCCAGTTTTCAGGCCATAGCCTGAGTTCAGGCTTTTTCATATTTTGGAAAAACAAACCCTGGCATATTCTATCTCTTCACAGGCCGGAAACATAAATCCTCGTGTAGCATGCAAAGAGAAAAAAAATGTGCATGCAGTGCTCTGTGGCGATCAGCATGCTAGCTCGATACATGAAAAATTGAAAGTATGAATTAGAAGTTCAAAGTAGACACATGTATATAAGGCCCCAAAAAAAGTCTCCGGTTTGTGGTATGCGCGCGCGTCGCCGTAGCCATGTGCCTTGGCAAAATGAAAAAGTTTTTTTCTCAATGAAAGATGATGTCTCAAAACCGCCAAACTCACTGGTTTGACTGGAATCCTGCTGCTGCACACTTTTAACGTGTTTTTAGATTGGGTTATGGTCGAGAATAAGCTTTATGTGGCCTCTCTGGACTCCCATATATTTGCACTAAGTTTAATCTGGCACTATTTGCAGTCATCAGCCGACATTTGAAGCAAAAAAATCAGTTAAAAAAAAAAAAAAAAGCTGCGTCGCCGCACCACTATTTGGGCAAGCTCCATACCAGAAACCGGAGACTTTTTTTTTGGCCTAAAGGTTGGCCTACAAATGTGTGGTATTGCAATGTGTTTATGGCGTATTGCAATCGTTTTGTGCATTTGGCTGTGTTTCACATGTCAAACTTTTCAGGCCCTGGAGCAAAAAGCCACTGGTATCGCTGGTTTCCCAGAACTTAAATCTGTAACAGGTGTACAACTCGACAAACAAAATCACCAGCATCGTTGTGGCCAAGTCTTCACGGGTCATCACTAGACTATCTCAAGTCATCCAGTGGTTGATAAAAATTTTAAAAAAATAAAGTCTGTCATGAGCCAATGTGGCCCATCAGGCCGGCGTTTATCTCTGGTTTCAGTAGCATGAAACGACTGAGAATATTTCTACTCCCCCTGGATGGGATGCTAGTCCATCGCAGGTTACTCCCCAGCTAACGCTGGTACCCATTTATACTCCTGGGTGGAGAGAGGCAAATGGGGGTGAAGTGGCTTGCCCGAGGACACATCAAATGGCCAGCAGCTGGATTTGAACCCCTGACCCGCTGATCATGAGTCACAAACTCTAACATCGCAGGTTACTCCACAGCTAATGCCGGTACCCATGTAGAGAGGCAAATGGGGGTGAAGTGGCTTGCCCTAGGACACATCATATGGCCAGCAGCTGGATTCGAACCCCTGACCCTCTGATCATGAGTCACGAACCCTAACCACTGGGCCACACTCCCCTCATACACAAATAAACTATAATGATTTATAGTCTACGAGGCTTCGCCTTGCCTGCTACGCAGGGGAGGTGGCTTCGCCACGGGTGCTATGTGTCCCTTGGGTGTTCAAAACTGCATATCCCACATCACGGAAGTCAACACTTGTTAAAGGAAACACGCAGTGAAAATTCTGCTCATCTTGTTTTTATGCAAATTACCATGTGTTGCAACAATACATACAAGATCTTAATACTTGTTTTCATTGGAAGTGAGAAGAAAGTGGTCATTTTTCAATTATTAGCAAATCCTTTCATCAATACATGTAAGAGGGCGCTATTTTGCTTTTGTCACACAAGGCACTCCTTGTCACAAGTGCATATAAACAGTACAAAATTAGTCCTTCAAAATTACCCGCAAAAAAAAGCTGTGAAGAAATATTGGCCACTACTTTTGTCCAAACAAGCTGTTTAACATGGTAAACAAGTAAAAAGTGGAACTTACTCCAAGAAATGAAGCAAAGATTGATATATATTTGTACACAAAGCTATGGAGACACCACTGTTCTGCCTTGAATGACATCACGCTTTTGCTCATGAATATGGAAATTTTCATTAGCATAAAACTAAAATATTGAAATTTCTCCCTTTTACTGCTACAAAGGAGGTGGAAAGTCATAGTTACATGGCAAGAAAGCTGTTTTAAATGTATTTAAGTCATAAAAACCATATTTACATGTCCCCTTTAAGTATCTTCATGCTTACAATCCATAAAAAAGTGCCTTCAAAATTACTTGTTTTTAAGTTGTTTCTCTGTTTTTGTGTTTTTCACAATTCAGTATCTGCCTGTTCGTGGTCCTGTTCATTTACATGGAGCAAGACTTGCTATCGCCGGAGAGTCTCCTGTACATGAATGCTGCTTTGTCTCTGCTTGGATATGTTGCATATGATAGCATCGACAGAGGGCAAGACCGCAAGGAAAGTGGCAGATCAAGTGAGTATTTATCAAAAAAAAAAAAGGGGATCAGAATGAGGAAACTAAAGATTCAAACCAGCAAAATCAATCCCGTAAGCTCGGTGGGCAAGTGGTAAGACACTAGAAAGCAGGGGGTCGTGGGTTCCAGTCCCACCCGAGTGATTTTTTTCAAACCTTCACTCGGGAGGTAAGAAAAACTGAAGGGCACAACCTAATTTGCTTTACATCAACCCAAAGCAAAAGTATCATTTTTATATGAAGAGGAAACTAAAAGTCTTAGTATTGTCGCACGCCATCTAAATACAAATATACGCCATACAAATATACAATCTCAGCTCCCTGGGGAGTATACAGCTCGATGCTGCCATTTCGGTGCAAAGCAGCTTAAATCAACCACAATAACCATCTCTGCCCTCACAGGTACCCATTAACTCCTGTGTGGACAGAAGCAATGAGTGACAAAGTGCCTTGCCCGAGGGCACATGCACCATAGCCGCAAGGCTGGACTCGAACCCACAACCTGCAGAATTACCCGCAGACCATGAATTCAATGCTCCTGACCACGAGGCGACGTCACTGCAAATAATGTGCATGCTCTTGTACAAAGCAACTGCTCCATGTCATATTATCTGAACAATAGTGTGCCCGGTTTGGTCCAAAGCAACTGCCCCATGTCATATCATCCGAACAATAGTGTGCCCGGTTTGGTCCAAAGCAATTGCCCTAGACAGAGTTGGGACGGTCACACAACTATTGTTGAGATGGTCCCAACAATTAGTTAGTCTATAGAATATCCCCTTGCACAGCAGTGGTCTATGATTCCCAGATTCGGCGATAAATTACGCAAAACATGACTGCGTCTTTACCTCGAGATTCTGACCATTCAGCGGGCGCCTTCTATCCAGTCTTCCGTAACCCGCTGTTGTATTACAAAAACATGGCCTCCAAATTGACCAATCAACAGCTTCGTCCACATTTCTGATTGAAATGACATCACAGCCTCTAAATTAAATGACACCTCGTTTGGCTGGCGTGCAAGGGTCGCATAAATTGTTCATGCTACGATATATCAGATTCCTACTGCACTCCTCCACTGTGCATGATTATTTGCAGCAGTGCATTCAATTCTTCGGACTTGAACTTTCACAGAAGTGAGATCCAGAATCCAGTTTCCTTAATCCTACAAAATCCTCCAAAACCATCTGATGGATTTCGAAGGATATACAAAAAGTGTATTGGCTTCATGCTGTCCTAGGGTAGCATTTTCAAATTGGAATGAGTAATTAACGAATGCAACAGTCCTATAATTGGTGACATTGAATTCGTGACATAATTTTGCGACATTCCGGTCAGAGCATACTGACCGGAACGTCGAGTTTATACCTCTGGTTCTTTTCAGAACCATTCTCTTAGTTGAGAAATTATTCGCACATGGTGTTTCCGCAAACCTTTCATTATTTAGTATCTCCACCATGCAAAGCCTCAAATCTTACTTGTGACATTGTACTTCTTCCGCAGGGTGGGATGATGTGAAAAGTACAGCCATATTTGTTGCCTTCTCCTACGGTTTATCGCCAATCTTGAAGACACTCACAGACACTATCAGCACGGACACTATCTATGCTATGACTGTAAGTACATGACTGGATATGGATGGTGCCTGATTTAGCAATGGCCAGCCACTTTTGGTTTGTGTACATTTCTCACAGTGCTTGTGACAGAGTTTGACCGAGCTACCATGGTCACATGACTGAAAGTCATGATTTAATTGGTCAATTGCACTGTTTGACAGGCCGGAAGGGCAAATTGTGAATGAAATTTGAGTCATTGTATAAATTTGGGATCCACCTTTTTTCATGTCCCAATACCGACATCTGTGATTTGATAATTCTGATGCATTCCTTATGCAGTGTTTCTGAATAACAAACTACAAATGTACATGTACCTACCAAATATTGTTTGACAACAGTGTTTTTAACCATAAATCCCTAGGCGTTTTTGCTAGGATGCAACCTCAGTCCTGCAAAATCCTCTAACTGTAAAAATTGCATACAGCCTCAATCCTCCAAAATCCTCATGTTATTTCTTGAATGTGGTCCTTGGAGGGGTGACCACTGCCTCAATCCTGCAAAATCCTCCAGCGATCACTGTCAATATGTTGAGGCAGAGCCAGTGACATCCTGGAGCAGTGCGGAGATTTTCAAGTATAATCTAGGCCTTAATTTATTCACGGCTGAGCATAAACAACACAAGGTCGGCCTAAAGCCTTGACACAGTGCATCCTCCAAAATCAGCCACACATGTTTGCCATATAAGCCTAAATCCTGCAAAATCCTCCATTTTGCAAAGAGGGTATTGGAAGATTTGTGATGGTTAGGGTTAATGATACTTCAATGGCATTATGGCAAATTACATAAGTACCAAGACAACAGGGACGGGAAAATGTCACACTTTGGACCCTAAATTTATAGAATATGACCCGTTTGCAAAAAATCTGCAACAATATCTTACAGGAAAGTTAAAGCACATTAAAATTTATGGATGAGAGCTTTGCCAAAAGAATTGAAGTGTCTGTGTCCTTCAGCAAGACACTTTACAACCAATCACTCTTTATCCACCCATATGTGAATATCTGGGTGGGCAGAAATTGTTGTTTGAATCAGCGTGTAATAATGAAATAATCCCATCAAGTCTCCAATGTATATTTGTTCTCTGTTTATTATCCTTTTGCAGGTTTTTATGCTTCTGGGGAATTTGCTATTTCATGACTATGTCACAACTGAAACAAGGTAAATTAATATTTGTTTCAGTTGAAATTTTGTAGACAGACATAGTAATGCTTCATAACCATCTCAGAAATCAAATATATGAGTTGAAGCAAAACAGTGTGGAGTTTGCAAAACCTGATTCTAAACATGTTTTTTTTTTTTAATGCTGCTTTATTTGTTAAGTTGTTAGTTGTGGGGAGTGGGGCCTAATGGTTACGGTTCGTCACTCATGATCAGAGGGTCAAGGGTTCGAATCCAACTGCTGGTTAAATGTTGTGTCCCTAGGCAAGCCACTTCACCCACACTTGCCTCTCTCCACCCAGGAGTGTAAATGGGTACCGGCATTAGCTTGGGAGTAACCTGCGATGGACTAGCATCCCATCCAGGGGGAGTAGAAATATTCTCAGTCGTTTCATGCTACTGAAACCGGAGATATAACGCTGGCCTGATAGGCCTCATTGGCTCGTGACAGACTTTTCTTACTCACTTTATTTGTTAGTTAAATAGGAGGACACTCTATTTATTTTTGTTTTTTGATGTGCACCCTTTGATCGTCATTTGCTAGGGAATATTTTGGCATTTCTGTTGTGGTAACTCTTGGTTTGCACGGGTTCTGACTTCACAATGCAATTTGAAGTACGACATTTTCCTACAATGAATTTCAGGGCAAGGAGACCAGTCTCTCTCAATGCTTCCATCTTCGCATCGGTGTGTCTGGCATCCCGACTCCCATCCACCCTGCACGCCTTTGCCACTGTCACTGTTGCTATGCAACTCTTTGCACTTTGGCCAGAACTCAGAAGAAAACTTAAGGTAAACATTTCTGGGAATACTTATACAATGCACTTTGCAATTAGGATTTTACTAATGAATATTCATAACGCACCCTAAAATATTTGTACACTTAATGAAATATTTTGAATATTTTAATATTCTGCTAAACTTTCATTAGGATTTGGAATACGGCCACAGACATGATATCCTTGTAGTTTATCTCAATTCATATAAATATACATTTAAGTAGTGCTCACCAGTTATTGCTTTAATAGCCGAATTTTCGCACACTTGTCCTTCTTCAGGGTGTAGCAAGGTTGCAATGAGGAACGCGGAGAACTCGACGTTGATGCCACGCAGCACTCCATTTTGTTAAGAGGTTGTGGAATGCTCGAAGACATTTCCGTCATTTTTCGGGTATATGTAGCCTAAGGTGTGATGAAATAAAAACGACTATTGTTTCTGTCATAAAATGAGTACAAAAGGTACTTTTGAGAGCTGTTTTTCAAGTCCTGTCATGCCTGTTTCGACCCGAACGCGCAATTTGTGTAAAAGTCGTCGTTGCGGGCAGCAAACAAAACACAGTAAATCGTGACGTAATAAACAGGACTCCCGATGCAGAGTAGCATATACGAGTCCTGTTTATTACGTCACGATTTACTGTGTTTTGTTTGCTGCCCGCAACAACGACTTTTACACAAATTGCACGTTTGGGTCGAAACAGGACCTGAAAAACAGCTCTCAAAAGTACCTTTTGTACTCATTTCATGACAGAAACAATAGTCGTTTTTATTTCATCACACCTTAGGCTACATATACCCCAAAAATGACGGAAATGTCTTCGAGCATTCCACAACCTCTTTATTTATCTCAATTCATATTGTTTTCTTGTCTCTAAATGAGCAGAGTAAACGCCTTATGAAAAACAACTTAACCCTAACTCCCCAGCCTAATTTACTAGGAACCATACCCATTCAGGCAAATTCCAACACCCACATGGGAAATTGTACACACCCAGTTGGACTTAGTTTCTGGAGGTATGCCAACCCCAGTGTAAAAGACCATCTGTTTAGGGGAACTGTACCGATCCAAACAGATTTAAACACAAACCTGCTGTTGAACTTTGATGGGTTGTGTTCTGTTAGGGTTAACAAGATTTGTGTCTAATTCTGATACACAGGTACATTTTCCCGGGACTCAGATCCCACTGACAGTGAGCTCTGCCCTTGCTGCTCTGTGTGCTCTAATCTCTGTCAGTCACGTAGGGGCAATCATCTTCATCCTTATACATCTTGCCATTACATTCCTGGTTCCCGTCTGCCTCATACGCTTGCAACTTTTTAAAAAGTGAGTCTCCCTGAACCCTGAATCTTTGAAATTGACGTTAAAGGGAAAATACAACATTTGCAAACATCAAAAAATAAAACTACCAAATCATTTTGAAATACCATGCTGGACTGTTAGTGAATGACAGTGTAAAGCATCCTGTAAAATCATGGCACCTGGTATACTGTCATTTTCAAGAAAAGTGGTATTTTTGTATCAATTTCCAACGCTGGTCGGCCAATCAGCGTTGGAAAAAACTGGCTTTTTTTTCAAATACTGGCCCCAATTGACCATCGCACTTGTTTGCAATCGATTACACACCTATGAACGGGTACAAGCCAGCTAGACTGGTTCCCTGACCTTACAATTCCCCAATGTATGTAAAGTGCTCTGTTTCTTCTTATATGGAGTCAGGGAACCAGACTACAGGAAAATGATTGTTTTTCTTGGTTTTTATAGCATTTTCGAACCCAACACCTCAAAAAAGTCAGTGTAACTATATTTGCTATATATATTTCCAACCCCCCAATTCCATCCATTTCTGAAAATTACAGCAAAAAACAAATGATGTATATTCCCTTCTAAGTGTTTGCAGTGTTTTGATGGAATTAAGGATTGTACTTAGGGTCCAGTCACTTGATGCAGGGGTGAGATTTGTAAGGATATTTCTTAATTTCAGGATATATTTTTTGTCAGGATTTTTCCTGATTTTTTTTTAAAGAATCCCTTATGAATTCCAGAGGCTTTTCCATACACCTATTTTTGCCAATCAAGGCTTATAGAATTTGGTATTTGAGGGGTGCCTTAGTTGACCTATCTCGGTAGAATCGCGTCAACGCAGCTTGTGAAATAGTGTCCAATTGCATGATATGCAAATGGCCGCGGAACGCACAAAATCCGAGGCAAACAAAACTTAACGTACACAAATTCCATAGGGTTGTCTTAGGGGCGTGGCTAACTCGCAAACTGCGATAGGTCAATAGGCAAAGTTGTACAAACATATTCTGTAGACCCCTGCCTTGCTATGCGGCCCTCGGTGACTTTCAAATCCTCTGTGGATTATTTCGGGAACATTTTACTTTCTCCCTATCTCACCCCTGCTGATGTTTACAGCACATGTCAGACTTTGGCAAACTTACGCAAGTGCCTCATAAAGCTGCTGAATACTTGGACAAAATGATAGAGTTGTCTATTTTTCTAATTAAAAAAAGAAAAATAATAATAACGACTACTAGTTCTTGTGGTTTTTGTACACTAGTCTAATCCCTAGTTTTCTATCTTTGGCAGCAATATCCATGGACCATGGGATGAAGCTGTGATTCAACATTGACAACTGCTGCCCGGAGTACGAACCATTGGATCAAGAGCTTCCTATAACGTGTGTGTATGCCACTTGTTGGGCATAGGCATCTTAAAGAGGTTGTGGAATGCCGAAGACATTTCCGTCATTTTTGGGGTATATGTAGCCTAAGGTGTGATGAAATAAAAACGACTATTGTTTCTATCATGAAAGGAGTACAAAGGGTACTTTTGAGAGCTATTTTTCAGGTCCTGTTTCGACCTGAACGTGCAATTTGTGTAAAAGTCGTTGCTGCGGGCAGCAAACAAAACACAGTAAATCGTGACGTAATAAACAGGACTCGTTTATGCTACTCTGCATCGGGAGTCCTGTTTATTACGTCATGATTTACTGTGTTTTGTTTGCTGCCCGCAACAACGACTTTTACACAAATTACACGTTCGGGTCGAAACAGGCATGACAGGACTTGAAAAACAGCTGTCAAAAGTACCTTTTGTACTCATTTTATGACAGAGACAATAGTCATTTTTATTCATCACACCTTAGGCTACATATACCCAAAAAATGACGGAAATGTCTTCGAGCATTCCACAACCTCTTTAAGTATCTTTGATAATAGGCACTAAGAAAGGAAATCAGATGCTATTTAGCACTGTGACAAGCCGTACTTTTAGGCCTGACCGGATGTCATGATGCTAGTATGCATACAGTTGTTTTGCCAATGGAACTGCTGTCCATTTCAGAGATACCGTTACAGTGTGTGAGGCATGGCTTGTCCGAGCCATATCAGTCGCATGGCTCTCTTAATTTGTCAATGGCTACTTGCCCGTTACTTTTAACCAAATGCCTGTCGTACAGATTGATCCAGTCATTTTTTATCCCGTATTGTGTGCATAAAACCATTGGTCTCGTATATAATTAGTACCTTTCAACATGGACTCTAAAAGTATATTGTTCCCAATTGGTTACTGAAAAGATGGAACTCATTTTGCACAAATAGTTCGAGGCCATCTTTTTGTAATAAACAGGTACATGTATTTATACAGCAGTTTTAACAACAGTAGCTTGATGCTGCCCTCTTGGCTGATGTAAAGTGCTTTGATCATAGTTAAAAGCAATACATGTACACATGTATACAATATTATGTACACATGTATACGAGAACTTGTTAATATTAATTTATTAAGGGCTTATTTAGACTCCACTGTCCGATTACACTCACGGGCATCCATCTTTATTATCATAAGGGAAAGCCATCTTGACACAATTGATGTCTTTCTTCACAGTAAGAAAACCTTGCCCAATGCACTGAGTGTAGCTTCCATAGAACTCGGACAGCATGATTTAACTACATTTGGCATGTTATCAATGTTTCACACACATTTTTCTGTTTAGTTTGTTCTCCATTTGTGTCATATATTTATTATTTAGTTTGACTGTGAACAAGATATGCCCGCTGTAGGCTTCAGGATTATTTTATTACATGAGTAAAAGTGAAATAAATTCACATTTTCCTAGCTCTGTGTATGCTGTGTTACATTATTGCAAATTTATGTTACAGAAGAGGTATTGGAATGGACCATAACAATTATCCTAATATGTCATCTGTTCCCGTTATTTAAAGGGACTCTACGTCCTGGAATATGGCCATTTTGGGCTACAAAACGCACTTTAAATCACGTTCTGAACGAAATGTTAATCGGAAAGAACGTTGAAAAGTAGGATTTCAACATATCCACACAACTATCCCTTAAAAATTACGCGTTTTTTGGTGTCATTCTTGAGTTATACGTGCGATACCGTTATACTAGTTTTAATATTCCATCCATAAAGTGTTTGTCTTTTGCAGATGTGTAAGCATTTTGTGCATTGGTGCTGTGTGTAATTTATGTGACACACACAACGTGTATCGTACATTGACTGAAAATGAAAGGAAAAATGTATGCGCACTCCGACGTATCCGATGTTAAACAGCCGTTTTTGTGTGTGTCTCTTCTTGGGAGCTGAAGACATTAGGTTGGTTCCCCAGTCAGACGTTTGAAATAGGATTAGTAAACAATCCAAAACATGAAATTTTAGGGAATTTCAAGACTTAGTGCCCTGTTAAAGTCCATTTTACAAAGAAATGATGCCCTCCTTAAACATGTTTTAATCCTTGTACATGTTTTAATACTAAAGTAAAAAAAAAAGTCTCGCAAATTCTGTACAAATATTACAAAAACTAATATACATATTCACATACAAATATTCAAGTCCATACATGTACATGCTCAAAAAGTTGACCTCCACACACGGAAGACATAAAAAAAAACACAAGATATATTTAGGTGTAGAAATTATATTGAAACAGACAATCGAGTGAATCCCTCGACTTGTTTAAAAAGATGTTCAAATCTATAGGAAGCACTTTTCCCTCATGATGATGCGATTAAGGGATATATTTGTTATCATCCCTGGTTCTACACTACTACTGCAGCTACTTTTGTTATCAAGAAATTCAGTCTTACAAAATCACGTTAATTGACACAGCAGCTTAAAACCTCTGTAAAAATTACATTTTTTTCAGGCTCAGAATTAAAATTTACAGATGACCCTTGTAAAAAAGAAAGTCTTTTACAAAAAGTTTTGTACAAATACAAAAAGTTAGATATCAAAAATATATTACACTGCATTCTGGGTAATTTTGTACAAAACACCAAATTTTTACAATGGAAGTGAGGACCAATTTATTTATAATTGTAAACTTTGTTTATGTGCATAGTTTAGCATCGGAAATTCCTAAAATCCAAAGGGATTTTCCATTCTAGTAAGAAAATACTCACCTCTGTTTACCTACATTTGCATATCAGCGCGCATGCGCACAAACATTCGCTGAAAAGAATAGCGCCCAAGCCACACCCTCATTGTCCACTGCATGCCCCACGCCCACAAAGGACCCTGTAACGTAATAGCTCGTCCTAGTTTTTTTTTTTTTTTTTTTTTTTTTTTTTTTTATAGGGAGGGATGGTAAACAGAGGTGAGTATTTTCTTACTAGAATGGAAAATCCCTTTGGATTTTAGGAATTCCATTACAGAAAATACCTCACCTCTGTTTACCTACATTTGCAGAGTAGCACCGAAAGTTCCAAGGGGGGGGAAGGGACATGCAGTGGTACTTGAAAGTCTAAACTTGGCCTACATGCAATTCTAAATAATATGCAAAGGTTGTCTAGACATACCCGGGAGCTGCCTATCTATTTCAAAGGAGCTGTGCGGGCTGAGCGGGCTGCTGATCGTGCAGTTTCTTGGAGGACTTTCTTGCCCATGCGTCCCTCCGCTTGCACGACATCCTTCAGGTAGCATGATGTGAAAGTCGAAGGATTTTTCCAGCAGGCCGCTTTCATAATCTCTGAAAGAGGAACTCCAAGCAGATGGGCCCATGAAGTCGACATGCTGCGTGTCTCGTGGGCTCCTGATTTCGATCCTCGATGGTCGGAATGGCATTGTATGGCCACCGAAATCCATCGAGCGATCGTGGTCACAGAGGCTTTGTGATGAGGCTGGATGGTCGTAATAAACAGTTGCTTGATGTCTCCTCTGAGGGGCTTGGTGCGAGCAATGTAGTACTTGAGCGCTCGCACGGGGCACCACCATTTATCCTCTGCTACTGAAGAGAATGATGTCAAACTTGGTACAAATATGTCGGGTGGTGAGAAACCCATAGATTGATTCTTGGTGAGAAAACCTACCCTTGGAATTAGTCGTACACCGCCAGGTTCCCATCGAATATGGCCTGGTTCCACTGACAGAGCATGGAGTTCGCTTCTGCGGCGAGCTGTAGCTGCAGCCAGTAAAAATACGGTTTTAACTGTAAGATGGTGAAGGGACGAACTACCTGCTGGTTCAAACGGAGGTTTGGAGAGAGATAACAGGACGGTGCCCAGATCCCATGAAGGTATCAACTTCCTGGTAGGAGGCCGATCATTAAACATACCACGTATCATGTGAGAAATTGATGTATTGGATGAAGTTGTTGTGCCATCATGGAAACCCTGATGAAGGATACCAATAGCTGATCTGTAGCCCTTAATTGTTGAAATTTGCAGGCCTGAATTAAAAAGGTGAAGAAAGAAATCCCCAATCGAGGTTACAGATGCAGAACGGGGATTGACAGCTCTCTCCTCACACCATTTGGTGAAGTGGAGAAGTCTACTATCATAAGTTCTTCTGGTGGATCTCCGTCTGCTCTTGGTTGCCAAGGACGTAGCTTCCTCCGAAAGTCCCGCTGATCGGAAGGAGACTTTGAGAGCATCCAGGCACAAAGATGGAGAGTGGATGGATCCGGATGCAGAATGTGAGACCCGGGTTGTGACAGGAGGTCTGGCCGGTTGGGAAGTATGAGGGGCGAGTGAACCAGGAGATCCAGAAGGCGAGGAAACCATGGCTGTCTTGGCCAAAATGGAGCTATGAGGACTACTCTGGATAGCTCCGTCTCTATCTTTGTCAGGACCCGTTGAATGAGAGAGATCGGGGGGAAGGCATAAGCATGCATTCCTGACCAGTCGAAGCTGAGGGCATCTACCTTCCATGCCAGAGGATGAGTGTGACGGGTGCAAAAGGTTGGAAGCTGGTTGTTCAGGTGAGATGCGAATAGGTCCACATGTGGAGTTCCAAGTACGTTGAAGATGTGTTTGACTACAGGAGGGCGGAGAGACCATTCTGTCGGAGAGACGCGACCCCTGGAAAGGGCGTCGGCGAGGATATTCTTCTTCCCGGCCAGATGGGTGGCTTGAAGAGATATTTGACGAGGAATGCACCAGCTGAGTAGCTCCCAAGTGGCTAGGCAGAGAGACGGGGAGTGAGTTCCCCCCTGACGGTTGATGTAAGACACTACTGTGGAGTTGTCTGACTTGACTAGAACTAATTTGTTGAGGACTTCGGACTCTAGGGAACGTAAAGCCTTGTCCACTGCCAGGAGTTCTAGGTGATTGATGTGAAGTAGACTCTCTTCCATCGACCATGTGCCGGCCCGTGATAGATAGTCCATGTGAGCTCCCCAACCCAGAGTTGAAGCATCTGTTGTGAGGATAGCTGCTGGAGAGGGGCGAGGGAACACGACTCCACATAGGAGATTGTTCGGAGCTAGCCACCACCGGAGCTTGTCGATAATTAACGGAGTAACTGGAACCATCTTCGATATAGGATCCTTGCGAGGGCGAAAGTGGTACAGGAGATGAAGCTGTAAGGGACGCATGTGCATCCTGCACCAGGGAACCAAGTCGACCAGACTTGCCATGAGACCCAGAAGGCGGAGCCAAGCTTTGGCTGGGAGGATTGGAGATGACCTGAAAATTCCGATGCAATCCCAGAGTGTCTGACATCTTTCCCCCGATGGCATCGCTCTGCCTGTTGTCATGTCTAGAACTGCTCCAAGATAGGTCGGTTGTTGAGTTGGAATCAGAGACGACTTCTCGACATTGATGATGAAGCCGAGATTGAGGGTAAGTTGAACGGTCTGTCGGAGGGCATCTACCGTGTCCTGGAAGGTCGGACCTACTATGAGCCAATCGTCCAGATACAGAAATATGTGGATCTGCTTTTGACGCAAGAAAGCTGCAACTGCTTTGGCTATTCTCGTAAAGACCCGAGGGGCTGTGGAGAGGCCGAACGGTAGGCAACGAAATTGGTACCCGGAACCTTGGTATAGAAACTGGAGAAACTTCTGATGATCTGCGTGGATAGGTACATGAAGGTAGGCATCCTTCAGATCGATGGAAGTAGCCCACCAATTCCTTTTCAGGGACTGGAGGACCGTGGAAAGTGTCTCCATGCGGAAGTGTTTGGGTTTGATGTAACTGTTGAGAGGTCGTAGGTTGATGATGGGTCGCCAATCGCCCGACTTCTTCGGTGCCAGGAAAAAGGTTGAGGTGACGCCAAGGGTGGACCCCGTTGGAAGCAGAATGATGGCGTTCTTGTCGATCAGAGAGATTATTTCCTTCTCCAACGCCACCCGGCGTGCAGAATCTGAGGGAACAGGAGTTGGTCGTCTTGGGGGTTGTAGAGGAGGGTTGCTGGTGAATTCCAGACGGTACCCTGTCGAGATCGTTTGAAGAACCCAAGTATCTGAGGTTACGTGAGACCATCTCTGACTGAACTCCCCAAGACGACCACCTACTGGACCCGAAGCTGGAGGGATGAAAACTGTGTTGTTGTCATAGGCCCTTGTTACCTCGCGACCCCCGGGACTTGAAGGGACGCGAATATCTGGGGGGCTGTCTCCTGGTGTAGCTGGCAGAAGACGAAGAAGCCTGATGCCCCTGAAACTTGGACTGGTTGGAGCCCTTGTCGGTAGAAAACGGGCGTTGATTCTTCTTGCTGGGCTGACTGGGGGCAAATGTAGAGGGGCGTTTAGTTGAACGCCGACGAAAATCGAACTTGTCTTCAGCTTTAAGGCGTTTGGCTTCATGTAACATAGTCTCATCAAACTTGTTGTCAAAAAGATCACGCCCAGCCAGGGGAAGGCCTAGCATGCGATCCTTTGCACCAAGTGAAGGGAGAGACAACTTGTCTACAACAAGGGAACGTCGCAGCAACGAAGTCGAAGCGAAACCTAAACTAAATTCCTTGAGGCAAAAACCTAGGCAATCATCCAAAAAATGGAACATTTCGGTTATCTTGTATGGCTCACACAAGGAAGGATCTCCATAACATCGAGCAAGGGTATCCGATAACAGGATGGAGAAAGAGGCCACTTTGGCCCCTTGACGCATATGGCTATCCATGTAGGCGAATCTTTTGTTAAGTGTATTCGTCTTAGCATCAAAAAACTTTTGAGATAGCGGATTCTCACGTCTCAGCAAGTCTTTGGCCTCAGAAGACAAGGAAGGGGTAGAGAAAAATCTATCAGTGTCCGCTTTATTGGTGTTGAACATGCCTGCAAACCTGCTCTGGCCACGAGAGAGAGTTTGTTTGCTATGCACCTGACTAAGGGACTCATTCATAGTGTCAGCACACAATCTATCAATAGGAAAAGAGGGCTGCGAAGGCTTAAATTTACGTGTACCAGAATCTCTGCGAAATGAAGGACGAGTAGATTCGTCTGGGGAAGGGGGTGGAAACTGAAGGATCTTACCCACTTCCGTCATCGTAAGATTAGCCCGCTGGGCATTGGAGAGACTATCTTCATCCACTGTCCGGCCTGAGGAAAAAGAAGACCTTGAAGGAGATCTAGAACGTGAGTGTCGGCTTCGATGACCAGAATCCGACCGTGAGTAATCACGATCATGACGAGAAGAACGATGTCGGCGCCAATGTCGATCGTCGGAGTCCGAGCGGGACCGCGCACGAGACCGGGAACGGCGCCGTGAATCGCGGCGTTCTCTCCCCGCCCGGCTGGTGTGTTCACCGAAGCGTTGCGGAGAACGGAGTCTTTGTCCTGTGAAAGGTACGCCATGATCTCGCGGAGAATGTGAAGAATTACCCTGATAAGGTGGGTAATGGTGTGAAAATCCCATCGGAAAAGTCTGGGGATAACCCCGCGGGTCGTAGGATGGTGCACTGAGTGGATACGGAGTGCGAGTATTGTGGTCGAATTGACGAGGATCGTTCGGGAAAAAGGACCACGTGTGAGGCTCCGAATGATGAGGAAAATCTCGCCGAGATTCGCTTGTAAAACTAGGTTGTGAATACGAACCCGTAGTACGGCTGAATGAAGATGATGGTGGTGGTGGTGCCCCAAGCCTCTGTGACCTGGCGGGGCTGGTCGAATTACCGAGGGACCGCTGGGTTTCGAACGCCAAGTCCCGCCGTCCCGCCTGCACATGCGAGTCGACCTGTTGTTCCGAAGCCATGTGCTCCTGTAGGCTGCCGTAAGAATGCGGGATTTGTCGGGGAGTGGCCGTAACTCTCGTTGGAGAAGTATTCGTCCCCGGAGAAATTCCAACTGTCGAACCCGGGAGATTGGACCCGGTCGTAGCAGAGGAATTATCACGCTTGGATTGACTAGTAGAGGGTGACTTTCCGGTAGAACGGCTTGAGACAGTTTTCTTCTTGGTTTTGGCGGAGTCCGCCATTTTGTAATCACAGCGAGAACAGCTAAAAAATGTACGTCTTTACACTACGCGTCGCTGAAAAACTAGGACGAGCTATTACGTTACAGGGTCCTTTGTGGGCGTGGGGCATGCAGTGGACAATGAGGGTGTGGCTTGGGCGCTATTCTTTTCAGCGAATGTTTGTGCGCATGCGCGCTGATATGCAAATGTAGGTAAACAGAGGTGAGGTATTTTCTGTAATGGAATCTGATTTTTATACCAGACAAAATGCAACGGATTTCCCTGATATAAGCATTTTGATTTCGAAAGACATAAGTACTGTGTTCTGTAGTTATTCTGTTTCTGTTAAGCACTTTTCACGGAACAAGTTTCACAGTTTTGATCTGCATTTCGATAAACTAGGTCATGGATTTTTATAATTTGGTCTTGGAATTTGTTACGGCTGTTCATTTTTGAATAATTTAATATTCAATATTCGAAACTGCATTAGACCGAATATTCAAATCTCGCCGATCACTTTTACACGCGCCAGCTCAAACCGCATACCACACTGTTAAAATATTGTAGGCAAAGAGTGCAGGTGTTTTGCGTGCGGTAATCAATGATGATATGCTCACCGGGCCTATTACAAGGACGGGAACAATGAACCGTCGTCGACAAGAAGTGACTGTAGACAAAAATGCGGCATTTGACAACAAGCACTGGTACTTCACTGTTAAAATAACATCGCAGTCGTGATTGAACCTGCATATATTTTTTTCCGGAATATTTGAACTGGCAAAAAGCTATTCGAATAAATGGTTGATATTTCGAATAATTCGAAGCAGCCCTAGAATTTGATTGTTCTAAAGGTGGAGGAATCTTGTGGAAGTATCTCATAACCCCAAATAATACTGGTAAGACCTATTCAAACCAGAAATTCATACTCTTCCGACGAGTGCGGCCAGAGAATACCACACAGACTGATCTTCATGTACAGAATGCACAAATTATGTAACAACTCTCTGCAGGAGTAAATGCTGGCAAGGAGTGAGCACATGCTACCGAAACCTGTTCCTCTGCCAACTCAAAATACTTCCAGAATACAGCAAAACGCTACATTTTGAACGACCCATGTGGGTCCAATTACTCTTGCCCATACTCTACAGACAAGCCATGAAAAGATGCTAAACAGTTTGTTCCCCCTATTTCTGCACTACTCACTACTACGAGAGTGATCCCTGATTGATCACCACCTACTCAAGGTCATCGATTTCTTCCTTCAGCCAACTTCTCAAGAGAGAAATACTTCTATAACCCTGGTGAAAAAAAGAAATGTTCAGCCACACACAGTGGACTCTGTGAAGAGATGCTACTGCATGGCCTGCTGACGAGAGCTAGTGAAGTGCATGGAACTCAGTATAAGTAAGTGTAGGTGAAGGGTCAAGGGGGATGGAACCTGTGTTCACAGGAACGGAGTGCCCATCTCTCTTTTGAAGCGATTGGGCCAGACTGGAGTCCATGAAATGCTGCTGTGGGGGTGGGTGGGGGGATCACCACACCTCCACAGCGAGTCTGTTACCTTCCCAGCATTGAATAATGTCGGTACCCATTTAACACCTGGGTTGACAGGAGTAATTGAGGTAAAGCGCCTTACTCAAGGGCACAACACGCATGGCCACAGCGGGGCTCAAACCCACAATCTCACGATCATGAATCCTGTGCCCTACCGCTAGACCACACGTGTCTAGGTAAGTGTACTTCAGGTAATAACAAGTGGGAGTGCACAATAAGCTCTGGCCATGTTACAGAAAGTCTTGCATGAAAGTCTTGCATGAAATTGATCAAAATGATCCCTCCAGAGCTGAAAAATGTGACACCGAAAAATGCGACGCCGAAAAATGCGACGCCAAGGGCACATATAGGAACACCATACTTTTGGTCAATTTTCCAGGGACAGACAGACAGACAGATCATCTGACTGACCACCAACTGACACGTAGAAGCTCCTGCCAGAGCTTAAAAATACACTTTTCTTTTGCCAAACTGCGGCTTTCATGATGTGAAGGGAAGAATTAGACACAAATAGCTCAGAAGGTTGGGTGTGGTCCAAGTTGGTGGCTCTTCAATCGTCGGACGCCTTGGATGGTGAATGAGGGGTGGTGGACTGCACCCGAGGAATGCCCCCATCGTGGATTGTATGTACCTGGGCCTGGAGTCAATTCTAAAGATAAAGAACAAAATATACAATAATCTTACGCAGCTAACTCCTCTGGACTCTTTTTACATAACTCTACTCGATAAAAAGATTAAAGATATTTTGTGGATTCTAAGTTTCCATAATGACATCTTCAGCAAAATATTCTGCAGAAAAATGTTGCAACTTGACGCCACTTCAGCGGTTGTGTACAAAGTCTATGGAGAATCAAGAAGTTTTTCCTAACAAAATTGGAAATGTTTCTCAGTCCCAGATTCATGTCTTATCATTTTTGCAATGTATGACTTTCATTGAGATGATATAATGAATAAAAAGGTGGCGTCAGGTTACAACATTTTTTTCCTATTCTGCTTCCATAATTCCACATATCTTACCTAACCATGAAAACTCAGCCTTGGGTTAAGTGCTACTGAAAAACAACTACTGAAAACCAGCCTCGGTGGGATGGTCCCAAACGGTTGACTAAACTGGTCTTTTTTTTTTTTACAAATGTTTATCGAACTGTTAGACAACATAAATACAGCTCAGCATCTGTATTACATTGTATTACACTGTGTTTATTCACTAAAGAATCTACAAAACCAGAGAATGCTGGGGCAGTTTCGGGCACTTCAATGAGTAACAGGCAGGGTGGTTTAGGGTAAAACAGTGACTAAATGGTTAAAGCTACAATCCATTATTTGCAGCTATCCAAAAGTAACTTGACGTAATTAGTGTTGATAAAACATACTTGGTTGAAAGATAGTACGGGGACTAAACTCCTAATGAAATTATTATATCTGGCAAACTGTCATTTTGAAGAAATCAATGAAAGAAGGTCTTTCCGTTCTGTTAGTAGTTTGTTCGTAGTTCGTTTTTTATATTCGGTGAAGCACGTAAGCACGTGATAGGTGCGCGACATCGCGTAGCTGCATTTGGCTCAGTGAGAACGTGTCTCGGCTGCTGAATTCAGGCCCAATTCAAAACATGATTCAGCGACTTTTGATTTGAAATCGAGATCCTAGAATGCTGATTTTCTCGGAATATACAGCTGAAGCTGAGCTGAAACTTCATCAAGTTAGATGATCAGCACCCTTCTTTAGATTTCGAGCATGTTTGTTGCTGCAAACGAACAAAATGCACCAATTACAAATGATGGACTATACCTTTAACTTGCTTACTATTAACTGGATTGTCCTAAATACGCAAATCGTAAAAGTTCAAGGGGCCCGAGGTTTCGAACCGAGGCAATGGTTAACCACAGTTTTGATCAGAGCTTATTTTTTTCATCGGAAGTAGTAAGAGTGATGCATAAAAATGCAACCAAGAATAACCACACTTGGCAATATTGCTTCAAGTAAGTCTCACCTATTAACCCTCCGAGCAGCGAAGTGGTGATTTCATTCTCCACATTTTCCAAATATGGGCATAATTTTTTTTTCAATGGGCCAATTAGGCCAAGCTTTCATGTAATCCTCACCCCTACTATACCCCACAAGCCTGTAGACTCCCATTGGCCAGTCCCTACACACTCTGGAGTAAGGAGTGTTGAAAGACAGAAGCCAAGATGGCGCCCAATGCCTTTGTGCAGTAATGGGAGATCTTAGTGGCCAATCCCTCAGTGCCGCCGATCCCTTTGTGTCAACCCCTCGTGCCGCCCAGAGCCCAGACAGGTTGTAAACAATCCCTGGCCATGTGAATGACCTATATCTTGGGCATGTACAGGCATGCCAGGGTTATTGACCTGTAAACACAGGTGGTGACCAAATTCTCCACGTGTTTCCACTGTGTGATTTTTTTTTGGTAAGCTGCTCGGAGGGTTAAGTCTGTACCCAAATACTGTCTACCTGAATTTCTTGCATTACTTACCGTTGCCACTCCAGAGCTTTGTGCCTTGGTGTCTACGGCTGATGGTGTAGCTGGGTGCAGTCCTTAAGGTGGCTACATCTGACGTGGAGCGATTGTATTCATTAGGTCCTGGTTCATTCTCTGAGCCTGGTCAAAAAACATAAAAAAATTAACAAAGAATTAAATTTTTGACATGCAATGAGAGGATAATTTGTACACACTGTATTGGCCATTGTGTAAAAACCTACATTTATCATTATACAACGCTGAATATATCCTTGTCATCTGATTGGTAAGTCGTTGATCACGTGACATTGAACTATTCTTCCCACAGCCACAGAAGTTCCATTCCACAGTAAATGGTAGGGCTGTCCATTTTTAAATAAACAGGCTGTCCTGTTTTGATTATTGGGAACTGCGTTTCAGCGAATATTTGATTATTCAAAACTCTCTGAACCAAGTTTTACACACGCCAACTGCAACTGCATGTTGCGCCGGTCAAAAGTTGCACACAAAGCGCCAGTTAAAAATTTGCGCTCGAGCCTTTTACAGTAAGTATTTTATAAGAGTCAAGGACTTTAAAGCCCGAGTCCATCATTTGCAGCTATCCAAAAAAGTAACCGGCATAATTATTGTTGAAAAACATACTGGTTGAAAGATAGTAAGGGGACTAAACTCCCTGTGAAATTATCCTTTCTGGCAAGCTCTCATTTTGAAGAAATCAACGAAAGAAGGCATTTCCAACGGTGCTTCTTAAGAAGCACCGTAGGAAAATTTAAATTAGTTGTTCGTTTTGTTATTCGGCGCAGCGCGCACAAGCATTGGCACAATGCACAGGCATGTGCGGTTGCTATAATTCGTTGGATCAGTGCGCAACATCGCGTAAAGCTGCAATTCAAAACAATTCGAAACATGATTTAGCAACTTTTGATTTTAAATTGAGATCCTAGAATGCTGTTTTTCTCTGAATATGAAGCTGAAGCTGAGCTGAAACTTCATCAAGTAAGTTGTTCAGTATCCTTCATTAGATTTTGAACACTTTTGTTGCTTCAAACGAACAAAATGCACTAATTACAAATGATGGACTATAGCTTTAACCTGCTAAAAGGATGGGAACAAACCACTGTCAACAAAAAAGTGCTATCTGACATTAAAGCGCCGCAATTTACGATTAAAATAACATCACAGTCACGTGTGCACTTGCGTATTTTTTATATTTCGATTATTGAAAGGTATTCCAATATTTGGTTGATGATCGGCTTTAATATTCAATATATTCGGAGCAACCCTAGTAAATGGAACTAGGCCACACTATTGGTGGCGCTATAAAACGGCTCTGATGATAAGAATTTATTCAGACGTTGTATGAACAAAACCGAACACTTCACATTCGTGCAATTACAGTATATCCTCAACAGATAATAAGAGAGAGGGGTTACCACTGGGTGGGATATTTGAATGCATTTCCAATAGTGTCGGATGCTCACGCTAAGATGCCATGGGGTTATGCACATTCAGAATAAACTTAGTCGGGCATACCTCGCGCCACACGTGTGGTGTGCCCCCCACACCGGAGCCCTCAAAAAAAGTAAAAACTTGCCATCAACCGTTCATGCACCAAGTCCATACCCTCACCGTTCTAATCCTTACTATAATTCCAGGAATCTCTGTCTGTCTGTCTGTCTGTCCGTCGATTATCTCCAGAACCGGGCACCGTATAAAGTTGAATTTTGGCAGGCACACTGCTGGGGACAACAGAATGTGCAGTGCCAAGTTTAAAGTTGTTTGGACGAGCGGTTCTCAAAAAAAATCTGCTATTATATACCTAGAACACGCGCAGTCCTTTTCAATTGTTTACGTCATGTTTGAGCTAAAGTGCGCGTGCTTAATATGACGCAACAATGGAAAAAGGATGGGCACACGCATTGTAGGGCAATTATTGTTCAGAGTATTTCTGGAGCTCACGTACGTGAGTAGCTGCACGGGCGTATGGGTGAATATCAGTGCCGGGGATGGCCTGGCAAAGTGTGCTCAACCTATGGCCTGTACAAAGTGCGCTCAACCTATGAGTGTGAGTTTAACCTGTGAAAACAACACAATTGAATCGTGTGCGTTGTTTGCATGATATGAGCATTTTGAAATTGCCCCTACCGAACAGGTGCATTTTTTGACGGGCCCTGCACTAGTGTGTATCAATTCGCAAATATATACAAATCGGTGATCAAGCTTTATTGCTATTCAATGGTTAGGCTGTTGTTGGAGCGAGTCAGTTTTACACGTACCTATTTTACTGATGCTGAAATTGCTTCGCACACCGATGGTGAAGGAAGGATAGTCGACCATGGTGGGTTTGCGGCGACCCAGAAGCGGGCGGGTGCTGTTGTAGTGTGCTGGTGAGGGCCACTGAAAAATAAAATAATAGATGAAATGGCCAAGAACAAAGAGATGAAAACAACAAATTAGCATAACGTTCATTCACATTTCCTTAACAGATCAAGTGCTTGTAGACCTTTGATGTGAGTTCTTATTGTTAATGGGCCTGGTCGTCTTCAAATTCTGAGTAAGGGTTAACCCTCTTGCCATTTAAACAGTCACAGAGAGTCAAAATTTCCATCCACTTCCCCTGCTATACTTTTAACAAAGGCTAGTCACCAGCAGTCAGATCATATGTCAAGCATGCACTGTGACTAAACTGAGTCACCAGACAAAAAAGCAGGCAATTGTTGTCACAGCTGTTTTGTCACTCACCCAGAGTCAAAGCACAGCTGTCAAGCTATCAAGTTGCTTAAACAGTCCCAGACAGTCAATCCTGCTTTACATAGGCTGGGAACTCTTTAATTGTGGAAAACAGTCACTTGTTTGATTTTGACTGAAGGCACTACTTGGCACAGAATGTATGTTTGCATAGGAGGGTTAATGAAGCTAAAATTCATGTTGTTTGGGCAATACCAATATTCATGAAAAGCTTGGACATGGGCAGAGCAAGAAAACTGGCATCTCATCTTGAAGTTAAAAAATAAAACCAGAAGGTGTGTACCTCAAGTGGCAACTTACCCTTTTCTCATACTGCACTTTCTGTGTGAACCCGTTGTTGCTGTTGAACCATGTCTTAGCATACGCGGTTCGACCTCCGCCGCCTGTAGAGTTTTAATAAAATGGGGATCAGTGCCAACACTAACAAACCAATCTCTTCTCTTGTCATGTGTGAACATAGTACCAAAACCACTATGTCACATTATGTTAGCTTTCATTACAGTCTTTCCCAAGGCCGGAGTTCTACCACAAAACTTCACGCCACTTCTCACAAAACCTTACACAAATCTTGTAGCTTTCTTTGTTCTCAATTTTACTTTACTAAAAATAGACACAGATTTTGATTTCATCTGAATTACCCGTGAGAGTTTAACCCTTTACCATCTTTACAACATAGGGTTACGTTGTCTTTTTCCCCTTAACCCTAACCTCCCAAACTCCATCAAAACCCATCTCCCCATTTTGGTGGATTTGGAAGGATTTGGTCCTGCAGGCCTGGTTTGACTTAATATTGATGGAGTATGATGGAGTATGGAGGCCTGAGGCAGTGCTAGGGGCATACGATTGATTTTGCCTAGCATCCTGTACTGCTGTTGTCATGTAAGCCATATGTACTAAGTCCATCAATGTCCACCAGTAGGTCAGTGGTGGATTCCATTATGTCATGTAGCAGAGCGAGTGATGGATTTTGGCGGACTTGGTACTTAGTAAAAGACAGTAGGGAGTTAAGGTTGAGAGTTTTTAAACAAGCGTATCGACTGCTCAGGCTGTACAGGTACAAGGAGTAACAGACAGGGTAATTTGGGACAGTACAGGAACTAATGGCCTAAGTTTATCAACAGCAAATTGGAGTAAGGACCAGTGGTTAACTAGTGGTTGGTTTGTGACGTACCTAGCGCATGCGCACTGAAGTTGAAGTGCAAACGACTTTAGTCGACCTATTCGCAAATATTGTGACATAATCGTAAACTAACATGGAAAAACTGTGCAATGAAAATGAAGTTCACCGCTCACAGTTTCGTTTTCCGCCTTTTTTGTTGATAGTTGGTTCCCTCTGCACTATGCTATGGAAATTACTATGGAAAACCAGCTACAAATCGTTGTGCGACCAGCCGCGGTAGGCTGGTTCCAAATAGTCGACTAGCGTAGTCAACCATCGTCGTCTAGACAGAGTTCGGCTAACTTTAGTCTAACTACAGTTAGCCATTGGTCAATAATAGTTCTTGCGCCAACTTGCCCGAAGCTTCCAGCCGACAGAGCAGAAAACTATTGGGCGATTCAGACTTACTCTTTTCATTGAGTTTGTGCCCGAATGTGTACTCTGGAGAATTATCCTCATTCAGGGGCTTGTTTCTCGGGGAGTAACTCCATGGTCCGGGGCCATCCAGGTCAAAGGGCATTGGAGGGCGGCTATTTATTGCCTGATCCAGACCTGTTTAGGAGAAAAAGACAGCTTTAAGGCCGGTTCACATTTCATGCTAAAAGCAAAAGCGAAATTGAAGTTTCATTGTGACGTTTAATGTCAAGATTATGAATTCACTTTTTACTAATCACGGCTCTGACTGGTCGAAACAACAAAGGGGCGGGGCCTACTGGGTCAATCTATTGGCAACCAATCAAATCCAGCCAGTTGGGATGTTTTGCATAATTGACAGGCTCCATGCATTGTTCTTTCTACTTACTGATTACTTTACTCTGCTGTTTTTCCTCGTAAAAGACACTGGCGTTTCTATTCAGTACAGCTCGCTTTCTGTGAAGGGAATAGAATGGAACAAAGTATTTGTTTATTAGTCTAAGTCCTTGAGTACGGAATCAATTGCCTTAATGAAAGAGAATTAAAACTTGATGCACTATGAAGTTCAAGCCAAAACATCGGGGCGGGTGCCACCTTGAACTGATGCATCAGCTCACAGTATGCAGAGTTGAGCTATATTATGTGTGGATTAGGCCAAAAAGAAAAATATTCGGTCTCAGGTCAGACCAAAGTTCCGGAATTGACGCGGCCACGCGGCTTTTTTTTTTTTTTTTTTTTTTCCTTTTTTTTTTTTCCTTCAAGCTTGGATTGTACAGACAAGGTGGGTACTATTTTGCTTTTTTGGTGTCCTCATGTACATTGGTGTCCTCCATAATTTGCCTTGGTGCTTTCGATCATTTGCCTTGGTGCAATTTCCCATTCCTTGGTGCTCTTTGGTAAAAAAAATTGAGGGGGTGCGGAAATAGAGGGCGCTGTTGGAGCTACCGCGGAACATTTTGGGAAAAAAAAAGATCGACGCGCATGCTTAAAATCGACGCGTGCGCTGACCAGAGACCGACTTATTTTTTGTTTTGGCCTTAGGTTCAGATCATGAAATTTTTCCTTGTCAAGAGTGAAGTCGGTGTAATAATACATAGGATAATTATTCACATGATAAAACGTGAAAAGAGCACTGAACCGACGAATGATAGCAACCGCGCGTGTGTGTGCATCGTGTCAACGCCTACGCGTACCACTTCATGGCTTTGCCGAATTAAAAATGAACTACTAAGGCCAAAAAAAAAAAGTCTCCGGTTTCTGGTATGCGCGCGCGTCGCCGTAGCCATGCGCGTCGGCAAAATGAATTTTTTTTTTTTCAATGAAAGATGATGTCTCCAAACCGCCAAACTCACTGGTTTGACTGGAATTCTGCTGCTGCGCAATTTCAACGTGTTTTTAGATGGGGTTATGATCGAGAATAAGCTTTATGTGGCCTCTCTGGACTCCCATATATTTGCACTAAGTTTAGTCGGGCACCATTTGCAGTCATCAGCCGACATTTGAAGCACATTTGAAGCAAAAAAGTCGGGTAAAAAAAAAAAAAAAAAAGCCGCGTCACCGCACCACTTTTTGGACAAGCTCCATACCAGAAACCGGAGACTTTTTTTTTTTGGCGGAAATGTGGCTATAGACACGTCTATGGAAATGACCTTCTTTTGTTGTTTGCTTCAAAATGAAAGCAGACAAGAAAGAATAATTTCACAGGGAGGTAGTGTCATTACTATCTTCAAACCAAGTATGCTTTTCAACAATAATTTTGTCAGTTACTTTTTGGATAGCTGCAAATGATGTACTCTAGCGTTAAAATAGGAGAACATCATGCCTTGAAGACTCACCTTGCCGACACCATCACTGTGGACATCTTCATGACAGAGTGTGGCAGCTTGGCCGAACTCAGGGCCCTGCGGACGTCCCCATCTCGCATCTCGGCCTTGGCCGAGCCGCTAGCCGAGGGGATGCGCGGTATGTGGCTGCGCGTCCGATGGGCTCCCACGCCCTGGTGATGTTCAGCGGGGAGGCTGGAGAAATCCATGACTGCTGGCAGGGAACGGGCCAACCGTGGGTCCGGGTGGACGAGTGCTGGCAAACGATTACTCTTGGAATCTAGAATTGGAGATTACCATTCGCTTGATCAGCATAAACAAAAAAAACAACCTCAATTTGTACTGTTGCCAAGTTATAAAGAGGTTGTGGAATGCTGAAAGTCGTTTTGTTTTTTATATTTTTTTTATTGTAGAGTAGACCCATATATATCCCATTCTTTTGTAATGTGCGTTTATATGTTTATAAAACTGAAATTGATCGAGTAATTTGTGACCCGCTCCACAAAAATGAGTCTGTTGTGGCAAAACTGAAATTTTGAGTTAACTACATTAATAAAATGGGAATGAAGTAAGCTTTCATTTGGTATATCACGGACCTCTCTAGGACGTTTGGTTGCACTGTTGTGCCTTTTTAAATTCTGTCAAGTTTTTGCAAAGCAAGAAATGTCTCAATGAAGAAAAAAAGGGTTTAAAAATTACAAATACACTGTAACTAACCAAGAAAAGCACCAAAAATCATAAATTTGTTAGTCTTTTTCTTACAATATTTAAATTTCTGTGTAAGATATCTGAACTAAAACAATCAAACAACCAAAATAAAACAAAAACAAAAAAATTCAAATTTTGAGCAAATTTTCACTGTTTCCATTTAAAAGTGGTAAGAGCTGGAATTCAAGCTATGCGACATCAGATTCATTTTTGCAGAGCGGGTCACATTTGTTGGTCAGCGAGGGCATAATTGAAATCAACAGTCGTCAGGTTCTTCGTAAAATGAGACAAATCGTGACGTAATAAACAGGACTCGTTTATTCTACGCTGCATCGGGAGTCCTGTTTATTGCGTCACGATTTACTACGTTTTGTTTGCTGCCCCCAATGAAGACTTTTACACAAATGGCACGTTCGGGTCGAAACAGGACCTGAAAAACAGCTCTCAAAAGTACCTTTTGTACTCATTTCATGACAGACACAATACAATAGTCGTTTTTATTACATATACCCGAAAAATGTCGGAAATGTCTTCAAGCATTCCACAACCTCTTTAACAGCTGTATCCACACGGTGTAACCTACATGTAGTTAGTCCATTAGCATCTATAATACATTGTTCACTGAAGCATCCATTAAACCTTGAGTGCTCAGGCGGTTTAGCGTAGTGCAAGGAGTACTAGGGCAGGGTGGTTTGGGGCGGTACACGGACTAATGGGTCAATTAGTGCAGACGCACTGCAGAGTACATACATACATCACACTAACAAGGTAGTAAACAAGTCAAAGACGTCAATTTGTCCAAGGTAAAGTTAAAGGGAAAATACAACATCTGCAAACATCAAAAAATAAAACTACCAAATCATTTTGAAATGCCTTGCTGGACTGTTAGTGAATGACAGTGTAAAGCATCCTGTAAAATCATGGCACCTGGTATACTGTCATTTTCAAAATGAAAACTGGCTTTTTTTTTTAAATACTGGCCCCAATTGACCAACGCACTTGTTTGCAATCGATTACACACCTATGAACGGGTACAAGCCAGCTAGACTGGTTCCCTGACCTTACAATTCCCCAATGTATGTAAACTGCTCTGTTTCTTCTTATATGGAGTCAAGGAACAAGACTACAGAAAAATGATTGTTTTTCTTGGTTTTTATAGCATTTTCGAACCCAAAACCTCAAAAAAGTCAGTGTAACTATATGCTATATATTTCCAACACCCCAATTCCATCCATTTCTGAAAATTACAGCAAAAGCAAATGATGTATATTCCCTTTAAAGGGAAGATACAACATTTGCAAACATCAAAAAACGAAATGACCAAAATATCTGGCAATAACCACTGGAATGTTAGGGAATGATAGTCCAAAGCATCCTGTAAAATCGTGGCTTTTGATGTGCTAACATTTTCAAGAAAACTTGTATTTTTCCAACGCTGGTCGGCCGACCAGCGTTGGAGAAAACTGGCTTTTTTCAAAAACTGCCTCTAAATTTTCATATTTAGTTATTTCGCATTTTCTTTGCAATTAATTACACACCTGTGAAGGAGTACAAGCCTGCTCGACTGATTCTCTGACCTTACAGTTCCCCAAAGTCTAAAATTGCTCTGTTTATCTTAAGTGGGGTCAGGGCGCCAGACTACAAGAACATGATTGGTTTTCTTGGTTTTTGCAGCATCTACAAGCCCAAAACGTGAAACAAGTCATTGTTTATTTTCTATAACATACTAATCCTTCTAATCTGTTTATGACGGAAAATTGCAGCAAAAGCAAATGTTGTACATTCCCTTTAAACGTGAAACATACAACAGTAAAAGAATGCTGAATGTGACCCACTCTTATCCACCTATTCAATATGTACACAAATTCAAGAGCATTCAGTAAATTGTACACATTCTTTGGGGAATAAGCCATTTGTGAGTGACCTATACCCTTTTGGATTTAAATTTGAAAAACATCTGGTACACTGACTTGCTCAGATATGCTTGGCAAATTTTAACTTTGAAGTCTCCAGACCAAAGACACTGTTGCTAATCACATGATTCGGGGCAAGCTCTTGCATACTTTACGTAAGAGATGTTTAGCACCGATACATCGTTCACAATAGGTGAGAATGGCACAGACACCAGACCATGCCGGAGCTTGGGGTTGCTAGCATAAGGCTTGCCCCGAATCACGTGACGTAACAGTCTCTTTGGTCGGGAGAATACAAAGTAAACACATGCAAAGCATTGGATTAAGTCAGCATTCCAGATTTTGTTCAAATTTATCTCGCAAATGGCTAATTAAACATCCATCGACGAGGGTTTTCTGCTGGTCCCAAAGGGCCAGCCTACAGTCCTCACTGCACTTAAGTTTCATCAAAATCCAAGCATGTAGAAGTTATACATTTTTTTCAAAACTGAACCGAAACTTTAACATATACATACAGGGCTACGCAAAAAGCAGGTGTTGGATTTTGGAGGAATTGGGATAGTTAGTATAACAAGCACTAGATACATACCACCATATGCATCCACAGGAAGTGAGGACCTCATCTTGTACATTGCTGGCTCCCGCAGATCCTCCCGTGAACCTCTGTTGGACAGCGACTCCCCCACGTCACCTTGGGCGGTAGGAATACGCACCGATTCACTGGAAAACTGCCTGCCACTGTTAACTTCATTGTTATTGTTCTCCTGTACTGCATCAGGTGTGTTGTTTGATGATGCAACGGGGGGAGATTGCGGGGCAGGGGACGATCCACTGAGATTCTCAGCTGCACCCTCAGGAGTATCTTCGACGGTTGGCTCCTGATCAGGAGGTTGTTGGGATGCGGAGACCTTGTCATGGGCATCTTCTGGTGCAACTTCAGCATCTTCAACTTGGTTGGCACTTGTATTCTCTTCAGCTATTGCCTGATCATTATCCAAAGCCTGATTCTCTTTTGAATCATCACCTGCTGGGGACATCACAACTACCTCCTCAGTCACTTCATCATCTAAAACTTGATCTTGCTCTTGCGGCTCGGACTGTCTGGCATCAGCCTCTTCAGGGTCACGTTGTGCACTGTCAGGCTTACTGTCCTCTGGAACTTTCTCTGCATTTTCGGGATCACTCGCTCCTGGGCTGCTCGAGTCCTGCCCAGGTGGAATGGATTCCTGGTCTGTTGGTTCAGTGTCTGGACCCTGATGAGGCGCTGCACTGTCCGAGTCCTGGTTGAGTGAGTCATTGTTGGTGTCCTCATTTATAGATGGGCTATTAGCATCAGCATCTTGATCCAGTTTGCTGGTGCTTGCATCCTCATTGGATGGACTTGCGTTCAGGTTCTGGCTCACGTTGCTATTTGCATCCTGGCCGGGGGAGTCTGGGTTCGAATCCTGGCTTTGTTGATTGTCGCTTTGGTCCTTATCTGAAAGTGTCACGTTCCTTTTTGCATCTTGGCCGGGGGAGTCTGGGTTCGAATCCTGGCTTTGTTGATTGTCGCTTTGGTCCTTATCTGAAAGTGTCACGTTGCTATTTGCATCTTGGCCGGGGGAGTCTGGGTTCGAATCCTGGCTTTGTTGATTGTCGCTTTGTTCCTCATCTGAGAGTGTCTTGTTAGCATTTGTTTTGTTCTCATGATCTGGGCACTGATCTGTTTCTGCAACTTCTGTAAGAAATGTGAAAACATGAACACATAAAAAGGATGATGGTTGAACACATTTTGATAAAGTTTCGAAGAAACAGTCAATATTTTATAAAATTCCCCAAGTCTAATGTAAAAAGTCGAAAAAACTAAAACAAAACACAAATTGCGTCCAAAAAACTGTGAACAAAATTAATGTAGTAAAAAAAGTCTAATGCAAAAAGTCGAAAAAACTAAAACAAAACACAAATTGCGTCAAAAAAACTGTGAACAAAATTAATGTAGTAAAAAAAGGTTGATGATATAAATTAATGTGTAAAATGATGGATTTTAAAGACTAAAAGCTACCTGGTTCTTCTGCTTCATGTGCCTGATGATTTTCTGCAACTACTATCGACTCCTCTGGAACATTTTCTGCGATATTTTCTTCAGCCTCGTTCACCGTTATCCCTGCACTATCATCTTGCTCTGTATCAGGCTGGGCATTGCCAACCACGTCAACACTGGTATTGTCAGGGTGCTGTTCAGCCATTTGCCCACTTTGCTCGGCAGACTTCACTTGTTCCTCAGCCATCATGCCTCAAGTGCATCTTCTTCCTGCACTATATATAATCCATGGAAGGCCATCTGTTACGTTGGAAAACAAATTGAAGGGGTTAACACAAGCAGAAAAAAAATTCATGTGACGAGTGATGTTACTAGTAACTCAACTGGGGAAGAATTCTATACATGGTCATGGACATCACTAATTTTTACCTGTAGTGACCTCAGATTCAGAAAGTGATAACATGTCAAATTTAGCAGGGGAAATATTGAAGCATTTAGGGCCTCCTGAGAAAACACTTGGAATTTTTCAGACGTCTCCTACTGTCCTAGGATTTGTGCACAGGGTGTCAAGTGATGTCCGATCCAGGTAGGCCTATGGAACTCTTTCCCTAAACCATGTAAACTAAACCAAATTGAAAAAAAAATAAGGCCATACATGCCATCATGGCCATAGGCCCCCTAAACCTGAAATATAAAACCAGCTGAAGTGGCGTCTGGACGCTAGGGCCTAGGCCCCCCCCCCTTAGTCTTTCCCAAGCAATATTAAAGCATTGCATACACAACAAAATCTAAGTGAGCCTTTCACTAGGCTAACCCGCAAGCCATTCTAAAGTGCATTTGACTGTTGTTTTGAGCAGCCATGGCATGGCATTGCAATTTGCATTGACTGACTGGGAACCCATTGATCGACTGATGCGGCAGTCTTGTCGAGCCGTAATAAACGTTGTCACTTGAAGACTTTTGGTTAGGATATCGAGCAGTAAAATCCGTTTGTTGCAAGAGCGATTGCACATACGATGATGCACGTATTTATGCCAACTCATAAGTGAAATCAAACATAACGTTTCGCTTTTACCTAGCTCAAATAAGAACTACCACGGACTTTAATGCAGGCAACATCGGTCATGTCAGTGAAATATCCGACTCCCGCGAGACGCCATTTTTTAGTTGCTAGGCACCTTATTTAGCTGGTACTCTGCAGCACGATAGTGTGCGAGAGCGATGAACTTTCGTGTACCATTTACTTTCAGGACGCGTGGTGGCGCTATTCATCTTATTTTGCAAATCGTGGTGTCGTCTGCTTCCCCAAGGTTTTGCCCAATGTGGGACTATAAAATTTCACTCGAAATCTGCAACAAGTTTTCCTTTTGGTATGTGAAAATGTGTACGATACGATACAATTCTGAACAAATTTACACTTGTGCGAGTGCAATGTAAAAGGGCTTACTTCTTCCACGGATAAAATCGACTTGTACCAAAGTGCCATCACCTCTATCTGCCGACTTTAGACGCGTGCCGCGTCAAGTTTCGGCGCGTTGGCAGACGCAGCCGCAGGGCGCGCTAACCGGTACCGGATACGTGCGTGTGTCAGCTGCAGCTGGCGCAGTAAAGATGAAAAAAAAAAGCTTTCGTATTAAAATGTGCTCTTTCCCGTCGACGCTTTACATCCAACGTTTACTGTTTGCTTCATTTGTTCTACAAATCGTCGCCAGACGATCAGAAAGCTGAAGTCAGTGAAGATAACATTGGTACTCCAATTACATATTGTTGCAATAGTGGGCCTTAAGCTTGGTGCTGAAAATAAAATGAGCATCAGTTGCCAACTGAGGGTTATCTACCTCACTTGGGTGATAATGATGAGCATAACTACAACCAGGAAAATGATAGAGGCAACAACACAGGGTAGGTATCTCTGGCATTTCCTACCAAGTGACAAAATTCATCCTAAACTAGTACCGAGGTAAAGGTACAGCCAGCACTTCGTCCTTGTTTCCTTCCATCTTTATTATTTTAGCAACAGAAATCGAGAGTTTATAGATATAACTTGTCTCTGCCGACTCTGGCTTTTTTTCATTGACTGGACACTTCTTTTCTTACCTTTTCTTTTTGCCAACGTTAGTTTGGTTCATCCAGTGGTTTTTGGAAGTATTAAAAATAGTTATGAATAGCTAATTGAATTTGAAAAGTCGGGCCTAAGTCCTACTTTTTGTGTGTGTACCGATTTTGTATTGCAAATTTAAGTTGAATTGGATTTTCAATTTTTTTTGTTCAGATCTGTATCAGGTATCTGCCCCATCGGAAGTCAGCTACCTGGACCCTGTGTTATTTGTCTTCCAGGCTGACTATACAAGGAAACCTCATATCATGTGCTCTTGGGATTTTGATGATGGGCAACGCATGTTCACCACCACAGCTGAATTACAACTGGGGATATCGCACCAGTACTCTAATCCTGGGTATTACACTGTGAGTTTGATTTTTGTCCTCATCATTCCTTCCAGTTGTCCACCTTGGATCAAGTGCTATCCTCAATTAGTGCTAAAAAGGATAATTCCTTTAAAGGGAATACAGTCGACTCTCGTTAGTACAAACTCTGTTAATACCAAATTCTGGTTATAACAAACATAAAGCCTTGGTCCAGACTGTGCATTTATGTGCACAATGAATGGGACTGATGTTCCTCTTAATACAAAATTCTGATATAACAAACAATTTGGCTAGGTCCGAACGAGTTTGTTATAACGAGAGTCCACTGTATACAACATTTGCAAACATCGGAAAACAAAACTACCTTTTTTTTACGAAAAACCTTACTAGGATGTTGGTAAATGACAGTTTAAAGCATCCTGTATAATTATGGCACCAGATGTGAAGTCATTTTCAAGAAAATTGGTATTTTGTATAAATTTCCAACGGTGGTCGGCCGACCACCGTAGGAAAAACCTGACTATTTCTCAACTACTGCTCCAATTTACCAGTCCAAATTTTGTTTGCTATTGGTTACATGTTCATGAACGGGTGCAGGCCAGCTAGAGTGGTTCCATTACCTTACAATTTTCTGGCATCTATAAATTGATCCATTTCATCTTTAGTGGAGTCAGGGAACCAGACTCCTCGAACATTTTTGTTTTTCTTAGTTTTTCCAGCATTTTCGAACACAAAACTTCAAACATGTCAGTGTAACAATATTTGATCTATTATACTAACCCCTCAAATAGTTCATTTCTGAAAATTACAACAATTGCCAATGATGTACATTCCCTTTAAACCCAAAAAACAAAACAAAAACAACAGCACCAAAAACGAGGGCTGAGGTGTTGATTACAAGTTACTACGAGTGCTGCACTTCTACTAATGAGCTATCAAGCCGACCCTGTTATGCCAGTCACTTAGTTTGTCAATAGCTTTGCCCATGGTCAGGAAGGTATCAATATTAGCAGTATTTTTAAACCTGGGGTAGGGAAGTCATGGGTCAGTGAGAGAAGTTTTAGCCCGAATGCCTCTGGCCGTACACTATCACAAGCTCTGTTGTACGTTGTGATAGTGTATGGCCAGAGGCATCCGGGCAAGAGAAGTTTCAGCTTTTTTATTTCAAATTGTCAAATAGAACCACTTGGTGAAACTGACTTGGTCATTTTTTTCCCCCACCCGTACACTAACAAAATATTAATTTAAATATCCAAAATAGTTTCATAAAAACACAAGTAGGATAGAATTTGAAGCACTGAAGAGTCATACAGCTGATCTGTTTGGTCAAGATTCAAAATACACTGATCTACATTCTTTTAAAATTCTGAAATTTGAATTTGGAGTTTCAATTTGAATATTTTAAAGTTGAATTGTGATTTTTGCATTCTAGGTCTTGACATCATGTCTCACGTCACGTGGCTTGATTTATCAAAGCACCACAGTGACCGTTATCAATGATATTGACTGGCTAGAGTGTGTCATCACAGACACCGATGCAGTCCCGCAAGAAATCTACCAGGAAGGGAGTAACATTGTTGTCCACTACCGGCACGAGTATACGGTCGGGTTAGTCTACAGCTTACTCATAGATGATGTGAAGGTGTATGAAGCCACTGCACCAACCCCTAGCAATCCGACCCACGTGGTGCAAGAGAGTCTGATCATAACAAGCCAGCTGCAACAACTGATCCCGCTTGGTAGTCACAATCTGACGCTACGCGTCAGAAATGACCGCGTCGACCTACGATGCCAGAGCGCCTTCACGTTGATGAGCCCTATCTCAGGAGTCAGTCTGGTGTCTAGTCATTCACTTGCGGTCCCTGGGGAAGATGTTGTGCTGACGGTGAAGGCCGAGTCAGGGTTCCCTGCAATGATTGAATGGAGCATCAGGAACGGCTCATCCATGGTCTGGCAGATGTTGGCGGCGAGGCAAGGGAGATTACCTCAAGATGCTGATCAGATAACAACATCCTTATCAGAGAGTGAGTTGAGAAACATCAAACTTCACTTGTCTGTTATTCATTCTAGCAGTGCCTTGTAACACATGAAGCACAACAATTTTCTGGGAGAAATTACTACAATGTATTACATTTTTAAATGTTGTTTTGATATGCCTACCAAAGTACATAACTTTAACCCTAAAAGGGGCGGGGAGGGGGGGTGGGCGTAATCCGCCCCCCCCCTCAACATTTTTTGCGATAGCCTCTAAAAAAATTTTTTTCACGACCCGAGCTGTTATGACTTTTTAGCCTCAAGCTTTGCGCATCTTTTGATACCAAAAACATAAAAATGGGACCACGGGTTGCTGCGTAGCGAAAATTTTTCCGGCGCTATGCGCCGTGAAAACTGAACTTTCACATATACGTTGTGTACACAGAGCAGAATTGCCATTCGTACATATGAATAATTAATTAGCCATAATTCCAAAACCCTTTGACCTATAGTCATGAAATTTCTTGGGTATGTTTAGGAAGAGTTGCTCTATGCATGTACTGAGTTTCTTTCGTCACTCTATGGCCGAGTTATTGGATTTTGATGGGCAAGTCCGTCCTGGCTAGCTTGGTGGCTGAGTAGTAAGGCTTCCATATTAGTAAGCAGGAGGTTGTTAGCTCGAGTCAAAACTGATCTTCTAACAAGTTTTTGAAAAGCACTTTGCAGTCATGCCAGTTAACTGCAAAGCCAAATACAAGAAAGCAGTCAGAGAGCGCAAACCTCTGCCAAGGCTAAACAATTCCCTGCCATATTGTCAGTATACCTGAAAGAAATACTCGCATAAATGGTGACGAATCCTTAAAAGAAATCCTGGATCCAGACCCAGATCCGGATCACTTCCAAAACTAATCGATTTGTACTTGTACCAAGGACCACCCCTAAAAAATGTTTTCATGTAAATCCGTCCATAACTTTTTGAGTTATCTTAACAGACAAACCAACCAACAAACTAACCAAATCGGACGAAAACATAACCTCCTTAGCGGAGGTAATAAACTGTAGGTACTCCAGCAAAATAGCATGGGTTGTAGTAGTTTTCGAACATACAGTGATTGCAATCATCCTCGATCCACAGTTGGCGAGTTCCAAATCTGTGCCAGGGTCTACAATAACTTCACTTCCGAGGAAGCCTGCACCGACATTGCCTCCCAGTATCCTGTTACGTCCATAGTACTGGCATCAAATGCTCCCATTAACTTCGCAGTGGAGGACAGGGTTGACTTCTCTGTGGAGTTTTTGGATAGACCCATTCCTACTAGTATGAGGTACTCAATGGAGTTTGGAGATGGTACAATTGGTGAGCATTCTGAAACAGATCTGGACTTGATGCTTAAAGTAGTGCAAGTTAATATCATTTTATGAGAAAGATTTTTTTAAGAAGCATATTCAGGAAGTCTTATGAAGCTTATTCTATGGAATTAATGGGATATTTTGCAGAGAGAGAAAAAAATACAGGATGAATTTGTTCATTGCCAATTGTGCAAAAAGGCCAGCAGTCTAGTGAACAATACGGGGGATGACCTAGCTTTCAGGAAACTGGGGGTTGATATGAAAGGGGGGGGGGGAGGGTTTTGAGTGAAGGTGTTCGAAATGCATGCTCTGCTAGGGGGTCTGGGGGCATGCCCCCTCCCCATGCCCTTTTTCAGAGAATGTTGAAATCTACGATGCTTTCTCCTGCATTCTAAGACACTTGGAGAATAATTTGAGGGACTTTAGCAGTCCAATTATTTTTTGTGGCCCAAGTTTACTAGTTTCATTACATTATTCAACGGGGTTGCAACCCCCGTACCCCCCCTCCCAGATCCGCTACTGCACTGACATGTACTTGCCTTTACGCAAACGTGTGATTTGTCCTTTTATTCAAGTAACTTTATTCCATATTAAACAGGTTTCTTCAGCTTAAATGGTGTATTCTGAACTTACTTGGGTTTCATACTGTTACCATGAATCTTTGTTCGTCTATATTTCTCTGTTTATGTTCATCTGTTCAGATAATTCCTCAGTGGTCGGGATCACACCCGTGAGTCCAGTCCTCACCACCCCCCACACCTACACCACAGCAGGCATCTACCATGCTAAACTGCATGTCTACAATGACCTTAGCTCTATCTTGGATGACATCAGTGTGGCAGTACTGCAGCCAATCACACACCTGAAAATACGTCTCTCCCATCACAGTAAGTTGGTCAATGGAGACATCCTCACTTGCTATGTCCATTTTTTTTCACAGTGTCTATTTATCTATGTCTACTGAAGAATTTCTAAATCGAACCTGTATAAAGTTAAAACCAATTTCAATCTTAGGGCTTACATATGTTTTACCCCTCCTGCTGTTTGAACAGTCACAGACAGTCAAAAAAATCAATCCTCTTCCCCTGCCGTGCCTTTTACACAGGCTAGTCACCAACAGTCAGATCATATTTCCTATATAAGCACTGTGACTAGTCAAATTCAGTCAACAGACAAAAGCAGACAAGAAGTAGGCACCTCAAGCTAAGCAGGCACCAGCATCCTTTGGAAGGGGTTAGAGTAAGGCAAATGGTTGTAAAGCGTATTTATTTGATACAGATTCATCTTTACAACATTACATCTTATGGTGTGATATACCAATGGAGTCACATATCGAAGGCACAATGAAACTAAAAGCAGTTTATGTATTCGAAACAAACCCCATATGTACATTGCCAGCTTGTTGAGTAATTACCCTATGTGTCCAAATGATGTATCATTGGAATGGGTTAGGTATGGTTTGAGTATGAGTGAATGGAAAGAGACTGGTGAGTAATTTGAAACATTTGTATCAAAATGGCTAGTTAGTCTGTTGGTTTGTTCATTAAAAGTTAGTATTGCCTTCAATGTCTTACTATTGGACCATTATGACAGTGTTTGTTTTGTGTGAATCTCCAATGGTTGATGACAGACTTCTGTTGTCTTCCCTGATATAGGTGGAATCTACTTTCCAAGTAGCGAGACGGATTGGTTTTGGCAGGAACCACCGTTCATCCATCCCCTGGTGACAGAAAATGAATATTCATTTCAGCTACAAGGAACTGGCACTGTACAGTACGTCACCTGGACAAACGCTGGGGCAAGCTACGAGAACCACATCAACACTACTAGTAGATCCCTGTTCTACAAGTTTCCCTCCAACGGCACTTTCACGGTACAAGCGACTGCAGGAAACGTCTACTCTACCTTTACAACAGTCGAGGCATCGGTGATGGTACTTGATGCCATTGTGAGTCTTTACCTGATCAGCAACAGTCCCAAAACTGAAGGTGAACCAGTCACATTTCTAGTGCTTGCGGAAAAACTTGGCTCCAACTCGTCGTTCAGCATCAGCTTCGGGGACGGGTATTCGGAGCCGGTGACTGAACCCCAGCGTGACACCGACATGATGCGATTTGTGCCAAAGAATCTCGCCCTGCCGACGGACCCGGCAAAGTCCTACGTCACAGTTATGAACCACACTTACGAAGACGTCGGAGTCTACGCCCCAAGGGTTACCGGCTTAAACGCTGCGATGGAATGGATCGCTATCACCTATGTGTTTGTACAGGATGCTGCCCATATTTGCAGGATACCAGTCATTCACGTTAAAGATGGTGGTAGTAGCTACTACCTGGCAAAGAAATACAGCCGAAGTAAAGCATTCATCTTCGGTGCAGACGTTGAGATAAACTGCCAGCAGGCTAAGAGGGCTCACTACCAGTGGAAGGTATGCACAGTCGACAGTTTATTCACGGTCCCCAGCCCATCCAATGAGGTTAGCCTTCCGCCAAGCGTCAACACACAGGCTGCCGATATGTACATTCCGGGGTTCATCCTGGGCTACGGCATGTACATCTTTCAACTCACCGTTACCTTGGTGATGAAGGATGCGGATGCAGCCAGTGTGGAGAACGTTGCCCATAGTTACATCGAGGTTACCCCGGCTGACCTTGTGGCTAGGATCGGAGGAGGTTCAGCACTGGCAGTTGGTGAGTTGATGTCAACAGTTTTTTTTCCTGGTTATTAATGAAAATCCAAGCTCCAACTTATTATACCCAGATGAAGGTAAACCTATGTACTACATTATACATTTTTGTAAATAGAATGGAATAAAGTTTCCTACCGGTACCTTCTTTGGACCCCAAATCTATTTTTAATAAGCTATTTGAGCACACGATCCCAAAAATACGTTTTCCTAATGCATGACCAGACTTTGTCACATACTCAGCAACCAATGGTAAGCTGGAAAGTTAAACTGGAAAGCTTGTCAGCTTACATAAAAAAAAAGACAACCAAAATTAGACAGGTTGGACTACAAGACTAAATTGGGAACAGCCTTAAATATTGGACAATTAATTAAATAATAATAATAATAATAATAACGGCAATTTATAATGCGCCGGTATCCGCCGTTAATGATGCTCATGGCGCAATACAGTAAGAACAAATCAGAAAATCAAAAACAATGAAATACATGTATAGCTAAACAAAAATATTGAGAGTATTCTGGAACAAGTAAGTCTTCAGGGTAACTTTAAATTGAGAAACCGCTGACAGATTACGAATACCGAGAGGCAGTTTGCTCCATAGATACACTGTGTGTAAAAAGGATCGATCGCCCCAAGAGTTGTGAGTGTGAGGGACAACAAGCAAAGCAGCGTCAGCAGATCTCGAAGTCAGCTGGATATCCAAGCTGAATGGCAAATTCTTCACAGCTAACTTGGAACCTGAACAGCTAAAAACAGAGGCTTGGGCACAGGCATGCTTGGTGATGATGAGCTTCAGATCCGCAAAATTACCTTCTTTTCTATTGATGTTCAAGCAGTCTAGTACCGGCTATAATAAGCACTTTCACGGTAATATGCGCCATCTTGCTTACGGGGAAAATTTACACACGTTGCCGTGTACGCATCGTCAATCGCAAACTTTTGCACTTCCAAGTTATCATGCGTTCATTCTAATATGCGCCCGTGTCTAGCAACGCGTGTTCTTTTTGCCCGGTGATCAAGATGACGCATATCACCGTGAAAGTGCTTATTGCCAGGCAGGCATTCCAACATGCAGTTTGATAATAAATTGATGTTGTTTTCCACCAGGCTGGTATTCCAATATCACACTGGATGCCTCAGACTCCTATGATCCAGACCAGGCACCAGGCACTGCGATGCAGGGCTTCAGTCACGCATGGTACTGTCGCCAATCCAACGAGTCCTTCCCTGAGAACATGACACTAATTTCTCATCAATACCTACCATCAACAGGTTAGCATCTTAGAATCTAGTCATAAGATTTGTTTTCTATCCGGAAGTGCAGCTGGTGATATTGGTGTAATACTTTAATGCTGTGATGCTGGGGTGTTATATTTAGAATTTGATGCAAAGTTGTGTATTTACAACAATTTTAAAACGTGACCGGTATTTTTAAAGGGAATGTACATCATTGGTTTTTGCTGTAATTCTCAGAAATGAACTATTTGAGGGGTTACTATGATAGATCAAATATTGTTCCACTGATATGTTTGAAGTTTTGTGTTCGAAAATGCTGGAAAACCAAGAAAAACGCAAATGGTGGAGTAGTCTGGTTCCCTGACTCCACTAAAGATAAAATGGATCAATTTATACATGCCGGAAATTCGTAAGGTATGGGAACCAGTCTAGCTGGCCTGCACCCGTTCATGAACATGTAACCAATAGCAAACAAAATTTGGACTGAAAAAAATGGTGAAGTTAGAGCAGTAGTTGAAAAATAGTTAGGTTTTTCCAACGGTGGTCGGCCGACCACTGTTGGAAATGTATACAAAAATTCAATTTTCTTGAAAATTCAATTTTCTTGAAACACCAGGTGCCATAATTTTACAGGATGCTTTAGACTGTCATTTACCAACTTCCTAGTAAGGTATTTCATAAAATCTTGGTAATTTTATTTTTCGATGTTTGCAAATGTTGTATATTCCCTTTAAGTATGTGATGACAACTTAACAATTATGAGATATGCCCAACATGTGACTTAAGATCCTTTAGATGAAGTTGCACATCATTATAAAGAGGAGGTAGTTGAAGTGAAGTCCTATTCCAGGGTTTGACTTGAGCGGTAGCCAGCTAGCCAAATACTTGTCATAACAGTGGTGGGCTAGTCAAACTATTCCCTAAGTAGCCCGGCTGCCGAGTCAAAAATGATTGGGCTACGGCAAAGATGAAAGGACAGGAAGAAACAATTAATTAAATTCAAAAAGCAAACCTGTATCAATTTGTGTCTAATTTTATTAACTGTTTAGGCTTAAATTATTAGATCTGTTTATTAAAACCACTGACAAGATTGCCTCAGGATACACATTTTAGATTTATGCACCTTGTTGTTTATAAGACACCTTTTAAAAGGAAAACATGCGGGCTAGTGAAAATGCCTGTGGGCTAGTTAAGAGTCTGTTTCAGTAGCCCGGCTGGCTAGTGAAAAAAAACAAGTTGAGGTCGAACCCTGTATTTCAGATTTTTTGTTTTTTACAGAATAATGTGCATCATATCGCTGAAGTACTGCCGTTTATGTTGCCAAACTTCTTGTGTAGATTTTTCTCATAGCAAGTTGACACAAAGGACATTTAGATTGAAAACATCTGAATGTTCTTTAACTTACTAAAGCTTACTTTAACAAAAATATTGCTCATCACTATTTCAATTATGCTAAAACCATGATTTCAGGTGGCTGTTTTGGGAGAGGATTCCTTCTGTCAGAGACCAGTAATCACTCGGTGATCATTCCAGCACAGACACTGGAAGGCAGCCAAAATTATGTCATCCTTCTGAAATTGTCAAAGACTGGTCGCAGGAATGCATACGCTGAGCAGACAATTACCATCCTCCCTGGACATCCAAATACCATTTATATCAGGTAAATTGAAATGCACATTCATGAATTCGGAATGCGGAATTCCGGATTTTAAAAAAAATCTCACAAAATTCCATTTTTTCCGGCCGTCAAATTAACCAGAAAAAGAGAAGAAAAACTGTGGAAATGCGTTGATTTTTACCTCGATTTAGTACATTAGGCGTGCGCATGGCACAACGTTGTTCGTTAAAGTAGTCTTAAAAACAGTCTTTGTGTATGTTGTTGCCGAGCCTGCATGCGATACAAGATGCCAACGTACTTGCACGCAGTATACAACGGCGCCTCGCGCGTGCTTCACTGCGTGCGGGCGTGTTGTGTGCTATAAGCACACGTAGCATTCATCAGCCTGGAAATCAAGTCTATCATTTCAGCTATCGGTGGTTTCCGATCGCAGTGATATATGTGAATACAAAAAATGCGGGTACCAACCATGTTTTCGTTGAGCGCATCGCGTAGTGCCAGGATCATGTACACCGACAGCAGTGTTGTGGAATCGTGCATGTTTCGTGTCGAATATTACGTTGGAAATTCGGGTAGGCAGAATAAATATTAGGAATATGGAAAAAGTCAAAGTGATTGAACGAACCGACAGCTTTAAAGGCCATAGAAGCAAAATTAAAAAATAAACAGAACTTGGCTTGGCTACAAGATAAAAGACACAAAGTGGCTTTTTCACACACAAAAAAAGTTCCGTTTTTTCCAAGCAGCCGTTCCGTTTTTTTTCAAGCAGACCCTGTGGCATCTCTGATTTTTGGAAAGTGCATGCTCACAATATCCTCCCTAGCGTCCGCACCAAGGGGCGTGAAATTGGCGAGAAAGTTTTTATCACGCTGAGAGTTCATTGAGATGCTTTAACCAGGCCCACTACTCCAGATGCATTAAGGTTTAACTATTCAGTTTGACGTTTAGAGCAACTGACATGTTATAGACGAGCTATTACCGCACTTAGTTCAATTAAGTTTGGCGTGGCAGTAGCACGGCGTCCTAAGAACGGGCCCTAAGGATTAGACCACCGGGAGGAACTTTTGAATGCACGGCCGACAGTGCCAGATGCTTATGCCTGATGCTTTGTGCAGATTCAGAATAAAATTAGTTGTGCGTATGTACTGTGCGCCAAACACACGCAAACCAGTAGTGCAGCAATATGTCCCTCTCACTGGTATGGGGCTGTCAAAAGTGGTCACAATAATGCCATCTGCTGTTCTTTCACGGAATCCATAGTGCAAAATAGATCCAACCGTTCTTACTCAGTGAGGATCCTGTAGTGAGTGGCCCTTGTCATTGCTGGTGCATAATATTATTGCCGTGCTAACACCCCAATGTAATGACGTAAATGGCCAACAGACAGTGGGCAGACCAGCCCCATAGAATCCTTGTTGAACACATTTACTTGTATAAATCAATATAAGGTTTTGCCCTTCACCGATGTATAAACACTGTATACTCAGAGTGTTACTTCCTTAGTAAAAGTTGGAAAAAATCACTCGGGTGGGACTCGAACCCATGACCTCCTGCTTTCTAGTGCAGACGTCTTACCACTCGACCACCGAGCTTGCGGAATCCGTTGGCTGGTTCGAATCTGATGTACATGTAGCAGCCGGTGCCGCAATTAAACTATTTATGAGATGAATTTGCGTCGGGGTGATGTAAATCAAGATTAGGTTTTGCCCTTCACCGACGTATAGACACTGTATACTCAGTGTGTTACCTCCAGAGTGAAAGTTGGAAAAAATCATTCGGGTGGGACTCGAACCCACGACCTCCTTTCAAGTGCACATTTACTTGTATTGTAATTTATCCCAAAGGGAGTTTGTGCACAACGGTAACTGTGGTTCACATGTGCAAGTTTACTCCATATCTACCCATTGAATCAGAGACAAAATTATAAGTCAGCGCTGTATTAAAATTAACCTCAGTGTAAACTCAACTCTGTTTTCACCATAGAGCTATATTAAATTACTAGAGCGCGAACTTCGTGTACAAAGTAATGCCTGCTGGGTGCATCCATGTTTGTGCACAAACCTATGGAGACCTAGAAATTTTGTACGGCTTTTGTACGGCTATTTGCATATCTGCGTTTGTATTCCATACCGGTGCGTTATCGAAGCCTATACGCCCAAAACCGAAACGCACGATCAGCAAATGAGCGTGTTATTTTGCTCTACACAAACAGCGCAACGCGTGCGCGTATTCGATGCAGATGCTTTTTTGATCCGTCAATGAAACGCTTAAGTTGTTTGCGTATGTCCTACTTGCGCGTTGCATGTAGAATACACTTTCAAAATTCAATCCATCTAATTTCATTATGTTCTACAAACACGCACATGAATTCAAAATGTCTGCGCCCAGGACGGCTTCAAAGCGTCTCCGCACGCAGAATGACAAGTTAGCGCTCTAGTAATTTAATATAGCTCTATGGTTTTCACTCACCCACTATGCCTTCATGATGAGCAGGTGCCTGATGAACTGTGGATCCCAGCTCAACCCATCGGCCCGACTGGTCCTGGCTGGACTGTGCCCTGACTGCACGGCTTCCGCACAACCTTACTTTGAATGGACGCTGAGATCAAGTAACCAGACTACAGCGGTGCAGACCTTAGACTGGGCCAGGGACACCACAACTGGACAGCACGGCTCTTACCTTGCCATCAATGCTGGGGTTTTTGCTGGATCTAGCAATGAGATGTACACCATACACCTACAAAGTGAGATAACTTGGACTCTGAAATGGTGAACCCGTGGTATAACTGAAGGGTGGCATGGGGGTGGCCTTGTGATGCCACTCAGAAATTGGGGAAGGCGTCAATGAGTTTTTAATGGTTAAAAACGCAGTGTCTCCCCCTTCAGAAAATGAGTTTTCCCCTCCAGAAAATAAGTTCCCCCTATAAAGTGCCCCCCCCCCTGCAAAATGGACCCCTTTTACACTACCTGGTGAAAAGTGGTGTATGGTTGCTTTTAAGGGAAGTCTCAAGAAGTAATGAGAAAATACCAGGATCAATCCTAACTATGCTGCGATCAACCACAGTAGCATCAAAGTGATCCGACAAAAAAAAATCTTGATTTTACCTTAATTTTTAAGTTGAACAAAGAAATTGACTGGAGCGGGGTTTGAACCTGCGACCTCTGGATTGCTGTTCTGGTGCTCTACCAACTGAGCTTTCCAGCCCTTTGTTGGTGGTTCCTCATTTAATCAATGTCTTTGTTCAAGGGTTGCTAGTTTAAAGCCACAAACCTGTATATGCCATGTAGCCGGGGATCAAGCCCGAAGTCTCGATGCTAGCAACAAATGCTGCAAACCTGGGAAATAGCAAACGGGGATCACTTTTTCTTTAAGATAATTATATTTTGCATTGATGTATTGACTGGAATGAACGCTGAAATCCTAACATGTGACTTAAAGGGAATATACATCATTTGCTTTTGCTGTAATTTTCAGAAATGGATGGAATTGGGGTGTTTGAAATATATAGCAGATATAGTTACGCCGACTTTTTTGAGGTTCTGGGTTCAAAAATGCTATAAAAACCAAGAAAAACAATCATTTTCCTGTAGTCTGGTTCCCTGACTCCATTTAAGAAGAAACAAGGCAGTTTACATACATTGGGGAATTGTAAGGTCAGGGAACCAGTCTAGCTGGCTTGTACCCGTTCATAGGTGTGTAATCGATTGCAAACAAGTGCGATGGTCAACTGGGGCCAGTATTTGAAAAAAAAAGCCAGTTTTTTTCCAACGCTGATCGGCCGATCAGCGTTGGAAATTGATACAAAAATACCACTTTTCTTGAAAACGACAGTATAGCAGGTGCCATGATTTTACAGGATGCTTTACACTGTCATTCACTAACAGTCCAGCAAGGTATTTTAAAATGATTTGGTAGTTTTATTTTTTGATGTTTGCAAATGTTGTATTTTCCCTTTACATTTACTTACATTTACTTAACATTTACTTACATTTCTTATTATACAGTGCAGAGCAGGAGTGGGTCTATCAGCTTTGCAGAGTACACGTTCACAACAAACACCCCACCGACGGTGGGCAACTGCTCCATCACGCCAACAGAGGGGGTTGTCCTGACAACACGCTTCTCCATCATCTGTGAGCACTTCGAGGACATCCACACCCCGTTGACGTACGAGGCGCACACTGTAACGGGAGCGGAGAGGTCTGTTGGGGTCAGCTCGCTTGATGCGTCGGTGGAAGGTTGGTTTCTGCAAAAATGGAAGTGACAGTTATGATTATTTAGATTCAGATTTACTTGGTGCTTCTCCAAACTGTCAACTATTTCAACCGTCTTAAAGCCAGAGTCCATCACTTGCAGCTATCCAAAAAAGTAACTGGCATAATTATTGTTGAAAAACATACTGGTTGAAAGATAGTAAGGGAACTAAACTCCCTGTGAAATTATTCTTTCTGGCAAGCTCTCATTTTGAAGAAATCAACGAAAGAAGGCCTTTCCAACGGTGCGTCTTAAGAATTAGTAGTTCGTTTTGATATTTGGTGCAGCACGTGCAAGCATTGGCAGGACGCACAGGCGCGCACGGTTGCTATAATTCGTCGGATCAGTGCGCGATATCACGTAAAGCTAAAATTCAAAACAATTCAAAACATGATTTAGCAACTTTTGATTTGAAATTGAGATCCTAGAATGCTGTTTTTCTCAAAATATACAGCTGAAGCTGAGCTGAAACTTCATCAGGTTAGTTGTTCAGTATCCTTCATTAAATTTTGAAAACTTTTGTTGGTTCAAATGAACAAAATGCACCAATTACAAATGATGGACTATGTCTTTAAGCCGTTTTGATTTTTGGAGCCTTACAGTGCAGTGTTATCCTATTAAAACTGGAAGCCGAATTTGCTATCTTCTCATTGCTCCATTTCCCTTCATTCAGGTACTCTACTGTTCTATGGAGTAGACCCTAACATTCCATCAACCTTCCTCCCTCTCGGCCGACCCAGCCAAGACTACAAGGTGGACATCAAGATTAAAGTGACGGATTCCCTAGGTGCAAGTGTCTACACTTGGTTATCTGCAAAAGTGAGTACACTTCACCCTTGACATAGGGGAACATCTCAAAAGTCGGAACGTTCCCGGAACGTTCCTTTATTAAAGGAACACTGTGTTCCCATCGGGAAGGCACTGTGTTCTCAGTGTGTTCCCAACTGGAACATGCCATTCCCGGATAAGCATGCACGCGCATAGACCAAGGTTCCTAAACGGGAACAGCTGGCATTCCCGGGCTGTTCCCCAGTGGGATCAACACATGTTCCCAGTCGGAACAGGCGATGTTCCCCGTTGGAATGTTCCTTTAATGGGAAAATACAACATTTGCAAACATCAAAAAATAAAACTACCAAATTATTTTGAAATACCTTGCTGGACTGTTAGTGAATGAGAGTGTAAAGCATCCTGTAAAATCATGGCACCTGGTATACTGTCATTTTCAAGAAAAGTGGTATTTTTGTTTCAATTTCCAACGCTGATCGGCCGATCAGCGTTGGAAACAACTGGCTTTTTTTCAAATACTTGCCCCAATTGACCATCGCATTTGTTTGCAATCGATTACACACCTATAAACGGGTACAAGCTAGCTAGACTGGTTCACTGACCTTACAATTCCCCAATTTATATAAACTGCTCTGTTTCTTCTTAAACGGAGTCAGGGAACCAGACTACAGGAAAATTATTGTTTTTCTTGGTTTTTATAGCATTTTCGAACCCAAAACTTCAAAAAAGTCAGTGTGACAATATTTGCTTTATATTACCAACCCCCCAATTCCATCCATTTCTGAAAATTACAGCAAAAGCAAATGATGTATATTCCCTTTAATTAGGATTTAACTTGGTACTACAGATGCTTGTAAGGTATCCAGAAATTGAGGAGTGGTGCAGTTCAGTTGGTCATATTTTCCATTACCCGAGGCCATATCATGCATGCAAACCAGTGCACACACACAATGCATCCATCTTGACTCGTGACTTGGACTTGATTCTGACTCGAGTCCCAAAAATACGTATTTAATTGAAACCAAAGGATTTTATATTAGACCGTACTGTGTGTCGTCTTTTGAAGTTGCGCAACCTTTGCAAAAACACTACACCGTTCTCTTCATGCATCCTTGTAGGATTGTTTTCTTTACTCTACCCGTCCACCGATGAGATTTTGTGTCAGTTTTTTCTTAGATTTTTTTTAGTGACTTGATCATGACTTGGACTTGGACTCAACTTTTTTTTTATTATTCTGGTTTATTCAAATAAAAACACGAGGTAGGCAGCCATAAAAGAGTCGCTGATATAACCACGTTTACACTTTACAGGAATTAAAAAATGGTTAAATAGCAGTTAAAAGGAGTAGAAGCATACAATTACAACAAACAAACTTTCACGAACAAACTTTCATTCGTGAAACAAACTTTCACGAATCGTGACTTGGACTGGGACTCCAGCTAAATGACTCAGGACTAGGACTCGACAATGCAGGACTCGGACTCGACTCTGAGCACACGGACTGGAGGTTCCAGGACTTCAGAGTCTATGGAGTCCACATGAGAACATAAAGTAATCTCTCTGCTTCGACAGGTACAGGAGGCTGAAAGCAGCGACGTAGAGGCACTAGCCCTGCAACTGACCTCGGACGAGGACTCCCAACTGAACCAGCTGTTGGGAGAAGGCAACATCCAGACAGCTACACAGGTCATCACTAGTGTCAGCTCCATGTTGAATCAGGAGTCCGAGAGGGACAGTCAGCATGAGGACGAGGGGGAAGATGAACAGACTGACGGGGAGCAACACCAAGTAGAACTAGAACAGAAGAAACAGAAAAGAGTGCAGGTGAATCATCCATCAAATTCAAAATAAAGATACAGTTGAACATTGCTATACCGAACATAGTCCTTGGCTACCTATTTTTTTGTATAAAACGTACCGAACATTGTAGGTGAAAAATGTCAACAGAAGAGCGACAAGTGGCTATTATTTCCCCATGGAATAGAAGGGAAATGCCACCCATTGCTGTAGGTACTAAGCTAAAAAAAACTGTGTAATTACATAATTCAATAGTCGGCACGTGTTCAAAGTCGTCTTTCAGTAACTACAAGGTCGTGCATGGTGAAGTTCTGAAGGGCGCTATATTTATTGAAAAGTGAGCACTGGCAGCTTAAAGCTATAGTCCATCATTTGTAATTAGTGCCTTTTGTTCGTTTGAAGCAACAAAAGTGTTCAAAATCCAATGAAGGATACTGAGCAACTAACCTGATGAAGTTTCAGCTAAGCTTCAGCCGTACATTCCGAGAAAAACAGCATTCTAAGATCTCAATTTCAAATCAAAAGTTACTGAATCATGTTTTGAATTGTTTTGAATTGCAGCTATACGCGACGTCACGCACTGATCCGACGAATTACAACAACCGCGCGCGCGTGTGCGTCGTTCCAATACTTGTGCGCGCTGCGCTGAATAACAAAACGAACTACTAATTTAAATTTTCCTACGGTGCTTTTTAAGAATCACCGTTGGAAATGCCTTCTTTCGTTGATTACTTCAAAATGACAGCTTCCCAGAAAGAATAATTTCACAGGGAGTTTAGTTCCCTTACTATCTTTCAACCAAGTATGTTTTTCAACAATAATTACGCCAGTTACTTTTCGGATGGCTGCAAATGATGGACTATAGCTTTAAAATCGCTATACTGAATGATCGCTGTTACAAACAATTTCTGTGGATCCCGCGATGTTCGTTATAGCGGCGTTTCACTGTGCATGTAAATCCAGGGATGTAGTTGATGAGTCCATTACAAGTCCACCACAAGTCCAGTCACAAGTAAATCACAACTCCGGTCACCAGTCACAAGCAACACTGGGTAAACAATATGAAAGGAATGCCTTTGTCTCAGTTTCATTTGATGAGCTTGAGATTTGCATTGGGACTGGAGGACTAGTGATGGACTTGGAGGGACTTACAGGGACTTGTGATGGACTCAACTACATCGGAGTATCAAAATAATGTATCTAAGACCTGGGTAATATTGTGAGTAGGCACACTTAGCACACAGTGCAATAACTGAGATCCTGCTAGAAGCCAATATTAAAACACTGTCACTATATGTTTTTGCTTACCCCAACGCTCTGTACATCACTTTTCAATTTGGGTTTTTCTTCCAGGCTAGGGAGTCACTTCTTGACATGCTGAGTAATGTGGAAGTGAATAGCTTGGAATCCATACAACTCACCTCATCTGCCATCTCTCGGGTTACCAGTGAAGTGGAGGAGATATCTCCTCATGCGCAGGTACCATATTCTTCTCATTGAAATGTGCTGACTGGTCAGTGCAGCTTGATAAATATTGACATAGACATGTCTGTTCAGTAACCTTTTGATTGTTGCTTGAAATTAAGGGCTGTTGGAGGATTGCAGCTGTAGTTACATTGAGGACCCGCTTACTCTCTACTTAAATACATGTAGATCCTTCTTAGTAACCCAACATTTTTGTTTCCAAAAGGTTTCATGTCGTCTTTCGTTCTATTACCTTCATATTTGTGAATGCATTTAATCTATATAGCAATTGACCTATTTGCCGTTTGCGAGTTAGCCACACCCCTTAGACAACCCTGTGGAAGTTTGTACATTAAGTTTTGTTTGTCTAAAATTTTGTGCATTCCGTGTCCATAAATTGGACAATATTTCACAAGCTGCGTTGACGTGATTCTACCGCGATAGGTTAATTAGGCAGTTTATGGTGTGTGACAACTTCGTCACAGGAACAAACACCCGTCAGTTCTCAACAATTTCCCAACACGTTACAAAAGCGTATTTTTAACACACACGGCTGGATGGCATCTTGTCTTACAGGTGTCTACTGCTTCTGCCTTCTTGAGCATGGGTTCCCGGCTGAAGGAGCAGGCTGATACGGGAGTGGGCGGAGAGGCAGTTGAAGGGGCAGCGATGTAAGCTACCCCTGTACATGTAGCTGTGTCCTTGCAAATCTGTATGCATGCAGAGCGTTCATCAATAATAATAATAATAATATTTATTTGTGCACAAGTCTGGGCATGTCTCCCAAATGTCCAAACATTTGGGAGACATCCCCATTGACTTGTGCACAAAACTTTTCAAACTTAAATGTGCCCCAACCCAATATTCCCTTGTCCTTTTCCCATGAATTTCGGTATGTTTACTTACTAGACCACGAGCAACAAATATAATCTAATTGCGGCAGTAAAATTTTGCCCGGGGCTGTGACCTAAGGGAGACATGAAAATGTCTCCCTAATGACCGGTGTCTCATCTTGCGAATAAATTACGATAACGTGTCTCCTTAACGGTACCATTACACGTATAATTTGGGAGGCTAATCATCCTTACTCGCAGCTGAGAAGCTGAATTGCGAAGGGCACGGCTACAACGTAGTCGAGCCGCTGGCAAGTAAAGACGCCTATGGCAGCCAGCCACATCAACAAATATATGACCACGGAGCACAGCCTGAGATTGAAAGTGTTTGATCAATCTGTAATTTCAGGGGAAAAATTGAGATAGTGTCCAAAAATGTAGATACATGTATCTTGCAAAAGTTATAAAGACTGGTGAAAATAATGCAGCCTTCTTGATGAGTTCTCTAACATGTAGATTTGAACATAAGAGCCAAATTTGATTGTGTATTGTGGTCATCTAGCAGTGAAAAGTGGATTTAGTCTGTGCTTAAGAGTGGTACAATTGTGCTATACTGCATACTGCTCACCCAGAGACTTAACAGTTATGCAGGTGAGTAAACAGCATGATCCTGGTAACATGAATCTATCTATCAACTCTCGCTGTATGACATACTTTTTAAAATGCTCTATCTGTGAGTGTCCCTTTTTGTCTCATCAGGTTCATGGTATCGGGATTGTCCAACATCATGACTTCTGCCAACTTCAGACAAACTGAAAATGGCTCAGACGTTCAGCTGCTATTAGATAACGAGAAGGCTGAACAGGTAAAGCTTCACCACCTACAGCAGTATCATTTATTATTTCTGAAAACCTATAATGAATTGACCTTATATTTTTATATCAAAGAAGTTACAGACTAATTTTTATTTGTTAGAAAGTGATTTCACTTGACCTGAGTTGTGACTTAAGCTTGAGCTGGCATAAGTGACTTAACTGGTGGCTTGAGCTGAAGTTGACTACAAATCTGCTGAACCACCAGGATCCAATTCCCAAAGCACACAGATTAGCCTCGCCCAAAATATGAACCTTACCAACACAGGTTATCAGCCACATTGCTTGTGAAAGGCTCACAGCTAGCTTTCACCAACAGCCTCAAAAACCTCTGAGCCAATCTGCCTGCATATGGGCGCCATGCGAGAAAAAGCGAGGGTGTTTTTTTTTTACCACTTTCGAGAGCCCAGTGGACGGAACACACTGCATGCGCGTACCAGTTTGCACGCACGTAACATGAAGCGCACACAACTTATTTTACAATGTGCACATTGCCAGAGTGTCTTCGCATGAGCGTCAGGCGTCGTTGACAGTGTGTTGATGCCCCTCCCTGTGGTCATCCCCAAACTCTCCCTTTCTTACAGTTGAGTGGGTACTTGCGCATTGAGCCCATAGACTCAGTTTACAAGTACATGTTGAACAGTTAAAATGAAGAACATTGACAACCATTGCCACTGTGTGCCCAGGGTCAGGAACGTATCTCTCATATGAAGATGCCTTAGGTTTATATTAGTGCAAATTCAGAAGGCACATTTCCCTCACTGGCTGTCACCAGTCTGCCACACAGCACTCTGTACTTTTCCATCCATACACTGCCAAGTATTCTCTTTCTCACTCTTCCTTAGACTCGTAATGTTACCCTGGTCTCCCTGCACGCGCTGGATGACGTCCAGACAGCCATCCTTCTCAACAAGGTGCCCGGGGAGCAGCCCACCGTCCTACAGACCGACTCGCTGTCAGTCATCCTGCAGAGGCAGGAGAAGAGGAATCTTGACGGACTGGTGCTGCAGACGGAGAACTCAGACGTGGTCTTCAGATTGCCAGCTGGGTTAAGCACAGCTATCGACCAGCACCGAGCATCCTCATATGATGAAGTCATTGATACACAGGTGTGATGTGTAAACTTTGAATGAAATATCATGAAACGCATTTTAAACATCTTACTTACAGGAAGCATGTACCTTTTTTCCAGTACAAAACATGTTAAAGGGAAGATACAACATTAGCAAACATCAAAAAAACGAAATGATCAAATTATCACGTAATACCTTACTGAATTGCTAGGGATTGACAGTCTAAAGTATCCTGTTAAATCATGGCTCCTGGTGTGCTGACATTTTCAAGAAAAACTGTATTTTTCCAACGCTGGTCGGCCGACTAGCGTTGGAAAAAAACTGGCTTTTTTCTAAAAATTTCATATTTAGTTATTCCGCATTTTCTTTGCAATAGATTACACACATGTGAAGGGGTACAAACCTGCTTGAGTGATTCTTTGACCTAACAATTCCCCAAAGTCTTTACGTTTCTCCGTGTCATCTAAAGTGGGGTCAGGGAACCAGCCTACAAGAAAATGACTGGTTTTCTTGGGTTTTTTTCCAGCATAAACAAGCCCAAAATGTGAAACAAGTCAGTTTAACAATATTTGCTATAACATGCTAATCCTCCATTCCCTTTAATAATAATATCGTGCTTATATAGCGCTTTATACCAAAGGTCTCAAAGGACTTCACAATTATCACCCCGTTCATCAGGCCATGAGACCAGTTTATGCAGCAGCTCGAGATCAGTGCATCCTGGTCTCTACCTTCACAGGTACCCATTTATACTACTGGGTGGAGTGAGGCAAGTGTCTGATCCAAGAACACAACCACCAGGGTTCCCCGTCAGGGTTCGAACCCACGTACTGTGGTACGCAAGTTGAACACTGTTACCAATGGACCACAGTGCTCCACATCATATGTTGATTGCTGATTGTGATGATCGATTTTAACCAAAGACGGTTCAACAAAATGACAAAGAACATCCCTCGAGTAATAGCTACCTTTGTTTATACGGCCTGCACCCGATTTCACGAAGCGCTGCGACGCGTCGCAACTCGAGTTACGACTTGTAACACGTCGCAACTCGCGACGCGTCGTATCTTCCATTTCACGAAAGTTGCGATGTGTTGAACACGTCGTAAGTTCCTTGACAACGGCTTAAAACACGTCGCAAGTTACGACGTGTCTAGTGGTCGTTGCAAAATACGAAGAGTCATTTCTAAGCCAGTTTTATGCCATAAACATTACATTTACGAGATTACATTACATTACATTACATTATGAAATTTCAAAGTAGCTACACAGTCCACTGAGAGCTTGTTTTCCTTCAAAATTGCATCGCACGACCGCCATTTTGTTTTACGTTTTAACAAATTTCGAGCTGAGATCCGACGACTCTTTGTTGAATATCAGACGACTATTTACTGTACGCCGACTAAAGACATAAAACAGTCACCGAGTTGTGCTATAAATGCACTTACGACGTGTTGCACTTACGACGTGTTTAGTGAAATGGATCGCAGGACGCGTCGCAGCTGCGACGCATCGTAGAGATACGACGCGTCGCAGCGCTGCGATGCATCGTAAGTTACGAAGAGTTTGATGAAATCGGGTGCTGGTCTTGTAAAGGTCTAGTCTTAGGAGCTTTCCGAAATGGTTCATGATGTGCCAGACCAATTTCTGACCGATATTTCACAAAACTATAGTGCATACCTGCCCTCTCTGAAGTGCAATCCTATGTGAATGCAAACTAATACAATCATATGGTACAGGGGTCTCAGTTTGGATATAACATTTGCACTGCTTGTGCTGAACATGCAAGGATATGTGTAGGGACCACAGAACTAACCTATCGTTTTCACTTTCAATGTTCAATAACATATATAATCTCACGCAACTTGTCAAGGTGTTTTCATTTTCTCCCGTAGATTCACCACTTTCAACAAAATCCCTTTACTTGGACTGAGAGTAGCAGCATGGTGACAAGTCATGTGACTAGCCTGAGACTGGGACACGGCAGCGACCAATCAGATATCGCCGTCCAGAGACTGCCACAAGACGTGGAAATAATAGTGACCAATGGCGACACTGCCAAGCCAGTCCTCCTCCAACCGCTGACCAATCAGCAAGGCAATCAAACAATCTATGCATTCAATTTGACCAATCAGGATGCAGCAGTCATTGTCAGGGTCCAACTGAACCAATCATCGGAGCTGACAGAAATACCCCGTCTGAGTTTATGCCTTCAACTTGAACTGGCAACTAACGACACCAGCTCACAATGCAATGCTTCAGTGACTATGCCGCAGAATGTGACAGACTCGCATTTCTCACTGAATAACACAAACATGACCTTTGACCCATACCTTTGGGTCATTCCAAGTGAGAACCTTCCTGAAGCTGGGGGGTATTTCTTGACTTTGGTTGGAGGGGATGTTATTGATCTTGCACAGCACATTCTTGTGTATGCTTTCAGCACACAGTGTCTGTACTGGGATGAAGCAAGGGAAGAGTGGCTAGGTGACGGCTGCCAGGTGAGAAAGTTTTTAAAAGTTGAACAAAGAAATTGACTTGTGGGGGTTTGAACCTTCGACCTCCGGATACCAGTTCTGGTATTCTACCAACTGAGCTATCCAGCCCTACGTTGACGATTCCCTATTTTGTCAATATCTTTGTTCAATTGGGGGACTAGTCAGAAGCCATAAACCTGTATATGCTCTTCAGCCAGGAATCCTGCCCAAAGTCACGATGCTAACAACATTATCGATGCTGTAAGCCTGGGAAATAGCGAATTAGAAAGTTTTTTTTAACAAACTATTTCTCTTACTCCAACTCAAAGGTTCTCAAAGATGGATCCATCCTCTTCATCTCAATGCATTCCGAACATATCTGGTCATTTGTAAACTTCTAAATGGCACACAAATGTGTCCTTTGTTGTAAAACAAACTACTTGCTTAAATTGTATATAATTAACACTATGAATAAACTACATCATCATGATCCGAAAACACTCTTGCAGCTAGTATATGGTTGATGTATGGGCGGCAAACCATACTAAACTAACATGCTAGCTTGTTTGAAATGCAGTGAATAAATCTGTGTTGAGGGTGTTCTGTATGTGGTTTCCTTGTTGACTACAGTCGCATATGGTAACTATGGTAAGCAGCAGGGGGGGGGGGGTTCTTGTCAACATAAGTTGCCAGTGGTAAAGAAAGGGTTGAATGGTGCACAATTAATCCACAAAACCTCCGATTTAATGCACAATAACCGTTTGTGTCAGTTTTGTAATCGCCAATGCACCAACTAAGCTAGCTGCCAATGTCACATTGAGCTAGTTGGCAAAATAGCCATATTCACCAATTTGCTAGGACAACAAACTTAATGGGGTCCATGCGCAAGTACCCTCTCAACGGTAAGGAAGGGAGAGTTGGGGGAGACCACTGGTAGAGACTTTTAAAACGATTGTCAAAGTTCAATGCGAAGATGTTATGGCTTTGTGCACATTCAGAATAAAATCAGTCTTGTCAACTTTGTGCCATACGCATGCAAACCAGTATGCACATGTGGTGCGTCACGTCCCGTCCACTGGGTTCTCAAAAATGGTCAACATGGTCAAAAAGCACTCTCATTTGTTCTTGCCCGGAGCCCATACATCATACTGGAATAATCTAGATGACTTCTTAAAATCAGCACCCTCCTTCTCTGTCTTTGTTAAAAACCTTATATCTCTTCTACTCCACTCTTATGTGAATAATTAGTTATGAATCTTGATGTATGCTCTCGTCTCATACCAGTTACTGTTTTTCTAGGTTGTGTCTTTGTCATGTTTGTGTGTCTGACTGTTGTTCATTTTGTCCTTTGTCACTGTCTGTTTTTTTTGGTCATGTCCACTTGTCTGTCGATAGCTTAGGGTACAAAAGCACTTCGCTTCACCTTATACCTAAATGTTGTCGTAAATTTGTTTTAGTATTGATCTATGTACGTTATAATAATAATAAAGGACATTTATATTGCGCAAAACCTATATGGATATACTCTTCTGCGCATTACAAAAAAAAAAACCAGAAATGCAGAAAAATACAAAATACTAGAAATACTTAATTACATAATGCATTGTATTTTTTTAAAATTAAGTTTACATGACATTATAACATTTAACAGTGTGGAAGTGGCAACATTGAAATATTATGTTTCTTCTATTATACTTAACAGTACATTCATTACCTTTCGTCAAGGTTGGACCTTTCACAACTGCAGCCCAGACCCACTGTCTCTGCAACCATCTCACGTCCTTTGCTGCCAGTATCCTGGTCCTCCCGAATGCAGTTGACCTGACAGACTTTTCCCTGTTTGCAACTATTCCTGAGAATCCCATCACCTTAATAACAGTTGCCGTTGTGTTTGTCCTGTTTGTGCTGTGTGCGGTGTGGGCACACCGGAGAGATCGACTAGAAAGAGAAAAGGTGGGTTTATTATTTATTCATAAATACCTCAGACAGTTTACCCATTCCTATTGGTCTAGAGCCTGTCACGTGGCCGGTCTTAAAGGGACACTTGGTCCTGGAACAGCCCAATTGGGCTACAAAATGCGCTTTGAACGAGATTATGTTAACCGGAAAGAACATTTAAAACTAGGATAGAAACATCCACACAACTATCCTTTAAAAACTGGGCGTTTTTGTGTTATTCCTGTATTATGCGTGCGAAAACGAATTTCGGGGTCCACTTTTGCGACCCCATAATTCGAGCCGTTTGGAATGCTAGTTGTGATGCCTTTTGCGGACGTTGAAACCACAATTTTTTTTGCATTGGTGATTGGTCACCGCTGTTCCCGAGACACACGACGTGTATATTGTACACTGTATGAGAACGACACGAAAAACGTATTCGTACTCCATCGTGTCCGATGTAAACAAGCGTTTTTTTTATTCTTTTCTCAGGAACGGTAAGACATTAGGTTGGTTTCCTTCCAACCACATGTTTGAGATAGGATAAGTAAACAATCCAAAACATGAAATTTTCAGGGATTTCAGGACCTAGTTCCCCTTTAAACGGATGATAAAGACATGGCTGGCTGGTCTGAAACACTTTTCCAGTGTCACATGAAATTTGGACTCCCATGAAAATCCGGTGCCTTTGAACGTTTCATTGGTTGAACGTTCACATTTCTCACGTAGGCATGCGCAATACTACCAGTGAATCAGTATTTCATAGTCTGAAATTCACACTACACCAGCCCAGCTGTGTTTTGCGCGACATCGTGCAGTACCGCATCGTGCACGCCAATCTCCTTTGGGACATTCCATATTATAGTCAAAGGGGTGTTTATAAAACATGAAGTAAATTGTTGAACAAAATGGTTGGCAATGTCTAGTTTTTGACTTGTTTTGATTTTTAGATCGAAAAGATTTGTTTTTTGGACCGAAAAGGTACTTATGAATGGGAATAAATATGTGCTTGGTCGGTGTGAAACACTCTAAGACCAGTTGGAGTCTGGAGTGCTGATAATTACCCATCCAGACTCCAACCGGTCTTAAACAGAGTTTTTAATACCTCCCAAACACACATAGTTATTCCCTTATTGTAACTATGCCGTAAGTGTTCAAGATGCCAAATGAAATAAACGTTAAGTTTTGGTTTCTTTAATCTCATACACATACAGTACGGATTTGCACACATTCAGCTACGAAATATCATACTGTGTGTCATTTGATATTTTCAAGAATCAGTTCTCTGGAAAAAGCTGGCTTGTGCGAGGAGTTTAGTCAGTGTTACAATTGAAAACTAACCATTTGTAAATGAAATTAGCCAAGACACTGCTATGAAGGTGTACATCCTTAAAGCTATAGTCCATCATTTGCAGCCATCCGAAAAGTATTTGGCGTAATTACTGTTGAAAAACAAACTTGGTTGAAAGATAGTAAGGGGACTAAACTCTCTGTGAAATTATTCTTTCTGGGAAGCTGTTATTTTGAAGTAATCAACGAAAGAAGGCATTTCCAACGGTGATTCTTAAGAAGCACCGTAGGAAAATTTAAATTAGTAGTTCGTTTTGTTATTCAGCGCAGCGCGCACAAGTATTGGAACGACGCACACGCGCGCGCGGTTGGTATAATTCGTCGGATCAGTGCGCGACGCCGCGTATAGCTGCAATTCAAAACAATTCAAAACATGATTCAGTAACTTTTGATTTGAAATTGAGATCTTAGAATGCTGTTTTTCTCGGAATGTACAGCTGAAGCTTAGCTGAAACTTCACCAGGTTAGTTGCTCAGTATCCTTCATTAGATTTTGAACTCTTTTGTTGCTTCAAACAAACAAAATGCACAAATTACAAATGATGGACTGTAGCTTTAATGGATGTCTTGCTTGGGCACAGGCTCGACTTATCATCCTGGATGACAACAGTCCAGATGACACCTACCGTTACCACGTCACCGTCTTCACCGGCATGCGCAGAGGAGCCGGCACGACAGCAGTCGTCACCCTGACTCTTGAGGGCATAGTGGGAAACAGTGAGCCCCACGTCTTGTCTGCGAACGGTCATCACAAGGTAATGCAGAGAGGTGGCATTGATTCCTTCCTTCTGACGACAAAGGAATCGTTGGGAATACTCCGATCCATCAGGCTATGGCACGACAACGGAGGTAGCGGCCCTGAGTGGTAAGACGTAAAACAATGCAGAAACATTACAAGTCTGCTAGTTAATATTTTATTCTGGTATTTTTTTACTTTTCTTATCATGGGCTAATCCATGGAAAGTTATACCCAACTGGTAACAGAGTTTTGGAAGTCTTGGGCCCTGTGTGTCTTTATTTTTGTTTTTGATTTAGGTACCTTAGCCGCATCCTAGTTCATGATCTGGAAAAAGATCGTTGGTGGTATTTCCTGTGCCACACATGGATTGCCATCGATCTTGGCGATGGCAAAATTGACAAGACGTTTCCTGTGGCAAACACCGAAGACCTGAAGGATTTCCATCATCTGTTCTTCACTAGAAGCGTTCGCGACATGAAGGACAACCACCTGTGGTTCTCTGTGCTGTCCCGGCCACCCCGTAGCAGCTTCACCCGACTTCAGCGCGTCGCCTGCTGCTTCTCCCTCCTGCTGTCCTCCATGCTGATGAACATCATGTTCTACAAGGTCGGGGAAGGGGAGCCAGATGAGACGTACAACTTTGGGGTGATGAGCATCTCGCTCAAGACCATTGTGATTGCTACTGAAGCCAGCCTCTTGGCTTTGCCTATCAATCTAGCCATTGTCCAGATTTTCAGGGAGGTCAGACCCAAGGAGGATGACATAGAGATTGTGCCAGCCAGCGAGTCGGAAGATCCACAGGATCAAGCTGATCAGGATGTGGAGTGCAAAGAGAGCTTAGAACCTCAAGGAGAAGTTCTTTCAACCGTGGGAAGCAACGCGACAGGGACTTCCTCTGGGTCTTCAAGTATCCAGTCACAAACCTCCACACCAAATATGGCATCAAGAAACTCTCCTCTTCAAGAAGCAAGTAGACCGCAAAGCGCCATGAGGGAAGACACTAAAACGTCTGTCAGCCGGGAGTCCTTACCAGAGAGGGACATTTTCAATAGTGACAAGGCCTACGAGGAGTACGTTGATAAGTATGCAGAGTTTGTGTATCTGAGGAGTACTTGCAAAGGCGACAACACGGGCAGTCACAAGTTGCTGGAAGCTGGCAACTTGCAGAGTCTGGTACATGTACCTTTAGAAAGGGATAGTTCAAGCCAACATGCTCAGCAAGATTTCAGGCCAGACCTGTTGCCCGAATGTGACCAAGCCTTACTCTGTACTAACATGAGGCAACTGACTGAAACTTCCGGAAATGCCAATGTAAACAGAACCTCTCCCGGTAGTGAATCAAGCATACTGCCCCACTCTTCTCAGTCCAACCAGAGTTCTCGCAGTTCCAGCAGCATCCACATCCTGATCTCCCCAAACGAGGAATCCTCTGTTGATCTGAACCCTTCCGACTCGGTCATCTACACATCCTACCAGGACTTCCTGAGCTCCCGCTTGAACCTGCTGTACGAGCAGCTTCACAATCCTCCACCAAACCTCTTCAGGAGTGAGGAGGACCGCAAGAAAGCCTTGCGTAAGTTTAAACTGGCCCTGGCCCTGCATGGCTGGAAAGAGGAAAGGGAGAGAGAATCGGGGTCGGCAGGCTCAGAGGAGACCCCGTCGGAGCCAAAAGACGAAGTGCAGAGACTGTTTAGTGGACTGGGACACCTCCCGTGGTGGTGCGTCTACATTGCCTGGTTCCTCGCCATATCCTCTAGTCTCTTTGCTGCCTATTTGATCATTCTGTACGGCCTGACCTTTGGCAAGCAGAAGTCCATCGACTGGCTGATCTCAATGATCATCTCCCTGATCCAAAGCGTTGTCGTGATCCAACCGGTGAAGGTCATTGCCATAGCAGCATTTTTTGCCATAGTTCTCAAATCCTATGATTATGATGAAATTGGAGTGAAGTTCTTCAAGCAGCTCAAGATAATTGCAGGTTAGACTTGTGAAAATCTTAGTCAAGTCACTTTCTTTTATTTACAATGCAGTGCCCGCTCAAAAATTGTTCCCAAGAAGAAAATGACATGAGTTAGGAAACTGATCAAGGAGTCAATGGAGTACTGTTATGCGAATCATTTCTGTGGTTTTAGACGTGCAGTCATATGATTGAGACATGATTTGCTGAGGTACTGCAGTGTTAACCATGTCAAACCTCACCTTTGTCTTTACATTCCATGCTACAACGAAAACAGCCATGGTACAATACATGTCGTCGCATCAGTGCAACAAGGTTGTATCTCCTAAAATGGCATAAACGCAAAATGCGAGTTTTAGAATGTCAAAAGGTCGTATCTCGCTTAAAATAACCCGGATGTACACGCAAAGTCAATGGACGTCGAGATATGACCTCGTTGCACGGAGCGTATTCGCCCAAGATACGACTCTGTTGCAGAATCGAGTTACGACCTTGTTGCACTGACGCGACGATGTCTTCTTCCAAAATATAACATTCATTGGGACAATTATACATTTCAGAAGATGCAAATTTTCATTCACAAGATATAAAGTCTGACATTTCCATCAAAGCGTCAATGATCAATACTCACATCTTCTTTACGAAGGTGTCCAGCAATCCAGCACCATGAGCACCCAGGGCAGTACCTTCTCTGCTAAACGCAGAGGCACCCACTTCTACCGGCCTCCTCCGGGCACCGCTGTGGAGCAGGCTCGGGAGAAGCGACACGCAGAGAGGAAGATGTACTCCCTGATCAAGGCCTTCATCGGCCAGATAGTGTTCATCTGGTTGGCCCTGCAGGTCAGCAATGCCCAGCGGGATCCTGGGAGTATCTACCTCAGCCTGGCCATGAGCAATAGCTTCACGACACAACTCCACCAGGTAGTGTGACATCAGGATACATCTAGAATTTAAATAATATACAGCGTTTTTGAGTCCCTTGTGCATGCTTTCAGATTAGGTCATGAAAAGCACGTACCTTTAGCTACTGCACTGCTCGGATGTGCTTTTGAGGTACAGGGACATGCAACCTTGTGCCCGTCTTTATTCCTTACTTTAGAAACCCTTTTAATGCTTTGAGTGCTTTCATTGGTTGACTTCATGAAATAAGGAGGAGTTAGATTAATCAGGAGCAATACTTGAAGTAGTACTTGCAGGACATGAATGTCTTTTGTTCAAAATCAAACACCTGCTTAATTGATGTCACTTGTCTTTCCTGTGCATGAGGTAAATAACAATAAACGTTTACGGTTGCACCATGTAACAAATCTCTTTGTGAGTTTAAGAGGTTCTGAAAGGACTTGGGAAACAACATTTCCGAAAGTATGCTCTGCCCACAGCCTCCTAACGACGGGCAGTGCACACTGTCCGAAACACTGAGTTTCCCCCAGTTCTTTTCAGAACATTACAAACTCACAAAGATATTTGTGCTTGGTGAAACCGTAAACGTACTCTTTAATAGTGCTCTTTCAAATCTTATCAGATAAATGACATGAACCAACTACATAACATGGCAACGATGTGGAACCAAAACAGTAGACACAGGCATTATACAAATATAACATGGTTTGAGGGTGGACAGTCGATATTCGCTCCCCGAGGTATTGGAAGTTGACAAACTTTCGCCTCGGGAACTAGTTTGTCAACTTCCAATACCGAGGGGAGCTAATATCGACTGTTCACCCGAAATAAACCATGTTATATTTGTTTTACTATACCCCATAAATAAGCAGTTGCCAAATTTTTTTTATATATATATGCACCTAAAACAAAATTCGGGGAAACTTGTACAGCTCACCAAAAGAATATTGTTGCTCAACTTCAATTATTAGTTCGGTTCGTTTGCTTTTTTTTTTTGTACAGGAGACATCTTTACACGGTCCATACATTTTCTCCAGTGCGGCATCATTGAGCTCTGGAAATTAACATTTACGCGAACCGTGCAACCATTCATCTCTCTTGGGCGATGTTCGCGCGTGTAGACTGTCGCACGGGTAACCCATGCGACAGTCTACTACGCGTGCGTATTTACCAATCCTCGCGCGCGCATTTGTTAAACAGCAAGAATAGCATCTGGCATGTGATGGTGAATTGACCAGTGAGAGTTCTGCTCTCGATCATGAATATGTATGAGGTATAGTAACATGATATAATCCACAAATCATGTTTCTGTACCGGGTACATGCATCAACTAATCTCACCTAACATCCTCAATGCACATCCAGGTGAAAACTATGCCTGATGTCTACACATGGATACAGGAGGAGTTTGCACCCAGCCTGTACGAAGTTGAGCCAAGTTCAGTTCTGCAGGAATCGTTCCTTGTGGGAAGCCCAAGACTGCGCCAGCTGAGGGTAAAACCAGGTGAGTCCAACTTTGGTTAGTTCCAAGCTATTACCTAGTCACAAACTTTTATTCTTGATAGTCATTTAAGTGCTAACTTACGTTTCCTAGTCACAAAACAGTAGATCGTGTTACGGGGAGTAAGGGGAGTCAGGTTGACATAGCGGTACTTTCCTCGACTTCCACCGCTGTGACCCGGGTTCAAATGCCGCCTGGGTCAATATGTGGATTGGGTTTTCAGTCCCTACCTGATTCCGTGGGTTTTCACCCAGAATATCTTCTGGGCTTTTTCTCCCACCTCTGAAACTGTAATTTCTTCTCATTGTCTTCGCTTTAAGTTGGTGTGATGTTTCCCCTAAGATGCTTTGGCAACTATAAGATACAGATGCAGATACTGATACAGATCCTTATTTAGATAGAGTAAAATGTTACCTATCTACATCTACATATTGGCCTGTTCGGGCGAAGTGTATTGTAACTGTAACAGCTGTGCATTTGTATTGTTGCGACACTGAAATTACCGAAATAGAAGTACATTGTGTTCTATGATTCTAAATTTCTTGATACGCTATATATCATACAGAGTATTGCAGTGAGCCAGCCACTTACCGAGGTATGCGTCCAGGATGCCACGCTGTCCCCGGCACAGAATCAGAGCAAGGTGCTTACAATGGCTCCTGGACTCGGCCTATGTCGTCTTTCAATGCATCTCAGGACTGGTCCATCAATCCTTGGGTCTACCAGCCCCGGTGGCAGGCAAAAGGCAGCTACTTCCTGACGGGCCTTGGACCCAACGATCGTGGGGGATTCGTTGTCGATCTAGGTCCATCCAGGGCATCTGCAGAGAACCGGACCAACCTCCTGGAAGACTCCCGGTGGGTCGATCAGTACACCAAGGCAATGATCCTGGAGTGGGTGGTGTACAATGCCAACATAAACCTCTTCTGCGCCAGCACTGTCGTCTTCCGCGCCGAAGGGACCAGCGTTGTTCCCTCTTACGAGCTTGCCACCCTTCGCCTGTACCGCTACACCGACAAGTACGACAAGTTTGTGTTGACTCTAGAGGTGCTTTATCTCTTGGTTGTTGTCGTCATCATTGGGATGGAGGTGGTGAAGTGGAACAACGATCGTGGAGAATACTGGAACTTCTGGAGCTGCCTTACCATCGCTATTATTATTCTATCCATCTCAGGTACACGTATGCGACGTATCTTCACTGCTTTGCAGTGTTGTAGTAGAATCCTCAAGAAATCCTGACAATTTCTTCACAAGTCAATCACAAGTTATCAAAATCTCACGCCAAGTCAAAAACTATTCAAACGAACTATAACAAAAGCATTCCTTTGTTAATGTTCACCCCCTGGCTTGTGACTGGCTTGTGTGACTGACTTGTAAATTTAACTTGTGACCGTACTTGTAATGGACAATCCTACTTTTTATTTCCAGGAAGTGGATGAATTTGGCAGGTTCTTGTTTGGTTTGATTTTCAGCTTCTTCTATCAAAAGATTGTTTGTACTTGTGTACATTGTTTGAGAGCAATCACACAGATATACATGCATTCTTAAACTAACAGCTGAGGGGTGCCCTTGCAGTTGATGTCATTTCCTATTAAACTTACCCTTCTTCATTTTTTTCCGCAGCAACAACGGCTTACATATGGCAATACGTTCTCACAATGAGGACCATGCAGCTCTATAAAGCTGATCCAAGCGTACACCACAGCTTTGCAGACCTAGTCCTCTTGGACTCGGTCCTTGTGACTAGTCTGGCTGGCGTGGTCTTCTGCAGCATCCTCAAGTGTCTCAAGGTCCTCCACTACAACGACAGCATGTTCCTGCTTCAGAACACCGTGCACAGGCTCTCCGAGACCCTCGTCTTCTACCTGTCCATGCTTGGAGTCGCCCTGATGGGCTTTGCCTTTTTTGGCTACCTCAGCTTCGGCCGGCAGTTCAGGGACTTCTGCGATCTGTTGCAGTCCATACAGTCCGTGTTTGTGCTCGTCCTGCGCAGGTACAGCGACATGCTGAACATCATGGAGTCCTTCGGAATACACGCATACGTATTCTTTGCAGTCGCCAACTTCTTCCTCATGGCAGTCGTCGTCAATCTCTTCGTCGCAATGCTGTTGAATTGCTACTCCACGGCCAAGAGCAAGTTTGTCCGGTACAAGGACCACGACGTGGTCAGCATGCTGACAGAGTGGTTCTTCTCAGCTTTTTCCATCAAAGAGCGGCCCAAGCCCTTGCACAAGCACAACAGCATTGTGTCGCTAGACGAGTTGTAAAAGACTTGTGGTGTGACATGGAAGAAACCACATGTACCTAATTTAGGGGAATTTTTGTGTTGATGAAAGTTACTGGAGCAAAATTGTGTTCCTCTCTAAGGACTTTGTATAAAACTTCTCTTGAGAATTCATTTAACAGATGATTTGCTGTTCACTCTTGTACAAAAATCAGTAGTAAAGGGCAGATTTTTCCACACAGAATTGTCAGGGTTTATTAGCTTGTGCTAGGTGTTGGATATTATTCAGATTTGGGGAAGTTGGGGTTAACGCAGTCTTAACATCTTTGCAACAAAGCAGATCTCGATTTTCTGTATTTGCTTTATTTTTCATAACAGAACATGATCTTACTGATCTTCTGTGCATTTCATAAAAATAAAGAAGTTTGTTTTTAAACTACAGCATTTCCGCACACTGATATATAATATTACAGAGCTGTTTTTCTCAGAGAATTGAGGGGAATGTTGTGTTGCCTAAAGACACCAAGTTAAATAATCCTATAAATAGCACAGCTTACAAGAGAGCATGTCAAAAATATTTTTCAGCATGCTCTGCATAATAACAACAGTGATACGGTGCTTATATAGCGCTTTATACCAAAGGTTTCAAAGCACTTTACAATTATTATCCCTGTTTATCAGGAATCAGACAATTTTTCTGCAGCAGCTCGAGATCAGTTTCTCTGCCATCACAGGTACACATATATACTCCTGGGTGGGGAGAGGCAATTGTAGTGAAGTGTCTTGCTCAAGAACAGAAACACCATGTACTCTGTCATGGGTTCAAACCCACGTACCACACGTGGCTAGGCTAGATATGCAAATCAGGTGGTGCTGAACGAATGCCTTGGAACATCCATCGCAGGCCTATCTTTTTGGGTCAATTTTTTCGTTATTTTGTTGAATTTATATTGAGTTATATTTGGTTTGCAGACTCCAAAGTTGTTGGAGAATGTAGCCATACTATCCAGCGCTCTGTCCAGGTAAAATATCACCTGATTTGCATATCGTGGCCTAGCCTTGTGAGGTTGCTGTTCGCGCTTTGTGCAGTGCGTGTGCGCGCATAGCATACGGCTACTGCTGTTCGTGGTCGACCCCCTATGTAGATCTCAAGAGTGGTCAGAAAGTGCCATTTACTGTTCACGAACAAAGTCCACAGATCTAGACGGTTTCATCAACTGGTCTATCTTATCAAACGTGTGAGCCAGTCACTACGGCAAATCTAAAACCATCTCAAACTTGAAATCAGCATGTCCATTCAGGTTTCACGTAGTTGGTGCGCGTTTGTCTGCATCACAATGACGCTAGCATCACCTGCATTTGTTGATTTCTGCCTTCAGCCGTTGCATGGTTCCGTCTCGCAATGCCTTTCGGACGCTTTGAAAGAACTGGAAGAAGTGATGAAAGTTGTGTCTGGGAGAAAAGCAAATAACAAATATGTGTTAAAGAAAATCAGTTTATTTTCTACATAAATATACCTGATTTTGTATAAATCTGAAATAACTTCTTTTAATGAATATACATATCCAATGTTCTTTTCCCAATGATTTCTTTATTAACTTAATGTGAAAAAAATCTTTGAATAAACTCAAACTAGTGATTTAACAATTTGTATACATGCTTTCATGATCAACATTTAACCCCTTGACACCGACCGATGTCTATAGTCGCACTCCGGAATGCTAAGGTCAGCCGAGGAATTTTGTCAGTGGCCAGCTGCGCTGCTAGGCATGTGACCGGCAGTGCAGTGCCGCTACTGCGCAGAGGCTCTGTGCAGTGATGCGTGTAAGCCTGTGTAGTGAGGCGTAGAAACCCGGCAGCAAGGGGTTAATATCGTTTTATCCTTGTTGATGTATTTGTCATTTATTTGATTTCAGCTGCACGAGTCCATGGTAGAAACTGTATAGTCGGGCTTAGTAAATCACATTAACCATTTTAAGTTTTTGAAATGTGCAGATGCCATTTTGTTAACTGAGAACACTTCATGGACAATCACCCACTCAACAACTGGGAGAGTTGGGGGAGAACACTGGAAGTGACATGAGAACGCATTTCTGACTGTTCCTGATGCTCACGTGAAGACGCTACAGGTTTGTGCAGACTCAGTATATAATTGGTTGTGCGTGCTTTGCGCCATATAAATTTATGGAGACCCTTAAATGAAAGACTCACATCATGAGCAGCACACCAGCAAGCAGCTCTTTTGCATTGATGAGATGGTTGATGTAGGCTCTGGTGTGATTGACACAGCAGTAACATTGACATCCCTCAACCACTGCAGTGAAGTCCTCCACAAACCTAGACGGAAAATCAGACACAAAGGATCTATAACGCTCAAAACGTGTCGTCTCGGACTCTGTGTTCTTATCAGCGGTTCACGATCAAGACAGGTACTTAAAGGTAAAATGGACCATGTGTCATTCGTGCATTTTCCATTTGAAGCAACAAAAGTGCTCAAAATCTAAAGAAGGATGCTTAACAAGGATGCTTAACTAACCTGATGAAATTTCAGCTCTGTGAATGTTGTATGTTTCGAGAAAACACAATATTCCGGACCTCGATTTCAGTTCAAAAGTTGCCATGTCATATTTTGAATTGCGCCATCTCGTGACACAATCCCGAAATCAGCATTCGGGACCCAACTACAAACAGAAATTTCCAAAAATGTGTCACGTGACATCTTTGGAAATAACCTTCTATTGTTTTCTTCAAAATCACAGCATGCCAGAAGGAATAATTTCACAGGGAGTTGAGTCTCATTACCATCTTTAAAACAAGTAAGCTTTTTTTAACAATGATTTGGTTGGTTACTGTTTGATAGCTGCAAATAGTCCACTCTACCTTTAAAGCTGTAGTCCATCATTTGCAGCTATCCAAAAAGTGACTGACGTAATTATTGTTGAAAAACATACTTAGCTGAAAGATAGTAAGGGGACTAAACTCCCTGTGAAATTATCCTTTCTGGCAATCTCTCATTTTGAAGAAATCAACGCAAGAAGGCCTTTCCAACGGTGCTTCTTAAGACACACCGTTGGAAATTTCCGTTAGTAGTTCGTTTTTTTATTCAGCGAAGCGCGCGCAAAGATTGACACGACGCACGCGCGCGGTTGCTATAATTCGTCGGATCAGTGCACGTCATCGCGTAGCTGCATTCGGCTCAGTAAGAACGTGTCTCGGACGCTGAATTCAGGCCCAATTCAAAACATGATTCAGCAGCTTTTGAATTTGAAATCGAGATCCTAGAATGCTGTTTTTCTCGAAATATACAGCTGAAGCTGAGCTGAAACTTCATCAGGTTTATAGTTGATCAGCACCCTTCTTCAGATTTTGAGTAGTGTTGCTTCAAACGAACAAAATGCACAAAATACAAATGATGGACTATACCTTTAATGAGAAAACACTACTTTGCCACAAGTATCATAGGTGGGCAACAACAACAAGTATTTATATATGTGTGTTTATTAGGAAGGAGAAGTTTGGGTGCTTGAACTTGGGCCAGGATGGCTGCATTTTTTTGCATTTTTGAAGAGAGATATCCGATATATTGTTATAACCAAGCAATTCAACATGGGCCTGAAGATCAAGGGTAATAGTGCCTATTTTCACACTATTTTCACTAAATCGGTACCTTTGATCAGAAAGTTTCATTTCATACACGGTCCTGCTGTTCAAATCTCCGTTCTCTCCCTGTCCGTCAAAATCACACACCGTTCCTCCATCGTCACCAAGACAATCATCAACAGATGAAGCAGATGCAGGGGTGTGTCTTGAGACCGCATCATTTGGCAAGGGCGATGCAAGTGCGTATGAAAATACCAAAGCGCAGCCTCGCTCTGTGGCTTCATATGGAAAGCTGGTTCAATACCGTTAAGGCTCAATATATTCATGTATTGTATAAAGTAAAAGTAAAGTCTGTCACGAGCCAAAATTGCCCACCAGGTCGGTGTTCATCTCTGGTTTCCTTTGCATGAAACGACTGAGAATATTTCTATTCCCCCCTGGATGGGTACCGGTCCATCACAGATTACTCCAAGCTAATGCCGGTAATAATAATAATAATAACAATAATAATAACAAAGCATTTGTAAGGCGCACAGTATCTGACAATAATAGTCATTCAAAGGCGCCGGTCAGTGAAAAGTCAGTGTGTGTGAAGGTAGAGGTCATTATTTATGAGAGAGAAACTGATTGAAGAGGTGGGTCTTTAGGTGGCGTGTGAAGAGAGATAATTGGTGTATTGCCCTCAACTCGTCTGGTAAGGAGTTCCAGAGATGTGGTTCAAAGCTGGAAAATGCTTGGTCTCTGTAGGTCGCCAAACGAGTCTTCGGGACAAACAATATATTGAATAACGACATCAGACCTGGTCTCAGTTGAGGATGTTGAACCATTTCCTTCAGATACAGTGGGGCTAAGCCATGAAGAGCTTTGAAAGTAAGAAGGAGAACTTTGTAATGTATGCGGTACTGGATTGGTAACAAATGAAGTTTGTGCAAGATGGGTGTTATGTGTACTCATTTATTAAACTTGGTACTCATTTATTAAACTCTTTTGGGGGAAGGGGGGAGCATGGCACCATGGCCCTAAATATCCTACTGGGGACACACCCAATGCACGGATGCTACTTCTTCTAATGGCCATTCTCTCATGCTTCTGTATTTTTTACCATTAAGTGGTGCATGTACGTGTTCATCTTTTCAAACCGTGGACGAAAAATACCAGAGAACAAAAGAGAACAATATCGTCCACAATTCCCAGCATGTGTCCGCGATTGGGGTCGTGTACAAAACCAGGCATGCAACTGCGAATTTAGAAAAAAAAACGAGGAAACTCCAAACCACACAAGACTTTGTACAGTATTTTTCAATTTGTAATGGCATTCATGAGAAGTAAAAAACGAGGAAATCAGCGGATCGGAGGAAAAGTTGCATGCCTGAAAACCTATGGGAGTCTTTCTAAAAAGTTAGAGTACAAACAAAAGAGGGACAATAGGACGTCTACGATCGACGGTGAACACACGTTTGTATGCAAATTCAGTGGTGGCAGAAAAACATGCATCATACAACAAACACACGTTGCTCTGTCTTTTCAAATATTCAATTCCCCATCCAGGCCACACCACATGTTGCTCACTGCCTACAGTTTGGGGTTTGGGGTAATTAGGCTGTTCTGGAAGTGGCAAATAGGTAAGGCCACACTGGGTAACAATGACCTAAAAGTTTTAGGCCTAAAAACAAATTCAGAAACTTTCAAAGGATACGTTGAATCAAAGATGTCAACTCCTAGTTCCACAGCACGCAGTACCTCATCAGGTCGGCCGACTCTAGGCAGGAACCTTGGCTTGTCTTCAGGGATTTCATTCTGTTTTCAACATTGCAAAAATATTTTCCCAATCGGCAAAACTGGCCAAAATTTCAGGGGAAACGTTGAAAACTTCTAGCTTGAGTATCGTCCATTCACAGCACATTTTGTGAGGAATGCTACAAAGGCTGTTGATTGGTCAATAGCTGTCAGCTGACCCCCTACATTAAGTATGGACTTCTTCACTGTACTACAATGGAGTACACTTAGTGCACAAGGAAGAAAGGATACCTGTAGCCGATTTCACAAAACTGACGTAAGTGAACTTGCGCCAAAATGTATTGCGCACGTTGCGCAACATTCCACGTTGCACAACATTTCAGTTATTACAATTTCTCAAAAGTTTAATAGTACGCAAGTGTCTCACCAGAACAGCCTTCATAATGCTCCACCTTGTCCTTTCCTCCATGGACTCTTCATGGAAGCCATCCAGAACGTAGCCAGCCACGGGTCGCTTGGCTGTCTCCCGGGCCGACCTGAGTCTCTCCTCCAGCAGCTCACTGCCTTCTATCACGCCGAGCACTTCAACGTCTCTAAGCTCCTGTTTGGCAAAATCACAGGAAAACGTTTTGCATGCAGAGTTTTTGCTCAATTTCACGAACCCAGGATAAAACGGAATCCGGCGACCAGAATTAGTATTGCAGTTGTGCCACACTCAGGCGAATGCTGAACGCGTTCTTAAAGACGAGGCTTGCGCGCATTTTGGTAACTCGGTTGGTTGAAGAAGCCCGAAGTGCGTGCGTATTACCTGAGCGCGATTCACACAAGCCTGGTGTCACCTCAGAAATGGCTGTCGCCAGATTAGTCTATAGCAGTGTAAAATATGCTTTAAAAGGTCGGTGTCAACTTGGCACAGTACTGAGGTATGGACATTCTGCACACAAAAGGTAAAAAGGCTTTGACAAAGATTTCTGCTGGGATCGAATTGTTAGGCACTCTTACTTTTTGCATTGTATATTTCAGGTAAACCCAGTCAGTTAGCAGTTTTATATATTTTCATTCAAAGTAGGTAACATGTATGTGTTGCTCCCTAGACCAAGTACCACCCCAAAACTGCACTGTTAGATACTCCCCGTGTTGCCCTATTTACAACACAGCACTGTGGATTCGTAAGAACATAAATATAGGGCAACACAATAAAATATGTGACCTGCCATAGCATAATGAAGAATAACCCCCACCTTTGACTTTTCACGTTATGTACATCATGTTAAAGCGCAAATCATTGGCTTTCCAATGATACCAAATTTATTTCTGTAGCTAATTTTTTTCCAAAGATATGAGGCAGGAACTTCAACAGTGTCCTGCCAAGTTTCTCTAACTTCATTTTGAGAAAAACGGCTTTGAAAAAAAAAGACACACATTGCGCCGCCAACGAAAGTGAAAAACGTTCTTCATTTTTTCCACTTTTGTGGGTATTTTTCCCCAACAAAAATGCATAGGGTGATTATTGGATATCTTGGCTACTCAAAAATATAAAACAATAAAAAACAATTTTCACAAGATTTTTAGAGTATATCTGACTTCAGGCGTCGATTACTCAAAACAAGGTTTTGGGGGACATTCCTCATTTTGCCTCAGTAGGTCACATATAACATACCGCAAGTTACAAAATGAGTTATAATGCGTTAACTTGATCTTGGCAAAGCTGAACAAAAATTTGAAATAAAGTCTATTTGATGGAGTTCAGCAGTCTTTGGTTATTAGGAAAACTTACCTGTCTGCTTTGTTTGGCATCTAGGCACCCGTCAAGGAATTCCAACGTCCTATCAACTGACTTCTTGACGCGTTTGGAGGAGGAGTCAGCTGGAGTATCCCCGTCCGACAACGCTTCCATCAAATCTGGCTGGAGCACTTCTTGAAGATCCAGAAACCCCTCCAAGGTCAGCTGGAAAACACAGAAAACACACTGGGTCAAGGGAGATCTCATTGATTCCTCAACTTGGCCTCAATAGTGTGATTTATTTGTCAATAAAATGCAAGTCTGCAAGCTTGAATATTCACATTCAACCAATGCGAAAATTGTTAATCTGCATGCTACTCAATCCTCCAAGATCTACTTGTGGTTTTTGGCAGATTGTGGAATCAAGTGCAAACCATGATTTTGGCTAAGTGGATTTTAGAGGACTGAAGTAGAGAAGTATAGACTCCGTAAAGAGTGCACTAGTGCAGAAGAATGCACAGGAGCAAGGATGTACATTTGTACACACCACACACATTGAACATCAACAATGCCACCATCTTCGCTAGCCAGGGTAGTCTTACTCACATACATCATAGTACCCTGGCAAAACAAGTCCTTATCCATCCTATTTTGACCTTATGAGATAACTATTTTTTTTTCATGAACACTTCCAAATATGGACTGACATAATTTCTGACCAATCAGATTGCTCTTTTCAAAAGCTGACCCAAAATTGTCCTCCTAGCAAATAAAATGGCAGTATGCTGTGCCACCCTGAAACATGGCTCTCCTGTTGCATTGCTTACCGAAGTTGATCCTAATTCCCGACCTGAACATTCAGCGCATAGGAAAACATCATGAAATCTATGCGGAGAATTTCCAATTGGATGACGGTGAGTGTCAACATAGTAAAGATTCAGACTCGGTTTTGCCATGGCAAGCTCGTTTTTTTTCTGCAAAATTATACAATGGAAGCATACTATAGGACTTGTCAGCCTTTCACTGCCATGTACCGACCTTTTTTCTGCCACCAGCGGCCCAAACAGACACGCTCTTCTTGTCATTGAAACCAGTCGGTGTGGACTTGCCAGGATCCTGCGTGCAGGTACACACAACGGTGTCGGGCCGCCCTGAAAATGCTGCCACGCCTTGCCCAAAAGCTTCCAACACGTCACTGCTCTCTACACTGCGAGCGCAATGGAATGCCACACACAATTGTTTAGATGGGCAACTTATTCCACGGTTACTCACGTTACATTTTCATAACGTGAGAAACTGATTTTGTGCATCTTGTTTATCATACATAACACATTTTTCTGGATGTCACCTTTGGTGCTTAGGTAGGTCTAGGTCTACTCTATCTACCATGGGGATAACAGTTATTAAACCTTTTCAGTAAGGTAATTACAGCCCAAGGAAACTCAAAAGTACATCAAAAATGTAACGTGAGTAACCGTGGAATTGCCCAGATATATATGATAACAATTTTCTTTCTTTGGTATCACTACAAAAGATACATAAAGTTTGTACATGCTAAGAATGAAACATTCATGGTATCTTCTTTCAGCAGCACAAAGGCGGATCCAGAGCAAGGGCGAATCCAGAAAAAAATTTTGGTCTCCCAAAAAGTGGGTCAAAAAATTTACGGCGTGGGGTTCAGGGCCCACTTAAAAGGGCCCCAAATTTTTGTTGACTCTACATGTAGATGCTCTGTGGTGAGATCTGAGGCAATTTTCTGACCACTTTGACCATTTTTTTTTTCAGTAAAAGATGGTGGTGTACGCAGTGCCAGCCTTTGTTGCAAAGGAATTCGTGTTCAACCGTTGTTACTTGTGATGAGACTTGTGATTCACTTGTGACCGGACTACAACACTTCTTTTTAGGCGTTTTAGCCTCTCAACAAAATTTGTGCACTAGGCATGCTAGGATCCAAGTAAATTCCGAGCATACATGTACCTCCTTAGCTTGAATATAGTGCATGTGACGTATAATGTACTATATTTCTCGGAACCAAGTGCCGAAATTCCCAAAACTGAATAGCGCCACACTGGGGTGGCTTGTAAACTTGCCATGTCTGGAAAAAGGTTGCTTAACCCTAACTGAACTCAACCCATCAAAGCCCAACAGCAGGTTTTGTTGAAATCTGTTAGCATGGGTACAGTACCCCTAAATTGATGGTCTTTTACATTGGTTTGGCATACCTCCAGAAAGTAAGTCCAACAGTGTGTGTGTACGATTTCCCATGTTGGTGTTTGAATTTGCCAGAATGGGTATGGTTCCTAGCAAATTATGCTAGGGAGTTAGGGTTAAGGTAGACCTGACCTCATAACACATGTGTATATGAGGACAGGCCACGGCCTCACGCTTCTGATATCTTATTGGTTGCTACATGTATATGCGCCGTGTTGAATTTAGTACCTGTAGATCTTACTGTTGAGCATACAAGGATCAGAACACAGTCCCCCGACACATCCGGATTTGCTAGCGGGTCATTCCATGCCATTTCAACGGGCCAAATGGCAACATATGTCACAGATTTTATTCAAAATTCTTTGAAAGGTTCTCACATTATCTCATATGGTATCCCATACAATTTGGGGGGTATTTTTGCAGCTTTGATTTTTCATGAAAATGCCAGATACCCAAAAATTTGTTTGGTTCCAAGACTAGGGGTCTTCAAAATTTGAAAAAAATGCTAGTGACGCATTGCGATGGATCACTTGTGACCCCCCCCCCCCTAAAATTAAGGTGTGAGGCATGATGGGTATTATTTTCCTATATAATAATAATAATAAACAACGGAGTCTTATATAGTGCACGTATCTACCAACAATTAGGTACTCAAGGCACTGGAAATTATGTCAATTATTGAAGAAAGGTAAAGTTTATGAGAAATATGAGACCCATTATGTAGCACCTACATGTATGTTTACAAGGTGCTGCGGCGCACATTGCAGCCACTGCCAGAAACACCGGGGCAAACCCCTTCTCTTAGCGATAAGTGTTACTGGGTTCTTTAACGTGCATTACACAACACACGGGACCTACGGCTTCACGTCCCATCCGAAGGACGAAGCAATAATGGTAAAGTGCCTTGCTCAAGAGCACAAGCACCATTTCCCACGGTTAGGATTCGAACCCATGCACCACGGCACACGAGTCGAACACAGTAACCATTGGACTACTATAGTTGCACCCATGTAACACTGCAACGGAAAGCTATTTGAATTTTTGGTTTCAACCTCATCTTCATGCAGAACACAATTGAGAGAACCTTTCCACCAAGTTTGAATAAAATCTGTGACATGTGGTGCCATGACCTGTGGATATGGCATGGAATGACCCTAGATTTCAATTTAGGTTGGACCCTATATCATAAGTCAACTTGACAATCAAATCGACACACAGGTCAGTATCAGACTTTAAATTGCCATTTTGATGTGCAGACTAGCATTAACATAACAATGCAGTCTTGGACCAACGGCCCCACATTGGCTTACAGGCGTCCTCGAAATCTATGGGACTTGATTGTTCGAGCTGAAGTCCCTTCTTTAGATGCATCCCCTCCCACGCAGCATGGTACTTTCAAGTGCAGTTCTAGATGTGTTGTCTGCCAGATTCATATCCAGGAGTCTGACTCCTTTTCTGGCCACTCTTCTGTCACTACCCACAGAACCATTGGTAACATCACTTGTAACACCTCTAATGTCATATATCTCATTTCTTGCAGGGTCTGTGGAGTGCAGTATGTAGGTGAGACTAAGAATACGCTCAAGAAGCGTTTCTATGCCCACCGGTCAACGGTCAACACCAAGAAACTAGACACCCCTGTTGGTCATCACTTCAACCTGCCTAACCACTCCATTTCTGATATGATTTTGCAGGGCATTGAATCTCTTGGCCACCACAAGGACTCAGTTCGCCTCAGCAGAGAGAAAGTGTGGATGAATCGTCTTCGAACTATTCAACCACATGGTCTCAACATCCACCTTGGAAATGATTAATCCTTTTCTTCCTCCATTGTCTTCTGTTACAGATAATCCACCTGGTCTTCCTTGTTTGTGTTTACCCATCTTCCCCCATCTTTCATCCCTTTCCACCTCAATACTGTCCCCCCCCCACATCATCCCTTCCCTCTCACACTCTTTTGTCCGTTCCCACTCCCTGTGACCTTTGATCCTTCCCCTTTCTGGTCCCTCCCCTGTTTATACCAGACCCCTTGTGGTTTGCCATCTCCCTTTGTTTCTTTGTTCTCTCATCCACCCTCCCCTGCATCTTTCCACACCTTTCACACCTAATCCTCCTTTTGTGTTTCTTCTTTCATCCCTGCATGTTTGTGTGCACCCCCATGTTAATGTATGTACCTCTGTCATTTCTGTTTTAGCCTCTGAAGAAGAACTTGCTAAGTTCGCAACGTCAGGCCACATTAATTTTTAGATTTATATATATCAGGTCCATCCAGTCAGTAAGCAGTTTGCAGCAGTCTTACTTTTTTTCAATTAATTAAGAGTAATTTTCTCAGGAATTACATTCATTACTCTCGTTAATGCAAACTCAACCGGCGATCGTGTTGTGTAGGGCCCGGTTCCTATAGGGGAACAAAATCCACTTTAAAATTATTGGACCTACCAAACTAGTTGGCGACATTCTCAATAAACAGGTTTGTCAGAGATGGTAGATACCGTAGAGGGAAATTTGGGGGTAAAATGACGATGACAGCGCGGCGACAACACGCGACCTGAAAATAAAGATGGCGATCACCGCGCGATGTAACGTGAGCAGGCACGGCGCGCTGAATCGCAAGGCACAAACCGCGCAGGAAAATCGTGATTTCTACCCCTAGAATCTGTTGAAAATTGCAAAACGGGTGTCATTAGAATTGAGAAAAGTCTGCTTTTGATTGTATAGGTGATTTTTGAGCAATAAAAAAAAAAAAAAGGACTCTAATTTGATCAAAACAAAACAGGGGCCCTACACTTCACGATCGCCACTCAACCAAACCTAGCCAAATGTTTGTTAGCCTATATCAGAATAAATGTATATTCACTATTTAGCAGAGTTTGTATTAACGAGAGTCAACTGTATGTTGTGGGACTCACATTGTTGGTAATGGTATCTGAGTGACCAGCGGCACCCCCTCAATGCCACTCAGCAAGTCATGTGACAGGTTGGGCGCAGAACCGCAACGGGTGTACAGCAAGCAGCCTGGGGTTTCCATGGAGGTGTTACCATGGCGACCGAGTTCGGAAAAAGTTGCCAGTCGGCCGGGTGCCCTTTGAGTGTTGTGGAGATTGAACTTCATACTGATTTAGTTAGCATCGTCTTAGAACTGTAAAAAATTATTGAAATTCTGATGGTTAGGGGATTGTTTTTGAACGATGGTTGTACATCATGTTGATATTATACAGGGTGGCCAAAAAAAAAAAAAAAAAAAAAAATGCAATCTCATACTTCCAATTCCCATCTCCATGGACCTAAACCATTGATATGTACTAGTATTAGGCTAGGAAATTTTTGTTAGAAGGAAAATGATACTATCAGAATTCCTGACTCAGATAAGTAATTTTGTTTGCAGCGCCATTTTTGTAAACCAGTCAATGAGTCTTCGACTCGTGCAATATTGTTATAGCTTGTGCAATATATTCTTGTATCTATCTCAAAGCCATCCAATATTATAGAGATATTGATAACTTGTTAGTTTATGTTGAATAACAAATTAACACTGACAAACACTTTCATGATATGCGTCATCTTGCTTACGGGGCAAATGTACATGCGTTTCTGTGAACATATGAACGTATGCTGTGAACGTCACCTGACAACAGAAAGATTCCCATATCTTGCCATCACTAATTTGTCCCTTCAGTGTCAGTGACCTATCACTTATCACTATCAGCCATCAGAAAGTAAGGGTCGCACTAAACAGCGTCAACACAGCGTCTCTGTTGGTTTATTGTACAACGCTATCACCCTTTAGAATAATGGTATGGTCCGCGCTGCCACTGAGGCAACATGGTGGGTGTTCGGCAGCCGATTTCGGAGCGGCACGGAGAGCCAATTTTCTTGAACTAAAAATCGCGATTTTCAGACGTTTAACCTATTGATTTTAAGCACAAATCTTGTTTCTGTCCATACTGTATGGGTTACATACTGCTTTTGTCAATTTTAATGCATTTTGGATGTGTTGACGCTGTGTTGACGCTGTGTTGACGCTTTGGAGTGTGTTGACGCTGTGTTGATGCTGTTTAGTATGACCGGAAAGTAATATGTCCTAAAATTTAAAGTCAAATTTAGCAGGGAAAATATTGTCTGAGAAAACACTTAAAAATTTTCAGACCAGTCTCATACAGTTTGTGCACAGGGTAACAAGTCATGGCCAGATATCTTTCCTTGAAAACTTTTGCGCTTCCAAATCCAAGTCATCACATCACGACAATCACATCATAACAAGTTTTAGAAAATACTTTGAAAATGCACTCAACTCTCCATAGACATGATAGACTTTGTACACAGCCAGAGAAGTGGCGTCTGGATCTTCATTCTTTCCCGACCATATAGCTCTAGACTATGCATCCTAGTTACTCGGACCATATTCCTCCATTCTCTGACAAAAGCTTTCCACTGCGCATAAGTTTGTTGGCACATTAAATGATTAAAAAACAAAGAAACAATGCAGTACTTACGCGATTTCTGCTCAACATGTGAGCGAAGTTTTTGGTACAGTCGCCAAAATACAAAATAGCGCCCTCTTTGCATTCGAATTCGTTTAGAAGAGGGCGCTATTTAAATTTTGGCAATCGGCAAAAAGTAAAAAAAAAAAAGAAGCTGAGAACAGTGCCAGAGGCCAGGCTCAATTGGAAGTAATTTAAAGTTGCGTTCTCCGTGCTCTACAACAAATTCGATTGTTTTTCTATTGCTAAATGTTCAAATTGTATGGTTTATTCCAACTTCCACCCCCACCCCCCCTCGCTATTTCACGTTTGTTTTGGGCACAAATAAACTTTATCACGAGCAGGCTGGCTTCCAGTCCGCACATCGGTATTGATCATGGGACGGGAGGCTACCAAGGGCGGATCCAGGGGGGGGGGGGCCCAAAGGGGGCCATGGCCCCCCCCCCCAAAACGAAACCAATTTTTTTTTTTTTTTTATGTGACATCGCAATAAAGGCAGGCAATGAGTACAGTACACCACCATCTTTTCCTCAAAAAAAATTGGTTAAAGTGGTCAGAAATTGCCTCAGATCGCACCACAGAGCATCTAGAATCCAAAAAATTTTCGGGGCCCTAGCGGGCCCCGAACCCCACGCCGTAATTTTTTAGACCCACTTTTTTGGGGGACCAAAATTTTTTTTGGCCCCCCCAAAAATTGTGTTCTGGATCCGCCCTTGACGGGAGCCAGCCTATCCAGTTCTCACTGTCTTGCAGCCAATTATTCAAAATTGTCGATGTCTCATTCAATAGTGAATAACTAGTCTTTTGTATTGCTATAGCTACAAAAGATACTTAAGATAGCAATTTAGAAAAGGAATCTATTTTCCGGGTTGAAACGCGAGAATAGCACGGCGAATACATCTTTCATGTCAACACTTTGGCTTCGTCCTTTATTATATATAGCGTAGGCTGGATTAACTAATGAATGGGCTGCTATGGAATGCTTACTGTAACAAATTTAATCTACAATATTTTATTTCCCATCTTCATTCGGACTTTTGCGGCTTCATGTGTATTATTTATCGTGGTAATGCGTTTAATTTGCACTTCAAAACAAATGGATTTGGCATTTTCAACGCTTAGTAAAAGAGAATGGTCCTAATAAATAGAAGGCCTATGATCATGATTTCTTTCGAACTGAAACGTGAGTTGGTTAGGTTTAGTTGTCTGATTTAGGTGTTGATCTTTTTAGGTATTGATCTTATCATTCGGACATTGAAGAAAGTTGTTATCATAAAATTGGGGTAATTGATCCTATATGGCTTTCTGAAATTATTCTATGTACTACCCATATTAGGCCAAAAAAAAATATTTGGTCTCTGGTCAGACCAAAGTTCCGGAATTGACGCGGCCACGCGGCCTTTTTTTTTTTTTTTTTGCTTTTTTTGCTTTTTTTTTCTTCAAGCTTGGATTGTACAGACAAGGTGGGGTACTATTTTGCTTTTTTGGTGTCCTCATGTACATTGGTGTCCTCCATAATTTGCCTTGGTGCTTTCGATCATTTGCCTTGGTGCAATTTCCCATTCCTTGGTGCTCTTTGGTAAAAAAAAATTGAGGAGGTGCGGAAATAGAGGGCGCTGTTGGAGCTACCGCGGAACATTTTGGAAAAAAAAAGAGATCGACGCGCATGATTAAAATCGACGCGCGCTGACCAGAGACCGACTTATCTTTTTTTTGGCCTTATACAGGGCTATTTAAAACCGTAATATCTGATGTGGGCCTAAGTTGTTACATCGAGTTTTATAATGGTGTTGCATTGAAATAAACTAATGTTGTGCATTGGGCCTACAAGACGGTAGACCGCAAACCACGGGTACATTCGCGCGGTGGGTTGACGTTGGTCGTAACGGGCACATTAACTCCGCCATAATAACTTGCGCCGTGAATTTCCGAACTGTTTTGGTTTTTCCGGTTTATTTGGGGTTTCTCACAAATAGTCTATAACCGAACCGCCGATCCGACCCGAAAATCGCAAACGCCAAACCAAAACCGGACCCGAAGTCGGTTTCGGGTCAGTTTCGGTTTCGGGTCGGGCTTGCTCAACATTAATGTAAACCAAATTTTTCTGTGTGCTTTACCCCATAATTTGCGGCAGGAAAACACACCGCAACCTCCCCGTGAGTGACCCTATGAACATCTCCCTTTCGCCCGAGACTAACTACAACATATAGCATGGGCCTGACATATTGCCATACTTTGTTACTATGACAATAACAAGTTCGTGATGAAGTCTGACAATATTGTCGCGTCTGATATTAAAATGTGAAAATTGTAATATACTCTGGTGAAATTGGAGTCATTTTACTCTTCCGACCTGGCAAACAGCTATGATGAATATAATAAGGAAATACATGTACAATGACGCCAATAGGCAGGTATATGTTACGAGTGCCGAATGTACGCGTGGAAACGTACGCGTGGAAACGGCCCACGAGCACTTAACTGTGGGAAAAATACACCCTTGTGCAGGTAGCTAGGTCACAGTGAAGTGTCAAACAGCTCGTTAAAAGTGGCTGCATGTCCATAAATGGCCGAGATGGGAAATCATTGACACGTCGGTAAATAAAACCGCACCACTAGTTGTGACATTTACGCAAACAAAAACGGTAATAAAATGTCCATAGCTCAACTCCCGCACAACTGCATGTTCGTATCGCCAACCAACTCACAGAAGCAATTTATTTAAAAGCTAAAAATTAATGATGCCATCCAGACAGCTCTGACAAAGGTCTGACTAGCATGACTACACTGCCTGTCTGAATGCTATCTTCTTCGGGGCTGGGTCAGTATTATCATTCAGCTACGAGAAATCAACAAAGCATGAAAGAAAGGTTAAAGTACAACCTGTGCACCTCTCTGTAGGCTGAAGTTTGGTATCACGCGTTTATTGCCTGATGCACTTTTGCGCATTCCCCGTCAACAACTGTCGAGGGAGTAACCTGTGAACCGCAAAAGGTACGTTTGTCATACCGAAGATTTTGTTATTGCCATTAGAAAGTTTGTGTAAATTACATATTTTGTGTTGCCCATTTCCTCTTTTAATGAGAAATACTGTATGTCTAAACCTTTATATTAGTGCACGGGCCTAACTTGCATGTCGAAGAGATACGTCCCTAATTGTTTTCCAATTGCACTTGTTGCAGAGGAAGCTGCTGGACTCATAACCCTCTTTTGATACAATGCATTTCGAGTTGTGTATTTTTCCCTGATGCTTGGTCAAGTGGCTTGTACTCAGAATCAACTCTTTGTGGTCTCTGTGGACCTAAAACCGACATTATACCCGGGGAAAATGCTACATTGTTGACCTATTTTTAGGATCATTATTCCCATCACCAACCTTTTGTGATGGGGTCGTTTCCCCATACTTTCAGTCTCAGATCCACCGTCTATCAAATTATAATTTCAAGAGGTTTGGTATACAGGTCGATTGCCTACAGGAGCCATCTTTGTGGAGTGTTTTATGTTAATTCATACTGAATGCAAAAGAGGTCTACTTTGGTGTAACATTGATTAATCAAAGCAGTTTATGAACCTTATACTGGTCAACATTTCTACCAAAAGCTTCGATTTCTAGAACCATGAAGACAGTGGTTACCGTGTTCGGTGCGACGGGACAGCAGGGCGGATCCGTGGTCCGGGCTCTCCTGGAGCAGCCCGACAAGTTCCAAGTCCGAGCCGTCACCCGCAACCCCACCTCCCCGAAGTCCCTGGACCTGGAGGCAGCGGGCTGCCAACTGGTCCAAGCCGAGCTGGCCCAGACGGAGAGCCTGATTCCGATCCTCCAAGGGGCGGACTGCTGCTTCCTGGTCACCCTGCCTCCCGTGGAGATGGTCCTGGAGGAGGCCGTCAAGGACGAGTACCAGTACGGCATGAACGTGGCCAACGCCTGCATGGCGGTCGGCCTGCCGCACCTGATTTTCACCACCTTGCCAAACTGCGAGGAAATCAGCGGGGCTCCTGTCCCGTGGAGTGACAGCAAAGCCAAGATCACCGAGTACTTCAAGAAGAAGGAGCTACCACTGACCTCCATCACACTCCCAGACTTTTATGAAAATTACTTGAGCGTTCTTAAGCCTAAGAAGGTAGAAGACGGTGTATACAACATGGGTAAGTTAACTTGAAAGGACCATCACTATAAATAGTTCTGCCAGCTATGACGCTTTGAATGCTTTAGGTCCATGGCATGGAAGCTTAGCCTGTAGATCCTACTCAATTTTCTTAATAATCATCGAAATTGTCGACAATAATTGGATGACCGGATTCCGCATACATTTACAAAGTAGACGGTGGGGCCTTCTCAATTGGTTATTTAATAAGCAATTAAGGTGGGGCCTTTTCAATTTCTTATTAAATAAGCAATTAAAAAGTCCCCACATACTAACACGGAGCATCATAATAGAACACATAGTTCGTTCGATGCACGCATTTAGGTTTCTCTTCACACAATCAGTGACAGGATACGAGCGGCCGATGCCAACCATGGTGACCGTTTTAGCCGATTTTCGGCTAACTTTGACAGATTTTTTGTTAAAAAAACGAGTTTGACAGAAAATTGGACAGAATGGATTTTTTTTGTCAGATTTCTGGCAGAATTCTGCAAAAATGGTTATTTGACAGAAAACAGCGAATGTGAACAAAAAAGTGTCCATTTGTTTAAAAATCTTCAATCCTTTAAAAAAAAATCCTTGAATAAATGGGACAGGTTGGCTGGTCTAGGTGCTGAGGTTCACTGGGAAACGGACTTCGTGACTCGTCGTGGCCGGATCCGCGTTTTGCCCAAAATTTACCAATAATTTCACAACATCTTTATGTGACTAGATTGTTTATTTTGTAATTTGATCTTCAATTAAGGCAATACTACCAATCTGCATGTGATTTTAAGTGTTTATAGTGTATTTCGAGTAATTCTGGGGAATTTGGCAGATTTTTGATAAATCAAACAGATTTTTGATGCGCATTTAGCAGAATTTGGCTCTGAACTTACGGTCACCCTGATGCAACTTGAATTACAGATGCGATGACACCTTGCACGATGTGGCCTCACTGAGGAAAGCTTTAATTTGTTAATTGTTTCAATTCAGTAACAATGAAAGCACAAAGTATGTGTATCACAGATATAAGACCAAAGACCTTTCCTCGGTTCACGTCAGATACAAGGGGTCTCTTGCTTCTAGCGTCCTAAACCGAGTGCAGTGATGTTAACCCCGATCTTTTGTCCTCTTCTCCACTGCAAGTCATTCCAACAGGCGAGCAGGCCTACAGCTTGATAAACATCACCTACCTGGGCGAGGCAGTGCGCCACATCATCACCCACAGAGACGAATACCTCAACAAGAACCTTACCTTGGTGACGGACAGACTGACAGTAGGGGAAATTGCTGACATCATGAACAAGCATCTAGCACCGTTTGGGAAGACAGTTGGAAATGCTAAGGTCAGTACTGCAGGATATTAAACACACAATGTCTCAAGAAGTGGGGAAGACAAACGAACTTCCCCGAACAAGCCTCGCCTCTTTGAAATGAGGCCAGTAGACATGACTGTCATCAGTAAGGTGATGATTGTCTACCAAAAGGCCAATTGCATTGCAAACTAAGGCACTCGTTTCAAAATACATTTGCAGGGATGATAACACAAAACATCGGTGAGTCTTGTGTCACTTGAAAGTTTAATTCGCGCCCCACATAGCATAAACCGAATACTATACAGAAAGCAAAACAGCAAAATGTATAATAAAAAGACCTAGAAAATGCAGTTTGTTTGCAAAGTTGTAAATGTGACGGATTTAAGATTGAGACATCACAAAATTTCATTAATGATTGAGATTCAATCAGCAACTGAATGTTATCAGGATAATAAAACAGTTGTTTGATGTCCAGGTCATTGTGGATCATCACGGGAAAATTACTTTTATCGGCTTTTGATGACCAAGGCCTAGCTCAATGTTCGACCAAGAACTGTACACTCTAAAACGTCCCAGGTCAGATTTGACCCGGAAAAGGGTCATGTGGGGCCTGACCCTTTTCCGGGTCAAAAAATTACCATTTTCCGGGTCAAAAACACTTTCCCGGGTCAAAATGACCCGGAAGAAGATGGGTCACACAGTGTAAGCACCAGAAAAGAGTCATTTTTGACCCGGAAAAGGGTCAGGCCACACATGACCCTTTTTCGGGTCAATTCTGACCCGGGACTTCTTAGACTGTAGCATGATCTTGGCTAAACCAAACAACGCACTCTTTGATATTTCTCTCCCCAGTTCACACTGGACCAGACAAGGGAAAAATACAAAGCCATCGCTGGAATAGAGACTCTGGTGAATTGGTACAAGTTCATCTTGGCTGGTCCAGCAGACCCGCAGTACGAGGAATACAAGGACATAGAACTTGGACGAAGGCTCATGCCATCGGCAAAGTCTTTTGATGAATGGATTGAAGAACATAAGGAAGTTCTTGCTGCCGCTCTGTGTTGACTTAAAGCGTATCCTGTAGTGGATGTAGTGTGACCAATCAGCTCCTAGATTCTGGTGGAGGGGAAATAACGTGAATCTGGTGCATGAAGCAAAACACGGGACACACGCCAGGTTTGAGATGCTATTGGAGAGGCAGTCTCTAGTCAAATGCATCAGAGCTTTCACTTTGCACTTTCTTGAGAACAGTCGTCAACTACACCTTGCACTCGTGTAGATAGCTGTCCAACTTCAATTTACTATTTTACTATCTTAATTTAGTCCATGGTTTAGTGTACTTTAGTCTAACTAATTCGCAACACCTGGTAGCCTAATTTTTTTCACCTGATTCTCCGCAAAAATCGAAATGAATGCTTTCTTAAATTTCAGAGCAGGTTCCTCGCGCGAAGTGATTACAGGGAAAACGATATAAGACGTTTTGCTGGTCTACATGCGATGTTCTGCCGTTAACATTTACATTTACACAGTGCGACAAGATATGGAAAGGCGGATTTTGAGCTAAGCGAGGAGAGTGAAGTGAGATTAAAGTCTTCAAGATAGACGATGTTCTCTCAAGATTTATCTCCATAATTGGTCGATCGTATTTTGCGCATTGCCAGCCGAAAAATCGAGTACACTGTAGAATGAAGTTTGTGAACTGAGAAGTGAACGGGCTAGACCGAGCCGTTATTGGTTTCCTTTCACACGCGCTGGCGCTATGGCGGAAGTTGGGTCTATCGTGGTCAGTTATAATTGACCAATGAGCGTTGTCTTGAGAACTTTCCAGTACTTTGATGGGTAATCACGCGTCCTGGTGTCGGGCTACAGGCTGGTTCCTTGTAAGAAACTAGCTAATAATGATTATCGAGAAATGAACCCATTTAGATGTATACCTTTATGCGCGTGCGCTGTAAAATGTTTCGCAGTTGTATACCAATGTTGAATTAATGCTATAATTTGCAAACATTATGGTAATTGGTTGAGTGGTTTATGTGTTAAAAGGTAACAGTCCACAATTTATAGGAAATCTGAATTATGACTGAAATGTAGAATGTGATTAATGACATTGCTGCTTCTGTTCTTCAGCGGATGGAATATTAGGACTAGTATAAAGCCCTGTCCGCACTGGACATTTTTTGGTCAAACTAACCGAGACTATGGGTACTTTTCCCATTTTAAGTCCAGTGCGGACAGCCTAGGACGTTTTCCTCTCGGTTACTTTTCCTGAGTCCAGTGGTTACTTTTACTGGCCAACTGCTGCCCAGGAAAACTTCCCACGCGTCCAGGAAAATTGACCAGGTCACTTTTCCCGAGACGATAAGTCCAGTGCGGACAGTGTGAGTCGGTAAAAGCGGCTCAGGAAAGCGTACACCGGCTCGAGCGCCCTGTTATGCATACAGAGACCGCACGAACCTGCACGTGCAGTGGCCGAACATTTTGTAGAAACACGCTGCAAGCGGTAAAATCTCGTTAAAATATATATTTCAACGGACAAATACATACACAGAGAAGAGAGATCACGTTCTGAGAATTAATTTGCGGAAATTCTCTTTCTCCACCGATGTATGTTATTTTCTACGATCCAAATGCGTCCTGATACGCTACTGTAGTCATGCACGGAACATCATGGTCCGGTACCGTACGTAGGCCGTAGTCACTGGTTCCTGGCCCACATCATAACTTCGATTCTGTAAGCATGCGATGGGAACCAACGAATAGTGATGGCACTGCTGCCGCACGGAACATCGTACAGCGGCATGGCTTCGACGACGTGCATCACAAATGCGTCATAATTATAGGCCTTTTCGTCAAGATTTAGCGTGTCAAGATGAAATAATATCGTGTAAACGATTATGTTGTGCATGCAAATGGCGTGTGTAATATTATTGTGCGTATCGGCGGCTGAAAATGTGATCGGTAATTTGTTTTCTGTGTACGGTGAGTCATTTTACTGACACTGTGACAGCTCGGTTACTTCTCCCACGCGGTCTGGGTAAATTTTCCCGTGTCGAAAGTCCAAGTGCGGACAGTGGTCACATTTGACCATTTCTCATTTTACCATCGTCTCGGTAAAACCTTCCAAAAAAAAAGTCCAGTGCGGACACGGCTTAAGCCTCCTATGCAGCCTCTCCCAAAACATCAACCCGATCACAAAACTCGATCTGTTCTTTAAACTTTGGTATAAACTCCAAAACAACAAATTGGTCAAGATTTTTTTTTTATAAACGACTTTTTGGGGGCTAATTTTATTGAAGTATTAGCTCGGAGATAATCACAGGAAATATATATGGTAAATACATCTCATCAGTTATCAATGTATGTGTCTTGTCAAGAAAAGAAAGTATCTGCTAGTGATTAATGTCTTGGGTCTATCATGATATTGATATTTCCTGAAAATTTATTAAGCGGTAAAATTATGAGAAATTACCGTTCAATAAAATGTCAAATTTAAGCTTACTATGGGTTCCATGTGTGTGTTGTTGAAAGTGGGCCCTCCGTCGAAGAAGTCCTCCCCAAAATATCAAAAAGTTATATGATTGAGAGTAAGCATTGAGCTTTCCTTTTTTTGAAATTCAAGCCCACCCCTCCAGGTTTCCAGGGCTTTATTTCCCGACATAAGCTGATAATTCACACATCTTCAAGACGTGAAGTTCGCCGTGATATCGGTCTACTGCTCTGAAAGTTTTGTGCCAACTCTCCTTCCTCCGCCTTCACCATAATGATAAAACCAACCCTTTAATTCTAACTAATTTAATACTATAACCGGACCTCTGGGCACTGTACATTTTCATTTCTTCATTTCATTTCTACATTGTTTCCACTTCATTCACAGGCAGAGAACAAACAACACAGCATTAACAAACACAGAAATACAAATACTAATTACATAAGGACAGGGAATTATGAAGTGAAGAGAAACTGTACATGCTTGTTGAGTACGGGACCTCTGGACAACAAAGTTTAGAAAACAAAGAGACTTATTTGATTATGTACAGATCAAATTAAATTGGATAAATTAAACGAAAATCAAAACACAAACAGTGACAGCGAAAAATGCATATATAAGTTGTGTCATCAGCAGAAGTACGCAATTAAAACATAAAATCAAGCAAAACTTAAGGAACTAAAATGTTTAGCAATATCAAACAGGATGCTTGGCATAAGAAAAATACAAGTGTCACAAATTAGTACATAAAGTCAAATCAAACAGTACTGATTTTAGAATCTTTGAACTTGTTTTTGAAGAGACAAAGGGTTGTAGCATTGTGTAGGCTAAGTTTGTATGAAGGGAATTCCATAATTTGGGGGCCTTGATACTTGATTGTTTTCAGGGACGTTTTTGAACGGGAAAATGGGAAGTGAAAATGGGAAGTCTGACGTGTAGAATATGCATGAATATGACGGTTTCTGGAAAATATTGAAGTAAGACAAAATGGTCTTTCATTGTGTGCAAGTCTTATCGCTAAGAGAAGGGGTTTGCCCCGGTGTGTCTGGCCTCCTGTTATTACTCCCCTGCGGAGTCCTTAGGAGAAGAACCAACCAAGAACCAAGAACCAAGTTGACACGTGAAAGTTAAAATGTAAGTTCATCTTGAGGTTCCTATAAGATTGAGGAAAAAAGGGGGTTAGTATCATTTGTATAGTATCACATTTCACACCAGCCGTACTCGAAGAGTACACAATTTACAAACAGCCGTCACAATTTATTTATCACAATTCTCAGGGGCAACACTACTGAGTTTACCGTTGAGTGACGTCGGTGTAGGGCAAAACCGAATATTGAATTAACATCACCTTAACGCAAACTCCATCTTATGAATAGTTTCATTGCGGTACCCGCTGCTATATCTGATTTGAACCAGCCAGCCGACCCCGGCAGCGATTTGCTTTTCCAGACCACATAATTATATTCGGTATTATAATGAATTATGCTGGAGGGTGCATAGCGAATTAGTGGTATGGAAAACAAATCGCAACCCAGCAAGCTCGGTGGTCGAGTGGTAAGATGTCTGGTGGTGAGCACTAGTAAGCAGGATGTCGTGGGTTCGAGTCCCATCCGAGTGATTTTTTTCCTCACAATCACTTGGGGGCAACACTGAGTTTACAGTGAAAATACGTCGGTGAAGGGCAAAAACCCAATATTGAATAGATCACCCCAACGCAAATTCCATCTTATGAACGGTGTACGCAACCCCTGGACTGACGTGACATGGATATTCAATATAAAACGTCATGTGTCCGTACCGCATTCCCTAATGTGAAGTTTGATAATGACGCATGCGTTTTTTAATAAATATTCATACCTAGTAGGATTGAAGTGATGTACATTATGTCGTGCGTAAAATCGTACCCGACCCGTATCACACGTTACGATCGGACACTGGCTATCTTTTTGCACGGTGACCGATGAAATACTAGACGACATTAAATTAGGCAATGGAAAGGGCGCCCCTAGCGTTGAGAAGGTAAACGCGTGTTAGGCTACACAATATTGGGTGTAAAAAGCGAGCAGGATTTTCACTGATGAAGGAGAAAAAACAAATTTAAAGTGAGGACGAAATGAAGACACAATTAAAAGGATTAAATGAACCAATAAATGATAAAAAGGAGGACAAAAAGAGCTGTCAGTGAAAATAGTAACATGTTGAGATTTAGCAATGCTTATCAGATGTACATGTTATCGGGGGAGGATGAGACTGGGCAATGCAACCAATCAGCGGCGTAGCTGCGGGGGGGGGGGGGGGGGGGGGGACGACACACGCCCCCATAACAAAATCGTCGCCCCCAGTCGCCCCCCCCCCCTTAACGGGCAACTTGAGAAAATTACAGTCCGATGAGTTGTCATGCTTAGCGGGTGTAACATAAAGTGCACTTTTGCCTCCACGTTTACTGTTTATTTTTCACGAAAACCCTTTTTTTTTCGCGCGATTGGCTGGTTATATTAACGTCCCGCGGCCCGTGAGAATTGGATAGCGCCGGCTATTGTCTGACAATGACTATGATGTCGGTTTTGAACAGCGTCCCCATGGGAAGATGGTGACCAGCCCTCCTCCCCACCCCCATACACACTTTTAGATTTTACGGGGGTCGTGTGTCCGGGCCGGTGAAAAGTGTGTATATTTCAGCACGGATGAAATGTTGCGCCCCCCCCCCCGCACTGTAACATTCAGCTCCCTCACTTGCCCCCCTAGGATGAGAACCCTGGCTACGCTGCTGACCCGAAAAGGACTCAAGCGGCGATTTCTTCAAAAGTCCACAACTATCCTGAAGTCGTTCAAACGTGGAAACCACATTCAAGTAAAACCCGTTACCCATTACTCGTAACATGAATACAATTATCCCCTTCAATTGTTTCGATGATATAATAATAATTCATAAATACCTAAGACAGTTTACCCATTCCTATTGGTCGGGAACCCGTCACGTGCCCGGGGGAAGACCGGCTGGCTGGTCTTAAACACTGTTCCAGTAGTTGAGCGCGCGTATGGAGCGAAATCTGCTTTTTACCTATCCAACGCTAGGGGCGCCCATCCCCATGCGCACCTGCTATCTGTTTCATTTTTTTTCAGCGGAGTGTCCAAACTTTTCTGTATACGATCTTTATGCATTAACAGCAGCTAGCTAGTACATTATGCGGAAGATGGCCGACGGATCATCTGTAACGTTACTGTCGATATTATTGTCTGGATTTTCCAGCAGATATATGCACTAGATCTATTCGATTGACCAATGCATATACCGTATGGTAGTTCCAAGATATAACTGGGCAGAAAAACAAGACAGAACATGGCCACATACATCCAAGTTGTGGAGGAATTGACTGACGATGAAGCGATCGAGTTGCCAGTCGAGCCGGACGGTACGATGTTGCTGAGCACCCTGACCGCACAGTTCCCGTGCGCGTCGGGCCTCAAGTACCGCAACCCCGGCACGGGCAGTCTGCGGGGATTACGGGTTGTGGATGGGGGGATACAGCCACCGGATGGGGTATGGGGAGATCATCTGTACATCGCAGTTTTCCCCAAAGGTATTAATATCCTCGATCTTCCTATTTCTGCCCAGATAAATAAGGCTTTGCAACCAAGCCCAAGCAGCTTAAAAATAGCAAAGCAACAACTCTTTTCCTCAACAAAACTGTTGGCATACGATCATCCACCGTACCTATTAACATCATTAACAAAGCAAAATCTCTTTATTTGTGGCAACAAGCAGGGAATTCCAAAGCGTGCAGTTTTGGCGTTGTAGAAAAGAATCCTGCCTAATTCAATATCCTATTGTGGAGATTTATACGAAGGCCTATATTTACATATTTACATTTACATTTAAATAGATTTTATACATATTTACATATTAAATGTAGATCCCAATGATATCGTTATTCCGATCATCCCAATCCACAGAGACAGTTGTTAAGATGTCAGATTTTTTATTAAATGATACAACTAATAAGTATCGAAAGGGAAATCCAGCAAACACCTGCATTAACCAATTAGGCACTGTACCACCCCAAACCATCCTTCCTATTCCCATGAAACTGCCCGAGCACTCTATTTATATTGAAATACCTTTATTGTTATCTACATCAGTGATACAATAAGAACATTAAGAAAATACATGTACATGTGTCTATAATTAAAAACACTTACATTATCACACCAAAAGAACATCAAATGCGGACAAATTCAAAACACATACATGTAAATGTAATAATGGCAAAAAAGGAGGAAGACCTAGGTCTCAGGCCTAGGAACAGGGGGGGGGGGGATCCCTGAAAGGGCCTGGCAAGGAAAAAACAAAGAAAGGAAAAATTGACAGCCAAATGGAGGGGGAACAACGCTTCAGGGTGTCGGATGCTTCGCCCCATTTCCACGTCGCCCCATGTCACTTCGCCCCTAACCACTTCGCCCCATCCCCACTTCGCCCCATCCCCGCTTCGCCCCATCCCCACTTCGCCCCATCCCCGCTTCGCCCCATCCCCACTTCGCCCCATCCCCACTTCGCCCCATGTAGATTGTTCCTCCAATAGTGAAATTAGGATGTCAAAGGTATTGTCGTTCTCAGATAAGTGGGAGACGGGTTGGTATAGCCGGGTTGGGAACAAAGTTGGATCTTTTACTTCAAGCTTTTTTTCTCGGTAGGGGAGAGTGATAGCTTGAGAGGTTGGTTATGAATTGTTCATTTGGTCAATGTTGGTGGGCTAATTCTTTCTGTTGGTTAGCAATTAGTGAATCTGTTGGAATTGTTTTTAAGCCAATAAAATAGATGAGATTTTTTTTTTTTACATGTAAAAGCTGGGGCGAAGTGGGGATGGGGCGAATTGGGGATGGGGCGAAGTGGGAATGGGGCGACATTAAAAAACAGCTTGTTCTAATTCTTTGTTATTCATGGATTCATCAGTGAAAAAAACACAATGTTATAAACTTTAGAACAGGTGCAATTTGGTCAAACAGGTTGTTGGACCCAGGAATTATTTTCTTTTTGCAGACAATAAACGCAAAGGAGAGGACAATCAAGAGAAGACCAACTCGGCCAAGACACGGCGTGTGGACCAGCTCCAGGGCATCACGCACAACAAGACGGTTGACTTGATAGTCTTGGGCCTGGCATGGAAGACAACACAGGCCGGAATGAGGGAGTACTTTGAAAAGTTTGGGGAGCTTCTGATATGCGAGGTGAGATGTGAAGGTGTCAATGGATTGGACTCCGTTCATGAACAGTAGAGGGCACTTTTAGGTCACTTTCGCAAGCCCGATGCTATACGATCTTTGCGCTACTATTTAGACCATATTATGCTTAAAAGCAGTACAAAACTTGCCTTAGAAGTTGATGCAGTTGCATTGATGAATTTGTTTTGGCATTGTTTTAAGAAATTACAATGTTAATTTTCATTATGGTCAATGATTGGACTTTTAAACCTTTCTTAGCCTTGAACAAGTTGAAAAAAGTAGTGGATATGATGCACTTTTGTGAGTTTTGTTTTTTCTTAAAGTTTTATCCTCCAATTGAATGACAAAGATCTACATGGTTGTTACATAAAACAAATAATGAATGTTTTGCATTCGTGCAATGGTGAGAATATTTTCATTCGTTGAAAGATAGAATGTTCCACTCAACTCGGCTTCGCCTCGTTGAATGGAACATTCAATCTTTCAGCTCACAAAAATATTCTCACCATTGCACTCATAAATATTCATTATATAGTGAATTGTCTCTCCATTCCCGAATCCTGCAAAATCCTCCAAAACCTCCTGGTGGACTTTTGTAGGATCTGTAAAAGTTAGCGTTCAATTCCCCAAACAAATTCTTTGCAGTAGTCTTGTCACCGTCACAAATTGTATGGCTGATTTTTCCGCAGCTGAAGTTAGACCGAGATGGCAATTCGAAAGGCTTTGGGTTTGTACGCTACAAGGACATGGAGGCCCAGAACAAGGTGGTATCTATGAGACACACTATAGATGGCAGACATTGTGATGTCAAGTTTCCCGACTCCAAGGTACAGGTTAGAGCAGTGCAATTTCAGTAACACAAAGGAGCCGAACCCTTAATTATTGTGCTTAGCCATGTCTGTGGACTTTATGTGGTAACAGTAGATTGTGCTGTATCAATCAAGAGTCAAACATGGTCATGTGGTGCGAGAGTGCACTGATTGCAGCGGGTATGTATAGACTAATATTAATCTGTATGTGCACAAGCCAATACCATCTTTGCATGGGTGCCAGACACAAGGCGGTAAAGGAATTCTGTGAGACGTACATGTACCTCTCTTTGTCATTATTTGGGGGTACTTGTGCACACAGCCAACTGGTGTCATGGACGAGCGGTTAAGAGCACCGAACTCAAGCTCTGGTGTTTCTGATCAGCAGAGTGTGGGTTCGAGTCCCGGTCTTACCACTTGTGTTCTTAAGCAAGACACTTAACCATTATTGCTTCGTCCTTCGGATGGGACGTAAAGCCGTGGGTCCTGTTCGTTATATAATGCACAAGTTTAAAAGAACCCAGTAACACTCATCGCTAAGAGAAGGGGTTCGCCCCGGTGTTTCTGGCAGTGCCTTTATCTTCATACATGTGAGGCTGCACTTTCAAGGAAGGAAGTGAAGGAAGGAAAATTCTTACATTATTTGACTTGGTTATTGGCTATGCATGAATTGATGAGTATGTACAATGTACATGTATAGCCAAATAAGAAGAGAGTATGAAAGGCACTCAGTTTTGTACTGGTTCGAAAGAAGGTCATGAGATCATAAACAAGCTTAGGACGGACTTACAAATCTTGACTTTCAGCTACAAATTAATGAAAAAGTAGGCTATACATGTATGTGTGATTCACAGAGCGAAATAATTGTACCAAATTAGAAATGCAAAACATTTGTTTGGATGTTGAAACTCGCCCCCCACACGTCCAAAACCAAGTAGCGGTTGGGACCTGCTGGTTTATAATTCTTAAATACTGGTGCAATAATATACATGCTTTAAAAAAAAAATGAACTAAACAGGGCCAAGTTGTCCAGTCAAATCTGATGAGGATTGGCTTTCTGACAAATTAGTGGTATATCAGGATTTTTTTTTGTAAACCATCATACATGTGCATTTAAACATTAAATTGTTGATTTATTCATAGAACTATAACAACAAGATGTTCATCGGTCGCTTGACCTCGGATATGACGAAAGAAGACCTTTACGAATACTTCTCCCAGTTCGGGGAGGTCACCGATATCTACATTCCCAAGAATTTCCGAGGGTTTGGGTTCATCACATTTCTGAGGCCAGAAGTGGCTGCCCGTGTTGCCAATGAGGACCACATCCTTAAGGTACCAGTTCTTTAAACTAATTAGAAGGGGAATGTGGCCTAGTGGTTAGGGTTCGTGACTCCTGATCAAAGGATTCGTGGTTCAAATCCAGCTGCTGGCCTTTTGTTGTGTCCTTGGGCAAGCCACTTCACCCACATTTGCCTCTCTCCAACCAGGAGTATAAATGCGTCCCGGCGTTAGATGGGGAGTAACCTGCGATGGACTGGCATCCTATCCAGGGGAATGGCTTCCAATTTAGGGGAACAGAAATATTTTCAGCCATTTTATGTCACTGAAACCAGAGATAAAAGCCAGTCTGATAAGTCGCTCTTTGACTATACATTTGTTTTGTGTTCTATACTCTGTAGACTAATCCAGTAAACATAATAAGAAGCCATGACTAACGTGGTACCAATACTCGTACAAATTTTGAACATGTTGTTGGGAGTCAAGAGCGTTCATAACCTGCGCGCGAGCTTGGTTCAACCTCGGTAGGGCTTCCAATAAAAGAGGGACCCATGTAATATATATTAATAATAAATTGGGAGGCTAATCGTCCTTACTGGCAGCTTGGATGCTGAATTGCGAAGGACGCGGCTACAACGTGGTCGGGCCGCTGGCACGTAAAGGCCCCTATGGCTGCCGGCCACATCGACCCATATATGACCACGGAGCACAGCCTGAGATCGAAAGTGTTTGATATTTCTGGAGGGAGGAAAACCGGAGGGCCCGGAGAAAAACCCTCATGGCACAGGAGAGAACCAACGCACAACTCTACTCACATGTGATCCACGGCCAGGCCAGGATCCGCGGCCAGGATTCGAACCGTGGTCACCTTGGTGAGAGGCGAGCGCTTTACGCACAAGCCACCCATGCCACCCTATAACGGTTACTGCATTAGTCTACAGGGGCTTGTCTCAAGTTTGTCATGTTGATAGAATTCCAGTGCGATAACTAAGGCCTGTAAGTATCAGTCTCAAAGAAAACTGATTGTCATTAATTGAGAAACCATTACTTTTGCTAGGGGACAAGTCTTTTTATCAGTGACGCAGAGCCTAAAAACTCCAGGAAAACGGCAATGAACAGCCCAGAAAACAACCAGATGGGAATGTTTGGAGGACAAAACTTTGGAGGAGGTAATTATGTCCCTTTTTCTTATTAAAAGAGGAGCATTATGTGAAGGATAAACGGACCAAATAACAACCCTCTAAAAGCAATAAAGGGCGAGTAAAAAAAAAAGAAACCCAAATTTCGGAACCATTGTTTGAGTGAAGTTCTGCATGTAGCACTTTCAAAATCTACATTGTGAAAGCCCAATTCATAAGCTTTTGTGTTAGTACAAGAATCATTCACATCACTCATGTACTTTTCAAGTTATGGAGTTTTAAACACAACCACCGTTTTAAAGTTCTGTCCTTGGATCACAAAAAAGGTGCACGTTCTTTCAGCAAAACAAAAACAATTCACACACATCCTTATGTGATTTGTTTTTGTTTTGCTGAAAGAACACTGAACTTTTTTTGTGATCAGCGGACAGAACCTTAAAACCGCGGTTGTGTTTGAAATTCCTTAACTTGAAAAGTACATAAGTGATTTGAATAATTCTTGTACTAAAAGAAAGCTGATGAATTGGGCATTCATATCCTAGATTTTGAAAGTGCTACATGCAGAACTTCACTAAAACAATAGTCCCGACATTTGGGTTTCGTTTTTTTTTTACTCACCCTGTACAGCTTGTTTAAAACTAACACTGTAAAATTTTGGTGAGTCTGTCCTTGAGAACAGTGTATCTTCTATAAAACAGTTGTGATATGTCTTTTATTGTTGAGGTACAGGCTATATGATAGTTCTGAACAGCTTTTAAAGCTACAGTCCATCATTTGTAATTTGTGCATTTTGTTCGTTTGAAGCAACAAAAGAGTTCAAAATCTAATGAAGGATACTGAGCAACTAATCTGATGAAGTTTCAGCTAAGCTTCAGCTTTACATTCCGAGAAAAACAGCATTCTAAGATCTCAATTTCAAATCAAAAGTTACTGAATCATGTTTTGAATTGTTTTGAATTGCAGCTATACGCGACGTCCCGCACTGATCCGTCGAATTATAACAACCGCGCGCGCGTGTGCGTCGTTCCAATACTTGTGCGCGCTGCGCTGAATAACAAAACGAACTACTAATTTAAATTTTCCTACGGTGCTTTTTAAGAATCACTGTTGGAAATGCCTTCTTTCGTTGATTACTTCAAAATGACAGCTTCCCAGAAAGAATAATTTCACAGGGAGTTTAGTTCCCTTACTATGTTTCAACCAAGTTTGTTTTTCAACAATAATTACGCCAGTTACTTTTCGGATGGCTGCAAATGATGGACTATAGCTTTAACTTACATAAATTGGATATGAAAGTTCTGAACTAAGTTGTGGAACAATTTTAAACCGAGGAAAAATTGAATATGAAAGGCTAGCTCTGAACTTGTCGAACAGTTTTAACTTGATTAAATTGGATATTGAAAGTGAACCACAAGTTATTGCCATCAGAAAAGGTAGTACATTGATGTAAGGACCAGTTTACAAGTCAACCAATCAGATGAAAAGGATTTATTTAGGTGTTATTTAAAACAAATAACGAATGTTTTTGTGCAATGGAAAGAATAATTTCATTGGTGACCGATGCATGTTCCATTCCACTCATCTTCGCCTCGTGGAGTGGAGCATGCATCTGTCACCTCATGAAATTATTCTTACCTTTGCATTGTAAACTATTTCTACCCTGAAATATAACTTACGAAAGAAACCTCTTTGCATGCTTTATTAACAGGTTTTGGAAACCAGGGACAGTATCATTCCCGTGGCGATTACAGCCAGGGAGCAAGGAGAGGGGGTCGTGGGGGGAGCAGCATGGGGGGCGGCGGGGGCAGTTACAGGGACTACAGGGACAGAGATCAGGGTGGCATGGGTGGCCAGGTGCCTAACAGCCCTGGTATGGGTGGTGGAGGGATGGGCGGGGGCATGGGTGGGGGCATGGGCGGGGGCATGGGGGGTGGTATGGGGGGCAACCCGGGAGGGCAAGGTCCAGGACAGATGGGGAACTTTCCCTGGAATCAAGCCATGCTTGCCGCGCTCAGCCAGGCAGGCTGGGGCATGATGAGCAACATGCTGGCCCAGGGAATGCAGCAAGGGTTACAACAACAGCAAGGGAACCAGCTGCAGCAGCAGCAGCAGCAGCAGCAGCAGCAGCAGCAACAGCAGCCGTCACAGCAGCCCCAGGTTGGGATGTCGCAAGGCAGCGGGGGTTCCGGAGTGCCTAACCAGCAACCCATGCAGCAGAATCAGGGCGGTGGCGGTGGAGGTGGCTATAGCTCAGGCCAGCAGTCTCTTGGCTGGGGTGCTGTCCAGAATAACACCAACGAATCACCGGGCACTGGCTACCTGATGGGAGACTCCAAGCCAGGAACATGGTAGCAACGTAAGTACAGATCCCCTCCTTACACACCTTGTGATAAACATTGGTTTTTAAAAAATATTTTTGTCAGATTCCACCTATGGACTTTTCTTTGTAACTAATAATCTACTTTCAGGATTTAAGAGAATTAGATAGATACTACAGTTCATGAAGTATTAAATGCCATAACCCAGAGAAAGTTTTCGGGTAGCATTTGCGCGCATTAGCTAACCGCGGCCTTAAACAGCTGCAGCTGGATGTCTTTATATAGGTCATGATAAGTTACCCAGAATGCCATCCCCACCTATTGACTTTTCTTTGTAACTAATAATCTACTTTCAGGATTTAAGAGAATTAAATAGACTACAGTTCATGAAGTATAAAATGCCATAACCCAGATATGTTTTACATGCCGAGCAACATAGTCTAAAATGATTCCATTGTCAATCCTTTATGCCACTTTTTCCGAAGTCTGTCAGTTGGCTAAGTGTAAGTGTTTATATGTTTGCTGAGCCAGGGCTGCTGTATTATTGAGTTGAAGTATTGTATATAGACCTAGGCAATATTTGTGGTCGTAAGATTGGCTCTTGGAGCAAAAGGTGATTGCTGTGTAAGGCGTATTACCCGAAATGCCATTATGTTAAGGGAGGGTGTAAGTGTTTGCGTGAAAAGAAGTATTACACCATGTCGTTATATACTTGTGCATGTGAAAGGTGGTATGGGAGGGTTTTGCGTGTGCTTAAGGCCTAAGAGTTATACCAAGACCATCTCACTCTACGACACAGCAAAGCTTTAACCCTAATTCCTTGAGTGGTTTGCCAGGAACCTTCCTCACTCTTGCAAAATCCAACACCATATGGTAAACTCTACACCAAAACTGTTGGACTCTGATTATGGTGGTATGCCTGACCCCATGTAAAGCATAATCAGTTTACTAGTGCAGTACTCACTCCAACAGTTTCCAACAAAACATGCAGTTGGATTTAGAAGGGTCGGGGTGGTTAGGGTGAATGATGTATCCTGATTGTGGTTTGGAGCATTGTAGTAATGAATGCGGCAATATATTCAGTAAGAGTTCTCTGGCAGGCCTTTGCCAATGTTGATGCAACTTTGGCACAAAAATTAGAGTTTTGGTCTAAGCTTGTTCTGCTGTAGTCAAAAAGGGTAAAAAAACAAAAAAAAAACCTGTCATTTGGATACACTCATTCTTGCATATTTAAAATGTTCAAGCCCCTTTTGCAGAGAGGTGTTCTTTTGAATATATTATTAATTCATTTTAAGTTTTACTTCTAGATTTTGTTTTTGTTTGCAACTGATTCCTTGACAATTTCTTTTTAACGTCAAATATTAACAAATTGAATTTTCAACTACATATTTATAATGGCTTTTAAAAGCACAAAATAGGATGCGGTGACATTTTAATTTAATCACTTTTGTGCTCCTTGCAAAATGTATTTCTCTGTATGTTTTGTGAGAAGAAAATGGAAATTATACATGTACATTTATACTTACTAAGTTTTTGACTTTGGTGAAAGGGCAAACCAGGTAGTTGTTCGTCGTGTCTTGAGTGAGGAATGCAAGGGGTGTAGCAGGTTCAGCACCACCCTTTTGAGCAGATGAGTGAATGATAAAACTAAGATCTGTTTTAAAGACGGACAGTGGAACTACAGGGTGAGTCAAAAAGAAGTTGACCGGGATTTTTTTGATGTTTTTCAAAACAAACAAATGATACTCAAAAGTTCAGTAAAGCATATATTTAACAAGTACTCTCTCCTGCTTATTAGAAAAAAAAAGAATGAAACAAATTGATCATTCCTAAGAGGAGTTATGTCTATTTTAATAAAGGTACTCATTTTTCAAGCTGTCCACGGAATACTTGAACAAACAAATGTAAAGTAAGCATTTTAGCTGTGTACATTAACATTCCATGGACAGCTACAAACATGAGTGCTTTGAGTAAAACAGGCACAACTTTTCTTAGGAATGATCAATTTGTTTCATTCTTTTTTTCAGATAAGCAAAAAAGAATGCTTGTTTAATATGTGCTTCACTGGGGTTTTGAGTGTCATTTGTTTGTTTTGAAAAACATCACCAATGCCGGACAACTTCTTTTTGACTCACCCTGTACATGTATTGGTTGGAATCATTACCATTTTATAAGGTGCTTTTGTGCACATTGTATACTGTTTTAGAAGTGTGAGTTCATGCACAATTGCGATTGCGACAACACCATGTGCTCTTTAAGTACATGTTTATAAGTTAATGAATATGAATAAGAAAACTTGACTGGGTTTGTTTGATAAACTCCATGTATTCAAGAATTTCTCTTGCTTGAACTGTGAAAAAAAGATCAGTGAAATGTACTTGTAAATAATTTGGAGGAAAGTAAACAACAAAATGAAAGAAATTGAAGTGCCTGTACAAATTTAAAACGAAGATTGAGGAATGGATACTTGTACCGAGAACAATATTCTGTACTCTGAAAATCCTGTAATTGTGAAGCGAGTTGTGTTTTAGTGCCGTTAATGTAATGATAGAGGAACTTGGAGGTGGCTGCAAACCCATTTCATGATCTACATGTAATAGATTGATGGTTTTCTCTTAAATTGGGAGCTCATAACATATGGGTCATTCTACAAATTGAGGTCCACTCATAAGTCCGACACCTCATACATGTAGGTCCGACGCCTCATCAGTCCGACAAAATTGCATCCCCCAACCAAATAAAGGCTATACATGTAAGTCTGACGCCTCATAGGTCCGACGCCTCATAAGTCCACCGCCTCATAGCTCTGATGCCCCATAGCTCCGATGCCTCGTAAGTCGGACAAATTAAACGCCTCGTTTTTCCGACGTCGGACTTATGAGGTGGCGGACCAATGAGGCGGGGTACATAAACCAATGAGGCAGAATACATAAATTTTATAGGCGTCGGACCTATCAGCCGTCAGACTTATGATACGGCCCCTACATGTATAAATTTGGGGTCCAACTTTTTGGCCTGTCCCTGTTACATTACATCTGACATCTGTGATTTTATAATTCTGATGCAGTCCTTAATGCAGTCGTCCTCCAATTAGCAAACTACCTACCTGACAAATAAAGAAATCAATCACTTGAAGTCAATCTTCGTGATATTTGAATGGCAATTACAAGGACCAAGGCAACAGGGACAGGAAAAATGTCACACTTTGAACCCTAAATTTATAGAATGACCTACATACATGTACATGTAGATTCATATATTTTTTTGTCAAATATGTGTATGATGAGGAAATGGATGCGTGCAAAGCATCATGGATATGCTGCATATAGGCCTAGGGGACATCAGACACATGTACATAATGTGCAAGTGTTGGATTGTGCTGTTAGAGTGTATACAATATGGTGATTGTACGTTATTGACAAGTTGAGTTGACAGATGAAGGAAGTACATGTACATGTATCATGTAAAGGTTTCCTGGTTTTTTTTTTAAGATTCTTGAATTATGATACAGTGTGTATATGTGTGTTAGAATTATTACTAATTTATACAAATTAGAAGTACAAGTAACATGTTTCTGTATTTTAGGAGATCATGCATGATCGTATCTAATTCATGCACTGTAGTGCTTGGGAATGAGGTTCCGTTGGGTTTGGTATACAACTTCAGTGTGTTTGTGTTTTACTGTTGAGCAGGTGCCGGCATAACATCTTCAGAAGTGATTTGAGGACTTGAGAATGTAAACCACGCATTTCCCAGTAGTTTACATGCAACACATGCGAGTGATGTTTGAGCTCTGGAAGAAATTAAGCTGAAGTTGACCATGTTTTTATGTATGGAGTGTTGATTAAGCAAAAGATGTTTTGTAAATGTATAGAAAGTTTGAGGGTTGACCTTGCTATTAATAAACGAGAGAGATCGGAATCGTCACTGTTGATTGATATATGCTTGATTTGTGAGTTCATGCTCTGAATGTGCGAGTGTGGAAACTTTGCAGTACCGGTATCTGACTTTTACCTACATGTATTAACCTTTTTAGCAAACTGTTTCTTGATGTTTGAGGATGTACACGTATACGTAGTTGATCAAGGATACATAGTCAGCGCCCATTGACAAAGCCCTGTGCTACCAGGTGTGATTCTTTGATCGAGAGGTGTGCTGGTCATCTTGTATTGCCTTGAAACCCCATATGAGTGCTGTGTCCACCGATGACTGGATTCTGTAAGTGTGGTGATCGATCATGAAGACGAAAACATTCTGTTTTAAAACCTGTGACGCTTGTGCGACTTGTGACGTGTTTGAAAGATGCTTGACAAAGGACAATTGTGTTTACCAGATATGCTTGTGACTGGCATGATTGACAGTTGGGACCGAGTTAAATTTTTTTGTTGGTTTCAAGAGTTTGAGGATCATCTGTGAAGGTGCACAACTTTGAACAATTTTGTTTTGTTTACCCGGAGTGATGAGATTTGTTGCAAGGCATGCGTGCGTGGAGGGCAAGCTTTGTGTATGATTGAAAAGATGCTTGCTTGATAGTTGTGAAGAAAAACAAGGTATGTATAATGGCTTGAGGTAAGTCTTGAATTTCTAAGATTGAATTGTTGAAGTTGTAATGCCCAGTCTCTCAAAAAGCAGTAGAAATGGTTATTGTGACAAAACGACATGTAAAGGTTACTTGTCAAGCCACCTCAAATTCAAGGACATTTTTAAACTCATTCCAACAAGATATACTGCAGTGTGTAACTGTGTAATAATGCAAACACACAAGTGCAAAAAAATAAAAAAATAAAATAAAATAATTATTTTCTTCTTTGAAAGTCCCTGATTTGGGCGTGGCATGTCATGTTTGATTTAAAACTTTTTCTTGTGAATAGTTACATGTTAAGTGTCATGGTAAGCTATCAGCATTTTATACATAAACTGCAATTGGACTCACAAGATTATATCTGTATACTGAAAAGCCTGATATGTCTTTGGAGTTAATTTCTTTTGGCAACTTTGGCCCATAACAACTGTTAGAAAGCACGAAAATTATCAAGCGTTCCTTAACCATGTTTCATGTGACTGAAAGGGACAGAAAGATGATTTTTGAAGTGGAATAATTACATGTGTTTTGATATATATTCGTCTTTGATTTTTGTAGCTTATTACAAAGGCAATAATGCAATAGGTAATCTACCATGGCATCATTTTCGACAATTTATGTTACACGTGTATCTTCCCACAGTGTCAGACCACGGTATACACTGCAATCTGAGTGAAGGCAACTGCCTTTGATGGTCTACAACAGTATCAAGCCAAACATGACAGAGAAAGGCAAGCACTTCTCATATTTATCTCCATTTCAAGACCTTGTCGTCATTGAAGTGGTGTCTCCATGAAATGGGCATCAAAAGGACACACTTTCTGGGAAGAATCACATTTCCCCAAAAAAGAGAAAGATTTGAAGGTTTGCACGTTGAAGTCGGCAATAAGTCGACAGTATGCTCTGCCAGTTGTGAGGACAAAAGTTTGTAGTAGCGCCATGTGTAAGAAATCTCTTCTGCAAGTTTGTGTGATTCTGAAAAGAACTGGGGGGGGGGGGGTTAACTCGTTTCGGAGATATACTCTGCTCCTTGTCAGGACACAAAAAGCCAGCAAAACTGTTGTTAAATTGTCATTTCCTTCAAAATGATTGATTATAAAACAAACTCACAATTCCTTTTCTACAGGATTACCACGATGTGAGATGCCGGCCAACCAGCTGCCTAGCAAGGAGCCTTAGGAGGTGGTAGCAATCAAATGGCAAGAGCCAAGACCGCTATCAACTAGGAGCCAGCAGTTCAACGGTATGAGACACATAGCCACGAGCCAGTGATCACCTACTAGGCCAGATGCCACGTGGCTGCCAGCTTTCAGCCAACTAGCTATCATCTAGGGTCCTGCCAGCTCTGGTATGCTAGCCAGCTTTCACCCAATTCCAGCTTATATCCGAGAACCAGCTAGCTGCAAGCCAGAAGGTCTCCACTATATGGCCAAAGGGAATGCAGCTTCTAACAGGAAGCCGGACGATGGTCAAGAGATGGTCAGACGTCAGACGTCAGACAGAGTCATGGTTGTGACAAGGATATTCATCCCAGGTATTTTTGCCAGCCATTTAAACCTCGTACTGTAAATATACACTACCAAAGCCATTGATTTTAACCCCTCAAAGACGGGGAGCGGTTATAGCCGGCCGTGGCCGCTAATCCTCACTGGAATGCATTTGCCAGCTGTGGTATGCCGTGGCACACTGCCAATGGGTAGTTCCGCAGCTGCTGCTTTTGTGCAGTCTCGCTATCACACAAAGGCTGTGCTGCCATGCGGGTCACTTGCTCCATGTATGGAGGAATGCCCCATTACACCCCGTCCTAACTTAGGGGTTAAATATTCAGTTGAAGGAGACAGCGAAACAGTTTGCAACCTGTACCCTCTGTTCATGAAACCAGTTTTAAAAAAATGTGGAATTGGAACCTTGACCAACTGATTTACGGAGACCTATGTAGCAAATAAAAATCAAACCTGTTTCAACGTTCATTGATTGTTGTTCACTTTTGCATTGTTGTTCACTTTTGCATTGTTGTTCACTTTTGCAGGTTCTCCTTCAGGAAATTGAGTACAGCCTGGAGGGCAGTCTTGGGACTCTGAAGTCTCCAAGTACCACACACTGCTGGACTGCATTCAAGCCTGACAGTGGGGAATCCTGTTCATCAGGAACCACTCAATTTTGAACTGATTTGTATCCTTGGGAACCTGTAGATGTAGAAATACACGTAGGAGTACCGCAGGTCTCAACATCAAGTTAATTTTCACTAACTTACTGGCCGCCGTGCTCCCGCATGATATGATTTGTCATGAACATGTATTCTGGGCCCCACCAGCCCCAAAAGGCATTCATTTTCGTGTGCCTAGATGTGTTCCAACATCTTATCTACAAACGAAGCACCTTGCACACAGTTCTACAAGTGTAATGTCGCCTTGAATGTTGGATCACATGCGTGCAACCTGTACAAAACAAAAACAGTCTTGCAGTTAGAAAGCAAATTGTTTCTTGTAAAACTCCCTAGCGCAAAGAGACAAGTGGCGCTTGCACACATTTTATAGCCAGTACATACACTGCAGTAGCAGGCAAGAAAAGTGTGCAGGCTTTCAAGTATTCCTACTTTTCCAACTTTTTCCTTGTTTTTTTTAAACCTTGCTCCTACTTCTCTACTTTTTTCTTGAAATTCCTATTTTTTTTCCTACTTTGTTGTGCGACAGTGTCTCACAACAAAAATGAGTTCCCATTGAACACTTTTCACAACGATGTTACACACTGTCATACGTAAATGGCACAATGAAGGGTTTTGGCGCAGGAGTACTGCAACTGTACTTCCAAGAGCTTAGTTGAGGATGGAGCACAAGTGTTGTAAGTACAGAACCTGTCAAATGAGGCTTATGATGCTGTTATGAAATGGGTGCGTATCAACGAAAACTACTCCCGAAAGCCCGCAAAAATCCCACTTTTATCCTGATTTGTCCTTCAAAGTCTTACTTTTTCTGTTTGTTGTTGAAAATGTTGATCCTACTGTTCTACTTTCTCGTTTGGGTCTGCTTGAAAGCCTGAAGTTGGGCCCCTATCCAGTGTTTATGACTATAATCTGAGGGGTTCAGAATTCAGCGTTTGGTGACTTACTCCTTGTCATGACTTATAAATAAGTTTTGTTCTTATGAGATTCATGGTTATCTTGCCCAGATGGGTACAAGGTCCCGTGAATCTTTTTACTTATTACATGTTTATCTTGCACACCTGTAATAATGGAATACATTCTGTTAAGCAAATACCTGTACCTGGTACATGTAAGTATTTGTACCTATTCCAGTTGTCTTGAGTTATTACAAATATGGTTGAGATAGCAATGTTGTTTGATATTTTTTTAATTAAAAAAAAAAGTATTCCTGGAATAAGCCAGATTGGTATTTCAACTGCGCATGCGCACAATGATATAGGTCACAGGTCATACGGGATAATCGAACGCACATCGAAGGCGCATGAACATGCAAACGCACGACGCTCGCGTGTTAATTACAAGCAGAATGAGCGTCTGCGTAGTGTATCATCCATAGATATAGAATAAAAAGTCTCTTTATTCTATATCTATGGTATCATCACACGGGGATTTTATCCCGAATGACCTTTGACATAGACTACTTCATCGAGATACCGAACTGGGCCCAATTTCATAGCACTGCTTAACAGTAAGCAGAAAAGTTGTGCTTACTGTAGCAGAAAATCATCATGCTGCCTAAGCACTATTTCATGCTAACGGTTGCGCGCGCATGGAGTTTCTATTGTTACGTCACTGATTTAAGCAAAGATTTCTTCTGGGATTAAGTGTGCTTTTGCTGCACTTACTGCTTAATGGTCCATATGAAATAGATGGAGGCTCGGTAAGCACAAAATAGGCTGTTAAGCAGCGCTATGAAATTGGGCCCTGGCTTATTCTCGACATGGATCCCTCTCTCTGATTTATAAGGAACCAATCTTAATTTAAGCCATACACATGCAGCTAGCACTATTAGCTTAAAGACTGGCCCTCTGCCTTATACATTACTAATCTGTAAATTTTGTTTATAATGCAATTTCCCCTGCTTTCAACTTTGGCCAAGTTCGGGCAAGGACAATTAGTCGACTAGTGGTTGATTTGTGAGGTACCTTACGCCTGCGCACTGATAGTAACGTGCGAACGTCTCTAGTCAAACGCTGGTCAAAATGTCATCGCAAAACTTCTGGATCCTGGCTCTCTGCTAGCGTTATGAATGCGCGCGGTTATTGGTTACCAGCGAAGCAACCAACCCCAGTAGGCTGGTTCCAAATAGTCGACTAGCGTAGTCAACCACCGTTGACTAGACAGAGTTCGGGCAAACGTTAGTTAACCATTGGTCAACTATAGTCCTTGCGCGAACTTGGCCTTTGTTGTATAGATCTATTTGCACATTAATTAAGGCATGTAGGATCATTGTGATTACTTGGAAGACATCTACTGATTTAATGAGAAAAAATTGCTCAGAGTGACGATAGGACTGGTACATTGCACCAAATACCCTGTGAAATTCCACCTGAAATGGTTCTTTGGAAAAAAATACCACCAGTAATTGAAGGTGGTTAGTATTAGCAATGAAATCATGTTAGGTTGAATAAAAAAAAAAGGAAGGTTTCTTGCCCGGGTTTTCAAAAAAAAGGAGGAAGCGGGGCTTTTTGTTTTTTGTTTTGTATTTGATTCAAGATGGCCGCCATTTAAAAATTTCCTGTAATTGTTGGTGTTTCCACTGTTCAAAGACACTTTTAAAATGAAAGATAAGTTGGACAAGAGAACTGAACATATTTACAGTGTCATTTAGACTTGTATTGGTCTACAATTTATTTTCCGATGAATTTGTGAACTTTTTCGGTGTTTTTTTACTGCATTTTTCAAAAATAAAAAATAATAAAAAAATCCAGGCGGCCTCCAAAAAGGAAGTGGGCGGGGACGAGAAACGTGTTTTTTTTACTTCGCCTTACGAAACCCCAGAAACTGTGCATACCTTTTGTGTGTTTCTCAATAGTATCTACTGAGCTGAAAACTTCAAAATGTCAGTTGTCATGCGCTCCACTTCAGGTTTTGAGTAATGTTGTTGCCTCAATCACACCCCCCCCCAATTAAAACTTCACAAAACTTAAGCAAATGATCCTACAAGCCTTTAAGTCTGTTTTTGTTATAGTACAATTTTATATGAGGGATCAAGAAATGTCAAATCACACCTAATGTTTCTCAAAATGTCACTGACAATCACATATTCCAGTTCCAAATAATTTTCAGCACAGTATGGCTATTTTTTTTATAAAATATATAAGGCGAAGTAAAAACAACAACATGTTTCTCGTCCCCGCCCGCTTCCTTTTTGGAGGCCGCCTGGATTTTTTATTATTTTTTATTTTTGAAAAATGCAAAATGTCCAAAAAGCCAAATGCATCTAAAACTGTTCATTGTAGACCAATACAACTCTAAATGACACTGTAAATATATTCAGTTCTCTTGTCCAACTTGTATTTCATTTTAAAAGTGTCTTTGAACAGTGAAAACACCAACGGTTGCAGGAAATTTTAAACTGGCGGCCATCTTGAAGAAAATAAAAAATAAAAAATAAAAAGCCCCGCTTCCTCCTTTTTTTCAAAACCCGGACGAGAAACATGTTTTTTTTTTTTATTCGGCCTCATTATGTGCGAGTGAGTTTCCAAATTTATTGTTATTCTTTTTGTAATTAAGACTTTGGTTGTAGTATGCTTTTGATTGAATAAAGTAAGAATGGAACTGAATAAAACTATAGAAACTGATGGCAAATAGGCATGCATTACTTGTTTAATCTGTGACTTTTTTTGGTTCATATCACTTATTAGTGTATAAACAAAAAGTGAAGAAATAGATAATAAACGCTGAACACATAGACTACTCCACATGATATTTACTCTCATTTCTCTGTTAATTGCGCACAATTTCACGATGAGGCCGGGCACTCGATTTTGATTTGGCTTGCAGAACCCCGAAACTTGAATAATACCCAAAGAAATAGTGACTAACCCAGTGTTGGTTGAATTACACCCAACATCGATTTTTTTTTTAAAGTATAACAATAACATCCCCAAAAATGTCGCACAATACTAAATGTATGCGTCGCCAAAAATGTGTCTAGTACTTAAAATTTTACCTAGATACATGCACGTCTTCAATAAACGAACAGAAACAGAAAAAAAGGAAACACTAGTATCACTCTTTGCAGATAGAAGTCGTTCAACACCATTGTATGCAACCTTTTGTAGGAAAATAAGTAAGAAATTACATACCTTGCTCTAGCCCCATAAATGTGGCCAATTTACTGGACTACCTCCGTATTAGTCCACACATACACCATGTACAAAAACATGTCGAACTTTGTCAAATTTTGATTTTCACATTTAGGCTGAATTTGTAGGTTTTTTGCTTAAGAAGCATACTCACCCTCTTTGTAGGCTAATCAGAAAGTGCTGCCTTTTTCAGATGTCTATTTTTCGTGAAATTTCCAGATTCGTTTGCACACGTTTGCGAATCAAAATTTCAACATAAAAAATATCATGAAAAATAGACATCCGGAAAAGGCAGCACTTTCTGATTAGCCTATAAAGAGGGTGAGTATGCTTCTCAAGCAAAAAAACCCTACAAACTAAGCCTAAATGTGAAAATCAAAATTTGACAAAGTTCGACATGTTTTTGTACATGGTGGAAGTGTGGCCTATGTTTACGGAGGTAGTCCAGTAAATTGGCCACATTTATGGGGCTAACCTTGCTCATGTTCTGCTGAAATGTTTACACTGTAGAGTGAGCTTAGAACTTACGTTAGCAGAATAAATCTAGGTCTAAACAGCGGAAATACCACTCGCCAAAATGCGCACTGAAAAACAAAACCAACCTCGCGTTATCAAAATTTCAGCACATACCTTACTGCACACATGGCTGGCTAGGCTGCAGTGTGCTAATGACACCACGGCAGTTGCAACCAGTAGCGACCTGATGGCGACTCTTCTTAACTTCACCAAATCGGGCTGTCTTTCACCTCTTTCGAAGCTGAAGCACGTTTCTGGTTTAATAATCTGATGATGTTTCAACCAAATTTCGGTGTTGTACCGTGACTTGGAACTCCACGAATTAGACAAAAACCAGATGAATTGCCATAGGAATATTCAGCAAACACGCTTGACATTTGAAAAAAATGAAAGGAAGCATGCGATTGGCTGACAGTTGCACTGCATGTCTCGTGGACTGGGTTAAACGCGATGCGATTGGATGCCGTTTTCAGACGGTTCCCCATTTTTGATTGACGTCTTAATATATTTGGAACATGATATAGACTACAAAATTACTTTACAAAGGTAATTTAAACGAAATTGACAGACGGCGAGCGGTGTGGTATTATTTATGACTTAATTTAAGCATTTCGCACTTTTGCTTCAGCTTTTACATATTATATTTTTAATATTTTTTTTACAATAAATCTTGTTTTTGTCATAATTAGGCCTACGATTTTGGATCAATACAATATTTAATTAATGTACATTCCGTTTAGATATTGGTGTTATTTAAATGGATATAGACATCGAATTATTTTGATTCATTATTTCTTAAAGGTAAAAGCATGGGGGATTTACCCCCCAAAAAAATTCAAAGGAAGAGAATTTTCAGTTGTTGAGAAGCAACGTTTTGGTTGAAGACAACATTTGGAGAAAACTGATCTAAGAAAACTATAATGGATATTTTGACAGCATGTGATTCTATACTCTAATCCCTCATAAATCCCATGTGTACTACGTCGCCGATCCAATTTGAAGCTCTCCTTATTTCAAAGGTTTACAAAGTTTCCTAGAAACACCAAAGACTGTTTAACTGCCCATAAAGTATACTTCACTCAGTGATTTCCATCTAAAGTAATAAAATGTGGCTAGACCGGGTTTGGGTTGTCGGCTTTTTCTTGCTCTTGTTCAGTTTCTCTCGCCTTCTGACGTTCTTGGATGACATCGGCCAGCAAGACTCCTTTAAGTCCGATGCAAGTGGAAGGGCAGCTGACCAGGATGATACGAATGCTGAAAAGTCAAACGATAAACAAATGAGAAACACTTGATTCAATTATATATAACGGCTGTAAAATCCAAGACCGGATAAAAGCTGTGGGAGTCTCTGGGCATCGCCATCAATTCCAGGAGTGGTCCACGGCCAACTCCCGGCTGGAAGAGACCCCGTGGCCGGCCAAGATCATCTTGGTCGGAACAACTCTATCAGACGGCCTAGCCAGATTGACTGCATGTGGAATGAGGCTGTAGGACGCGGGCACAGGAGATCGGCGCGATGGAACTATATGCTGTCTATGCGGATGAGTGAGTATGAGGGAGTGAGGCTCTGGGCCAAAGGAATGCGGAAGGCTTCACTCAAAACAAGCCTTTTCAGTCGACTTTCCTGAGGTAGTCGCTCGAACCAATGTCAGCGGTGACGATTTCTTGTGAACATGGGGGGGGGGGGGGGGGCCGTTAGCTCAACAGTTGGCACTGTCCACGAAGTTCAGTATCTTCGAAAAGGTGCGAGGCTCTTTTGCTGTTTTCGGCACCAAGGCTTAGGTGCCGCCTCGTTTCCTCCCATTTATGGTGCTGTACCCTTGTTATATGGATGGACAGGTCTGGCGGGCCGGGGAATCCGAGAGCCCAGTCCTATATATTGGAGTTTATATTGTTTTATTGGAATTTACAATTATTGTTTTTATATCCCATTACTTTTCCCTTGGAGAATACGGACGTATTTTTTTGTCTTTCTACATCCCTTATTTTAATCTTAATTTTTTTTAAATTTAAAAACGGTTTTTTTAAAAACGAAAAGGTTTTCTCCAAAAAAAAATCAATATTAAATATGTAACTATTGTAACATAATTAAGCTCAGTCTATCAATCGACGTTTGTCGGTGTAACTACAATAATGCATGAAGTAATTTTAAAACAATATAAAAAAAAATGGATGGAAAGTGAACACTGAGAAATTTCTTCAGTCAATTATCAGAAAAAAACCCAATAGTCATGCACAGTGTCTTATTTGACTAATTGATTGTTTGTCATGTATGGGTTTTGACTAATTATATTTAGTCCTGAAAAAGTGCCTTTAATATTTGACTAACTAATTAGTAATGCAAAAAAAAAAATAGTTGTTGATGTTTTGAACCATATAGAACTGAATTTATTATAAAAGGCGGAAGAGTCGATCTAAACGATGACTTTCACCTATGTGGGAAATTTTGAAGATCCTAGGCCCGGGTTCAGTATAGGGCAGTATACTGCTAGTGAACACAAAACTATCCAGGTCGCTTTGATGCATTTTAAAGGATCCTGAAGAGTTGGCTGTATATGGGCGTCGCCAGGACTTCTTCTAGAGGGGAAAAACACATTTTTCCCAAAAAAATCCTGTATTTCTCAACATATTCTCGATTTATCAGCTTTAGAGGGGGGCAAGGACATTTCCCCCCCTAACCCATTAAATTTACACCAATATGACTTCAGGCCTCTTTTTCTTTACTTTTTTCTCTTTTGTTTCCTTCCTTTTTTTGCCGGGGGGGGGGGGGGGGGGGCAAGCGCCCCCTTTGCGCCCCCCCCCCTCGCGACGCCCATGGCTGTAATGTATAAATTATGCACAACAAACCTGTTTTCAGGGACAGCCATCTTTTCAGTCAAGAAGTCGGAAAATGCCTTGATGATTTTGCGGTTTTCGTCAACATCTTGAAATGCGTCGGCATTGGAGACCCGCAGGAGGAACACGGGATCCGAGCCCTCCGCGCCTGCGTACAACCTCTCATCGGTCGACAGTGCCACCACCATAACCTATCATTCAACATAATTGGAGAAAAACATTTCCACCTTAAATTTCTCTCTATTGACTCGGTTTGTAACAGTCAAGCTCACGCGTGGGTGTGGTGCGAAAGGGGTGGTGTGTATAATAGGAAACCAGGGTAGTGGCGTAACTATTGGATTGGACATTTTGAGAGACATTCCCATAGGCTGCCGCTTGTGCACACAATTTTTCAAACTTCAATGTGCCCTAACCAAATATTCCCTTATCCTTTTTTGCCGCACGAGTTTCGGTATGGAACACGAGCAACAAATTGCGACACTAAAATGTTGCCTCTGAAGGGGGGGGGGGGGGGGCTGTGAGGCATCAAAATGTCTCCCTAATGACCGGTGTCTGCCTAGCTATGTTCGAAAGAATGAAGATAACGTGTCTCCAAAATGTATAAGTCGTAAAGTGGCATGTTATTAAGCGCAACAGGTCCATCACTCAGTGACGCTCATGGCGCTATACAGTGACACAAGCTACAACATAATTGCGAAGTGCCTAAAACTGAGTGCCTTGTCCGCCAGATGACGCCCCTATAGGAACAACCCTGTAAGTAGGACCAAAGTTACACCGCTATAGGCAGTGGCGTACGCAGGATTTTTTCAAGGGGGGTGTTTCAAAATTGGATGTCGTCATTTATGACGCTAGAAATGAAGATGGTAAATTGTGTTGGCGCCAGAAATAAAAGATAGTATCAGTGGGCTAAACTTAACGCTAAAATAAAAGTCAGGAGTTTGTGTTGGCGCCAGAAATAAAAGAGGGTATATTTGGACGGGTTAAACTCGAAGGGCCGGGAACCCACGACCATCAGTTATCTTTTTGAGCTAAAGCATAGTAAATCGGGAAAAAATGTTCTGTGTCTTTAGAGTATATGATGAACATGAGTAAAGGGGTCAATGTGGGCAGTCCCCCCCCCCAACAGCATTTAAACAAAAACAAAAGAAGAAATTCAAGAACAAAAGTGACACGGGCTGCGGAAGTGCTATGATCTGTTCTTGTAATTGGCTAAAATTACTCAGCTTCGTCCCCTGGATCTCATGATTCTCATCCGTTGGGAATCTTTGTGTAAACCGCCCCCACCCCTAAGGCCAAACTTCAGATACAGGATACATATGCGCTCTGGTCACAGGAGCGGATTCAGACTGCCATTTGCCGGGGGGCCTAGAATTATTGTAATGAAGGGTCCAGGACCTGCGAAGCCCTTACGGCGTGGGGTCCGGGGCCCGCTTAAGGGCCCCGGAAAAATTGGGATTTTAGATGCTCTGTGGTGCAATCTGAGGCGATTCCTGGCCACTTCCACCGTTTAGAAAACGTTTTAAACATCGAAAATTCCATTAAAATTTGTTATTTTTTGTTGTTGTTTATAAAGTTTGCTATGTACTCAAAGTTGAGAACCATGTTCATATCCGTATTTTTTCACAATTTTCTATTTTGGAAAGGGATTTAGGCCACTTGTAGAGCAATTCACTGCTGAAGGTACAAAATGGTGGGGGCACCGCTAGGGTGAAATTATAGCATAGAAGGAATTTGGCCGGAGGACCAATGCGAGCGCGGAGCGCGAAGCACTTACGGCGTGGGGTCCGGGGCCCGCTTAAGGGCCCCGGGAAATTTTGGATCGTAGATGCTCTGTGGTGCAATCTGAGGCGTTTCCTGGCCACTTTCCCCTGTTTTTTTTTAGCAGAAGTTTTTTAAATTATGAGGGGATATTTTGTTTCATTTGTTTCAAATACATATAGGCCTATATACTCTTGCTCCTATGAAGTGTTTTCTGTATTCAAAGCTTAAAGTTGAGAACATGCACATAATTTGTAATTGTTCCGCGCTCGGTCACATAACTCTCTTTTCCCTCCATATTTTTACATGGCAAAGGGGGGTGTTTAACAGCCAAAACACCCCCCCTGCGTACGCGCCTGGCTATAGGGGATGTGGGCCTGGCGCACCTCAGTCATCAGAGCTGTTCAGAGGTGCAGTTTTATTTGCGTAGGACCTAAAGAAAAAAACGAAGTCGGTTTATAGATGTCCGTTTATATCTTTCCAAGCATCTAGGATTTTTTTTTTTCAGTTGGGAGCAACATTATTTTGCAAACATCCCCGGGTTTGCACGTCATCGCCTTAATTATGAAGTTCATCCGTAGGACTTGGGGCAATAGTTATTCAATTCACTTAAGGATATATCTTTTCGGTACCTACGTTTTGCGGGCGGTTAAAAATGGAGGCGGCCACCTCCACCAATTTGACATGGAAATCCGACGCAAAGACGTCAGCACTGAGGCTAGTGTGTATCTCGAGTACGGGCATGCTGCGATGTTGAATTATGGTTCTGCGGGGAGAAAATACAAATATAATAATAATAATAACAATATAGCACCTTTTCCAAAGGATACAAAGCGCTGTGGGAGAATGCAGCCAAAGACAGGTAAATGAAGTATATGAACATATGAGACCCAATATGTAGCACCTTTTTGCTAGGTGCTGCGGCGCATACTGCTGCCAATGCCAGAAACACCGGGGCAAACCCCTTCTCTTAGCGACAAGTGTGTCATCTTTAACGTGCATTACACGACACACGGGACCTACGGCTTTACGTCCCATCCGAAGGACGAAGCAATACTTGTAAAGTGCCTTGCTCAGGAGCACAAGCACCATGTTCCCACTGTCAGAATTCGGACCTATGTACCACGGCACACGAGTCGAACACCGTAACCATTGGACCACAGTGCCCCACAAATATTAACTGTAAATTGGTGACATCGCATGCAAAATTTGTGCGAAAGTTCATTGTTGGGATGACATAAGGCTCACTTGCATGAGACTGTAACGTATATATACTTGTCCCTGAAAGTCTATTTCATTTTCTCTTCACTGAAAAATTGCCTGGTTTAATTTTACCCAAGCAAGGGTGAAAACTGAAGAACTACCCAAAATGAGGTTGTCCTTAACCCAACCATTTGGGTTACAACTTCTGATAAATTCAACCAAAACTTGTGGTGATACCAGACTGAATTTAATTTAGTCTTGTACGACCACAAGTTTTGGTTGAATTTGACAGATATTATAACACGAACAATGGGTAATGGACAACCCAATTTTGGGTAGTCGTAGTTGTCACCCTTGTTTGTGTGAAATTAACCCAGGCAATTTTTCCTTGTTCCTTTCGACACATTGTGACTGAAAATAAATGAAATATTTATGAATTTAACTACTTGCCTTCTCGTGATTGCAATTCACAACCAGACTTATTGCCGCGCGACACTGGCTCCAATAATGCAGATTGTAATTCTGTTAATGTGAGTAAAGGAAGACGCGCCAAGGAAACGTCCTCTTGAAACCCCAAGTTCAGAAGTAACGCGGGCGGAGCCGTTCGGTAGAAAATAGTCGTTTAATGATACCAGCCGGAAATTGGTGTTTCACTATCGGGATAACTTCCTTCTCACCCTTTTGACTGCGCTGTCATTGTTGAGTAATGGAGTACAAAAATGCTGGTACTTTTTTGTCTCTTGTCGTCCTTATCACGATAAGGCAGAACAATGCACCGTGTATGGTGAATTGTGTTGTTATCGGACCGTGTCCTCCTGAAAAACATTTCGAATCCTGTTTATGTAAGATCTCATTTTTTGATTGATAAAAGTTGTTAGCTTAAGCCCCTATGTTCTCTCGTGAAATTTAGCCTCCCATGAAATGTAGTCTCTTTTACTCTATGGACCCCAGCTCTCACACGTGACTGACTATATAAGGCATGCGCAGTACAACCAATGAGTCTGTATTTCATAGAGTTTAAATTTCACGCTATATTGTACGTCACGGGGGCCGCCCGATAGTCAAAAGGTCCGAAGGTTACGGTGGCCCACAACTGTCACGGCAACAGCAAATTCGCCACGGCAACAGCAAATTCGCCACGGCAAAAGCAAATTCGCCACGGCAAAAGCAAATTCGCCACCCCACGGCGAAACCAAATTCGCCGCGGTTTGAAAAGCAAATGACTGGGGGCCAGTATTATGGTTCAGCACGTGTGCATTTTATTTCACATGCAGTGAGATCGCGACTACGACAACATTTATGACATGATTATACTGCGGAGGGGAAACTATGGTGGCCCTCAAGGGACATCACACATCGAGATTTCTGTGCAGATTTCTGCGATGTCGCACATTTTTTCCAAACATTTTCTGCGCAGATTTCTGCGATATCGCACAGTTTATTGCACATTTTTGCGCCTATTTCTGCGGTATTGCACAATTTATTGCAGAAATCTGTGCACATTTCTGCAATGTCGCACAAATTATCGTATATTTCTGCGCAGATTTTTGCGATTGTTGCACATTAATCGGGGATTTCTGCGCAGATTTCTGCGATGTCGCACATTTTTCTTTAGTCCGAAGGTTGATAATCCGAATGCACGAAACTTCCATAAGAGGGGTTCGTTAGTCCGAAAACGAAATAAGGTTCGTCAATCCGAACATTTGATGCAATAGTCCGAAGGTTCATTAATCCGAAGGTTCTTTAGTCCAAGCGGTTCAATAATCCGAAGGTTCGGTAGTCCGAATTTAGAATGAGGTTAATCAATCCAAAGGTTAAACAGTCCGAAACGAAAATAAGGTTCAATAGTCGGAAGGTTAATTATTCCGAATTGACAAAAAGGTTTGATAGTCCGAAAAGACTATAAGACTTTAAGCACAAAAAAGTCCGGCTTATAAAAGCAGGTTATCAGCCAAAACTCCATGTGATTTATATTGCTCATGATTAGTATTCAGATGTTGTTTGCTATAGCATGAAAATCACATTGAGTATTTGCTGGTAAACTGCTTTTATAAGCCAGGCCTTTTGTGCTAAGCAATTTTTTTTGCTTAGCAGCGCTGAGAAATTGGGCCCAGTATGGTCCGATAGTCCGAAGTGTCAGACTGACGAACCGTATTGCACATTCTGACCATCGAACTTTAGTCTCAATTCGGACTATCGAACCTTAATGTCCATTTGGACTAATTAACCCTACCGTATATTCGGACTATCAAACCTTATCATCTATTCGGACTATCAAACCTTATTGTCGATTCGGGCTATCGAACCCTATCGTCGATTCAGACGATCGAACCTTCGACTTAATTAAACTTATTCTATTTTTGGACTAATGGGCCCTTCGGACTATCAAATCATCGGACTATTGAACCTTTGGACTTACGAACCTTCGGAGTAATGACCCTTCGGACTATCGAACCATACGGACTATCGGACTGTAACCGTCGTGGTAACAGACACCTAGTGTTTATGGGCCTTATTCACCAGTCGGCCATATTGAACTGAAAGTGAGGTAATATCTTACCTTTTGGAACTAGCGAAGAGACATGAAATTAATTTAATTTTAAATTAAATTCACTCTGCTTCAATACATAATTTAAAATTTGTAATTAGACATTCCCTAATGTTTAAAGCCAGATTAAAAAAAACCCACAGTAAAATAGCAGGCTTTATTGTGCCTGCATAAATATAGTCAGGCGCCATCCCGTCCTACAGTTAACGATTAATGAAATGCATTCAGGGAACTCGACAAAAATGGTGAACTTGTGAATAATGCCCATAGAGTGAGCGGGCATAAACCGATCACTGTTTTGAAAAGGTAGCAATTAGTCTTCTTTATTGGGTGATCAGGTATACGACCTAATCACTCTTTTCCAATGACAACTATGAAATCTTCTTTTCTCTTCATCTTTCTTTCTTTTTGGGTGATTGGGTACGAGTGGTGCATATTTACTTGACGTCATAATGACGTCATAGGTATCAAATTACAAGCGATCGTTTAGGTCAATTTAGACCTCATTAACAAAATGAACGATCACGTTCATACTTTGTGATCTGATACACCATAATATTGTGATTACCGATGTCAAAATCGTTTGACCTTTCCTTCCGGGGCTACCGGAAGGTCAAAGTTAGGTGAATTAAAATATAGAAATGAGCCTCAAATTAAAACAAACCAAGATTTTTTTTTTCCAAACGGTGGACGGGGTGATCATAAAACCTGGTATGAACGGTCCAAAGACGGTCATACTCTCTAAATTCCAAAGAGTGAAATTAGGGACTAGACGTTTTAGAGTGAAAATCACTCTCATTTTACTTAGTAGATTAAAAAAGTCTGAAAAAAAAGAACCATTTCAGTCGAAGCTCGAGTAAAAAACTCGATCGTTTCGATTGAAGGAATTTCACTCCAAAACGTCCCGTCCCTAGTTTCCGACTGTGGGAGTGAATCTTCACTCAAATGGAGTGAATAATCACTCTTTGGAATTTAGAGAGTAAATGTAAGGTACTAAAAATTCATTCGTCTGGTTCTGACTATTTTTGATGAATCTCAGGTCAGGCAGAGTAAAGAGGTCATGAACAGATTCTTTCTTGATGTGTTTGTTTATTTTTGCAAAGCAAAGCAACTCTTTACAATGAGATTAATCAATAATTCCACAACTGTAATTATCGGGGCTTATTACTGATTCCATCAACTGAAATTAAGGCAGATGAATTCATCTCTCTGCTTTTAAGGTCAAGCAAGATTAAAGAAAATGCAACTTCAAGGTTTGCAACTGGGTTTTTAAAAAAAAAGGCCCAGAATAGCTTTCACCGATCAAAATCAATCTATTTGTCCTAGAACGTTCTAAGACATTATTCAGTTTACATAAAGTGAATTTATCAAGCAATTTCTTAACAGGGCTGGCATGGTTTTTGACCGAAGTATCTCCCTACTTGAAATGGAAAGAACTTTTTTTCATAATGCAGGACCTCAAGTTTTGGCTTCAGGATTATTCTTCGGGCGGGAAACATCGCCAAAATATTTTACCAAAAAAAAGGATGGTTCTATATCAAGTTTTTTGATCTGTGCTCAGTGGTGCGGGGGGGGGGGGGGGGTGAAGACATTTGCCCCCCCCTCTTTTTTCTGTTGTTCCCCAGTTTCTCCCCCGCACGTTGTCTACAAAGAGATGAATTTTGTTCATTTTCTTTTCTGAAGGAAATGTCCTTTGCTGACCAGAATCAGAACTATGGTTGAAAGAAGATAGTGAAAGTTTGGTTCTGTGCTGTGTTGGCCCATTGCATTAAAACAAACTATTCACAGTGTCATGATAGTGGTTGTTTTACTTACACCTGCTATTGTATTGCTTGCGCCTTAGCTATTGATAATCACATATTATTTGACCCCCCCCCCAAAAAAAATTGTACAGTCTTTGAACACTTTGTAAAGTTGTATAACGCTACTCTCACAAAACACAGCATTTTTTCGGATCGTTTTGGGAGATGAAGTTAAGAAAAATGCACTAACCCATTCCCCGACCAGCCTGCAAGCATGTATAGCTTGTTCATAAAAAGACACCAATTTTTGGTGTCAATTAAAGTTTCAACGATTATAAATCAATTTATTGGTGGTGACTTGCTTGCTTCTAACATTAAAGATGTTGATCAAGCGTGCTTAAATGTCTCTACTAAGCAACGATAATTAGCTCTACAAAAGCAACTGCACTAAACTAAAATCTTTAGTCTTGAATCTAGCGCATCTGTTTTCTCAATCGTCGTTTACATAAGAATCCTCGTGTTGTATACTGCCACTCAGGTGATGTCTGTCGTGGATTTACTCGCAACGATACTCGACTTGGAATCCTTTGTAGTTGAACATGTAGTCGCTCTTGAACTTCATCAGGGCCAGGTTTGTTTTGGAGTGTTTGGCGACACCTTTCAGTTCCCGGTCACAGTACCTGTTGGTCAAAGCAAAGTAAGTAAAAATAACAAAACAAGTCTTAATTTTGGACTTACTGGATAGAAAAAAAACTCGCTTCGTTGCGTCGACAGGCAACTGCACGGTCAGATTTGACAGCAATTTGTTTCCAACTTTACAAAATAAAATAAACCTTAACAAAAACACGAATTCAGAAACATCCCTTCTACCCCCAGGTCCCACAGTGAATCAAATTCTCCCCCTTAAAGAGAGATTATGAATACGATAATGCCATTCAAGTTGAGTCTCCGTTCAGGGGTTGTTAGGTAGTGGGACATTTTCCTAAACGAAACGGTCAACATATCCAGCAATGATTGTTATCCGTATAGATCCAATTATTTTGTTAAGTCCAAAATGCACTCTGAATTGTACATAAATGTGACTCACTCGTCAGGGTATATCTCATCGATGATGTCACCGGTTTTCGTTTCAAAGATGTCATAGAAGCATCCGTATCCTTCAACGTCGAAGTCAGTGAAGTCCAGATGGACGGTCATACCGACAGGACACTGTACAAGATGAATGGGAAAAAAAAGGCCCGTCTGTATCACTGGAAGGAACTATACAACATTGACATTAATACTTCTAAAACTTACTTTATAACTTATTGTACTGTTCTCATAAATCGGTATATGAGTTGGTTTTTACCGCTTCTCCGAAAGCCTAAAGTGGAAGTTCATGAATTTACATGTACATCTCGAATCTCCACTTTCAATTTCTTAAACTTTTTTTTAATGGGAAATGTCGGTAAACAACTGTCTTCTGATGTTAAGTGAGAGCATCCTCTGTTTGTTTTTTTATTTCAAAAAGTGGGTCAAAAGGTACTTTGATTTTGTTTGTTCAAGCGATTTTTTTCCCAATACCAATTTACAATTAGCACAAACGAGGGTACATACCAGGTTCTTTCGAATGACCTCATAACTTGCCCCCGCCCATCCATTTCGATTGATGTGTGAAATAATGTTTGAAAAATGAGTACTTACTATTTAATAATACTAATACCGGAGTCTTATATAGCGCACGTACCTACCAACAATTAGGTACTCAAGGCACTGGAAATTATGTCTATTATTAAAGACAGGTAAATGAAGTCTATGAGAAATATGAGACCCATTATGTAGCACCTTATACAGGGTTTTCAAGGTGCTGCAGCGCATATTGCAGCCACTGCCAGAAACACCGGGGCAAACCCCTTCTCTTAGCGATACGTGTTACTAGGTTCTTTAAGGTGCATTACACAACACACGGGACCTACGGCTTTACGTCCCATCCAAAGGACGAAGCAATACTGGTAAAGTGCCTTAAGAGCACAAAGCACCATGTTCCCACGGTCAGGATTCGAACCCATGTACCGCGGCACACGAGTCGAATTTAGCGACTATGCTGCATTTTGGATGCTGAGTTATGAGCCTACCTCGATGGCGTAGACACACTCGGTGTTGCTGGGGTATCTTGCAGGGTAGCCCGGGCTCTGGATTACCCCTGACGTGTCCGTGAACAGCGCACTGCAAGCTGAACCATTTTATTGAGAGATCAAATTAATATCATGTAATAAGGGTCAATAGCAATTCCTTTCGTAAAGGTTAAATCCAACTTTTGTTTTAAAAACTAAAAAAAAACGACAACATTCAATTGATAAGGCCTCTCTAAACGTAGTTTAGATTAAACGTAGTTCTTTGTTAACCCATTAATGGACTATTACACGAGCAACCGAAAGCAGTTGCAGAGAGTGGGCAATTTTGACTCCACCTGAAGTTAAATTCATGTTTTCTTTTGACAGATGTGTTGCGATCTATGCGAGACGGTCTCTTTTCTGAGATCCAGGCAAGACTGTTTGAGAAGTAAATTCAGAGAATTTAATGAAAACAACCCGTGCCTAAAGTCAATGTTTACGAAACGATTTCGTGAGAAGCAGTTTACACTGCACTGCAAAAACTGTAGTGTCAATTTAACACCATTCGGTATCTATATAGGACAACACCAGTAAAATTTAACACCAGATGGTCCTATATAGATACCAACAGTGTAAATTCAACACTGCAGTTTCTGCAGTGTGAATAATTTCTACCGACAAACTTTAGGGTATGGTTCGCTACTTTGAGCAGTTTCATGCGATTATGCGACCATCTACAGGAAACCGTCTGTTTTTCTAAAAACAAGCAAGCCGTGGTGTAACCGTCGGTGTCCTTACCAGTCTCGGCGTTGAAGATCTCACAGTAAGGTCCCTTGTATTCCTCCGGACAAACGCAGGTGCATTCCTTGGACGGCACGCCGCCATGTTGACACTTATCCTTCAGGTCCTCGGGGCAGCCCTCTTCAGTAAGACAAGATGGCGACATTGAGACATTTTTACTTTCTTTACGCCCCAACTCGATGGGTCTGGAGTAGCCAATGCTGGGGTGGGGTGGAGGTTGAAAATTCAAAAAGCTGGGGCTTATATTATGACGTAAGGGGCGCTTCCCCATTTTTTCTATCTCTCTTTTTAAATTTATATTTTCACAAATCTGCGAGGGAAGGGTACGAGTAGCACTGGCCATGGCCCCTGTTGGACTCCCCTTGGATTCACCTTACGTCCACACTATAAGTCCTGGAGTGTGCCCGATTGGTATACGAAACGCATTTTAAATGAAAGGCTATTAATTGGAAAGAGCATTTAAAAGTAGAATATAAACGTCCGCACAACCATGCCGTTTTTGTGTTATTCTTTCGAGAACTAATTTCAGGGTTCAAAATTGTGACTATAAAAAATGTGTAACTGTCAAAAATTGTATTTTCAGTCACACACGTTCGACCAGTGAATCACATGCTGCGGGCGTTCGGGCGTGTATCGTACTGAATCTTGCATGCGTGACGTCATTTCATTCCCAAATCAGGACTAGTGGTCAATTTGAATGCAGTGTTATGTAATACAACAGCAGGGCGCATATTGCGTAACATGATACAGGCGCGTGACACAGGTTTTTTTTATCCATGTCTACGACGCGCAACGTAGGGTGAATGATCGAAGACCCGGTAAAGAAAGCGCCCGCTGATTGGTCAAAATCTAGAGGTCAAGATGCGGTTGTCTTGCATGAGCGAACCTATTCAAATGTAATGGACCATGGTTTTGCCATGGTCTATTGCATAGACTAGCTGTTGTCTACCTACGGGCTAAAATTCGTGTGAGAGCATATCTTTAGAATTTGTTCCGGTGTATTGTGGTTTCAAATATAAACTTTAACTTGAGTTTCAAATATGTTTTCACTAAGGAACAGTGGAATTTGGCCTCACCGTAGCAGCCGTACATCAGGTTAAACTTGTAGATGTCCAGTCGGGAAAGTCTCCTCTGTAATCCCATCTTCTCCTTCACCGAAGAATCTTGAGGAACGATGGTTTCCGAGCGGCCATCTTTGCTGAAAGCCTACAGGAACATGTAGATCATGCACATTTAAGTATATTAAAAGATTTCCTAGATAAAATATTTCGTTTATTAACGAAAATGAGACGTAGTAAGGGGTTTATTCGTGACGTAAACTACGTCTGCGCAGTACATGTAAGTAATATAGCAACAATGGAACAACGGGACGCTTCCCGGTCTAGACATGCTCAGTGTTGTGCATTTTGAATGACGCGCGCGGCCATTGAATAAGCTTCTGTACTGATGACGTCACGCTTTGTTTACGTGTGCGCTTTCCTATGGTGCTCAGTAGACCGTGGGCCACCACTGGCTCCATAGGAAAGTGCACATGTTAACAAAGTGTGACGTCATCAGTACAGAGGCTTATTAATACCAGCAATGCGACGGTCATCATTGGTGTAGGCTGGTCCAACCGTCGTCGACCAGCCTAAGTTCAAACCGGCATAGTAGAGCTGTGGTTGAAACTGGTGAGCAACTAATGTGTATATCGAAAAAGTCTACAAAAAAAGCGGCTTGCGTGCACTTACATCACACGAGTAATGCATGATAGACTGCAGATCATACGGGGCGAGCAGCGGCCGGTCCACCATCTTGAAATTGTTGCCGTATCCTTTCCTGATGTTCTTCTCGTTGATGGTGACGTGGTCGCCGCGATCCGAGCGGGTTTGTTCGTGGTAGACGCCGAGGGCGTGGCCTATCTCGTGAAGGCAAACCCCGAGCTGAACGGACATCAACAAGAAAGAAAGAAGTAAAGATTCAGATTCAAACTCCCATCAGTTGAACCACGTACGCCTACATTTTTTGCACGAAGTTTCAAACAATAATATTTTGCAACTTACGTGATCGCATCGGCTTTCCTGTAAGTTGAGATTTCCGCCTGGTCCACCAACTGTCGAGTAGCACCTTGACACAAATTCGAAGCAAATTTCAGTATAAAACTCCGATATCGATATAGTATTTAAAAAAAAAAGACTTGAAGAAATTGGCTGGAAGGGGATAACAAGCGGGCACTGCCTCCCCCCCCCCCCAAGATTTACCAAAGTACCCCTCTTGCGGACATGTACAGTCTCGAGATGAAAACAAAACTGGTCCTATATTTCGGATAATTTGTTTTCAGTAACCATTTTCCAAAATGGTATAGAGAGTTCTGATATGAAAAAGGAATAATTAAACCAAGCCCTAGAACCCTTACAATGCGCCCTGAAAATGTGCACATAATGCGTAGTTTTGCATAATGACCGGTTTTGAAGAGCGCCCCTATTTTGGAAGATGGTACCAGATCCCCCCACCATTTGATTTTACGGAGGTTGTAAGTGTCCGGTGAAAAAAAGTGTCGACATTTCAGCACGGATGTGCAAAAAAAGAAGAAGAAGAAATGTCGGATACGCTGCTGCACCGACGGAAGACGCCTTTTACTGAGCAAGTGCCTCTTTTTGGTGTCCCCCCCCCCCCCCAGTTGAGATATATTACCCCCAAACAGCCGCAATAAGACCACTTGTTGTTTGGGTGGCTATAGAAAATATTCAACATACTGCAAAGTGCAGTGACCTTCTGTAACATGCAAAAAACGAGTCGTATTATGTAACCGAGGGTGAAAATGAACATCCCCACTGATGAGTGCCGCACGGTCGCACGATGACCTCCGTTTTTCGCTGTTAGACGGTTTCATGTCAATGCTTAGTCTTCTTCCCATCGTTCAAATCTTTGTAAGTCTTACCCATTGCCGGTTCCCTTGATATTGATCGGTCTGACGTCTCCAGAGTAGCCATCTTTAGCCTCAACGAACTTGATGCACGTCGTTTCCCGGTACAGAGCGACGGCTTCTTCGAACTTTGTTTTCATTGTCTTACCTTCGACAAAAAATATAATAATTAATTGACCAGATATGAGATTTGAAGGCCTGCATGGCGAAGTCATCAATCACAGTACGTTAGTGATTGCACCAGTACGTTTAAGAACCGGTGGGAATTACTTCGCGATTTTACACCATGTCTTAATTGGTGTCAATAAAAATGGATGGAGATAATGGACCTTATATCCACGAGGAAGCCATTTTGGTCGTGTTCCCTGAATGTATTGTATAAATTGTGAACTGTTGTACGGGATGGTGCCAGACTATTTTTGCATTCTAGCCTCACTTTCAAGTTTTTTTTTTAAAATGTGGCTTAAAATGTGGCATGTTTAAATCACACATTTTAAATCATTCATCAGAGCAGACTGCTATTAATTTGTAATTTGACCTCGCCTTTCAATTTAGCATGGCCAACTCGTGAATAAAGTCCATAGACTGAACTTGTTTCATATAGTCGAGTCTATACTCCTTCCATTTTTGCTGACTCAAGAGGGCCAGCCTAGTATACTCTTTATACCCAATTCACTGACTCATGACTGACTCCCCGACTGACTAACTGACCGACTGACTGTCACTTGTGAATTAAACTTGTGACAAATCTGAATGTCACTTCAAGCTAAATGCCAATTCGACTAAACGCTGATCTCGTTTAAGCATCGGGTTTTGCCCTTCACCGATGTACTAATGGTTTTTATAAACACTGTATAGTGCGTTTCCGAGAGCTTACGAACAACAATTTTGACACGCTTACTCGGTTGATCTCGTATGTACTTGATTATTCACGGAGCAGAAAAACACTTCTTGTTTTTTTTTTCTCAAAAGAGTGAACACTCCCACCCAACTCACAGAAACGTATACATTCAAGACAATTTAGAGTAAAATCCTTCCATCGAAATGATCAAGATTTCACACGAGTTGCGACTGAAGTTATTCATCTTCAGATTATAACAAGCTCGATCGGAAACATCTCGGAGGCTGCTGGCCAACGAATTCGTGTTCATGCATGAGTCACGTGATTGTGCCATGTAATTTATGAAGGGAGATAGTGTTTTGAGTAAAAACTAAAATCAGGTTTTTGACCCCAGTGACCCCATGATGACCTTTGACCCCAGTTTGGTCTTTGACACGTTGGAGCTTGGCTGCTGATACTTTTAACAAAGTTTGGTTGAAGTCGGTCAAAATATATAGGAGCACTAGACAATGTTAACGTATGTTACTAACTATAAGGGACTGTAACGGAGAAATGTAATGGTGATTTGGTGAGCTGTTACAACTGATAATGGAGTGATATCACTAACCGAAACTGTAACAACAATTGACCGATACTGTATCACTAACCGATCATGTAACAACAATTGACCGATATTGTATCACTAACCGATAATGTAACAACAATTGACCGATATTGTACCACTAACCGATAGTGTAACAAATTACCGATATTGTATCACTAACCGATAATGTAACAATTGACCAATATTGTATCACTAACCGATAATGTAACAACAATTGACCGATATTGTACCACTAACCGATAATGTAACAATTGACCGATATTGTATCACTAACCGATAATGTAACAATTGACCAATATTGTATCACTAACCGATAATGTAACAAAAAATATCGATAAAGTAGTAACATGTACTACACAATCAGTCAATATTTTTTACATTATCAGTCCTAACCGATATCAGTCCTAACCGATAATGTAAAAAAACAAACTGATTGTGTAGTAACGTTTGCTACACTATTGGTCAATTCTTATTACATTATCAGTTAGTATCGGTCAATTGTTGTTACATTATACGTTATTGGTTGGTAATTACATTATCAGTTGTAACAAGTTGCTATCCCGTAGATAAAATAGGTCGTTTTTTCACTCTTAACCGTCTGGTGCCTACTTTCGTCCATGAAATAACAGGGTTGAGTACCTCAAGTCAGAAGACTAAAATATCTTGAAGCCCAAGCCAAAACGAAGGTTTTGGACTACTAATCTCTCAACTCCCAAGTGAAAGTGACTCTATATACTCACTCAGTTGTGAGTCGAACTTGTAAACGAGAGTCTTGTCGGGCCACAGTCGGAAGGCGGTGGTGGCCGCTCGGCGCACTCGGGCTCTGTTCTTGGCCGTCACCTCTCGCATCATGTTGTAGACCTCCTTCTGTTCCTCAGTCATCTCCATGTCTCCCTCCACACAATTAGCAGACGGAGTCATCTCCAACTTGGCCGCCATCTTGTCCTTGCCCAGAAAGAAGTCCACCGCCTCTCCAGTGAACTCGTCTCGCTCCTGGTGGAATATTGTTATGCACCTTATTAATGCTCTCAAATGAAGCACAAATGGAAACTGAATTTTAACAATTTCTTGAAAAGTTGAACAGCGAATTGACTGGAACGGGCTTGAACCTGCCACCTCGGTTGCATGCTCTACCTAAATGCTCTACTCAAACTCTTTGTTCAAGGGACGCAGCTGTCAGAAGCCTTAAACCCGTATGCCATGCAGCCAGGGATCACGCCCAAAGTCACTATACGGACCTCGTAAATAGCAAACGGGGATCACTCAGAGAGCAAGGGAGGATCCAGAACACAATTTTTTTTTTTTGGGGGGGGGGCCCAAAATCCTTTGGTCCCCCCAAAAAGTGGGTCAAAAAAAATTCGGCGTGGGGTTCGGGGCCCGCTTAAGGGCCCCGAAAATTTTGTGGATTCTAGATGCTCTGTGGTGCGATCTGAGGCAATTTCTTACCACTTTAACCAATGTGTTTTTGAGGAAAAGATGGTGGTGTTCTCATTGCCTGCCTTTATTGCGATGTCACATTAAAAAAAAAAAAAAAAATGGTTTCTTGGGGGGGGGGGGGGGGGGGGCATGGCCCCCTTCGCCCCCCCCCGGATCCGCCCTTGTCAGAGAGTGAGTACATTAACGAGTACTCTAACATGAGTAGGCCTACGAGTAGGAGTACTATCGAGTACGGGTATTTTTTTGCTTGCGAGTACAAGCACGAGGACATTTTCATGAGTACGAGTAAGAGTACGAGTACCAAAAAATGTACCCAAGTACGGGTCCGAGTACTACAACACTGGATCACCGTACAAAATCATAGGGCAAAATAAAGAATTATGAGTCTCTACCCGATTTTTTTTCCAAGTACTAAGGACGTTGGCTAGAAATTCACCTTTTATAGAATGGTTTGTGTGAAATCCAGGCGTCATTATGATATAATCACGTATCTTGTTTGTGTTGCAGGCCAAAGATTTTGTTCTAAGCATTCCACGCAAGATGGTCAATCTTGCACCTTATCTGGGCAAAAGGAAGTGGAATCTCAAGGCAAAACTAGTCTCGCTATTTGAACCTTAAAAGATCTATTACATTCTTCCCTTTCAGAGATAACAATTTCGATCTCAGGCTGTGCTCCGTGGTCATATATATGGGTCGATGTGGCCGGCAGCCATAGGCGCCTTTACGTGCCAGCGGCCCGACCACGTTGTAGCCGCGTCCTTCACAATTCAGCATACCAGCTGCAAGTAAGAATGATCAGCCTCCCAAATTATTAAGAAAAAAAATGTACACAATGGTTGTCTGATACAAGACATTCCAATAAATGAGCACTTACTGTACCAGTTTTTTTTTTTTTTTTTTTTTTTTTAAATATTGTCTGTCCCAAACAAAACTATTCCCAACATTAAGATTTTGTTTTCAGACATTAGTATCTGAACTTACCCCCTGGTCAGTCCCGGCCAGTGCAGAACCGACCAACAAAAGAAGGATCAGCAACACCTTCATCTTGCAATTAGACTAGCTGTGTTTGAACGTGGAAACTCTCCTCCAACAACTGATGCAAGTCCGCATCCATCCTGCCCCTTTTATTGGTTTTCTGGTCCGGAAACTATTGCGTGCGACCAGGAAGCGGACTCCGAAATGACTAGATTGCTAGGCGTCAAACTGCCGTGTTAGATTACACGAAAGCGAGTCATCTTTGTTCTATAGGCCAATTCCTTTATTTGCTTTGACCTATATTTCATTTTTGTTACAATGGGGTGCGAGGTCGCCATCAATCTTCTTTTGAATAGAACAGACACGCACGCCACACCCCGACAAAATTAATAAATAGTCCTGTAACTACTAACAATCCTTGTTTTAATACTGGGGTGTTTTGCCAGGCTATTTGAACTCGTTAAAAAGTTGTTTTTTTTTGGGTAGACTTTTGCATATATAGTTGGTATCAAAGTTGGCATCGATGCAACCGATAGCAGACTAGACTCGATTCAAGCCTATGCCAACAAATGACGTAAACTTGATTAGATTTAGTGCCAGTAAAGTAGGAAAAGATTTGACTCGAGACAATTATATAATTTTGACTCAACTCGGCTTGAATTTTGACTCTTTATGACTCGACTTGAATCGCATGTTTCCAACACTTAAAGGCTCGACTTGGCTCATAATTATGTTTGCCAGGTTAGGCTAAACTTGTCCTGATTCGACTCGACTCAGTCCAACTTGAAAAAGATGTGTGCATTTCTCATAAAAATAGGAGTCAACTTGATCAAAGTCACTGTCAGTGACAGTAAATGGATTGACTCGAATCTCAACTCAACATCAATACACTGCCAACAAATAACTCGACTCAATCGAAGTCAGTGCCAACAAACAACATGACTCGACCAGCAAAGTTACAGCTGGTCTGAGAATTATTTTGACTTAATTGGTTCTACTCGATGACAAGTAAGTGCCAGAATGTCTTGACCCGGGTCGGTGGCAGAGAATGATTCGCCTTGGCTCGAGTGCCAAAGCTATACAGACTCAAGTTTGTCCAGACTCTGCTGAGCATCTAGTGTACGGTGAGCCTTAACTGCCAACTTATATTTATTTCCTAAGACAATTGACTATTTTATAATTTAGTTTATGTGTTCCCGGTGATTTGCATATAAATACAAAGTGTATTAAAACAGTTATTCAGTTTGATTAATATACGATGGAACATCCATTCAGATGCGAGATAAAGTCAACAAATATAATATGACAACACAATGAAACTAACATTTTAATTCCTGATTAGTATACTTTTTACATTTCATGCACACAGGTTTAAAAGGAATTATTTTTCTTCAAATCTAAGCCTTACAAAATATCAATTATTTACCAACTAAGAAATGAGACTAGCAAGATAAAAACATACATTAGAATATACAATTTCCTTTCCTTTTTTCATCTAAAATGTTTTCAGTTTGCAGCTATTTTACGACCAAATCCATCTTTTGTCCAAATGATGGATGTGTTAGCTTAATGAAGTATATGAAATATCAAATGTAATTAGTTTCGTATTTATACAGCGTGGGTTGTTGTTTGTTGACAGCATGGAGCAAAAGCTGTTGGGGAAACGTTTTCCAATCACTTACGTCAAGTTATTCTAAACGCCCCCTCTGCATTGCGGACAAACAAATCCATTAATTAAAAAGTTAATTACAACTTCTAATGAAAAGAGTTAACAAACTTGGTTGCCATAATAAAATGGAGTCGGGTGGGGAAATTCCCCGTGTTTTTCCTAAAAGGGTTTTTCGCGGGTTTTTCGCCCCTCTCGTAATCAGCGAATATTATTATAGCATTATATCTTCTTGAAGTTACAAGATGGATCCGAATTCTTTGTGTTTACTGAATTCACCGTATAGTAAGGCCTATTAGCGATGTTGTTTCACATTGTACGTGTATAGTTGTAATAGTTTTACAATAGTACAATACAGTGGCGTAGCCAGGAATTTTTCCGTTTGGGGGGGGGGGGGCGCTGGGGGGGGGGGGGGCGCCGGGCTGGAACATTTCATGGGGGGGGGGGGCGTCATGTAGATCAATGATCATTTTTTTAGAAACACTGAAGTATACGTGGAGAAATCTCACGACGATTGCTTTGCGGTCTTCTGGATAGGTTGGATCTTCTCCTGCCACGCTACTGCTTGCCGATTCTCATTCTTCGCAGGCTTATGGTAACTATCTGGGATGGGAGACTCCAAACCATACGCAAGGCATCCACACAATCATGCCGCAATAATTCATAGACTAACTGCGTGGTGACTCTTATCCGTCTTCTTTTTAGAATTTTGATTCCAAGAGTGGCAGTTTTTCATTAAAAAGGGAGGGAGGGAGATCATACAGCAACGAAGATGGGATTCAGAGCGCACTTGAATAATTTTTGGTGTTTTTTTTTGTATTTACAACGAAACTATTTGCGGGCATGTCACTGCTCCTTGTAGTCTCCGCCCATGTTTGTTTACACGAGTGACATTTAGGTCTGCATAAGGTGGTGTGAGGCAGTCTGCCCAATTTGTCACATCTGACACGGCGATAAGAGGCAGAGTCGAAGTGGACATGGTTGTAGATTGCTGATCACTTAAACGGTGTTGCTCTTGATCCTAGTCTCATAGATAGGGTCGAGGTTTACCGTCCCCCGTATCACACTAGGGCCGTGGTAGGACGGAGAAGTGACAATGTGGTCATAGACAGTACCCATCCAACGCTTCCCAGGCAGGCCTACGGGAAAATAGCTCCCAGCTGTTTCCACTTCCTCAGGGGCATGGTCGGTGCTTGGCCGCTTGCGGCACACCACGATGAGAATGACGCTGACGATGGCAACGACAACCACGGCTTCGACTGTCACGATGACTATGAAGCTAGGTGGGATCGGTTGTGTGGCTGGAGTGGGAGTTGTAGGCGATGATCTCACTGCTGTCGTGAGCTGCAACACTAGGATCAACACTTCCCAAGCCTTGCCCATCCTGGACTGTATTAAAGATTCAATCAAAATATTGTAAGAAAACCCGCTAGAACAGGTTGGACGAGTGTATGTTTCCGGGTTCTCAGCTAACCGTGACCTTGCGTGTTTTGTTTTTTTAAAAACCCACTGACCCGATCTGTTGTTTCTTTTTATACGACGGACTGTTATTGTAAACTACATGTATGCCATGGGCATGTTCATATTGAAGGAGTCATAAGAATTTCCGGGACATATCAGCGAAGAGGGCGCTTTCCCTTGAGCCTAAGCAATCTTTACGACACTTTTCGTCCGTTTGTCGGTAAGTTTGTGAAGCAAAGAAACAATTCCCTTGATGTAATTGACACGGTCCGCCTGTCCTCAATAATCGGATATAAATATCTGAGGTGCCCGGACCCCCCCCCCCCCGCAAAAAATCCTGGATCCGCCCCTGAACGCCCCACGGGGCACGAGGTTGCACAGTCTCGTGTATGGTCTTCAGCACGAGAGAGAAAAGCTGCCAACGACAAGGAAAGAACCGACCCAAGCCCCCGTCGAAGATATTACTTCAGTGCAGGCTGTATCGGAAAAACAAACACAAGAAATCGAGCAAGTCTACCACCAGAAATAAATCTTCCCTCGGCAGTAGCAGGAAGGCTATATATCCAAGCTTTAACAGGAAAACAGTCAACTCCGACAGGAAAATCGACGATCACGTCGAAAAAGATCTTATCCGTCAGAGTAGAAGGGTTGATAAAGGCCGGAGAGAGGAGCAACTTGTAATCCAGAGACGGCCGACTAGATGGAAACCATGGAAACACAGTTTCCTATTCTGCAATTGGAAGTCACTTTGCTGGAGCTGGGAAAACTGCGCCTTGCTCAACGAATCACAGTCATAGTGAACAGATGAAGAAGTTTGCACTGCTTGACGAAAGCGTATTCGTCAGAAAGAAGATTACACTGCTGATGTGCGTACAGTGAAGAGATAGCTGGCCATGCACGCATAACCATGCCTCAAGCATGGACTAAAATTTAACAAGTTTCGCTCAGTATTTCGTTATCATCTAATTGTTGCTCCTCAGAAATTGAAAGATTGAATAGCCGTCTGTTTGCGTTCATGCATATGAGGAAGCTATATTGAAATTACTTATTCTGGTTCATAAATTTATGGGAAGCAATACTCACCTGCTGGTAGTTGCATTGGCTAGACCTTCACATAAATATGCGGATGGTAACAACGTGTTAACCAAATGTATGTTTTCATGAGCAATGATATTCTTGACATCTGGAATAATGGCTACGGATATGGAACTGCCATTTCATCAGTGTATATATTAGCTAACGAGTTGTATATAAATTGTTTATTACCTATACATTATTCAAGTATCAGTGTGTTCAGTAATCACAACAGATGGCCAGAGATTATTTTTGTAGTCATTCATTCATTTCAAATGTAATGTTCCCATTGAGCTTAGCAGTATTAAAGCAACGTAATATTTCGAGTGCGTGTTTTTTCTGTTATTTCATTTTGATGTTGGTAAGATTAAAGGAAATGTACATCATTGGCTTTTGCTGTAATTTTCAGAAATGAACTATTTGAGGGGTTAGTATAATAGATCAAATATTGTTACACTGACATGTTTGAAGTTTTGTGTTCGAAAATGCTGGAAAAACAAAGGAAAACAAAAATGTTCAAGTAGTCTGGTTCCTTGACTCCACTAAAGATAAAATGGATCAATTTATAAATGCCGGAAAATTGTAAGGTAAGGGAACCAGTCTAGCTGGCCTGCACCCGTTCATGAACATGTAACCAATAGCAAACAAAATTTGGACTGAAAAAAGTGTAAAGTTGGAGCAGTAGTTGAAAAATAGTTAGGTTTTTCCAACGGTGGTCGGCCGACCACCGTTGGAAGTGTACACAAAACTACAATTTTCTTGAAAATGACTTCACACCAGGTGCCATAATTTTACAGGATGCTTGAGACTGTCATTTACCAACATCCTAGTAAGGTATTTCGTAAAAACTTGGTAGTTTTATTTTTCGATGTTTGCAAATGTTGTATATTCCCTTTAAAAGTTTATGTTTTGTCTGAAAGGCAAGTAACGGTTGATATTTATTGCACATTTTAAAAAAGGAGGGGAAAATCTCATTAAACAGGTTGACATTTAACTACGCTTTTGACATTTGCCTTTATAAAGATATAAGAGCACAGTGGCTACTTTTCGGTACAAATTAGTATTCTTGGCTGAAATTCAATTACCTTCAATACAGTCGCGAATTTGGCCTCAAATAAGACACAGATGCAAACCCATGTGTAACTTTTCGAAGGAATGTGAAATGTCGAAAATCGTAGTTAAAAATGTCAATGTGTTGTTAAGAACTTCAACGAATAGCTGAATTCAGGTGTTGGCGACATTTTCCCGTCCAACATTTAGCAGCTGCCCTTTGCGCGTGGCCCTATTCACGTGACTTTGCAGCGCGTCCATGAAGAACCCAAAAGTTGTGTGCACAGTGAATGGCGCGTTCGAACGCGCGTCCGATCTAGTCTCTTTATTCTATATCTATGGTAACAACCAGACTGGATAGGACATCGCGCCGTGTTTGTGCACGAATGCGCGGCCGAACAATGGCGGCGCGTTTACTGTCAGACGGGTAAACGCGCATCGTGCTTTCACTTTGTTTACTTTGGAAAATGGATTATTGAGTGAATTTTTTCTTACAGACGGGGGTTCAAGCGTTCCTCCAAAACAATCTTTAAAAAAAAAATAACTGAACGATGAAGAGTTACCCTCAATCCCTCCAAACAGCTTTTCCACACTTTCTTGATATACACTTTCTTATTATGCATTTTCCAAATTCAAGAAACCCCCCCCTTTCCTTTTCCCTTATTTTTTTTTTAATCCTCCTCCCAAAAATGATTGTAAGTAAATTGCCATTTCATTTTTGGCACATTGGTCATTAGAGCACACTGAATTACTCCATCAACGAAATGAATAATTGTTTTAATAATATGCTAAAATAACATCATATTTTTTTAACTGAACACTCACACGAAAAATTGTATGGAGATTCATTCAAATGATTGATATATTTATTAAACTGAACCTGAACATACACCAATTACAATCTAAAAGGTAAACAAACCTTAATTTTACAAAGTAATCAGTAAAAACTTCTTCCCGTCCCTAGATTGATCAGGGAATGACATCGTTCACCTCTTGTGATATTGTGTGAAAGGAGATGAATCACAAACCAAAATAGTACTATACTAATTTTGTCAAAGAATAATTCAAGCTACGCACGGTCTTGTTTATAATTAAATGTTTAGCTGTACTTCTGAAAATAAATATAATTACTTGTAAGTGTAATGGGAATCGTTTTTGTGAGCGAATATGACGGTGTATATGGCTATAGCTAGTAATCTTATATAACGGCGTACACAACATAATTTCAAACCGTAAAAGTACTCATTGCTTTCTTCACCATACAAACTGTCTGTTGAGGCCAGTCTTCTGCGCGCTTCTGGTTTGCGTACTGCGCGCACTTACGCGTTCTTAATCAGTTTCAAATGTTACGCGTGGCAACTACTTGTTTTCAGTTCGTTCGCCACGGCCAGCTAGACAACAATTTTCTTTTACCGTTCTCTATTGTTCTCTCTCATTTTCATTGAGTTGTTCATTTTCTAAGTTGAATCTACATGTACATCTGTGATGCCTGTTCTGAGGTATGTAATGACACCTGCAGTATGAACAATAAACCAACTGTTACTCATATAGACAGGTTTCTAGCATCGATAATTCTAGAAACTATAGGTCCGATTGAGATCGCGTTATTGGAAATTGGCGGCCTGTGGCAAAATGTGGGGAAATAGAATTTGAACCCTACACTGTCAATAATGTGACAGTCATCTTGGGAGCTCATAAAAATACTTGCGTTGAACTCCACAACTTCTTTCCAAAACCAAAATCAATCAATGTTAACAGTTCCACATCGTAAAAATTGATTAAGTCAAACGCTTAGATGCCTATCGCATGTTCCATTCAGTGGATGATACAGTCGATTCCATCCCTCCGTGAAGTTCTCCATTTTCGTCCGGCTCGGTCCTGCAGCTGGTGGTTTTTGCTATATGGCTTTGTTGAAGTTCTTTGTTTGATATGAAGGTCAATCGGCCAGTTGTGCAGTAAGTTAGCATAAACCATCTCCTCGGTTTCTCTTTATAAAGACAAATAATAGAAACATTTCGGTAGGCGTTAAGCCAAGGTAGCTCTACTGAGTGGAGCGCTGGAACTTCGGTACCCTCCGTACAAGCTTGTACGGAGGGTACCGAAGTTCCAGCGCTCCATTGAGTAGAGCTAAAGCCAAGGCAGACATAATTCAATCAGATTTTGCATGTAAAAGTTATATAGGTTATTCGAATAAACTATTTTAAACAAGTCAACTTTTGTTCATTGCCATTGCCGGGTCAGTCATGCACGTTTAGGCCTATGTCTTAAAAAAACATGGACGGCGACCAGCATGACAGGTCTAGATCGCATGGAATTTGAACAGAATATCTCGCTAGCTACCACACAGGCCTCCATCCCCTCAAACTCAGAGCGACAACATTAACAATATTATAATTTGCTATGTTCATATTCCTCCATGCCATGTTGTATAGGCCTCGTTAAAAAAAAAACTTACTTGCGAATAATTGTCCTATTCTTCAACGCTCCTTACTTCCCGACTCCAGCAATCTAATGCTGCGCACACCTTCAAGTTGACTATACTCCTCGTCGATTTGGATCAATTTAGATCTCTGTTTCTTTTATTCTTTCAAAAATGACCAAAAAAACGAAGAAAACCCAACTTCATTTTTTAATCCTCCGTTCGAAAGTGTACACAACTCGAATGCGAAATTGTGTTCTTTACCCTTTTCAAAAAACGCGCGCGCGGATGCACGTTCGTACGCGATGTCCTATCCAGTCTGTGTATATGGAGATCAATGGTAACAACACAGTGGTGGAGCGTAGCAAAATGATGTTCGCCGTATTTTATGGCGGCCAAAGGACTGTTGAGTAGACAAATTTGTTTGGTCCTTGGTACGGGGTATTAGCTTTACCAACTGCATTGAATGACCGATCAAAAAGAAGCTTACAAAATCCTCTTTACAGTGCCAAGTGTGCATTTATTACTTGAAGTAACGGCGCGTCATGAATCCGAGAACTTTCAGTGCAGTACGCACACTGCGGTAGCCCGCCGGTCACACTGTCAATTACGTGCAAATCTCCGTTGCTCATTCTGCTGTAAGTCAAAATGTGCGTTTGTCACAAGTAGGGAAATGTACCAGGTACGGATGTTTAGTTGTTCATTTTGTAAAACTTTTCCTCTAGAATGTTTAAGTAATATATCTTCTAGTTTAAACTCGGTGTGCATTAATCTGAAAGTCTTGGAAACAGCCGTGAGGCCGTCTTTTTCTTTGCTTTGTGTAGAATCGCTATGGAGTAGAGCGCGTCGTGTTCATGCCACTACAAGTGCACGCGCGTGGTCGTCTATGGAAGATGCGACTGAACTGTTTGTAATGCACAAGATGTTTAATTTCCCGTCGTCGAATACCAACGGTACCTTAGCTTAATCGGTAAGCTCTGCGGCTGGTACTGTCCGTGAGTTCCAGGTTGGCGTCTTCGTACAGGTTCAGGGCATGTGGTCCACACGGAGGATCAGGGCTTAGGGTGCCGCCCTGTTCCTCCCTTAGCTCTTTGCTTTTACATGGCGCCTGGCCCTCCGGTGTTACATGGATGGATAGGGAAGGAAATGTGTATTGGCCGGGAACGCCGAGATCCCAGAAGAGTGCTAATGGGTTGGCTGGGGCATTGTTATGGCTCAGACCGATCCCTGAATGCTTGGCTAGCACATAACTTTTTGATTTTTTTGTAATCCTCTTTTTTTTTTTTTTTTACTTTGCTTTAGTTGGATATTTACATCTGCCCGGCAGGTCTCCGGTAGTATTAAAAACGTAGTATCGGTAGTATCAAAGGTATACGTCGTGAATCTATGAATATTAAATAATTGATTATTATCAAAATTAAGTTTCGTTCGATCAATATGACTACGGTAACCATTAAATTTACGTCAAGTGCAAAATTTTGTAGCAGTTAAAAAACCCAAAAAAATTTGCCCAAAATCTTGGCCCCAGAAAAAAAATGTTTTTTTTTTAAATGCTTGACATCGACATGAGCTATTTTTTTTAAATTATTTAATTTGAATTTTTGAAAATAAGAGTGGGACGTTCCGATCCTTATTCGTTTTGAATAGTGTGCGCAATTTCAGAACTGGAGCGCGCAATTTAAAACCAACTTCTAGAACTGCGTAAAGGCCTGCAAACTGGCTGGATATTTTAGTTCCTACTTTTCCGATATTTTAAGCGCCTATTTTACCCAATAGCGCCCCCAGCATTTGGCTGGGGGGGGGGTCTCACAATTTTTTTTTTTTTTCAAACAAACTGGGTGTTTTTTTTTGGGGGGGGGGGATATTTTGACGTTGGTGGCGCCACTTACACCCCTATTATACTACTCGAAAATATGCCAAATACAAATCGGTACAAATCGTGGACCTAACAAATGACTCCCCCCCCCCAAAAAAAAGAAAAAAAAAACAAAAAAAACCCCAAAGATTAAAAAAAAAAAAAATTGCAACCTGCTAGCTACAGATTTTAAGAGCGAGCCAGGCGGGGACGTGCGAAGAAAAATCGGGCCGGCGACATCGGCCGGTCGTAAAAAGCTTGTCTCTTCAGTCGGCAGGGATGAAGAGCGCCACCTACTGCCAAAGAGTGTCCATGAGTGTCCGCTTTCAACAGTGCCCCTATAGGTGCAATGAATTGCCATAGACTCCAATGATAAATTCCCTTACTTTAGAAATTCAAGAAAATACTCACAATTTGCTCTCTAAGGTGTTCGAGACATACATTAAAATTAAAGCTTAGTTTGATTGTCTTTCTATTTTTCCTCAATTTTTTTGGTGGTAATGCAATTGTAAGTTGGGAGAAATTTCCGATCACCCATCGCCATTTTGAAAAACGGCGCCTACACTCCAATGCAAAATAGAGCGCTTTTTGAGCCCCAATTTCATGCGAATTGCACAGAAATACAAGCTCACTTTCCTGTGCACGGCTTCCATCCTCACTGTTTACGAACCCTCAAGTGCACGGCCCACAATATGCTCAAATACTGAGGGCATGCAAATCGTGATTTGGCGCAGCTATAATTTTGTCTTTACATATAGGTCATGATATGTTACCCAGAATGCCATCCCCACTTCCTTCACAAGATTCTGTGAATGGCATCAGCCCTCAATTCCCGGCCCAGCGCCCTAGCCCCTGTTTGCAGGGCGGGGGTTACGAGCGAAGGGTTATTGTACAAAACATAAAATATGGACATCATGAACAGGGCCCTAGTGTAACATGTTTCCAGGTTAGAGTTTTGAGAGAGGTTTGAGAGCCATAAAATTGGGGAATTGAAGAAATATGGTAATGAATCTCTGGCCCGGACTGGGGGATTCCAATTCTAAGCATTTTGGATGTTATTGGGCTCGAAAGAAAGGTGATCGTAAGGTTCTGGCCAAATTCTGCTAAATGCACTTCAAAAATCTGTCACATTTAACAAAATCTGCCAAATTCCCCAGAATAAATCGAAATACACTTTAAACCCTTAAAATCACACGCAGATGATGTAGTATTGCCTTGGTTAAGGTTCAAATTACATTATAAACAATCTATAGCTATACATAATGATGTTATGAAATTGCATACATCGGGCAAAACGCTGTTGCGTCACGACGAAGTCCGGAACCTCAGCACCTAGACCAGCCATACTGTCCCATTGTGCATGTTATGCAAGGGTTTGTTTGAAAAGATTAAAGCTTTTGTAAACAAATGTACAAATTTACTATGTTTTTTTTGTTAAATAACCATTTTTGCAGAATTCTGCCAGAAATCTGCCAAAAATTCAATTTTGTCAAATTTTCTGTCAAACTCTTTTTTTTTTAACAAACAATCTGTCAAATTTAGCCGAAAATCGACTACAACGGTCACCCTGCTCGAAAGTGGCGCTTCTTTGCCATGTTGTGGAGTGATGGTTTTTAAGATGGCTACTTGTCCGCTTTGGGGAAAATAGGGGATGTCTTCTTTGGGTGAGATTATCTCGAAAAAGTCAACGGTCAACCCACCAAAAAATGAAAAGAAAATGAAAGATGACACATTGATCATAATTTTCTGTGCAGCTTGAATAGCTGTGAGAGTTCTGAGTATTTTTTTCAAAGAAATTTTGAAGTATGCGCATTTAGCACTAGTGTCTATGGGAATTTTTTTGCAGGGTTGCACTAGTCTGGTTCCCAGGCCAAAAGATTCTGACTATTCCTAATGAATCTTAGGTCAGGTAGCCTCCAGTAATACATTTTATTACAATTCACGTCACGTGACTAAAACGGGAGGAATTCCTCCTTTTTCCGAAAATTTCCGAAGTTTGCCGAATTCGTTTCGTCGATCGACAATCGGATAGCGCCCGAGTATTTCCGAGTATAATATAGGTTTAATTAACTGCTAATTGCTTATTTAAATTTTTGTAAATGAGTTGATAATTAATATTCTTTGCTTTCATTTAGAAAATTAGAATTTCACCAACAGCGATTTTTTGGCATCAAATTAATATACTCGGATCGTATGGGCGAACCTTTTGCTGCGCGTCATGTACAATTTTGAATTTGACGACCGTTACCGAGATTTTCCAAAACTCGGTCTTCATTCGGCTCCGCCTGCTAACAGTGCTATTTGGGTGCCTAATTTTGAAGACTCCAGATCAACATTAGACAATGTTATCTTACAGAAACATCAAACTGTATTATACTGTATGATATTACGAAGCAAGTGTTTTATTTTAAAAAATTGATCAGAACATTAAAAGCTATAAGTGATAAAGGGAAATCGGAAACGAGCCCGAGCTTTGAAACAGGGCCATTAATGTCGTCATGTTTATTTTTAGCCACGGAGGCTGCCGCCTGACCTACAATTTAGACGTGAGCGTCGGGAATAATTGTCAGGTTTGGGAACCAGTCTAGGGTTGCACCTCTCAGGCAGTGTCAGAAACGGGCTTCCACGGAGCATGCACAGCTACGAATTATTGTCAGCGCGTCCCCGCGTATTTTCATTGGGCGTGGACGTGCTCTAGACAGTTATCGGATGCAGCCTGGGAAAAATGTTGCAACCTGACTCCATTTCCGCAATTGTGATCAAAGTGTATGGAGAGTCAAGAAATAATTTTCCTGACAAAATTGGAAATATTTCTCAGTCCCAGATTCATGTCTTATCATCATTTTTGTATAAATGACCTTCATTGAGATGATATATGAAGAAAAAAAGTGGCGTCAGGTTGCAACATCCCCCTCCCTGGAAAAGAAAAAAAAAGAAAAAAAGAAGAAGAAAAAACAGAGAGAAAAAAGAAAAGAAAAGAGGCGAGAAGTCATATTGGTGTAAATTGAATGGGTGTGTGTGTGTCTGTGTGTGTGTGTGGATGTGTGTGTGTGGGGGGGGGGGGGCAAAATGTCCCTACCCCCTCTAAAACTGATAAATCGAGAAAATGTTGAGAAAAACAGGAATTATTTTGGAAAATGTTTTGCCCCCTCTAGAAAAAATCCTGGCGACGCCCATGTTTCCAGCTCTTGCACGAAACTACCCGAAACAGTTCATTTATTTAGCTCCTTTGCGCATGTCTGTCATTACACTAGGAGCCAGGCGCGAGTAAGCCGGGGAAATAATCTGAACCCTTATTGTCGATTAGGACTATCGGACCTTATTTTCAATTCGGAATAATGAACCTTCGGAATAGTAAATCTTATTTTCGTTTCTGACAATTGAACCTTCGGACTACTTAAACCTTAATTAGGACTAATGAACCTTCGCATTTTTGCATCAAATGTTCGTATTAATGAACCTCATTATATTTTCGGATGAACGAACCCCCTCTTATGGAATTTTGTTTATTCGGACTATCGAACTTTCGGACTAAAGAACCTTCAGACAATCGAACCTTCGGACTCTGATCAGGCAGACCCCATCACTAAAATAACCTCAACCCATTTCCTAACCGGGGCCCACCCGATGTTTCCCAGTCCCCAATGTTCCCCAGTCCTTAGGTTAGGGTAAGGGCAGGGACCGAGGAACAATAGGGTTAGGGACTGGGAAACATAGGGACTGTGGAACATAGGGATGGGACTGGTGAACATAGGGACCGGGGAACAGTTAGGGTTAGGGACCGGGGAACATTATAAACTGGGGAACATAGGGACAGGGGATATAGGGACTGTGGAACATAGGGACGGGACTGGCGAACATAAGGACTGGGGAACAGTTATGATTAGGGACTGGAGAACATATATGGACTGGGGAACATAGGGACAGGGGATCATAATGGTACATAGCTATGCACCTTCCTGACCAGCCTGCAAACAACTTTATTGGTTTCAATTAAAGTTCAGCGATTATCATTTACTTACTATGAATCACTGGTTAAGCGTGAATTATTTATGTTATTGTTAATGTTATGAGGTTATTATGAATGCTGGTTAAGCGTGCTATTAGGTTATTATGAATGCTGGTTAAGCGTGCTTAACTACTTTCTACACTAAACTAAAATCCTAAGTCTACGTCTAGCGCATCTGTATTTCCACACATCAACGCTTTGTATTTGTACTAAACTGCCTGTCAAGTTGTGTCTGTCGTGGATTTATTCACAACGATACTCGACATCGAATCCCATGTAGTTGAACCTGGAGTCGGTCTTGAACTTCATCAGGGCCAGGTTTGTTTTGGACTGTATGTTGACACCTTTTAGTGCCACATCACAGTACCTGTCGGTCAAAGAGAAATGGGCAAAAAGAACCAAATAATGATCAAAATACTGGACTTACTAGATAAAACAAGATTGGTTCCGTCCGACACCATCGGACTTCGGCAGATACCCGCACCTGATGCCGAACTGTATGAAGTAATATAAACCTTAACAAAAAGAAGATTTCAAAAACATAATTTCCACCCCGAATTTGAATTGAACCCTCCACTATAAAGAGAGATTTTGAGTATGATAATCAGTCATTTGAAAAGCAGGTTGGTGGTTGGAGGGGGGGGGGGGGGGGTTGTCATTCTAAAAGCCGGGGGGAGGGGGCTGAAATTTGAAAAGCAGGGGGGGGGGAGGGCTGGACACCACATTATACTAGGGGGCGCTCTTGAGGATATAGATGTATATGTATATTCGCGCTTCATCAAAATGGCGCATTTCAAAAGCTTTTGTACTTTCTTTCTCCACTTTTCAGTGCTATGGAATACATTTTGGTTGTTATGATGTTCGACAAATACCTCGAAATCCGCAGTATTTATTTATTTATTATTATTATTATTATTATTATTTTTTTTTGGGGGGATGATTCAATGCCCACCCCCGGTCAAAAATTGTGATTGGATATATACTTCTTTAGTCTTTAATGCATTCTGAATTGTACCAAAATGGGACTCACTTGTCAGGGTACATTTCATCGATGATGCCACCAGTTTTCGTTTCAAGGAAGTCGAAGAAGCATCCGTATCCTTCAACGTCGAAGTCCTTGAAGTCCAGATGGACGGTCATACCGACAGGACACTGTACAAGATGAATGGGGAAAAGAGGACGTCTGTATCATTGGAAGGAACTATATAAAACATGGACAATAATACTCCTGCAACTTACTTAATAACATACTGTACTGTTCTCTCACAGTGGCCCATATCAGTTGGCCTTTAGCGCTTCTCCAAAAACCCTAAGTAAAAGTTGATGAATTTACAAGTAAATAGTAATCTCGAATCTCCACTCTTTGTTTGTTAAACTTTTTTTCTGAGAAATGTCGGCAAACTACTGTCTGCTGATGTAACCTTTGAGCATCCTCTGACTTTTTAATTCGAAAAGTGTGTGAAAAGGTACCATTATTTTTTTTTCCAAGCGATTTTTTAAATACCAATTAACAATAGCACAAGCGAGGGTAAATTCCATTTTCTTTCTAATGACCTCATAACTTGCCCCCGCCCTTCTATTTCGATTGATGTGTGACATACATGTTTGAAAAATGAGTGCTGATTTAGCGATTATGCTGCATTTTGGATGCTGAGTTTGGAGCCTACCTCGATGGCGTAGACACACTCGGTGTCGATGGGGTATCTAGCAGGGTAGCCCGGGCTCTGGATTACCCCTGACGTGGCATTCAACTTCACACTGCAAGCTGAACCATTTCATTGAGAGGGCAAATTGGAAGTTTGTTTCATAAAGGTTAAAGCCAACTGTTTGTCGAAAATTGAAAATTTGTGAGAGTTTCAAGGACTCAGGCCTACGTTTATTCTAACAAACTTCCTTGTTTACCATTAATTCACTGTTACACGAGCAACTGAAAACAGTTACAGAGAGTGGGCAATTTGGACTCCACCTTGTATGTTAAATTCCTGTTTTCTTTTGAAAACAAAAATGATGCGATCTGTGTGTGAAGGTCTCCTTTCTGAGATTCAGGCAAGACTCCTGGTGTTTGAGGAGTAAGTTCATATCAACAGCCGTTCTTTAAACATCTCCACGTGACCGTATTAAACAGCCCATGTCGAAAGTCAATGTTGCAGATGGACTTGGTGCGAAGCAGTTTATACTGATTAATATCTACCGACAAACTTTAAGCCCCTGTCATACAGTGCCGTTCTGGCATCTCGATGGTGTCACGACCACAGAACTTGGCAAAACATGGATGAGGACTTGACGGCAACTGTTCTGAACAGGGAGCTCGTGTTGGGGACTTGTGGGGGCTGCATAGGTCGGCAGAACGGCAAAGTGCCCCGTCCGTTTCTGAGCATGTTCAAAACAAACGGGCGACTCTCCCATCCTAATCATAACGGGATGCTGCAACTCGAACGGCCTGGACATGGGGCCGACAGAAAGATGGTCGGGAGCATCGTTGTGAGAACAGCATGCACGGAGCTGCATCGGGACTGTCTTTCACTCACGAGTCTCCTACGTCTATGCCGTTCTAATACACAGTGCCTACCCAGACCTCCGCCCGTTGCTAGCATGGGATAAGCATGTGATAGACGTGACGCCAACGGCTTGAACGGACGAGGACGGGGTGGGGACGGGAGTGTGAGCCACTTTTGTCTTGCATACACCTGTCTGAGAACGGCTTGTGGACTGGACCAGGACGGGACGAGGACGAACAGCACACGGATTATGGTCTGGGATCTAAGGCTGGAGCCACAAATGATTTTTTTTAAATTTCCCGCGTCCTATAGCCACGTTTAAGTATCTGTTTGGGCCGTGACCATTGTACCACGTACGGGGCTTGAGAACGGCACTGTGTGACAGGGGCTTTAGGGTAGCTCGTTACTTCGAGCAGTTCCATGCGATTATGGGACTCCTAATAGGAAACCGTCTGTTCTTCTCAAACAAGCAATCTGTGGTATAATCGTCGGTGCACCTACCCGTCTCGGCGTTGAAGATCTCACAGTAAGGTCCCTTGTATTCCTCCGGACAAATGCAGGTGCATTCCTTGGACGGCACGCCGCCATGTTGACACTTATCCTTCAGGTCCTCGGGGCAGCCCTCTTTAAAGTAAGACAAGATGGCGACAAAGAGAAATGTATCATTGTTTTACGCCTGAACTCGATACAGTAAGCAGGGGGTGGGGATGGTGGTTGCAGATTCGCAAGGCCAGGGATATTTGACCCTAGGAGAGCTTCACCTTTTTTTCTATCTCTATATTTTCACATATCCGAACGGGAAAGGATATGAGTGGCATAGGCCATGGCCCCTGTTAGACTCCCCTCGCATTCACCTTGAGGCACTTTGGCATTGATGCCATTTTGCCTTTAAAGGGACACAACACGTCCTGGAGAGCGCACGATATTGCATGTACGTAAGGCCCCCCCCCCCAAAAAAAGGTCCGGTTTCTGGTCTGTGAGCGCGTCGCCGTAGCCATGTGCGTCGGCAAAATTAAATATTAATTTTTTTCAATATAAGATGATAAGATCTCAAAACCGCCAAACTCACAGGTTTGACTGGAATCCTGCTGCTGCACAATTTTAACGTGTTTTTAGATAGCGTTACGATCGATTATAAGCTTTATGTGGCCTTTCTGGGCTACCATATATATTGCACTAAAGTCAGTAGGGCACCAGTTGCAGACGGTGTTGTAATTGTGTAATTGCGCGTCTGGAAGGAAGCGATGGTCGTGTATCTGGAACCTGGAAAAGATGTTTAATTAGTGCAATATATCAGGGAGCAGCCTAATGACCTGCCTGATAGCTCATGCGCGATTTCGATGTCGCGGTATAAGTCTGACGTTATATACTACCGTTTTCTGTGATTTTTGTCTTGACTATCCAAATTTCAAGAAGAATGTTCGTGTCGATCGAGATCGTAAGTAGATGCGGTGCAGAATTCTCAATCCTTATGGCCTTACTAAGGTCACCTCAAGCTCCACCCTGAAGGATATTTTTGAGAGTTTTAAGGGGATCGAAGCATCATCTGCAACATCAGCCGACATTAAAAAAAAGAGGGGAAAAAACCCGCGTCGCCGCACCACTTTTGGGGCAAGCCCCATACCAGAAACCGGATATTTTGGGTACTAGTCGTAATTGCAGCCGCACATGGTCCACCGGCAATGGACTGAAGCTAGGGCAACGTCCAAGAAGGAGACTTGTACGCACGGCTGGAAATACGTATGTGTATGCAGCTAAATGCCTGTGCGTCAGTAACCAACCGTTTTCCTGTTTTTTTTCCCCCTCAGGAATAGTGAGACCTTATGTTACCTTTCAGCCCAACTTTGAAACAGATAAGTAAACAATCTTATACATAAAACTTTCGGCGTCACCACCTCGCATCCCTAGTCTATTGATAACCGGACCGGTTTTTAAACACTGTTACGAACAAAAAAACGACAATACAAAATGGGACCACTTTCAAGAAATTTGCCCTTCCCCGGGACCAAACACCTGGATACGCCACTCCCGAAACTATAGCATAGGCCTACATGGATAGAACCGTTTATAACACCTCACCCACAGATTCTGTGTCTTGATTGGCCGAGAGCGAGTCACATGTTACTTTCTAATTTTGCTATCTTTCTGTGCACGGCCAAAAGTACTATGCGCATAGCAACAAAAGTACTATGTGCATAGCAACCAAGTACTATTTCCACGGCGCGGTATTTGTGTGCAAATGCATGCTGGTGTGCGCGTTGACGTTGTGCGTAGCGCGTATTATTCCAAAGAGAGCGCGCCGCAGACTTGGGTTCAAACATTTCGTGAAGGGGTAGTTTTTAAGAGAGAAGTACATTTTCCACCAATTTTGTATTGAAATTGAAGTTTATTTCAACTGTGTTCAGATTTAAATAATTAAAAATATTAAAATCAAGCAGAATCTGTGGGTGAAGTGTTATAAAACAAATATTGAATGCTTTATCTCGTGGTGAAGTAAAACTAGCATCCCTCGGTGATCCATGGACCATTCTATTTTCCCTCGGCTTCGCCTCGGGAAAATAGAATGGTCCATGGATCACCTCGGGAGGCTAGTTTTACTACACCACTCGAAGCATTCAATATTTGTATACTATAGTTGAGACGATGCCAACTTATAGTTCGTTTCAACTACAGTTGTGACCGTCATATGAACTGCAGTTTGGGCATTGCTAAACTAAGTTGGGGTGAATAACTAAGATAATATTTACCAGAAATTTAGAAAATAAAATGCTACTGTATAGAAAATGTATGGGATTTTTAAGATATAAAAAACCGAGCGCTTCCTGAACATGTATTTTTAAATGGTTAATTTATACCTCATAGCCTACAAAATTGTTTAGGGGTGGTGTTATTGTCTGCCTACGGTCCAACATTCGTGCGAGGGTATGTCTCATCTTTGGAATTTGTTCCCGTGTACTGTGGTTTCAAAGATAAGTTTTGTTTGAGTTTCAATTATATTTTCACTGAGGAACAGGGGAATTTGACCTCACCGTAGCAGTCGTACATCAGGTTAAACGTGTAGATGTCCAGTCGGGAAAGTCCCTTCTGTAATCCCATTGTCTCACTCTTCTTAGCAACATGAGGAACTATGGTTTCCGAGACGCCATCTTTGCTGTAAGCCTACAGGAATATGCAGATAAACACATTGAAGTACATGTATATTGAAAGGTGTCCTTTGAAACATTTCGTTTATAAACTGCACTGAGCCGTAATAGGGGTATATATAATGTCGCTCAAAAATTAGCCGCAGGGAATTCCGTTCCTAATTTACTGGTTGAATTTCGATATTTACAACATTTTTTTTCTATCAAATATGCCTATAATTTGGTTGAATATTGGTTTATTCGTTACGCAAGCTTTGCCTGCGCACTACTAACAACGTGCGACCGATGTAACGATGGCCAAAAGTCATACGTAACATGATCGTGCATTTCAGGTTCAATAGTCCGAAGGTTCAATAGTCCGAAGGGCCCATTAGTCCGAAAACAGAAGAAGGTTAGATTGTCGGAAGGTTCGATAGTCGAAATAGACGATAGGGTTAGGTAGTCCGAATCGACTTTAATGTTCGGTGGTCCAAATGGACAATAAGGTTTGATGGTCCGAATCGGACATAGGACCTTATTGTCGATTCGGACTATCGGACCTAAATGTCGATTCGGACTATCGGACCTAATTGTCGATTCGGACTATCGGACCTTATTTTCAGTTGGGAATAATGAACCTTCAGACCAACTAACCTTATTCTAAATTCGGACCTTACCGAACCTTCGGACTGATGAACCTTAACGGACTAAAGAATCTTCGGACTATAGTATCAAAATGTTCGGATTAACGAACCTTATGGTTTGGGACTAACGAACCCCCTCTAATGGAAATTGTGTGCATTCGGACTATCGAACCTTCGGACTAAAGAACCTTCAGACTATCGGGTGGCCCCTCCGGGTCGTTTGTGACTTAGTCATACGCGCGCACGTAACACTGATTACAAGCGCCCATTGGCTAAACGTTCTAGTTGTGTTAACTTCCGGTTCCATTCTTGCTATGCTACTGTGTGTGAAGTACGCATGGCTAAGTTGAGATGCCATCACACTACGAACCGGATTATGACATGACTTGCGACTGGACTTGTGAAAAGAATTGCGGTGGACTCCACTGCAACCATGCGGTTAACTCTACAATCCTGGCCAAATCTCGCTTGGCCCCCAACCCCCCGGCCTCCTGTCAATAGGGACCATTAGAAAACCGTGCAGGTACGGGATGCGTGTGCGTATTATGACGTCATGCGACGTTTGCGTATCGCGTACGTGCGTCGTTGCTGAGAGGATTAGATTTTTGTGACGAACGGACATACGGGAGGGCGTCCTCCTCTGTTAATGACGAACAGCTGTGGTGCGTTTCATAAAACTTCCCGAATAATCTTATCCTGCCAAAATCAATCTTATCTCCAAAGCAAAGCCTGAAATTTACAATTAAACTTATGTCCCTTGCAAAAAGAAATTTTAGTCCGAATCAAACTTAACTTTACACTTGATCCGAATCAATTGTAGCAATAAAACGATCAATCTTAAATGTAATTTTTGGTGGGGAAAATGTTTTAAAAATTAACATTCTGCCAGAGTGAGTAAAATCGCTGCGACTTATCATGTGTTTTTCTGCTGCTTTTGATGCAGAATCCTTGTGCTTTGCAAAGGGACAGAGTCTTTAGGGACAGGAAGAACTATTTTGATGCATAGGATGACAATGAAGGTGAAAATGATGCTACTGAAGCACTTCACGGGGGCGCTGCCAGGGGCCAAAATAATTCATCACATTTCAGTGAACGTTTGACCTCGTATGGATGAGACCTCTGCAATTTTATTCTTTAAACATGAAAATAATCTACACATCTAAAAATACAATGACATGTATATTTCACGAAGACAACACTTCAATACTCATTGAACTTAAACTGATGCAAAAAAGGTATTTTTTTTTAAATAAACATTTCATAGACTTACAGGTACTTGATTTTTGGTAAAATGTTGCCGAATTTGAGTTTTGCAGACAATGTGGGCCTTATTCACGAGTTGGCAATTTTTGTCGAGTTCCCTGAATGTATTTCAATTGTTAACAGTTGAATGGGATGGCGCCAGACTAATTATGCAGACACAAAATATGACTTTAAATATAGGGGAATGTTTAATTACAAATTCTAAATTATTAATTGAAGCAGACTGGAATTTATTACACATTAAGTTGCTTTCATTCTCTTCGCAAGTTCCAAAAATTAAAATTTTACCTAACTTTCAATGCAATATGGCCGACTCGTGAATAAGGCCCATAATGCCCAATGTAAACACAACTTCCACACCCATCTTCTTAAATGAAAAGTCCCTTTTGAAAATGAACAAACTTTTAATGAAGAAATTAACATTAAATGTACAAATGTGCAGGGACAATTATTGTTTGAAACATGCTTGCCACTTGAAATATTACTCCAATTCCATTCAATGTCTTTGATTTTGTTCGTGAATTTAAGTTATTCATTTAAATAAATAAAGACCAAGTTAATTTGCATAGATGGAAGACACTCCAAGATGTCTTTCTGAACAGCCAAATGTGGTTTCATTAGTGCAACTTGGACTTCTCAATTTGCAACAGCTCCTCCTCCACTTCGAGTTCTTATTTTGTAGCCTCGACAAAATAACTTTCTTGTACATTACAGTAATGGACAAGGTGTCCAATAAGTCAATAGGCCTACATGCAACTTCCTTGTCACCAACCAACTGCAAAAGAGACCCATCTCCGTCTCTTGTCCTCAGACTCCATACTTTGTCTGCAGTGCCAAGGCATCTATGACTAGTTCAAATGTTTCCTATGCTGGTATGGATCCTCCTATCCTGGTAAGAGACAAGTTCAGAATAGGAAATGAGATGGATTTCTGGAGAAAGGCATGGGTCTCTATTGAGTAACAGTTGACCAAACGTACAATTTATTTGTAGAGATCAACACAATTACAACAAAAAGAAAGGTGATTTTTTTTCACTAAGTGATTTCAAACCTTGTAAGGGCCACGAACCTAAAAGAAATGTAAACATATGGCGCTGACATTTAATCACCACATTTCATCAAAGCCTAATTAAGAAAATCCTGTCTATTGTCAGGCAGAAGAAAACCAGTTTGAGGTCTTGGATTACCTGTAGCCTGAGTCTGTACCGTCAAATCATTCCATTCCTTTCTAACAGCCATTCAGTCTCTTGTCGGTGGTCCTCCGGCTACTCTGATCAACTTGGCTGCTTACAACGATTTTGCTCCTAGTTTCAACCTGATTAATAACCATAACACTTCAGCTATTTTTGGCATGTGTTGCAGTAAAAGAGCAATAAAAATATCAAATATAATCTGCTCAAGATCTCGTACTGTAAATACCAGAAACATTTTTTGCCATGCAATATTGCAATTTAACATTTTGAGTCGTGAGGGAACATTCATAGAGTTGTATATTTGTGGCCTATTGTTGTTTCTGGCACTCTACACTGTCTTTTTGAACCGACTCATTCAACCTGGCATCATGTTCATTACATTGTTTAACATAATTATGCCACATGTAGTCCCATATGCTGGCAGAGACAGCCTCCCAACCCAACACATTTCTGGTCCTACTTTTTTAAATACATTTTTCAAGGAACACAAAGCATTCTGTATGTGCAGTAATATTCTGACATGGAATCAGGATATAAGATTTTTACAGTCTGGCACAGAATTGTTTGGCAGTTCACAACAGAATTAGAGGTATTCTAAAAGCTAAGACTTTTGACTCTAAGTCAGTTTAAAACTGACTTAGAGTCAAAAGTGTTAGCTTTACCTGTAGCCATTTTCTTTGCTTGCACCTGACGTATGTCAGTCCATTATCTGGCCTGTGAACCACCAGCCACTCTTTCAGCACCAGCATTTCTTCTTCCTTGCCTCAACCTTTCAAGTAATGAAAAAAAAAATAAGGGTGAATGCCATAAGGACCACAGCATTCAATATATGATTTACCTTAAAGGTAGAGTCCATCATTTGCAGCCATCCGAAAAGTAAGTGGCGTAATTATTGTTGAAAAACTAACTTGGTTGAAAGATAGTAAGGAGACTAAACTCCCTGTGAAATTATTCTTTCTGGGAAGCTGTCATTTTGAAGTAATCAACGAAAGAAGGCATTTCCAACGGTGATTCTTAAGAAGCACCGTAGGAAAATTTAAATTAGTAGTTCGTTTTGTTATTCAGCGCAGCGCGCACAAGTATTCGAACGACGCACACGCGCGCGCGGTTGTTATAATTCGTCGGATCAGTGCGGGACGTCGCGTATAGTTGCAATTCAAAACATGATTCAGCAACTTTTGATTTGAAATTGAGATCTTAGAATGCTGTTTTTCTCGGAATGTACAGCTGAAGCTTAGCTGAAACTTCATCAGGTTAGTTGCTCAGTATCCTTCATTAGATTTTGAACTCTTTTGTTGCTTCAAACGAACAAAATGCACAAATTACAAATGATGGACTCTACCTTTAAAACAATACTTACTAGCCACAGAGTTTTGTATAGAGACACAACATCATAAAGGAGCCAATTAAGATTCTTGCTAAAATGCACATTGTTAAACCATGGAGGTATTCCTATCTCCGTGGTTAAACAAACATTAAAACAAGCCTCCTTGTCCACTTAATTATTAACTAATTGATTAATTAATTAAAATGGATATTTATTCACTGATTTAGTTTTTATTTAATTCTTTTGGCCATCCATACACCCTCTGGATTGACGACACACTAAACAAACACAACTATTCAATTGTACATAGAGAAGTAATTAGAAATATTCGTTACCCAAATAAACTTATTTTACCTTCATGGAGAATGAGGTTGTAGGTTGTGTCCCAGATTCGAATCCCAACTGGGCCATTATGTGGATCAGGGTATTCAGTCCCTGCTTGATTCCACGGGTTTTCCCTAGAATGTCATTCCGGGGTTTTCCTCCCACCACTAAAATTGGAATTTCCTTCCATATCCTCTACCATGCCAACAGACCCAACTGGAAATCAAAGTTGAGTTAGCCTACTGCCACATACATGACATAGGTTATCCCAGCCACTTGTCAAATAATACATACTGCTACATGATGTAGGTGTGTATAAGTTGCAAATCGCGGAAGTGACCGTCAGGTTGCAACATTTTTTTTACAAATAATTTGACTTCAGCATGTCCAGACAGTTTGTATAAACAGGGGCCCTACACTACACGTTCGCCTTTTTTTTTTTTTTTTTTTTTTTTAAATAGGGGGCCTATATTTTACTTTAGTGACAGAAGCCCTTTGCCTTTGTAACATGAGCTTACACAGGCACTTCAGATATATGTGGTTTTTTTTCACACACAGAGTTCACCATAATTTATAGTTCACGACGAAGCAGGCTATGCTGGGTGGTTATATCATCATCATGGAGCTATCAAACACGGCGATCATGAAGTGTAGGGCCCCTGTTTTGTTTTGATCAAATAAGGGTCAAAAATATTTTTTATTGCTCAAAAATCACCTTTACAATCAAAAGCAGACTTTTCTCAATTCTAATGACACCCATTTTGCAATTTTGAAAAGATTCTTGGGGAAGAAATCACGATTTTCCTGCGCGGTTTGTGCCTTGCGATTCAGCGCGCCATGCGTGCTCACGGTACATTGTGCGGTGATCGCCATCTTTATTTTCGGTTCGCGTGTTGTCGCCGCGCTGTCATCAGGTCATCGTCATTTTACCCCCAAATTTCCCTCAAAAAATCAAAACCCTGCCCTTTATCTATGACATACCTGTTTATTGAGAATGTTGCCAACTAGTTTGGTAGGTCTAATAATTTTAAAGTGGATTTTGTTCCCTTATAGGAACCGGGCCCTATACTTCACGATCGCCTATATTTTGTCACGATAAGGATGCAATATAAACCATACCTCCATGGTTAAACAAAATAAACTTTCGCTGATTTTTTTTAGCTGAAAAGTAAAGGCTCAATAATATAATAAAATCCCCATCACATCTTTGTAATTCTTCTTTTAATAAAACTGGTAACATTATCTGCACACTATAACTGAAAGTTGTAAAATTTGGGAGTTCATAAGATAAGTATTTTGCCGTGATTTATCGAGGAAAATCCATACGTGAACTTACCATTTTGACGTGCGATATATGCAGAAACGCCGTGCGAGTGCGTTGAAATTTGCCGCACAAACTGATGACGTCATACACAGTTTTTCCGAGCTGCACAAGCATCCCGTATCTGCATCGTTTTCTAATGGTCCCTATTGTTGTCTCTCATTGCGCGGTGTGTGCTCCATCAGCTGGAGAGAACAACATTGACCGGGGGAGCGGGGGAGTGGGTGACCGTAAAGGCTAAAGTTATATCCAAGTGTCCCAACCATTTTGGCCGGGATTGTAGCTCTAGCTCTTGCTCGAACTTGCTCACGATAGATTGAAAAAAGTCCTCAGAAATAAAAACGGTTTGCGTGTACTTACAGTAGACGCGTAATGCATGATCGAGTGCAGATCATACGGGGCAAGCAGCGGCCGGTCTGCCACCCTGAAGTCGTGGGCGTATCCTGGCAAGATGTTCTCCTCGTTGATGGTGACATGGTCGCCGCGATCCGAGCGGCTCTGTTCATGGAGGGCACCGATGGCGTGGCCTAATTCGTGAAGGATAGTCCCGTACTGTTCTGACATAAACAACAATTTGTCCTCAATACTGTGACTAGAAAGTACACCATTTTCTAGACTCAAAGAGGCTTCAAGTAAAATTTTTTCTCGATTACTTTGTGCGAGTTAAGGGTCGGAGAGTCACAATAGCTGCCGCCACCCACCGTGTTTGGGGTTCACGGCTTAATACGTCCCCTGTGCAAACAAGGAATCGTTCACTCTAGCTTCTCTGGTGAGTATTAATCTTCAAATTACTGATGACTCGAGATCTACTGTTTGTTTTTAGAAATCATGCATGGCATGTTGACGTGCATCCGTACATGTACGTTAACTACATGTACATGTATGGCATATATATTTCTGTTTTTTTGTGTGGGAATTTGGAGTGGCCAAATAACCGAATATTCGAATACTCGATCGACTGGCAGGTCAAATATTCGAATAGTCAAATATTCGAATTGACTCAGCCCTATATACATACAGGCTAGAACTATGTCTGTTCGATGAACAGAACACATGGATTTTCCGCACCATGATTGTTTTGTATGCCATGAGTATTTTGTATGATGGGTCTCATGTAGGAACAAAGTTCCATGATGTGTGGTGTTTTGGTATCTTGTAGTTCCCAAGATAAACGACTTTAAAATTAAGAAAGATTTAAGACAGATTATATCATGTCATAACATCATCTTCTTTTACATATAACACGTCCATACGTACACACATACTAAGTTTCAATCCAACCGGACTTGTAGTTCTCTAGATATCAGACATTAAAATGACGTCTAATGATGACGTCACATAACCCACGATGACGTCATCATGAGCCACATCATTCTTTAAAGGAAATACAAGAATGTATACAACATTTGCTTTTGCTGTAGTTTTCAGAAATGAAAATTAAATAAAGATTCCTAATTTTCCTGTTTGTACCAATCATTTGCCAAGCAACTCAGTTTATCTATCTTTTGAAATAAACCCATAAAAGAAAATCCCCCAAACTGACTTGTTTTCCCAAATTATTCAAACACTGTTAGTATTGTCATATGGCAGTTGTTTCAACGTCCATTTGTCTTCAACTAATTTGCAACTCACGCTATTGCAGAGGTCCGGCAATTTGAGATTTCCGCCTGGTCCACCAATAGTCGAGGAGCACCTTGACACGAATTGGAAGAACCGTCACATTATAAAAGTGTCAATGTTGTATTAAAACAACCCAGAGGGGATAACGAGCGGCAATGTGTAGAAATGTCTGTACCCCTCGCTTCAGAGTAAGTAATTTTGGAGTATTTATTGCGTAATTTCTCAATTACTCCAAAAATTCTGGGTCAAAAATTTCATATTTCACAAGTTCCGTATGCAAACATAAAAGGTGAATAACACGTGCAAAGCGCCTGTCACGCTGTCACGATGTAGCCTCCTGATCACGATAAGACAGTGTTGAGACGCAAGACATCGTGAAAATCTGAACGATATCTGAACTATATCGGAGCGACTTCTTGAGCGCCGTTTCGGTATCCTACAGGTCGTGCATGGTCGGCAGTGGAGCCACGATTAGTTTCAACAGTTAAAACATATCGTGATGGTTGGCAAAAAATCCAAAACGGATCAGAGACTATTCTCTGTCTATACTCAAACGGTTGTGTCGTAACGAAGTCGTAACAAAGTCTTAACGAAATCGCAGTAGTCTGCATAATACGAGATCAGTAGTGGTCGTGCATGGTCGGCCAAATGTTTTTAACCGACTTTGAGACGACCATTACGACGTGTAGTTCCGAAGATGACGTCCCTCTGTCATTTCGGTATCGGTTCTTAGTCTTTTGTGTCGGTACTCTGTCGATACTCTGTCGGTTATGTCGTAACGAGATTGGGACTCAGTTGTGAAAGAAATTCAAATGAACGGATCCAAGTCGTAGCAAAGTCGTAGCGAAGTCGTACTATTCGGTTCCACGTCGTGTCGGAGTCGTAGTGTTCGGGACGACATCGCAGAAATTTTAATTTTGGCGCCACAGTGCCTACGTGTTTCGTACAATTTTTAAGATTTTTTTCCTTCTAATTTCGTGGTCTTGGCGCGGGTCTTTGTCTTTGGTCTTGGATGTGTGACAGGGGCTTAAAGTGGTAGTTGTTTCCAATCCTTTGAGATATACATGGACAATGTACTACACCATAAACAGCCCCAAGACCATTGTTGTTTGGGTGTATGGCTAATACCCACCATACAGCAAAGTGCAGTAAAGCTCCTGTAACATGCAACAAGTGTGAGTCGAATGTAATCGTGTGTCGCACATCAACTTCCTTATTTTTTTCGGTGTCAGCCGATTTTTTTTTATCCTATCGTTCAAAACTTGCTTAATTTTGCCAGTCTTACCCATTGCCGTCTCCCCATACTTTGATCGGTCTGATGTCTCCAGTGTAACCATCTTTGGCCTCAACGAACTTGATGCACGTCCTTTCCGTGAACTCATCGACGGCTGCCATGAACAATGCTTTTATTTCATCAGCTTCGAGAAAAAAAGAAAAGAATTCGTCAACGACACGTTAATTAAACTCGAAATTCTGAACACTTGACCATGGTCTCCTGACCCCCCATCTGACCTAGGGCAACTTAACAATGGCCATTTCGGAACTACCCCCCGACGGGCAATCGATTGGTACCATCAAACCTTTTGTGCTCAAATTGTTAATTAAACTCAACCTAGCTCCCGGTTTATATGTCTAACAGGAGCGACCCAAATAGATTTTGGTTTGAGAAAGCGAACTTTATGCGTTCATTTTCCATTTCAACTAGACACTGGACTCGTTCCGAATGAAGATCAGTCGATCTTTCAGATCAGTCGAACCTCTCATGTACTTAATTCAAATCGTAGGCGCAATTTCATTCGGAACGCCAGCCTGAAGAGTTCGCCAAATAGACAGTGGTTTCAGAAAATTTCGTGTAGGCCTATATGTCGTTCTGAACGATTGCATCAGTCGATCTTTCGACGAATTGCGCGTGTAGTCGTTCGGCGAAAATAATGTTAGTGATATCATTATCAAAGGGACTAAATTTGAGCACTATCCGGGGTAAGTGTGTAATCTCCGGGGTAAGTGTGCAGATCGAGTCCGAGTCACGAGTCTCCTCTTCCCGAGTCATGCAGGTCGAGTCGGAGTCCGAATCACGAGCAACTTTTGATATATATTGAAATAAACTGGAGGTAGCCTACTGCTGAAGCTTCACAGTGTAAAATGTTTCCATTTTTCACCACAGTGTAAAATGTTTCCATTTTTCACAGCTTTTCTTTAATAACCGGAACTACTGTATAACTTGTAAAATAAGACAAGGGACCTGCAGTGTCTGGAAAGACTATCAAGGTTGCATTTACGCAATATCAAGTGTAGACGCTGGGGGTACATGTTTCGATACATTAATTTCCCAAATCAATATCATTATTGGGAAACAAACCAGCTGCGAGTGTGTATGTACAGTAGATGCGTTTATTCTGCACGTATCGCTTGCTCAGGAGAGGAACGTCTTCAAAATAATTTCTTATGATATTGGTGAAAGAAAATGAGTGGTTTGTGGTAATTTTGGTCGAGCTCCGAGTCACGCAGGTCGAGTCCTAATCCGAGTCCGAGTCCACAGGGTCGAGTCCGAGTCCACAGGGTAGAGTCCAAGTCCGAGTCATTGTCATCATGACTCGAGTCCGAGTCCGAGTCACGGAAAATGGGACTCGAGTCAGACTCGAGTCCGAGTTTTGACCCACCAACCTCCTCAACCCCAGTAAAAATGAAGCTACTCACACAGCGATGAATCGAACTGGTACACCAAGGTCTTGTCGGGCCACTGTCGGAAGGCATTGCTGGAATAACGGCGCACTCGGGCACTGTTCTCGGCCGTCACCTCCTGCATCATGGAGTAGACCTCCTTCTGTTCCTCACTCATCTCCATGTCGCCCTCCAGGCAATGCGGAGACGGAGTCATCTCCAACATGGCCGCCATCTTGTCCTTGCCCATGAAAAAGTCTACCGCTTCTCCATTGAATTCGTCTCGTACCTGGTGAAATATTGTTATGTGACAATAAGGCACGGTATTCATTGTAGATCTCGTTGGCCGTGATGACTCACTTTTTTTGACTCACCCTGTATTATGTCGAGAACATAAAATAAAAGTGAAGCATTTGCGTTTTCTATACAGCTATTCGTCCCTCAGATGAAAACTCGTGGCTCTATACATGTATGCAAGCCGCTGGATTGATCGCGTGATTCGGGATGTCTACAGGGTGAGTCAAAAAAACCCCGAAACTCACCCTGTATTTCTGTGTTGTTGGGTGATCGGGCACAACCCGAGAACCGTTTGAAAATGGTTAAAATGGAGTGATTGGGCCGATCTCGATCACCCTTTGTTTCTGTGCGATATATGCTTTGTCCAATCCGATCACAGTTTTGAAATTAATGTTTGACTTTTGGGGAAATGTGGCTGATTCCCCATCATTATTTTTGTTTTGTGCTGACTCTTCTTTCTGTGTTTTTTCCTCTATAGCCAATACTTTTCCACAGCTTTTTTTTTTTTTTTATAAACGGATCATTGCATAAAGCTGAAACTTTTACATTTATTTAATCTTAATTGCAAGATGTAGTGTGACGTCATTATGACGTCATCTCATATCAAATTATCAGTGGTTTTAGTTTTAAAAAAAGGGAAGAACTTATTATTATAATAACTCATTGACAAAACGAAGAGCTTTTTTTTACATTTTAACCTAAGAAGCGATTTATGGTTTAGAATTGACAAAATACTTTCAGCTTTATAAATTGGAACTGATTCTGTTTTGGGAGGTGGTAAATATTGCCTTTTGCAAACTTTTTTTTTGTCGAGAACAAAACCTCTCAATCCTTAATCCCGGGGTAAACGAAAGTGCAGCGATAAATGGATTTAATATTTATTATTCGGAAAGTATTATTAAAAGAGATTTATGCAAAATGTTCAATGTGAGAAGCTTAATTCCACCCTTAAGGAGACATTTTTTCGTCCTAAGTTATACCTTAGGGAAACACCGGACATTAGGGAGACATGTCAATGTCTCCCTAATGTCACAGCTCCTACTTAAAGGCAACATTTTGTCGTAGCAAATAGGCTAGATCGATTGCTCATGGTCCAAAACATAAATATACCAGAATTTGTGGGGCTAGGGTAAGGGAAATTGGGGTTAGGGATAATTATAGGTGGAAACAGTTTGTGCACGACCCTATGGGAATGCCCCCCTCGGGTAACAATTCCCCGTAATAACAAAAACAATCATGATGTCACCACTCGAAAAAGCACGATATACTAAAAAACATTCATTGGAGAGTGACAAACTACATGAAATATGACGAAGTCTCCAAATGATGACGTCTCCAGACCAGGAGTAACTTTTTGAAGGTGGTCGTACCTCATGTTTTCGTATCATATCTTAAGCAAGTAATATTTGTGTCGCGTAGCCAGGAACCCGGTTAACAGCTATGAGCATAATTTTAGGGGCCATTCAAAATATCCAATGTTTTTAAATTTGGATCTTTTTTTCGAAATTGTGGGTGGGGTGGGTCAAGGCAAATAATTGAAAATCCAAATTCACTTTTCATGCAAAAAAAGCAAGTTAAAACAAAAATCTAGATATTTTGACTTAATTTCGTCCCCAATACAGATGTACAGAATGACCTGCTGTTACACGCCAGCAATCGTGGACCAAGGTCATAAGGGTAAGGACACAAACAATACGTCCACGATTGACCGATAGTCCTCGATTGAAATTTGTGTGCAAAACCAAGGGGGTCCACGATTGCCAGTGTTTACAAATGTGTGTGCATGCAAGTGCATTGGAATTTTAATACTGCACAACAAATCATATTTTTTTAAATCGAAAATAGGGGTGGGTGGGTGGGTCAAAACAATTTGGAAAAAAAAATCCAAATTTAAAAACATTGAAAATTGTGAATGGCCCCTTAGTACGTTCATGCAAATACAAAAAGGACATATATCATTTATTTTTAGAAGATAGGCATATGTTGCATAACTTGCATTTGCAGGGAAAATGCAGCATATGCTTTTCATCGCAATTTTTTTAATGGCTTATTTGGGGTTTTTGCATGGGCATAATAAAGCTGTGCTCTGAGCTACTTGGGCTATCAGCTTTGGTCGAAAAATTGGGCAACCGGTATCAAATGATCGAAATGAGCAATGCTCATAACGATTTTTGGCAAGGTATGCACATCTAGAGTTGGAAAATGTGTGACAGCATTGCAGTGTGAGCGGTGGCAGTTGTTTGGCTGTTATCACGTTTAATTTTTGTTCTCAAAATGCTTGTGACCGTATTAATCATATGTGGAAACAAGCATGCTTGGGCCGCCATTTTTTTTTTTAACACCCACAAAGCTGCCACCGCTGCAATGCTATCACATACTTTCCAACTACAGGGGTTCGTACATTGCCAAAAATCACAATGAGCATTATTCCCCTCTTTTGATACCGACCAACCCCCCCCAGGCTGATGACCTAATTGAAAGATTTCACTACACGGTTCGAAATATTTATTATTTCGTGCAGTGTAGCCACGAACCATTCTTTCGTCAGCAGAGCAGAATTGTATTATGCCCAGGCAAAAGCAAAACAGCCATACAACGTTATTTTTAGATGCTGAGCATAATGTTTTGCAAACTCCAAGGACGTGCAGGCTCCGTCAAACTCCATATTGAAGTCTGCTGATACTGTTTCTATTTTGAGAAGCTATAACTTTTATGTGCGGCAACAGAAATGCCCTTCAAAATATATTATGTCTGGCAGAATTATTGTTGAAACATAAACTATTTTAGGTATAGTTGTATTCAATGGCAAGAGCCAACGAACAAAAGGGACCTCAATATTAACACAAACGGAACTCTTCTGAGCGGTTTAAGGCATGAAGACGAAATCTTGTGGAAACAACTGTCAACAAATGTGAACATTTTGAGACGTCATCATGAGGTCATTGTAGATCAAATCACAAGCAATTTTCGGCTTTTAAAATCCCTTCATCTGTGTCTGTGAGCCTGGGACAAATTGTTTTAAATGTTGCTTTAAAATACTTCTTTTAAAACGGTCCACGTGATGATGATAAAGTCTGGTATGAACTTGAGCCTCCGCCCGAAGATGTGATACATTTTACGACGTCATCACGACGTCACCAGGTATCCAATCATAAGCAATATAAAGCCAAAATTTGGTAAGTATACCGTATTGAAGATGAGACAAGGATAATGTGTTATAAATTGAAACAGAATACGGAATGGAACAAAATATCTAAGTTTTCTAAGAATGGCAAGGTTGCGAGATATAAGTGTAAGGACTTTCTGACAATGATTTCTCCACATTAACTTATCATTAATAATGACACCCAAAAATCGACAGGAATGGTAAAAACCATCGTAATGTGTTTTTTCTTAAAATTCAAAGATAATTTACCACATACAAACCACTCAAATATATTAGTTAGCTCTCTATTCATTATGCCAATAGCATCTTTAAATGTTTACTACTTGTACAATATGTTTGTATCATCTGCAAATAAGATGAACATCAAAAGTTGAGTAAAATTACAAATATCGTTAATATAAATAAGAAATAAGATGGGCCCGAGGATTGAGCCCTGAGGTACACCACAGGTGATTGGTTTGTAACCGGACTTTTTATTTTGCCAGAAAACAAATAATTGTGTGTTTTATTTCTCAAGTAATTTTTAAACCAATCGAGTGCAGTACCTATGACGCCATATGTTTGTAGTTTACTAATTAGAATATCATGATCCATGGTATCAAATGCCTTAGAAAGATCATGAAAAATGTTAATTGTATGTTCACGTCTGTCCAGACTACTGACTAGATGTTTCTTTACCAACTAACTCAATCAAGGCAAGTTCAGTCGAATATTTGGACCTGAAGCCGTATTGAGATTGTGACAGTATGACTTTTTTAAAGACTGTTTGCCACTAACTTTTCTAACAAATCTGAGAAGCACGACAAGACAGATGAGGGGCAATAATTAATGACATGGGAACAATCACCATTTTTGTAAACTGGAGCATTTTTAACAAAATCTCGATCCTCTTTGTTGAAGTCTGTAGCCAATGAGGCATTATGCAATCCTTGTTCGGTGTTTTTAACAATTTCATTGAACTGAGGGATTCCTGAAATACATGGCCTGATTGTGTACCGTTAAGTGTGAGATCAAATGTTTGTGTACTTAGACGGCGTTGCTCGATGTGAAATCTTTGATGACAATGATGTCTCTGAAATAATTAATGACATCTGTGTCCATTGACATAATTTTTGGTTCTTTGTAATCTTTGTATGTCTTTCATTCTTATATTGATGTGTTTACGTTTTTACTTACATCTGTTTTGTATTTTGTGCCATTGATTTGTGCGAATAAAGATATTATTATATTATCATATTATATGGTGAAAATGGCATCGAAGATAAAACTTTAGATTAAGTCATTTACACCGAAATTGTCAATTACCGTTTCACTGTCAATATGTCTCCCTAATCGACACCTAACTTTCATTAGAAAGCGCACATGTAAACAAAGCGTGACGTCATTAGGTATCAGGTCAATTCCACCGACAACTGTGCAACTGCAAGATGTTCATGCAAAGCCACTAGTTTGCACTGAACTATGCAGATGTGAGGCTGAAGAGATGTGTGCAATACAGCTAGCCACCCTGATGCTGACACTTTTGCAAACTTATAAAATGACTAATAAAATTCCAGGAAAGCACGTAGCCAGTTTAAATTACATAAAAAATATAACATTTACTCTTGTGTAATTCACCCAAATCTGGATTTAACTTGAGAAATTGTGGACAGATACCTGTAGGTCTCAAGCTGTTATTTTTTTTCTTCTGAATAAGGTCCTGGATATCAAATGCCTCATCAAACTTGTGTCCAATTACAAGTGTTTTACATTTCATTCGCTTAATCATCTCAGCTTGATTACTTAGGTTTTTGACTTGTTGAACTTTCTCATTTTCAGACTTTTTCCAATATGTGCAAATAGTATCTCTAATATAAACTGTAAGTGGCGGCCATTTTGAAGTTTAAAATGACTGTTACAGTTTGAGTGTTCTGTCAAGGTCAGCATTGTATTCAGGATAAAACAAAACAGATCAAAACATAAATGTCTCAAAAGTCGATTATTTCGTCAATTTATATGTGTACTATGAAGAGGGTGCCATTTGGAAATTCAAAATGGCAACCCTAGGGCGTTGGAAAAAATGAGACCAAGCAATTTTCTGGGCTTGTTGAGGTATCTATAGGCGATGCTGAGTGTTTCGAAGAATGTATATCTGAATTGCATATGGGCTCCCGCAAGCTCACTTTTGCAATATGCCCCTTTTTATAAAAAAAGTGTGACATACCCCACAGCCACCCCCCCCGGCATATAGGGAACATTTTTTTATTATGATTTGACAGGTAAACATTCTGTCCGCCCAGTTTACTGTACTGAATGGAAACAAAAACCGAAAACACCAAAAAAAAAAAAAAAAAAAAAAATCGGTTACAGCTCGATTGTCTGTTAATGGCATTTGCCTCCCGCTCTTATAAAATTAGGTCCCACCCGGACCCCCGAAGAAGCAAAATTGGGTGAGCAGTCCAAATGCTAAAAAGAAAAGTGAATCATATTTTTTTGTAACACGAAGCCCCCACTTTTTAAAGTCATGGCCCCGCCCATAAAAGGGTCGGAAAAAATGGCATCAAGTGGTTTTGAAATCTGTAAGTGATCCTGAGAGTTTCAAAGAATGTACCCGAATATGCGTATGGGCTACCACAAGCCCACTGACTATTTTATGGATGGACACTATTTACCAGTTTCCGGCCGTTCTGTCCTGAATGGCAATTAAGCTATTGCAAACATTTAGATTCTGTTGTTAGACATGATCGAGTAGGCCTATCTGAACTTACCCCCTGGTCAGTCCCGGCCAGTGCAGAACCGACGAGCAAAAGAAGCATCAACACTTTCATCTTGCAGATAGATAGACTAGCTGTGTGTGAAAGTGGAAAGTTTCCTCCAACAATGATGAGACTACGCATCCATCCTGCCCTTTTTATTGGTTCTCGGGTTCGGAAAGCATTGCATGCTAACCTTTATAGGCCTATTCCATTATTTGCTGTTAACTAAATACAATTTGGGCGATCGGGAAAAAAAGATCGTATAAAGGGAAAGGTCGGACAGTCCGCTGAAAAAAAGTGGACCAGGAAGTACTTGCTCAATGTTTCCATGCCAGCTTCAGGTGCAACAGGCCTCGATGAAGTATTTCGTAGGCAGGCAGGCACCAGTGTTCCATAGGCCCTATGTTGAAATAGTACGGTGACGGAGTTCAAAATCTGTATCTGTCTGTATCTGTATTGGACGAAACATCCCCCAACCGGTCAGACACACACGAAAAATGAATAATATTAATTAAATATAATAATCGGATACAAATATCTGAGGTGCCCGGAGGCCCCCCCCGCAGAAAAAAAATCGTGGATCCGCCCCTGAACACACCCGACAGCTTAAAAAAGCCTACATAATAGTGTTCATTGTTGCGTAACTCTCAGTACATTTAGCACAAGATGTTTAATTTCCCGTCGTCAAATACCAACGGTACCTTAGCTTAATCGGTAAGCTCTGCGGCTGGTACTGTCCGTGAGTTCCAGGTTGGCGTCTTCGTACAGGTTCAGGGCATGTGGTCCACTCGGAGGATCAGGGCTTAGGGTGCCGCGCCTGGCCCTCCGGGGTTACATGGATGGACAGGGAAGGAAGTGTGTATTGGTCGGGGACACCGAGACCCTGGAAGAGAACTAGGGGGTTGGCTGGGGCATTGTTATGGCTCAGACCGACCCCTGAAAGCTTGGCTAGCACATAACTTTTTGATTTTTTTTTTAATCCTCTATTTTTTTTAAAACTTTGCTTTAGTTGGATATTTACATGTGCCCGGCAGGTCTCCGGTAGTATTAAAATCGAATCAAAGGTATACGTCGTGAATCTATGAATATTAAATAATTGATAATTATCAAAATTACGTTTCGTTCGATCAATATGACTACCATTAATCTTACGTCAATTGCAAAATTGTGTAGAAGTTAAAAAAAAATCCAAAAAAATTGCACAAAATTTTGGCAGCAAATTTTTTTTTTTTTAAATGCTTGACATCGACATGAGCTGATTTTTTTTCTCAATTATTTAATTTGAATTTTCGATTTTAGAGCGGGACGCTCCGATCCTTATTCGTTTTGAATTGTGTGCGCAATTTCAGAACTGGAGCACGCTGGAGGACCAATTTTTAGAACTGTGTAAAGGCCTGCAAACTAGTTGGAAATTTTAGTTTCTACTTTTCCGATATTTTAGGCGCCTATTTCACCTAATAGCGCACCCAGGATTTGGCTGAGGGAGGGGGGGGGGTGCTCACAATTTTTTTTTTTTTTTCAAACAAATAGGTTTTTTTTTTGGGGGGGGGAATATTTGGACGTTGGTGGCGCCACTTACACCCCTATTATACTACTCGAAAATATGCCACATACATATCGGTCAAATCGTGGACCAAACAAATGACCCCCCCCCCTAAAAAAAAAATTAAACAAACCCTTCTAGCTGCAGATTTTAAGAGCGAGTAAGGCGGGGACGCGCGAAGAAAAATCGGGCCGGCGACATCGGCCGGTCGTAAAAAGCTTGTCTCGTCAGTCGGCAGGGATGAAGAGCGCCACCTATTGCCAAAGAGTGTCAATGAGTGTCCGCTTTCAACAGTGCCCCTATAGGTGCAATGAATTGCCAAAGACTGCAATGATAAATTCCCCCACTTTAGAAATTCAAGAAAATACTCACAATTTGCTCTCTAAGGTGTTGGAGACATACATCAAAATTAAAGCTTAATTTTTCCATTTTTTCCGTCTTCCCATTTTTCCTCAATTTTTTGGTGGTTAGGGCCTATCTGATTGTGGGAGAAATTTCCGTCCAAATATGATCACCCATCGCCATTTTGAAAAACGGCACCTACACTTCAATGCAAAATAGAGCGCTTTTAGAGCCCCAATTTCATGCGAATTGCACAGAAATACAAGCTCACCTTCCTGTGCACGGCTTCCATCCTCACTGTTTACGAACCCTCAAGTGCATGGCCCACAATGTGCTCAAGTACTGAAGAATTTGAGGGCATGCAAATCGTGATTTGGCCGGCGTATGCTACTTCGGACCCATTTTACTGCCTCAACCCTTTAAACAGCCGCAGGTATCATTTTGTCTTTTAACCCTTGCATTTTTTTTTCCAATTTTGGCCAAAAAATCAAATTGCTTTAAACTTGCTGGAAAGATGCCCATAGGACCCCAGAACACATTTCAATTCGATTTCTGGACAGATGTGCTTTTCAAAATGAAATTTGGACGGAAACACCCCCCCCCCCCCACACGGTCAGACACACGCGAAAAATAAATAATTTTTAATCAAATATAATAATGACACGCTCCGCCTGTCCTCAATAATCGAATATAAATATCTAAGGTGCCCGGCTCCCCCCCTCCGAAAAAATCCTGGATCCGCCCCTGAACGCACCCGTTAGCTAAAAAAAGCCCGCATAATAATAGTGTTCACTGTTGCGTAACTCTAAGTACATTAAGCACAAGAGGTTTAATTTCCCGTCGTCAACTACCAACGGTACCTTAGCTTAATCGGTAAGCTCTGCGGCTGGTACTGTCCGTGAGTTCCAGGTTGGCGTCTTCGTACAGGTTCAGGGCATGTGGTCCACTCGGAGGATCAGGGCTTAGGGTGCCGCCCTGTTCCTCCCTTAGCTCTTTGCTTTTACATGGCGCCTGGCCCTCCGGGGTTACATGGATGGACAGGGAAGGAAGTGTGTATTGGTCGGGGACACCGAGACCCCGGAAGAGAACTAAGGGGTTGGCTGGGGCATTGTTATGGCTCAGACCGACCCCTGAAAGCTTGGCTAGCGCATAACTTTTTGATTTTTTTTTTAATCCTCTATTTTTTTTTTTAAAAAACTTTGCTTTAGTTGGATATTTACATGTGCCCGGCAGGTCTCCGGTAGTATTAAAATCGAATCAAAGGTATACGTCGTGAATCTATGAATATTAAATAATTGATTATTATCAAAATTACGTTTCGTTCGATCAATATGACTACCATTAATCTTACGTCAATTGCAAAATTGTGTAGAAGTTAAAAAAAATCCCAAAAAATTGCACACAATTTTGGCCGCAGAATTTTGTTTTAAATGCTTGACATCGACATGAGCTGATTTTTTTGTCAATTATTTAATTTGAATTTTCGATTTGAGAGCGGGAAGCTCCGATCCTTATTCGCTTTGAATTGTGTGCGCAATTTCAGAACTGGAGCACGCTTGAGGACCAATTTTTAGAACTGTGTAAAGGCCGGCAAACTAGTTGGATATTTTAGTTCCTACTTTTCCGATATTTTAGGCGCCTTTTTTTTTTTACCTAAGAGCGCACCCAGGATTTGGCTGGGGGGGGGGGGGTGCTCACAATTTTTTTTTTTGTGGTTTTTTTTCGGGGGGGGGGGGGGGGTGGGGGGAATATTTGGACGTTGGTGGCGCCACTTACACCCCTATTATACTACTCGAAAATATGCCACATACATATCGGTCAAATCGTGCACCAAACAAATGCCCCCCCCCCTAAAAAAAATATTAAAAATACTGCTAGCTACAGATTTTAAGAGCGAGTCAGGTGGGGACGTGCGAAGAAAAATCGGGCCGGCGACATCGGCCGGTCGTAAAAAGCTTGTCTCGTCAGTCGGCAGGGATGAAGAGCGCCACCTATTGCCAAAGAGTGTCAATGAGTGTCCGCTTTCAACAGTGCCCCTATAGGTGAAATGAATTGCCAAAGACTGCAATGATAAATTCCCCCACTTTAGAAATTCAAGAAAATACTCACAATTTGCTTTCTAAGGTGTTGGAGACATACATTAAAATTAAAGCTTAGTTTGATCGTCTTCCCATTTTCCCTCAATTTTTAGGTGGTTAGGGCCTATCTGATTGTGGGAGAAATTTCCATCCGAACATGATCACCCATCGCCATTTTGAAAAACGGCACCTACACTCCAATGCAAAATAGAGCGCTTTTAGAGCCCCAATTTCATGCGAATTGAACAGAAATACAAGCTCACGTTCCTGTGCACGGCTTCCATCCTCACTGTTCACGAACCCTCAAGTGCATGGCCCACAATGTGCTCAGGTACTGAAGAATTTGAGGGCATGCAAATCGTGATTTGGCCGGCGTATGCTACTTCGGACCCATTTTACTGCCTCAACCCTTTAAACAGCCGCAGCTATAATTTTGTCTTTCAACCCTTTCATTTTTTTTCCAATTTTGGCCAAAAAATCAAATTGCTTTAAACTTGCTGGAAAGATGCCCATAGGATACCAGAACACATTTCAATTCGATTTCTGGACAGATGTGCTTTTCAAAATGAAATTTGGACGAAAACACCCCCCCCACCGGTCAGACAAACGCGAAAAATAAATAATTTTTAATCAAATATAATAATGACACGCTCCGCCTGTCCTCAATAATCGGATATAAATATCTAAGGTGCCCGGACCCCCCCCCGGAAAAAATCCTGTATCCGCCCCTGAACGCACCCGTTAGCTCAAAAAAGCCTGCATAATAATAGTGTTCACTGTTGCGTAACTCTAAGTACATTTAGCACAAGATGTTTAATTTGCCGTCGTCAAATACCAACGGTACCTTAGCTTAATCGGTAAGCTCTGCGGCTGGTACTGTCCGTGAGTTCCAGGTTGGCGTCTTCGTACAGGTTCAGGGCATGTGGTCCACTCGGAGGATCAGGGCTTAGGGTGCCGCCCTGTTCCTCCTTTAGCTCTTTGCTTTTACATGGCGCCTGGCCCTCCGGGGTTACATGGATGGACAGGGAAGGAAGTGTGTATTGGTCGGGGACACCGAGACCCTGGAAGAGAACTAGGGGGTTGGCTGGGGCATTGTTATGGCTCAGACCGACCCCTGAAAGCTTGGCTAGCACATAACTTTTTGATTTTTTTTTTAATCCTCTATTTTTTTTAAAACTTTGCTTTAGTTGGATATTTACATGTGCCCGGCAGGTCTCCGGTAGTATTAAAATCGAATCAAAGGTATACGTCGTGAATCTATGAATATTAAATAATTGATAATTATCAAAATTACGTTTCGTTCGATCAATATGACTACCATTAATCTTACGTCAATTGCAAAATTGTGTAGAAGTTAAAAAAAATCCCAAAAAATTGCACACAATTTTGGCCGCAGAATTTCGTTTTAAATGCTTGACATCGACATGAGCTGATTTTTTTTCCAATTATTTAATTTGAATTTTCGATTTAAGAGCGGGAAGCTCCGATCCTTATTCGCTTTGAATTGTGTGCGCAATTTCAGAACTGGAGCACGCTTGAGGACCAATTTTTAGAACTTTGTAAAGGCCTGCAAACTAGTTGGATATTTTAGTTCCTACTTTTCCGATATTTAAGGTGCCTTTTTTTTTTTACCTAATAGCGCACCCAGGATTTGGCTGGGGGGGGGGTGCTCACAATTTTTTTTTTTTCAAAAAAATTTGGTGGTTTTTTTTGGGGGGTGGGGGGTGGGGGGGGGGAATATTTGGACGTTGGTGGCGCCACTTACACCCCTATTATACTACTCGAAAATATGCCACATACATATCGGTCAAATCGTGGACCAAACAAATGACCCCCCCCCCCTAAAAAAAAATATTAAAAAAACTGCTAGCTACAGATTTTAAGAGCGAGTCAGGTGGGGACGTGCGAAGAAAAATCGGGCCGGCGACATCGGCCGGTCGTAAAAAGCTTGTCTCGTCAGTCGGCAGGGATGAAGAGCGCCACCTATTGCCAAAGAGTGTCAATGAGTGTCCGCTTTCAACAGTGCCCCTATAGCTGCAATGAATTGCCAAAGACTGCAATGATAAATTCCCCCACTTTAGAAATTCAAGAAAATACTCACAATTTGCTCTCTAAGGTGTTGGAGACATACATTAAAATGAAAGCTTAGTTTGATCGTCTTCCCATTTTTCCTCAATTTTTTGGTGGTTAGGGCCTATCTGAGTGGGAGAAATTTCCATCCGAATATGATAACCCATCGCCATTTTGAAAAACGGCACCTACACTCCAATGCAAAATAGAGCGCTTTTAGAGCCCCAATTTCATGCGAATTGCACAGAAATACAAGCTCACGTTCCTGTGCACGGCTTCCATCCTCACTGTTTACGAACCCTCAAGTGCATGGCCCACAATGTGCTCAGGTACTGAAGAATTTGAGGGCATGCAAATCGTGATTTGGCCGGCGTATGCTACTTCGGACCCATTTTACTGCCTCAACCCTTTAAACAGCCACAGCTATAATTTTGTCTTTTAACCCTTGCATTTTTCCCCAATTTCGGCCAAAAAATCAAATTGCTTTAAACTTGCTGGAAAGATGCCCATAGGACCCCAGAACACATTTCAATTCGATTTCTGGACAGATGTGCTTTTCAAAATGAAATTTGGACGAAAACATCCCCCCCCCCCGCACCGGTCAGACACACGCGAAAAATAAATAATTTTTAATCAAATATAATAATGACACGCTCCGCCTGTCCTCAATAATCGGATATAAATATCTAAGGTGCCCGGCCCCCCCCCTCCGAAAAAATCCTGGATCCGCCCCTGAACGCACCCGTTAGCTCAAAAAAGCCCGCATAATAATAGTGTTCACTGTTGCGTAACTCTAAGTACATTAAGCACAAGAGGTTTAATTTCCCGTCGTCAACTACCAACGGTACCTTAGCTTAATCGGTAAGCTCTGCGGCTGGTACTGTCCGTGAGTTCCAGGTTGGCGTCTTCGTACAGGTTCAGGGCATGTGGTCCACTCGGAGGATCAGGGCTTAGGGTGCCGCCCTGTTCCTCCCTTAGCTCTTTGCTTTTACATGGCGCCTGGCCCTCCGGGGTTACATGGATGGACAGGGAAGGAAGTGTGTATTGGTCGGGGACACCGAGACCCCGGAAGAGAACTAAGGGGTTGGCTGGGGCATTGTTATGGCTCAGACCGACCCCTGAAAGCTTGGCTAGCACATAACTTTTTGATTTTTTTTTTAATCCTCTATTTTTTTTAAAACTTTGCTTTAGTTGGATATTTACATGTGCCCGGCAGGTCTCCGGTAGTATTAAAATCGAATCAAAGGTATACGTCGTGAATCTATGAATATTAAATAATTGATAATTATCAAAATTACGTTTCGTTCGATCAATATGACTACCATTAATCTTACGTCAATTGCAAAATTGTGTAGAAGTTAAAAAAAATCCCAAAAAATTGCACACAATTTTGGCCGATGAATTTCGTTTTAAATGCTTGACATCGACATGAGCTGATTTTTTTTCCAATTATTTAATTTGAATTTTCGATTTAAGAGCGGGAAGCTCCGATCCTTATTCGCTTTGAATTGTGTGCGCAATTTCAGAACTGGAGCACGCTTGAGGACCAATTTTTAGAACTTTGTAAAGGCCTGCAAACTAGTTGGATATTTTAGTTCCTACTTTTCCGATATTTAAGGTGCCTTTTTTTTTTTACCTAATAGCGCACCCAGGATTTGGCTGGGGGGGGGGGGGGGTGCTCACAATTTTTTTTTTTTTCAAAAAAATTTGGTGGTTTTTTTGGGGGGGTGGGGGGTGGGGGGGAATATTTGGACGTTGGTGGCGCCACTTACACCCCTATTATACTACTCGAAAATATGCCACATACATATCGGTCAAATCGTGGACCAAACAAATGACCCCCCCCCCCTAAAAAAAAATATTAAAAAAACTGCTAGCTACAGATTTTAAGAGCGAGTCAGGTGGGGACGTGCGAAGAAAAATCGGGCCGGCGACATCGGCCGGTCGTAAAAAGCTTGTCTCGTCAGTCGGCAGGGATGAAGAGCGCCACCTATTGCCAAAGAGTGTCAATGAGTGTCCGCTTTCAACAGTGCCCCTATAGCTGCAATGAATTGCCAAAGACTGCAATGATAAATTCCCCCACTTTAGAAATTCAAGAAAATACTCACAATTTGCTCTCTAAGGTGTTGGAGACATACATTAAAATGAAAGCTTAGTTTGATCGTCTTCCCATTTTTCCTCAATTTTTTGGTGGTTAGGGCCTATCTGAGTGGAAGAAATTTCCGTCCGAATATGATCACCCATCGCCATTTTGAAAAACGGCACCTACACTCCAATGCAAAATAGAGCGCTTTTAGAGCCCCAATTTCATGCGAATTGCACAGAAATACAAGCTCACCTTCCTGTGCACGGCTTCCATCCTCACTGTTTACGAACCCTCAAGTGCATGGCCCACAATGTGCTCAAGTACTGAAGAATTTGAGGGCATGCAAATCGTGATTTGGCCGGCGTATGCTACTTCGGACCCATTTTACTGCCTCAACCCTTTAAACAGCCGCAGCTATCATTTTGTCTTTTAACCCTTGCATTTTTTTTCCAATTTTGGCCAAAAAATCAAATTGTTTTAAACTTGCTGGAAAGATGCCCATAGGACCCCAGAAAACATTTCAATTCGATTTCTGGACAGATGTGCTTTTCAAAATGAAATTTGGACGAAAACACCCCCCCCCCCCCCCACCGGTCAGACACACGCGAAAAATAAATAATTTTTAATCATATATAATAATGACACGCTCCGCCTGTCCTCAAAAATCGGATATAAATATATAAGGTGCCCGGTCCTCCCCCCCCCCGGAAAAAATCCTGGATCCGCCCCTGAACGCACCCGTTAGCTCAAAAAAGCCTGCATAATAATAGTGTTCACTGTTGCGTAACTCTAAATACATTTAGCACAAGATGTTTAATTTCCCGTCGTCAAATACCAACGGTACCTTAGCTTAATCGGTAAGCTCTGCGGCTGGTACTGTCCGTGAGTTCCAGGTTGGCGTCTTCGTACAGGCTCAGGGCATGTGGTCCACTCGGAGGATCAGGGCTTAGGGTGCCGCCCTGTTCCTCCCTTAGCTCTTTGCTTTTACATGGCGCCTGGCCCTCCGGGGTTACATGGATGGACAGGGAAGGAAGTGTGTATTGGTCGGGGACACCCAGACCCTGGAAGAGAACTAAGGGGTTGGCTGGGGCATTGTTATGGCTCAGACCGACCCCTGAAAGCTTGGCTAGCACATAACTTTTTGATTTTTTTTGAATCCTCTATTTTTTTTTAAAACTTTGCTTTAGATGGATATTTACATGTGCCCGGCAGGTCTCCGGTAGTATTAAAATCGAATCAAAGGTATACGTCGTGAATCTATGAATATTAAATAATTGATTATTATCAAAATTACGTTTCGTTCGATCAATATGACTACCATTAATCTTACGTCAATTGCAAAATTGTGTAGAAGTTAAAAAAAAATCCAAAAAAATTGCACACAATTTTGGCAGCAAATTTTTTTTTTTTTAAATGCTTGACATCGACATGAGCTGATTTTTTTCTCAATTATTTAATTTGAATTTTCGATTTTAGAGCGGGACGCTCCGATCCTTATTCGTTTTGAATTGTGTGCGCAATTTCAGAACTGGAGCACGCTGGAGGACCAATTTTTAGAACTGTGTAAAGGCCTGCAAACTAGTTGGATATTTTAGTTTCTACTTTTCCGATATTTTAGGCGCCTATTTCACCTAATAGCGCACCCAGGATTTGGCTGAGGGAGGGGGGGGGGGTGCTCACAATTTTGTTTTTTTTTTCAAACAAATTGGGTTTTTTTTTTGGGGGGGGGAATATTTGGACGTTGGTGGCGCCACTTACACCCCTATTATACTTCTCGAAAATATGCCACATACATATCGGTCAAATCGTGGACCAAACAAATGACCCCCCCGCCCCCCTAAAAAAAAAATTAAACAAACCCTGCTAGCTGCAGATTTTAAGAGCGAGTCAGGCGGGGACGCGCGAAGAAAAATCGGGCCGGCGACATCGGCCGGTCGTAAAAAGCTTGTCTCGTCAGTCGGCAGGGATGAAGAGCGCCACCTATTGCCAAAGAGTGTCAATGAGTGTCCGCTTTCAACAGTGCCCCTATAGCTGCAATGAATTGCCAAAGACTGCAATGATAAATTCCCCCACTTTAGAAATTCAAGAAAATACTCACAATTTGCTCTCTAAGGTGTTGGAGACACACATTAAAATGAAAGCTTAGTTTGATCGTCTTCCCATTTTTCCTCAATTTTTTGGTGGTTAGGGCCTATCTGAGTGGGAGAAATTTCCATCCGAATATGATAACCCATCGCCATTTTGAAAAACGGCACCTACACCCCAATGCAAAATAGAGCGCTTTTAGAGCCCCAATTTCATGCGAATTGCACAGAAATACAAGCTCACGTTCCTGTGCACGGCTTCCATCCTCACTGTTTACGAACCCTCAAGTGCATGGCCCACAATGTGCTCAGGTACTGAAGAATTTGAGGGCATGCAAATCGTGATTTGGCCGGCGTATGCTACTTCGGACCCATTTTACTGCCTCAACCCTTCAAACAGCCGCAGCTATAATTTTGTCTCTACATTAATTTTACACGTGCAGTGCGTTACTCGTGCAAGCGCGATAGCGTTCGATTTACCTCTCATCTGACTTCTCGCACTGACTCGAGCCTGGCTCAAGTAACCGACTCCTCGAGCTGGTTACTTGGGTAGGTATCCCATAAGGCCTTGCATCGTCTGGCTGGTGCCTCAGGGTGCACGCCTGTAAATAGGCTAAAATTTCATCCGCCGAGCTCATGAATAAAAGTTATACCCTCCAAATATTCTATATTAGAAAATTTTGAGAGCCATAGAATTGGGGAATTGAAAAAATATGGTAATGAACCTCTGGCCCGGACTTGGGCTTCCAATTCTGAGCATTTTGGATGCTATTGGGCTGAAAAGTCGACAGTGGCGCTATTTTGCCATGTTGTGGAGGGATCGTTTTTTTTAAGATGGCTACTTGTCCGCTTTGGGGAAAATAGGGGTCGTCTTTTTGGGGAGAGAATATCTCGAAAAGTCAGTAGTCAACCCACCAAAAAATTAATAGCTTGAATAGCTGTGAGAGTTCTGAGTATTTTTTTCAAAGAATTATGAAGTATGCGCATTTAGCACTAGTGTCTATGGGAATATTTTGCAGGGTTGCACTAGTCTGGTTCCCAGACCAAAAGATTCTGACTATTCCTGATGAATCTTAGGTCAGGTAGCCTCCGGTAATACATTATATTACAATTCACGTCACGTGACTAAAACGGGAGGAATTCCTCCTTCTTCCGAAAATTTCCGAAGTTTGCCGAATTCGTTTCGTCGAACATAGGATAGAACCCGAGTATCTCCGAGTATAATATATAGGTTGAATTAACTGCTAATTGCTTATTTAAATTTTTGTAAATAAGTTGATAATTAATATTCATTGCTTTTATTTGGAAAAGTTGAAATTCAACGACGATTTTTTTTTTTCAATCAAATATACTCGGGTCGTATGGGCGAACTTTTTGCTGCGTCATGTACATGATTTTGAATTTGACGAGCGTTACCGAGATTTTCAAAAACTCGGTCTTCACTCGGCTCCGCCTGCTAACAGTGCTATTTGGGTGTACTTTCACTGGGCGTGGACGTGCTCTAGACATTGATTCGGATATCGGATGCAGCCTTTGAAAAATGTTGCAACCTGACGCCATTTCCGCAATTGTGATCAAAGTGTATGGAGAGTCAAGAAATTATTTTCCTGACAAAATTGGAAATATTTTTCAGTCCCAGATTCATGTCTTATCATCATTTTTGCATGAATGACCTTCATTGAGATGATATATGAAGAAAAAAGTGGCGTCAGGTTGCAACATCCCCCTCCCTGGAAAAGAAAAAAAAGGAAGAAAAAACAGAGAGAAACAAGAAAAGAAAAGAGGCGAGAAGTCATATTGGTGTAAATTGAATGGGTGTGTGTTCGCGGGGGGGGGGGGGGGGGGCGGGGGCAAAATGTCCCTACCCCCTCTAAAACTGATAAACTGAATATGTTGAGAAAAACAGGATTTATTTTGGAAAATGTTTTGCTCCCCTCTAGAAAAAAATCCTGGCAACGCCCATGTTTCCAGCTCTTGCACGAAACTACCCGAAACCGTTCGTTTATTTAGCTCCACTGCGCATGTCTGTCACTACGCCTGGAGCCAGGGGCGAGTAAGCCGGGGGAAGCAATCGAACGCACTCTTAAAGTCATTAGTGATACCGATTGGAGCTCTCCAGAGACCTCGTAAATATCCATATTGAAAAGATTTTTTTGACGTGGGCCTTTTCTCCGAGCTCCACAGACCACTTTTCAAGTTTGGTCGAGATTGATGGCTGAACTTATAGTGAAATGGAAGACACACACACGGACACACATGGGAATACGCAATCGCAATAGCCCCCTGTCAGGCTTGAAGGCCGGGGGGATATAAAGATCAAAATGATGAAGCTGGACATTTTTCTGCTTTCAAAATTGTTAACGAATAACCATTTATTACTCATTGAGCTTACAATTGAATAAAATGTGCCGAAATGAAGACAATTATATTGCATATTAATCAGCTTAATGATCGCCATTTGTTAACGATCAATATTGATAATTATGTACACAAAGAGAAACATAACTCTCACGAACAGAAATGAAGTACGAGACTTAATTCTGATAATCAAATAGGCTGGTGGAAGAACAACAAATGTGTATCATTGGGGTGGCGTGCACCTAATATTTCACACAACCGCTGTTTTCTTCAGTGTGGCAGTTACTCTCCAAAATAAGGAAGGCACAATGATCAAGATGCATATTAATTAATTTCGAACAATTTGCTGATTGTTCAGCAAAATCGAAGAAGTAAATTGTACTTTAGGTAAATTGAATAAAATGTTTACAAATTAAATAAAACGAAAGTACCCTTTCTTATCAATAATGATTAGGCCTAAGGGAATACATACGATCTGACGAGTTTTTAACAATGCGTTTAAAACCGGCTTGGGCCTGGACGCCGATAACGGCCCAAATACCTTTCGGTCAAAAGGTCCGTAAACAGTCGAAATTACAAGCTTCTTACGATTTTGTTCAGCACTTTTACTTCATGTTTTTAAACACCCCTCTGATTGGTTACAATCAGCCAGCCGGTGTTTTATCAACCGTGTAAAACCACCCACGTGACGGGCTCTCGACCAACAGGAATGGGAAAACTCTCAGGTATTCACGAATTCCCATTAATTCAAAACCCTGCAAATAAAGCTACTTTATAACTACATTATAATGTGTATTTAATCATCTAGCACACGAATTAATGTACACCTTAAAATAAACAAAAACAAAGCATTTTTTGTTGACACATATCCAAGGCTCTAGGGGATCTTGTTTGGTAATTAACAATGCAATGTCGTCTATGACTTCGTCCCATATTCCACTGGGACTGAATGTCATACAATAAGCGGAATGTGAGTACTCAAAACATTGTATACAAACTCAATACATTGTATACAAACTTTCTATAGAGCTTGCACTTTTGTCGATAGTTCAGCACGGTTGTGGCATTGCCTCCTTTCTTTGTTACTGTTATTATGTCACTCTTTACTAAGTATACACTGTATTTATACTAAGTATCCATTGTAAATTGCATACCATAAAATCGTACCAACTACAATGGTGAACACTGCAGTGTTCACCCTGTAATTTGAGAAGCAGTAATATGAGTACAGCCAGACAATTTTCCAAATGCACATGTGCAATTTGTTCAGCAAGAATTTGTTATGTAATTAATTCTATTACAGCTGAATGGAGCGATACATTTCATCGCTTCTACTGTTTTCCTTGGGAAGGAAAAATAAATAAATTATAAGTAAACAAGTGCGGGTGTACAATAAGATCTGGCCGTGTTGCAAGAAGTCTTGCATGAAATCGATCAAAAGGATCCCTGCCAGAGCTGAAAGTAAAACGCCAAAAAATACGACGTTGATGGCACATATACACCATACTTTTGGTACATTTTTGGGACAGACAGACAGACAGAAAGACAGCCCGACCACCAAGTGACATGAAGAAGCTCATTCACAACATCAGGTGAATGCATTACTGTCTGCTGTAGTCAAATACATGTACAGTGGACTCTCGTTATTACAAACTCGTTCGGACCTAGCCAGATTGTTTGTTATATCAGAATTTTGTATTAAGAGGAACATCAGTCCCATTTACTGTACATATAAATGCACAGTCGGGACCAAGGCTTTATGTTTGCTATAACCAGAATTTGTATTAAGTGTTTGCTATAACGAGAGTCGACTGTACATGATACTTCAGATGCAGCCACAGTTATTCCCTACAATTTGTATTAGCCAATCAAAGCACAAAGACCAAGAACAGTTACATAGGTGTACACTGGCTTATTGTGCCAGCTTATTGTTAAGAACATGGAATGGCACAATAAGCACAATGCTTCTGCCGTTTTTGGTGACCACCCTATAAATTAACCCTGCGTTCCCGAGACTGGTCTATTGCTCGCATCAAATTTCCCAAACTAACATCTCAAATTTTATAATCCTTTTTTTTTAACTCAGCTGAAGCTATATGCTGTTATGTAAAGGCCGATTCGTACTTGGCGCAAAAGTGAACCCAAATGCAAATTTATGAAGTTACGGCAAGTTTATGAAAAGCGTATGTGCAAGTCTATGGTATGCGTACAGATTCGGTGATTAGTTATGCAAAACAAGACTGTGTCTTGACCTCCAGATTCTGACCATTACAAAAACATGGCAGCCAATTGACCAATGGGCCAAATTTCTGCTCGAAATGACGTTGCAAATTCTAAAGTTGACTCTGATTGGCTGACAAGCGGGGTCATGTAAATTTTGCATGGTTACATGTCAGACGTCGTCTCGGAGATTGCGCGGGCTCCGGTAAAACGAGAAATGATACTCAGAATAGTTTTCGTGCTGCGAAGTCACAAAAGTTGAACACATTTCAACTTTGGTGAATTTACAGTGACTGTTTGGTGATGCCAAAATTCGCTTTGTATTCGCATTCGCGTGAAGTATAAGCCGGTCTTTACTGTGCAGTATATGAGTACAACCATGCTTGCATCATAATTTGTTGGTGCAATTGACGTTATCAAATTAATTACTACATGTATTATCTCCTAATAAAGAAAAATGCTTAATACTCTCTGCTCTCTATAGACTCACACTAAAAGTAAATGCCCGACCTAATTTGATTTGTATATCCCATAGGGATGAATATCTTTGATGTAGAATGGATACAAGACGGGTGGCACATCTCAAAATCTGAGCATCCACAATCTCTACAGAATTTTGTAGAGAAACTGTTTCTAACCCGTGTCATTAATTTCGAAACAAATTTTCTTTGCACAACAAAGGTGCCTTTTTGCCAGTTGACTTGGGTAGTATCTACTTAACGCAGAAAGTAAAAATAGAGATAAGAAGTCAAAAAATTTAAAAAAGTTTTGCTAATTGTGACTGATGCCAGCTGCCAAAAAAAAAAATAAAAGAAGAAAGTCCACACTCATTGGAGGGTCATCGTTTTGAATCTGATCAACTTATGACGTCATTTATATATACCTTGGGGGAATGTTGTTAGCTACGTTGTACATTGTGATATCCCGTTTGCAACCAAAGACTGTAAATCATCCAACGTTGACAACGGTATATCAACAATGTTGCAGTTTAAAAAGTTGCAAATTTCAAGAGTACGCGAGTGGAAATTGATGCGTGACAATGTCACGTACACTGCCCGAAACGAACGGCAGGGAATACCGATCGCACAGCGCTTGCATGCATGGAAGCACGCCGTAGATATAGAATAAAAAAGACCACGCGAGTTGATCACTCCTGCTTTATTCGGGTACTGTGCAGACAATAGGGGCCAAAAATTACGGGAATGTGGGTACGTCTTGCAATTTCTTCTCGCGTAATCTCTAAATTTGCAACTTTTCAAACTGCATCATTTTTCATCAACCGTTGTCAATCTTGGACGATGTACAGTCTTTGGTAGCAAACAGGGTATCAAAATGCAGCTAAGAGCATTCCCCAAAGGTCTAAATGACGTCAACACAAGACGATCAGATTTGACGCCTCCAATGAGTGTGGACTTTCTTTTACTGCGGTGTTTATTTCACGTCAACTACTCTCCTTAGATATGTAATGCTTTGGTAGTAGCAAGTCATTATGAGCAAAATAGTTTTGACTTTTGTCTGTACATTCATATAAAAAAATATCTCAAAGTACTAACTTCAAAAACTAACAGAATGAAATGGTTACTTACATATATTGCAACAAAATAAAGGGATGTGGAGTATATAATATGAACGTAATTTTTAGACTTTTAAAATAAACATATTTCTGTACAGACTTTGGTAGGATAACCAAAATAAAGGTGCATTATCCGTGCAGATACTTACAACATAACTTTATGCTGAATAAGGAATGCCTCTTAAAATAGACAAACACTTCCAACTGGAAGAGGTAATGAAACTATCAGAGCCATAAAAGAAACGATCAAAATTTAAATTGGTAGAAGAAAGTGGTGCTATCGGTAAATATTCAACGAGATTGTTTAAATATTGTATTTAAAGGGAATGTACATCATTGGCTTTTGCTGTAATTTTCAGAAATGAACTATTTGAGGTGTTAGCATTTTAGATGAAATATTGTTAAGCTGACATGTTTGAAGTTTTGTGTTCGAAAATGCTGGAAAAACCAAGAAAAACAAAAAATGTTCAAATAGTCTGGTTCCCTGACTCCACTAAAGACGAAACGGATCAATTTACAGATGCCAGAAATTGTAAGGTAAGGGAACCAGTCTAGCTGGGCTGCCTGCACCCGTTCATGAACATGTAACCAATAGCAAACAAAATTTGGACTGAAAAAAAGGTACATTTGGAGCAGTAGTTGAAAAATAGTTAGGTTTTTCCAACGGTGGTCAGCCGACCACTGTTGGAAATTTACACAAAAATACCACTTTTCTTGAAAATGACTTCACACTAGGTGCCATAATTTTACAGGATGCTTTAGACTGTCATTTACCAACATCCTAGTAAGGTATTTCGTACAAACTTGGTAGTTTTGTTTTTCGATGTTTGCAAATGTTGTATATTCCCTTTAAGTATTCATTAGAGACATTTATACAATGCCTGAAATAAATCCTCGTTGATCACGTGTCATTTAATTATTCGTCCCAGCCCACGGCCTGGTCGCATTGCAAAAACAGAAGTTCTTTTTCACGGAAAATAGAACTTCCATTGCACGGTCACTATTGGTGGCTCTGACCAGTCAGATGACGAGGATTTATTCAAGTGTTGTATAAAACAAATAATGAATGTTTCACATTTGTGCAATGGAAATATTTTCATGAGGTGACAGATGGAATGTTCCAAGAGAATTCTATCTGTGACCTCATGAAATTATTCTTACCATTGCACTCATAAACATTCATTATTTGTATAATATTAAGTTTTGGTATCACAATGCTTGAAGAAAACTGTACAGGGGAAAAAAAACCAGGCTATTTTTTTAAAGCTCAAATATAGTACATGTTTCTGCTTTTTTTAATGTAACTTTTCAATGAATACGTATATTTTAAATTGTTTTCATAGCCTGACTTTTAACATCCCGCTGTTACATAAAGGCTGATAAAGCAGCATTTGTTATAACATTCAGACAAGTCGAAAGTGCTTAAAGCATTACAAAGACATTACAATATGAAACATCTTTGACGGAAAAAAGAAAAAAATATATATTTTTTTACATAGTACCTAACAACAGTGAATCACTGTAAGCACACATTTTGAATTTGGTTAACTGGTAAAGACTAATCTGCACGTGTTCCCACGGAAATCTTCAAATGAAAATCCATGACTTTTCCCATGACTTTTCCAGGACAAAATTTGGGTTTTCCGTGACCAATTCTTATACCAGTGATCACTGTAAACTCAAGGGGCTTCCTTCAATGGACAAACCACTGTGCATGCTGTTGTACAACTACCCCATGATGGACTATCTGACCAACAACTAGCACAATGCTTTCGCTACTGAAGGCAGCCTCTGTGGTAGCACGCCAGGACAGGTCTACAGCACAGGATCACTGGATATCTTAGGTATCTAGATCAGCTGCTACCTTCGACCATTCACCATCAGCCCATGCTTCTTCACCACATTCCTGCCTCCCACTTTGGGACGTTGTTGTTGTTGTTGTTGTTGTTGCCTCATAGGGGGAGCACCCCTGCTAATGTCCTGCACACGGCCGTTTATCTCTTCAGCACTGACCGTCCTATGGACGGGATCTGTGGGGGAGTCCGGGGGTGTCCGCCCCCCGCTGAAAGCGGAGCCCCTGAAGAGGACGCCGGCGGCCGTCATCTTGGATGCTCGTTTGGGCGGGACGGTGGGTTGATGACTTTGTTGCAGGGCGGAGTTGGAGATGCTTTTGGTAGGTTTGTGCTTGGCTTTGTTCTTTGGTTTCTGGCGTGGGGGCTCATTGACCTATTTGGAAAACAAAACAGCCACAATCGTTTCAAATGAAATATGAACACTGCTTCCACGTGTAAACACAAAGTAAATATTTCACAACTCAAAAACTGTTCTTAAACACAAGCTAGTGCATTGGGTTCACATGCACTGTTGACTAGTCGTGCATTGGAATGAGTCTCCCACACAAGCACTTTCAACTCAATCTTTACGAAAGTACATCCTCAGCCGAAAGATAAACGTTGTTTAAAGGTTTTACACATCTCTTGTAAAAAGCTGGTCAAATGTCATCGCAAAACTTCTGGGTCCTGGCTCCCTGCTGTACATTATGAATACGCGGGGCTATTGGTAACCAGTGATGCAACCAGACCCAGTAGGCTGGTTCCAAATAGTCGACTAGCGTAGTCAACCATCGTCGACTGGACACAGTTTGGGCTAACTTTAGTCGAACTATGGTTACCCATTGGTCAACAATAGTTCTTGCGCGAACTTGCCCATAAATGATAGCTGGTTTTCTTTAATTGCTAGCTTTGGTTAAATTCTTTTTACCTGCTTGAGAGATTCCAAGAATGGAGTGCTGGGGCCGATGATAAGCAGATCATCACAGCTACCTGCAGAAAGATGAACAATCAGAGCTTAGCAATCCGTCTCAATTATTCTGTCACTTATTCAGGCTGTTTCATGCCTCATGCAAACCCATCAGGACCTCCTCTTCAAATGCAAACGTCTTACCAATCGACCACCGAGCTTGCCAGGTGTCAGCTGGCTGGTTCAAATCGAGTTGTGGGTTCAAGTCCGAAACGAGCAAACTTGTGATTTTTTTCCCCTGCAAGTCCTTTGACAACATTGATTGTTATACCTGTTATTTGTTGTCCTGTTATTTGATTGTTATTGTTTGTCTTGAATACTGTATTTTCATTGGCCTAGAACGATCACGTGTTAAGTTTATATTAAAAGTCATAGCACACTCCCTGTGGGATATGCACGTGATATCCCACAGGGAGTGTGCTATGACTTTGTACGTACTGGGTACGTATGGTGTGAAATGCTGGTATCGTTGGTACCCATGTTATTTTCACCATGTTTTCACATATGAGAGGGAGCAGGGAACTAGCAGACGATCAGCTGTTTCTAGCACGCAACATGCATACATGTGAGTTGATGTTCGATTGTCATGACTGTTGTGTTTACTGTTTTTGCGATTTTTACATTAAAATCAAAAGAATCCAAGACAGAGGTATAACAAAACAACTGTTGACTGCTGTGATGTGAGATATGACGTTTAGAACACCCTCGGGGCGCACAGCACCCTTGGCTTTGCCTCAGGTGCTATGCGCCCCAGGGTGTTCTAAACGTCATATCCCACATCACAGCAGTCAACAATTGTTAAGTCTACTATGTTTATAAAATATGTCGGTGAAGGGCAGCACCCAATACTGGAAAAGGAGTATAATTAAAAGTGTCCTTACCTCCTGATATGGTTCTTTGGCCGACCCGTGGCGGAGTCCTGTTCTCATATTCAAGCCCCTTCTTCTCGGATACTGACGGATGGGAGTTTCTCCTGATGCCATTGTCGTGACTACGAACGACAAAAGGTGTACTGTGGCTGGCTATGGAGCGCCCTCTACGGACGCGTCTTATGCAAATCAGGAAGATGAAGCTCATCAGGACGATTTCGATGAACAGGAAGAATAAGTGGCGCTCTGCAACCTGAAACGGAAAGATATACACATGAATCCAGCATTTCCATAATTAATATGTGTACAGACAGTGGAACGTCGATACTCTGAACCCCGCTATACCAAACGTTCGGCTATACCGAACATTGTCTTTGGCTCCCGTTTTTTTGTGTACAAAACGTACCAAAATTGTTGTTGAAAAATGACAACAGAAGAGCGACAAGTGGCTATTATTTCCTTGTTCACACTGCAAATCATGGATTTAGATTTGATCATTTTTTTTGTAGAAATTTGATTGGAATTGACAGAGGGGCCTCGTAGCCCAGAGCTATGGAGTGGAAGGTTGGCGGTTCGAATCCTATTCGGACCAAAAACTGGAAAACTCTCTCTGACGACCCAACAGCAAAATGGGTACCTGATTCGTTCAGGGAAGGTAAGACGGCGAGAGGAGAGGACTGGGCCCCGCCACTCATATGCCACACCCAACGTCCACAGTGGACCTCTAACATCCCACTGCCCCTACGGCCAGTAAAGGCTATGGGACCTTTACCTTTTTACCTTAGTTGTCGGTGAAATTGTCAAAGAGGCAAAGGTTACTGTGCACTGCACCAGCACTGTGTGAGATTTTGAATAGTTGTCAGTTGTGAAGGACTCCATTACAAAACTCTGTAACAGGTTTCCTGTAGCCTACCTGCTTAATAAAGAGTCCAGGAACAAAATAATTTTCCGTGGGTTTAGCCGAGGGGAAGGAAACAGATGGCTGAATGGATTCTTCCTTACCTCTTTATGGAGGCCATCCAATCTCTGATTGGTTGCCTCCAGGTTCATCATGACCTCTGACATCTGACCTTCCAGTCGGGTGATGTACTCCTGCTGTCTCTGGTCCTGAAGGGCAAAAATAAATGTATAGCGTATCAATATAAACTGAAGAGATAATAATAATAATAATAATAATAATAATAATAATATCGGAGTCTTATATAGCGCACGTATCTACCAACAATTAGGTACTCAAGGTGCTGGAAATTATGTCTATTATTAAAGAAAGGTAAATAAAGTTTATGAGAAATATGAGACCCATTATGTAGTACCTTATAATGGTTTACAAGGTACTGCGGCGCATATTGCAGCCACTGCCAGAAACACCGGGGCTAACCCCTTCTCTTAGCGATAAGTGTCACTGGGTTCTTTAAAGGGTATTACACAACACACGGGACCTACGGCTTAACGTCCCATCCGAAGGATGAAGCAATAATGGTAAAGCGCCTTGCTCAAGAGCACAAGCACCATGTTCCCACGGTCAGGATTCGAACCCATGTACCACGGCACACGAGTCGAACACCGTAACCATTGGACCACAGCACCCCACAATACAATCTCATAGATACAATCCAATACAACCCCATAGATACAATCTGCTCAAAGGCTTTACCACCCAACAAGCTATTGACCTATCGCGGTAGAATCGCCTTAGAATTGCGTCAACGCAGCTTGTGAAATATTGTCCAATTATATGATATATACAAATGGATGCGGAACACGCAACATCTGAGACAAACAAAACTTAACAACATACAAAAATTCCATAGGGTTGTCTAAAGGGCGTGGCTAACTCGCAAACGGCGATAGGTCAATTGTGGGACAAGTGGGGGAAATTCAAAACCTTCCTTTTTATTGACAATGCCGATTGAATTTCTTCAAAATTTCTTTCAAAGTTTTTTTCAAATGCAATTTAGTTCTTTGAAACCAAGATATGGGCATGATGTTTTAATCCTTGAAGAATCTTTTTCAAATGCGATGGCTTTGAAAACAGAAGAAAAAGTTGCATATCTCAATGCCAAATCTGAACCCTGAACTTGTTTATGAATGATGGATACCAATTACTCTCTATGTTTGGGGATATAGCAGCTATGCATGTCACCCACCTTCTCTTCTGCTTTCTGGGCATTCTCTGTCAGTGTCTGGACGGTCTTGTTGAAGGCTTTCTGCATGTCGTCCATCCGCTTGCGATACCTGCGAGAGAGAGAGAGAGAGAGAGAGAGAGTGAAATAGACGATATTCTCAACTCACTTCCAATTAATGACATTTGTGATGACTGGCATCCCATTTTTCTGTAAACGCTGCTTTACAGGGTCATCTGCTGGGAATTCAAGCCACTTTGATTAGCCACAACTCGTTGGACAATTAAAAATCAATTGGAAACAGCAAAGCAGAAACCAGCAGGTCTCTGAATTAACGAAGGCCAGAACTGCAATTGATTCCATCACTGGTCAACCACAAGTCATCAGGGAGGGAACAATTAACATTTTGAATGGCTTGTGACTGGATCACTTGTGATAGACTTGTGACGACTAGTAATGTACTGATTAAACTTCTGATGAAGGCGCAGGACACGAGAACATTACCTTCCAGGACACTCAACAGAAAAGTTATGAAAATCTCTGACAAAGAGAAAAGTACACGAACCTGTACATTCAATATATATCTTTAATGTTTTAGTCTGTGAGAATAGACCTTATACTGTTGCAGGTATCTTAGAGGGTGATTTTTGTTATTTTAATCAAGTAACAATGACTGCACAAAACCTTTCCAAGCGATATAAAGCCTTTGCCCTCCCACTCCGCCTTAATATATGCCTTAGGTTTATCTCACATTACCGGTACTTGCTCATTACTTGCCAAATTTGTTGAAGATATTTGTAGAAACCATGCACCCTTCAACCATGTCCCTGGTTAGAGATTAGTCTCCTATATTTCCTTCCGAATCTAACAGGTAATAAAACAAAGATCTATTCTGATTACCTTTGGCTCAGTTCCTCCAGGTACCTGCTGCTCAAGGACATATTCAGCTCCAGTGACTTGATGCGGTTATTCAGCCTCATGAAGACTGATTCCTTCTGAGCGACAGAACCAAGGCCACTGCTTCCGTTGGTCCCCAGTTCCGGGACGGTTTTGGTTCCTTTCCCAGCTGTCTCGGACTTGGCATTCTCGGGAGTCTTACTAACTGATTCTACTTCTGCAGTCTCTTTGGTTTCTGTTTTAAGGCTTTTCCTAGTGTCCTCGGCTTCCCCCGTTTTACCCGGGTCCTTCTCTGTGGCATCTGCTTGTCTGCTTTTGTCTTGCGGGACGGCGGGATCTGGTTTCCTGGCATCGGCCGAGTCTTTGGATGCTATCCCGGTATCTGCAACTGGTGCTTGCAGTTCTGTGGGCGCTGCTTCCTCAACTGGTGCTTTCTCGTGAGATTCACCACTCACTTCAGTACTTTTCTCTTTCACTTGAGCACTGTCATCCTTCCCACCTGCAGGCGATGAATCGGTCGCAGGAGAAGGTTCTTCAGGCTTCAGGTTCTCCACTTTGGCAGGTGGAGCAGGAGTTTCTTTATCAACTGCGGGTGATTTGCTTGGAGGCAGCTGCTCTGGACTCTCCCGGTCCCGTTGCTCGGCCTCTTCCTGTACACGAGTGGGCTCAAGCCTGATCGGTGGGTGCAGCATGATCCCAGGCTGGTGTGTGGGCACTGTGGCACAGGTGGCTTTTAGAGATGGCGTCGGGGAGGGGAGCATGTTTCCCGCTTCTGCCGTCGCCATTGGCTGTGGTGATGTGGTACTGGTTGGCGTCTCCTTTGACTCAGAGTGTTTATGCTTTTCAGAGGGGGTGGTTTTGGATACTGTAGCACCACTAGGAGAGATCTCAAGACTCTCAAGCACAATTTCCTTGCGCCGAATTTGGTCTTTATCACTGTCAAGCTTCTGTTCAGATGTTTCCTCAGAAGTTTTCTTCTGTGATTGGACGTCAAGGTCATCCACTACAGATTTTGTCTGTTCCTTTTTCTGAGAAGCCTGCTCAACCTCTTTAGGAGATCCTATTGAGTCCTTCTGAACTTTAGAAGGCTCTAGCGTCTGCGCACTGCGCAACAACGACACACTAAGCATATCCTTGCAGCACAGAAACGAATGCGTTGTCTGTAAGGATGCCGAGACTTCGCGGACGCAGCAATCCTGAAACTTTTCGCCGTAGTTCGGAGTGAAGCACCTCGTCGATCCAGGGCATTCTTTGTGGAACTGGGCCGAGTCCAGACTGAAATTGGACATGTTCTGGGAGTTGCATTGTAGAGATTCTTGTTCAGCTGTTGCTGATACATTGGAAGGTTCGGACTGCAGCTCTTTCCTGTTAACGAGTAAAATGTTGAATTGGTTGAATGAGGCAGACCTTGGATTCTTTAACCCTAACCTTCCCAAATCCTCCCAAATCATCTTTGCAAAATTGAGGGTTTTGCAGGATTGAGGCCATATGGCAGAAGTGTGTGGCTGATTTTGGAGGGTGCACTTTGCCAAGGTCTATTTGCCCAGACCTTGTGTTGTTTATGCTCAGCCGTGCATACATTTAGGCCTATATTATACTTTAAATCCTCCGCACTGCTCTAGGATGTCACTGGTTCTGCCTTAACATATTGACAGTGATTGCTGGAGGATTTTACAGTATTGAGGCAGTGGTCACCCCTCCAAGGATCACATTCCAGAAATAACAGAGGATTTTGCAGGATTGATCAGGCTGTATGTTATTTTTACATGGAGACATTTTAGGATTTTGCAGAATTGAGGTTTAAATCCTAGAAAAAAGGGCCTGGGGAGTTAGGGTTAAAGTTTTATGACAGCACTAACTCCCCTTGATTCTTCAAAATTCTCCAGAAGATTTGTAAGAATTTTGCAGGACTGAGGACAGAATAAGCAAAATCAAAATGATACAACCATTCTTGTGTGGCATAGACCCTAGAAAAAAATGCATCTGCTTTTGGGATTATGTAGGATCAAGGAAAGTTAAGCCAAGCTGCTATTACTTTTATACATGGAACTTAATACTGTGTGAAAGTACCAAGAACATGCTACAAGACTTCTGCATAGTGGCAGGTTTTGCAGACTTCCAGAGGGTTTCTAGCAAAAATAACTAGGGGTAAAATGGCATGAAGTGATGGTGCATTGGCAAATGGGTGCAAGTCAATGATTCCGCTTCAAAACAAGTCTATTTTGTGGGTCAAATATCCAAAGACAAGATGTCAAGTTTGCAAGACTTTTAATTCAATGTCCAAACAAACATGCACTTACGGTTTATCTTCTGGCATACAGGGTAGCATCTCTTCTGCCTCTGTGCAGGACTTGTTTTTATCTGGAGAATAAAATAACAACAATACGTACACAATAATGGGTACCGACCTACTCAACTGATGGATAGAAAACTATAACATTATAAGTTTGATCTTTGACACCTATATGTACCTATTCTGTGTGAGGAACTATATCAGGCTCGCAATTTGCAAAGGTGTTCACAAAACTATGTCTCCATTTCAAGACATAAAACTACGTCCCCTTTGTTTTTAGCAAACGAGTGCCTTCTACCCAGATTGGATAAATCGGCCTGCATTTCCCACGCCGATACTACATGTATAGTCATCATTTCAATAGCATATACAGAGAGCCAAAATAAACATTTTTTTAATTAAAATTTTTTATACGCAACTCAATCCCACCAGCTACAGTCAATCTTGACAAACATTGCTGGTGGGTAATAAAAAATCACATGAAAAGAACAACAGGCAAGGAGCATGCACAGCGGCATTAATAGGACTTTAATAGAAAAAAGCCTAGAAACATGCTCGGGCTAATATGAACTTTAATACATGAAGCCAGGGACTATAAATAATCAAACAAACTTAAACTTAAACATAATTTAAGTTGAAAATCTTATTTTTTTCTCTCACTGGAGTTGGTCTTCAAAGTTTCAGCCCATGATTTGGGTTTTTTTTCCATGCATAAATTCCAATGACCTATCACTTTCCTTTCAGAGGACTATTATATTTTTGGATCTGGTAAAAAAACAACCCGAAGCAACTGTCAACTTACTATTGCAGGGAACGGCCTCTTTAACGCTGCCGTTGCCTGTGATGACGTTCATGAGGTTTCGCACCAGACCTTTAGCGCTCTGCAACAAGCCGTGGTTGTCATCACTGGGGGCTTGGGTTGGATGCGCTGGCAAGACTTCTGAAGAGGAAAACAATAGCTGTTATTGTCAGATGCCTCCACCCTTAAAGTTAGAGGAGATAATCTGTGCCAATTTGTGACCTGTTCTGTCAAAATCAGACTTTTCTGGGCATAAGGTCGAAAATGATATTTTTACATATTGTTAACCTATGTTCTTTTTCCTTTTAATAAGTGGTTTAATTTTTGAAACCGGTCATTCCTGGGCAGAGTTATGCTATTTTGAAGTTCATTGTGTCGAAAAGTAGAAAACGGAGAAAATGGCCACGAACGTCACAAAACAGTTATTTCTTTAACTGATATACCGTACCTTATCAAAATCATCAAAAATAGTATATGTAGAGTTCAAATTAGGGTTTCAAACTTTTATAATATAGTTTAGACATGTTCGGGATAACAAATATGCAAAAATTTGAAAATCGATAAAAATCACCCCCACAGCGTTTTTTGGCCCTATCTCAATTTCAACCTCTGCCCAGAAGCGTCTGCTTTTGACAGAACAGGTCACATTTCATTGTGGTGTTTATTGTTACACACTCAACTGGGGACTATCTGACCATATACAATGTAAAGGGGACGAGCTTTAGTCAGAGTTCCCAGCACTCTATGATAGATATTTCCAACAAGAATTTTCCCAAATTCCATAAGAAATATTTTCACTTTGTCGATGGGAAGTCACGAGGTTGTTATAGCAAAGCATCTAGACACTGATAATATTCACACTGCATGAACCAGGCATGCAACTGGGAATTCAGAAAAAAACGAGGAAACTCCGAACCACAACAGACTTTGTGCAGTGTTTTTCAATTTGTCATGGCATTCATGAGAAGTAAAAAACGCGGAAATCAGCGGATCCAAGGAAAAGTTGCATGCCTGATAAACACTAAAAAGCCATCATAGCCAGTCAGTCAATGGACACAGCATGGACACACGGCACAAGATGCACATACATGTACACCAAACTGGTGAAAAAAAAACTTTCCCTTCTGGGTCACTGTTAAATTCCCCGAGTTTCCTTGACTGGAAAAATGGAAACTCATCTTCAAGGTTTTTCAGATTGGCCGGGAACCTTGTTAGTTAATGCAAGCTTTAATTTTCATTTGAGGGATTGCTTTCACTTGAATGGCACAAAGATGCACTGAAATTACTGAAGTACGAAGTACATCAGCCTGCAGTAACAACATGCAAACTCTGCACCCACAACGATGGGTTTTGCTCCTCTATCGCAGGGCATCATGAGAAACTAAAGTCAGACTTGGTACTACTTTTACAACGAGACTTGAGATACTGTGAATAACAGGAACAGTGTGTGTTGTACCCACAGACATATAAATGCATAGACCGCCAGGTTCCATTCGAAACTACATGCGCATTCCGTGATTTCGTGGCGCCCGATTAAAATCCCAAACTATGGGCAAATTCACCCCTCGGTATAGGGATTTTACACACACCCAATCTATTCCATTAAAAAAATTCTATGAAGTTATTTTTCGATAGCAAAAAAAAATCCCTTGTGTACTTAGAAAGATTTAGGTACCGTAGATTACAAACCAATAAGGTGCACAACTTTTTTTCAATTGGATTGTGAGTAAAACAGCCATTTTTAGCTGAAAAAATTATGCCTGGTATGTAAATGTATTTAGTGTCCTAAGCATGTATCTGCATTGAACGTGCGCCGAGCGGATACGCGCAATGCCAACAAGCGTTTTGCCCATACTTTTTCGAATCCCGGTTTTACGCGCACGACTGGCGGTCTATGCGTTTATACGTCTGTGGTTGTACCCTCATTGGTAAAGTGATGAGTTTCAAACTCTTCCTCCCTCTTATAACACTCCAAAACACAGAAAGGCAAAGATAGACCGAAGCACGAATGATATGAAGAATTACCTGAATCGTCTTGTATGGTTTCTTGTGCTACATTCTCCTCGTCAATCTCTTCCACCATGCTGGTACCAAACACTCTAAATGTTGAACAGAAGCACAACTAGTTACAGGCCATGCAAATAGCGTAACCGTAACTTTCAGCAAATTGAGACAATGCCAGGAGCCACAGCTGCAATCAAGTCATTACAAGTCCATCTTATCTCAACTGAACAGGCATGCAACTGGGAATTTAGAAAAATACGAGGACGATCCAAACCACATGAGATTTTGTACCATATTTTTCACTTTGTAATGGCATTCATGAGAAGAAAAGAACGAAGAAATCAGCGGATCCGAGGAAAAGTTGCATGCCTGTTTAAGATTGTGAATAAATGAAAATGCATGCTTGGTCATTGAATAATTGCTGGGACTTCCTGGAATGAAACGTATGTTTCATGTTTTTAATGAACAGTGAAGTTTACGGCACCGTGAAAGGCGTGAATGTATCCATTTGGGTGTGTGTGTGTGTGTGTAAAATTCACACTTAGGAACACTAATGATATTTTGAAATGTGCTTAACCCTAACTCCCCAGTATACCCATTCAAGCAAATTCCAACACCCACATGGGAAATCGTACACACACACTGTTGGACTTACTTTCTAAAGGTACATGTATGCCAAACCCAATGTAAAAGGCCATCAGTTTAGGGGTACTGTGCCTATGCCAACAGATTTCAACAAAACCTGCTGTTGGGCTTTCATGGGTTGAGTTCGGTTAGGGTTAAGCTCACTTTTTAAAACACATTTTTCGAGGGAGATAATCAGACTCTTTACCCTTAAAGTAACTTTTATACTTGTTTTAAAACTATTTTCATTGCCAATAGGTTTTATAGAGTTTATTGGGAGGTGCTTTGAGGTATTTTACATAAAGCACCATATAAATGCCTTTATTATTATTATGTACAGACACTGACGGATGGAGGCTTTTCTCAATGTTATTATTGCCGGGAAAAGTTCAAATCGATTCCAAATGGAATCGCGATTTCTGAATGGAAACAGAATCGATTCCAAAATTTATGGAGTCGCTTAAGGCTTATGTTTGGAATAGGGCAAGTTAAAATGCTAAAGCACAGTACACAAGAATTGCTGTGTTTAATTTGAATGTATTTCTTGGGTCAACGTACATGCAGGATGAGTGCTGTGTTGTGCAACCTACATTATCTTTCAATAATTGGGTGGTTATCTAATGACTAAACTGATCTTTCACACATTCTCAACAAACGTTAGTGTGACCACAATGTTTGGGATTATCTGCCTAGTCTCAATGCAAACATGTTTTGAGTTTCAACTTGTTATCTATAAAATCCTGCTGTAATGCGATTTACAGCTAAGTATTAACTTTGTCTGATTAAAATCTGGAGAAACAAAATCTCCACCATCCAGGATTTAAATCTCTAGTTAATTATAAACTGTCACAGCTAGTGTGATAAACACATTGACAAATGGGCACCGAAACAGTATACAGATAAACCGGGTAACATGGTTTGAGTGTGGATAGTCTATATTAGCTCCCCACGGTATTGGAAGTTGATAATAATAATAATAATCGTAGTGCTATAGCACTTTCCATCGTATCAACGATCTCAAATCACTTTACAATTATTACCCCGTTCATCAGGCCACAACACCACGCGGCAGCCGATATGTGACCTGTTCTGTCAAAATCAGACTTTTCTGGGCATAAGGTCGAAAATAATATTTTTACATATTGATAACATACATGTATGCTCTTTTTCCTTTTAATAGGTGTTTTAATTTTTGAAACCGGTCATTCCTGGGCAGAGTTATGCTATTTTGAAGTTCATTGTGTCGAAAAGTAGAAAACGGAGAAAATGGCCACGAATGTCACAAAACAGTTATTTCTTTAACTGATATACCTTATCAAAATCATCAAAAAATAGTATTTGTAGAGTTCAAATTAGGGTTTCAAACTTTTATAATATAGTTTAGACATGTTCAGGATTACAAATATGCAAACATTTGAAAATCGATAAAAATCACCCCCACAGCGTTTTTTGGCCCTATCTCAATTTCAACCTCTGCCCAGAAGCGTCTGCTTTTGACAGAACGGGTCACATATCAGCGCATATTCGGTCCTCCACCCTCACAGGTACCCATTCATACTCCTGGGTGGAGAGAGGCAATTGTAGTAAAGTGTCTTACCCAAGGGCACAAACACCATGTTCCTGGCAGGGTTTGACCCCACGCACCATGGTACATGAGTCAAACACCGTAACCACTGGACCATGGTGCTCTACATGGGACAAACTGCATACTGGTTTGGCCCGAATAGTGCGAAGTTGGCATGATTAATTTTACTCTGAATGTGCACAAAACCATAGCATCTTCGCATGAGCGTGGGGCGTCATTGGTGTCATCAATGCATTTAAATGTCTCTCCCAGTGGTCTCCCCCAACTCTCCCTTTCTCACCGTTGAGGGGGTACTTGTGCACCGAGCCCATACAGTGAAACAAAAGGTGCGTGAACGTACCTGAGCGTGCTTAGAGGACAATAGTGCTCATTGCCAAAGAACGTGAGCATCTCAATCTTCATGTACTTGGCAAACATTTGCTCCTCATGGACAGGAAAGCTCTGCAGTGAGCGCTCCTCCCGAGCGTGGAATGTTCCCAGTTGTCGCCACTCACGAGTTGGAAATCTGTAAATAATAAAAAACCTTAAAGGAATTAGTAGAATATGACACATAATTCTGTACAAAGACTGTACAGTAAATGTTTGGGCTTTAAAGGTATCCAATGCTTTAGAGACTTTGCAGCTCTAATGGGCACAATTGTATGATGCCCACCCCCAAAAAGGGAAAAGTGGCCAATTTATGGGCTTCCCTGGATAACATTCTAGGGTTTTCCCCCAACGTCAAAAACTGTATCCCTCCACAGGTTCCTTGAAGCTTTTTCGTTTTACTTGCCTGTGCACCTTTGAGAAACCTTTTATTGCACTACCAAGAAAAAAACCGGAAACAATTATTGAGGGACTAAGACTGACCTGTCACTGATGGAGACACGAAAGCTCTTGGGTACGGATGAAAACAACTCATAGTTGGCTATTTCTAGGTACTTGACCTGAATGGGCTCACACAACTCCACAGAAAACCTGAGCAAATAATAAAAAGAATGTACATGTATATGTACACCAAGCCTAAAAGTAAGCAACCTATGCTTATTGGTTATCACTCCAAAAAAATTAGGCCGTGTCCGAAACGGGCTTCCAGAGCTACGGCTACGTTTATAGTCAGCGCGTCCCCGCGTATTTTCCATGGGCGCAGACCTAGACCTAGCTCTAGAAAGCTGATTCGGATGCAGCCTTATATAAAAAAGTATTCACAATGGACTCCATGCTCTGTGATCACTACATGAGAGCTTCACACGAGCGGGACACAGTGTGTGCATGCACAGGTTCAAAAGCCTATGGACTGTGAAGTAATTTTCATCTGAATGTGCGAACACCGAGCACCAGCATGACCAGGTTCTAATATGTGTTAAGAATCCGGATTCTACCAGTGTCTGTGACTATTGCGTGGATACTTCAGCATGGAGTTCATAGAGTACATGTACACCAATAAGCATTTGCTTTAAAGGTAGAGGATATCATTTGCCATTTGTGCATTTTTTTCGTTTGGAGCAACAAAAGTGCTCAAAATCTCAAGAAGGATGCTGAACAACTATAAACCTGATGAGGTTTTAGCTCTGTGAATGATGTATATTCTGAGAAAACAATATTCTAGGATCTTGATTTCAATTTAGAAGTTGCCGAGTCATGTTTTGAATTGCGTCCAAAATCAGCGTCCGGGACACTTTCTCATTCAGCCGATTGCAGCTACATGTACGCGATGTCAGGCACTGAACCGACGAATTATAGGAACCGTGTCGTGTCAACGCTTACATGCACCCATTCACGGCTTCGCCAAATTAATAACGAATTGTTAATGGAAATTTTCAAAGATGCGTCTTGGTTGTTTCAAAATCACAGCATGCCAGAAGGAATAATTTCACAGGGAGTTTAGTGTCATTACTATCTTTACACCAAGTAAGCTTTTTAACAATAATTTTGTCAGTTACTTTTTGGATAGCTGCACATGATCTACTCTACCTTTAAACATGTTTAAGAAGCCAATTTTTACACTTCACGTTTGACTTCCAACAATCAGCAAGTATCAAACAATGGTACAAGATTTTGCAGCAATCAATGTGCCATCAAATAGAAAACTACTCCCTAACTACTACACAAAGATAACAATTTACTTGAGTATTTTGTTTAAAAAATTGCAAGGCTTACCGTAGATATAAAATTGACATTCTATACTGGCTAACAAATGCAGATCTATGTACTGTGAACTTCTAAGCAGGAATTTCAGTACAAGTTATCGCTTAAACTATGTTTAATTGTGTTACTTAGAATAAAAGCAATACACTATGTGTTCCACATTTGAGCCATTCTGAACTCCAATGGCCCCCATTTTGAGACGATGTACAGGTACATCGCCTTGCCATGTGCAAATAGTTAAAATGCAGTTTTGAGTTTGTGCTCACCAGATATTTGCAGAACATGGATTCAAGGTGTACACGTCCCTATTGGACTGGAGTATGGCAGGTGCATTCTGGGATTCCTTGTTGCAATTCAGGATCTTGGCGCCGCAATCTGACGTGGCGTGGTTCTTGCTGTTCTCCGTCAGGCTGAAGGAGCGCGGGGGAGGGACTGCACTGCCTTTACCTGCTTGGCCTGGAGAAATTGAGTGTGGTTGACTAGTATTAGTGAACCTACATTTAAGTGAACCTCCCTTAACAGTGTTCTATACAACAGATAAATTAACCCTAATCCTTAAGGGTATGTTGGCTAGAAACCCTGCTAAATGCAGCAACATGCAACACTTGTCAAAATGACAAGCCTGCTCAGTGTGGCAAGACCCAACAGGTTAAAGGTGTCAAGGCCAAACTGCCTCAGCGTCTGCGGTCGTCTACAAGCAGCAGGATGCAACTTGGCATCGTTCAATAGGACTAGCTCTATATTGTTTCAGAATTGGCAGTTTATGTACTGGTGTTGATGGCTCAATGCAGCAAGGTCCCACAGACTTTTACACCTGATGCACCATGTTGTGTATGGCAGGGTTAGGGTTATTAAAGCAGACAAGCAAACGCTAAAAACCTGCTAAGGTTTTAATGAGGATCCTGCTGAATTAAACAATATCCAACAGTATGAAGCACTGTCAAACAGGATCCGACAATGAGAGCAAAAGATCTTCTGTTCAGCGCTCAACCAACAAAATCCAACAGCAAATAAAATGCTGTTACAATCTTGTTGGATCCAGCAGGGTAATTAGTTATGGACCTCAACTCCCCAGGTGATTTTGCTCGGAGCCTTCCTGAATCCTCCAAACATATCCCCTCTGAGACTGGAAAAAACTGACAAACTATTTTGATCTTCTCGTATCTTCCTATATCTTTCAAAATCTTCCAACACCTCTCTGGTGGATTTTGAAAGATGTGGAGGGGTTAAGTTTAATCATGATTTTTACCATTTTGTCTCTCTTGCTCATGCTGCTCCAACATCTTCTGCTTCCATTCATCAAATGAGGGCATCTCCTCCTCGTCTTTATGAGGCAGGTCGGGCTTCTCATCTGCTTCTTCCAACTTTTCCACAACTTTCTCTTCTTCCACTCTCTTTACGGAATCATCTTTATCAACAGCTGGAATTTCTTCTTTTGGTTCTTTCGGTTCTTCTGGAGAGCTATCTTCAGGCTTCTTTTTAATAATCTCAGGGGTATCACCAGCAGGCAAGTTGTCTTTAGAATCTTGATCCTGTCCAACAGAAGTACCGTCAACTGAGTCTGTGCCAGGATCTTTTGCGACCGGCGCAGTCTTATCAGAAAGTTCTGCCTGGGGAGGAGGTTCAGGTACGTCCTGTTTAGCTTCCTCTTCCATATCTGACAGTGGCTTAGCTTCTCCAACAGCTTCTTGGCTTTCAGTGGTCTTGGCTGGAACATCGCTCTCGATGTTGTCAGTCGCAACTTTTCTCTCAATCTGCTGGGCTCTTGTGTCAGTTTCTGCAACATTCCCGACATTTTCCACATCAAGTTTGGGGATTTCGTCAGTGGCATCCATGTTCTCTATTTCAGTAGTTTTCTCGTTTGGGGAATCTGACTTTGCTAGAGGGGTTTCTAAGTTATCTTGAAGTTTATCTGGATTTTCGAATCTGAAATAAAAAAGGAGAGAATAACAAAAAGTAACACCAAAGCTTCATAACTGCCAAGTGCTTGTGCAAAAGGAATACAATTTTGCGCAGATATGTTGAACAAGCTCGATCGGAAATATCTCGAAGCTGCGGCCCAACGAATTTGTGTTCATGCATGAGTCACGTGATTGTGCCATGTACTTTCTGGAAGGAGCAGTTTTTTGAGTAAAAAAAAAAAAAAAAAAAAAAAAAAATCACTTTTTGACCCCAGTGACCCCATGATGACTTTTGACCCCAGTTTGGTCATGTGACATGTTGGGGCTTGGCTACTGATACTTTTGACAAATTTTGGTTGAAATCGGTCTAAATTCGTAGGGGCAATAAACAATGTCAAAGTTTGTTACTAACTAACTAACTAACTAACTAAAGGACTAACAGAGAGACATGATTTGTTGAGCTGCTATCCCTCAGATAAAAATGGCCCCTGGCAAAACCTTTTGTAGTAGTGCACTGCATTGTGAATTGCTCCTACATGTACATGTATATGTAATTAGTGATGTGCATCCGAGTTGCTTTGTTTTCCATGAACTGCTAATATTTTGAGAAAGAGGAATACATGCATACTGTTCACTGTTGGAGATAGCCTGTTGCTGGTCTGTTGGTATGTGTACGTGCATTCTGCCGTCCATCAACTCATCTGAGTAGTTAGCGGTCTCTGGTGGCACATCTTCAACAGGAACTACATGTAGTTCATCAGTCATGCTGAAACAGATTAAAAAAGAAACCACAACACATTGAAAAAAGTTGATAGCTGAGAACAATCCAGTCTGCCTCTTGATTAGAGGCAGTAAAGAAGTAGAAGCAGAAGAATAAACTTTCTTTCTGACGGATATGCCACTCCTTAAGGCCGGGTAATACTCAACGTGAAAGGGAACACAAATGCGAATTCACATGTACATGTATGATGCTACGGCAAGTTTTCGCACTGCAAATTTGCAAAAAGTTTAGCACATTTCAAATCCGGCAAATTTCACAGCAAATGTTTTAATAGGATGTCAGATTTGCATGAACTGACCACCACTCTAAGACAAGTTTGGTGATGAAATATTGTGAATGGACACCATGCAGTGCAGCCTGGTCTTCTCACAAGACAATGAAGTACACATCGTATGCGCAAACTAATCTGTGTTGCACAATGTTTGATGCATGGCGTGGAGTGCCCGCGACTAAATTTTAACCAAATGCGTGCAAACCAATCATGTCTTTGCAATGAGAAGACTGCACATGACATGTTGCACGGTAGCAATAGCAATCAACTGTCTAAAAAGCTATTGTACACGTACAGTACGCATGATTAACTTTTACCACAATCCAGGATGAATTTGAGCATAAAGTCCATGAAAAAGACAAACAACACAGACCAGACATAGACTGCTGGATAAAAGTCAAAAGCCAATGCTGCATATAATACAGTGTATGGTTTAAATATGCGGACGGCAAATATTGATTTTTTTTGTCTGACTTTAAATCAAAACATCTGTTGGATTGTTTACAGTATTGAACACAGCTGACATTTCAAACTGAATATTAACCTGTAGACATGGTAGATTAAAATCACCACAATCCAATACATTTGGGCGTGTTACTGAATGTGGAATGCACAAGTGTACACGTGGAATGTGTGTCCATACGTATGCATGAGGGCAAGCAGAATTGATAAGATGTGGCATTTCAGTTGGAAAATATCTGCATATCTCCAGCAATCTATGGTACATGTACATGTAGTTACATTTTAACTTATCAAAGTGGAGTTTGCCGATTACATGTCATGTCAAGCCATGAAATGTTCAACATATTGATGATGAACATCTTATCATTTGTAGACTGGAAATTCTCTTCCCCCTACCATTCATACTAGTACATTGTACGTGAATTTAACTAATATCGAAGAATTGTGCTACTCATACCACCAGGTTATGAACCCCAAAATGAAATTTATGCTTGCACTTCTTTATCACCTTTTACAGTGAACAGCAGGCTCATATTTAAATCTGAAATTGTGCAACGCTGAAAAAAACCACAAAAAGTGTGTTCATGGTTAACACCATAAAAATGGTTCAGGTAGGTAAATAGGAAAATAATTATATTTTTAATTTTTTCTTTGTTGGTAAACTTTGTTTACTTCAGGGTATCTTTTTTACTTTAAAAAATATACATTATTTTACACTTTGGCCAAATTTTGAAATAAAAAAGTTTGAGGTGCATAAATGCAGGGCTGCCCACTTTGATGAGTAAGGGCCGAGAGTGAGAAATTGCCGATGGAGCTTGATCAGAAAAAATGCGAGCGCGAAGCGTGGGGGTTCGGGGCTCGAACCCCATGTATTCTAGATGCTCTGTGGTGACCATCCGAGGCAATTTATGACCACCTTAACCATTTTTTTTAAAGCAAAAGATAATCATTTACATTGTAAACATCATTTTTGAAGGGTTTTTTTAGTGTGAGAAATCCCGTGTGGGCGTGAGAGCGTGAGAATAACCTGAAATGCGTAAGAGCTGGCAGGCCAGATAAATGCAATTTGGCTATAAAAATCCAAGTAGGTTGGGTTAAAGGGAATATACATCATTTGCTTTTGCTGTAATTTTCAGAAATGGATGGAATTGGGGGGTTGGAAATATATAGCAAATATAGTTACACTGACTTTTTTTTTGAGGTTTTGGGTTCGAAAATGCTATAAAAACCAAGAAAAACAATCATTTTCCTGTAGTCTGCTTCCCTGACTCCATTTAAGAAGAAACAGAGCCAGCAGTTTACATACATTGGGGAATTGTAAGGTCAGGGAACCAGTCTAGCTGGCTTGTACCCGTTCATAGGTGTGTAATCGATTGCAAACAAGTGCGATGGTCAACTGGGGCCAGTATTTGAAGAAAAAAAAAGCCAGTTTTTTCCAACGCTGGTCGGCCGATCAGCGTTGGAAATTGATACAAAAATACCACTTTTTTTTTTAAATGACAGTATACCAGGTGCCATGATTTTACAGGATGCTTTACACTGTCATTCACTAACAGTCCAGCAAAGTATTTCAAAATGATTTGGTAGTTTTATTTTTTGATGTTTGCAAATGATGAATTTTCCCTTTTATACCGTAAACACATACATGTACATGTAAGCCCTACATGTAGTTTTGCTTGGCTCACAGTAAAGTTTGCATGAAGTTTGAAAGGGATCGGAGGCAGGCAGTCACATTTACCAGTATTCAACTATACTGTCATGACTGTGAGTTACCAGACTGCTTTTCCCTATGCTTTCTAATACTGAAGTTGCTCTTCCAGGGGTGTGAGTCACCTCTGACAAAAATAGCTGAAAATAGCTGAAAAAAGCTGAAAAAGGTGTTAAAAAAGCTGAACTTTGGAAATCTCCTATACTTTTGTACACAGCAAGTGAGGGAAAATAGCTGAAATCCAAAACAAAAAAAGCTGAAATCAGCTATAAAGCTGAGATTTCACACCCCTGCTCTTCATTTATCATTACCCTCATAAAGGCAAGATGTGGCAAAATGTACATTTTGTAACCATGGAATTGCCAATATGCTGCACAGCCTATGGGCATTAACGTAGATCGAGACCATTGAGACCATGTTTCCTACCTCCATGTTGAGACAAACTGTGAAGAAATGATGACACTAGACAAACAACTTACATGTGGGTCATTCTATAAATTTGGGGTCCACTTTTTCTCCCGTCCCTGTTACATCTGACATCTATGATTGCATAATTCTGATGCACTCCTTAATGCAGTCATCCTCCAAGAGTGATTATGAATAGCAAACTACCTACCCAACAAATAAACAATCATTTGAGTCATTCTTAATGATGTTGAATGGCAAATTACAAAGTACCGAGGTAACAGGGACAGGGAAAATGTCACACTTTGGACCCTAAATTTATAGAATGACCCATGTATGAAAGCAAACATCTTTAAAGGAAATATACATGTACACCATTTGCAAACATCGAAAAATAAAACTACCAAGTTTTTACGAAAAACTTTACTAGGATGTTGATAAATGACAGTGGAAAGCATCCTGTAAAATTATGGCACCTGGTGTGAAGTCATTTTCAAGAAAATAGTACTTTCGTATACATTTCCAATGGTGGTCGGCCGACCACCGTTGGAAAAACCTGACTATTTTTCAACTACTGATTCAAATTTACCATTTTTTTCAGTCCAAATTTTGTTTGCCATTGGTTAGATGTTTATGAACGGGTGCAGGTACCGGTACATGTAGGCTAGACTGGTTCCCTTACCTTACAATTTTCCGCCACCTATAAATATTGATCTATTTCATCTTGAGTGCAGTCAGGGAACCAGACTGCTTAAACATTTTTGTTTTTCTTGGTTTTTCCAGCATTTTCGAACACAAAATTTCAAACAAGTTAGTGTAACAATATTTGATCTACCGGTATTATACTAACCCCTCAAATAGTTCATTTCTAAAAATTACAGCAAAAGCCAATGATGTACATTCCCTTTAAAGCTTATAACATAAAAATATGCAGCTGCTTTGTATACATGTACATTGTACCCTGTATAGTACGTAGACATACTTTAGTCGTTGCCGGTAGACGGCTCCGAGATAAGCAGCAATCATGAGGCACAGGACTAGCAGGAGATGCATGGTTTCCCACAGCCGAAAGGTGCTTCTGGGATACATTGCTCCAATTCCAACATCCTTGTGGCAGATGTGATCTGGCATGTGCTCCAAATCACAACTCCGAAGTCGCTCTGCCACTTTAGCAGTGCACATGTTCTCAAGAAGATTGGGTTTACAAAGTGTCGATCAGGTCTTTTAGGTATCACTGAAGACACTGCAGCCTTATTTGTACAGTGACCCCGGGGATATACCTCGTTGGGGATAAGGACACCAGTTAACGTTTCGATGAAATCACTTGAAGAGATTTGAGGGCCTATACATGTACACTATTGCACATTGAGTTTGATTCCTCTAGATATGTGCCTGTCTGCTTTTGTTCCATTAGAAGCTAATTTGTATTCACAGTGGCAGAACGTGAAACGCAGATGATGTCTGGCCTGTTGCAAAGTAACCTCCAGGGTATCTGCTGAATACAATCTGCCTCCTGTAAATGTCACGTTTGCGCTCAAGTTCCGTACATGTGGATGTCATAAAGATCTCGGATGAATACAAACAGACCAATATTCATGTTGACACACATAAATGCAGAGTTACCATGCAATGTACAAAGTGGAGCTACAGGTATGTCCAGGCCTTCTACTGTCTTGTCAATACTGCACGAGTCACGTTCCGTTGAAACTATGATGAGGCTTGCGCCACATGTCTGAAGTTAATCGATGATGACCATGCAATATTAGGTAGAATTGATGCTGGATGGATACACAAACTAGTACTTGTATGCAGACTTGCAGTACTGCTCTAGCAACACAAAGTATTAACAACCAGTGCACTGCACATGTAGAAAACTAAGCAATACTCCTTGCAGATTTCCTTGTTAGAAAAGCAATGCCCGCTTCATCCGAGAACAGATGCTTCTGCTCTCCACACCAGGACAACAGTTGTAAGCCCTTGGAGGCCAATACTCAGCAAACCACTACTACGACAATGTACATGTAGTAAGACAACTTTATCCAGGCAGCTTGGAGACCCAATGTTTAACAAGGTCCCTGGAGTCTGCAGAAGACAATACACTGTCCCATCCACCGACTTCTTTGAAAGGATGCGCCCGCGGCAACCAGCATTTTGCAGACTTCCTTTGACCACATGCAAACCATGCATGTACCTGAATGGCCTCGTGCGATTGTGAAACTGAATAACCGGTACATCATTCAAAAAAGGGGCTCGTCTGTGAGCTGAACCAATCGCAAATACTCCAACGACCACACCATTCAATTAAGACAGGCAAAGTCCACTTGTTTGTCACCTAAACGATACATTGCCTTTAGAACTGGTTCAAGCCAGTCTCATGCCGTGTGTCACAGACAGCGAACCGGCCCAAGTAGTGTTTGCACTGATAAGGGCTTGTCTACTGACGTTTATTCATTCCATTCCATAAAAGGGTGCGTACATGTGCACTGGCTAGGCATGAAGATTTCAAAGTTCAAGTCAGGTATGCAAACTAAAGATTTACACTAATGACAGTGATTACGTGCAGAAACGTGCACTGCCAGTGATGTCAATGCCCCAAATGAGGGCCAACAGACACCAATTTGAAGTGAAATGCAAACAGTTTCGGTGTCAAACTGGAACCAGCAAATAAGCATACACGAAAGTGGTGTGTTAGGTCGACATTTTGCAATAGCATCTACATGTACAAGCATTATCGCTGGTAGTTGGGCAGTGTCGAAATGGGCCTCCAGATCTTTGGCTATAGTGGAATCTCACTACCAGAATTAGAAGCCGTTACTGCATGCGTTCTTATAATGACGAGGCCCAACTGCATTTTGTTATTCCTACCGTACATGTATTGGTCCGGTCGATGGAGCCCGGAGTATGTGCATTTGTCTATACGGCTATTGTCAGTTTGCTCCTTCATAATGGCCAAAGACCTAGACCATAGCCCTCAATAGCAAGAAATTGTGGCCTTATGTGCATTTGCTGTTTCCAGGCAAACAATTTTCTGAAGTCAACAAATCAGATCCAAGTTGCACAGTGGTCAGTTTTCACGTCACAAAATTCTCCAACAGCTCTTTCCTCCATGTGTTCCTCGAAAACGTTGAAACTTCTCCGAGATCTTCCGGGTAAATCTCACAAAAGCTCCCCCTTGTGACACCCACACTCAATCTCGTGAATGCTCCAATAACAATGTGCACACACTGTACACGTGTATCCAACCATACATGTATGTACGCACACTTCTAGCATCCCAATACCATAGGGGTGCCGAGCCTGAACCAGTTATTGTCCAGGGCTACGGCTATTCCCTGTACACTTCAAATGACAAAAACAGAAGCCAAAGCCACCACAGCAGTTGCTTTGTGAGCAGCCACACACCAGCTGGGAAAATGATCAGGTGCATCTTTTCCATTTAACTTTTCAGTCCAGACATCAAGTTAGTCCTCTAATTACACGTCAGCAATAAACTACCATATGCCATACCCAGACTACACAAACTTTCAATACTGCACAGCGAACTGTCTGAAGCCTACAACTACCGGTACATGTATCAGAATACACCTCTGGCTCTCTTAACTGATCGGTTAAATACCACATCATAAAATATTAACCTGATGCAAACCATACAACTGCTAATTAATTGTAAAACATGTAAATGAATGCCATACACTTAACAGGGTATTCTCTCTCTCAACCATGCTAGATCCGGTAACCTGCATTGCCAGTGCGTGGAGCAATGAATGTTCAAGTGAAAAAAATTGTACACGTGTTACCTACTCGGGGAAAAATATTTACCGTGATAATCTTCTATTTTATTTTACTTTCAGTTACATACATGCATGTACATGTAGGCCTATACAAAACAATTAAAATGGCATGAAAATTTTTTCATTTGGTATCAAATTTTATTGCATATCATGTCAATGGAGCTCTTGTGAATATTTGTTGCAAAAATAAACAATGGTTCAATGTGTATTTTTAAAGCAGCAAACAATTTTCATTGTTGAAAACACGTTTGAAAAAGAAAGCACACTCAAACAACTGTAGCGAGCACCAAAATGCTTGTTTATTTTCATAAAAAAAATGCATTAAGTAAAATACATGTATAACATGAAAACTAAGGCCAAAAAAACCCGAAAAATAGTTGCTTCCGATAACATGGTATTGGAAAATAGGATAGGTACCGACAGGTAGGGAATTTTTTGTTTGTTTGGAAATCATACGGAGGTGTCTGCTTGTTTTAAACTAGGGTAAAAGGTAGTAATTGATGATTTTCATTTCCCCCCCCCCAATTTGCCCCACAAACAAATTAGGGTAGGGGTTGTCAAAATAGGGTAGGTAGGGTAACCAGCAGACGCAGAACTATTATTTTTTTTGGGCCTAAACAAAACTAACAATCATGTAAACTAAACCAAACCTACAGATATAAATTTCACCCTTCAGTTTTATTTTGCCATATGGCAAAAGCTGGAAATATAAATACTTGTACATGTATATGAAACAATTTCACTGCTGCAGAATGGGTTCAACGTGTTATACTGGGACCAGTAGCTTTTTGCATAAACAAAAAGCCAACTTATGGGGATGTACATGTATATATCTTTATGCAATCTGTATATCTTTATGCAATCAAAACATGGGCTGTCAAGTGATATATGATTTACAGAAAGCTACAGGGTGTCTAAAAAAAACACCTGAACCCTCATCGCAAACATCGTTGGAGAGTATAGTTCATTAGGTTTTCCACAACGAAAACATCTTTCCAATCGGGGAGTGATTCCTATATCTAGCCATCACTAATGTTTTCCTTCAATGACCTACATGTATCAGCCATCAGATTGTGATGATCTGCCCTAAAATGTCAAAATTAGTAGGGAAAATATTTGAAGTACTTACTGAGAACACACTTAGACATTTTCAGACCAGTCTCTTGGGTTTGTGCACAGGGTGACAAGTGATGGCCAGATATAGGAATCTTTCCCCAATGGGATAAATATTTATTGAGCTATGGCCAATTCAAAATAAGCGCCGATTTTTCAATCTGTCCACGGTCTCAATTGTCATGAATGTACTGGATTTAGGACGAGGGTATAGTTTTGCTTTCTTCAATGTTTTAATCTTTCTTTCTTTATTTGGTTCTTTATTATCTCTTATTGATTGCAACAGTGGTCATTTATCCTTTTGGATGTAATGGTGGTAGTCCAGCAAAGGACTGTTTTAGTTAACTTCTTACATGTTTACCATGCTGCTTTGTCTCTGCCCTCTACTTGGTAGCCTTTTGCACCGGATGCAAGTTTTGGCGCGTGTTCTTTTTGCAACAGTCAAAATATCAGTCGCGGTGCACAAAATGAAAAAGGGGCACTTGTTTCAATTTCCCATTAACTCAAGAAATATTTACCCAATTGGAAAGAGTTTTTCGTTGTTAAAAAGCTAATGAATTATACTCTCTAAATATGTATAGATAGTGATGATGAATTTTTTGCAAAGCTGTGGAAAAGAAGGTGCTTTACGGGTTGTTTTTTGTTTAGACACCCTGTATAATAAGCTACAGGAAAATGTTCAAACTATTTTGCTACATGTTAATGTGCAACATAGAGCTACATGTAACTTTACATGTAGCTATCTAGCCTATGTGCTGCTAAATAATCTGACCAAGTGATCACCCCCCTTGAAAACCACATTTTATTATTAGGCCCTATAGGTTTTCCCGGCCATTTTAAAAGATTTTTCATTCAAATTCATCAACTCTTAACATTCAATTTCTTCCACGAAAAATTCACACGCTTTTACCAAAACCAATTTAGTCATTTACCATTCAATTTTAACATTTGGTCACCCTCTTTAGTCATCGGTCGAGAATATTCGTCACTGCAGATCAAATCCGTCTAAGCTGTCGCCGAATGGCAGCATTCAGAGATCAAATTCATCTTATACAAATCAATGAGACGAATTTGATTTCTGAATAACAAGGTTTGGCATAGAAGAGACGAAATTCAATACTCTGGGACGACAAAGTGTGCACATTGTTTACATTTGCTTAACATGAATTTCAAATTGTCTGGCAAAATACAAAATTATACTGGAAGTGCACTAACTGGATGTTGCTGGACGACTTTGATATCAGAAACGGTGAATTTGAATGACAAACGTTTTAAAATAGCCAGGAAAGCCTATACTACCTTCGAACGTAAACTGAAAACTGAATTTGACTAATTAAATTAAATTTAGTTTTAAGTTTTGCATGCACTCAAATCAGCCAACATGTTAACATGCTGAATTCTTTCAGCGTTTGTTCATTGTTTCGCTGTTTGTAGCCTTCATTCCACAGCATGGCAAGACCACACTGCCGACCAACTTACACAAAAAAGAAATAAACAGTTTTTAACCCTAACCCCTTGAACACTTTTACTAGAAATCTACCAATTTTGTCATGCCAACAAAATGTTGGTGTCCTGAGTCCATCAGTGAGTCCATCAGAATCCACCGGTGTATTGTAGTGCCAGTACATACCTCATAAACACCAAACAAATAGCCAAAGAGTTTAAGTAGGCCTACTGTTGAGATCCTGAATATATCAAAGGCCCCCAACTGCTCAACATAGAGGTATCCTGAATCCATCAAAATCCTGCAGTACCCCTAGGCTATTAAACTGTCCTGAATCCATCAAAATCCCCCAACTTTTTAATATGGAGGTATCCTGAATCCGCCGAAATCATCCAAAACAGGGGTGTGGATTTTGATGGATTTAGGTACGTTAGGTTTAAAATGCAGGAGGATGGCTGCACAAGGTACCTGTAGGGTGGGAGCAGCATTGTAAGTTTTCATTTACTTTTCTTTAAATTTTGTTTCCAATACAAAGATGTAGGTTCTGCATAATTTTGTAGGTCGTTTGTGGTAACCGGAAACACCTTCATGTATATTTTCTTTGCATGGCCCGATTAAAATTACAGGGTACCAGCATGTATACAAAACAGTAAAACTGCAGTAAAGCTCCAGCACTATTGCTACAGTTGTAACTAGCAGGCCTTATGTTTAATTAATGGTAGCATACCGGCAACTTTACACAGAGTTAGTAACACGTGGCTTTATCAGCGAGCAACACGTGTTGCAACAGTCTCCTCACAAATAACGCAATTTAATACAAATAAACCTTACACCCAAAGAAGATTGGTATCTTATGATAGTTTGAGGAAAGATTACAGGTATAATGGATCTGTCAGAACCATTCATAAAATATTAACCAAGTTTGTACACGTAGCAAACAAAGAACGATCCTTAAAGGTATTATGCAACATTTGTTTTTCCAGTAATTTTCAGAAATGGATGAATTTGGGGCTTAGTATTTTTGAGCTAAATATTGTTACACTGACCTCTTTAGGTGCTGGAAAAACCAAGAAAAAAAGCTGTTCTTGTAATCTGGTTCCCTGACCCTACTTAAGATGAAACTGAGCAATTTATAGACGTCAGGGAATTGTCAGGTCAGGGAACCAGACTAGCTGGCTTACACCTGTTCATGAATGTGTAACCAATTGACTGCGGACTTAAACCAAATTTGGTAAATTGGGGGGAATATTTGAAAAAAGTCAGGTTTTTTTTCAACGACCATCGTTGGAAATTGATACAAAAGTTCTCGGACTCCCTTTCCCTATTATTGGTTAATCCCTCGCATGCGACAGGTCACTCTTCCATAAATGATCCTAAAAATAGCATATTGTCGTACTTACGCATGCGCAATAAAACCGGGTACCAATGAATCCATATTTCATGGAGTCCGATATTCACGCTACACCGGATCCAGATGAGAAACAAAATGGCCCCTACAGTAGTTACTCAGACTGCTGTCGGCACATAGTCTGGTGCATTTGGGGACTTTTCACAACTAGCCAAGCAAACATCATTTCATGCAACTTAATAAGCCATTTGCGAGTTACATTTGAATAAAATCTGGAACGCTGACTTAATCCAATGCTTTGCACGTTTTACCTTTGCATTCTCCCGACCAAAGAGACTGTTCCTACATCACGTGATTCGGGCCAAACCTTATGCTAGCAACCCTCAGCTCCGGCATGGTCTGGTGTCTGTGCCATTCTCACCCATTGTGAGCAATGTATTGATGCTGAGCGTCTCTTACATAACTATGCAAGAGCTTGCCTCGATTCATGTGAGATTGTGAGCAGCAACAGTGTCTTTGGTCTGGAGAATTCAAAGTTAAAGTGCGCCAAGCATTCTGAGCAAGTCAGTGAACCAGACGTTTTTCAAATTTAAATCCCAAAGGGCATAGGCCTAGGTCTTTCGCAAATGGCTTATTGATAAATACAGTGACTCTGAGATTTCTCAAACTCTATTAATTTCATATAAAGTTTTCAAGTACTGCATAAATTGTCACCATTTTCATGAACGCGCTTTTGTTATTTTTTTCACGCACTCACACGCAAGCAATGTGGCAGAAATACAATTTGGAGAAAACATTTGACACGATTTTACTCCATCCGTGTACATATGTACTTGTGGGATTATAGAAACATTTACTGGTAAACTGGTGCATGAAAGGCTATCTTGACTTTAACAGATGCTGTTAATTAGAAATTCAATAATTACGACGGTTTCAGTTCAAGATAACAAAAATAACGACTCTAGACTTGCATGTCAGTTAGTGAAAACCAAAATTATGCGTTACAAATGGTGCCCGCGTAACCAAGAAAACTCAGGGAACACCGGGAGTTCATGATGTCAGAGACGACATGGACAAAATATCATTATCAAGGTTTTCAATGTGGCACAAATACACACATGGTACACCGTATACAGTCATGACAGTACTACTAGTATCACAGTCATTAGAATTCTAACCACCTTGTACATAATAGGAATATAATACAAACTTCAAACTTCAACTGAATTACCAACAACTTCACCTTGTGCTACACCTCAGCGTTGCTATCCCTGTAGTACAACTGTACTATGAATTCTGGACCAAGTTCTAGTGAAACAGCTCAATCCTTCCAACATGTCCAACGAGAGCAAGCACCGGCCCCAGACAGCACACTCACACAGTCACCAGTCCACAAGTGAATATTCAGTGCTAGAACTGCTGCCCCCAATCCTGTCTACATGCATGTACACGTGTACACAAGTCTACATGTACATAAGAAGCCACATGTACATGTAGCAACCAGACACATAAAATCTGCAGACTCCACACATTTTCTTCACAGTGTCGTTGACCAGGTGGGCAGCTAACTAAATATAGTATTTCTTCTGCATTACTTGCACAATTGTGTTGCTCGTGTGGCTGTACACAGAGAAGTATTAAAGTCACATACATCTCAACCGAAAATCCATACCCAAATTTGTTATATTACATGTATGTACGTGTAAGTCATGTATCGTATGTACCGGTACATGTACACGTACTGCTGTAAGTTAAACAATGCTTCACAAACACATTAAGTCCACTATCTTTTTACAATGTTATACCGGTAAATTCACATTTGTTTCATTCAAATTAATTTCTGGAGAACATGACAAAACAGCACTGAAACTCAGTGCTTTGTACATGTACATGCATGTACCGTACCCTGTATGTATACCCCATGAACAATAAACTTTGCATGGTGATCCAGGTGCAATGTTCATTTGTATAGGTTTCAGTTTTGGTTATGTAATCTCCAAAGAAAACACTCTCCACATACAACTACATTTGTACGCATACACACACATGCAGAAGGGGCTCGCAATGCAATGCAACAGTTCCACAGTCATTATAATTATATCAATAGACTTCTCTTATTGATTTGCATACGAGCAGTTTTGACCAGTCTTGATGCAGCATTACCTTTTCAGAACTTGTGAGGTATTTTGTCGATCAATTACAATGTACATGTAGTAAAACACGTTATTGGTTACTCTAGAAAACCAAAATGAGCTGAAATCCAACACTTGATTAATTTTTTTTTTAAATAAAGATTCAGGACTTTTCCTCCCAACCATCAAGTTTCAAAAGACCGATTCATTATAGGCTCCACCCCTGTTTTTTTTTACCAATCACTTAGCAGCAGTGATGTTTGCAGTGTGCGGGACTAAATGGATAGGCAGCATCCGAACAAAAATGCCCAGAAAAATTCAAGGTTAGCCCTAACCCTACTGAATCCAACAGGATCCAACTATATCATATACCCAATAGATCCTGTTGGTTTGAGTAGTAAACCCCTTGTGTATATTCCTGATGCAAAATGTTGGATTCAGCAGGCAACTGAACCGCATTATAATGCCAAGTTGGACTCGGTTGGATTCAGCAGACAGCAGACAGCTGACAAGGTACAGTGGATTGAGCAGGAAACTCAAGTTGGACTCGGTATTTGATTTACATGGGTAGTCCTGAGGAACTAATGAACTGGTTTAGTGTTCCTGGCCTATTGACCTGAGTGTAACACCTGTTTATGAAATTCCAGTGATAAATATTGACTTACATGTACCAGCTAGGCCTCAGCATGCCACACCACCTGTATTTAATTGGCCTCATGGTCCAAGGCTGAATTTTGTTTCTGTTCCCTTTATGCAGCTGGTCCCCATCTGGGGCAAGCAGGGTCAAGCCACAGAGGTGTTACAAATGTACAAATTTTGGCACTCCAACCACGAAATTTCCAAGACTTGATTTGATTCATCTTGTTGATATCGTTTAGTCTGGGGAATTTTGGCACTCCAACCCAAGAAATTCCAAGACTTTGATTCATCGTGTTGATAGCGCCCAGTCTTGGGAATTTTAGCACTCCAACCCAAGAAAATCCCAAGACTTGATTTGATGCATCTTGTTGATACATGTAGCACCCAGTCTCTAGAGGGAATTTTAGCACTCCAACCTAAGAAATTCCCAAAACTTGATTTGATTCATCTTGTTGTCAGGGCCCAGTCTTGGGAACTTTGGCACTCCGACCCAAGATATCCCAAGACTTTGATTCATCTTGTTGTCAGGGCCCAGTCCAGGGAACTTTGGCACTCGGACCCAAGAATTTCCGAAGATTTGATTTGATTCATCTTGTTGATAGCGGTCTTTACGTGTCAGATTGACTGGGCTTGTCGGAGACTGGCTGCATTTGGGGAACAAACTCCAAACCCAGTCTTAGATAAAGACTAGTACTGAACAATTTCACAGCTCTTGCATTATGTTTCAACTACTCCTTGAACTACATGTATCCGACTTAAGCTGACTGCACACTTGATGACCTCATTTCCATTAACAATCAGATGCACAGGAGGCCATATGGATCAGACGTGGGGGATGGGGGGGGGGGGGGGAAGTGGGAGAACACTCTCAATAAAGACGATGGGGCATACAAGCTCCATGGAGTACCGAAGTGAATACGTCACGCGCACAAAATGTGTGTGAAGACATTAGCGCGTGATTCAGCCAGTGAACCAACACGCGCGCGTACTTCCTTTGTCTGCACTACAATTTCTGGTTCTATATGATGTCACACTTCGGTACTCCATAACATCCATGACCAACTAGTCTAAGCCATGCCCACATTGCCCTCCATGACGACCCAAGAAAGGGTATAAAACAGGGGTGTGAGTGACCACTGATAAAAATAGCTGAAAACAGCTGAAAAAGGTGCACAAATGCTGAACTTTGGAAATGTCTTATACTTTTGTACACAGCAAGTGAAGGAAAAAAGCTGAAATCCAAAACAAAAAAAGCTGAAATAAGCTTTAAAGCTGAGATTTTACACCCCTGATAAAAGGTAGTTGAGCATTGGACACTGTAATCCGGATGAACTTATTTGAAGAAGTGGTTACAGCTGTTTCATCACTCACCCGTCCGGTGAGTCAAAGCATAGCTGTATCAAGTAACTTAAACACTCACAGCCAGTCAATCCTGCTTTATGTACATGTTGTAGGCTGGGAATTCTTAACTTTTGAAAACAGTCACTTGATTGATTTTGACTTCTTGGCACAAGGTATGTTTGCATAACGTATTTTAAGCTATTCATACACCCTTAACCCTAAAAGGACGGGTGGGGGGGGGGGGGTAATTGTGCTGGCGACCCGAGCTGTAATGACTCTTTAGCCTTGATGCCGTGTGCATCTTTTGATACCAAAACATAAAAATCAGACCGTGGGTTGCCGCGCAGCAAAGAAATTTCCGGCGGTACGCGCCGTGAAAACTGAACTTTCCCATTTACATTGTGTACATAGAGCACAATTACCATTCCTACATATGAATAATTAATCAGCCATAATTCGAAAACCCTTTGACCTAAAGTCTGAAGTTTCTTGGGTATGTTCGACGATGAGTTCGTCTATACATGTACTGAGTTTCAAATTTTTTTTGATGGCCGAGATCTTAGGGGGCGGGGCGGAATCCCCCCCCCCCCCCCACCCGGCTGAGAGATGGTCAAAATAACCCGGCCCTTTTAGGGTTAAGCTACTCATGTTTCATGAGATATACATGCATGCAGTGCAGAAGAGTTAACCGTTTGTTGAAGGATGGCATCCCCATCACATGACGACAACCAATTTGTAATCAAATGACACATTGCGTATGTATGCAAGTACATTCTGTCAGTGTAAATTCTACACAACAGATTTACTTTAGAAAAAAAACCAGGCAGCACTCACCCTTTTCCTTCTTCTCTTGCTACGTCTGCGTTTTCTGCCTCACGCCTGCCCTCCGTGATGATCCCACCTCCTACACCTCGGTCAAGTTGCTGCAATTGGTTGTCAGTAGAAACCTCTTCTTGTTTGATGTCATCACCTGATTCCACACTCTCTTTAACCAGCTGTCGATAAACAAGCAAACGGACACAAGATATGCAAATAACTTACCGAAAAACAGACTGATTGTGCTGTAAAATGTGTAGAATGATAACAGACCCCTACGCATGTACATTATAAATTTGCATAAATCCAATACCGCAGCAGTTTGTCCAAACATTGGTTATCTGCAAAATGCTGGATTCAAAGTTTCCTATTAATAATATAACTTAGGATTATTGAAACATGTACAAAAGAAGGGCATCACAACATATTAAAGAGGTTGTGGAATGCTCGAAAACATTTCCGTCATTTTTTGGGTATATGTAGCCTAAGGTGTGATGAAATAAAAACGACTATTGTTTCTATCATGAAATGAGTACAAAGGGTACACAGTAAATCGTGACGTAATAAACAGGACTCGTTTATGCTACTCTGCATCGGGAGTCCTGTTTATTACGTCACGATTTACTGTGCTTTGTTTGCTGCCCGCAACGACGGCTTTTACACAAATTGTACGTTCGGGTTGAAACAGGACCTGAAAAACAGCTCTCAAAAGTACCTTTTGTACTCTTGTAAGGTACTGGACCTAGTCCGCCAAAATTAATCACTGACCCTGCTTTACATAATGCTTTAGGACCAAATCCGCTGAAATCCACCACAAGTCTACCACTACTATAGGTAGATTTTGATGAACTTGGTACAGAGGGCTTGTCTGCCAAAATCCCCCCAAAGGGGGATGGATTTTGATGGAGTTGGGAAGGTACCGGTAAGCGGTGTTTTTATTTGCAGCACACATCGTCAATGGATCATGATTATTCAGCTAGTTGGATGTTTATTCGTAGGAAAATAACAGTGACCTCACACCATTGCTATCACTCAGTCATGCATGTACATTAAAGCATTTTAAAGAACGGCTTTCATCTGATCGCAAGATCTGAAGTTCAAACCCATGTCCATTTTCATCATTTCTTTTTGTTGGTCGGGGTATGTTTAACCCTAACTCCCTAGGCCTTTTTGCTAGGATGTAGCCTCAATCCTGCAAAATCCTCCAATTGGCCTCATGGAAAAATAGCACATAGCCTCAATCCTGCAAATTCCTCCATTATTTCTTGAATATGGTGCATGGAGGGATGACCACTGCCTGAATCCTGCAAAATCCTCCGGCTATGTCTGTCAATAGGCTGAGGCAGAGGCAGTGACATCCTGAAGCAGTGCGGAGGATGTCAAGTACAATCAAGGACTAAATTTATGCTTGGCTGAGCATAAACAACAACACAAGGTCCGGCCCAAGACCTTGACACAGTGCGTACTCCGAAATCAGCAACGCACTTTTGCCATGTAACCTCAATCCTGCAAATTCCTCCAATTTGCAAAAAGGATTTTGGAGGATTCAGGGCGGTTAGGGTTAATTGAAGGGAAAAAATATGAGAATCTAAGTGTCTTCCATCCACACAGCATGATAATTATTCATGTTAGGGTGCGTTATGTGATTGGTTAAAATATGATGTACCAGTATGCTGCAAAAAAAAAAATAATGTGCTACCGGGAATGGTTAAGTTACAAGCAATTTTACCAATTGTACAATATTGGTACCAGGAATTTCATGGGGTATAAAGCCCCAAGTAAACATGGTAAAGTAACAGTAACTGAACTTAAACAGAATTTTTTTGTCAAGACTGCGCGATGCCTGCATGATATGGATTCTGGAAACCTCTTTTTTCACCAAAAGAAACCCTGTACCCGTATCTTGTGTTGTAAAGGGACGCCAGAGGTACGTACATTTAATAAAAATCCTTGCTCTAAAACACAAAGTTGAAATCTCACGTTTGAAAGGATTAATTCGTCGCACAGCTGACATACCGATGAATTAGCGAAAAACCCCGTTTCGAGTAATTCGCGTTTGAAGTTGGACATTTGTCTGGGCATCGTGTTTTACCCTTAATGTTTCGATAATAACACTTTTAGTGTATATTCGAAATAAAAATTATTTAATCAGAAAAGTTGTGCGATATGATGTTATTTGATCGTAAATGTAATCGTCAGTTTGTCATAATCACAAAATCTCTAAATAACCAGTTGTTCTACACACTGTTTGTATGCTATTCGTCAGTTTGTTGGATCGCGCGAATTCGACAAACTGACGAATAATATTCGTTGATCATTGGTACTTTGAACACACACCTTACATTAGCTGGTTACCAGCGAAATTCTGTATTCGTCACTATGTCAATTTATGGATTTGTTATTGCAATGTGCAAGTGCGCAATTCGACAAACTGACGTGTAACATTCATTGATCATTGGTACTTTGAACGCACACCTTACATTAGCTGGTTACCAGCGAAATTCTGTATTCGTCACTATGTCAAATTATGGATTTGTTATTGCGACTGATTCGCTACAGGCGGGGTTTCAAATCTCAAAATCCAGACAATTAAGAATTGTCTGTGTTCTGTGAAGAATTCCGGAACATAAATAACTTTTAAAATTTGAAGCACTGCGTCATGCGTTAAACACATTGACTGCAGTCCTAATTTAAATCTGCCAAATAGTGATTTCAATTACACAATTCAAGGGTTTAATTTCGCGCAAGGCATGATGGGGACCAACATGTCGCAGCAAGATGGTGCCCATGTGGAACGAGGTTGGAGCAATTCTTACCCGACTATCACTGATAGGTTGTTGCTTGTCATGTGATCCCGGTGTCTGTTTCTGATTGGTTGCTGGTATTTCATCTGATGAGTGATCTTTTCTTTTCATCTCGTCACTGGCAGAACTTCCTTCAGTACCAGTCTACATTTAAAAAAAAACAAACAAAATGTTTCGAACTTGAAAACTGTAAGTTTTTCTGTATTGTTTGCTGAGCTACGTACGTAATTATGGTTTGCTTGTTTCATGTACGTGTACACATCATGTACATGCACAGAGGTTGCCAATAATCGTGATACACAGGCCGCCACTGCTCCGGTGTTTCAACTTTGATGTTCAAATTTTGATGTTAATTTAAATTGCACTCTTTGAAACAATTTATGTTATTAATACCCAAGGTTAAAAGCTGATTCTGTATTTTTGGTCCATAATATGACTTGAATTTCAAATACCAAACACTATTGACTGTACATGTACATTTGTTGTGTTTTTGTAATTGCAACAGGCATGCAACTTGGAAGTAGCAAAAAAAGTGGAAACTCCGATCTTTGCAAGCCATTGCACAGTGTTTTTCATTTTTTAATAGCATCAGTGTGAAAAGAGAAACAAGGAAATCAGCTTTTATGGACGGAAACCAGTTCAAGCTAGTTCCGACTCCCTTTCATCGTTCGAAATGCACTTGGGTTTACAAACGTGATTATCATTACTCATTATCATAATCGATACATTGCGCGCGCTCGGTAACGGAGTCGCAAGTCGCACTCGGGATACGGGGACCACCGAATGAACGCTGGGCATGATGACCACACCGCAATTAAAACACAAGTCGGAAATATAACGTGTTCAAGATCGCGAGGGGAGCTCTCTGAATTGAACTGGAAATTTCACTTTTCATCCGGATCGTAAGTAAACTTCAGTACAACCATCTTAATTATCGATGTCTACTTGTACCTCAGGTAGCGTATCTAGTAATTTGGAGGCCGTTTTGAGGGTGAAATCTGATGTTTTTGTTGGGCAATGTTGGGTTTTTGGGTCAATGACAGAATTGTGTTGCTCGGCATGTATGGATTAGCTTGGGCCCTACAATCCCCAGACCATGTCCGAATGTTAAAAAGGCGATAAGCTGGGTCCAAGTTACTCGGACTACTAAATATGTACATTTATTGAATTATAGGGTCAATGCACTTTATTGAACTCGAATTTGGATATTGCTGATGGCGATAGATAAATTTACTACTTTTAGCCTGAAATTTCATGAAAGGTAGGGCCAGTATCACAAGTCCAATGGCACCACTTACGATAACTTATTTGTACGTCAACGGCCAATACTGGTATGTTTATTCACGAGAAAAGAACAATGATATCAAGGGCATTGTTGTTATTTAGTCAACCAGTTACATGAAAACATTTTTAAGAGCGGTTGTCATTGAGCACTCAAGCCACCACACAGTAGCATAGTGGATTGCATGATGAGCTATGGATACAAAGATCCCTGGTTCGAATCCAAAACATCGCTGCTCATTTCACTGGCTACTTTTTCTCCTCTGGGTTTATCGTCGAGATAATTTTAATTAAAGTGGAAAAGAAAACAAGAACCTAACTATCTTGCAGTCATTCAAAGGAAAAACGTAAATTATCAAGTGGTACCACTGGAGTTATACTGGCGCTACCAAAATAAAACAATTTTCAGGTGTGAGGCTTGTGATGGACTTGTTGGGACTTGTGATGCACTGAACGACAACAATCACTCGTACGGTCAGACAGGGCTCTGGAGTGCTCTGAAACGTGCAAAACTAAATCAGGCCCACTTTACTCACAGTTTAGCCAGCAAATTTCTCCAAAAATTCAACTGGGGCAAAGACAATGCCCTCAGTATTTCACCAACCAAGTTTGCAGAATTAATTCAATTTTTAAAGGAGACTTTTCTTCAATATTTTGCACATGAGAGGGAAGTCAAGTGATTTCAAAATGGGGCTAAATACTAGACTGGTACATGTCCTACCATATGGTCCAACTGTTTGAGAAGACTGGCCTCTTCATTCAGTGTCAATAGTCTGGTGGCTTGACTATGGACAAATGTGTAGTAAATTGAGACTAGTTCCTGCTTCATGCCACACAATTCTTTTGGCATGGTTGATTGGTGCAGTACTGAAGCTGTGTTGGACTGGTTATGTTAGGTTCCGGTCTATTTTCTTGTTTTGCATGTTTTCAATACCTTAAGTTTTGGGACTCTCATACACAGTATTGAGAGTCCCGAAAGCGTACGGTGTACGCTCACGAGTTTACCTCGTCTTTGGGGCTCTGTGGAGGACCGGGAGTTGCCCGAGAGCTTGATGTGTCCTCTTTTATCAGATGAGGCTGATCGTCAACGACTTCCGCCCTGGTAGCTATCTGTGTGCGAGCGCTGTATCAACATCAATGTGCATATGAGGAACGAGGGTTATTGCAATGATTCAATATTGGCATTTGCAAATAATAGGGCCTACCCTCTGCCAAATTTGCCATTTCCGTCATTTTTTGGGTATATGTAGCCTAAGGTGTGATGAAATAAAAACAACTATTGTTTCTGTCATGAAATGAGTACAAAGGGTACTTTTGAGAGCTATTTTTCAGGTCCTGTTTCGACCCGAACGTGCAATTTGTGTAAAAGTCGTTGTTGCGGGCAGCAAACAAAACACAGTAAATCGTGAAGTAATAAACAGGACTCGTTTATGCTACTCTGCATCGGGAGAACTGTTTATTACGTCATGATTTACTGTGTTTTGTTTGCTGCCCGCAACAACGACTTTTACACAGATTGCACGTTTGGGTCAAAACAGGCATGAAAGGACTTGAAAAACAGCTCTCAAAAGTACCTTTTGTACTCATTTCATGACAGACACAATAGTCGTTTTTATTTCATCACACCTTAGGCTATACCCCAAAAAAGACGGAAATGTCTTCGAGCATTCCACAACCTCTTTAAATACGAGTTCTAGCACCCCGGACATGTCAGGAAGGCGAAATAAAAAACACTATGTTTACAGTCCTGCCTTTTTTTAAAAAAAGGAAGGAAGCGGCCTTTTTTCCCCTCCAAAATGGCCGCCCGACCGGACCATTTGTCAAGATGGCCATCGGCTTTTTTCTTTTAAAATGGCCGCCCCTTGGACTCAGGAAATGACATACCGGAACCAACTTAATATGGGCTAGATGTAGCAAAGGAATAGGCCAAAATAATGTCACTGTTTAAAATGTATCATTTTTCAGGTTTTTAAAAGAAAAAAAAGAAAAAAGAAGTGGCCTTCAAAAAAGAAGCCAGTGGGGAGGCTAAACATTACAACCATGACAACGTGCATGTTATAATTATAAATGCTTTTAAACTAAAGAAATAACTGTAAGGAAATAATGCAGTATACTGATGCTACTTCTTTGCCTATGGAGATGCTACTTCTTTGCCTATGGAGAATTGAGTGCATTTTCAAACTATTTTGTAACAAAACTGAAAATTATGAAAGAATATTGCAACCCGACGCCACTTTTTTCTTCATATCATCTCAGCTCAATTGAAGGTCATTCACTGCAAAAATGATGATCTGACATGAATATGGGACTGAGAAATATTTTCAATTTTATAAGGAAATACGTAGAAAATTGTCTTCATGACTCTCCAAAGACTTTGTACAAAACCGCCCCGAAATTATTTCACAGTCCACGAATGTCATTCTTTTCAACATTTGTGCAATGACTGCCCTTCCGTGAGATATTAATAAAAAGTGGCATCATCAGCACGTTCTACAAAACGTTTGGAAAGAATGTTGCAACTTGACACTACTTCGGTGGTTGTGTACGAAGTAGGCCTATATCATTATCCTATAGAGAGTATGATTTGATAAGTATTTCCCAACAAAATTGCAAATGTTTCTCAGCAGTCCCACTCCACACCCAGACATGCCAGATTCATCTAAATGCTAATCAATAAATCGTCGTTTTCGCAATGGCTGACCTTCATTGACATACATGACATATGAGGAAGAAGCAGCTTCAGGTTGCAACATTCTTTCTTAAAGTTTCAATACACTCTCTATATTATGACCATTTTGCTCTGACACTGTGAGCTGTGACAGTGACAGTGCAACATAATCAAGGAAATATGATTCAATTTGTTCCCTAGCCCCATAAATGTGGCCTATTTACTGGACTGCCTCCGTAAACATAGGACACACATCCACATGTACAAAAAACGTGTCGACTTTGCCAAATTTTGATTTTCACATTTAGGCTTACTTTTTACGTTTTTTTTGCTTTAGAAGCATTCTCACCCTCTATATAGGCTAATCAGAAAGTGCTGCCTTTTTCAGATGTTCATTTTTCGTGAAATTTCCAGATACATTTGCACACGTTTGCGTATCAAAATTTCAACATGAAATTTCACAAAAATTAAACATCTGAAAAAGCATGAAAAGGCAGCACTTTCTGATTAGCCTATATAGAGGGTGAGAATGCTTCTAGTTCTAAAGCAAAAAAAATCTACAAAGTAAGCCTAAATGTGAAAATCAAAATTTGGCAAAGTCGACACGTTTTTTGTAAATGTGGATGTGTGGCCTATGTTTACGGAGGCAGTCCAGTATTAAATAGGCCACATTTATGGGGCTATTCGTTCCCCGGCCGCCCTGCGGCTTCTCTGTCCGGAATTTGGGCACATGTTTATGTAACTTACCACACAAGAAAAGCGAACAAATATATTCGCCAAACACCTTGACACAACCACAGAACCATTTTTCCAGTCTTAATGGTTACTTTAAGTGACCATTTTCAGTTCTATTTGTATAAAAACGCCTTTTTACACGTACGCCGGTGTTACATCGTGTAGCATGTCGTGACGTACACATCTACTTGTACTTGTCACCGTCTAAAGAGCGCCATCTTGTGACGCTCAGCTCAGGAGCAAGGCGGCAATGATTTTTTTTTAAACTTATAAAACCGCCCAGAAAATTAAAGATTACGAACTGCGGGACAATTTGTGACAACTGTTCCGTTCAATTTTGTTCAGAGGTAGCGACGTCAATATTTTGTTAATATTCCCCTTTCCCAAAATCACCCCTAAAACAGTTGCCAATCCCTAGGCCCAGGTCTAAATGTAACCCCGCCTGTTTGCCGCAATCGGTGGGGGACGGGGGGGGGGGGGGGGGGGGGGGGGGGGGTATATATGTCATCATCGTTTGTCCCCCACTTTTTCGCCCCCCCCCTCCAAAAAATATAGCCTACATATGATTGTAAAGCTTAGAATAGCTGATTCGATTACAGTCCGAACTCAAAAATGATGTTTAAATTATGATCCGTTGCTAAAAAAAATGGTAAAAGTGGTCAAAAATTGCCTCAGATCGCACCACAGAGCGTCTATAGATTCCAAGTTTTTCGGGGCCGCAGTAGGGCTTCGCGCTAGCAATAGTTCCGATAAACGAATGTCCCCCCCCCCCCCCCCCCCCCCACTTTTGAAAAGCGATTGATGCCCGCGAAGACCCAAACTTTTTGGGGATTATTCGAATATGATCGCCCACAAGTGTACTTAAAGCAACACAAGTCACAAATAACTGATTTGCGTAAATATTTCTACAATCAATCTCAAAGCAGGGCGTGATCTCGTGAAAAATGTGCTTGTTTGATTCAGTTTCTTTGACAAAAGGGTGTATGCTCATCTGTTTTGTGTTAGATGTGACCAGATGTGACAAGGCAAAAGGGCGTGTCTGTAAAAGATACACCTTTTTGCCGTCTTATATGCAGTAAGTTTATACGCATCGTAGAAGTGCAATAATATTGATAGTGCATGTGGATATACTTTCTCAAGATGCACAATTTGCCAAATTAATGCTTTTAATTATGCTTGTGATGCATGGTAAAAATGGTGTAACTGTATTCAAATTGCCCTTTTCTCCAAAACTCAGTAAAGACAAGAAACTGAAATTTGTACTGTTTGTTTACGACATTATTCACGCTATTTCTTTTTAAGTTACACCCTTTTGCCTGCAGGCGCGGACCCGGGGGGGGGGGGGTCAAACCCCCCAGCTCTGCCCCCCCCCCAAAAAAAAATTCTCATACAAATTCCTAAAAAATAAGTCGAAAACCCCCCTGCTGTGACACCCCCCAAAAATTATACTGGTCTAATGTCCGCCTGTTCAAAAAACGGTACACCATTCTGTAATGAGTGTTAATAATCGTCGAATTTGAACAGCGCCCCCTTTTGAAATTGGTACCAGCCCCCCCCCCCCCCCCCCCCCCCCCCCCAGTTTTTGATGTGTCCGGAGAAAAAAACGTGTGTGCATTTTCAGATTTTTTGGCTGATGAAAACCCCCCCTGCGAAAATTCCTGGATCCGCCCCTGGCCTGGCATTATCAGCGAGATGTCAGTGCCGGACAAAGGTATTCCGACGCGTCACTGAGGAGAGAGAAGAATGGGGCGAGCCTGGTACTGCTCGTACGAGAGTGATAAGAATGAATGTAGAAAAGAGTTACGTAACAGCATTCATGTGAATAGCGCGATGCCGCATCTTTCGCACAGCTTTGAAAAACAAAGTGACGCACAAGTCCACTGAGGAAATCCGATGGTCCGATCTTATCGCCACAGAAAACAATTCATTATGTTTTAAAACGCAAGAGTTAGTATAGAAAGCGCCTAAACAGCCTAGTGGTTAAGCTGTCAGACATCGGACCCAAAGGTTTGGGGTTCGAATCCCCATGCTGCCGTTTTTTGTTTTCAACGCACGCGGCCGTGTCATTTAAGTTAAGAGTATTAATTTCCCATCGTCATTTACCAACAGCAGTTAGCTCGGTCGGTCGGTAAGCTGACTCACAAGTTGGGACTGTCTGCGAAGTCCAGGTTGGCGTCTGCGTATAGGTACGGGGTTCTTTTGCTGACTCGGCAGCAAGGCTTAGGGTGCCACCTCGTTTCCTCCCTTTATGGTGCCTGACTTTCGAGTTACATGGATGGACAGGGAAGGAGGTGTGGTGGGCCGGGTACCGAGTCCCAGAAGAGTTCTATATGGAAGTCGGTAAGGGGCTCATTGAGTTAGGGTCATAAGTCCGACTCCTGAAGACTTGGCCATCGCCACATAACTTTTTGTTTTTCTATCCGAGGACAATTGCAAAAATGTTTAATTTGTTATATCGAGGGGTTATATCCTGTACTCATTTAAAAATAATTTTAAAAATTGCTCAAGAATACAAAAATAATGATTATGACAATTTTTTTTTTTTTATCAAATCAGCTAATATGAACCGTGAACGAAAGAAAATTGCAGCCTGCTAAATGTAATCAAAAAAAAATAAATAAAGATTTGTCCCAAACGACACCAAATATATGTTAAATTAGTTCCCCAGCAGCAGGTTCCGTATATTACCACTACGAAAACAAATAGGCCTACTTACTTCCAGAATGTCAGTAAGATTTGAGGCTTTGCATGGTGGAGATACTAAATAATGAAAGGTTTGCGGAAACACCATGTGCGAATAATTTCTCAACTAAGAGAATGGTTCTGAAAAGAACCAGAGGTATAAACTCGACGTTCCGGTCAGTATGCTCTGACTCTCCTGAAGACGGTCAGAGCATACTGACCGGAACGTCGAGTTTTCAGAATGGCGATACAGCGCTGTCAGACGGTGGCGGAAGGCGTGTGCTACGGCCGAAAGCTTCTGAAGGCAGGATCACCTCTGGCGTCATTCTGGTTCTGGTTCTGGTAGGATACTACTCAACGCCCCTAAAAGGAGTTGGAACTGAACTTCGTTTGGCTATGCATGGTCGCACTAATAAGTACATGCATTAGTATTAAAATTAATTCAAGAAAAAGACGTTTGTTTCGTTAAATTATTATAAGGTTTTTCACGGCTATTTTAAAAGTTTTTTTATTCGAATTAACCGTTTCTAATATTCAAATTCGTCCATTAATATTGATTAAGTGCTCTGAATTTGTCTAATTTCCTCTTTTGTCAGACAATTTAAAATTCAGTTGAAGCAAATTAAAACAATGAGCACACGACAGGTTTTCGTCCTGGATAATTCCATATCGTCTCGTCTATGCCGAATCTTGTTATTCAGATATCAAATTGGTCTATAACCGATTAATGACAAATGCCGTCACATTTAGACCGTAAAAAAAGTTTATAAATCTTTTTTTTTTTTTTTAATATTGTGCTGTTTTGTGCTGTATTACATGATCCTATACTTTGTTGTAATTTTATGCTTCTACTCCTTTTAACTGCTATTTAACAATTTTTAATTCCTGTAAAGTGTAACGTGGTTATATCAGCGACTCTTTTGTGGCTGCCTACCTCGTGTTTTTATTTGAATAAACCAGAATTATAATAATAATAGTGTCGCTTAGTATAAAAGTAGTACATGTACATCGTTTCTCTGTTGTAGGACGCAAGAATAAAACAAACATGGGAGGGTTGCAGATGTCTACAGTGGGGTTAAAATAATCGTACTTTGAAAAATTGTCAGAAGAAAACAAGTGTTGAAGAGCAAGGCCAGTCTGTCCTCGTAATTGCTGTATATAATTCTTTTTTCGTTGCCATTTTTTTCAGACAGAACCGGTGAAATTTTGTATCGAGATAGACTTTGAGTTCCTGCTGTGAAATAAATTAAATGAGTTTCTGAACTGAAATAAATTAAATGATCAAAGAAACCTGACTTTTGTGTCACTAAGCGTAATTAATTTTAGTTTATTTTACTATTTTTTATATTTGATCTCCAAAAAAAGGAAAGATTTGTGAAGTAAACCTGTAAAAATTGAGGTTCTGTCTCCTCAATCACAAAATAGTAACCTGATGAATTTTAGTTCAAGAATATGAGCGTTTTCCAGTGAATGTTGAAAAATTAACCTTTGCCCGTCGCTCACTATGATTGCACATTTAACCGCAATTCGGCCTTTTGGTCGCGAGAGTTTGATAATAAATTAATATTGTAGTGGGAAGAAGGGGTTATCGTGCACCCTCGGTAATCAACTTCTAATTGACGTCTTCAAATCAGAAAAAAATGCGTAGTAAACGATTTGTTAAGTTAAAAAAAATTCAATAAAATGTCCCACGTATTGTTTTTATGCAAATTAGTGCTGCCATTACTGAAAAATCTATTTTTTTTATTATATCTCAGCCAATATTACAGATAACTGAACGAATTAGGTGTCTAAACCCATGTTTTTAAGGTCAGAGATAACAACCAAATTATTCTGGAAGCGACCACATTGTGTCTGTGGAATAGGAATATGCAAATTATTGCCGCTAACTTACGGAAAATCATGTTTTTGGCATATATCTCGGCCAATATAGCACATAACTACACAAGTAAGGTGTCTAAACCCATGTTCTGAGGGTCAAGTATCATTAGAAGACCATTCACGAAGTAACTATGTGTGTCCTAGGCAGGTAATCATGTAAATTCTAAAGTGCCGATTTATCAGAAATTTGATTTTTAGCCAATATCTCGGCCAATATTGCACATAATCTAATCCCATGTTTCGAGGGTCAGGTATCATTAGAAGACCATTCACGAAGTAACTATGTCTCCCTTTAATAGTGGGATCTTCCCTAATATGCTATAACGGGTGTATTGTATAGGCCTATAAAACGTCCATCAGCTTTTGACAACAGGTCTATGAGTAACGCAAATAGTTCATTCAAGCCTCACAGACATCCAAGGGCGGATCCAGAACACAATTTCTTTTTTTTGGGGGGGGGGGCCAATTTTTTTTTTATCCCTCCAAAAAGTGGGTCAAAAAAATTACGGCGTGGGGTTCGGGGCCCGCTTAAGGGCCCCGAAAATTTTTTGGATTCTAGATGCTCTGTGGTGCGATCTGAGGCAATTTCTGACCACTTTAACCAATGTTTTTTGAGGAAAAGATGGTGGTGTACTCATTGCCTGCCTTTATTGCGATGTCACATAAAAAAAAAAAAAATTGGTTTCGTTTTTTTTTTTTTTGGGGGGCATGGCCCCCTTTGGCCCCCCCCCCCCGGATCCGCCCTTGCAGACATCTGGGTTGCTATCATCAGCCATTGTTCGCGCCCGGAAGTCATAACAAAATCCGCACTCAATCCAAATGCGTTTAGATAACCCTCAATTCAGAATGATGTCATGATTGTGGGCGTTAATGATTGATAGGTGATAATTTTTGCCCTCTCCTAGAAATACGGAATTATATAGAGATGGATCTTTTCTCTAATTATGAAAGAACAACTCACTGAAAGCATCTAGTCTCGATGATCTCACACAGATAACAAACTGTTATAGTTAAATTTGTTGGCACCGGAAATTACTCGGCAACCTCCTCGAATTTTTTATTTTTTTTTAATAGAATAGTCGGTCTTTCCAGATATCTTTATAAGCATCCTAAATTCAGTATGACGTGATGATGGTGGTCCTGAATGACTCATTGTTGATTGATTTTGCGTCTAAAAGTAATTCCGTTCACAATATTACATATTTGATTTTGTCCCCTGGTTTTCATTGAGGCAACAAAATTGCTCAAAATCGCTCAAATCTTAAGAAGGGTGCAAAACAACTGAACTTGTAGGGTTCAGCTCAGTTGAGAGGGGAATTCACTGAATTTTGGAGTTTCGCAACTTGATTCTGTTTTTTAACAGTAGAGGTTGCAGACCAAGTTAAAGGGAATATACAACATTTGCAAACATCGAAAAATAAAACTACCAAGTTTTTGCGAAATACCTTAACAGGATGTTGGTAAATGACAGTCTAAAGCATTCTGTAAAATTATGGCACCTGGTATACTGTCATTTTCAAGAAAAGTGGTATTTTTGTATCAATTTCCAACGCTGATCGGCCGATCAGCGTTGGAAACAACTGGCTTTTTTTCAAATACTGGCCCCAATTAACCATTGCACTTGTTTGCAATCGATTACAAACCTATGAGCGGGTACGAGCCAGCTAGACTGGTTCCCTGACCTTACAATTCCCCAATGTATGTAAACTGCTCTGTTTCTTCTTATATGGAGTCAGGGAACCAGACTACAGGAAAATGATCGTTTTTCTTGGTTTTTATAGCATTTTCGAACCCAAAACCTCCAAAAAGTCAGTGTAACTATATTTGCTTTATATTTCCAACCCCCCAATTCCATCCATTTCTGAAAATTACAGCAAAAGCAAATGATGTATATTCCCTTTAATAGACTGCCGTACACCTCAGTGATAATACGCGCACTTCCTGCAAATATTTTAAAATACAAATGCCCAAACGGGTGTTTGAGACACACATCAAATTAAAGCTGATTTCTTCATCTCTTTCAGTTTATGTTAAATGTTGGGGAATAACTGATGACTTTTGGGAGAAATTCCATCGATAGATGTTCACCCCTAAAAGCAGTCCGTGAAGCCCATCGACATTTTGAAAAAGGACGCCTACGCTCTATTGCAAAATAGAGCCATTCTAAGGCTGTTTTTCATACTGAGGAACTTTCCTTCGCCCAATGACAGTTTTGGAGAAATTTGCTGGCTAAAGAGTGAGTAAAGGTGGCCTGATCTTCTTTTGCATCGTTTTGAGCACTTAAGGTCCTGGTCTGCCACCGGATGATCCTAACTACGCCGCTGAAAACATGCCTTATAACCAAAAGAGTTCGTAATTCCACTTCAGTGATAGGAGTTTTCTATGAGCTTTAATCACGGATGAATTCCTCCATGCTTCCAGCTTTAAGCAGATTTCCAATGGGTGTTCCATTTAACATCATCTTGCAACCATAGGCCAAGGAATTAGCCTTCCTGACGGAAACGTGTAAGATTCATGTACAACAGTCCATGGAGGTACATCCATGAATAGTCCAACCGTTACTTTTAACTGACACATTCATAAATTAAGTATACACAAGAAAATCTATTTGAGTACGCCCGACACCATGGTGTTTCAAGCCTATTTCTATTTCAGCAAACAAGTTGGTCGAATCATTCTTTTGTAAATCGTTGTTTATTTTTGTTTTATTAATATTTTTTTATTACACTTCTCCACTGGCTGAAATAAACAATATTATAAGATATACAGAATTACAGGTAAAGAATACAGATACATTTGTAATTTACAATTTCAATAAATTGTTTAAAAAAGAGTTTATGCCAGAATACGGATTAAGCCAGTGAGTGGCAAGATGGAACAGGTGACTAGCACCTCTACAGAGCCATCCTACCACAGGAAAACGTAACTAACTAATACGAGTATTGTAATTAAAATGCACTTTCTGATTATAACTAATACACACTGTTGAATCATTGTCCAAAATCAACACGCCCGACACCGTACCGTGAACTGCCTACTTCGAAAGCAGAACAGAAGTTGATGTCCGCCTTTGATGAGCCTCCATTTAATGGATACGATGCGTCAGGCACCGTCGCATCGTCCAAGAAAAATATCAATGTTCAGCTTTTTGATATTGATCCGGGAATAATCACAACCGACAACCGGGACTAAGCACACAATAGACATGTCAGAGAGGCATGGACTCGGCCATAAACATGAAACACATTGACGTCACGCTTTGTTTACACGTGCGCTGTATGGGAGAGGGGCGAGAGCCACCAACAAGCTCCCGTAAGAAAGCGCCGCGTAAACGAAGAGTAACGTCACTATGATTCCGGTCTATTGTCACAATGATCCGTATCCTGAAATCTTGGGGTTCATTTCTTGGAACATGCTTCGGCATGCATATCTGCTGAGGAGCTAAGGACGTTGCCAGCTATAAATGTTATGTGAAGCAAATTGCTAATGAATGGTAGTCAGACAATAAGGGGGTATTTGGACACTATAGTCCGATAGTGTGCATGATCGTCCGATCTGAACATCGCCCACATTGGAAGATGGTACAAGCCCCCTCCCCCTCCGCCCAATTTTATTGAGGCCAAGAGTCCGGAGAAAAAGTGAACCTGTCTACATTTCAGCACTGATTTAAGAGTGCCCCTTTTCACGAACTTTTTATCCCCCAATAAAAATTAACTTGTACTACTGAGAAATAAAAAAAATCTGACGGGCCTGACGCCCCCTGCAAAATGGATCCGCCCCTGTTTGTACTTCGTAATTTTTTTGCTTCATGAAAATGGATACAATTTCTGCAAACTGCCTACTGTCTGGTTTGGCCTGAAATATGTACGAATAAAAAAAATGTACAGAACATGACTTTTCGATGCATGGATTTAGCGCACATCATCAACTTCAAGTTATGAACTTCAGGTAAGGCGCGGGGGCATTATTTACAGGTGCAGCCTGCTAATTGAACTCACGACAAGAGACATACCCATTTACTCCTTGATGGGGAGAAGCAATGATATATATCATATCCTTCTGGATAGGAAATTTTCTTCCTGCATCTTGATTCGATACCGCAATGGGCTAGTAATGGATTTATATCGCGTACTTGGCCCAATTTTCAAACAAATACCAGGGCGAGAGAGCAGGTAGTGGTTGGAGCGTCACTGCTCGACACCCTGGGGACGAGGTTGGCTAGTTGGGCATCTTGCCTACCCTGCTGGTGCCTTTTTTAAAGGAAATGAAACCGCCAGCACTTTACAACTCCTACTAGAAGTAATCCATTCATAAAACTTTTAAAGACGAAACAAAATTGGTCTCTTACTCAGAAACGAGAACCCAAGTTTGCCTCCCTGAACTTAAAATCTTGATACGCCACATGGCCTATACGTTTACAAAATTAACTTCCCAAAAACTTCATTCCATCTGTCTCCATACGTACGTTGGTTTCTATGTACATGTACTATCGTATTGTCATTTTTACTTTTCCTTTCCATACACTTCGAATATCACAAGCAAACAGATGCATTAATTCCCTTTTGACGAGTATTTACTTCTGTAATCTTTTATCCTCCAACAGATAAACAGAACGTTACCAAAGTTACCGTCTTTGAAAGTGTGTAAATCTTTTTTGTCATCCCGGGGATGGATCCAGATACTTTCTTAAGGAAATGACGTAACCTACTTTTATTAGGGTCATAAAAAGTGTGACACAAATCTGTTCTGAAAGGAAGGCGAACAAAAAAGTCTTGCCCAAGTAGGGCATTCGATTTATAAGGGACATGCTGACGCTATGCAATGAGGCTTATAATACGGGCTTTTGTTTAGGGGGCATCAACATTCGCATTGGCAAGGGATAATACATGAATGCGTACACACATGTAACCCTCCATTTTCTGATCGGGGAAGGAGCTGTATATTCACCCCAGTTTTTTCACACGACCAGATGAGACTAAATTAAAAAGAGAGATAAAGATTCTTATTACTACTTGTGGTTGATTGCGATTAGTTTGTTAAAACATCACATGTCAAAGCCAAAAGGTCACATTGCGTATGACGCACAAATAAAATAGGCATTAACAAAATGCGAAATACACATATACATGTATAGCGGTATGACATTATCTAAGCGACTTAAAATTAAAAAATACAAAAAAAAGGACTGTTCCCCCAAATGTTGATGTAAAACATTGCCGCTTCTGAATGACAGACATAAGTTGCCATATTAAGACATTACAAATCATTCTACAAACATCAACGATAACGAAAAATAATGACAAAATACCCAAACCTTTATACTAAGGTGTTGAAGAAATATGCTTTAAGAGGTTGTAATTTAACGATGGCTACTTTTCTTTTTAGATTTGGTTTTGAGGCAGTTTCAAATTTTCTTTCAAAGGTGAAAACCCTAAACGTTGGCCAAAATTGTATCACCAGTTACACAAAGTTTTGCTGAACAATATTGCAAAATTAAGAAATTGCTGGTCAAACCTTTCTTTCGAAAGGCCTATAAAAAACTCACACCCTTAAACGTCTTGTTTAGAGCCTGGCCTCGACCCAAACCCCTGTTTGCTAAGATCGGATTAGGCCCCCTCCTAATGCAAACAAAACCCCTTGCCAATTTAGGGAATGTGGGGTGAGCTTACGCTTGGTGGTAACGATTGCACGATGCATTGTGATAGTCCTATTCAAGAACTTCCTGCGTCACTGGCCAACTTCTTAAGAAAGGTGCATCATTGATGTGCGTCAGTCATGAGGAGCACTAAGAAAAACCTCCCCAATAAACTGTAACCGCGAAGACGTCATCGTGAGGTGACCGAGCATTTTCTTAATCCCGAAGAACAGATAAAAAGGGGAAGACGAAAGAGTCAGCAGTCAGATGCTCCTACTTGTCTCCTGAACTAAGATAAACATATCTTGAGAACTTATATTTTTTTAAAGTGGCAATAGAAGTTTAACTTGAACAGTTTACTCCGAGGCTCTAGCGGAGAACGGGTGAAACGATGACGGGTAAAACGCTGCTTTTGTCGGTGCTGCTGGTCGGTGCCGTCACGGTCATTCACTCCTTCAAAATTGAGACATCTGCCGATGCTATGGTAAGTAAGATCTTGTTATATGATTTGTTGGAATGTACACAATCTTGACAGCACTGTGGTGGTTGTGGAGAAAGTCTATGGGAATTCTTGAATTTTTTGACTTTTTTTGGGACAAAATTGGAAATGATTGTTAATGCCTGTGAATTGTGTATTTTTTTAATTTTTTTTTTACAACATAATCAATTGCAACGATTGACCAGGTTATGTGAAAAAAGTTGCGTCAGAATACTACATCTTACCATTGCATTACCTCAAGTGAAACTTTAAAAATAAATTACTCAATTCTCCTGGACTTTAAGGCAACATCTGCTCGGTACGACTATCCTTCCAAAAAGTTATTTAAATTCTTTCCTTCTGCTGTATTCGCATATTTCTGCTTCCATAAAAAAGGGAATATTCTGTGTGTTCACCACTTCCCCTCCCCCAATGTTGAATACATTTGCCGCGGTGACCTTGCAATATAATGTTCGCTACCGAAGTGCTCTCAAACCCCAACTTTGTCATTATTTGGCGCGTAAAAGCAATTTGCCAGATTTCGTTGGGGAAAAAAAAATGCAAATCATTTTTTTCAAAATATTTCGTGCCAGATTTCATTTACACAATTCCACGTGATACACAGTAATAAATCATATGAAATAACATGATTCTTGGATGTGCGCATAGATACTTTTGAAGAAATCCCCTTCCACATTTAAAGATATTTTCCTCCATATTTGTTTTGACCTGAAGTTCCAATTGTATCCACACCCTAGCTGTTGTTCTTCACATATATACCTTTGTACAGAAACGAAGAAATGAAATTGATTGAGGTACTCTTATGCTTTGACATTGTACTCCGCATAAATGAATATTCGACACCAATGTGATACCAATATTCGACACGACGCGATTGGGCCATGCCATTCAATCTTCTTTTAGATGCGATTCTTCAAATACTCCTGTGTGTCCCATTTTACCTTATTTTTCCATCTTTGTATTCATTTTTCAAGAGCATTTTGGTGCCTTTTTGGTTGCTATGGTTATGCGAATGTTCCATATTCATGAGCAAATTTGTGATGTCACTGTAGGCAGAAACTTCAGTGTTAGGCCTACAGCTTCCTCTCAAATGATCTCTGTGACAATGCGCCCGAAATTTGGTGCTTTTGCCCTGCGTGGTAAATGTGATGTTTTCGGTGATTTTATTGTTGTTTCATAACATGACAATGAAGTAAATGAGGAAACTTTTTGTGAAAATGTTTTCCTTTGAGGAAAGTTTGGGTTCCAAAATTAAACAGAAAACACCTCAACTGAAGAGTGTGTGTCTAAAATGACGTCACGGCAACAGCGCCCTCATGTTGTTTAGAAAAGCATGAATCATATACAATAAGTGCACTTTACACAATCTTAACCAAAAGGGATGTCTCTTCGATTCAGATCATTTCAGAGGAATGAATATTTGCAACAAAATATGTGAATGTGTAAAATTCAGTAATTAGCTTGAAACATCGTACGAAAAAAAAAATCGGCCCACGACAAGTAATCAGTTAATGGCAATAGTGTGCGCAATTTCTGGAGTGTGCCATTTTAAAATAACTTTTAAAACCGTACAAAGCCCTGCAAAAACAAACAAGCAGATTCATTTTTATTACAGGACATTATATTCCTTTCAATGACTTTCAGAAGAGAAAATGGAAAATTAAAAAAAAACACTGATGTACCAACTTTAATGAGTTATAATGACGAAATTGTGTTTCGTGATCAAAAGTTGTGCAGTTATTTCACTGTTTTTCTCAAAAGCGTATCAATTGAGCTGAAACTTCAATAGGCTAGGCTTTGAGCATTTTTCCTTAGACTCCGAGTGGTGTCATTATTGAGAAAGAACAAAATGAATGAACAGCAAATGATCCGTATAATGACTTTAAATTCACATTTCAAATCTTTTCCAGATGTACCTTGCCTACTACGGCTATTTGAAACCTCTGACTTCCGATGACGGAACTTTCATGACCGAAGCTGAGATGAAGGAGGGCATCTCTAAATTCCAGTACATGGCCAACGTAACAATCACAGGTAAGCCTGTCCACCACCTAACAGGGTGACCGTGAGGTCAGAGCCAAATTCTGCTATATGCGCATCAGAAATCTGTCAGATTTATCAAAAATCTGTCAAATTCCCCAGAATTACTCGAAATACACTATAAACACTTAAAATCACATGCAGGTTGGTAGTATTGCCCTAATTGAAGATTCAAATTAAATAATAAACAATCTAGTCACATAAAGATGTTGTGAAATTATTGGTAAATTTGGGGCAAAATGCGGATCCGGCAACGATGAAGTCCGTTTCCCAGTGAACCTTTTTTGTTGTTGAAAGGATTGAATTTTTTTGAACAAATGGACACTTTTTTTGTTCAAATTCGCTGTTTTCTGTCAAATAATCATTTTTGCAGAATTCTGCCAGAAATCTGACAAAAAAATCCATTCTGTCAAATTTTCTGTCAAACTCGTTTTTTTAACAAAAAAATCCGTCAAAGTTAGCCGAAAATCGGCTAAAACGGTCACCCTGCCACCTAATCGCACAAAACCCACTGAATGTATTATCATGATGCATCTAATCTATAATTGGTAGTCATAAGGCAGCCTAATTTTTGTTTTGTAAAATGATGGTTGGTATATTGGACTTCACACCAAAATGAATTGTTATTTTTCAAAATTTCAATTGCCACTTTTGCCAATAATAGGATATAACATTATATGTTGAATATAAACTGTTTAGAATTTGACTGAGAGCCTTAATTACATGTAAACACTCTAAAAACTCCTGTGTCAAAAAGCCAAAATCAATGCGTCAAAAATGTCTTTTTTTTCTACCCGGAAAAGGACTGAGCAAATTTCGATTCAGATCCGGGTCAATGTGACCCAGGAGTTTTGAGAGTGGACGGAAATTAATGCTCGGGCTGAGTACGGACGAGTCTGTGAATACATTCTTGTATAATATTTTGTGGACAGGTGAAATCGACAATGCAACACTCACGATGATGAACATGCCCCGCTGTGGCTGTCCAGACGTGGTTGGCCACAGCCTGGACGCCAAACGGAGGAAACGCTACTCCCTCGGAAGTCGATGGTCCAAGACAGACTTGACCTTCGCATCGACTCCGTGACCTCTGATATAGCGAACCGAGAGGACATAGACAACACCCTGACCGATGCCCTACAGGTAATGATGATCTTTAGTAAAACAAATGTCAAATGCAGAAATAAGGTTTGGGGCATTGTCATTTTACATTGGGAAAGTTGGGATGAAATTATATGTGCACACAACGTGGCACTAGGGGGCACTGTTTATGATGTTTATAACTACCATGTATACAATATATCAAGACGGTACAATTCAAACTTTTGTGCAGTTCGATCACAGTTTTCACCCTTGCTGCAAAGATCGCAATCGGTAATCATCGTAATCAATCAAAATTCATTCACAAGTCTCAAATCAGTTGACAAGATATTCAAATGAACGACGACGAATGACAGTTTCTTCATTGTCCATCCACGGCCAGTTGTGGCCGACATGACTCCACAGTCGTGATTCATTGTGGTTTTTGTTTTGGTTCTCTGTCTTGATATCCTACAGGTTTGGTCTGATGTTACGCCGCTGACCTTCACACGCGTTTACGCCCCAACCGAAGCCGACATCGTCATCAACTTCTTCAGCAGAGATCACGGCGATGGTGCACCGTTCGACGGGCCGGGAGGGGTTCTAGCTCACGCGTTTTTCCCCGAGAACGGGAGGGCTCATTTTGACGAGGATGAAAACTGGACCATCGAGACTTCCTCGGGTAAGCTATAACTACGCTATCTTACCGTCTTGTCACCTCTGCTGATCATTGGGGAAATGAAGCATTCAGAATCCAAAGTTATGCCCGAAACAGTTTAAATCAATCACAGTAACCATCAGTACCGGTACCTCACAGGTGCCCATGAACCCCCGGGCGGGGAGAAGCAAGGCGTGACAACGTGCCTTGCCCAAGGGCACACGCACTGATCGAGCTGGCCTGAAGCTCACAACTTGCAGCATGCATTACCTACATAACTTCATCCAGACCACGAGACCACGGCATTTCCATGATACATGTATACTGACATGGAGATCGATGTCCAGTGGCGTGCATCTTCAATTTACTTTAATCATTTTGGGTAAAACTGCAGCATTTACAACGTCTTCGTCTACTGTGAGAGATCATCACGGTGACGGCTTCGTCCACAAATTAATGTGCTTGGCGATCGTTTAAAGCATCAATACATATCCGTTAATGTTAACCTTCTCCCTTGTTTTGTTGTTCGCAGGAATCAATCTCTTCCAGGTGGCTGCGCACGAGTTCGGCCATAACTTGGGCTTGGGTCACTCCAACATCGACGATGCACTCATGGCGCCATTCTATCGGGGATATGTGCCCAACTTTCAGCTGCATGAAGATGACATCGCCGGAATCCAGGCCCACTACGGTCAGTATATTCACACTGCACTTTACTCTGTTGATGTTTTATATATAAACGTAAAATGCCCTTTTAGATTTCCTGCATAACCTAAACAAAAATAAACAAACCATGAACACTTGATTAACGGTGATAATATAACGGGTGAGGTGTTGTGTAAGGTACAATCTAGAGAATACCATATCGATCTCCACCGATCTCTTGAAAAAGGTGTGCACACATGCACACGTGTGTTCACCGTCGATCATGGATGTCCTATTGCTTTTTTGTTTGCACTGACTTTTTAGGAAGACTCCCATGGGAAGACTCCCATGCCCTTTTGTATAGGCAATTCTCAATTAGGCCTACTTCAAATGAAATGGTATGCAAATGGAGCATAATATTATGTGGCCTAATTGGCTTACTAGCCAATGGGAATGTCATATTTCTCACAATTTAATGATCTTTGCCAAAAGTTCATGCATGAACAAAACATTTTAAGTGAAGACAAATTATGGACAATAGGCGAGAGATTCGCACGGCATCTAGTACTGTTGAGGGTTGGTGATACTTTATTAAATATTGAAACGGATCTAATTAATTGATAATTTTCTTATATACAGGAGAAGATTCGGGGAGTCCGTTTGTAACCATGAAGCCCGAACCAACCATCTGCACCGGGAATGTTGATGCCGTCACCACGACTCGCGACAGAAGCACGTACATATTCGAAGGTCAGTAAAACATGTAGATGAAAAGTTTACAGGGAAGTTACAACATTTGCAGATATCAAACAATGAAATGATCAAATTATCACTAAATACCTTACTGGATTGTTGGGGAATGACAGTCTAAAGCATCCTGTAGAATCGTGGCTCCTGGTGTGCCGGCATTCTCGAGAATTTTTTTTTCATGTTGAAAACTGGCCTTGAATCAAAAACTGCTCCTAAGGTTAGTTGTTCCACATTTTCTTTGCAATTGATTATACACCTGTGAAGGGTTACAAGCCCGCTAGATATTCTGTGACCTTACAGTTCCCAAAAAGCTGGTCTATAAATTGATCCGTTTCATCTTAAGTGGGGTCAGGGAGCAAGACTACAAGACAACAATTGGTTTTCTTGGTTTATCCAGCATCTACAAGCCCAAAACGTGAAGCAAGTCAGTTTAACAATATTTGCTATAACATACTAATCCTCTCATTTCATTCATTTTCTGAAAATTGCAGCAAAAGCAAATGTTGTACATAAGAGCCTTATATCGTATGACATTTCCCCTTGAAACCTTAAATTATAGCGTGGCACGGCCCCTTTGTGTCTTTGCCATGACTTGTCTGGCTCCAAAGAAACCTTTTGGTGCGGATAAAAAGGTCGCAGCTAAATGCTAACATTTTGTGGGCTGGTTATTCGATTATTCAACTTGACCAGCCTGACCTCTTTGGTCTTCAATTTGCATGTTGTACTTACAAAAAATGATTCATCAATGCTAACCCATTCTCTTCTATCCTTTTGACAGGAACTCAAGTTTGGAAATTTGAAAGTCAGACAAGCCGGATATCAGATGGATTCCCTAAGCCAATCGGCGATGTATTTTCTGGTCTTCCCGACAACGTAGATGCTGCGCTGTACTACAGTCGCTCCGGCAAGACCTACATTTTTAAGGTAGGCCTCATGTGATCTTAAACAAAAAAATCACCAACTGAACAATGTCATCGTAAATATCAACACCTTAAACAACAGTTTTTTCTTTTTGTGGTGTTCTTGGGGTGTTTGAAGGATGGATTGGATGAACCTAGATTGAGTTGCCACAAATTGCTTGAAATCACCGTGTTTTTAAAAAGTCTTTACTATTTTCGCAAAGGACACTTTTCAAGAATGTTCCTCTTGCCTAATTGTTTGTCTCATTATTAGTAGTTTCATTAAGACATGCTATTTCCTGAAAATAGTCTTTTTACACTGCAATTTTGTTCTTTCCTGAAACCAAAGGGAAGTCAGTACTGGCGAGTTGACAACGAAGTGGTAGACAGCGGGTACCCGCGAGACATTGGTTCCAACTGGGGCGGCCTGCCTGACGATCTGGATGCGGCTTTTACTTGGAGTGGAAACGGCCGTATATACTTCGTCAAAGGTACGTTTATTGCTCGAGATAGTTATCGTTTACCTCACAGACGATATCAGGTCTTCTTTCATTGCTAGAAACTCCCGGCTCTAAAAGCTTACAGGAACTTGCACTTCTATGCACATTGCAATTACATGAATGAAGGATAGACAAATAAACAGTTTACCTTAACAGTATTTACGAAACATGAAATACGCAAAGGAATTATACTGTTGTGTTGCATTGTGGGACTTTGGGTGCTAAACAAGCCTCCCCGTTCATTAGCGCACACTACCCCACAGTGAAATGAATATATTCATTGTATACTTCCGATTTCTATGGAAGTTTGTTTCCATATAACGTTTTTCAAACACTTACTTTGGAATTCGTATATATAAATACACCGCATTAAATGCAAGTGTACATGTAATGTTAAAAGCTGTCGGCAGCTGCCATGCAAGTTGAGCCTGTTCTGCATGCTCTGTACGCCAGAGAGTATCGTTACACAATGTAATCTTAATATGCTTATCTCTGTTGAGTTGCGGAGTTTATATAGAAGTTCAAGCAGATGACATTCATTTCATATTTGTGACATACTGAGGCATTATGAGTACCCAAGATTCACACTATGCGTTTTTGTTGGGAAAAAATACTCACAAAAGTGGAAAAACTGAAGAACGTTTTTCACTGCCGATGGCGGCGCATTGCGTGTCTTATTTTTTCAAAGCCGTTTTTCTCGAAATGACGTTAGAGAAACTTGGCAGGACACCGTTGAAGTTCCTGCGTCACACTTTGGAATCAATTAAGCTACAGAAATAAATTTGCTATCATTGGAAAGCCAATGATTTGCACCTTAACATGATGTACATAACGTGAACAGTCAACGGTGGGGGTTATTCCTCATTATGCTATGGCAGGTCACATTCTTGTTAAACAATGGGAGACTTTTGAAACATTTGTGTCTGCAATTGCTTACGTCATTTGTAAACGGAAGCGCGCATGCTCAATATGACGCAAACAATGAAAAAAAAAGACCTTGTAGTGTTTGCTGCCACCAACGCCTCAAAAGTCTCCCATCGGTACGACATAAACTCCTCAATATATTCCCACATTTCATTACGCAATCCATTTCCCCCCGCACCCAGGTGATCAGTATTACCGCTTCAATGGCCGCGTGGATTCTGGCTATCCTCGTCCACTGAGTGTCTGGAACATCCCTGGTAACCAAGTCGGGGCGGCCGTTCAGTGGCTCAACAGTCGCACCTATTTCTTCGCCCCTTCTTCAGACGGCTACTTCCGATTCAACGATAGAAACTTCCGCGTGGACGCCGGATACCCGCGAAGCACAGCCACAACGTGGCAGGGATGCAACACCAATCTCGTGGAAGAGCCTGGTACCAGCAGCGACGACGATGGCAATGGTGTGAGCGGTCTAGCACCTGGACTCCTCGCCTTAGTGGCGGCCATGTTGGTAGGAATTATTGCCGTTTAACTTCTTCACTGAGAATTTTCTTTTAAAAATCAAAATGCGATCTGAGATGTAGTTCCATAAATCAAAAACCAAAATGTCTTTTTTAAATTAACATTTTATTTTTCGATTGTATTTATTGTAACCACTAATCAACATGTGCTGCAACGCTTTTGTAAACTTTGGTTAGAACTCAGTTTAATAGAGTGAACTAATTCGCATATAGGATAACAAATGTTTCTGCTGCATTTACTGCTTCAACCTTTTGATGAAGTGAATTTTTTTTCTATTTTGTATTTTTTTATTTTATGAACAAATAAGATGTAGGCCTACATGTATTTGTGTTTTTCATGAAAACGTTTGTAACTGAGATTTTGTGCTTTTTGCTAAATAAAAAGATTAAAGTTAGGGTATAAATCCAAATGTGGTCTGAGATATAGTTCCAGATATAAAAATCCAAAATGTATTTTTTAGATTAATATTTTATTTTTCGATTGTATTTATTTTAACCGCTAATCAACATGTGCTGCAACGCGTTTGTAAACTTTGGTTAAAACTCAGTTTAATAGAGTGAACTAATTCGCATAGGATCCCGAATACATGCTGCATTTACTGCTTCAACCTTTTGATGAAGTGATTTTTTACCTGTTTTGTATTTCTATATTTTATGAACAAATAAAATGTACATGTACTTGTTTTTGTGTTTTCATGAAAACGTTGGTAACTTAGATTTTGTGCTTTTTGCTCGATAAAATAAATCTAATTGGGTACAAATCCAAATGTGGTCTGAGATATAGTTCCATAAATTAAAAAACCAAACTGTCTTTTTTAAACTAACATTTTATTTTTTGATTGTATTTATTTTAACCACTAATCAACATGTGCTGCAACGCGTTTGTAAATTTTGGTTAGAACTCAGTTTTATAGAGTGAACTAATTCGCATAGGATCACGAATATTTTGGCTGCATTTACTGCTTCAACCTTTTGGTGAAGTGACCTGTTTTGAATTTCTTTTTTTTATGAACAAATAAGATATACAATGTACATGTATTTGTGTTTTTTTATGAAAACGATTGTTACTTAGATTTTGTGCTTTTTGCTAAATAAAAATATTATAGTTTGGGTACGAAATAAATTATTTTGAGATTCTTGTATTTTGTGAACACGAACATGACTTGGTTGAATCACGTGTGTAGCCTACATAATTAACTACATAGATCATTATATTAAGCTGCTATCACTTAATCTACTTTATTTCCAAGTGAGGTATCACCTAATGGGCCCTATTTTTTAAAAATCTAGTTCCGAGACTAAACGATTCTGACTATCATTTCTGACGCAATAGGTCAGGCAGTCGCCATAGCTTTAATAAAACAAGACGCCCCTCTTTGCAAAGTTCGGTTTTGTTTCAGCTTTGGCTTTATTATTAAATAAGTGTGATGTTCCTTACGATCAAATAAAAGAGATATAGTATCACTTGTTTCCCACAGTTTGAAATTTCTGTAAGAAAACTTTGTCTAATATTGAGCTGGGATCTTCAAAGTTAGCCAATTAAATGTACAAATAGCACTGTTAGCAGGCGAAGCCAAAACGGAGACGACGCCGAATTTGGGAATAGCCCGTCGGCCCTCGTACTATCCGAGTGCACATCTCTTGATGCACAAAATCGTCATTGATTTTCAAGGTTTTTAAATGCAAGCAACGAATATAAACTGTCAACTCATTCAATATTTGTTTAATAAGCATGGCTGGCAAGTAAAACACACTTTATACCCGGTAATACCCGGGCGCTATATATCCAAGAGTGTCGACGCAGTTCGGACATTTTCGGAAACGGGAGGCATTCCTCCCGTTTCGGTCACGTGCCGTGGCGGACCTGACCTAAGGTTGCAGGCCACTGAATCGGGTCGAAATGGCCTACGCCGGCCAAATCACGATTTGCAAGCCCTCAAAATCTTCAGTATTTGAGCATGTTGTGGGCCATGAACTTGAGGGCTTGTAAAAAAAATAAATAAGGGTGGAAGCCGTGCACAGGACAGTGAGTTTGTACATGTAGTTCTGTGCAATTTGGATGAAATTGGGCCCTAAATGTGCTCTATTTTGCAATGGAGTATAGGCATCGTTTTTGGAAATGGCGACAGGCCTCAGGAATATTTTCAGGGGTGATCATTATTCGCATGGAAATTTCTCCTGAAAGTCATCAGTTAACCCCCGCAAAAATTGAAACAAAAAAATGAAAGATGACGTAATAAGCTTTAATTTGATATGTGTCTCGAACACTTTGGAGAACTGTGAGTATTTTCCCCGAATTTCTGAAGTGGGGGCATTTGTCATTGGGGTCTGTGGCAGTTTATTTACTGGTATGCAACCTTAGAAGCGGACACTAATGGACTCTCTCACACAGTAGGTGGCGCTCTTCATCCATGCCGACCAGAGCCGTATACGGACTGACGTGACTGACGCGTCCCCGCCTGGCTCGGTCTTAGTTATAGTGCAGTCGGCTGCAATTTGCCACTCTGCACCCCCCCCTTCCCCTCTGCTGCCCTGACATAATTTAGCCTTATTTTACTGTCATTCTTTCTTTTTTTAAATCTGGCTTTAAACATTAGGGAATATTCAGTTTTCAGACTGCAATTAAGTGGTAATACATTTACAAAATTAACTTCCCTAGAACTGTTATTGCATCTGTCTCCATACGTACGTTGGTTTCTATGTACATGTACTATCGTATTATCATTTTTACTTTTCCCTTCCCTACACTTCGAATATAACAAGCAAACAGATGCATTAATTCCCTTTTGACGAGTATTTACTTCTGTAATCTTTTATCCTCCAACAGATAAACAGAACGTTACAAAAGTTACCGTCTTTGAAAGTGTGTAAATCTTTTTTGTCATCCCCCGGGGATGGATCCAGATACTTTCTTAAGGAGATGACGTAACCTACTTTTATTAGGGTCAAAAAAAGTGTGACACAAATCTGTTCTGAAAGGAAGGCGAACAAAAAAGTCTTGCCCAAGTATAGGGGCATTCGATTTATAAGGACATGCTGACGCTAGGCAATGAGGCTTATAATACGGGTTTTTGTTTAGGGGGCATCAACATCTGCATTGGCAAGGGAAAACACATGAATGCGTACACACCCACATGTACCCCTCAATTTTTTGATGGCGGGGAAGGAGCCGTATATTCACCCCAGTTTTTGTCACAAGACCAGATGAGACTAAGGATGAAAGGAAAAAAAAAGAGAGAGATAAAGATTCTTATTACTACTTGTGATTGATTGTTATTCGTTGGTTAAAACATCACATGTCGAAGCCAAAAGGTCAGATTGCACATGATACACAAATAAAATAGGCATTAACAGAATGAAAAATGCACAAGTATAGCGGTATGACATTATTTAAGCGACTTAAAATAAAAAACCTCCCCCCCCAAAAAAAGGACTGTCCCCCAATGTTCATGTAAAACATTGCCGCTTCTGACTGCCATACACAAGTTGCCATATTAAGACATTAACAATCATTCTTCAAACATCGACGATATCCAAAAATCATGACAAAATACCCAAAGCTTATACTAAGGTGTTGAAGAAATATGCTTAAAGAGGTTGTAATTTAACGATGGCTACTTTTCTTTTTAGATTTGGTTTTGAGGCAGTTTCAAAAGTTCTTTCAAAGATGAAAACCCTAAACGTTGGCCAAACTTATCACCAGTTACAAAACAAATCGCTAAACAATATTGCAAAATTGAGAAATGTCCGGTCAAACCTTTTTTTCAAAAGGTCTATAAAAAACACACACCCTTAAATGTCTTGTTTAGAGCCTGGCCTCGACCCAAACCCCGGTTTGCTAAGACCGGATTAGGCCCCCTCCTCATGCAAACAAAACCCCTTGCCCAATTTAGGGAATGTGGGGTGAGCTTACGCTTGGTGGTAACGATTGCACGATGCATTGTGATAGTCCTATTCATGAACTTCCTGCGTCACTGGCCAACGTCTTAAGAAAGGTGCATCATTGATGTGCGTCAATCATGAGGAGCACTAAGAAAAACCTCCCCAATAAACTGTAACCGCGAAGACGTCATCGTGAGGTGACCGAGCATTTTCTTAATCCCGAAAAACGGATAAAAAGGGTCGCACTAAACAGCGTCAACACAGCGTCAACACAGCGTCAACACATGACAGAAGCGTCAACACACCGTCAACACATCCAAAACACATTCTGAATTGACAAAAAGGGCATATAATTGTGAAACATACAATAAAAGAGAATTTCCATTGGATTGAGTTTCCATTTCGTTGTTAAAAATATCGTATTTTCACGCGAAAAAAATGACCTTAACTTGCACGGCCGTTGTCCGCCATCTTGACTTCGCACAAAGCTTGGACTACACCATTTCAAGTAGGGGTGTGTAGGTAATGACATTATCTTGTCATAAACAACAGAGGGCGCCTTGCTGCAGACTAAACAGAGGGATACCCATAATAGATCTGTGCATGGAGGCGCCATGATCTGTGTGAGGACTAAGGATCGGAGGAGTGGTGGATCATTATTTTGTGAGTTGTGTTTATGTTTTGGCCGCGTCCCTCTCTGTTGGTTTATTGTACAACGCTATCACCCTTTAGAATAATGGTATGGTCCGCACTGCCACTGAGGCAACATGGCGGGTAGCCGATTTCGGAGCGGCACGGAGAGCCAATTTTCTTGAACTGAAAATCGCGATTTTCAGACGTTTAACCTATTGATTTTAAGCACAAATCTTGTTTCTGTCCATACTGTATGGGTTACATACTGCTTTTGTCAATTTTAATGCCTTTTGGATGTGTTGACGCTGTGTTGACGCTGTGTTGACGCTTTGGAGTGTGTTGACGCTGTGTTGACGCTGTTTAGTATGACCGGATAAAAAGGGGAAGACGAAAGAGTCAGTAGTCAGATGCTCCTTGTCTCCTGAACTTAGATAAAATATCCTGAGAACTTATATTTTTTTAAGTGGCAATAGAAGTTTAACTTGAACAGTTTACTCCGAGGCTCTAGCGGAGAACGGGTGAAACGATGACGGGTAAAACGCTGCTTTTATCGGTGCTGCTGGTCGGTGCCGTCACGGTGATTCACTCCTTCAAAATGGAGACATCTGCCGATGCTATGGTGAGTAAGATCTTGTTATATGATTTGTTGGAATGTACACAATCTTGACAGCACTGTGGTGGTTGTGGAGGAAGTCTATGAAAACTCTTGAATTTGTTTGACTGTTTTTTTTTTGACAAAATTGAAAATGATTGTTAATGCCCATGAATCGTGTATTTTTTTTTACGACATAATCAATTGCAACGACTGACCAGGTTATTTGAAAAAGTTGAATAATAACTACATCTTACCATTGCATTACCTCAAGTGAAACTTTAAAAATAAATTACTCAGTTCTCCTGGACTTAAAGGCATCATCTGCTCGACTATCCTTCCAAAAAGTTATTTAAATTCTTTCCTTCTGTATTCGCAAATATCTGCTTCCATAAACAAGGGAATATTCTGTGTGTTCACCACTTCCCCTCCCCCTATGAATACATCTGCCGCGGTGACCTTGCAATGTTCGCTACCGAAGTGCTGTAAAATCCTAACTCTGTCATTATTTGGCGCGTAATAGCACTATGCCAGATTTCATTGGAAAAAAAAATGCAAATCATTTTTCAAAACATTTCGTGCCAGGATTCATTTACACAATTCCACGTGATACACAGTAATATGATATCATATGTAATGACATGATTCTTGGATGTGCGCATTGATACTTTTGAAGAAATCTCCCTTCCACTTTTAAAGATATTTTCCTCCATATTTTTTTGACCTGAAGTTCCAATTGTATTCAGACCCCAGCTGTTCTTCACATATATACCTTTGTACAGAAACGAAGAAATGAAATTGATTGAGGTACTCTTAGGCCTAGGTTTGTGACATTGTGCTCCGCACAATTCTTGTTAAATATTCGACACCAATATGATGTGATACCAATATTCGACACGACGCGTGATTGGGACATGTCATTCAATCTTCTTTTAGATGCGATATTTCAAATGCTCCTCTGTGTCTCATTTTACCTTATTTTCCATCTTTGTATTCATTTTTCATGAGCATTTTGGTGCCTCAGTTTTGGTTGCTATGGTAATGCGAATTTTCCATATTCATGAGCAAATTTGTGACGTCACTGTAGGCAAAAACTTCAGCGTTACAGCACTTCAACATCACAATGCGCAAAAAACTAAACTTGGTGCTTTTACCCTGCGTGGTTAATGCTATGCTTTGGTGATTTTATTGTTGTTTCATAACATGACAGTGAAGTAAATGAGGAAACTTTGTGTGAAAATGTTTTCCTTTGAGGAAAAGTTTGGGTTCCGAAATTTGGTGCTTTTGCCCTGCGTGGTAAATGTGATGTTTTCGGTGATTTTATTGTTGTTTCATAACATGACAGTGAAGTAAATGAGGAAACTTCATGTAAAAATGTTTTTCTTTGAGAACAAGTTTGGGTTCCCAATTTACACAGAAAATCCCTAAACTGAAGAGTGTGTGTCTAAACTGACGTCACAGCAACAGCGCCCTCATGTTGTTTGGAAAAGCATGAATCATATACAATAAGTGCACTTTACACAAATCTTAATAAAAAGGGATGTCTCTTCGATTCAGATCAATTCAGAGGAATGAATATTTGCAACAAAATATGTGAATGTGTAGAATTCAGTTATGAGCTTGAGACATCGCACGCAAAAAAATCGGCCCACGACAAGTAATTCAGTTAATAGCAATAGTGCGCGCAATTTCTGGAGCGTGCCATTAAAAATAACTTTTAAAACTGTACAAAGGCCTGCAAAAACGAACAAGCAGTTTTTTTTACAGGACATTAGATTCCTTTAAATGTCTTTCAGAACAGAACATCGAACATTTAAAAAGTACCAACTTTAACGAGTTATAATGACGTAATTGTGTTTCGTGATAAAAAGTTGTGCATGTTATTTCACTGTTTTCTCAAAAGCGTATTCATTGAGCTGAAACTTCAATAGGCAATGCTTTGAACATTCTTCCTGGGACTTTGAGTGGTGTCATTAATGGGAAAGAACAAAATGATCTGAACAGCAAATGATCCTTATAATGACTTTAAACGTACATTTCAATTCTTTTCCAGATGTACCTTGCCTACTACGGCTATTTGAAACCTCTGACTTCCGATGACGGAACTTTCATGACCGAAGCTGAGATGAAGGAGGGCATCTCTAAATTCCAGTACATGGCCAACGTAACAATCACAGGTAAGCATGTCCACCACCTAACAATTCTGCTAAATGCGCATCAAAAATCTGTCGGATTCATCAAAAATCTGCCAAAATTCCCCAGAATTACTCGAAATACACTTTAAACACTTAAAATCACATGCAGGTTGGTAGTATTGCCTTAATTGAAGATTCAAATTACGTAATAAACAATCTAGTCACATAAAGATGTTGTGAAATTATTGGTCAATTTGGGGCAAAATGCGGATCCGGCCACGATGAAGTCCGTTTCCCAGTGAACCCTCAGCGCCTAGACCAGCTAACCTGTCCCATTATGCAAGTTTTTTTTTTGAAAGGAATTCTTTTTGAAGAAATGGACACTTTTTTGGTTCAAATTCGCTGTTTTCTGTCAAATAACCATTTTTGCAGAATTCTGCCAGAAATCTGACAAAAATCCATTCTGTCAAATTTTCTGTCAAACTCGTATTTTAACAAAAATTCTGTCAAACTTAGCCGAAAATCGGCTAAAACAGTCACCCTGCCACATTCATGCCCAAAGCCCACTGAATGTATTATCGTGATGCATCTAATCTATAATTGGTAGTCATTAGGCAGTCTCATTTTTGTTTCGTACAATGATGGTTGTGGTATATGTTGGGCTTCACACCAAAACGAATTGTTATTTTTCAAAATTCATTTGCCACTTTTGCCAATTATAGGTCGCTGTTGATTTGACAAAAATATGTTATTTAAAATGAAAGAAAGTCGAATCCTTGTGATGCGGTTTTTACAAAACAATCTTTTGAAAATCCCCATACCTTTAAGTAGAGTGAGTTGAGGGCTACACCATTTTTAGTCAAAATTCCCATTTTTCAAGTCACTTCTTGATACAACATTATATGTTGAAGCTTTACTTTTTTGAGAGCCTTAATTATCATGTACACACTCTAAAAACTCTTGTGTCAAAAAGCCTGAATCAATGCGTCAAAAAGTCATGTTTTTTTCTACTCGGAAAAGAACTGAGCAAATTTCGATTCAGATTCCGGGTTACTATATAACACAGGAGTTTTTTTTTTTTTTAGAGTGGACGGAAATAAATGCTCGTGCTGAGGATGGACGAGTCTGTGAACACGGGCGATTCTGAGAAATTCTTTCAACACATTCTTGTATAATATTTTGTGGACAGGTGAAATCGACAATGCAACACTCACGATGATGAACATGCCCCGCTGTGGCTGTCCGGACGTGATTGGCCACAGCCTGGACGCCAAACGGAGGAAACGCTACTCCCTCGGAAGTCGATGGTCCAAGACAGACTTGACCTTTCGTATCGACTCCGTGACCTCGGACATATCGAGCCGAGAGGACATAGACAGCACCCTGACCGAAGCTCTACAGGTAATGATGATCATTAGTAAAACAAATGTCAAATGCAGCAAATAAGGTTTGGGGCATTGTCAGTTTTCACATGGGAAAGTTGGGATGAAATTCTATGTGCACACAACGTGGCACTAGGGGGAGCTGTTAATGATACAACTACCATGTATACAATATATCAAGACGGTACATTTCAAACTTTAGTGCAGTTCGTTCACAGTTGTCACCCTTGCTGCAAAGATCGCAATCGGCAGTCATCGTAATCAATCAAAATTCATTCACAAATCTCAAATCAGTTGACAAGGTATTCAAATGAACGACGACGAATGACAGTTTCTTCATTGTCCATCCACGGCCAGTTGTGGCCGACACGCGGACTCCACAGTCGTGATTCACTGTGGTTTTTGTTTTGGTTCTCTGTCTTGATATCCTACAGGTTTGGTCTGATGTTACGCCGCTGACCTTCACACGCGTTTACGCCCCAACCGAAGCCGACATCGTCATTAACTTCTTCAGCAGAGATCACAGCGATGGTGCACCGTTCGACGGGCCGGGAGGGGTTCTAGCTCACGCTTTTTTCCCCGAGAACGGGAGGGCTCATTTTGACGAGGATGAAAACTGGACCATCGAGACTTACTCGGGTAAGCTATAACTCAGCTATTTTACCGTCTTGTCACCTCTGCTGATCATTGGGAAAATGAAGCATTCAGAATCCAAAGTTATGCCCGAAACAGTTTAAATCAATCACAGTAACCATCAGTACCGGTACCTCACGGGTGCCCATGAACCCCCGGGCGGGGAGAAGCAAGGCGTGACAACGTGTCTTGCCCAAGGGCACACGCACTGATCAAGCTGGCCTGAAGCTCACAACTTGCAGCATGCATTACCTACATAACTTCATCCAGACCACGAGACCACGGCATTTCCATGATACATGTATACTGACATGGAGATCGATGTCCAGTGGCGTGCATCTTCAATTTACTTTAATCATTTTGGGTAAAACTGCAGCATTTACAACGTCTTCGTCTACTGTGAGAGATCATCACGGTGACGGCTTCGTCCACAAATTAATGTGCTTGGCGGTTCAAAGCATCAATACTTATCCGTTAATGTTAACCTTCTCCTTTGTTTTGTTGTTCGCAGGAATCAATCTCTTCCAGGTGGCTGCGCACGAGTTCGGCCATAACTTGGGCTTGGGTCACTCCAACATCGACGATGCACTCATGGCGCCATTCTATCGGGGATATGTGCCCAACTTTCAGCTGCATGAAGATGACATCGCCGGAATCCAGGCCCACTACGGTCAGTATATACACACTGCACTGTACTCTGTTGATGTTTTACATCAACGTAAAATGCCCTTTTAGATTTCCTGTATAACCTGAACATAGACAAACAAATCATCAACACTTTACAAGGATGAACGGTGATGGTATAACGGGTGAGGTGTCGTGTAACGTACAATATAGAGAATACCATATCGATCTCCACCTATTGGAAAAGGTGCACACAGGCAAACTTGTGTTCACCGTCGATCGCGGACGTCCTATTGTTCCTCTTTCGTTTGTACTAACTTTTTGGAAGACTCCCATAGGAAAACTCCCATGCCCTTCTGTATAGGCAATTCTCAATTAGGCTTACTTCAAATGAAATGGTATGCAACTGGAGCATACCTTATTGGCTTACTAGCCGATGGGAATGTCATATTTCTCACAATTTAATGATCTTTGCCAAAAGTTCATGCATGAACAAAACATTTTAAGTGAAGACAAGTTATGGACAATAGACGAGAGATTCGCACGGCATCTAGTACTGTTGAGGGTTGGTGATACTTTATTAAATATTGAAACGAATCTAATTAATTGATGATTTTCTTATATACAGGAGAAGATTCGGGGAGTCCGTTTGTGACCATGAAGCCCGAACCAACCATCTGCACCGGGAATGTTGATGCCGTCACCACGACTCGCGACAGAAGCACGTACATCTTTGAAGGTCAGTAATACATGTAGATGAAAAATTTTAAGGGAAGATACTACATTTGCAAACATCAAACAATGAAATGATCGAATTATCACTAAATACCTTATTGGATTGTTAAGGACTGACAGTCTTAAGCATCCTGTAGAATCGTGACTCCTGGTGTGCTGGCATTCTCAAGAAATCTTTTTTTCCTTTTGAAAAGTGGCCTTTCATCAAAAACTGCTTCTTATGTTAGTTATTCCGATTTTCTTTACAATTGATTATACACCTGTGAAGGGTTACAAGCCCGCCAGATATTCTGTGACCTTACATTTCCCGAAAGCTGGTATAAGTTGATCCGTTTCATCTTAAGTGGGGTCAGGGAGCCAGACTACAAGACAACAATTTGTTTTCTTGGTTTATCCAGCATCTACAAGCCCAAAATGTGAATCAAGTCAGTTTAACAATGTTTGCTATAGCATACTAATCTTCTAAATCCAAATGTTGTACATGTTCATAAGAGCCTAATATCCCATGACATTTCCCCTTAAAATCTTAAATTACAGCGAGGCACACCCCTTTGTGTCTTTTCCATGACTTGTCTGTTCTTTAAAGAAACCTTTTGGTATGGATACAAAAGTCGCAGCAAAATGCTTACATTTTGTGGGCTGGTTATTCGAATATTCAATTGACCAGCCTGACCTCCTTGGTTTTCAAACTGCATGTTGTACTTACAATAAATAATTCATCAATGCTAACCCATGTTTCTCTTCTATCCTTTTGACAGGAACTCAAGTTTGGAAATTTGAAAGTCAGACAAGCCGGATATCAGATGGATTCCCTAAGCCAATCGGCGATGTATTTTCTGGTCTTCCCGACAACGTGGATGCTGCACTGTACTACAGTCGCTCCGGCAAGACCTACATTTTTAAGGTAGGCCTCATGTGATCTTAAACCAAAAAAATCACCAACTGAACAATGTCATCGTAAATATCAACACCTTAAACAACAGTTTTTTTCTTTTTGTGGTGTTCTTGGGGTGTTTGAAGGATGGATTGGACGAACCTGGATTGAGTTGCCACAAATTGCTTGAAGTCACTGTGTTTAAAAAAAAATCACATGCGAACAAGGAAGAGTTTTCTCAGTCTTTACTTTTTTCAAAAAGTACATTATTCAGGAATGTTCATCTGGTCTTGTTTGCCTAATTAGTAGTTTCGTTAAGAAATGCTTTTTCCTGAAAATAGTCTTTTTACACTACAATTTTGTTCTTTTCTGAAACCCAAAGGGAAGTCAGTACTGGCGAGTTGACAACGAAGTGGTGGACGCCGGGTACCCGCTAGACATTGGTTCCAACTGGTACGGCCTGCCTGACGATCTGGATGCGGCTTTTACTTGGAGTGGAAACGGTCGTATTTACTTCGTCAAAGGTACGTTTATTGCTCAAGATAGTTATCGTTTACCTCATGGACGATATCAGGGGCCAATTTCAGGGCGCTGCTCAGCACAAAACTTTGCTTAGCACAAAAAAGTCTGGTTTATAAAAGCAGGTTACCAGCCAAAACTCCATGTGATTTTTATGCTAAGCAAACAACAGCTGAATACTGATCACGAGCAATATACATCACGTGGAGTTTTGGCTGGTTACCTGCTTTTATAAGCCAGACTATTTTTGTGCTAAGCACATTTTTGTGCTAAGCAGCGCCGTGAAATTGGGCCTAGGTCTTCTTTCGTTGCAAGAAACTCCCGGCTCTGAAAGCTTACAGGAACTTACACTACTGTGCACATCGCAAGTACATGAATCATCCATGGAGCTATGAATGAAGGATAGAAAAAATACATGGTTTATCTTTATAGTATTTACGAAACATGAAATATGCAGCGGAATTATACTGTTGTGCTGCATTGTGGGGCTTTGTGTGCTCAACAAGCCTCCCCGTTCGTTAGCGTACACTACCCCACAGTGGAATGAATAGACATTGTAGCCTATACTTCTGATTTCTTTAGAAGTTTGTTTCCGTTTAAGGTTTTTCAAACACATACTTTGGAATTCGTATATATAAATACACTGCATTAAATGCAAGTGTACATGTAATGTTAAAGCTGTCGGCAGCTGCCATGCAAGTTGAGCCTTTTCTGCATGCTCTGTACGCCAGACAGTATCGATCGCTACACAATGTAATCTTGAACACCCCTGAAATGCTTATCTCTGTTGAGTTGTGTGGTTTAAGTGGAGGCTCGGAGTTTATATTGAAGTTCAAGTCGATGACATTCATTTCATATTTGTGACCTACTGAGGCATAATGAGGTATGTCTCCCAAAACCTTGTTTTAAGTAATCGATGCCTGAAGTCGGATCCTATACTAGAAAAATCATGTGAAAATCGAATTTTGATTGTTTGTTTTTTTGAGTAGCCAAACTGAAGAACGTTTTTCACTGCCGATAGCGGCGCAATGCGTGTCTTTTTTTCAAAGCTGTTTTTCTCGAAATTACGTTAGAGAAACTTGGCAGGACACTGTTGAAGTTCCTGCGTCACACTTTGGAATCAATTAAGCTACAGAAATAAATTTGGCTATCATTGGAAAGCCAATGATTTGCACCTTAACATGATGTACATAACGTGAACAGTCAGCGGTGGGGGTTATTCCTCATTATGCTATGGCAGGTCACATTTTTATTTTTTTTTTACAATGGGAGACTTTTGAAACGTTGGTGTCTGCAAACACACCGGTCCTTTTCAATTGTTTACGTCATGTTTAAACTGAAGTGCGCATGCTCAATATGACGCAGACAATGAAAACAGACCTTATAGTGTTTGCTGCCACCAACGCCTCAAAAGTCTCCCATTGGTACGACATAGACTCCTCAATATATTCCCACATTTCATTACGCAATCCATTTCCCCCCTCACCCAGGTGATCAGTATTACCGCTTCAATGGCCGCGTGGATTATGGCTATCCTCGTCCACTGAGTGTCTGGAACATCCCTGGTAACCAAGTCGGGGCGGCCGTTCAGTGGCTCAACAGTCGCACCTATTTCTTCGCCCCTTCTTCAGACGGCTACTTCCGATTCAACGATAGAAACTTCCGCGTGGACGCTGGATACCCGCAAAGCACAGCCACAACGTGGCAGGGATGCAACACCAATCTCGTGGAAGAGCCTGGTACCAGCAGCGACGACGATGGCAATGGTGTGAGCGGTCTAGCACCTGGATTCCTCGCCTTAGTGGCGGCCATGTTGTTAGGAATTATTGCCGTTTAATTTCTTGACACTGAGACTTTTCCTATAAAAATCCAAATGCTGTCTGAGATATAGTTCCATAAATTAAAAACCAATATGTCTTTTTTAAATTAACATTTTATTTTCGATTGTATTTATTTTAACCACTAATGAACATGTGCTGCAACGCGTTTGTAAACTTTGGTTAGAACTCAGTTTAATAGAGTGAACTAATTCGCATAGGATTACGAATGTTTTTGCTGCATTTACTGCTTCAACCTTTTGATGACGTGACTTTTTTTACCTGTTTTCATTTTCTTTATTTTATGAACAAATAAGATGTACATGTATATGTGTTTTTCATAAAAAAAGGTTGTAACTCAATTAGATTTTGTGCTTTTCGCTCAATAAAAAAATTATAATTTGGGTACAATTCCAAATGTGGTCTGAGATATAGTTCCATAAATTAAAAACCAAAATGTCTTTTTTAAATTAACATTTTATTTTTCGATTGTATTTATTTTAACCACTAATAAACATGTGCTGCAACGCGTTTGTGAACTTTGGTTAGATCTTAGTTTAATAGAGTGAACTAATTCGCATAGGATCACGAAAGTTTCTGCTGCATTTACTGCTTCAATTAACCTTTTGATGAAGTGATTGTTAACCTGTTTTGTATTTCTATATTTTATGAACAAATAAGATGTACATGTACTTGTTTTTGTGTTTTTCATGAAAACGTTTGTAACTTAGATTTTGTGCTTTTTGCTAAATACATGTACAATTTTTGTTAGTTTGGGTACAAATCCAAATGTGTTCTGAGATATATAGTTCCGTAAATCAACAACCAAAATGTCTTTTTTAAATTAACATTATATTTTCGATTGTAATTTGAACCACTGATCAGCATGTGCTGCAACGCGTTTGTAAATTTTGGTTAGAACTCAGTTTAATAGAGTGAACTAATTCGCATAGGATCACGAATATTTTTGCTGCATTTACTGCTTCAACCTTTTGATGAAGTGACTTTAACTGTTTCGTAATTCTTTTAATATTTTATGAACAAATAGGATGTACATGTATTTGTGTTTTTCATGAAAACGTTTGTAACTTAGATTTTTATGCTTTTTGCTAAATAAAAAAAATTATACTTTGTGTACAATAAATATTATCTTGAGATTCTTGTATTTTGTGAACACGAACATGACTTGTGTGCAGCCTACATTATTAGCTACCAAGATCATTATATTAAGCTGCGATCATTAAATCTACTTTATTTCCAAGTAAGGTACATCAACAAAATGGGCCGTATTTTTTGATAATCTAGTTCCGAGACCAAACGATTCTGACTATCATTTCTGACGCAATAGGTCAGGCAGTCGCCATAGCTATAATAAAACAAGATGCCCCCCTTAACAAAGATCGGTTTTGTTTCAGTTTTGGCTTTATTATTAAATGCGTGTAATACTTCCGATCAAATAAAAGAGAAATAAAATCACTTGTTTCATATATCCCACAGTTTGAAATTTCTGTAAAAATTCTTTATCTAATATTGAGCTGGGATCTTCAAAGTTAGCCAATTAAATGCACAAATAGCACTGTTAGCAGGCGAAGCCAAAACGGAGACGACGCCGAATTTGGGAATAGCCCGTCGGCCCTCGTACTATTGATGCACACAATCGTCATTGATTTTCAAGGTTTTTAAATGCAAGCAACGAATATAAATTGTCAACTCATTCAATATTTGTTTAATAAGCATGGCTGGCAAATAAAACACACTTTATACCCGGTAATATACCCGGGCGCTATATATCCAAGAGTGTTGACTCAGTGCATTCGGTGCAACTTCGGACATTTTCGGAAACGGGAGGCATTCTTCCCGTTTTGGTCACGTGCCGTGGTGAGTTGACACTTTGGAGAGTTGTAAGCAAGGCATGGCAGCAACCATTTTTCAGGGCTTATCGAAATACTGCATCGTCACGCACACATTTCATAAAGTGTGACATTTTTTAAAGTTTGTATATAGGGCCTGAGTGCTTTTTCAAAATTTCGATTTATTTTTCGAACGAAATCTAAAGGACTATAATTTGCCTGTTTGCTTTTGCAGGCTTTTACACAGTTCTAAAAGTTGGTTTTAAATGGCGCGCTTCAGTTCAAAAATTAAGCACACAATTCAGAATGAATTAGGATCGTCCCGCTCTTAAGTCGAAAGTTGAAATTTATCAATTGAATGCTTGACAAGGGCAGAGTTTTTTTCGTGCGATTTCTCATTTGAAAGCTCAAAGTCATTTTTTCCATAAAAATTCCTTTAAAATAATGCGAATCCCACCCCCCCCCCCCAGTTTAAAAGGTTATATCTTCGGGCAGTCGAATTTGTTAGTCTTAAGGAGACCAGCAGGCCCGGATTAAGTGTTTCACATATGCACTAGGCACCAGTGTTCCGAAGAATGGAGAAGGAAGGGGAAAGGAAAAGGGAATGAGAACAAAGTGGAGAATGTAACTAATAAACACCGCTGCTTAAAACTCCGCGAAGCTAAAATCAGGTTCTGCAATCCATGGCAAAAGATTGTACATTCTGTCATGTCGGCACACAAGCTGCCGCGCAAAGTCGCTTCATATACGGGGGTTGACATGCAGCTACAGCTGTGCAAAACACAAGCACGTGCCCGCTCGTAGTCTGTTACGAATTGAGCTGATTCTTATTAGTGACGACTCAAAATAACAAGGCCATATTTCTATAGAGAGTCAAGCTACAATTTTGATATTTATGCCAGAGCCATCTGCAATCCAAAACTTTCCCGGGGCTCTTAAGCGTCCCCGGACCCCACGCCTTCAGGGCTTCGCGCTCCGCGCTCGCAAATAAAAATTCCACTACATAGGATTTAAAGACACCCCCTACAGTCTGGGATCGGGGAACAGGCCTGAACAATAATGCGCAAAGGTACCGAGCATGTACATACAGTTTTGCGACAATGAAATGGAAACATAACACATGTAGCTGAATTGAATTTTGTATTTTGGAGCAATTTTAAAGATTATGATTTCGAACGATTAGCCTACAGTACTAGCTCTCAATTTAACAAATTAATCATTCTTGCAATTGTCCTCCAAAAGAAAAGAAAGAAAATAAAACAAAAAGTTATGTGGCGATGGCCAAGTCTTCAGGAGTCGGACTTATGACCCTAACTCAATGAGCCCCTTACCGACTTCCATATAGAACTCTTCCGGGACTCGGTACCCGGCCCACCACACCTCCTTCCCTGTCCATCCATGTAACTCGAAAGTCAGGCACCATAAAGGGAGGAAACGAGGTGGCACCCTAAGCCTTGCTGCCGAGTCAGCAAAAGAACCCCGTACCTATACGCAGACGCCAACCTGGACTTCGCAGACAGTCCCAACTTGTGAGTCAGCTTACCGACCGACCGAGCTAACTGCTGTTGGTAAATGACGACGAGAAATTAATACTCTTAAACGACAGAACCGCAGGCATGGCATCGAAAACCAAAAAATGACGCCAAGCGGGTTCGAACCCCTAACCCTGGGTCCGCTGTCAGACAGCTTAACCACTAGGCTGTTGCAGTAGGTGCTTTTCTCTTTGCGTTTTAAACATAATCTTTATTTCCGCAGTGGGAGAGTTTCTTTGTGTTTCATAGCTGCACGAAAGATGCATCAGTATCGCGCTATACACATGAATGCTGTTACGTAACTCTTTTCTACAATAATTCTTCGACTCTATTCAGAGTCACTACGAGCAATTAACCTTACCAAGCTCGTTCTTATTCTGTCTCATCAATTGTTTCGCGTTGCGCGTCTTTCGGCCGGCACTGACATCGCGCTGATGGAGTGAAATTCTAGCAAGTTCCCCTAACTCATATTTTTATATCAAACTAATGGCCCGTTCTACGAGGGAATTATGTTTGTCCGATTCTAATTCACCTGGAGTCAGCAACTTTTGATTTGAAATCGAAATATACAATCGGAATATACAGCTCAAGCCGAGCTAAAACATCTTCACGTTAGTTGTTCAGCACCCTTATTTATTTTGAGTACTTTTGTTGCTTCAAACGAACAAAATGCACAAATTACAAATGAAGGATTGTACTTTTAAGCTTATCATTGATATCGTAAATATTTTTTTGGAAATTGTTATCCACTTTTCAGCTGTAACATCAATGCTTTGAGAAACAAACTTTGCTGGTCTTTATCAGATGATTAACATTTAGCAACATGTGGACATTATAGTAGTTTGTAATGAGACAGCGTAGAATTAAACACATCCAACAAAGTTCCAATCTCTAGGTTTATTACATAGATTATTTATTTCTGAGTATTCAAAATTAAAAATGAATAATACGGTTACGAGATCACATGTTTTTAATTGACTAGAATACAGTTGACAATATGTTAACAAATCAAAAGATGGCTTAAAGTTTTCACTCGCCAGTCACCAATATTACTGATTGATGCACTTGTATCTAGCAATGTATAATAGAACTACAAAGTGTAATTCTTACAGTTGGATAGATAACACAAAGTATGCCCCCAAACAGGCAACATTCAGGAAAGAATTAATTTAAATTGTTTAATGTTTTTTACTTCAATGAAATCATAAATTACATTAAAGCCTGACCGTTTCTCAATCCACTCCTTTTTACGCCATTCCGTCTGGGTCCCTAGATCCAGAAATACAATCAAAGTGAAAAGGTGTACATTTTACTTGGGTCACTCTCACCTGGTCATGCTGAATCTGGGTTAAAGGAAACATGCAGTGGAAATTTAGCTCATCTTGTTTTCATGTTTATTACTATGTGTTGCAACAATACATTCAAAATCTTAATACTTGTTTTCATTGGAAGTGACAAGAAAGTGGTCCCCTTTCAATTACATGTATTAACATATCCATAGCCCGCTTGAGGGCCCCAAATTTCGGTTGGATTCGAGATGCTCTGTAGTGCGATCTGAGGCAATTCCTGACCACTTTAACCAATATTTTTGAGGACTAAGATTGTAGTGTACTCATTGCCTGCCTTTATTGCGACCTCACATACCACCAAAACAAATGTTTATTTTTTTGGGGGGGGGGGGGCATGGCCCCCTTTGGCCCCCCTGAATCCATCCTTGTATTTTTGTATTGTCACACAAGGAACTTCTTGTCAAAATTGCATATGAACAGTACAAAAATTGGTCCTTCAAAATTACCCCCCCCCAAAAAAAAGTGGTGAAAAAATATTGGCAACTACTATCGTCCAAACAAGTTTTTTGACATGATAAACAATTAAAAAGTGGAACTTACACCAAGAAAATGAAGAAAAGTTTGACACTACACAAAACTATGGAGATACTGTTTTGCCTGAGTATACAACAAATAAAACATTAGATTAAACAAATTACTTTCATGTTTTAATTACAATTGTCATGTTTTGTTAATATGGATTCAGTCTAATGACAAGTGAATCATCGGAGGTCACATTTTAATCATGCCAAAATTAGCCTTTCTGCAAAAGACAATTTTTTTTTTACCTTGATCTTTATAGGGATGGGGTCCCTAAACTGTGTCCACTTAACATGTACTGAGTAGAAAAAAATATAATAACAATAATATGCACGACACGGCAAACGTACTATTTTTATAGGGATGGGGTCCCTAAACTGTGTCCACTATTGACATGTACTGAGTAGAAAAAAATATAACAATAATATGCCCGACACGGCAAACCTAGTATCTTTGTAAGGATGGGGTCCCTAAACTGTGTCCACTTAAACATGTACTGAGTAGAAAAAATATAATAACAATAATATGCACGACATGGCAAACCTAGTGTCTTTATAGGGATGGGGTCCCTAAACTGTGTCCACTTAAACATGGACTGAGTAGAACAAAATAATAACAAGCACGACATGGCAAACCTAATATCTTTGTAGGGATGGGGTCGCTAAACTGTGTCCACTTAAACATGTACTGAGTAGAAAAAATATAATAACAATAATATGCACGACATGGCAAACCTAGTATCTTTGTAGGGATGTGGTCCCTAAACTGTGTCCACTTAAACATGTACTGAGTAGAAAAATTACAATAGCAATAATATGCACGACACGGCAAACCTAGTAAAGCTGGTCCTGAGGCCACAGAATTACATTCAATTGAACCAGAATGGCTCTATCCATGCATCTGGAGCAAGGCAGATTGGGCTCATTTATTGGTATAAGTGGGTAATCCTATATAATAGCACTGCCCGACTCACAAGTGACGGTGAGTGAGTCCATCCAGTACAAAGAGGACTGTAGGATGGACCTCAACGGAACCAGCAAAATTAACAATTAAAAGTGATGAAAATAGACTATTCAAAGCTTTCTTCTTCCGACAGATTACAAGGGAATCCAAATCTTTACAATCTGTCTCTCAGAACTGTGTACGGTACATGGTCAATCTAGCAGACATGAGGATTGCGATCCACGCGTCCAGCGGCGTCATTCTGTAAGACAAGGAAATGGAAATGGTTATGACGAGTTTCCTCTAGGTTTTGTTTTTGCCCGATATTATAAAACGGTTGAACTGTGGTGTAAAAATAACCAAAGATTCTGGCTGAACTAACCCAGATCAAGCTGTTGAAAATACAAGAAGTCATACCTTTCAATATTTCTAATGATGCATCAATTGCAAGCAAATTTGCACCTTTAAAGCCTTTATACTGTATTTGAGTGATTTACATAAATCATTCACAGAGTTTAAGTCGAAATCTGCCTTTTTAAATAGGCATTGTTAAATCAGGTATTCTGAAATCATCTGTCACCATTAGTCAGGTTTTCACAATTGACACTTTTTGTTTTGGAAGCATTTTTATGAGGGGGGGGGGGGTTCTAATTACTATAGATAATTTTACATTTTCTGTATGCAGTAGGCCTATGCCATAAATATAAGGAAGAATTTCACAGTCCTATCACAGTTCTGATTAATGTCCAATATTCAAATAAGTCTGCATGGTGGAAAATCGCCCTTATTCGCAGCAGAAGCTGAACTGCAAATTAAGGACGCGGGTACAACGTGGTCGAGCCGGTGGCGTGTAAAGCCGCCTTAGGCAGCCACCATACCACTCCATGTGATATCACGGAGCACAGCCAGGTCGAAGTGTTTGATTTTGTCGCAGGGAGGAAAACCGGTGAACCCGTACAAAAAAACCCCTTGTGGTACAGGACAATCAACGAACAGCTCCTCTTTCCTCATTGTGACTTGGGCCCAATTTCACGGCGCTGCTTAGCACAAAAATTTGCTTAGCACAAAAAAAGTCTGGCTTATAAAAGCAGGTTACCAGCCAAAACTCCATGTGATTTTCATGCTAAGCAAACAACAGCTGAATACTTAAAACAGGCAAAATATACATCACGTGGAGTTTTGGCTGGTAACCTGCTTTTATAAGCCAGACTTTTTTGTGCTAAGCATATTTTTGTGCTTAGCAGCGCCGTGAAATTGGCCCCTGAGCCAGAAATGGAACCAGGCGACAGATGAGATGAGATCTACCGGCGAGCGCTCTACGCACTACGCCACCCACGCCATCCATGTGTTGTTGCCCACGCGCGCAGTGATCCAGCTGGCCCAATGACCGGTCTACTGGCAAAGTTATGTACTTTACTTACATGCTGTATTGTCACTGCGATTCTCCATGCCTGACACCATATGAGGCCTAACAAACGCTTCACGGCTTGCCAAACCCTGTGAATGAAAGAAAGAGGCATGCAGTCAGGATGACCAACAGGTCATGGCTACATTCTGCTAAATGCACTTCGAAAATCTGTCAGATTCATCAAAAATCTGCCAAAATGAAATTCCCATGAATTACTAGAAATACACTTTTAAATAGATCCATTAAAGGGAATGTACATCATTGGCTTATGCTTTAATTTTAAGAAATGAACTATTTGAGGGGTTAGTATAATAAATCAAATTATTGTTACACTGACATGTTTGAAGTTTTGTTTTCGAAAATGCTGGAAAAACCAAGAACAACAAAAATGTTCAAGTAGTCTGGTTCCCTGACTCCACTGAAGATGAAATGGATCAATTTACAGATGCCGGAAAATTGTACGCCAAGGGAACCAGTCTAGCTGACCTGCACCCATTCATGAACATATAACCAATTAGCAAACAAAATTGGACTGAAAAAATGGTAAATTTGGAGCAGTAGTGAAAAATAGTTAGGTTTTTCCTACGGTGGTCGGCCGAAAATACAATTTTCTTGAAAATGACTTCACACCAGATGCCATAATTTTACAGGATGCTTTAGACTGTCATTTACCAACATCCTGTAAGGTATTTCGTAAAAACTTGATCATTTTATTTATTTTTATTGCAAATGTTGTATTTTCCCTTTAAGGTTCAAATAACATTATAAACAATCTATATTTACATAAACATTTTATGAAATTGCATAATTTTTTTTCAGGCAAAACGCGGTTGCGTCGCGATGAAGTTCTATTCCTAATGAAACTCAGCACCTAGACCAGGCAACCCGTCCAATTTTGCAAAGGCTTGTTTGAAAAGATTGAAGCTTTTTTTAAACAAATGTACCATTTTTAGTTTTTCAAATCCGTTCTGTCAAATTTTCTTTCAAACTCGTTTTTTAACAAAAAGCGACTAAAACGGTTACAATGGGCATGTTGTTAATGTTTATAGCACTTTCAATAGTCATTAGCTTAAAACAGGATACAAAGAGGAGAAGTGCACTTTGAATTTATTGTTATTTTTCTGGGGTTAAACCAGTACACTTTACCAAGTCTTACAAGAAAAATATACAATGCATTTTTCTAAATTTTTCTTTTCTGATGCTTCAACAGGGCGGCACAAGTTTTGAAACTCTTTATGCAATTTTAAACCACTTTAAAAGCCTTCATGTTTTCCAAAAAAAACCCCGAAAAATTAAACATTGACTTTTAAGAATTTTTTTCTGCAATTTATCAACATTATGTCTCTTTGATATCTCTTCTTGTGCAAGTCTTAATTATTAATGAATACTTCAAACGAAAAAGTCAGAAAATAAATAAATATGATTTTCATGGTAGAAATGTATTATAAAAGACGGGTCTGTAGGTACACCATGGAATTCGGGCGATTCACAATGCAGTGCGTCACCAAGCGTTTGCCGTGGATGGTCCATTTTTCAAGCATACGGTCGACAAAAAAACGGCCATTTAAATGAGTGTAAGTTTAGCTAACTTGTTATAGATTTGGGCATATAGCGCCCTAAGATACCATATTAATAAAAGAAAATAAAAGGGCAAACATAACTCGAATCATACGCTAACGAAACTACTGACCAGAATTTTTTTTAACAATTTCAAATATCCTGCGCTGCGAATTTGTCGACCATCTCCCACAATGCACTGGGAAAAATGTACTCTCCATGGTAAACTGTTGGTGGCGCACTGCATTGTGAATCACCCGAATTGACATACCGCAGAGAGCTTTTGTGGTGCTCTGAGACAATGATTCTTGGAGGGTGGACAAATACACTATCTCGAAATGTCGAGAACCATTTATTCTCGCCTCTATTTCTTTTTAGAGCAACATTTTTTCAAACCTATCCTTTGTTGAAATAATTGAACTGAAGTGAATATTATGAGTGGGATAATTAGACCCAAGGGAAGTTTCGAATGTTGAAAATTACCTGCTGGATGTACGGTGGGTGACTGATGCCGTCCATCGAATGATTTGACTTTGTAACTTCATCACCTATAACTGACACACTACAGTGCACGTTACCATCGTGTGCCGTGGACTGAGATCCAATGTTATCACTGCCTTTGTCATCCTGTGGGGCAACCCTAGACCTACTGCGGTTGAGATGACTTTGCAAAGATGCCTTGGACTGTTGGCTCTTTGCGTACAGACAAAAGAAGAGGAGCATGGCTACCACCACGAGGATCAAAGTGATCGACCCAATGATGATCAAAACCAGGGCCAATGTGGACAATCCATCTGGAAAATAAGAAAGAAAATAGACTGATACGTTAATTAGGTTATGTGATTTAATGTGATCCAACTGTTCGAAGCTTTCATAAGTCATCAGATGGTCGAACTGCATACATCCAACCGAGTTATTCCTTGTCGTGAAACATGGTATACATTCATCTGTTAGTCGGCCCAACTAAATAGCTATGACTTGATGGAAAAACTACAACCCATTTACCTTCTGGAGGTGGCACCACGTCAGACTCACATCGCTGACCGGTAAAAGACTCAGGGCAACTGAAAATATAAGTCAATTCATTTAACTGATTAAAGATTGTGTACTCAAGGCTGCTTAATATCTTCTTCAGGCTCAAAACAAGAGGCCTCTCTTTAAAGTAAATGGAAACTGGTTGGAAAACTCTACAGATAGGAAACACTCAATGCAAAAATACCATTTGAAGTTAGTACACCAAGCTCATCATCAACTGATTTTAGTTTGTTAGGATAACAGCGAATGCCACAACGGAACTGCACTTGCAGGCCTCACGACCTTTACTTTGCTTCCACAATTTACCTATTTATTGAATTGAGCAAGTTTGTGTCCTCTAATGGCAAGTTAAAATATAGTAGAAATGTTGCTTTACGCCGCAAAATATGCTTTGTCTCAAAGTAAGTAACACCTTACAATTATTTGTCAATGCTTTTTATACGTGCTTGAAATATCGAAAAGATTGATTCTTACTTTTTAGAAATTATCTTGTTTAAAGCTATCACTAAAAAGATTAAGAAGAAAACGTATACTACCATATCGCAACGTAACGCGAAAAGGCTTTTCAAATGTGTGGGATCCTGCTTTAGCCACGCTATATTTAAAAAAATGCTTTTGCATAAAGAGCTTGATGTGTCCTAATCATTAGCTAAGAGGGAACCAAGTTAAAGGGAAGGACCTTAAGTCGTGCATTCTTTACCTGCATGCGTAGTTCTTATAAGGAAAGATACCCGACGTCTCACACGTCCCACCGTTCATGCAGTAAGTCGGTACACAGTCTATTGCCTCATCTATCATAAAAACAATCACAAGACAAGTCAAGCCTAGCAAAGCTGGTCTCACTGATGTGTCGCATCATTGAATATATCCAGGGTAACGTGTGTAACAAATCCTCCAGCAACAGGCCAATTAAAGTGTGTATTACTTGCAGATTCGGAGCAGGTTTTCTGTAATTTTCAATTTTCCCACTGTGCAGCTATCGAGACTAGCAAAGCTGGTCTCACTGATGCGTCGCCTCATTGAAATATCCAGGGTAACGTGTGTAACAAATCCTCCAGTAACGGGCCAATTAAAGTGTGGATTACGGATTCAGAGCAGCTTTTCTGTCATTTTTAATTTTCCCACAGTGCAGCTATCAGCACTTTACTTTGGAAAGATTCCAGGTGGAATATGTTCAGAATCTAGCAATTATACCTGATACAATTCGCCTACTGCAATTGAACTTGTCAGCAACCTACCCCATATTTCGGTGACTTGTTTTGCCTTCATGATGTTTATTTGTTAAATTTAAGTACGGTAAAGAACTAAAATTTAACTTGATGGCATTACGGAAATTTAAAATAAAAATTTCTCATAGGATTAGTTTTAAAGCTTCACAAGAAATACAATTTCATTTTTAAAGTGATATTTTATGTGACTGTCGTTTATTGGAAATAACTGCTGCCATAATAACAAGCATAAAGTCGTAATCTAGTATTATGTGTGTCGATTTTCACGCGGCTAACCATGCTTTAACGATTCTAAAGTGATTATTTTATACAACAGTAGTTTTTAATATCAACTTACCATCCACAAGGATCGAGTTTTGAACAATGTCAATGACTGTACTGCCATCAGTCAGTGTATCACTGCTTGCCAGCACTTGACGTAAAATGGCGTTGGACGGTGCAGCAGTTTCAAACAGTGCTACAGATCTGATGACAACACTGCCCTCCTCCATTAAAGGAACTACCACCGACAAAACGTCATTGGTTGATGGGTTTTCTTTAAGAGTCTTCAAAATCTAGGAGTAAAAAATGTCAAACATGAGCTGTGAAAAGATGTTTTACATTTTTTAACCATTACACTGCCCAAAACTGCCCAAGCGCTCTTCATTGATTAAATCCGTTAGAATACAATTAGTACAGGTGCTAATGAGTTATTACTGATAATAATCTGAGAGACAAAAGCCTAGCACAACCTGGGAAACAATGCTCTTTTAATATACTTCAAACCTTGATGTTATTAGTTACCGCCATTTTTACAATGAGATCGTGATACTGAGACCAGTGCCTGCTTCATCTTGAAACGACAGTCAGATTAGAACGCAAGACAATCAATTTTGACCATAGACATTTAACGTCGGATTGTTCAAAATCTGTGAAAATCTGTCATGTACAAATCTACCACAAATGTTCATAAGTAACCCATTTTGTATGTGAATCTTGTCAAAATCTAAAAAAATGATCGCTCTGCATTTTGTGTAATAAAATATTCAGACAAATCACAACTGACGTTGTTACAAATGTGGTTAACGTTTTATGTATTTATTTAAACATGAATGAAACTGCTGCTTCCTGACTGAATTGACCTAAAATAACGAATCCAAATAAGTGAGGGCCTATAGGAGAGTACGATATCACCGCAGGATCCAAGAAGGGTCTTGGAGTGACATTTGACATGAACATGAATATGCAATCCCACATTAGGAATGTGTCTCGTTCTGCTATGTATCACTTGTACAACATAAGTAAAATCAAACTTCTCGTACTGATTATTGTAATGCTGTTCTAGTAGGTCTCCCTCCACCGTCCCTGGCCTCTATGCAGAGGGTTCAGAATGCTGCAGCCAGGCTGCTCACTGGTACAAAAAAGTATAATCACATCACCCCCAGCTCTCATGCAATTGCACTGGTTGCCAGTCAAGTACAGGGTGATATTTAAAGTTTGTCTCTTGGCTTTTAAGTGTCTCCATGGTTGTGCTCCCAATTATTTGTGTCATCTGCTAAGTACTAGAGTTCCAACTATATTTTCTCGTTCTGCGCTGGACACGTCTCAATTACATTGCCCTAATGCCAGGCTGGTTTCTGCAGGTAAGAGAATGTTTTCCGCCTGTGGAACCAGCTTGAAATTAACCTTAGGGAGTCTACCAGTGTTCAAAGTTTTAAGTCGGGTTTGAAAAGTTTTAAGCAGGCCTTTCTTAATTCATAGGATAATGTTTTTTTTAATCGCTGGGTTTATAACGTATTTTTTTTGGTTAAATGTATTGATATATACCTTTTTAAGCAGGCTTTTTTTTTTTTTTGGCTGGGTTTATAATGTAAATAAAAAACAAAATGATTTCTAATGGCTTAATGCCAAAAAGAGTCTTTTTGGCTAATTTTTCCTCGCTGGACTATTAATGTACTTTTATGTATTGATCACGTTCACCTTTTTAAAAATATTAATTGTAATTACTTTATCTTTTTAATGTGTATAGCGCCTAAAAGCATATTATGGATTTGGGGCGCTATATAAATGTTAATTATTATTATTTTAATTATCAATGTTTTGATCCTGGCAGCACCTCTCTGGTATAGGACTTAGGTTTTTCTGGCTGAGGAAACAAGAGATATGTAATTTACTTACTGCCTTCGCAAACACGGCTGCAGTTTTATTGAATGCTTTCGACGTTGGGTTTTTGAAGGCTTCGTTGAAGTTCATACGAGCAGTAATCACGACATTCTTGGATGGGTACCCTGGAAGAAAAGAAAATCTAACGTTGTTGAGTGTCACTGGGTGCAATACATTAATCCTTTTTTTTTTTTGGAATAATTGTTTGGCACAAACTAAATGTAAGGTTATTGCTATCTATGAGACCACAGTTTTTAAGGGGTCTACTTTTTACAGTGTAATTATGGGAGAATATGCGATGGTCAGATATTTTAGTATTCTATGGAATGTCGTCTTGTACAGCAAGAGTCTATGATATGCGAGCAGATTCGGCGATTAATTATGCAAAACAACTGCGTCTTGACCTCGATGTAATAACAATAATAATAATAATAATTACAATGGGGTAATAGGGAGACTTTCCCATAGACTTGTGCACACAAATGTTCCGATTTTTAAAATGTGCCCTAACCCAATATTCCCTTGTCCTTTTCCCACGAATTTCGGTATTTTTTACTAATTAGACCACGAGCAACAAATATAACCTAATTTCGACAGCAAAATTTTGCCTCTAAAGGGGGGGCTGCACCAATAGGGAGACACCTATGTGTCTCCTTATTAAGCCCGTGTCTCCCTACTATCGACGTTTCTACGCTAACGTGTCTCCCTAATAGTACATTTGTAGGAATAACGATAATAATATAACAGGAATGATTCTTACTAATGCTTTAATGGGGTGACACTCTCGTAGACGTGCACCCAAACCTAAACTGTCACCTAACCCGAGTTAACCTGATCCCTTTCCCCACGAAATTCAGTATTTAGGCTGATTGGACGACGAGGAATCGATCCTTGTCCTAAGGGTTGTTTCAACAATAGGGCGACACCAAATTGTCGCTCCAATAAGGCCACGATTTTCGGTATGTTTACTAATTAGACCACGTAACAAATATAATCTAATTGCGACAGAAAAAAGGGGGGCTGTGACATTAGGGAGACATGTAAATGTCTCCGTAATGACCGATGCCTCCCACCGTTCGAAGAAATTACGATAACAAGTCTTCTTTATGGTACATTTAGTGGAATAAAGCGCATTACATTAACTTTTCAATGCACTTTACAACTAAAGATAGCGTTATATTACTGTTGCCTTACTGTTACTTTTCTAAATAGGTCAATAAGGAGACACGTAGTTATTTGTTTTGGTAATGGGGAGACATCAACCAAATAAGGAGACACCTTGGTGTCTCCCTATTTTTGGCCCCTATTTTATCGTCGCAATTGAGTTATTTTTGTTGCTCGTGGTCCAATAAGTAAAAATACCGAAATTCGTGTAAACAGGATTTATGGAAAATTGGGATAGGGCACATTTAAGTTGGAAAACAATTTGTGCACAAGTCTATTGGAATGTCTCAATATTGCCCCGTTGCCTTAACATTACTGTTACTTATATCATAATGAAAAGTTACTCTAAATAGCATTACCATGATACATACCACACGAAAAGTTACATTTCTATTACATTACATTTATATCACGTTACATTTATATTACGTTACATTACAATATGATTTCTTTAATCAGTTGAATTACTTACGTTGGCACTGACCAGAATCACCCTCGACAAATCCTTGGATGATATTGCAGTGGCAAGTGAATCCCGACGGATCATTGCTTGGTAAACAGTATTGGTCATTCCCACATCTGTTGCTGGAAAGACAGCGATTCTCATCTGCCAAGAAAAGAAATATCAGTGTGGGTATAAAACATGTTTAGCTTGTCACTCCATTTTTTGCCTCTAAAATTGAAGTAATGTTTGACCTCGGGAACTGCAATGCAAAGGCATAATAAGCATACTGGCATTTAGTGCATTGCTTTATACATATCATAAAATCCTTGTCCAAGACGTTTTGCAATGGAACATAACCATAGCATCTATACATATTTTTTCAAAACAATAATACGCTGCGAGTAGTCAAGGAGTCTGCACTCACATAACTCTATTCTGCTCTTACTAAGATTGCAAAAAAATATAGGTTTAAAAACCATCCACAAGAAAACCACTTGGTGATTTTCAAATTTGTAATGGTGTAAAAAAAATTACTTGTCCACAAATCTACCGGTCTGCAATACAACTGAATTTAAACCTCTATACAAAAAAATACGTATTAGCAATGATCATTCAGAAATAGAGTTGCTGATCACTTCGAGGGAATACAGCTTTTTTTCAAACTACACTAGGAAAACAAGAGGGGAAAAACTCATGTAGGTTTTACCAGCACACGTCATTCCCGAGTGCGTAAGTGGGCAGACGCACTCGCAGAACTCCGAATCAAAGGTCCCTCCATTCAAACAGCTTGACGCAGACAACTGACAACCGTCTGTAACGCCTGAAAACAAAAAGAACAGGGCACGCCTAGTAAATCATAGAGCACACCAAATTATATTCATCTTATTCAGAATGGCTAAACAGTTTTCGGAATAAGTTGTATGCTCTAGCTGCATACTGCATTCACGTGCTTGCAGGTCGGACTTTTGTGCACCATCAACATCTTTGATTGGTCAACACACCATGAAGCAGAGCTTATCGGTCTATTCTTTCCAGTTCTACATTTCTGTTCACATTCAGAAAAAGTTTTTCGAAGAAAAACATGTTAAATTTGAAGTTGCCCACAAAACACAACTGTTAAACAATTGATGGAAAACTGAACATTGGCCAAACGGAAAGGTAATTCGGGTGAACTCACAATTTATTGCATATAATGTAACCATTATAAGCACCGTTGGTACAATTTATTTTTGAATTATTTAGTGCCAATTAAGGGTAGTTATTGCTACCTTTGGTAGTAGATTCTGTAGAGGGCCTTTCTTCTGGCTGGGGTGTCGACATTTTCTCGGTTGCTGTTGTTGATTCTGTCAGAGGAAAATGTGGTAAATAATTAGTGTAATATTACCAGCAATTTTTGTTTCCCTAGTTCTGGTTCTGCATCTGTAATAAACGTTTGAGAAAAAAAAAATGCCAGTAAGTACCTTCCGTTTCGGCCAGGACCGGGGGCGCTGTACTTGCTCGTTCAGCTGGCAAGCCTGAAGTCGTTGGAGAGCCTGTGGAAGATCGTGCATAATTCCTGTTTAGCTCGAGTGACTACAACACTGCAAATGGAAACTCTCAAAGAAGAACATGACAATGCTGGTCAACAGAGCAAAAGATTATATTCAATGATTCAGAACGGCTCTTCACAGGAAGCTATCGTATACCTGGGAGCACTCCCACTTTACAGGCGACAGTCGGTCAGTCAGTCAGTCAGTCAGTCAGAGAGTTAAGTACAAAGAAGACTCTGGGACCAGAAAATATAAAACCAGCAGATATCTCTGAACATGACCACTCGTATATATTATGTATATATTTACGGTTATCCTTACTTTTAGGACCCCTTTCCTATGTAAGGTTAAAAGACTCACCAAAACAGCTGACTAAATGACACTCAAAAGTGACATTCTGATATTTATTGACACATTTGAACATTTGGCAATGACACCTCTTGAATATCAGCAGGTTTGATTTTGTAGAAAGAGGGCTGGGTTTTGATTTATGAGGGGTTAAAGACGACGATAACAAACAGAAAATAAATTTAAAAAGCAAGATGGCGAACTGCAAAAAAGGTGGGAAAGTCACATTTTCTTTGAAAGTGCTTTCAAAATTATAACTGACATGAGTTTGTCTGAAGAAAAAGGACTTCTTTAGCCTGCAAAAGTCACTTTGGTACTGGACAGTCATCTGCAAAATTCAGTTTTGAACAGAACTTGTACAAAATAGAGGTGTCCTAAAAGTAAGGATTACTATATTAACATTCCTTTTTCAAGAAACGGATTGGATGTCTTGATAATAATTTAACTATATATCCCTTTGAATTTACCATATACAGAAATCCAGAGTAAATTTTATAAAACTGGAATCATTGTCCCGCTGGCACAAAAATAACACAAGTTTTGTTGATGTGCCCTAACGTGGCGCGGCCTCTAACGTGGTGCACTTTGATTTTTCGCCTGTAGCGTCTTGCAAAAGTTTGAACTGAAATTTCACACAAAGTGAAGTTTCATCAAGCTCTAAACACTCTCGTTCATTAATCAAGACTTTATCTACCCGTTACAAAGTTAGAACAATTTATTTCGGCGTGATTTTCCGATTGTATTGTGAAGTACACAGTGAACCCTTTAAAAATGTCCCCCCCCCCAAAAAAAAAAAACAAACAAAAAAACTGACAAACTGCTAGTTGGGTACGTATTAAGTAGAAATCATAATGGTTTATCAGAATTTATCAATTTTACAGAAATTCTTAAATGCTCATTTGGATTTTTTTTACAGATTTATTTAAGTGCGCCAAGTTAGGGAACACTCAGCCGATTATGTGTCCAATTTTTGGTCACCACCTGTTTTGCATCTCGAATTAAACTTTACAACACATCTTTGTGAAAGAACAAGTTTTTGAACGTTCATTTTGACTCATGTTTTCATTCAGTTTGTCTCCGTTGCCTTGCCGTCCTTAAATCTAATAACTTAGGTGGACCTCCTTAACCCTAAAAGGGCCGGGTTATTTTGACCATCTCCCAGCCCGGGGGGGGGGGATTCCGCCCCCCGTAAGATCTCGACCATCGAGTGACGAAATTTTTGAAACTCGGTACATGCATAGAGCAACTCTTCCTAAACATACCCAAGAAATTTCATGACTATAGGTCAAAGGGTTTTGGAATTTGGCTAATTAATTATTCATATTTACGAATGGCAATTCTGCTCTGTGTACATGAGGTATATGGGAAAATTCAGTTTTCACGGCGCGTAGCGCCGGAAAACGTTTCGCTACGCGGCAACCCGTGGTCCAATTTTTATGTTTTTGGTATCAAAAGATGCGCAAAGCTCGAGGCTAAACAGTCATAACAGCTCGAGTCGCGAAAAAAAGAGGCTATTGCGGAAAATGTTGAGGGGGGGGGGCGGATTCCGCCCCCGGCCCTTTTAGGGTTAATGGCGTACCGCTACGATTGGAAATGCACATCAAGTTGTGTCCTCCTATTACTCCACTAATTTAGAATTCACCATACGAGACAAAAGTCAATCAAAGACTGACGTCTGGATTAATTTTACCAATGCATTGCTTCCCATCTTCATGCAGTAAGTATCCAGCATTGCAGCTACACGTGAAGTTCATGAGGATGTTGTGACAGTTCTGGTCGCAGCCCAGTCCGCCACCGCTGGCTGGCTGGTCTCTGTACAGCTCGCACTCATCAATATCTGCAGACAGATGCAGACAAAAAAGGGAAATTACAATCAGTCTTCAAATTCCATTTCTTGAAACCATCAATGTGGTGACATGTGCTACTCTGTGGACTCAGCACACAAATACAACCCCCATGAGTTGGGGGAGAAGACCACTGGAAGGGAAATTCGAACCCCGTTCTCATGTTGAATTATCAAGAGAACGGGGTTTCTGATGACCAGACCCAACACACTTATTAGTGAGGAGTGGATGAGGAACCTCAAGAATAAAGATGGCGGACTAAGGGCGTACCGCAACCTGGGCTTATATTCTGTGCATAAAGTTGAAAGCAACCATTCAGTGCAGGAGCAGTTTTGATAAAAAAAAACCTGTATGTGACCACACAACGGGCTTGCATGTCTTTGGCATTTTTTCTATAGCTGTTCCAGTATTTAAAGCATTTTCACCAGATCAGTAACTTCCGTTCTTTTCTTTCGTCCTTTTAATATTCGGCTGCCATCTTGAATTTTCGTTCGTAATCGGCAATCTAGTACAGGGTTTCGAAATTACTATGTTTAATGCTAATATGATACCTGTTAGTGGTCGTTTACCGGTGTTAGTCTCATTAATAAAATCCCTTTTTCTAGGTTATGGCTGCCATTCAGCCAAATTCTAAAAAAGGGGATGGGAAGGGATGCTGAGTAGGCCCTACCATAGGACTAATTGGAAGCTTTTCAGTACAGAATATCTTGAACACTATTTGGAAATGAAAGGTGCTCTTCATTGCGGCACATCGCTCCAGATTTTGCTGACCAGACAATGATTTGGGCGACGCAAACGACCAATGGTGTGACATCCCTTAACCCTAAAAGGGCCGGGCTATTTTGACCATCTCTCAGCGATGATCTCGGCCATCGAGTGACGACAAATTTATGAAACTCGGTACATGCAAAGAACAGCTTATCATAAACATACCCCCAAAAATTCATGACTATAGGTCAGAGGGTTTGGGAATTATGGCTAATTAATTATCCATAATTATGCACGAATGGTAATTCTGTTTTGTGTACACTAAAAATGGGGAAAACAGTTTTCACAGTGCGTACATGTAGCTCCGGAAATATTTCTGCTGCGCGGCAACCTCTGGTCGCGAAATTGTTTTTTTTTAATGCTATCGCAGAAAAAAAGTTGAGGGGGGGGGGGGGGGCGGCGGATTCCGCCCCGGCTCCTTTAGGGTTATCTCCACCCTGCCCCAGCATTGTCCGTGACTCTGGACAACTGTAGGCATTCCTGACTGACCTTGACACGATTTCCCGTCCCCCTCAAGTCCCGCTGGACAAGGTCCGCAGGTGCTGTTCAACGAGGGTGGATCCTCATCCACGCAATCAACATTCAGGAAACATGGGTTGTCTGCGCACGCGTCGTAGTTCTCTTCACAGAACTCTCCCGACCAGCCAGGCTCACATTGGCATAACACCACCTACACGCAATAAAACAAGCCCCATTCAACTTTGATCTCATGAACCAACATACAGTAGCAATTTTTTACGCCTTTGTTGTTCTCGAGAATTGCACTGCGTGTTTTCTAAACCTTCACTTTTCGTTTGGATCAAGATCACGAATAGTGATGATGTGATAAAACAGATCCAATAAGCCCTACACCATGACACTTTGACCAATAAACCGCCGTCCTTATTGTTCGAGATGCGTGCAAGTGTGCGTGAAGCGAGCTCGAGCATGCAGTTTGGCGCATGTGCCGTTGCCCATGCGTAGTGGCAGATCAATCTATATTGGACAGTGGTGGTTACTGTTTTACTTTTATTAAAAAAAAACCTACCCCAAATCGGTCCTGAACGATGTTCACCCCACTCGCGTACTGATCAAACAGGCAGGTGCCGTCATTCTGACAGTCACAGAGCTTCACGATAGGTTCCAGTGTGGCACTCGCTTTTCCATCTGTTGCTAGGAAGCCGATCTTCACTTTAGTCTTGTTCTCTGGTGTCCAAGAAAATCGACCTTTTGGAATACATTGAAAACAAGAAGAAGCATATTAGCTTATCTGTTGCCTGGTTCAAATCCCATATTGAAGTGGTCACCACAACCAATCACTATATGTTGGAGTATATTAGAATTTTATGAATTTGATACTGAATTTTTAAACTAAATACATTGTACAAGCTTTGAAATGAAATCAATACATTGCCTGTTTACAAACCTAAGGCTGAGATGGCTGCCCCTGGTACCATCTCAAGTAAGTCGAAAGTGACGTCATCGCCGTCAGGATCCACTGCTTCCAGTTGCAGGATGAAGTTCTTGCCCACAATAACTTCGATGGAGCCCACAAGCGTTATGTTTGGTGGGAAATTGGCTGGAAAGAATAGGGAATTTGAAAAAAAAATCTTAAAAATGCAACAGCTGGTCTCCCACCACTTTCCTTTAATACAGAGAACGTTTACGTAACACCAATAGAAGGGCGGCGACATCAGGGATGTTTTACATTGGCTTATCTAGCTCCCAGACACATTTTCCTGAAACTCAATGGTTCTTGAGTCCGGAGTGCGGAATTGTAACACATAGCAACCGATGAAAAGCAGTGTGCAAAGGAATATATGTTTTCATCGGATGACGTTATCCCGCCCACGCCTATAGCAAATAAGAGAACACAACACTAAGCAGGCTTTAAAGCTTGTATCATACCAATTTCGTGCAAGAGGTCTACAGCGCCTGTCTAAAAAAAAAAATGCTACAATCAGAAAAAAATTTGTTAAATATGAAATTTCAAAATAAGTCATTCTTACGTGGCATAATATTAACGAACAAAGACTGGGCTTTCCAATAGTGTTTGTTTGATCTTATTTGCTTTTGTCAATTCAGAGATATAATCCATTTAGTGCGATACACCAAAATCGATTTTGTGCCACTTTTATGCATGGGCAGAGTTGTTTCGAGTACTGTGCCATGCTGTCTTGAAGCTCACAAAAGATTGCTACCAGAAAGTGGCACAAACTCGATTTTTCTGTTCCGCAGTAAACTGGAGTTATCTCTGGATTGACAAAAAGCAAATGAGATGAAACAAAAAGTGTTGGAAAGCCTTGTCTGTTTTCTTTAATGTGATGCTCAAAACGACTTACTTATGTTGAGATTTAATATTGAAAAAATATCGTTTTTGATTGTACCATTTTGTTGAGACTGTCTGTATACGTAATCATCTGAGTCAAATAGTTGAGACTCAAACAGGTGTAACTTACTAGTGGCATGAGTTAGACAGTGCGTCAGTGGTTAAGGGCATTGGATTTTTGGTCTGGGGTAAAGGTGCAGGTTGTGGGTTCGAGTCCGTCCTGGGGTCATGGTGCGTGTGCCCTTAGGCAAGGCACTTTGTCACTCATTGCTCTCCCCACCTAGGAGTAAATGTGTACCTATTAGGGCAGAGATGGTTATTGTGGTTGAACTAGCTTCCTTGCGCCTAACGGGCTGCATCGAGCTGTATACTCCCCAGGGAGCTGAGATGGTATTTGGAATGTTTAATTGGCCCAATGATCAGCGGTGATAAAAAATGTAAAGCGCTTTGATCTTAGTTAAAAGTGCTATATAAGAACCCGTTATTATAATAGTATTAAACAGGTGCAACGAGAACTGTAGGCTGGCCCTCTGGGACCTGCGAACAGGTGCAACGTCAATTAAACTAGTTAATACTTCAATCAAGTGCTGTGTATATAATTATGTACTTACTCGCGATTGCCATGTTTTCCATGTTCACCTCATTGAGTGCCGATGTAGCCATACCGATGCTGGTATCATTCAGAGCCAAGGAGTCGTACAGACACACTTTGCTTGATCCGCAGACCGCTTTGGCCTCGTTGTATTTGCCCGGCTGTGCCTTGTCGATCAAATCTTGCAGGAAGTCTGGAGTGAAGTTGGGGTCGTTCAAGGAGTCATAGCTTTCATCAGGAGACTGATAGAAGAACAGAGAGTCTTCCTCCACAACTCGCCCTGAAATTATCACGCCAAAATTACACTAATTTCTCTAGAAACAGATAAAATGTTACACCAATCATACAATGACAAGCCGTCCACACTTAAAATTACATTTTTCGTGAGGGGTTTGGATGTTTTCTTACATGTTTGGCCAAATTCGAAGTAGTCCCTCTCCACCAGCTCTCCATTGTCTCCAGAGCCTGTTTGCAGAGTGCCATTACGCGTCAACACATCATTGCTTGGGTCGTCATCCCACACACCTGAGCAGATTTATCAAATCGGTTAAACTTAGCACCTTAAACCAACCTATCTAGAGTGCGTGGGAGAATTTGGGACTGTCACTAAGTAAAAACATTGTCATCTCAATTGATTCAACCCACAAAATAGTTTCAGTGATAAATTCTGACAAAATATTTTCTAGATCAGATTTATCCAGAGCAAGTGCCATTGTAAATGGGATGAACATAAATCCGTCGTGGTATGAGCCATACCTAGAATTCCTTTTGTTTTTCCTTTGAAGTCCTCGTTGAAAAGGATTGTGATGTCGGCCATGCTGTTGTTCACCCCGACGGTAAAGGTGACGTATTCAGAATACATGACGCTCACTTTGATTGGATTCTCCGCCCTCGTTACCTGAAGATTTTCAAACTGCAATCCTACGAGAAAATAATAACATAGAGCCTAATAAGAATGCATGTTCATTTTCGCATGTATTTGAGGAAGACGTGGATGAAAACAGCCTGGCATAGCCCTCAGCTGGGTTCAAATGGTGCGTACGTACAGCAGCTAAATAAACAGCAACGCCTCCAGAATTCTACAGCCGGACTAGTCATCTTCACCAAGAAAGTGTGTCAAATAACACATTTTCTTCAGTCGATTCACTGGCTGCCCGTTCGAAGACGCATAACCTTCAAAGTTCTGTTGTTGGTCTACCACGAAGTCCATGGCTCCTCATACTTACAAAACTCAATATTGGCATACCACCCCCACGCTGATCATCAGACTCCACCCTTCTTCAAGTTCCTAGATCCCAACACTCTTTGGGTGGCCACAGCTTCTCTCACGCAGGCCCCACTCTGTGGATGGAACAACCTACCCCTCTCTATCCGTCAAGCTCCCTCTTCGATCTCCTTCAAACTAGAACTCAAAACCTACCTGTTCACACTCTAATCTCCTCTTCGGCTTGTACCTTGCAAATGATATGTGTTAATTAGGACTTAGCATTTTATCAATTTTGTAGTTTGTATAATTACTCATTGTATAGCGCCATGAGCATCACTTAGTGATGGACCTGTTGCGCTTAATAAGATGCCACTGTTATTATCATTTTAGATGGAAAAGGTTACCGATAGACCAGCAGTTAAACGAAACTTGCTTTGACCGGCCCACTGCACTTTGGTGATTTTAGAGATCGGCCTTACCTTGAGCAGTGGGTGTGACAACGGTCCCATTGACAGTCGTTACCAAATCCATGGCATCATCACTCAACTTGATCTCAATCTGTATCGAATGGGAAACAAAACCGGCAAGCTGTTCAAGTGCTTGTAATTCATGTATCTGATGGGAATTTTGAAGATTTTAGATTAATCGCTTGGTTGGCTGATAATATGATGAGTGCTGTTTTTTTGTTTTGTATCGGATGCTTTCAGCAAACATATACAGAGTGCGTCAAAAAAGCGAAACCCAAATGTCGGACTATTGTTTTATTGAAGTCCTGCATGTAGCACTTTCAAAATCTAGGGTCTGAAAGCCCAATTCATAAGCTTTCTTTTAGTACAAGAATCATTCAACACACTCTTGTACTTTTCAAAAGGTGTGCGTTCTTTCAGCAATACGAAAGCGATTCACACACATCGCTACGTGATTTGTTTTTGTTTTGCTGAAAGAATACGTACCTTCTTGTGATCCGTGGACAGAACTTAAAACGGCGGTTGTGTTTAAAATTCAGTAACTTGAAATGTACATGAGTGATTTGACTGATTCTTGTACTAAAAAAAAGCTTATGTTTTGGGCTTTCATATCGTAGATTTCGAAAGTGCTACATGCAGAACTTCCCTAAAACAATGGTAATTTATGTATTTGTTGTTGTAACTGGCTGGCCCATTCAGTGGACTACACTTGTCCCCCATGGGTCCAGTAAACATAAAAAAGACCAAAAAAAAAAAACACTATTAAACTAAACACAATCAAGGTAGAAAATTTCAAGATTAAAAACAAGTGGGGCCTGCTAAATATTTTTGAAAAGAAACATATCAATTTAAATTTAAGAAAATCCACTTAAATGACTTGCCTACACATTTCAATGTTGGACCCAAAATGACAGAATATGAAATAAAAAGACAAACCTTGGAGAAATGGAGAAAACAGGCGATTAAAAAACATAATAAAAAACAGCATTAGTTTAAATTAGATTAAAAAAAGAAAAACATGTACAACATACTGAAATTGTTGGGACTTGGTATGACAAAACAGAGAATTGTAAGACATCGAGTCTACAACCCAAAACTACAAAAACTAATACAACATCCTGCTTATAACAAGCAAAATTGTAGGTCCCAAGTCTTTTTTTCTTCATTGTTTTCCATTATTGTCAATACAAGGTGTAACAAGGTAATTTGTAAAGTCCCAAAGGACTTCGTTATTAAGGTGTTCAACTGTACTTAAGCGATTTACAAAATATTTGTTTGGGAACGCAGCAATGTAAATCGATCAACATAGGCAAATCATGGAAATCAAGTCAAAAACATCTTTGGAAAGGCATTCTGTTCAAATACTTCATCTGTGTCTGCATAGAGACCTTTGCTTCTCCTGTGTACACCGCAGCGAATCCAGAGTAGACAGTAGCCTGACTAAGTTCCCCTGTCTCCGTATCCACGGCCTGTCGTGTGCGACCCTGCAGTTCAAAGACTCTTTGTCCATCGTCATCTTCGATGAGTGCTAGTGTGTATTCACCCAGACCATTGAAGGTGTACTCCAGTCCATCAAGCGTAACGACGTGGGGGTCTCCAAAACCCCAGACTTTTTAAATAAAAAAACCAGAACTGCAATAAACACTGCAATTAACAACTTATGATTAAGACTTAAACCATCGACCACTGGCTTACTGGCGCTCGCTCAACCACAGAGCTTGCAGAGGTCCGCTGGCCAGCTCAAATCTGCTTTTAGCAGCCAGTGCTACAACCAATATTTTGTTTGTTTGTTTGTTCGGAGAAAGGTTAATTTGTATGTAGGAAACATCGGAGAAAGGTTAATCTGCCCTTCACTAACGAACGTTTTATAAATAGAGAGAACAAACAATGGCGGAGAGTTCTGTTTCAGTTTTCCTGAAAGAAATTACTTCATTGCAGGAAGGTCACTCTTTCTAGGTATATTTTTGTGAGCGTCTAATGCCATGACATATAGTTTAAGGAAAACATGTTGTAACCTGACGCCTCTTCCGCGATTGTGTACAAAGTCTATGGAAATCAAGAAAATCTTCCAAGTATTTCCTAACAAAATTGGAAATGTTTCTCAGTCCCAGATTTATGTCTTATTATCAATTTTGCAATGACTGACCTTCAATGAGATGATATATGAAGAAAAAATCGCGTCAGGTTGCAAAATTGTTTCCTAGTTTAATTTCTTTTATGCCTAGGTTCCATTCTATTTGAGGTCGGAAATTCTCATTTGTTTAAGCCATGAAGAAAAGAACAGGATGGTGCCGTATACGATTGACTTCGCCGCAGCTAGACCAAAGCTAAGCCGCCAAAATTTAACCTTCAGGCCTTTCGAATGCAAGGGGCATTCAAACAAATAGTTTGAAGGGCTGTTGAAAGAATCATCTCCATGTGAATGTTGTTTACTTGTATCAAATGTTTACTGTTCATGACTTACCCCAGGCTGGTGGCCTGTACCACCTGCAAGTCATTAGAGGTCGCCATCTTCTGTACAGGTGGCAAAGAGTAGACTTCTCACAACAATAATAGCGTGGGAGTACATCTTCATCTGTTAAATGTGAAAAAGAAAACATGTCTGCAAGATCTTCGTGTTGGTTTGTTGGATTTAAAACAAAAGAAACTTTGATTTTGTGATTTTTTTTTGTAACTGGTAAACATTTTCTACACCAAAAGCTACAGGTACTTGTAATCGGACTTTTTGACAAATTTTGACAAATTTTACAAAGAAAATGTCAATAGAATATCATCACCAGGAATACCAGCCAGTGTTTTCCCAATGTTTAATTAATGTTTATTTGAATAATAAAACACATATAAACCTTAACTTTCACCAAGACTTTCAGTGTAGCATTAACGATCACTCATTGGCTGTGCTCGTAACGTAGAGGCAATCATGTAAATGAACCGTACAGATGTCCTTGCACTTCAAATCTAGATAATGCATGAACTTTGCAAGCACTTACTTTTCCACAGGTCGAAAGAGTTGGCCCTGTAAAATATAGGCCCAAGCGGATACCTCTCAAAGACAGACGCGACCCTGGCACTTCGGACGTCGTACACAAGATCCCGGCTGAACAGATTATAGCAGCACCGTGGACCGGGGATCCAAGAAACCTGGAAGAGCCTGACGTAGCAAACGGCAGCTGTAGACAGAAGTGATTTTACAAACATTTATTATATTAAAGAACACTTTTGACAGATTGCACCCTTTTGGGCTTGAAAACGCATTTAACAAGAGGGAGGCAGTAGATGATATCTCACACACAACCTTATATAAGAGCCACCTACACAATCTTGCTGGCTATAGAGACAACAATATGTTTGGAAGTTGGGAGTCAGTGGAGAGTTAGCTGGAGAGTAAGAGACCCCGGGGCAAAGCACGTTCCCCGCCCTAAGTCGGAAGCAGCTGATAGACTGGTAGCGTAGATATACAGGAACGATTCAAAAACCTTGACTTGATATAACGATCGATCCTTTTGTGACCAGGGGAACACAGGATCTTCAAGTTTAGATGGAAAATGTACTGTTTTATTTCTCCTCAGTGGCCGCATGGCAGCAAAGCGCAGCCAGCGCTGTAAAACTTTCTTTAAATTAAAAGACTTTTATAACATGGGTGTGCTCTCGTTGGTGGCTAATACAAGACTGACCTGAAGAAAGCTAAACCACAGGATGTTGGCCAGTGCCTCACATTCCTGGGCAAACCACACAGGGATTATGAATAAACAGAGAAGGGGGTGATAAAACAAAGTAACTACTGTAGAAAACCTAGAGTCTAATGAATAATGAATAGGGTACATGTAGTCAGGCCTGGAGGTAATTACTTTTCCAGAAACTTGGAATGTGTGGCTGACCCACCCAGGGCCAAAGGACAGGTTTTCGCATGGTGGTTCTTAATAAATGAACAAAAATATAACATGTACATAAAACAATGTAGATAATAATAATTTCAATACTTGGAAAATAGGTGAACATAAAAACAATCCAAAACTTGTGAAAAAGAATCCCACGCATTGACTAATTGGGATATAAAATATTAAGAAAACTTTCAGTAGAAATAAGAAAAAACAAAGGTGCCAAAAAAGATAACATTGAAATATGCTTCAAATATTTCACCGGTTACATTTCTCCACTGCTAAATTGTTGGGTTCCACACCAACACCATGTGTGAAAATTATTTTCTTCCGTGTAAAAATGTGCATAAAAACAATCAGAATGGATGAAGTAAACTAAAGACTAAATATAATTCAAGTAATTGGTAAAACTACAAACTAGTTAACATAATTAAAAATAAGAAAACGAAAGCAAGATAAATCCAATTTGCAAATTTGATGTTATTTTGAAGAACTATAATTATGGGCACCTGATGGAGTCCTGAATATTTTTCCTGCATTATGAAGGGCGGAGTTAAATGTTCAGTGTTCACGTGGGACGGTGTCTCCACTGCTTGTCCAGGTCCTGGGTTTGGATGACGGGTTGACTGCATGCAAAGAGATGGGGTTACTCATGTACTCTCATATCATGGGGATGGGGTCTCCACTGCTTGTGAGTGTCCTGGGCTGTGTTGAAGACTGGGCTGGATCATGCATCAGAAACAGGGGGTAGCAGCAAACATCAAGATGGGTATTAAACAGCGCACCTCTCAGTTCTCTCTCTGAATGCTATGGCGAGTATCAGCGAAGTATCAGCTTCCCAAGGAGGGAATTTTGAGACAGTTAAATAGTGTAGATGTTGGGGCCCTGAAGTACCTCTCAGGTAGACCCAAGCTAAATGACTGCAAAAGTTGATCCCTTGACGGGTCAGTTCAACCTTTAGGTGCACCCCCATGTAGATGGTTCCCAACACTAACCGTACCTAGCTGCCTCATCACCGCTTGCTGCAGTTGTGCTTAAAACTCCACACTCCAGCCATCTCTCCATCGACGTTCTGAGCCAGGTTGCTGTCCAAACAATGGGGGCAGGATGACGCAAGCTGCATCACATGGCGATGTCTGGGCCCCGAACTACTTCTCAGGTAGACCCAAGCTACACGGCTGCCAAAGCTGAATCCCTTGACGGGCTGGTTCAGCTTCAATGCACCCTCCGTGTAGATGGTTCCAGACATCCACACTTGTCCCCACTGCACTGGGCGTCGCTCTCCATCCAGCTTTCTGCTGCATCTCTTCTTCCATCATGATGATGATTTTCTGACTCTCTTCCACTTCCAGCACTTGGTTTCTCTCTGCAGTGGTCCCCATGCTTCAATTGAAAGTCTCGACGGTGCTTTATCAATGATCATGTCCCTGACATTTCTCCATCACTGCAGCGCTGGCCACAGTGCTAGCTAGCCACTGAAAAACAATAAAACTTGATCCTGTCTACGACGCTTGTGACCAGGGGAACACAGGATCTTCAAGTTTAGATGGAAAATGTACTGTTTTATTTCTCCTCAGTGGCCGCATGGCAGCAAAGCGCAGCCAGCGCTGTAAAACTTTCTTTAAATTAAAAGACTTTTATAACATGGGTGTGCTCTCGTTGGTGGCTAATACAAGACTGACCTGAAGAAAGCTAAACCACAGGATGTTGGCCAGTGCCTCACATTCCTGGGCAAACCACACAGGGATTATGAATAAACAGAGAAGGGGGTGATAAAACAAAGTAACTACTGTAGGAAACCTAGAGTCTAATGAATAATGAATAGGGTACATGTAGTCAGGCCTGGAGGTAATTACTTTTCCAGAAACTTGGAATGTGTGGCTGACCCACCCAGGGCCAAAGGACAGGTTTTCGCATGGTGGTTCTTAATAAATGAACAAAAATATAACATGTACATAAAACAATGTAGATAATAATAATTTCAATACTTGGAAAATAGGTGAACATAAAAACAATCCAAAACTTGTGAAAAAGAATCCCACGCATTGACTAATTGGGATATAAAATATTAAGAAAACTTTCAGTAGAAATAAGAAAAAACAAAGGTGCCAAAAAAGATAACATTGAAATATGCTTCAAATATTTCACCGGTTACACTTTCTTCTGTGCACATCCAATAAAGATATTGACGCACAACAAGCCAGGAAGCGGCTCTGAATGGCCGTGTTTTATCTCGTAAGGAAGATTGTTAAAGCTAACTTTTCACACAAATTCCAGGTGAAAACGCACGCATTCTGTGTAATTACTTGGAAAATGAATCTGGGGGTACAAATAATTGGTCCTAAAAATCGAAATCTTGGAGCAATTGTTGTTGTCATTCAAATGCAATTAGGCCACATGATTAAGACTGAATCTAGGTTAGGACCTGATATTGCACAGTGAGTTGTCACTCACGTGAGATGTATTTTAATGTGGCGCCTGTCTTTGTTGACAATTTGGCTCAGAACAAATCAATACAAACTCTACAGATGTTTCTTCTCTACAGACGTTTCTTCCATTTGAGAAAAAAATGCTCGCTTTCTTTGTTTACAAGACTTCAAAAATAACATAACATTTTACAATAGGTAACTTACGATATCCTGAATTTCCATCAGCGGGCAAGACGACTGATCGCGAGACCTCAGTGTATCTCCAATCAAATCTGGCGTTCCACAGACTGCATGGGCACGTGTCTGCGAACGGAGGATAGTGGATGGCAAATAGTGGGTACGGTTCCTGGCGGTGATACCAATTGTGGCAGGACAAACGCGGATTGACAAAACCGTCCGGGAGGCTGTCGAGTCGGTAGACCCAGCGTCCTGTCTTCCCTGTGTTGCCCACTATGCCACCGGGGCGGAACCGTGATTCATCGGGTATGTCTACATACACAGTTTCGCCAAAGACTCCGGAGGTGAAGCCCTGGATGACGTTCTTGTTGAGTAACAACTTAGCGTCCCAGTTCATGCCGCAGGGATCGTAATTGAAGACGACGAAAGCGCGGACTCCGTCAGTCACAAGCAAAGCTTGGAAGGTATTCGTCTCCTATTGAACAAAAACAAATCATGTCGCACTCATAATATGCTAGTTGTATTAAACAAATCCATACATTTGATTTAAAAGCAAAAATCAGTTTCAGGACAGGTCTTCATTGTAACCAAAACCCATCGCAACTTCCAAGTGAAACTGTAAAAAGACATCAACCACAAGAAATGTTATTCTTTGCTTTGCTTAAATAAACCCTTTCATGTACTGATTAACAAGTGCACATAAGTAAAAACTCCACCATGGTCTGTGCTCAAACAATTCGCGGTACTCAACCACGAGATAAACAGCTGCTGAATTGTATAAGATATCTGTATCAAAACGTGTTCAAGGTGTCAATCCTCTTCCATTATGCATCTGACTTTGGCCTTAAACGTTATCGAAATATTACATTTCTTATAATGTTGGAAGACTTACTTTTGAGGGTGATATGGCCTTTACATTTCTCCAGGTGATAGACAGAGCCCAGTTTGCTGAAAAACCACTGTAGTAGGCTGAAACTATGAGACTGACAACATCCAGCATGTTCTGGTTGACATTTGGATCATACTGATCGTGCACCTGCCGAGCAAAAGTTGGAATATAATGGTGAGCCTGGCCCCAATATACTTAAACATTGTACAAATTGTGATAAAAGCATCAAACTTCGCACGATGGTTCCTCATGCAATGAAGGAAATTTTCAGATCGTAAATGCAATTTGATGTCTGACCTCTGGTGACCTCTAAGAGGTCAATGAACTTTACAATAAATTGTGTTCTTTAAAACTTCACTTTCTTATGACCCATGTCATATGTCATACGTCATCATATAATGAAAAATAATGATCAGATGTGGGAACAATTCATATCTGACCTCTGGTGACCTTTGAGAGGTCAATGACTTTTTAAACCTGTTCATAGATTTGTTAAAGATTTATTCTTTAAGCCCCATTTTTTTTTCACGATTCATGTCTAAATGAAAGGTGTTCGTGCTATAAAGAGAATTTTAATATATAGGTCATTTCATATTCAACCTCCGGTGACCTTACGAGAGATCATGACCTTTGCAAAACCATGGCCGACTTATGGATCTTAATGAGAGTTACACAATTGTAAATGCCACTTTTTCATGACCCAAGTCTAAAACTTGACTCGTTCAATGAAAAGAATTCAAAAGAGGTCAATGAACTTTGTTCACCTTACTTGCCGTTATTTATCATATTTATTAGTCAAAACTCCATTTTTATCGTGCCAAAGAACGGTATTGCACCTATTAGTTTACAGTCATTTTATGAATTCAGACCCCACAAACAATTTTGAGGTGACCTCTGACCTCGTTTCTCCTTGTTTTATTGGCAGACGCAATATAATGAGATTGAAATAAAAATCTGTGCGGGTCTGTTTTGTAACGGAACATGTACATATGCCAAGTAATATTTACTCTTGTGTACTTATTACACCATGCCTTATCCAGATGGACTTGCATAGCCACGTAACCAAGCCCAAAGCTTCAATTTTGGGAGCTTTATTGTATGACAACAAGTCGAAATTGAGTGCGCGCAGCATGAAAAGAGTAACGAAATAGCATCACGCGTGGCTGGAAATGAACTCTTTCTTTGTATGTGTATGTGTTATTTATGTGGAATTTTGAAAGATGTACATTTGTGACTGGTATTAACATTGGTTTTTTTTTTTTGGCAGTATCTGTTTTGTCTTTTTGTCCGTGTGTCCAGTGCAGGTCCATGAAGAAGGAGATGAAGAAGAAGAGAGAGTGATATGCTTGTCCGATGTGCCGCGTATAGTCTTTCGCATCTGTGTCTGTCCTTATACGAAGGAACATTGAGATCAGAGGTCATGCAAAAAATTCTTTAGCGTCTGACTTCATCACAGTCATGTTGTAGAATCATTTTTGAAATGCACTCATGTTGCTCTAACTAGACTTCGGTCATGAAAAAAAAAGGTGTTTGGAGATTAGACGTGATAAATAACGGCAATCAGGCAATACAAGTTCATTGACATCGCAAACATCATCAGAGGTCAAATATGAAAGTTCTATATATCTGAACATTCATATCATGGCAAGACGACCCACAATTTAGATATGGGTAATGTGGTGTTTTGAACAGTTAATCCTCTTTTTATCTATAAATAGGATTTGTAAAACTCATTGACCTCTGCAAGGTCATCAGAGGTCAATTGTGATTTTTTTCACAATTGACAATCGTTATTTACAATGTATGAAGACTATAAATACTTCGTCATGTGAAAGTAATGTTTTCAAGAACAATATATATAGAGTACTCAAAGGTTATTGACCCCTCAAAGGTCACCAGGGGTCAGATATGAAATGCCTCCATGTCTGAAATTTTGTTGTCATGGTGTGAAGACCTCACATACCAAGTTTTATGCTGTTATCACAAAATGCACAATTCTGTCCCTATGCCCCACCACTTGTATGAAAAAATAAACACTGGTGCCGGATGACCAGATTAATGGGTTTATTTACGTCTAGACAAGGCGAACAAAATGTATCTCAGATCTAATGAGCGCAAACTGCAACTGTTTAACTTTGTCTCTGTAGATGTAAAATGTCACAAGGATTTCTTTTTACCAGTAGACCTTCAAACTCGAAAAAATTACGCAATCCACCGATTGAAGTGAATATATTAAAGAAATAATTTTTAAATGCGGCTACAGTCATGTGAAATGTCATGGCCTAGCGGTTAAGAGCACCGGACTGTGGCTTTGGTGTTTCAGAGGAAAACAAAGGCGTGGGTTCGAACCAGGAAAACAAAGGCGTGGGTTCGAACCCGGGCCCGGACACTTGTGCCCGTAAGCAAGGCACTTATCCATTATTGCTTCGTCCTTCGGATGGGTTGTAAAGCCGGAGGTCCCGCGTGTTGTGTAATGCAATGCACGTAAAAGAACCCAGTAACACTTATCGCTAAGAGAAGGGGTTTGCCCGGTGTTTCTGGCCTCCTAGTCATACTCCCTTGTGACAGGAGAAGAACCAACCAAGTACCAAGTAGAAGATTTCCCTTTATTAAACTATAACGATATAATTAAAACAATAATTAAAACAAACCAGTTTGGCAAACTGAATTCAGCAAAATATAATCATTTACAACGATAAGTGGGAGACGTACCTGCCAAAACACATTATCTGTGGCAGTGAAGGCGTTAGCTCTGACGTCCGCCCAAAACGGCGCTATCATCGCCCTGTCACCGGGGAAAGTTTTACCCCGCGGACTGGGGAACGCTCGTTTATCAAGGCTTTGGTCGTTGGACAGGACAATCACTCCATTGTCAGTAAACTGCAGAAAGAAAGGATGTATATATTCACATTGAAGCATAAAAACGAGAAGTAGTGTTGAAGAGCCCATGTCATGAATTTTCCGTGGGAACATATTCTGTGAAATCTTTTCTTCCTCTGAAGTGTATGTTGACTTTCTTTTTTGATTTATTTTATTGAAAAGCGCATTTCTTTTAACAGTTATAATTTTCCCAGTTTTTCCAGACAAACGAGGGCGCTGTTGCTGTGATGTCGTTTCAGGGAGACAATATGTGCTGTTCAAGGCTTTCTGTTCAAATTGTGAACCCAGTCATTGGAAACCCTTTTTATTGGAAAATGTGCTCAATGGTGTACTGTCATGTACCCAACAACAGCGAATTAACAAAGACTTCTAAAACATATAACACATTCTGGCAATTTATTTTTGTGCTGAAATGGATGTAGCATTAAGGTTTCTGCCTGAATTGACTTCACAATTTTGCTTATGAATATGCAAATTCTCTTGAGCATAAGATCAAAAAAAAAATATCAAAATGAAATAAGGTTAAAAGGGACAAAAAAGGTGGTTTTACAAAGACAGTATTAAAAAAATAAATCACATGGACCCTTTAATGTCAATAATGTGTAGCGGGTCTTTCTTGCAAAAACTCAGCATCAATAGTCAGCATCAAAGAGCGCACAAAATCAGCTGAGCATGGTAAAAGATCAGGACATGAATGTTATTAATGATGAAGTGCAACGTACCGCGTCACGACGTGATCAATATGTGACTTTCCAGGATGTTAACTCAAGGGAAAAAAGGTGTCTTGCGATTGATGATGTTAAAATACTGCAAGTGAGACTTACGCAATCCCCCTTGCGCAAATCCCAGTGTCCCTAACCAAAATGGAAGATTAGTATTGTTTTAGCAATACTGAGTTTGACCTTCGACCTGTGGGTCCCAAAATTAACAGGCTTCTTGAGACTATCAAAAACAAGCCACAAACAAAATTTCAGTTCCTAAGTAAAGCATTTCTCAAGTTATCGCGTTGACAACATTTCTTTTGTTTTATGAATAGTGACCTTGACCTTTGACTTGTCGGCACCCAAATCAACAGGTTTCTTATTGTCTTTTGTATACTCACGTATAGCTTTTCGTAAAGCTTGCTGCCGAAGGGAAAGAAGTTTGGTGGATAGATGGTAGGTGATATCAGATCCTTTGCTGAGCGTGGCTGCAAGATAAATACACAAGGAGCCGATGCCAAATCAAAATTCACAAGTCATCATAATTCTATCACAAGTCGTGAGCCCATAAACTGCGACAAGGAATTCCTCTGCCTATTAACTAATATTGTGACCTGACTGATTTGATTTCTGTTAACTCGTGACTGGCTAGATCACATATGTGATGGTTTGATGACATTCTTATAATGGCCTACTGACATGTGCCATTGCAGGCTACTTTCTGCAGGAATCACACGCAACTTTTATATGCAGTCAACCAACACCACACTTTTAACACAGGTACAACAAAGTTATACTTGAAACACTGACAGCATTGTAAAGCCTTAATTTTACTTTCGTGCTTTCTGAGCATCATGTCCAAGTTAATACCCGGATCAATACATTTGGGCAGACTCCTTTTTGTTTTGTTTTAAACATGCATCTCAAAACTTACCCCTTGCCGTTTCCTTGACAACAGGGAGTCTCCAATTTCTTCTCCAAATGGGACGAGATTGCCCTCTATAAAAACCAACAAGAAAAACTTGACAATCACTACCCAATGCACAGTGACATGTCCTATCTCAAGAGCGTGGAACACTCTGGCTCATTGTCCAGTGTCAAACTCATTTGCCACAACATGTGGGTTTTGAACCCATATGTTACAACCCGTGTTTACCACGGCACTAGATTGTGCTTGTGTCCATGGGCAAGACACTTAACTATATTTATCTCTTTACACTAAGCAGAATAACCGAGTGCCTTTGTTGATCGAGATCAGATCGCGCAGATCGCCAAGTGCTGAATACAGGGGTACTGATTGTGAAGCGATTTGATCCATCTAAAATAAATTCTCAAAACAACACATTTTAAAACTTGGTACTTATCAATGTGTGAAAAAAATATCTTTTACAATCAAAGTTTATTTTCAGATGAATTGGAATAACTAAAAGATCTCTCCAAAATTCTAACTCAGTTCAGGGCAGAACTAGTGGCCTAAGCTCTAGCATCAGATTCGGTGCGAGGCTATACATTGTATTGATGTTCTGCACTTGTTTCAAGAGAAGAGACTGACTGGAAGGTGCTATCGTAACTACAGGCTGAGTAAAAAAAAAAGCGAAACCCAAAATGTCGCGACTATTATTCTAGTAAAGTTCTGCATGTAGCACTTTCAAAATCTAGGATATTAAAGCCCACGTCTTAAGCATTCTTTTAGTACAAGAATCATTGGAATCACTTATGTATTTTTCCAGTTACGGAATTTTAAACACAACCACCGTTTTTAAGTTTTGTCCACGGAGCAACACAAAAACAATTCACACACATCCCTAGGTGGTTTGTTTCCTTTTTTTGCTGAAAGAACATTTACCGTTTTGTGATCCGTTGACAGAACTTTAAAACGGTGGTTGTGTTTAAAATTTTGTAACTTAAAAAGTACATGACAGATTTGAATGATTCTTGTACTAAAAGAAGGCTTATGAATTGGGCTTTTAAATCATGTATATTTTGAAAGTGTTACATGTAGAACTTCACTTAAACAATGGTCCCGACGTTTTTTTTTACTCACCCTGTACTGTGCTTTTACATTTAGCGTGTTTTAATTTGATCTCAGTGTTCGCTTCGGGAAATAAATTAGCGAGAGTGCCACGAGGCGCAACTTTGAGGGAACTCTCACGTCAAGACATATCTTTCCATGCTTTTTGCGGCCCAAAAATTAGGAATGCATGAAGTTAGGTAGTTTTTGCTTTCAGTGAAATCATAATGAACATACATTGTATTGTAATAATACAACTTTCGAGTACGGTAGCAAAACCTGAGCATGGCCGCAAAACCTTTAGCAGGGTAGACCGCCTCCCCCCACCCCTAAAAAAAAACCCTCGGGAGAACACTGTCTTACCCATGACAATGAACGTGAAGTCCTTTGACTCTGAACACCCAACATCATTGACAGCACAGCATGTGATGGTATGTGGCCCTACACCAAATACACCTCCTGCAATACCGACACCAACGCCATCACCAGAATCTGTGCAATCGATGGTGACTTCACCAGCGTCCATGGCTTGAACCTCGGTCCATGTCACTGTAGATGTGTTCATGCCTGGATCCGTGCACTGATCACCGACTGCCGGTACTGTCAGAGACGGGAAATCTATACGGGAACAAATGATCAAGATTGTACCTTTGCCGCATCACAAGGAAACTGCTCTTCTCAAACATCTCCAAACCTTTATTTTCCTTGTTTTAGACACTCGCAATTATTTCAACGAATATCGAAAAAAAATATTGAAAAAGTTTCGAGCAACTACGTCTTTTGCAGTAACTTGGAACGATTCAAGTGCTTAGACAGTCAGAAGATTAACACGTAATAATGGGAACCTGCGCGGAGTACCTGTCTGAAACTCGTACCAAAAAAAAAATACAAACATGCTCATCATAATTATGAATGAAAGGTTTGTGAAAACACGCATGTGCGAATAATTTATCAACTAAGCAAATGGTTCTGAAAAAAGCAGAGGTTTAAACTCGACATTCCGGTCAGTATGCTCTGACCGTTGTCACTCTTTTGAAGATGGTCTGGGCATACTGACCGGAACGTCAAATGTATATCTCTGGTTCTTTTCAGAACCATCCTCTTAGTTGAGAAACTATTCGTATTTTGATGTTTCCGCAAACCTTTCATTCATTAGTATCTCCACCATGCAAAGCCACACATCTTACTTATGCTCATCATAATGTTAACGTGGCATATACTGATGACGTGCGGGCAATGATGGTTCTTTAATTGATGATGGTGGTGTGGGGAGAGTGGTGATGGTTAAGACGGGGATGATGGCAATGATGATGATCACAATGACAAAGGTGGGTAGGTTGATGGAGATGATGTCGCATTTTATACAACACCTGAATAAATCCCAGTCATCTTATTGGTGGATCGTTTATCACATGTCATTGAATTATTCGAACCAACGCACGGCGCGCGCGTGGCGCACAGTGCAATGGAAGTTCTATTGCACTGTGAATAGAACTTCCATTGCACGGTGCCACTGCTGCTGGTGGCACTGTTTTAAATCGAGAAAAATTGATCCTGTCCAACAGTTCGCATTAATATAAATATGACATACTTGTCGAACTTTTACACAGTTTTGTCCTGATTAAACTGGCTATTAAAAGTCAACCAATCAGATGACAAGGATTTATTCAGGTGTTATATAAAACAAATAATGAATGTTTCACGTTCGTGCAACGGAAAGAATCATTTCATTCGGTGACAGATGAAATGTTCCTCATCTGTCACCTCATGAAATGATTCTTACCATTGCACTCTCAAACATTCATTATTTGTATAAAGTCGGAGTTTTTGATGATGTTAACATTAATATTAATGATGACAAGGTGATGAAGAAGATCACGACAATCATATTGATCGTGATTATAATGAAGATAATAATGTTGACTATTATTAAATTGAAGGAATGTGATGGCCCTTATCCACTTTAGGAAGTTGGAGATGGAATTAATATTGTTATGACATGAGCTCTAAAAAAAAAGGACAAATTACCTGAAACACTGAAAGAGATCAGGCAGTCTGGGAAGGCATTAGTTGCCGAGGAGCAGACCACATGGTGCATCCCAACACCAAACACACCCCCGGTAGTCCCCACAGTGGCTCCGTCCAAGGAATCTCTGCAAGTTACGTCGGAGCTAGTACCCGGGGGGCCAAGCGTCCAACTGATTTGCGCGGACGACTGTCTGTCGGCAAGACAGCGATTGTCCACTTCAGGAAACTGCAGAGTGTTACTGTCTGAAAAATAAACATCGAAAAAACCGATGACCCTGTCTCCCTCTCTGGCTGAGAATTTTAGCTACGCCATCACAGTGTTCAAAATCAATCAAGTGACTGTTTTAACAGTTACAAATTCCCTGGTGAATTTAATATGGCCATGCTTTGACTGGAGGTGGTTGATAGTCCTTCTGTATCAACAAGTTACCTCTTTTGTCTGTTGATGGAATTTGACCGCAGTGTTAGCACGAATGTGGTTTGACTGTTTTTTTTCTAGCCTGTTTTTTTTACTAGCCATACCAATCCATGGAGAGGAGGTAGAAGAAGTTATGACTAAAGGCAAATATTTTATTAATTGAAAGAGGTTGATTGGATGCAAACATTGTACCCTAATGGATTTGCCTGTTAGGACTCCCAATTATTGGTTCATATTCACAGTCATTCTTATTTTTCTACCTAACATCAGATTTGGACAATAAAGCTTACCGCTGTCACAGCGTGGCCCGGAGTGCCCAGGATCGCAATGATCGACATCTGTGCAGTTTGAATATGGTTCGCCTGGTCCCGTACATTCAACTCCCTCAGCGGATTCTGTTTACATAACATTAAACACAATAACCATGGCAGTGCAGGAACTTAAAAAACAGTGGGAACGGATCTGCGACATATAGCCAGAATCCTATTCCTTTATATGACCTTTAGTGTAAAATTGTACAAAAAGTGTACCTTTCTATTACGTTTTTGGGGTTTATTTCATGCTAACTAAACGTTTCAGGTTCAAAAGCACTGGAGTGATATTATCCTTTTACAGTCGACTTTCATTATAAAGAGCACTTAATAAAGAGGTTCTACTTATAAAGAGCAAATTCTGAGGTCCCAAATCTCAGGTTCCCTTTTTTTGTTTCTTTGTTTCGCTGTCCTTTTATAACAACATTCCTGTTATAAAGAGGTAATTTGGCTAGTCCCATCGACCTTGTTATAACGAGAGTCGACTGTAACAATAATGCTTTCACAGCACTTTATACCAAAGGTCTCAAAGCGCTATACAATTATTACCCCTGCTCAACAGGCCATTAGTCCAGTTTTTGCAGCAGCTCGCGATCAGCATAATATGGTCTCTATTTTCACAGGTATCCATTTCTACTCCTGGGTGGAGAGAGGCAATTGTGGTAAAGTGTCTTGCCCAAGAACACAATCACAATGTTCCCCGTCAGGGTTCGAACTCACGCATATATACAGCAAGTGAGTCGAACACTGTAACCGTTGGGCCACAGCGCTCCTAGGAAAGAGCTTCATGGCATAATTTTTTTTATGTAAAAAACACGCCTTCGTTGCGAAGTGTACAATTTTGCTTGAGTGTCTAGTGGTCAGCCATGACAGAGCAGCTCTGATCAAAACGGATGTCGTCCTGACCACCTTACTACTATCTTCATTTTTTTCAATCTACAAATAAAAGTCCTCTCCCAAACCTTCGCAGTGGAGCAACCCTGACTTTAAAAAGCTTTCCACAAAACATTATTTTGGTTTGGATCTTTCCTGCAGGTTTTCTATTGAAATATTTTTCTGATTGAAATGATTTATCTTTTTTTTTTTAACTTACGAGAACAGTCATGGCCGCAGTTTCCATAGAAACAAGTGCAGTCGAGCCCTTCGTTTGACGTACAGATGCAGTTTGGTGGATATCCGGTTGCTTCACAGAATGTTCCATCTGTTGTAATGCAATAACCACAACGTTTACATGTACACTCTGACAACTATTTTCACAGGGTAGTAGGACACACCCTTTCTTCACTAGGAGAAAGGTTTTCCTCATTAAATCTGTCTGTCCTTTTCCGGGTAATTACCAACGCTTCTACTTGCCTTGCAGTCTATTACATGTGAACAGATTTGCAGATTGGGCAAGACAACCGCCTCTTGAGCTCTACCTTTTGACCAATCAGCGAGCGCTTTCGATATTGGGTCTTCGGTCATTCACCCGTTGCACGTCATAGACAATGGGTAGCAAAAAAACCCCAAAAAACCGTTGACACGCGCTCTGTATCATGTTACGTGCAAACGCGCCCGGCTGTTGTTGTATTACAAAACACTGCATTCGAATTGAACAATCAAACCATTTTAGTCCTGATTTGGGAATAAAATGCCGTCACGATTGAGTTAAGTCGACTTCGATTGGCTGGCGCGTGGCTTGCATTATATTTGCATGTCTAGACATATCAGACGCTATACAGGAGACTTGCTGCGAGTATAACGGTGATACTCAGGCTACTTGACTTGAAGGTCTTGTAAATTCCTTTCTCAATGATTCCATATTTTCCGGGTAATTAATTGCTTCTTACAAGCCTTCATGTCTTCGTAACTCTAACACTGCTCTCAGACCTTTTAATTCCTTTTTATACATTTGGTTACTGTATCCTTTTACATGATATGAAATATTGCACACATCAAGCTGCACCTACCGGAAACTTCTGCCACCGTCACGTATGTATCACAGTCTGCAGCGTAGGAATTGTCAGTAGCGGTGTAGCGCACCATGTGAGGTGATGCTCCCAGACTGAGAGTCGTGGTGTCGCCCACCTCGTATATCGAGCCGCCAATGTTTATGCTGATGGCATACTGGCCGGAGTTGTCGGATGCAGACTGGACGTCGGGCAAGGAGACCGTTGAGTAGCTCTTCCTGCAGTCCGTGTAGACTGTGAAGTCGGCAGGGCAAGTGATGCTGGGCGGTTCCACATCTGGGAATGACCGTAAAAATCAAATATTTTTTTCGAATATTTAACTTCAGGTTAATTCAGTCAGAAATAGTCAGTTTGTAGCAGTGTTATATCTTAAAACATGATTAAATATAATTGTACCCAACATAATTAAAAAGGGAACAATTTATGTATATGTTGTACAAATGTTGAAAAATTTAGAAATATCAGATTTGATCGCTGACTGTTATTTATCAATGCCTGCATTACAGAATGTTTCTGGAGTTTGATATCCACCACCCTATCTTCAGATTACAAGTACGTTGGAATGCAATTTATTCTTTTTCGTTTACAAAGAAACCATACGATTGGGAAAAGTAAACACGGTGTTCAAGTTACCTGTGCAATACACGCCGTTTCCTGCATATCCAGGTCTACAGGTGCAAGTGAAGCTTTCGAAGGTATCATTGCAGATCGCATTGTCGTCGCAGTTGTGCAACGGCGCGTCCGGGTTACATTCATCGACAGCTACAGGATGAATGAAGCACAAGACAAAATTGAAAAACTCCCGCCACTAAATAACTTTACACTGTAACCACTGTAAGAATTTGAAATGTGAAAAAAACCGCAGACCTAAAAGTAGTGAAACGTGTTTCATACGTGGTTTCACCACATATTTGTAATAGAAATTTCAGTTTGCAGGACAGCCGTGTTGATTGGTTTAACCATGTTCAGAAAGAAAACGCCTTGCACAATTGTCACACAGACCACTTGTACAAGTGGCCTTGTGACAAACAGCACAGTCGCTGTGCTAAGTAATCATGTGCTTGGGTAGTGTATACCCTTCACTTAATCAACCCACTCTATGCGGACGTGGTTGACACTATCAGTACACCATCTGGAATAGTTTAACCCCATATTATTAAACACCCTCCTGTTCACTTGGCCTGATTTAAGGTAAAGCACGCGCGCTGTTGTATTTTTAAGACATTCGCATCAATATGTGCATACGTAATATGCCATTCTTTATCAATATCTTTGCTGATTATAACTTTAAAATGCCTCTCCAATTAGCTAACTGCCTCTGACCTGGTTGAGCGGTAGTAGTTGGGATCATTGCCCCCTGGCAATGCTCAATGTAGTCTGAACAGCAGTCTCCTGTCAGTTCGCACGCAGCGTCGCACCAACAATCTCCGGTCCGAGGACCGTCTAAAAAGCACCGACCGACACAGCTATCTATGGAGGAAAAGAAGACAAATATATGAAGGTCATAGTGTGGGCACAAAGAATCATCTAAGAAAAATACTTTTCTCGGTCAAATCATAAAAAACCGTATTTTATCCATGGATGTACGTAAGAAAATCCAAATTCAGCAACTCTCTATGACTGTGGAATCATTTGCGCAGCGTATAATTTCAATACTCGCTGTCCATCAACAGATGTGTGGACTACATATTCAGTTTTCTTCCAATCTTCCATTGAATAAAAACCCTGTTGTACTGATCATTTGCCAAGAGCTTTAGTAGCTATCACAACCTTTGGTTTAAGTGACAAAACGAGTAATTGAGAAGTCAGTGCAAAAATCATATTGGGCTGGTACACCATGGTGTATTAATTAGAAAATCAATTCTCACTGTTCATTGCGAATTATCAGGAAATTAAGAAACAATTCGTAAGCTGTCGATTCCTCTCCTATCTTCCTCTTTATCGCACTTCACATTTATCTTATGAAGAGTGTGGCCTAGTGGTTAGGATTTGTGAATCCAGCTGCTGGCCATATGTTTTGTCCTCGGGCAAGCCATCCCCCCCCACCCCCCTTGCCACTTTCCACACAGGAGTATAAATGGGTACCGGCATTAGCTGGGGAGTAACCTACGATGGACTAGCATCCCATCAAGGCGGTACAGAAATATTTTCCCTTTTTTATCATTAACTTTATCCTTGTGAACTACATTGATTTGAATATTATTTACCTTTTTAATTAAAAAGAACACCCACATGATTTCCGCTTAACATAGGCCTACCGCAATTTTGTTCATCAATGTCGTCAAAACAGTCCAGTTGACCGTCACATCGCCAACTGCCATCAATGCAGACAGAGTGACCGCAGTCGAAGTTGCGCCACGAACATGGTAGGGTGTCTAAAATAAAGAAAGGAACATGGAATGGACCGTTATAGGCATAATGAAGAAGGGCAAAATGCGGGTACCTGAGACAAATACCGTTCATTAACTGGTCTTTTTACAGCAGAAACTTAGGTCGACATACAGAAAGACATGCGACATCACGCTTATTACAAGTCATTTTTAAGATTGCTTCCCCATCCACCCCCAAAAACATGCAGGTAGTATGTATGGGATAAATCAGGCCTTGTTTGAGGATCTGTGTTTGAGAATCTCTGTGGACCAAATGGATCCCCACACAGATCCACCACACAGACCCTCAAACAAGGCCTGATTTACCCCACACATACTACTCACGCTTTTAATGAATTATCGGAGGAACAAATCCTTATTTAATATTTAATATTAAATTTATTGGTGCGTAACAATAATCCGAAGCCTTTTTTAGATGTTGCAGAGGTTTTCTGCAAATTAAAAACATACCAATTGAAAATCATTGGAAGAAAAAATAACATGGGGCGACCATCTTTAAATTGATGTCCTGTGATAAACTAAACGGAAATTCAAATTGGAAAGTCCCAATGCGGCAACAGTTTGACACTTGAAACGGTGTCCTAACAGTGCTGTAGTTCTGTGGTTATACTTTACGAGTCTTCAAAGCTATAATATAATACTGCAATTTGATGTTGAATTTGGTTTTGGTTTTGACAAAATGACAAATCCTAATTTGTTTAGTACACTTGCATTTTCACAAATTTGTTTCTATGCGGCAAATGTAATTTCCTTAATTCCATACTCCAGGGTTGTTCAAAAATTGGGCTAGTCGCATCAGATATACGTTTTCCTTACTATTTGGTGAAATTATTACACCGAAACTCGATTTAATAATCGATTGTCTCTAAACGTGATATTCTCCAAACTCTGTTTTGCTCATGTGTGGGTGTCGATTCGTCACTTCATGAAAATGTTGAGGGTACTCTACAAGAAAGGTATGCTTCATCTCTTCAAGAATACAGACAATGCACAAACACACATGCAAACAGAAAGCAACGGTGCTTACAAGTTGATGGTACACTAGAAGCGGTCAATACAAATCTCCAAACCGAATTCTTGCCAGAATCCAAACTGAGCCACATCGTCCGGCCATCGGAGAGTAGCTTTGGTGGAAACCTCCACCGGTGTGAAACATAGAACGTGTCGTTAGCGCCGCTGTCACCTGCCTTGAATATGCCGCGACGAGAAGAAGAAATTGAAAAGGTGTGGAAAGTGACGAGAACCCTTCGATTCACCTCTGTCTGTATGGTCCAGGTTGTTTCTAGGTTTCTCGGGTAGCGGCTGGGATAAAACGGATCTGTAATCCGGGCATTTTCGTTCGCACCGAGAAATATCGTGCGATCTAACGAACAAGAAAAAAAAAAGAAAACAATTACTCCTTCAAGATAGTTTTGAAACTTGTGCCTTCCATGCAGACCCATGACACCTAACAAATACCAATAATTACAAATAGGTATTCTTTTATTTTTTCTATAAGAATCAATATATAACATTAACCTGATGAGGAAAAGAATACATGGTCATTGACAATATGGAGTGAAAATATCTAGTAAATGATAATCGTTTGATCGAAACACAAATGTTCTTTAAATATCATGATTTCCAGCGTTCGGCCTATTGTCACAAAATCGGATTTTCTGTTTTGAATCAGGTCAGTATTATGAAAAATTGACACAGAAGATCCCTTGTTAATCTTCCTGGAGTCACCAGTCACGTCTTAAAAATACACACTTTGTGTGTTTGTCACAATTTAGTTGACATGAAAACGTGTAAACATATTTTGTTTTAGTTTTGTAGCTAAAATAATGCAGTAATACTTTTTTCTCGATAGTAAGGCAATTAGGTTCTTACTGTCACAATTGATTTCATCACTTCCATCCAAACAATCAATTACTGCATCACACTTCGAAGAAGTACTTATGCAGACTGAATGCCCACAGTCAAACTCGTCAGTCGAACAGGTTAATCCCTCTGTGAGACAAGATAAAAACAGTGTACTGATAAAACTTAAGCAGTTGCATGATGACAGTTGTATAATAAAAGTTAATTAGTAAAGGTTGTATGCAAAAAAATAATAAGCAAAGTGTCATTTTACATACTTTATTGGCTATGTGCTAACAGCTCTAGCCAACAATGCCTTTCGGTAAATTCATTACGCAGTTTACATGTATATGAGCAAGGGCCTAATTCAATGGCTCTGCTTACCAAAACTACCAAAAACAAAAACTCCATTCTACTGTACCAGAAACGTTCAGTTAGGATATTTGAAGGGTTAACAATGATTTGGTATTACAGGGTCAGTCAAAGAACGCGGAACCCAAACCCTCAAAAATGTATTTCATATAAAAAAAAATATGCAGCACAAAAAAATAATTACTGGAAAGCCAATTTCATAAGCTACTTTCATATCAAAAAAAGGGAGATTGCTCGATCCATTCAAAGAATATCGCCATTCAAACGCGATGACCCCGAACTTGTTTCGTCTAAAGAAGCACTTTATTGTGTATTCTGACAAAGTAAAATGACAAAGTAAATTACACAGAGCACTTGTTTCACCAATTGTCAACAACAGTTGTAGTGCACAATATCTTTATTAACAACCCTGGTTAAGCAAACAATATGGTTTATAAAATCCACTTTTTTTTTAAACACGGGCCTTGAAAAGGACTTTGTTGAATATTTGTAACTTTGAAACTGAGGTTTTATCGCCGGTGATGTTTGAAGACAATTAAGACGATGATTCTTGAAATCGCATTTTTGGACGAAAGAGGTTTTAGGCTCATTGTGTTTAATGATGATATTTTGTTGAACACATTCAGCAATTTCAGTGCTTTTGTTCATCTAAAAGTAGCTTATGAAATTGGCTTTCCACTCATCAAGTTTGGTGCTACATATTTTTCTAACTAAATATGAAATATAATTTTGGGGTTTGGGTTCCGATTTTTTTTGGACTCAATTATGCTTGCTTACATTTTGCCTGCAACTACAGATTCTGTGCCAAACAAGATTGATTTTTACTAGCGCTGTTGGCACAAAATGGTGTCATCAGAAGCGCATGATTATGTGGTTCGCAGAGCCATGACATTGAACCCTGCAGCTGCTTGCTTTACCTGTAGCTGGCACGCTGGCAACAGACAACAAAAATCCGCGATCATTGTTACTGCTATCTGATTTGAAAGTAAGCCACATCACCGGACCACTGGACAGCAGATCAGGCGGAAGCTTGTACCAACTCCATCTGAAGAATGAGTTGTCTGTGGTCCTGTTGCCGTCTCCTGCCTGGACAAAGTCAGTCAGATGCTCGGTTCGGAAGTCGGAGAAACGGACGCGAATCTTGCGGTCTTCTTCGGTGTGGAAGATCCATGTTATCTCAATGTTAGACGAATACGAGGAGGGATAGCGTGTAGACCCAAGCTCGGCTGTTTCCGTTGCCCCCAGGAACACAACACGATCTTTGTCTGTATAGAAACAGAAACATAGGTATCTGTAGCTTAAAGAGCCCGTTTGTATATTTACATTCTTAAATAGTTAGAATGTAAACTTTTAAAGTAAATGAGGCATGTCGCCTTCTTCTATGTCCTCTATTCAATATTTCTCATTTGTTTTGCCAAAAAATGGAGGGAAAAACCTCTGAAATGCAGTGGCTTCGGGCAAAATGTTTATACACAAGTCATTAAAAAGAATTCCAATTGATTGAGCACATTTGCCTATAAGGGTTTCTTTGAATTGCATAACAAAATGTATATACATGAATAATACAAGAGAATAGAAAACAAAAAATAACACAATGGTGAGCGCTGACCAGATACCAGACATTGTTTTGTTTGACAAAAAATAATCAAACTTTGCTCAAAACATGATCAATGTCAAATGAATTATTTACCACAGTTATGCTCGTCACCCTCTGCAACTAACAAGCAATCAACTTGGCCGTCACATTTCCAAATGTCAGGGATGCAGACTGAGTAATGACCACAGTCAAAGTCACTTGGGGAGCACATCAAGATTTCTGCAACGAAATCAAACGACTGTTAATTCACCGATCTCGGTTACATCACAGAAAAGTTAAAGGGAAGAGTCATTTGTCAAGGACGTTATAAGTTAATGTGAATATTTCTTTCCACAAATCTTGGCACCAAAAGCCTGTCATCTAGCCTGACCAAAACGTATCAGCGTTCATAATAAACCAACATGAATGTTTACAAGTCACATAATTGTTCACGCATTGAGCGAGAATGCTGAAAGTCAGTTCACAGAGTTTCAAGAGAGTTGTTTCTATTTTCGAGATAAACGAAGAGGTTGTATTCGACACCTTGCAATAGAAATTTACAACAAAGTACATGTACGGCCCCGGTACATTGTCTTACCCGAAGAAGGTACAGAAGAAGCCTCTAAAGAAAATCCAGAGCGGCTACCATACCCGTCAGAGGTAAATCGAAGCCACATGTCACTGCCAGTGGATAGAAGATCAGGAGGCATTCTAGACCCATGCCACTTAAAAAACTGAGTGTTGGCTGCATTGTTACCATCTCCCGCACAGAGCAGGTCATCACCGTAGTAAGTATAGGTTGAAAAGCTGAAAAATTTCATGCGAATCTTCCAACCCACTTCGGTTTGGACGATCCAAGTAATATTCAGGTTGTTGGGGTAGTAGTCTGGATATGACGTCGAGCTAATGCGAGCTGTCTCATTGGCCGGAATAAACAGCAAACGGTCTTTATCTGAAAGGAAACCCAAAACAATCACTGACCTTCTCTATTGTGTAGGGAACGTTGTGGTAAAAAAAGGTAAAAGTCCCATAGACATTACTGGCCGCAGGGGCAGTGGGATGCTATAGGTGGCATATAAGTAGCGGGGCCCATCTCCTCTCTTCTCGCCGTCTTAGCTTCCCAGAACGAATCAGGCACCTATTTTTCCACCCGAATGGAATTCGAATCGTTCGGTAGCTCCACGCTCTAACCACTCACTTTTTTATGCAAGGTATATCTGAGCCTTAACAGCAAGAATCTAGTATTTAGTAATATAGACTGCTGACGGTCTTCCGCCCAAATGCGATTTGTTTTTCTTAAACGACATCCGCGTGGGGTGTACGCTGTGGCGTTTTGGACTTTACTTCTCTAAAAAACATGAGAAGAATATAAAAAATTAGAAAAAAAAGAAATGAATTCGGTCAACCCCTCCGAGCTCTGTCAACAAAAATCATAGAAATTCCTTAAAAAATAAAGCGACACCCCCCCGCTCTCGGACACCCCCTAAAAACTGGTAATAATGTCCGCCTGTGCCCACAATACGGACAGAGCCAGCTTGGTTAGGGGGTATTTGTACACTATTCTGTAAAGTAGTGTTAATAATCGTCGGATTTGAACAGCGCCCCGATTGAAATAATGGCACGAGCCCCCCCCCCCCCTCCACCCTCCCCCCTACCAATTGATTGTCCGGAGAAAAAAAAACTATCTACATTCAAATTTTTTTGCTGATAACCTCCCCCCCCCCCCCCCCCCCCCGCTGTGAAAATTCCTGGATCTGCCCCTGAATTCACACTGAAGCTGGCCTGTTTTCTGGTAGTAGGTATGTGGGCAGGAAGAGAGTTCCATATTCGGGCCGTAGATGGTAAAACAGACCTTTGATGGCTGACCGGGCTTGAACTTGGTACCTCAACTGCCAGATTATGTGATCGGACAGACTGGAGTACTGGAGCCTCCTGATATATATTTTTTTCTCTCAGAAAAAGTTATTCACCGAAACAAGTTTAATTTAATAACTTTATCATTACCGCAGTCCAACTCATCATTGTCATCTACGCAGTCTGAGATGGTATCACACTGCAAGACGTTGCTAAGGCAGACCGAATGTCCGCAGTCCACGTCACCCAAAGAACAAACCAGAGCTTCTGAAAGTCAAAGCGAAGAAAATCAAGGAAAACAATTGTTAGTTCTTGACACATAACGGCCCCACTTCCCGCTACAGCCATGAATTGAGACTGGCCAGTCAGTATTCTATTGTAATCACTGATAATTCCCGAGTTAATATGGAAAATGATTGTATGCATTATGTATCATCATAAACATGCGGTTTCACCTAAACCTTTGTTGACATTTTACAACAAGAGAAGAGAGGTTATTCGTAACTGGGAGGCTAGGGATTTCCATTAGAGAGGCAAACAAACAAGATTTGATAACAACACATGTATAAAATGTTACGCTGGATAGGATTTCAATTCTCATTTTCAAGTACTCCACGCAAAAACAAAGTAGTCAATACAAATTGTGTGCATGTGGGTCATTCTATAAATTAACAGTCCAAACTTTGTAATTTGCCATTCAAGTATCATTGATATTGACTAGATTTTTGTTATATTCCTTGAGGATGATTTGTTCTTCACTTCATCAGTTTGGAGGAATAATAAAGACCACATTAAAGATCGCATCCATGTAATCATGTGCGTCAGATGCAACAGGGGCAGGAAATCCACAGATATATGCCTACCTGCTAACGGGACGCTCGTAGCAAGTATGCGGAAGTTGTATGAGCTAAACGACTTTCCGCGCTCAAAGGTTATCCACAACTTATTCCCGTCTGACAGCAGGTCTGGGGGCCTATACCTAGACCTCCTCCATTCAAAAAAGACACTTGTGTTGTTGGTACTATCGTCACCATCACCGGCTCGCAATACGAATGATCCACTCAAATAGAAATAACCGGTGGGAAAAGTGATGAGAACTCTCCGGTCTTCCACGGTCTGAATGAGCCACATAGAGTTAATGCGAACGGATGAAATTGATATGGTGGCTGTTTCATTGGCACTCAGGAATACTTCATCAGTACCTGTCAGAAAAACAATGGGAATGATAGAAATAGGTCAAACATTTCAAAGGGAAAGGCTACGATGTCTACATGTATATTAATAAAACATTGTTGCAGCTGACTCATGTCACTATAGATTCAGATTAACACGAAAACCTCGTGTACAAAACGTGCAATGAAAATTCACCGTAGGCCAAGGCCTACTTGAATTACATTCAATCTTTGCAAATTCACATTGCAAACCAGCCATTTGCAGTTTATGTAACACATTTCCTTTAATTTGCGCTCCCATGGAAAATGTACCATCCTTCACTAAGTAATATGGCCTTAAGTGTAGGTGTACTCCTGTCTGAAAAAAAACTGGCGAATTAGGAATGTGAAGTAAGCTACTGTGGGGCTACTAGTGAACCAGTTTATGACAATTCTTTTCTTGCTAATTGGCAGCAGTGTAACTAGGGTCAACTAATTATGGGCACCCCCAACCGGGAGGTATAGTCACGACACTGCTAACTGATGAATTCTAATAAAATATTAAAGGGGTCTTACCGCAGCCTAGTTCATCGCTTCCATCCCAACAGTCCGGCACATCATCACACTGCCAGGAAGAGGCGACACACACAGAATGCCCACAGTCAAGTTGGTCAGGAGAACATGTCAAATTGTCTACAACAAAGGGGTTAAAATGAAAGGAGCACATTGCGGTGGGAAAATCGCCGTGTACACATTTTAAAATGCTAGGCTCATATGAAAAGTTCCGAGTTTAAAAAAATATGGATTTTATACAAATTATTAAAAAGAAGCAAAATACCCCTCCCCTGTACGGTTTTACTGCGCTAATGCGAGCAACTCCCGAGTATTCAGCTTGTAATTGTATATTTGGATTTTTGCCAGATACAAGGATTTCAGCTATCAGCTATCTCAAGATTTAATCTCCTTGGTGTAGTTTATTCTTGGATGAATGCCCAACCCTAACGGAAACCAATTTACTTGATGAACGACGTTAGGTCTGCCTGATACGAACCATGGAGGAAGGAATAACCGTTGCCTAAACACATTAAGTGTATAAGATTGGTTTATGTCCATTAAAGGAACCTTCTTTTAATCATTAAAATTGCGCACAAATAATGGAATTCCTGAATTGTGGGACTGTTCACGTATATATTGGGGTGTATGTGCGGCCGCACTTGTTCTACATAACGCCCAGAGGACAGACACACAAAGGGAGAGCAACAGATCCTTTCAGTCCCCAGGAGTTGGTTCTTCTGTTCAAAACGGTCCTCTGTGGTAGGTTCGTGTGCTTAGTATGGGAGAGTGTTATATTACAGGGACAAAGGAAAACACAAAGCATTGTCCTCGGGAGTATAGTAAAGCAAGAGTCGGTGGCTTATGTGTGTTTGTGATGGGGAAGTGGCACACAGGCCATCGTATGCACTTGGCTCACCGACCACTTCCCCCAGTATACCCTGGATTTTAAAAGGCAAACATCATTTCATGCATGCTTCAAGAGGCATTAGGTCCTGAAGTCCCCGAAAATGTCATTTTTTTTCTAAATTATTGTATGTTACTATTTAAAAGGTCTAGTTGAAAGGAAACTAACCTAATCGTTTCCGAGAAAAGACCACCCCCTCAAAAAAATCCCGGTTGTTTACATCGGACACGACAGAGTACGCATAGGTTTTTCCTGTCGTTTTCATTCAATGTACGATACACGTTGTGTGTGTCACAAAATTCACACACAGCGCCAATTCTTAAATTCTAACATGTTACAACACTGCAAAAAACTTCTGTTTAGCAAGTGCAACCTCAAGAGCTGCATGAAAAGGTCAGGCCATCTTTTGAAAAGTTCACAACTTTTCCAGGACAAAGAAAGATTGAATTATGGCTTACCAGAGGCAGGTACACTGAATGCCGTCAGCAGAAACCCTGAATATCTGACACTTCCGTCAGCAGTGAACCGAAGCCACATGGTATTTCCAGCTGACAGCAGATCGGGCGGGTTTCTGTTCCCACTCCACTGGAAGAACACATTGTGGTCGCTACTGTTGCCATCACCGGCCTGGAAGACGTCATACCAATACTCGGTATAAAACAAGGTAAAGGAAATGCGGATCTTGCGAGCTTCTTCGGTTTGGATGATCCAAGTTATCTGGATGTCGTTGACGTAATAGTCCGGGTATCTAGTCGAGGCAAGCTCAGCTGTGTCGTATGCCCCAATGTAGACGATACGGTCCTCGTCTGTGTATTAAAATTCAAATGAAATAAAAATGCATTAGTAATTGCTATGACTTTGTACGGACGGTACGTACGGTGCTGTGTGAAACGCTTGCATAGTTGGTACCCACGCTATTTTCACCATGTTTTCACACATAAATGCGATCAGCGAACTAGCAGACGATCAGCTGTTTCGAGTACGCCACATGCACGTGAGTTTCGTTCAATTGTTATGATTGTTGTGTTTACTGCTGTTTGTTTTCGTGATTTAAAATCAAATTCAAAAGATTTCAAGGCATGGATAAAACAAACAATGACTGCTGTGATGTAAAATATGACGTTTTGAACAACCGAGGGGCGCATAGAAACCTGAGGCGCAATCAGACAGATAGATATCAGACAGACAGACATCAGACAGACAGCCTGACAGACAGACAGCGTAGGATCTTTTAATATAGGATGTTGATTTATTGTTGTTTTACTATTACAGTAAATCACTAATGAGCAACCTTAAATTTACCCACAAAATGTTTGCAATGAGAATTGTTGGTTTCACAATTTGAACAGACATTCCCTAGACTAAAAAGTATGTGACGTCACATCAATAGCGCCCTCAGAATAAAGGAAAAGTATGGAACATTTTAAAGAGCACTAAAAAAGTTAAACAAAAGTGAGGTCAAAACAGTTTCATACCATAGGAATGAAAAAGTTGCAAAAAATATTTTCCAGTCAAAAATTCTTGTCATGATCTCTTATGTTTGCATTATCTGACTCTTCATTACCGCAATTTAGTTCATCCGTTCCTTCAAAGCAGTCAGCTTCACGGTCACACTGCAGGGTGCCACGGATGCAGTAATGTCCACAGTCAAATTCATTAAGAGAACAGGTCAACATTTCTGAAAAATAAAGCAAGACAGAAATCCTGAAAACGTGGGCAAGGTCAATGACAGGGGGCAACTGTAAAACTATTTTGAAAAGAACAGCCAGGTTTTCTCAGAAGGAACACCCATAAAGACGCCAGACATATATTTTTCACAGGTGGAAGTTGCCTCACATTATTTTTTGGCTTATTAAATGGGAACTCCGGCAAATGCAAGAGAAGAACACATTGGTAGATCATTAATCAAATCCTTAATCAAAGTATTACAAAGACATAATTTAATTTTGTGCCATTAAACTGGACACTGACTCTTGTCAAATGAGTGCACTGGTCCAACGGAGATAAAATACGCATCATACAATAATCTTGCTTGACCAACTTTTCAATCTTTCCGGCAAAGTTTTGTTTCCACAGACATGTCTTTAGCAAGATCTCTACCTATAACAATAATTATCACTTATTTTTATTCAGTTAAATTTAATTTGTGGTTGGCCGGTTTTAAACACTCTGTTTAAGACCGGTTGGAGTCTGAATAATGATTATTACCCGAGCCGAAGGGTAAAAGAAAATCAAAACTTTTGACTTGGGATAAACATTAAAACCTTTCGGTTCAAACGCCAAAACAAGTCAAAAATGATATATTTCCAAGGATTTCGTTCAACAAAACACCTCTCTAGCTATGCAATGGTAAGGATCTCTCGTGAACAACTCTTTATCTGGAGATTGGCGAGCGCGTTGCGCGTACTGCGTGATGTGGCGCAGAGCGCAGCTTTGGCGGTGCAGTGTGAGTTTATGACTATAAAATACTGACTCACTGGTAGTATTGCGCATGCCTACGTGAGGATTGTGAACGTTCAATTATACAGTATACTGGCACCGGATTTCATGGGAGTCCAAATTTCATGTGACACTTGAGAAGTGTTGAAGACCAGCCAACCGGTCTTTATCAACCGTTTGAAACCGACTATACAGGGTGAGTAAAAAAAAAAAATCCCAAATGTCAGGACCATTTTATTTTCAGTGAAGTTCATGTATCACTTTCAAAATCTAGGATATGAATGAAAGCCCTATTTATAAGCTATCTTTTAAGTACAAGAATCATGCAAATCACTCATGTACTTTTTAAAGTTACGGAATTCTAAACACAAACGATGTCCACGGTTCACAAAAAGGTAAGTGTTCTTTCAAACGAAAACAATTCACATTGGGAAGAATGTATAAATTGTTTTTGTTGTGCTGAAAGAGCACTTACCTTTTTTGTGATCTGTGGACAGAACTTTAAAACGGTGTTTGTGTTCCAAACTCGGTAACTTTAAAAAAAGTACATAAGTGATTTGAATGATTGTTGTACAAAAAGAAAGCTTATGAATTGGGATTTCATATCTTAGATTTTGAAAGTGCTACATGCAGAACTTCCAAAAAAAAAAATGGTTCCGACATTTAGCGTTTCCCGAACGTAATGACAGCGAACTGGAGAATATTGTCACCGTTTTCACGAAGAGCCACATATGTCGATTTTGAAGAAAAAGCGTTTTCGAGATAATCGCAACAGAAGTTTCTCATATTTTAAAACTGCAAAAAATACCACTTTGTAACAACTTTGTGAAGCAAGGAAACTATCACGCTATTCTGTGTGAGCTGAATTTTTACATGAACCCGGTAATAAGACTTAATTCAGCAGTTAATTGGTGGAAATTAATTAGTAAAGATATGTGGCTCTTCGTGAAAACGCAAATTCAGGTTTCCGACATATTGGCCCTTTCTGTTAAATGTGTATTTCCATAGGCGCGCTTGAGTACGCGCGCGCAGCTGAAAATGTAACAAAGATATGTGGCTCTTCGTGAAAACGCAAATCTCATTTGACCTACTTTTACGTATTTCCGTGCAATGGGTTTTGTACGCGTTCAAAGGGCCAAAATGTATGTGGCTCTTCGTGAAAACGCAAAATTCATTTTTCGATATTTTGGCCCTTTGCAACATTAATGTAACTTGGAAATTAATGATGTTTTGCTTACAGAAACATGTCAAAATGGTTAAGTATATTGTTTAAAAGCAGGATATTGAAAAAAATCAAAATCGAAAAAATGGTAATTTTTGACATATGTGGCTCTTCGTGAAAACGGTGACGATATTGTGGACAGTAAAAATGCCTCCACTACTAAAAAGTAGTCCACAATGCGGTATAAACTCTTTTGAGTTACTGTATTGCAAATGAACTGAACTTTTCTGACTTGGATATTGAGCAATATTCTTCTGCGGAGTTAGGAAAGTTAAAGGTATACTGCAATGAGAACATTTGGCAAATGAACATGTATGAGGTATAGTAAAACAAATATAATATGGTTTAGTTCGGGTTGACAGTCGATATTAGCTCCCCTCGGTATTGGAAGTTGACAAACTAGGAAAAGGGTTTGTCAACTTCCAACACCTCGAGGAGCTAATACCGACTGTCCACCCTCAAACCATGCTATAGTGAGGATTCTGAATGTTCAACCAATAACATGGTAAAAGACACTGCATTTTACAGAGTTCAATTATCATGTGACACCGTGTTTAGTTTGTGTCCAAAATCGAGTTCATAGTTGTACATTTGGTTATAAATGGGAATGAGAAAGACAGAGATAGAGAGATGAAGAGAGAGGGAATGGGAGGGAGGGGGAAAAAGCATGAAGCTTAATTCACATTTACAATTTATACTTCATTAGGGCCTATACAGGCTTAACATGTATACCTTTAACGGTGCCTTAACATGCCACCACCATCCACAAATCTAAACATGCATCTTGACTCAAACATGGGAGAAAAGTCGGTACCAGTGTTCAGAAATGTGTTTAAACTCTAAAACACAATTATTAAATGTGAACATTGATGTAACCAACACAAAGAGGAGTAGCTGAATCAACAGACATACATGGGATATGGGATATGGCCATTTAATCGCAAAATTTTATGATTAATCTTATTATTATTTTCTGTTGTTGGTGCTCTGTTTTCACTTTATAACATCTTGATAGAATGGGTAAACAAACAAAAAAAATTGTTGGTCCCAAGTTTATCAGTATTCGTGTTCTCTGGGGGTATATTGCTTTGAGGACACCCCCAAATCCTGTGACTTTGCCCTGCTTAGGGATAAAAATGAGTTCCAAACTCATACTTAGTTTAAAGATACACACTTTCGTTGTATTTAAAAAACTGTCGGAGAACACAAGCTTTAATTTGTGTGGTAGATAAGTTTTCTGTCTTAAAAATTGGGCTCACCGGGAATAACTGTTGCCTAAACACATCAAGTGTATAAGATTGGTTTATGTCCAGTAAAGGAACCTTTTTCTAATCATTAAAATTGCGCACAAGTAATGAAGATCCTGAATTCTGGGACCGTTCACGTATGTGCGGCCGTACTTGTTCTACAAGGGAGAGCAACAGATCCTTTTAGTCCTCGGGAGTTGGGTCTTTTGTTCAAAACGGTCCTCTGTGGTAGGTTCGTGTGCTTAGTATGGGAGAGTGTTATATTACAGGGACAAAGGAAAACACAAAACATTGTCCTCGGGAGTATAGTAAAACAAGAGTGGGTGGCTTATGTGTGTGTGTGATGAGGAAGTGGCACACAGGCCATCGTATGCACTCGGCTCACAGACCACTTCCCCCAGTATACCCTGGTTTTTAAAGGCAAAAATCATTTCATGCATGTTTCAAGAGGCACCAGGTCCTGAAATCCCCGAAAATGTCATTTTCTTTATTGTGTGTTACTATTTAAAAGGTCTAGTTGAAAGGAAACTAACGTAATCGTTCCCGAGAAAAGACCAAAAGAAAACCCACCCAAAAATAAACTCCCGTTTTTTTTACATCGGACACGACAGAGTACGCATACGTTTTTCATGTCATGTCCATTCAATGTACGATACACGTCGTGTGTGTCACAAAATTTACACACAGCGCCAATGCACAGCAAAAGCAAAAGGCGTACCCTTTACAACTGGAATCACAACTAGCATGAACAGCCAATTTTTTTGCAGCCAAGAATAACACAAAACGCCCAGTTTTTAAATGTTAGTTGTGTTGATGTGTATATTCTTCTTTTAGATATTCATCCGATTAACATCATATCGTTCAAAGCGCATTTTCTAGCCCAATAGGGCGTATTCCAGGACGCAGCTCCCTTTTAACCTGTGCGTTTGTTTATGGTGAAAATCAAGGACGCACACGTGCAACATCATCGGTGAATGGAGGACAGGAACCAAATCGAGGTCGCCCTTGATTAGGAAACGTATACAAAACCAATGAGAGCTGTTGCTAACAAAGGAAAAGGGACGAGGAACAAAAGGAAAATCCTCGTGTTTACACCATAAACAAACGTACATGTACATGTGTGAATTGATTCTTAAATTCCAACATATAACAACACTACGAAAAACCTCTTTTTAGCAAGCGCAACCTCAAGAGCTGCATGAAAAGGTAAGGGCATCTTTTGAAATGTTCACAACTTTTCCAGGACAAAGAAAGATTGAATTATGGCTTACCAGAGGCAGGTACACTGAATGCCGTCAGCAGAAACCCTGAATATCTGACACTTCCGTCAGTAGTGAACCGAAGCCACATGGTATTTCCAGCTGACCGCAGATCGGGCGGGTTTCTGCTCCCACTCCACTGAAAGAACACATTGTGGGTGCTAATGTTGCCATCACCAGCTTGGAAGACGTCATACCCAGACTCTGTAGAAAACTGGGCAAAGGAAATGCGGATCTTGCGAACTTCTTCGGTTTGGATGATCCACGCTATCTGGATGTAATTGATGTACGAGTTCGGGTATCTAGTCGATGCAAGCTCAGCTGTTTCGGATGCCCCAATGTAAACGATACGGTCCTCGTCTGTGTATTAAAATTCAAATGAAACTATACTTATGTTTGTGGACAAACACAGGGCTGTTTCGCTAATTTTTTTGTTACATGTCACATGTAAAGTTTCAAGTATAAGTTCCATCCAGGAAGGATGTGTAGTTCTGTTGCTAATAACTGGTGGATATAATATGTGATTACATTCCCACGGGGCTTTGAATTTTGACGTCACATGTGACGTGATGACGTCATGATGACGTCACATCAATTTTCATCTATAACTATATTTTTGTTTGTAAATAACAACTTATCCATAGCATACATCGTTCAAAGCAAGTTGACATCTTTCACCAATTTTAAATAACAAGGTACTTCCGGTTTCAACCGGAAGGGTCACGTGATTTTGCACATAATATACAAAAAATCCAAAACCCTGGGTTATTCTATCGATTGATTTTATATTGATTTTCAAAGATCTGTTAATCTTTAACGTAGCGTCACGTGACCCATGATGCCGTCATCGTGAAGTCACTTCAATTTTCATCTATAACACATCCCGGTCTAGGTAGATACGAACTTTCAACCCCATTGGACGTGTAGTTCAGGAGATATAGACCTCCAAAATATGTTTATTTTATATAACGTCATATGTCACGTGATGACGTTATCATGACGTCAAGATAACTGTCATCTATAAGACATCCCGGTCTAGGTACATACCAACTTTTAAATCGGACATGTAGTTCTGGAGATATAGCCCAATCTGTCAGATCTAGCCGAATTCTGCTACAAAATTGTCACAACAGAGAAATCACATATAATGTAACGTCACGTGACACGTGATAACGTCATGATAACGTCAATGTTCTGGGATCAACTGCAGATGCTGGTCTAAGTGTGTGCCGAGTATAAAGGCAATCGGATTGATTTTAGTGGCCAAAGTGCCGGTAATAAAAATACGTGTACAAATGCTATGGGCAAAAATGACTGGAAAAAAATAGAGCTGTATGTCTGTTTGAAAACAGAACACGGGGCTTTTTCGCAATTAACAAATGTTTATTTCGTTGGTTCTTTTGCAGTCACAGAGTGCTTCATGCAGTTAAAGGTTGTTCAATATGCTTAGAATATTTCCTAAAATATAATTTTATCACATGACGCCACATGCCCTGCAATGATGTCATCTCGACAACACTTGTCAATGCACATTTTGTCATTTCAGTGTTTTTGGTTTGAACCAAGTTCAAAATCAATCCCATGAAAGGAAGAAATCGATTTCGGAAGCAGAATAAAATTATAAATATTAAAAAAATTATAAAAAAATCAAACGATGACGTCATGGTGACGTCACTTCGGACTTTGCATAATAGTACCATTATCTATCTACCCACCAAGTTTCATGACGATCGGACCTTTCCTTATATGTGTTTTGAAATTTTTTTTTGATTACGTCACACCTTTTAAAATAAATTTTGTGCAAATAACTATTTCCTAGCAAACAAAATACAACTAAAGCTATGTCTCTTCGAACAGAACATAGGGCTTTTTCGCATTTAACAAATGTTTATGTTATGTTTATCCTTTTTGCAGTCACCTTTGAGAGTGCTTGATTCAGTTTAAGGTTGTTCGAAATGCTTAGAATAATTCCAAAAAATAAAGCTTTATTACATGACTTCACATGCCCTGCGATGACGTCATCTTCACAACACATGTCAATGCACATTTTGTCATTGTGGTTTTGGTTTGTACCAAGTTTGAAGTCAATCCAATGAAAGGAAGTTTACAATTTTGGAAGCAGAATTCAGTTTTGAAATAAAACAAATATCATAAAAAATCAAATGATATTGCCATCGTGACGTCACTTCGGACTTTGCATACTAGTACCATTATCTACCTACCCACCAAGTTTCATGACGATCGGACCTTCCCTTATATGCGTTTTACAAAATTGCATTTGTGATGACGTCATGATGACGTCACACACTTTTCAAAATTGTGTTCATATACCTACTACTAGTCCAGCGGATATGTGAAAAAATTGTGCACTTTTGCATAAAAGCATGAAACTTGGCACAGATGTTTACATTCATGCAAGAAAATGTTTTAGATGTGGAGCCATCGCAAGTTGACCCTTTTAGGGGCGTGGCATCCATTTAAAAAGGGGGGCCGGACTTGTCGTGCCCGCAGTGAAAACGGTTGTTCCCACTTGTCACAAAAGCAGGAAACTTCACAAAGACATAATCGTATAAATTATAAGTGTTTTCAGATTCGGAACCACCACAAAAGTACCTTTTTGGGGGCGTGGCGCCATTTGAAAATAAGGGGGGGGGGCAATTATTATGCCCACCTTGGGAAACATTGTGCCCATATTTTCATGAACGAATAAAACGTTCCACAGACGTTTATATTCATTACAAGAAAACAATCCAGATGTAGAGCCATCTCAAACAGACCTTTTAAGGGCGTGGCAACCATATTAGAAAATGGGGGCGGGGTTTTCATTTTGCCCACCATGGAAATATTGTTCCCACATTCATAGGGAAATGAAACTTTCCACAGACATTGACATTCATGAGAAAACAAATTCAAGATGTGGAGCCTTTGCGAACACACCCTTTTAGGGGCGTGGCAGCCATATTGAAAAAAAGGGCGGGTTTCTCATTATGCCCACTATGGGAAAAATTATAAATAAATCTCATAAACAAATCAAGCTAATTCCCACAGACATTAATATTCAGGACAAAAATTCAGACGTGGAGCCATAGCAAACACACCCTTTTAGGGGCATGGCAGCCATAGTAAAATGGGGGGGGGGTAGTCATACCGGTAGTTACCCATGCTCTTTGGTGTAAGTTATTACCAAATAATATCATATAGCTTATGGGCCAATCAACATTATAAGAAATCAACAACAAAACATCAAAATTGCAATTGTGGGCACAGTTAGTAGGCCACTTACACCTCTAAAAGGAGTTTGCTGTGGCTCCACATCAGAATTTATTTCTTTCACCAAGGTTTACTCATTTATGAAAGATAGGCACACATTTTGATGGTGGGCAAATGATTAGTAGCATCCCCAATTTTTTTTTATATATGCCACGCCTCTAATAAAGGGTAAGTCTGTGATGGCTTCACATTTGAAAAAAGAAAGATTCTCATAAATATATTGTCTGTGTGGAGTTTAATCCGTTTATGAAAGGTAGGCACAACTTTTTTATAGGGGCATCATGACTACCCCCCCATTTTACTATGGCTGCCACGCCCCTTAAAGGGTGTGTTTGCGTTTTCTCGTGAATTTTAATACCGATGGGAATTAGCTTCATTCGTTTATGAGATGTGGGCACATTTTCCCATGGTGGGCATAATGAGAACCCGCCCCCCTTTTTCAATATGGCTGCCACGCCCCTAAAAAGGGTGTGTTTGCGATGGTCCCATATCTTGAATTTTTTTCTCATGAATGTCAATGTCTGTGGAAAGTTCCATTTCTCTGTGAATGTGGGAACAATATATCCATGGTGGGCATAAGGAAAACCCGCCCCTTTCTTCCTGATATGGTTGCCACGCCCCTTAAAAGGTAAATTTGCGATGGCTCCACATCTTAAACATTTTTATGGCATGAATATGAACATCTGTGCCAAGTTTCACGCTTTTATGCAAAAGTGCACAATTCATCGATATTTTGTCACAAAAAATTATTTTGAATTGTTGCGTTCATGAGATATGGCTTAAGGTCCAACAATTCAAAAAGTCATATCAAATCGCACGATGATGTCATCATGACATCACCTCAATTTTTACCTTTAACACTTCCCGGCCTACCTACATACCGAGTTCAACCCAATCGGACTTACAGTTCTGTAGATATAGAGCTTCAAAATATTCACGTTTGTGATGACGTCACGTGACCCATGATAACGTAATCATGATGTCACTCTTCGGGACACAACTTTGCCATAAGGACAATGCATGTGCCTTATTTGAATGATGTATGACAAAGTACAATGCCAGAAGTGTCATGTACAAGAATCATGTGCATTGTCTATGAGATTTTTTTAAATAAAGCTTTGACACATGACGTCACGTGCCCTGCGATGACGCCATGTTGAAAACCATTCTCAATGCACACTTTGTCATTGTAGTTTTAATATGAACCAAGTTTAAAGTCAATCCGATGAAAGGAAGTGTGCGATTTTGGATGCAGAATGTACAAGTACATTGTGGATGTGTCACAATTTAATTGCCCATAAATAAACACCAGATGACGTCATCGTGACGTCATCATTACACAATGTTGTTTGAATTAGGGTCTTTGCTTGGACAAAGAGTGGTGTAAATGAATTACTGGCAAAGAGTTGAAAATGCCCTTTGAAAATCAAAAAAAAAATTATTAAATTTCTGTGTACAAAGTCTATGGGAAAAATTAAATATTCAAAAATCTATTATAAATTAGTCGATGACGTCACTATGACGTCAATCTTTGGGACACATCTTTGCTATAGGGACTATGCTTAAGCAAACTTTGAATGATGTATGACAAAGATTATTGCCAAAAGTGGTGAGCAGAAAAACCGTGTACAAAGTCTATGGGATTTAGGCGACAAAAGAAGAAGAAAGAAAAACTAGAGGTCTATGTCTGTTTGCAACAGAACATAGGGCTTTTCCGCATTATGATTTTTTTTAATCAATAATACCCTGAATATGCATGAACATAAAATCTGTCAAAGTTAGCCGAAAATCGGCTAAAATGGTCACTGTGGACAGGATTTGACCTCGGCAATATGATGTATGTGCGTGTGTACAAGGTCTTTGCTTGGACAAAGAGTGGTGTAAATAAATTACTGGCAAAGAGTCCAAAACGCACTTTGAAAATCCACAAATATTTTGTAAAGTTTTTGATGACGTCATCCTGACGTCACTTCGAACTTTGCATACTAGTATGATTAACTACCTACCCACCAAGTTTCATGACAATTGGACCTTTCCTTATATGAGTTTTGAAAAATCGCATTTTGATGACGTCATGATGACGTCACACATTTTTCAAGTTTTGTGCGAAAAGCTATTACATAACAGACCAAACGCAAACAAGAATTTTGCATTTTGCATGTTGCGTTCGGGAGATATGGCTAAAAGGTCCAAACAAATAAATATTCATATAAAATCTCAGGATGACGTCATCATGACGTCACCTCATTTTTAATTTATAACACATCCTGGTATAACCACATACCAAGTTTCAACCCAATCGGACTTACATTTCTGTAGATATAAGACTTCACAATATGTACGTAAATTTTCAAAAATCAATAAAAACATTAGGTGATGACGTCATCGTGACGTCATAGTCTTGGCATAATTTTTTTATGAGGGTCTTCCTTGGCTGTAACTTTGATGACGATTTTAGATCGCCAAGTTATGAAAATGGTGGCTTGAAAACGTGTACAAAGTCAATAGGTTAAAAATCCCACAGCAGAAAAACTGCACCTTCAAATGCGTGATTTTTCTTTAAACTGAAACATTTTTTATAAAATATTACTTGCTATTCTAACTCTTGGGAATATTTTCAATCAAATGACAGGCGTAAAGAAATACGATTTCTTTTTCCTTCTCATAGTAATTCTCAGCCGAAGTTCAGAACTACTCAGTAAGATATATCAGTGTAATTGTATAGGGAAAGACTTGTGGAGAAAGCTGTGTACAAAGTCTATGAGAAAAATTAATTATTCATAAATCCATAATAAATCACTTGATGACGTCACCATGACGTCACTCTTCGGTACACATCTTGGCTATAGGGACTATGCTTATGCCAACTTTCAATGATATCTGACAAAGATTAATGCCAAAAGTGCTATAATACGTCCCTGTCTATGCGCATGCATGAACATAAAATCTGTCAAAGTTAAAACAGTCACTGTGGACAGGATTTGACCTCAGCAACACGTGCGCTGTAGGCTGACTGACATACGATTATGTGCCTATGTACAACGTACGTGCAATGCATGTACATGTACATTGTGGACGTCCTGTCCTGTGCATGTTTTGAAGCAGAGGTATTGTCAACGTGAAGTTTTAAGCGTGCGCAGGGTATGTTCGAGTTCGCTTATCGCCTCGAAACTTTGAAATGTTTTAGACCTACCCTTCAATCGACAATTAAAGTAAAAACAAATATAAAAACTGCCATGGTTGATTTTTCAGGAATTTTCAAATGAAAAAGGGTCTTTGTATTATAACTTCCGGTCTGATGACGTCATTCGCCTAAAACTTCGCACACGTCTTAAGTGGGTCAAGGTCATCATATACACCAATATTTAGGTGATTCCGACAAACTTCGCCACAGACATCTATTCAAAATACATTTTTGCTAATTTTCAACCTGTCGCTAGAGGGCGCTCGAAGATTGCATGACGTCATCGGTAGATGATTTGAAGAATACTATCGGCCAAGAGACTAACACCGTTAAAAGCAAGTTCATACCTATTACCATTTTTAAATAATAAGCCACTTCCGGTTTTGGCCTTTTTCGACCGGAAGCAAGGGTCACGTGATTTCACGCACACTGAATGAAATAAAGACCTCAACCTATTCTACCATTGCCGGCAACAAAATGCTGCGGACGCGTACGGTTGATTTCTTATGCATTTTTTAATATTAAAAGTGTCACAATTTAATTGCCTATAAACACACACCTGATGACGTCATCATGACGTCATCATTACACAATGTTGTTTAAATTAGGGTCTTTGCTTAGACAAAGACTGGTGTAAATGAATTACTGGCAAAGAGTCAAAAATGCCCTTTGCAAATAGACAATTTTTTTTAAATTTCTGTGTACAAAGTCTATGGGAAAAATGAAATATTCAAAAATCTATAATAAATTAGTCGATGACGTCACCATGACGTCAATCTTCGGGACACATCTTTGCTATAGGGACTATGCTTATGCTAACTTTGAATGATGTATGACAAAGATTAATGCCAAAAGTGGCGATGAGAAAAAACGTGCACAAAGTCTATGGGATTTAGGCGACAAAAAGAAGAAGCCAAAAAAACCCAAAAAAACTAGAGGTTTATGTCTGTTCAATCAACAGAACATAGGGCTTTTTCGCATTGTTGATTGTTGTTGTTGATTGTTGATGTTGATTGTTGATTGTTGATGTTGATTGTTGATTGTTGATGTTGATTGTTGACGTTGATTATTGATGTCGATTGTTGGTGATGTTTCTGATGATGATTGTTTATGTTGGTTATTTATGTTGATTGTTGATGATTGTTGATGTTAATTGTAAATTGTTGATTTTGATTGTTGATTGTTATTGTTGATGTTGATTGATGATTAGTTGATGCTGATTGTTGATGTTGATGATGTTGTTGTTGAATGCTGATGTTAATTTTTGATATTGATCTTTGATGTTGATGTTGTTGATGATTGATGACGTTGATTGTTGATGTTGATTATTTATGTCGATTGTTGATGATGTTTCTTGATGTTGATTTTTGATGTTGGTTATTGATGTTGATTGTTGATGATTGTTGATGTTAATTGTTAATTGTTGATTTTGATTGTTGATTGTTGATTGTTGATGTTGATGTCGGTTGATGATTATTGATAGTTGATTGTTGATAGCTGATGATTTTGGTGTTGATTGTTGATTTTGACTGTTGATTTTGATTTTTGATTTGTTATTGTTGATTAGTTGATGGTGATTGTTCAATGATGTTTATATGTGTTTTCAACTATCGCATTTTTGATGACGTCATGATGACGTCACATTCTTTTCAAAATTTTGTGTATATACTTATTCCCTGTCAAACCAAATACAAAAAGAATTTTGAATTTTGCATGTTGCGTTCGTGTGATATGGCTTAAAGGGTCCAACAACTCATAAAATCATATAAAATCGTATGATGACGTCATTATGACGTCATTTCAATTTGTACCTATAACACATCCTGGTCTACCTACATACCGAGTTTCAATACAATCAGACTTACCGTGCTGTAGATATTGGGCTTTGAATTATGAACTTTTAAGATGACGTCACGTGACCCATGATGACGTCATTATAACAATACTTGGCGGTGCTCATTATTCTTTTGTGGACTTAGCCTGTACCAAGTTTGAAGCGACTTGGATAAATAAAAGTGTTAAATTTCGTAATCAGAATAAAATTGTAAATATTTAAAAAATCGTTAAAAATCTGTCGATGACGTCATCGTGACGTCATTTCATATTTTTTGCACTGGTACAATTATCTACCCACCCGCCAAGTTTCAGTACGATCGGACATTCCTTTATATGTGTTTTACAAAATCGCATTTTTGATGACGTCATCATGACGTCACACATTTTTCAAAATTTTGTGCATATACCTATTGCTTAACAAACCTAATACAAAAAGAATTTTGAATTTAGCATATTGCATTCGTGAGATATGGCTTCAAGGTCCAAAACGTCAAAAATCGATATAAAATCACACGATGACGTCATGATGACGTCACCTCAATTTTTATCTATAACACATCCCGGTTTACCAATATACCGAGTTTCAACCCAATCCGACTTATAGTTCTTTAGATATAGGGTCCTAAAGTTTACACATTTCAGATGACGTCACGTGGCCCATGATGACGTCATGATGACGTCACTTTTCCATGCACGAGTTCACTTTGGGTCTTGACTCTGTGCCAAGTTTCATTAAGATTGAAGTATGTTCAGGGTCAAAAGTGGGGTCCAGAATGAAACATGTGCAAAGTCAATGGGATTTGGGATAGAAGAACAAGAAGAAGAAGTAAGAAAAAAAAAAATCAGAACAGAAACAAAGGCTTTTTCGCTGATGGCGAAAAAGCCAAAAAAAAAAAATGAGAACAAAAACAAAGGCTTTTCCGCAACTTTGCGGAAAAGCCAAAAAACTGAGAACAAAAACAAAGGCTTTTCCGCACTATGCGGAAAAGCCAACTAGACCTGTATGTCTGTTTGCAAACAGAACACAGGGCGTTTTCGCATTTTAAAAATATTTTTTTGTTTGTCCTTTTGCAGTCACTTTTCAGAGTGCTTTATGAAGTTAAAGGTTGTTCAAAACGCTTAGAATAATTCCTAAAGTATAATTTTATCAAATAATGTCACTTGCCCTGCAATGACGTCATCTTGAAGATCCTTCTCAATGCACATTTTGTCATTGTGATTTTGGTTTGAAACAAGTTTAATGTCAATCCGATGAAAGAAAGTGTGCAATTTGTGGAAGCACAATAAAATTTAAAAGATCTAAAAGTTATAAAAACCAAACGATGACGTCATCGTGACGTCACTTTAAACTTTGTATACTAGTACCATTATTTACCTACCCATTAAGTTTCATGACAGTCGGACCTTTCCTTATATGTGTTTTGAAAAATTGCATATTGATGTCAGATATTTTGTTCAAAATGTTGTGCAAATACCTTTTACCTAACAGACCAAATACACAAAGAATTTTGAATTTTGCATGTGACGTTCATGAGATATGGCTAAAAGGTCAAAAACTTCAAATATTCACATAAAATCTCCGGCGTCACCTAATTGTTGTTTTTACCTATAACACATCCCGGTCTAGACACATTTCAACCCAATCAGACTTACAGTTCTGTAGATATAGGACAACATAATATGCACGTACATTTTCAAAAATCAATCAAAAAAAAATTGGGTGATGACGTCATCATGACGTCATAGTCTTGGAATATTTTTTGTATGAGGGTCTTCCTTGGCTGTAACATTGATGACGATTCCAGATCGCCAAGTTATAGCAACGGTGGCTTGAAAACGTGTACAAAGTCAATGGGCTAACACGTGTACAAAGTTAACGGGCTAAACAAAATCCCAGTGCAGAAAAACTGCACCTTTAAATACGCAACATAGGGCTTTTCGGCATTATGATTTTTTATTATACGCCACTGACTATGCGCATGCATGAACATAAAATATGTCAAGGTTAGCCGAAAATCGGCTAAAACGGTCACTGTGATGTGGACAGGATTTGACCTCGTCAACACGTGCTCTGCAGGCTGACTGACAAACGATGTACAGTATGTGCGTAACGTACGTGTATGTACATGTACATATAGACGTTCTGTGCATTTTTTAAAGTAGAGGTATTGTCAACCTGAAGTTTTAAGCGTGCGCAGGGCATGTCCGAGTTCGCTTATTGCCTCGAAGCTTTGAAATGTTTTAGACCTACCCTTAAATCGACATTTAAAGTAAAAACAAATATAAAAACTGCCATGGTTGATTTTTCAGGAATTTTGAAAGGAAAAAAGGTCTTTTCATTATAACTTCCGGTCTGATGATGTCATACGCCTAAAACTTCTCACACGTCTTAAGGGGGTCAAGGTCATCATATACACCAATATTTAGGCGATTCCGACAAACTTCGCCACAGACATCTATTCAAAACATATTTTTGCAAATGTTCAACCTGTCGCTAGAGGGCGCTCGAAGATTTCAAGACGTCATTGGTAGATGACTTAAAGAATACTTTTAGCCAAGAGACTAACACCGTTAAAAGCAAGCTCATATCTATTACCATTTCCAAATAAGAAGCCACTTCCGGTTTTGGCCTTTTTCGACCGGAAGCAAGGGTTACGTGATTTCACTCACCCTGAATGAAATAAAGACCTCAACTTACTCTACCACTTGCCGACAACAGAATACTGTGGACGCATACGGTTGATTTCTTATGCATTTTTAAATATTAAAACTGTCACTATTTAATTGCCTATAAAGAAACACCTGATGACGTCATAATGTCGTCATCATTACACAATGTTGTTTGATTTAGGGTCTTTGCTTGGACAAAGATTGGTGCAAATGAATTAATAGCAAGGAGTCAAAAATGCCCTTTGAAAATCGACATTTTTTTCTACATTTCTGTGTTCAAAGTCTATGGGAAAAATTAAATATTCAAAAATCTATAATAAATTAGTCGATGACGTCACCATGACGTCAATCTTCGGGACACATCTTTTCTATAGGGACTATGCTTATGCAAATTTAGAATGATATATGACAAAGACTAATGCCAAAAGTGGAGGCCAGAAAAAACGTGCACAAAGTCTATGGGGTTTAGGCGACAAAAAGAAGAAAGAAGATGAAAAAAAAAATGAGAACAGAAAGAATGGTTTTTCGCAAAATTGCGAAAAAGCCAAAAATAAAAATCAGAACAAAAACAAAGGCTTTTCTGCTGTTCAGCTTTTTCGCAAAATTGCGAAAAAGCCAAAAAAAAAAAAATGAGAACGGAAAGAAAGGCTTTTTCGCAAAATTGCGAAAAAGCCAAAAATAAAAATCAGAACAAAAACAAAGGCTTTTCTGCTGTTCAGCGGAAAAGCCAACAAAAACTAGAGATCTATGTCTGTTTGCAACAGAACATAGGGCTTTTCCGCATTATGACTTTTTTTTTATCAATAATACGTCCTTGAGTATGTATGTGCAATGTTTGAATCGAATCAGAATTGGCTTGAACAGGTTCCTATCCTGTATTGGTAGTGAAAGAAAATGTGACAATTGTAAATTTATCGAATGGATTTTCCTCACACACTTTTTCTTTGTATGACCGAAAACACAAAGTATAGTGTACAGATACATGTACATGTATACATACATGTATGTTGTAAACTACAGCCTAAGTCTAGTTTTAAAGTGAATTTTTCCAAAAATTAAACCAACTGTCTTCATAAAAAGCAGTCATTCACAGCTTTATATATATCCCATCTATAACAAAAAAGAGATTGATATAATTGCGAAACAAAAAGTACATAAACAAAGGAATTTAACATGCATGACAGGAAACAAATTAGCACCCTCAAAACGTGCAACCCCCTAAAGTTATGTGTTCGTGTGCATGATGATTTGCTGTACACCGTCCTCCACGCGCCGCCTGCGTACAAGCAAAAAGAAAAGGCAGAAAACCTACAAAAATGTCGCCACAAGGCACTCGCACAAGCTAATCAAACGAAAGCTCGTTGCTTTCTTTATCGATGTGTGGTGATCATCTTTTTGTCCTAATCTAGTCCAGTCACGGCGAAGGAACTAAAAATAAACAAACAAATTTATCCTCAAAATCATACCCTAAAGCTCCTGTCACACTTTTGCGTATCCTAATTCCTTGTGAGTTCCTTATCAAAATTTTTCAATACGCAGCCATACGCTCAAAACATCGACATTTTTTGATTACCTTGACTTATGTGCGACGCACATCTAGCGTACAAGTAACGAATTCACCGCATCAATTACGTATGAGATGCGTATGAATTGCGTATGAAGTGCACAACATTATTTTTCGGACTGCGAATAGGTCAGTATGCAGTGCGCATACCGAGCGTATTCTAGACGCACCCGACTTATGCCGACCGCATGCCTGACGCAACATGTCGGCATTCGCTATGAGTTCGTTCAGCGTGCGTTGTATCTTCGCTGAAAGTACGCTATGTATACGTCCAATATAGGCGGCTCATGTGCTGACTCATGTGCCGGGAGGTCAGCGTATTACCGCGTATGAACCGCTTATCCCTCACGAACACATAGCGTACTCGTACCGCGTTCGACCTATGCGGGACCGATGCGCTGCGTATTTTTAACTTATGACATGCGTAACAGTGTACGCAGCGTAGTTTTGTGCATGCCCAAAACTATCCGGCGTACTGGGCCGTAACATGCGTTTGCCTGCGTACATACAACTTACACAAAACGATAGAGATGCATATGAGTTGCGTATTGTGCGTACGACTGCGTATGAAAAAAATGTCAATGCTCAACTCATAAGGAATTAGGATACGCAGAAGTGTGACAGGGCCCTTACTTCTAGTGAACCAAATTTTGCCAAAATATACTGAGTCTATTACTGAATATACCAAATCCAAATATCATTCCGAAAAAAAAACCCCGTTCGCTTTAATACCATGCATGCCATCTTGGAGACTCGCTTCTTCTTTTGTAATTGTGTAGTTCATAAATCAGAGCTGTCGAACTTTCACAATAACACGTCTCAACACGCGCGCGCCCGCGCGATCAGGCGATGATAGACTTGTACTGACACACACGGCGTATACACACATGCAAGGGATAAACGCAATTGCTGCGACAAAAACCGTTCCACACGCACTTCACGTAATCAATAACTGACTTAATAAAGTTTAATACTGCTGTTCATTTTGCGACTCGCCGTGTACAAACTGTTTGTAATGTTTAGACCTACCCTTAAATCGACAGTTAAAGTAAATATTATTATAAAAACTGTCATGGTTGATTTTTCATGAATTTTCAAAGGAAAAAAGGTCTTTTCATTAAAACTTCCGGTATGATGACGTCATCATTTTTTTTCAAGCACAGGTGTTGCCTGCATTGAGGCCATCATGTACACTAATTTGGAAGCGATTACCGCAAACTTCGTCACAGACATCGACTGAAAGTTCATTTTACACTTTTTTCAACCTACCCGTAAAGGGCGAGCTATCATGTTACAACGTCACCGGTGTTTTTTTTCGTAAAAAAACAATCTAGCCACAGACTTACATCGTTGCAAGCAAGTTCAATTTTTTTTCAATTTTAAACCATAAGGCAATTTGAGTAACTTTCGGTTTAGACCGGAAGGAAGGGTCACGTGACATTACGCACACGAGATAAAATGAAGACCCTGGATTATTCTATCAATTCCCGCAAACGTCAAGTTCGGGTGTCTCAAGGTTAATTTTATACTGATTTTCAAAGATTAAATCTATTAATCTTTTACGTGACGTCACGTGGCCCGTGATGACGTTATGATGACGTCACTCTTCGGGACACAACTATGCTATAAGGACTATGCCTATGCTGAATTTGAATGATGTACAATAAGATTAATGCCAAAAGTGGCGTTGAGAAAAAACGTGTACAAAGTCGATGGGATTTGCCAGGGGGAAAAAGAAGAAGAAAGAAAAATCAGAACAAAAAGAAAGGTTTTTTCGCAAGTAGAGCTGTATGTCTGTTTGAAAACAGAACACAGGGCATTTTCGCATTTTATAAATGTTTATGCTATGGTTGCCTTTGCAGTCACCTATTAGAGTGTTTAATACAGTTAAAGGTTGTTTACAATGCTTAGAATAATTCCAAAAATAAAGCTTTATCACATGACGTCACATGCCCTGCGATGACGTCATCTTAAAAACGCTTCTCAATGCACTTTTTGTCATTGTGGTCTTGGTTTGAACCAAGTTTACAGTCAATCCGATGAAAGCAAGTGTGCAATTGTGGAAGCAGAATAAAATAATAAATATTAAAAAATCATTAAAAAATCAACCGATGACGTCATCGAGGCGTCATTTCGGATTTTCCATACTAGTACCATCATCTACCTATCAACCAAATTTCACCACGATCGGACCTTCCCTTATATCCGTTTTAAAAATCGCATTTTGTAGTGACGTCATAATGACGTCACCTTTTTAAAAATTGTTTGTGCATAAACATAATACAAAAAGAAAGCTTAAAGGTCAAAAAATTAAAAAATTCGTATAAGATCACACGATCACGTCATCATGACGTCATCTCATTTTTTACTTATAACACATCACGGTCTACCTACATACCCAGTTTCAACCCAATCGGACGTACAGTGCTGTAGATATAGCACTTCAAAACATGCACATTTGTGATGACGTCACGTGACCCCTGATGACGTAATCATGACATCACTCTTCGGGACACAACTTTGCCATAAGGACAATGCATATGCTAAATTTGAATGATGTATGACAAAGTTCAAGGCCAAAAGTGGCGTGTACTAAAATCGTGTACAAAGTCTAAGGGATTCATGGCACAAAAAGAAGAAAGAAACTAGAACTCCGTGTCTGTTTCTAACAGAACATACGGCTTTTACGCAATATATTTTTTTTAAAATTGAAGTCATGCTGTTCTGTTTTGTGCAAAACTGTGTGCATTTAACTTTTGTCTAACAAACCTAATTCAAAAAGAATTTTGATTTTGGAATATTGCGTTTGTGAGAAACGACAAAAGTCTTCAAAATTAAATTTTTTATATATAATCACAAGATGACGTCATGATGACGTCACCTTAATATTTATTTGAAACACATCCCGGCCTAACCCAATCTGACTTACTGTTCATGAGATATATAGGGACTTAAAATATACAAGTTAACAATGACGTCACATGTCTAATGATGACGTCATCGTAACAATACTTGGCAGTGCTCATTATTTTATTGTGGTTTTAGTCTGTACCAAGTTTGAAAACAATCGGATTAATAAAAGTGTTAAATTTTGTAAGCAGAATAAAATTGGCAATATTAAAAAAAATCGTAAAAAATCTACCAATGACGTCATCATGACGTCATTCAAGATTTTGTGTACTAGTGTTATTATCTACCCACCCATTAAATTTCATGACGATCAGACATTCCCTTATATGACGTCATAATGATGTCAGACATTTTTCAAAATTGTGTACATATACCTATTGCCTAAGGTACCTAATACAAAAAGAATTTTAAATTTAACATATTGGGTTCGTGAGATATGGCTTAAAGTTCCGAAACTTCAAAAATCTATATAAAATCACACAATGTCGTCATGATGACGGCACCTCAATATTTATTTGTAACACGTCCCGACCTCCCCCCATACCAAGTTTCAACCCAATCTGACTTACTGTTCATGAGATATAGGGGCTTAAAATATACTAGTTAACGATGACGTCACATGTCTAATGATGACGTCATCATACAATACTTGGCAGTGCTCATTATTTTATTGTGGTTTCAGTCTGTACCAAGTTTGAAAACAATCGGATTAATAAAAGTGTTAAATTTTGTCAGCAGAACATAACGAATGCCACGTGATGTGAGTTCAACCAATCAAATGACAAGGATCTGTATGTCGGTTAATTTTTATATAATACTTGATATTTTGACTCTTGGGTATATTTGTTATCAAACAAAAGGAAAAATTTAGTCTGATTTCTCCTTCCTTCACATACTAATTCCCGGCTGCAGTTGATAACCTCTCAGCAAGATCGATAATAGTATTGTATAGAAAAACGTGTACAAAACTGATTGGAAAAAAAATTAAAATTTTCAAAAATTAATAAAAAATAGGTGATGACGTCATCATGACGTTCTAGTCTTGGCATGATTTTTGTATAAGGGTCTTCCTTGGCTGTACTTTTGATGACGATTCCAGATCGCCAAGTTATAAAAATGGTGGCTTGAAAACGTCTCCAAAGTCAATGGGCTTAAAAATCCCACTGCAGAAAAACTGCACCTTTAAATACGTGATTTGCCTTTAAACTGAAACATTTTTATAAAATATTACTTGATTTTCTGACTCTTGGGAATGTTTTGAATCAAATGACAGCGCGAAAAAAATACGATTTCTCTCTCTTTCTCATAGCAATTCTTGGCCGAAGTTCAGAACTATTCAGTAAGATATCAGTGTTGTATAGAAAAAGACTTGTGGAAAATCCTACTGCAGAAAAACTGCACCCCTTTAAATACGTAACATAGGGCTTCTCTGCATTATGATTTTTTTTTATCAATTATACGTCCCTGACAGTGCGCATGCATGAAAATAAAATCTGTCACAGTTAGCCGAAAATCGGCTAAAACGGTCACTGTGGACAGGATTTGACCTCAGCAACATGTGCTCTGCGGGCTGACTGACATACGATGTATGTGCGTATGTACAACGTACATGCATGTACATTGTGGACGTCCTGTGCATGTATTAAGCAGAGGTATTGTCAACCTTAAGTTTTAAGCGTGCGCAGGGCATGTCCGAGTTCGCTTATTGCCTCGAAGCTTTGAAATATTTTAGACCTACCCTTAAATCGACAATTAAAGAAAAAAGTAATAAAAAAACTGCCATGGTTGATTTTTCAGGAATTTTCAAATAAAAAAGAGTCTTTGTATTATAACTTCCGGTCTGATAACGTCATACGCCTAAAACTTCGCACACGTCTTAAGTGGGTCAAGGCCATCATATACACCAATATTTAGGCGATTCCGACAAACTCCGCCACAGACATCTATTCAAAATCATTTTTAAACATTTTCAACCTGTCGCTAGAGGGCGCTCGAAGATTGCATGACGTCATTGGTAGATGAAGAATACTATCAGCCAAGAGACTAACACCGTTAAAAGGAAGTTCATATCTATTACCACTTTTAAATAATAAGCCACTTCCTGTTTTTGCCTTTTTCGACCGGAAGCAAGGGTCACGTGATTGCACGCACACTGAATGAAATAAAGACCTCAACCTATTCTACCACTTGCCGGGAACAGAATGCTGCGGACGCGTATGGTTGATTTTTTAATATTAAAAGTGTCACAATTTAATTGTCTATAAATAACCACCGGATGACGTCATCATGACGTCATCATTACACAATGTTGTTTGAATTAGGGTCTTTGCTTGGACAAAGAATGGTGTAAATTTGAAGTCAATCCGATGAAAGGAATTGTAAAAGTTTGGAAGCGGAATGAAATTGTAAATATTAAAAAAAAATTAAAATCAACCGGTGACCTCATTGTGACGTCATTTCGGATTTCGCATACTAGTACCTTTATCTAGCTACCTACCAAGTTTCATGACGATCAGACCTTCCCTTATATCCGTAAAAAAAACCCCAAAAACCAAAAAAAAAAAATGATGACGTCACACACCATTTTTGTTGCAAAAATAGCGTATGGCCAGCTAGTCCGCGTACAGCCTACTGCAAACTACTGCATGTTCAAGATATGAGCTATGTAACCTATAAAATTGCAAACAAAATTTGGACTGAAAAAATGGTAAATTTAGAGCAGTAGTTGAAAAAAAGTTAGGTTTTTCCAATGGTGGTCGGCCGACCACCTTTCGAAATGTATACAAAAATACAACTTTCTTGAAAATGACTTCACACCAGGTGCCCTAATTTTGCAGGATGCTTGAGACTGTCATTTACCAGCATCTTAGTAAGGCATTTTGTAATAACTAGGTAGTTTTATTTTTCGATGCTTGCAAATGTCGTAATTTCCCTTTAAAGTAAATCAGACATTGCAAGCGACAAAATTCACGACTGGTTTCTAAAAAAGTCATGGTTGCAAGAAAGGTTTACGGCCAGCTTGTCCGTATAGTACAGCGAACTGCATACGTAACAACTGTGCGGTCAAGATATGAGCTATGCAACCTATAACGCACGCCTTCATGCGTCAAATTAAGACTAACATATAGAAAATGTACAAGTACGTGTTATTTTCATGTTATTTCAGATTTTCATGTCCTACACATGTGTGCAGTTGTATCTTGAGACCCCCTAAGCTACGCGGTCCTTTTTCTACGCACACACCCTCAATTTGTGCGTCACTGTATGCGTCACTGTGAAACGCGTCTTCCAATGAGTGTATTTTGTCGCGTTTTTTGAAAGATGTAAAATAAGTGGTTTTTTTGTTAGGATTTCATAACGACTTACTATAAAGTAAATCTGACTTGAGTCAGCAACGACTTTGCACTATTCCCTATGTAGACAGTTGCCAAAACCCCCAATGATTCAAACCTTTTTTTTATCAACACCTGTGAATATGTTCCTCGATCCTTGTACATGTAGTTTTAGTGCACGTAGTCCCAATCACATGAATTAAATAAATGAAATCTCAACCCGTTATTTTTTATACAGATAGATATAGTAAGATAACTTACCCTCAGTGTTCTAAAAGTCATCTCTTTGACATTGAATCAAGAAACGGTATTTAATTTTCTTTGTGTTTAAAGTTCGCGCTTGTCATGCCTGTTTGGGGATAGATACAGATAGATAGTTTCATAAATAAAATTCTGTAAAGCGAATGGCCCCCAATGCATGTGAATATTTATACCATACACCGTTTACGATGTTCACCAGTCACAACTCATGAAATATGCACTTGGCCTGGCAGTAAAAAGTGGCACAATACATTTACAACGGCCGAAAGTTAAATTACAGTGTGCTAGATAAAGTGCCGATATGAACACTCACTACGCATGTGCATAGTCCTTATTTCAAGACGACAGTTTCTGCAGTTATACGTAAGCTGTGTACGTACGTACGTGCACTTAAAATTGTAATAATCCTTTCAGCCTTTAACAGAGGCTAACGTGCTCAATATATAATGTGACTGAATTCAACATGTAGAAGCTCGTGCAATTATTTGCGTGATTACTAAAATAATGTTGAAAAACAGTGCATATAGTAATTTTGCAGAGGATAAGTAAAGAAAGTCAGGTGCGGATCAGATATAATATTTCTTTTAATAAATTGTACACCAGTTTTACAAAAGTTTGGAAGATCATCAATTTTCTTCCAAATTTTCAAAATCCACGGATCTGCAGAAGATTATCATGCCTAAAAAATCGTTAAAAAATTAACTTTTTGTTCAAATTTATGATATACAGTTACATGATGATGTTTTATCATGTCTTCAAGTAAAATCACCTGTATACCACGTACGTATCCGCCTATATTCATACGCAATTTTGACCCATTCGGACTGATAGTTTTCTCAATATGAGACTATGAGAAATGCACATTTATGATTACGTCACATGCCCTACAATTACGTCATCTTGATAACACTTGTCAATTGACATTTTTGCATTGTGGTCTTGGTTTGTACCAAGTTTGAAGTCAATCCGATGTAAGGAAGTGTTAAATTTGGGGAGCGAAATGAAATTGTAAAGATAAAAAACTCATGGTGACGTCATTTAGGATTTTGCATACTGGTACTGTTGTAGTATTGTGACACCCCCCATTTTTTTAATGTTCCGCCTCCCACACTTTTCTTGGAACCACATTTGCATTTAATGTTTATCAGTACATGAGTGTACCAACTACTGTTTCATGTGTGATACCCCACCCTCACAGGACAAGCTGTTGGGTACATGTGGCAGGATATGATGTCACTTCCTGTGGGGCACTGGAGGGCTGTGTGATGGTCTTTGTTCTTGGGTCATTCTGATCTAAGACTTCGCTGAGTGAGGAACATTTACCACCACACCAAGCTAAACCAGTGTTCATTTGTCTTTATTCTTGCAGGTATGTTGTATTCTTTTTTTATTTTCATCTTGATGATTATGGAAGTGAAGAGAGGAAACATGTACATTTTGTGTCAGGATGTAAAGCTTAGTTAAAAGTGTTGCCAGAGCCTGCTAAACTCTTAGCTTCTTTGTCTTTAAGGAAAGCACATGGTCAGAGTGTGCCAGAGTACAGAGACAAAACTTAAGCCTTTACTCAGTTTTGCCTTCATTAATGTTTCCTGTTTTGCCTGCTAATTACGTGTAGCCATTGTTAATTTCTGGATTGTCTTTTAATGGACAAGATAAGTTAGACAGGTATGGCATTCCCTTCAACTGTTTTGTAACTTGGTACTTACAAGAAAGTACTATCCGCCCAAGTTTAGTCTAGATTGCTCCTAGAGATATTAAGTTGCTAATTTTGACGGTGCCATTTATAACTTTTCTATTGTCCCACTCTATGGAGAGTGACATTGTGACAAGCTTTCACGCTTGAAATTGTTAAGAATAATTAAGAACAATTCCTTTGCTTACTCCTTTTTACTTTATTTTATTGAAGACAGAGATTTCCCTATTACAGACTTTACCTCTTTTTTGGCTTATTTCATACATGTACTTTAGGCCAAAAAAGTCTCCGGTTTCTGGTATGCGCGCGCGTCGCCGTAGCCATGCGCGTCGGCAAAATGAAAAAGGTTTTTTTTTAATGAAAGATGATGTCTAAAAACCGCCAAACTCACTGGTTTGACTGGAATCCTGCTGCTGCACAATTTCAACGTGTTTATGGATGGGGTTATGATCGAGAATAAGCTTTATGTGGCCTCTCTGGACTCCCATATATTTGCACTAATTAAGCTTAGTCGGGCACCATTTGCAGTCATCAGCCGACATTTGAAGCAAAAAAATCAGGTATAAAAAAAAAGCCGCGTCGCCGCACCACTTTTTGGGCAAGCTCCATACTAGAAGACTGGAGACTTTTTTTTTTGGCCTTAGGACATTTTGTACTGCTGGATGACATGTATGTAGTGTACATGTGCATGAATTCTTTGATAGTTAGAGCACAGCATGGGAAGCACTCATGCATAACTAATTAGTAGTAAGTCAGTCTTTGACTAGAGATAAACAATGAGGTTGAGACATATGGTCAGTATCGATTAAGGTGATAGAATTGATTATGTTTATTCAGAAGCAGGACAGAATTGATATTATTATCGATACCAGAGTCGATTTTCGAATCATGCTTATTGAGTTATTTTGTGCATTTGTTTTTACTATTGTTTTGTGATTCTGATCTAAGACTTCGATGAGTGAGGAACATTGACCACCACACCAAGCTAAACCAGTGTCCATTGTCTTTATTCTTGCAGTTTTGCAGTCTTTTTAATGTACACTCTGCAGCCATTATCTACCTACCCAGCAAGTTTCATGATGATCAGATCTTCCCTTATATGTGTAAAAAAAAAAAAAAAAAAAAAAAAAAAAAAAAATCGCATTTTTGATTACGTCATGATGACGTCACACATTTTTCAAACTTCTGTGCATATGCCTATGACCTAACAAACCAAATACCAAAAGAATTGTCAATTTAGCATGTTGCGTTCGTGAGATATGGCTTAAAGGTCCAAAACCAAAAAAAAATAATATAAAATCGCACGATGACGTCCTCATCACATCACCTCATTTTTATCTATAACACATCCCTTTCTACCCACATACCAAGTTTCAGCTCAATCGGACTGACTGTTCATGAAATATAGGACTTAAAAATATGCACGTTTGTGATGACGTCACGTGACCCCTGATGACGTAATCATGACGTCACTTCGGGACTTTGCCATAAGGACAATGTTTATGCTTAATTTGAATGATGTTTGACAAATTTCAATGCCAAAAGTGGCGTGTACAAAAATCGTGTACAAAGTATATGGGATTTTTCATGGAACAAAAGGAAGAAACTAGGGAGAAAAAAAATCAGAACAGAAACAAAGGCTTTTTCGCTGAATTGTGAAAAAGCCAGCAAAAAATCAATCAGAACAAAAACAAAGGCTTTTTCGCAAATTTGCGAAAAAGCCCCCCCCCCCCCAAAAAAAATAATTCTTAACAAAAACAAAGGCTTTTTTGGCCGGTTGCCGAAACAGCCAATAAAAATACACTAGTAATAGCATCGTCCGTGCTATGACTTTGTACGTACGGTGCAGTGTGAAACGCATAAATACGATTAGCGAACTAGCAGACAATCAGCTATTTCGAGTACGCCCCATGCACGTGAGATTCTGTTCGATTGTTATGATTGTTGTGTTTACTGCTGTTTGTTTCCGTTATTTTACGTCAATATCAAAAGAATTCAATGCATGGGTAAAACAAAACAATGACTGCTGTGATGTGGAATGTGACGTTTTGAACAACCGAGGGGCGCATAGAAACCTGAGGCGCAATCAGACAGATAGACATCAGACAGACAGACAGACAGACAGACAGACAGACAGCACGCCCGACAGCCCGACAGACAGACAGACAGACAGACAGACAGAAAGACAGTGTAGGATCTTTTAACTTAATATAGGATGTTGATTTATTAAGGGAATAAATGTGTGCTCTGGAGGTTTTTATCACTCGTTTAATACCGCTTAGAGTCTGGGTGCTGATAATTACCCGAGCCGGAGGCGAGGGTAATTATCAGCACCCAGACTCTAAGCGGTATTAAACGAGTGATAAATACCGACCGAGCACATATTTATTCCCATTCATAAATACCTTATCCGTAAATTTTTTTCAAATAATTCGTTCAAAAAATCCCGATTTTGTTCAACAAGTTCACTTCATGCTTTTTGAAACATCCCTCTAGCAAAATAATGGAGTGTTCAGCTGGCGAGTAAGATGTAAACAACCCTTTTATGGAGATTGACGCGCGCGTAACATGTTCTGCGCGATGTCACGCAGAACGCACCTGGGGCGTTGCGTTTTGAATTTAGAACTATAAAATTCTGACTCGCTTGTAGTGTTGCACATGCCTACGTGAGGATTGTGAACGTTCAACCAATGAAACGGTAAGAGGCACTGGATTTTTAGGAGTCCACATTTTATTGTGACACTGGAAAAGTGTTTAAGACCAGCTAGCCATGTCTTTATCATCCGTTTAATACCGGCCACATGACGGGCTCTCGACCAATAGGAATAGCTAAACTGTCTGAGGTATTTATGAATGTTGTTTTACTATTACAGTAAATCACTGATGAGCAACCTTAAATTTACGCACAAAATGTTTGCACTGAGAATGTTTGGTTTCACAATTTGAACAGACAACCCCTTAACTGAAGAGCATGTGACGTCACATCAATAGCGCCCTCAGAATAATGGAAATGTATGGAAAATGTTACAGAGCCCTTAAAAAAAGTTAAACAAAAAGTGACGTCAAACCAGTTTCATATCACAGGAATGAAAAAGTTGCACAAAATATTTTCCAGTTCTTGTTATTATCTCTATACGTTTTCATTAGCTGACTCTTTATTACCGCAATTTAGTTCATCCGTTCCTCCAAAGCAGTCAGCTTCACGATCACACTGCAGGGTGCCACGGATGCAGTAATGTCCACAGTCCAATTCAGTACGAGAACAAGCCAACATTTCTGAAAAACAGAGCAAGACAGAAAACTTAAACATGGGCAAGGGCCATGACGGGGGGAAGCTACATTCATGAAACTATTTTGAAAAGCACAGCCAGGTTTTCTAAGAAGGAACACCCTTAAAGATGCCAGACATGTTTTTTTTTCACAGGTGGAAGTTGCCAATCAAATCTGTCTTGAAGTATTACAAAGACATAATTTGACTTTTTGTGCCATGGAATTGGAAACGGACTCTTGTCAAAAGAGTGCACTGATCCAACGGGGATCAAATACGCATCATACAATAATCTTGCTTAACCATTTTGAATTTTCCCGCAAAATGTAGTTTACACAGACATGTCTTTAGCAAGATTTATACTTATAAACAATGATTATCACTTTTTTTTTATTAAGGTAATAAACGTGTGCTTCGCCGGTTTTAAACACTCTCTTTAAGACCACTTGGAGTCTGGATAATAATAATTAATTCGGGTAAAAAAATTGAAACTATTCGAGCCAAAAAACTATACTTGTGGCGCAAAACGCAGGGTTGGCGGTGTAGTATACAAATATTGAATGCTTCGAGTGGTGTAGTACAACTAGCCTCACGAGGTGATCCATTAGTCAGTAGCCGTGTCACGCACACAGCCCTGTTTGACCTCAGTTTCTCGTCCCGAAGTCAAGCACGCATGGCCCATAAGCGTACGCGAGATTTTACGAGATTTATTCGAGACTACAAAAAAACACAATAGGTACATGCACTGTTTGGCCAAGATGGCTAAATAAGTGAAAAGTTGAAATCGTGTGTTTTATTTTGATAACAAAAATAATTGCTTTTGACAAGTATAAAGTGTTGTTATGGCCTGTCAAACAAAATTATATTTTTTTATCAACAAAATCGAGGGCCGATAGTTTTTAGGTGTACATTCGATTCTTAAAAAAGGCCGAAACAAATGGCAAGGCTTAGTAGAAAGAGGAAAGTATACGCTACATTTTCATGTGAAACACCTGCAGGAGACTTCTAATGTTTGGTCCAAATCGCTGGTTGAAAAATGAAGACTTTTGCGAGATTTCATGATCTGCAATCACATGTACGCTCGTAAACGAATGTAAGTACGCCGACGTACAAAATGTACGTTGGCCTGAAAACATTGTGAGTAGCACGTACGCGCGAACGCGCAATGAATGACTTATGAATATTAAGCAGGCTCATACTTGAGCTCGACCAATCAGTGGGTGTATGGGTCACAAGGTCACACCATATTTGGGTTCCTCGCTGTATGCTTTACAATGGCGGCGATCTTTTCGCGTTGTGAAAAATGGAAGTTGTTGGAAACAAAGGTGTTCATCGAATTCTTAAAATAATAACGACATCACGTTCACGAAATTTTTTTGTAGATGAAGGTTCACTCTTTCGTTTAATTACCTCAACATTTGGGAGACTTTCGTCTTCCTGGAAAAAAACCGGAAATTTCACGACGTAACTTTTAGTCGATTTGTCCGAGAAATAATATAGTCAAAATGCATCGAAATCCTTCATTTTTGAGAAAAAACCTTGATAGATGTATGAAGTAAGTCTTAAACTACCTAAAGCAAATTTGTTTGTTTGGATCGGTTATGGTTTGCCATGGAAATTGCAAATTTTCTGAAGCCCTTTTTACGGCCATTGTTCGCTGGCCTCGCATTACTATCAGTTGTGTGGACGAGAAAATAGAGGAGCTACGCGTGACACGGCAACTGAGTGCATGGACATTCTTTTTTTCCCGAGGCGAAGCCAAGGGAAAATAGAATGCTCCATGGATCACCGAGGGAGGCTAGTTTTAATTCACCACGAGATAAAACATTCAATATTTGTTTTTTAACATTTCACCCACCGATTCTGTTTGGTTTTAATATCTTTAATTATTTAAATCTGAACACAGTTGAAATAAACTTCAATTCAATACAAAATTGGTGGACAATATATTTATCTCTTCCAAACTACCCCTTCACGAAATGTTTGAACCCATAGATAAAGAATAAAAAGACTAAATCGGCAGCGCGTGCGTACGCACCATAAGGTGTGCACAAATTTCCCCGTTCCCTCATGGACGCTCTAGCGCAAAAGTGCGTGGGGCAAAACATGCGTTAAACGCACCTACATTCCCGTAGGTTTGTGCACAAACGTGGATTTTTATGTCCGTAAAAGCAAAGTTTCTGACCAGTAGTAATTATGTCTTCGACAAAATTCAAAATGCATTAGCAAGCTGGATAATTACTTCGAAATTTGCTCCATTTTTTCCTTGTATTTATTTTTCGTTTCAAAATGGCGGTGCGCATTGCTGAAAATATCCAAATAAATGGCTTGCTTATCTGATAAACTAATAAAAACAATGTTTTAAACAATAAGAAGGAAAACGTGGAATGTAAAAACAACTGTATTGGATTTTATGTGTAAGACTTTTAATGACAATATTAATATTGCCCTGAAAATTTAAAAATGCGTTTGAGAATGAATAAATTACACTCCCATAATGTTCCTTCTCTGCTTCTCAATGCATTGGCGGATTCGAACCTTTTGGGAGGATGGGTTGAGGGGTACAGATGATGATGATGATGTGTGTGTGTGGGTGTGTGTGTGGGTGGGTGCTGGAATTTACTACCTTACGGAGACATGAACACAATAGGGAACAAAAGATTGTATACGTCTCCAGAAGAACATTTTGTATAGATGAATACGTCTCCACAAGAATTTCACGAAATAGATATATGGATTTTACTCAAAAACTAGGAATCTCCAAGGTAGGTTGATTTGTCGCAAATGGAAGAGTTTTAGAAAAGGGATATTTAGTCCAAATTTCAGCCCAGGAAATTAATTCTGGTTAAAATGAGAGCATTTTGAAACTTCAATTTCAAACTCGAAAACTTTACTACACGAGAACAAAGAAATGTCTCCACAGGAATACAAATTCCAGAATGGGTGTGTGTGTGTTTTTTTTTTTGGGGGGGGGGGTGTTTGTTGTGCTTATTCAAAAAGCATCGGACAATTTGACCTCAATTTGACGCAAAGAGCTGTGGCGTGATCAGGCTAGGAGATCTTAAAAGCGAAATCGGAAAAACTGGTAGAAGCGAAATCGGGGGGGGGGACTTATATTTTGCAACGGGCCAACAAAACGACGGCTACTCATAGGGAAACGAGACGGGTAAATTGTACAATTTTTGTTTTAATCTAATTAACTCCTCAAGTTTATTTAAATATCATGCGCTCTACCCATGTTGTCCAAAATTGTGAGATTCTGGCCCCTTCTTGAAGATTTTGAGATGCTGGATACACCAATAGAGGAGAGCACAATAATACATATTTATTTGTTTCATTTTATTGGTGAAGATATCCAACAGTGCAAAAATGTATCCGATAACGGCGTTTATACAACACCTGAATAAATCCCCGTCATCTGATTGGTGGATCGTTGATCACATGTCATTGAATTATTCGTACCGATGCACGGCGCGCGCGTGGCGTGCAGCGCACAGTGCAATAGAAGTACTATTGCACCGTGATTAGAAGTACCATTGCACTGTCACTGCACATGTTGCCGAAGGTGGCGCTGTGGTGTTTAAATTGGCAATAAAAGTTTTGAACTTATTGAACTGTTTAAGTTCTAAACTTATGGAAAAGTTTCAAATTGAGATAAATTGAATATGATAGTTCTTAACCTGTTGAACAGTTTACATTAATTAAATTATGATAACTCTGAACTTGTCAAACTTGTAAACAATTTTTAACTCGAATAAATTGGCTATTAAAAGTCAACCAATCAGATGACGAGGATTTATTCAGGTGTTATATTAAACAAATAACAAATGATTTACGTTTGTGCAATAGAAAGAATAATTTCATTCGGTGACAGATGAAATGTTCCATTCCAATCGGCTTCGCCTCGTGGAATGGAACATTTCATCTTTCACCTCATGAAATTATTCTTACCATTGCACTCACAAATATTCATTATTTGAATAATGTTATGTCCTCAGGACTCAGGAGGGACAATGGAGAAAAAAATGTTTTGGGTTTTTTCCTTTAAAAACTGCCGTGGATTTAAATTTAAAGACAAGGCAACAACGACGAGAAAAAAAAGTTCAAAATAATCATCATTATGTAGGTTGATGGAGGCTTAGGGGCTATACACATGTACTCTGTGTTAATTCGGAGGCAAATAGCACTTAAACAACTCGATACAAGGTTTTTCTTTAGCAACGTGCACCAGCATTTTAAAACGGAGAATAAACACGAAGAATAAAGTAGACCAAAATTCGAAATGAATATTTTTGAACCAAACTCTGCGGCCCGCACTCTTTGGAACAATACACGCACACCTGCATGCATTTGCAGATAAATACCGCGCCCTGGATATAGAACTTTGGTTGCTAAAGATATAGTACTTTGGGCCGTTCACTGAAAGAAGGCAAAAATAGAAAGTACCATGTGACTCGCTCTCGGCCAATCAAGACACAGAATCTGTGGGTGAGGTGTTATAAAAAATACTGACTCACTGGTAGTATTGCGCATGCCTACGTAGAGATATGAACGTTCAACCAATAAAACAGTACTTGCAATAAAATCCGTTGCAAGTACTGTTTTATTGGTTGAACGTAAAAATACCTGAGACCGTTAACCCATTCTTTGTAGTTGAAAACCCGTCACGTGGCCGGTCTTAAACGGATGATAAGGACATGGCTAGCTGGTCTTAAACACTTTTCTTAGTTCACATGAAATTAGGACTCACCGTTTTATTGGTTGAGCGTTCACAATCCTCACGTAGGCATTCACAACCCAACGCCCGCCCAGGTGCAGTACGCGCGACGCGTGCGCCAATCTCCATAAAATGAATTGTTTACATCTTACTCGCGAGCTGGACACTCCATTATATAGCTATAGGGGTGTTTCAAAAACCTGAAGTGAATTTGTTGAACAAAATTGGGTTTTTTGACCGAAAAGTTTTGATTTGGTTGACCGAAAAGGTATTTATGAATGGGAATAAATATGTGCTTGGTCGGTATGAAACACTCTGTATCAGACACATTAAATCCCCTAACCGGCCGAGCTGTGACGGGCTCTCAACCAATAGGAATGGGTATTATTAGAATTTACTGGGTGAGTTAAAAAAAACACCCCCCCCCCCAAAAAAAAAAAAAAAAAAACGGAATCGAAATGTCGGGACAATTTGTTTTGGTGAAGTTCTGCATGTAGCACTTTCAATATCTAGGATAGGATATGAAAGCCCAATCCATAAGCTTTCTTTTAAAGGGGCACTAGGTCCTGAAATCCCCGAAAAAAATTAATGTTTTGGATCGTTTACTTATCTTATTTCAAACATCTGGTTGAAAGGAAACCAACCTAATGCCTTACCGTTCCCGAGAAAGACGAAAAAACCCTGTTTGTTTACATCGGTCGCGACGGAGTACGAATACGTTTTTCGTGTCGTTCTCAGTGTACGATATACACGTTGTGATATTCTCGGGAACAGCGGTGACCATACAATCACCAATGCAATAAAAGTGGTTTCTTCAACGTCCGCAAAAGGCGAACACTTTACGAATGAAGTCACAACTAGTATCCAAACAGCTCGAATTTATGGGGTCGCAAAAGTGGACCCCGAAATTCGTTCGCGCACGCATTATACAGGAATAACACAAAAACGTCAAGTTTTGAAAGGACAGTTGAGTTGATGTTTATATCCTACTGGAATATGGCTATTTAATCTCAAAATTGTATGATTAATCTTATTATTTGCTGTTGTTGGTGCTCTTAACCCTGCGCGGAGTGACCTGCGTACCCCGGGTATTCAGGTGACCGAAGTTTGTGAAAAAAAATTGAGGGCCAATGACGTTCACCTTCCATCTAATCCTCATTTAACCCATGCCAAATCAGCTGGTTCAATGAACTCTGCAGCCAGGGTTTCACCCGAGCGGTGTCAACAACCTTGGGACCAGGCCTCCTGCCAAGTCTCATTGAAACATATACAAACACCTGTAACTTGACACAGCCATCTCCCTTCATAGCCGCAAACCGCAGCCACCAGTCAATTATCTTTTAAGTGCCCTGTCTGGCAAATGCCTGGACACTGTCTGGCACGTTTTTTTTTTGACATGGATAGGGTCTTGCGTAGTGGGGGAGGTACCTACGTCCCAAAGGTACGCAGTTGGCGACTTCGGATAAAAAAATCTTGTAAACGCTGCGCAGGTTTAAGTTGCACAGCCGATACTTTTGCCTTCCAGCTCCAAAAACTGTTGTGTTGGGCACATTGTTTTTGAAAAACAGCTAAAATCATATGTAGGGCCAATGCTCTCTCCAAAATGGTCCCATCGTGACCTGTTGCAACTCTTTACCATCCCAATAGGATGGGTAAACAAGACAAAATATGGTTGGTCCCAAGTTTATCCGCATTCGTGTTCTCTGAAGATATATTACTTCGAGGTAATCCTGTGCCTTTGTCCTATTTTGGAACAAAGTGTGGGGTTCTTGTTTGGAAGGTGGGGGGGGGGGGGGAGGATCATGGGGGAAAGGGTGGGGGTTCATGTTCCGCCCCCAGAAAAAAAAGTTATTCCACTGCAAAGGCCTATATATTTCTTTTAGCAAATGTACCTAAATGTGCTCTGTATTTTACCTTAATGGTCTTCCCATAAAATATTTCCACCCATTTCCACATAATAGACATCAATGTGCATACATATCGTTGATAGTCCACCCCCCACCACCACCCCTCTAACTGTTAACCAGCTTGTTCCTTGTCACTCCTTGTTAACATGAAATTATCATCGATGCATTATGCACGCATGTCTGATCCACGTTTCTTGATATGATTTTGGTCTATCTCTGTGCCACATCTGGCGCTGTTATCATAAAACAATATATTTGCTATATGCTACCCACGATTTGAGGGATTTTGGGGTATGGAAAACAAAATGGCCATAGCGAGCTCTATTCTAAGGACAGAAAGCTTATCTACCACTCAATAAATTAAAGTTTGTGATATCACGCAGTTTTTCGATTACAAAGAAAGTGTGCATCTTCACAATAAGTATGAGTTTGGAACTCATTTCTCTCCCTGCAATGTCACAGGATTAGGGGGTGTCCTTGAAGCATTTTATCACCAGAAGGCGGATTAACTGGGAATAGCATATTTTTCTCTTGTTTACTCATCCTATCAGGATGGTAAAAGTTGCAACAGGTCATCGTTGGGACCGTTTTTGAGAGGGCAGTTAGCCCAATATAAGACTGGTACCTGGAGTGCTCTGAAACGTGCAAAACTAGGTCAGGCCAACTTTACTCACCTTACAGAAAGCAAATTTCTCCAAAATTTTCACGAGGCAAAGACAAGGTCCTCACACTGTAAAAAGTGTGTTTAGCAAGTAAAAACTTTTCTAAACACTTTCTTGCTATCAGTTTGTAAACATGTTTAAATACTAAACATGTTTAGCGTAAGGATGGAAAGTGTTTAGCCATTGAACATTGGTGTTTAGGAATTGGACACGTAATGTTTAGCGTTTAAACATGTTTACAAAGTGATAGCAAGATTGTGTTTCATTGCTAAACACAGTTTTTAGAGTGCAGTATTCCACAAAACTAAGTTTGAAGACTCAATACAATTGCTAAAGGAAACATTTTCTTCAATATTTTACACGTGAGAGGGAAGTCATTAGGCAGGTAATTTCAAAATGAGGCTAAATACTAGACTGGTACATGTGCAACCATGGTCCAACTGTTTGAAAAGCTGACCTCCTTATTCAGTGTCATTAGTCTGGTGACTGACTATGGGGAAATGTGTAGTAACTAGAGACTATTTCCAATTTGCCACAGTTGGTTCGTAACTTTTGGCATATTGATTGATGCAGTACTGAAGGGTGTGCTGGACTGGCTGTTTCAGGTGCCAGTCTATTTTCTCGTATTGCATATTTTCAATACCTTTAGTTTTGGGACTAACAAACACAGTATGCATGTATTGAGAGTCCCAAATTTTCGGACTAGGGCAAAAAATGCTTTGATCTGTTTAAAAAAAACAAAAAAACAAGCTCCACAAGTAACATTTTTTGTTTGAGCTTAAAGGCAAAAAGGACAGGCTGCGCAACTTCAGAGCAGCATTTTCGGATGTCCCAATGTATCCTACAACAGAAAATAATATCAACATTAACAATACAATTTTGCGAATAAATGGCCTATTGCATACCTGTCGAGGGAACACTGGCAGCCGCCAGCACAAACCCAGAATCAGCCAACCTGTCGTCGGTAATGAATCGCATCCACATCTCATTCCCATTGGACAGCAGGTTGGGCGGGAGCGTAAACCCATTCTCCTCGAAGAACTGGTTCGCAGTGACGTTCGTACCGTCGCCAATCTGGAGGAAGTCGCCGTCAAAGTTCGTATCGACCCTGAACTGGAAGAAGGTGATGGCAATCTTGTGATCCTCTTCAGTGCTGACGATCCACGTCTTGTCGGCATTGTTTGGATAGGTGAACGGGAAGTTGGGTGAAATTATTCGGGTTGATGCATTTCCTGCGATGGTAACATTTTGGATTTCTGCAAATGGGAGTGAAAAAAGTGTGTTATACACATGCTTTTGAAGTATAACATAAATTGTTCACGTGCCACAATTTCACACTAGTGGTGCGGCGTAGCCCCAATATACTAAAGGATTGTGCAAGTGATGATAAAAGCATGAAACCTTGCAGGCTGGTTCTTCATGCTATAAAGGAAAATTTCAGATATAGAGGCATTTCATATTTGACCTTCGGTGACCTTTGAGAGTTTAACGAAATTTACATACTCAATTCATGATTTTACGAGAGATCATGACCTTTGTAAAACCACAGCCTACCTATGGATATTAATAAGATTTCCACAGTCTTGTAAATGCCATTTTTGTTCATGACCCAAGTTTTAAACTTGTGACTATCTCTGCCATGCAAGGTATATTCATATAAAATGTCCGCGTCTCTGGTTACCATGGAGATATGGAAACAAATCCCGGTCAACAGGAACCTAGACAAAGGCGCTACTAGTGCGTGTGCCTGGAAATCCCAAACCATTGTCGGGGTTCGGTCTGAACTTTTTTTCATTAGCCAGCCGGGCTAAGGAGCACAGACTCTAAACTAGCCCGCAGACATTTTAACTAGCCGGTATATTTATTTATTTCCTTGAGTGTCTTAACCCTAAAAGGGCCGGGTTATTTTGACCATCTCTCAGCCGGGGGGTGGGGGGGGGATTCCCCTCCTAAGATCTTGGCCACCAAGGGACGAACATTTTAAAAACGAAGTACATGCATAGAACAACTCTTCATAAACATACCCTAGAAATTTCATGACCATAGGTTAAGGGGTTTGGGAATTATTGCTAATTTATTATTCATATGTACGAATTCTGCTCCGTGTACACGACGTATATAGGAAATTCAGTTTTCACGGCGCGTAGCGTGGGCATTTTTTAAAATTGTTTTTGGTATCAGGAGATGCACAAGGCTAGAGGCTAAAAGGTCATAACAGCTCGAGTCGCGATTTTTTTTTGAAGCCTATCGTGGAAAAAGCCGAGGGGGATTCCGCCCCCGGCCCTTTTAGGGTTAATAAACCAGGGTTCGGCCTTAAACTTTTTGTTCACTAGCCAGACGGGCTACTAAAACAGACTCTTAACTAGCCGGCAGACTCTTTCACTAGCCGGCATATTGTTTTTCTATTATCACCCTGGGAATTGTATGGAAACTGAAAAATCGCATGACTTGAAAGAGAAATACATGTATCGTGCCAAAAATTGACCTCTCACTTCCAAAAACTTCTGTGTGGACTCGTGGAACTCGATCACCCGTTCAAGCATGAACATTTATGAAATATTTTTTTGGCTGTCATTTGGTAAAAACCTAAACGGAAGAATCAAATGTCTTTTTTGGACAGACATTTTTTTAATACACTTGAAAGATTTATTTTCATTTACAAACAAATCTAAAAAGACCATTGATAAAGACCATTGATAAGAACTATATTAAAATGTTATCCAAACGAGCTTGAATAAATCTACAATCGGTAAATCTTTGCGTTGTTATCATTTACGTACGTGCGCAAGTACGCGAAGTGAAAACAGACGTAATCCAACGGTTACAGCCCGATAGTCCGAAGGTTCGATAGTCCGAAGGTTCTTTAGTCGGAAGGGTCATTAGTCCGAAGGTTCGTTAGTCTGAAGGTTCAATAGTTCGAAGTTTCGATAGTCCGAAGGTTCGAAAGTCCGTAGGGCCCATTAGTCCTATAATAGAATAAGGTTTGATAGTCCGAGTAGATGATTAGGTTCGATAGTCCGAATATACGGTAGGGTTCGATAGACCAAATTGAGAATAAGGTTCGATAGTCTGAAAGGACAGTACGGTTTGTCAGTCTGACACTTTGTCGATTCAGACTATCAGACCTTATAGTCTTTTCGGACCATCGAACCTTATTGTCAATTCGGAATAATGGATCTTCGGACTACTGAACTTTCGGACTGATGAACCTTATTCTAAATTCGGATTACCGAACCTTCGGATAATTGTACCTTCGGACTAATGAACGTTCGGATTATTGAACCTTTCGGCCTATTGCATCAAATGTTCGGATTAACGAACCTTAGTTCATTTTCGGACTAACGAACCCCCTCTTATGGACATTTCGAGCATTCGGTCTATCGAGCCTTCGGACTAAAGAACCTTCGGACCATCGGACCTTCGGACTACCAGGCGGCCCCCGATCCAACAAGGCGACCTTTTCCAGGAACGAAAATAGGTTGTAGGCTGAGTAAAATTCGTTTTCACCCATGTCGAACAGATTTCTCATCTTTTCTGAGGCAATTTTGTCAGTGCTTTTTTATGAACAGATCTAATAATCTAACCCTTTAAAACAGTTCATAAAATTGTACACAAATTGATACTCTTTGCTTTCTGAATTTCATGGACTGTTTCTTCCTGTCCTTTCATCTTTGCCGTATCCCAATAATTTTTGGACTCGCCAGCCGAGGTACTTAAGGAATAGTTTGACTAGCCCGCCGCTGTTTTGACTAGCATTTGGCTAGCGGGCTACGGCAACCACTAATTTCGAGCCCTAAAACTTTATGCCCAGCCAGCGCCAACAACATGTCCGCGTCTCTGGTTACCATGGAGATGTGAAAACAAACTCCGAACAACGGGAACCTAGACACAAGCGCTGCTTGTGGGATTCCCGGAAAATCCCCTGCTTTTGTCTCGAGCCTGCTCAAACAAATGTCCGCGTCTCTGGTTACCATGGACATATGAAAACAACCCCAAATAAGGGGAACTTAGACACAAGCGCTACTAGTGCGTGTGCCGGGAAATCCCCTGCTTTTGTCTCGAGCCTGCACAAACAAATGTCCGCGTCTCTGGTTACCATGGAGATATGAAATAAACCCCAGACAACGGGAACCTGGACACTGGCGCTACTAGTACTTGTGCTGGGAAATCCCCTGCTTTTGTCTCGGGCCTGCACAAACAAATGTCCGCGTCTCTGGTTACCATGGACATATGAAAACAAACCCCAGACAATGGGAACCTGGACAATGGCGCTACTAGTACTTGTGCTGGGAAATCCCCTGCTTTTGTCTCGGGCCTGCTCAAACAAATGTCCGCGTCTCTGGTTACCATGGAGGTATGAAAACATACCCCAGGCACTATACATTTCCAAGTAGCCAGGCATTGATACAGAGTGACACCTAATTCGAATGGGTGCAATATAGGAACCTAGACATTGGGTCTAGACATGTATAAAAACCCTAGACATGTATAAAAACTAGCAATAAAAACTAGCAAATGCTAGGAAGTTTAAGCAAATAGTATACAATTGGTCCTCAAATCCAGCAAAATCATGACACTTTTTGCCAGTTGCAGAATATAGAAAGTATACTTTCATCATTCATGAAAATTGTAAAAGTCAACAGTGTCCTTAAATGGCATAAAAATCACAGACATGTGTTAAAGCGGGTGAAATCATGCCAACATTCAATACAGAAACAGTTTTGTTTTTTGATATATTAAAACAAATAATAGTTTGCAAAGATTGGTGACCTAATAAACGGAGAAAAATAGCCTTTATTTTGTTCAATCCCCAGGTTGTTGCTGAATAAAATTTATCCTTAAACTTTCTATGCCGCACTGACCTTTATGCTAACACTTCTCATATCGTGAATTAATCGCAAAATTATCGTTTCCTTCAGTAATAAAATCAACAATAAAACAATATTTAAATTTAGCCTAAATATTATTCAAAATACAGTTTATCGTATCATATGTATTATAATAATTGTTAGATTTATATTTTATATTTTTTGTATTGTTGTGTTAATTTTGGGGTGATTAATATTAATAAATGTAGTAGGTTTGCGCAGATTTTTTTGATTTTATTTTCAAGGTTACCCCAACTCAGCCTTAAAAAAAATGACGGCCGAATCATAAGTCCAACGTCTCAATAGTCCGACGCCTCATAAGTCCGAATTTTCGCACTTATGAGGCGTCGGACCTATGAGGCATAAATTACGCGTCTCAGGTCAGACGCCTCATAAGTCCCACTATGGACAAACGCTGTTTCGGACTTTCGAGGCGTCGGAGCTATGAGGCGTCGGACTTTTGCGGCGTCGGACCTATGAGGCGGAACAAATAAATGTTTTGCCTCATAAGTCCGACGCCTCAAAAGTCCGACGCCTTATAAGTCCGACACCTCATAAGTCCAAAAATTCGGACATATGAGGCGTCGGATCTATGAGGTGTCGGACTTATGAGCGGACTCCCAAAAATGACCAGTAAATACTTAAAATCTGAAGTATTTACCCCTTTTTATTCATACGAAATGAAGTAAACACTTCTAGTTTAGCAAAAGCTAAAAAGTAAAAAGTAAATACTTTTACCTTTCAGCAAATGCTTTCCAGTAAAAGCATTTGGTTAATTTTTATTCTTACAAATGCAAGTAAATGCCTAAAAATAGGTAGTAAAAGCAAATGCTAGTTTTTATACGGTGACTGCTCTTTGTTTCGACACCCTTATGATCCGACGACCCTATGTTTCGACAACTCAACCTATGTTCCGACACCCCTTTCTTCCGACACCCCTATCTTCCGACACCCCTATCTTCCGACTACTAAACCTATGTTCCAACATCCCTATGTTCCGACACCCCTATTTTTCGACAACCTGCATATGATGGTTAAGGTGAGGGTTAGGTATAGGGTAAGAAGTAGGGTTAGGGATAGGGATAAGAATATATGCAGTCGGAACATGGGGGTGTCGGAAAATAGGATTGCCGGGAAATAGGGGGGTTGGAAGATAGGGGTTTCGGAATATACATGTAGCAGTGTAACCAGTCTGACTCCGGCGGCCCACTGGCCCGGTGGCCTACTTTTACATATCGACCACCAATTCATGTGGGGAACGATATGGTTATCAATCATTTTAGTAATTCTGCACGTTCTTTTTTGCAAATAAAACTGATAATTTGAGTGCTAAAATAGAGTATCAACAATAATTCTCACTAATACGGGGTGGAGCTAGATAGACTCGTGCTGTTTAATATGACTCTTTTGTTATTCCGATCTTTGCTTAGTTAGAACGCTTCCTGTATTGCTCGTCTTTATCATATTTCTAAACCAAAGGCTTCACAACCAAAAGGAAACATTCTTCATTTTGTAATCATTATTTTTGTTCATCTTAATACCTACAGTGGTTTTGCTTTTGCGTATACCAATGGATTAAGAGGACCATTTTGTGCACTTTGTACAATGAATAAATGGGTTAACCACCCGTAGGAGAACCTAATGCCTTTTTTTTCACGGTGATGTATTCAGCAATCAGTTCAATTGTTCTTTTTTTAGAACTGCTCATAGTGTTTTATTTTAACATTCTTTAATTACAATGGGTTACCAGCCACAAGGAAAACCCTGGCTATTTTTTCTTCTTTGGTGATGTATACAACACGTACGGTAATCTGACTTCTTTTTTTAACCACTGCAGGTTTTTATTTTTAACTGTTCAGTGCATTTTTTCCTGGTGATGTATTCAGTGATCTGATTTCTACTTCCTGTCGTGGGTTTGCTTTGTAACATGATCCCTTGTAACAATGGGTTGGAATCCCTTGCCAAGTGTTTTTTTTGGTGATGTACGTAAATAGTAACCTCAATTCGATTGTTTTTTTAAGGCCAAAAAAAAGTCTCCGGTTTCTGGTATGCGCGCGCGTCGCTGTAGCCATGCGCGTCGGCAAAATGAAAAAGTTTTTTTCTCAATGAAAGATGATGTCTCAAAACCGCCAAACTCACTGGTTCGACTGGAATCCTGCTGCTGCACAATTTTAACATGTTTTAGATGGAGTTATGGTCGAGAATTAGCTAATAAGAATAATGTGGCCTCTCTGGACTCCCAATCCCATATAGGCCTATTTGTACTAAGTTTAGTCGGGCACCATTTGCAGTCATCACACGGCATTTGAAGCCAAAAAGTCAGGTAAAAAAAAAAAAAAAAAGCCGCGTCGCCGCACCACTTTTTTTGGGCAAGCTCCATACCAGAAACCAAAACCTTTTTTTTGGCCTAATAGGTGCAGTTTTAATAAAGACTTTCTTTATTACACGGTGTCACTCTTTTTGGATAAGCATAAAATTTTTTTGGGAAAGTGGTCAGGTTAGGAATCAAAAACGAAGAATTTTTGCTTTGGAACTCCCTTCCAACATGCAAACTCTGACTCAATTGTGACGTTTGTATGTTGACCCCAGGTGGGCGTGGTAACAATTTCGGCACATTTTGGCACTTTTGTTTTTATCCTGTACGTGATTATTTGAATGTTTTCATAAGGATATTGTGATATTTAACTATTCGAAGTCTGAAAGAAACATACTTGCCAGGGAAAAATATCCAGGTTCGGATACCCTAACGTGTAACCTTTCTCAAAACCCATTAAACACTTTAAAGTGATTCTGTTGTAGATTCATTTCAAGGAGGTTAATCAGGTTGTTGCTAATAATGATGCTGGTTCCTAGGCAACGAGCATCTTAATTATTTTAATCACATGGTCCTGGAGGTGGGAAATGTAATCGTAATTTCCCAGAGGTATCCCTTTGGGTTCTTTTATTAATGTGAAATCAGTTAAAGCAAATAATTCTTAATTAAACATTCATTTGGCAGTTTTATTGCGAGCATACGTCATATTTTTTACATTTTCTTGTGTGATATCATGAACTTACTTCTGCTGGTATCAAAGTCTACCGCCAGGTAACCGAAATAACTCCCCATTTCAATATCCCAAAAAGGTTACCTGTACAGAAATACAACTGCTTGGTCATTTCTGTTGTAGATTTGTTGTCAGTAAGTTAATCAGGCTCCAAAGTGTTGTTGCTAAGGAGGATGCGGTTGTATCAAAATTATTTAAACTACCATGATTAAATGATCTTTGGGATCTTGTACTCTATCCAAATTACTCAGACATATCTTATAAATGTTAATCTGTTGATCTGAACTTATTTAAAAGTAAGTAGTCTTGAATATGGCCCACGTTCTAGATGTTGCGCATCAGCCGTATACATCTTCAGGTGGTGGCTAAAAATTAACATTGAATTGAGTCATGGTCAAAGATGATTCTAAAGGCCCCTTGTTAGACTGCTTCGATACGAGAAGTTCGATAGGAGAACATTTGTTTTGAAATGTTAATTTGAAGAGTTCTAACAAACGCACATGCTAAAAGACCTTCCTGTTTTATTTACTAGTTACAGAAATACATATTAGCCTGTTTGCAGTCTAGAAATAACACAATGACAGCTAGGCCCTTAAAATATGAAAGCTCTTTCTTGATTTTTGTGTGTATAGGTAACTACAATGACACGTTTTACGGCCAAATCCGTCAACATGCCATCAGCCAATTTTAACGCGAGTGACATACCCACCTGCTGATTATCTTTTGTTAAAAGCGAGTCCGATTTTAAAGAGGTTGTGGAATGCTCTAAGAAATTTCCGTCCTTTTTCGGGTATATGTTGCCTAAGGTGTGATGAAATAAAAACGACTATTGTGTCTGTCATGAAATAAGTACAAAAGGTACATTTGAGAGCTGTTTTTCAGGTCCTGTTTCGACCCGAACGTACAATTTGTGTAGAAGTCGTCGTTGGGTGCTGCAAACAAAACATAGTAAATCGTGACGTAATAAATAGGACTCGTTCATACTACGCTGCATCGGGAGTGCCCCCCTCCCCCTCGCGACGCCCATGTTTGCGCCACGGAAGGCCGGGGACATCATTACCATATTTAATTACTTGAGGGGAGAGGAAAAATGCAATGGTTTACCTTGAGCATCTGAGAATGAGATGACGACTGCAACTATAGACAATGCGGCCAGCAACATCTCAGTCGCTCTACGTCGGCGACGCATATTCGCGGACCAACCCAACAATTGGCCCAGGTCTTGTCAAAATGGTAAAGTAAGCCCTCCGTTTAGTCGTCGCAAAACGAGGAACGGCCTCAGCGCCCGCCGAACGCTGGACTTGTGACGATTTTCATCCGCTCACAGACTTTTATATAAAGGGAGGACAATGGAGCAACTTTCAAAAGTGGTTTTGAACTAGTTTATAGAAATTGCGATGGGCATGAATAGGAAACAGCCCCGGGACATATTTCCGGCACAGCAATCTTTTGGCCCCCTGGACCTTGCCTTTGACATAATCCCACAAATACAAATAATTCCATAAAAAGTTGTAGATTGCAAAAGATGAGAGCTGTGGAATTTGGGGGTGGAAGACATAAGGCACTGCTCCTCTGGCCTGGACTTGGGGCTTCCAATTCTTTGGATGCAATTGGATTTGAAAGTGGCGCCATTCGCCCATGTTGTGGAGGAATCCTTCTTCAAAATTGGCTATTTTCCAGTTTGGGGAATATTCGTTTTAGGGGTGGTCTTCTTTGGTTGAGGGTTTCTCAAAAAGTCATCGGTCAACCCACCAAACCTTGAACAGAAAATGAAACACGTTGATCATAGTTTTTCTGTGCAGCTTGAAACATTTGAAGTTTGGAGTATTTTCAAAAGAATACTGAAGACCATTGGGATGTTTCACTGATCTCAATGGGAATTTACTTCTTGGTTGCACACTTCAGAACAGAACAGACGGAACCACCTGCACTAATATATTTTCTTAAGAAGTAGAAGCACAGTAGAGAGATAAGTCATAGAATTGGACGCCCATTATAGGCTAGAATGCGTTCGTGTCGCTCACGCTTTTTCGCATGCCACATGCATAGTCAGGCCATACACAATTTTATGAAATACAATTTCAATTTTTTTTTCCATTTAAAGTTACAGAGGATACTTCCAAAAAGCTTTATCTACCTGTGCATTAACTACCAGGAAACGATTTGCTCACAAAACCGTATAATTAGATGAGAAATGGCAAGTAATTGCCATCTTTAGTTATTAGGTGAGTATAGCGGTGTTAACGTTAGTGATGACGTCGTCCTTTCAAGTCACTTGCACGGTTAGTTCAATCGGCCCTGGGCTGATGCGATAAAGCAAAATTCCTAATCACAAAGGTTTTATTGCTGTAATTTATTCCTTTTCAGGTGCGCGTGCGCAAGCGCCTCAGAAAATAATTTATTAGTGTTAAGCATAGCGTTTTAGAGAATAATACTATAGGTGGGCCGATGCGGATGTCATTGACCGGTCAATGCACACGCAATTGTGTTTGTTTTCAAATATAATATAAAAGATATATTCAGAAATTCGGTATATATTCTGTGGACTCGAAAGTCCTTTCAGGGCAGTGCTCTTTGTCAAGGGACTACTGTAGTATAATAGTTTTCACAAAAAGGACACTCGTGAAACTTGCACTATCAAAAGAAGTCCCTGGCAAAATAAATTTGGGAAAACCCCATGGCTTTGCCTTTGTTAACTTCACATGAACCTTGACTGGCAAACTTTTTCACCTGGCTGTCCGATTTTCTGTATGCCTACTCTGCTTATACAGTACTACACTCAACCAAAATACTTTTTTGTCGAACTCAAAAACTACTGGGCACATATTGCTCGAATTACAACTGATCAGTATGTAACCAGGTCGGGTTGCAGTACTTACTTTTCCCCGACTGGTTCCTTACTCCAGCATTATTTCATACCAAACTTTTGTAACTTCGTGTTTGTGTAGATTTACATGTGAGCAGCCATTGTGATCATGCTTTTTGCCTAGCGCCCTCTCGCGGCCAACTAAACCTTTTTTAACAGCGCGCGCCGCCTAGAATTTGGCTCAACTATGCGATGGGCGTAGCGAGCGTGCAAGTTTTGCATTCCAACGCGCTTTGTTTAAGAGGAATAGTTGACATTCCGGGCGTTTCGGTATAGTTTTCTTGTAGGGCCTGCTGCGGAATATTGTTGATTTCGATCCAACACATCGTTGAATTCAGACCATCTTTTACGAGCGCTTACACTCTTCACTTTTATTACAATTTTGAGAGAGGCTCCCTATAGCAGTAAAATATTTACATCTACATTGTATTTTCACTGCTGATCGTCGATTTTCACATCGGAGTAGGCATGAACGTAGATCTTCCCAAGTGGTGAGTAAATCCCTTGTCTGATATTTAACATTTTTATGCCTAAAACATTTTTATGCCTAAAACATTTTTATGCCTAAAACATTTTTATGCCTAAAATCTTTTTATGCCATCATGTATGAAACATTCTGGTCTTTTGTATGTTGGTTTATTGCCAGAATTAAAGGCCGTCAAAACGGACACGGCCGGAAATTTGTCTTGTAATCACGACTGATTATTAACTTTTGAAACAAATCTGTCGTCGTGATTTGCAAGTATTTTTGAGAATGATTTTAATGATTCTCTATTTAATTCTTGCATGAGATGGCAAAAAGGATTTTTTGTTGACTTTATTTTATACTTTAAACATTTCGGGTAAACACCGTCCATTTATTTTAACACAATCTCCTACTATTTTTCGGCATTTCGGAAAACAATGATATCAAGCACTTTATTTTTGTGAACTTCAAATTTTCCTTTTGAAACAAACACAAATTGGAACTTATGAGCAACACAAGTACGCTAACTTCAACTTAAATTTTAGTGTTGCCATAATAGTTACGTTCTCATTTATCTTTTGAAATAGACTTTTCCCATTTCCCCAAAACTATCAGTTTTCTATTGCTATGATCATTCGGGAATTTGTTATTAGGGCATGGTATTATATTCTGATTTCATTTTATAACATAACTTGGTGAATAATTCATTTCTATTTTTGGATTTAAAATTACACTACATGTATATAAAATATTCATATTCGTGCATAATTCCATTTAAATAATTCTGCTGTTTGGGCAACAATCATTTTATGCCACAGTAATTTACATAATTCATTAGACATTTATTGTTTTTATGCATTTCAGATAATATCCTTGGAGCTACTTCATTAGCCCATTCCCTTTTGACTGTCGTTTTTTATACACCCAACAAAGTTCTGTTTTTATACACCCAACCAAGTTTCTAATATAATTCTTGTGTAAATACCTAATTGTCTCTATTTGTACTGTAAATAAACCATTTCATATTTGTGAGACAACAGAAAACATTCGCTCTACCCAAATCATTTTTTAGTGGAACCCCTCGGACATAAGGAGAGTGCCACATTTTAAAAACTAACTAATTCCACTCTCCCCGGTTACACTTGGCGTAGTCGGCAGGATAGCTTTGCTATCCACTTTATTTTGGATTTGGGAGCGAAGTTAGATAAATTAAATCAGGGTAAACGACAGTCAAATATATAGGGAATTCGCCTGGCACTGATGAGACCGGGAGCTCTAGCTGTGGCGTCGTTCTGCTCATGACGATTGGGAGTCCAGGCTAAGCTCAGCATCGGCATAGTAGGCCCAGCGGAGGTTGGGTACCAGACCAGGTTGACTAAGGAGGGGTGTACCGGCCCAGGTTCCTGCCGCCTTCCTTACTTGGTGCCATCTTGAAGACACACATTTTTCTCCAAGAGACTCTGGTGCTGCCATAGACACCGCTGAAGCACAGAATCCTGTTCCGGCTGGACTGTACATGTTGCATCTGGGCGGTTTTTCCTGAACTGGTCATTGCGGTCGTCCAATTGACTGCGTCTTCTTGGTGGTGCCCACCGCCAGAGAACCACTGACTGACCTCCAGAGTGGACTGCAGGAGTGGTCATCTGCTGCCAATTGACCCCACTGAACTGTCTTCTTTTGGCGAAATCCAGACTCCTTCCATCTTGGTAGCCGTCCATCGATCTGACAGCGACGATTGGTCTCTGGAGCGGGCTGTAGGAGCTGCATTTTCATATTTTTGCTGGTGGTGGTAATATTTCTTGCTTGTTGTAATTCATTGCATTATTATTGTTCTCTGAAAACCTAGAAAAAAGACAAAGAACAAAACAAAATTGTACATATTATGTGAGAAAATTTATATTGTCATTTGTATACTGCATTTGTAAAATTAGCACTTAATATAGAATAGGAGCATCCAAGAATTTTGTCTCTTCTCATAATATTCTAGAGAGTTGGTGTTATAGTAACCTGCTCCTTAGCTCTAAATTCGCTCTTTTATAGCAATTTAAGGAGCATTCAAGAATTTGTCTCTCCTCATAACATTCTAAGAGTTGGTGTTCAGTGACCTTAGCTCTAGATTTGCTGTTTTATAGCATTTCAGTATCACCTTTGGAATTTTTGGAAATTTTGGAATTTCTATTTAAGTGTTTGGAATTCTTGATTATTCTTCATAGTCTCTATTGAGCTTTGTCACAAGTCTTTTTGGTGTGAACATTTTAATGCCCCTGTGGCAGATGTCTTTTCATTTATATTTTTCTGTGCATGCAGATTTGGGACATACTACCACTTGGGTGACTACGTTCATGCCATCCATCCCTTCTTCCACCCCGTGATTCACCTGTCATCTAGCTGCACGTGATCTACCGTGCTTGGGTTCTAGACTTAGTGGACTGTGTAAGTGCACTGCTGCTAAGCGTTAAGGTTGCATATTAGGTTGCGCTTGCTGCGTACAGGCATTTGTAAGCAAAACCACATATTTTTGTACATATATTAACCTTTTATCCCCAATAAGCAGCAGGTTTTCCTATCATAACACTAGTCATGCCTAAGGAAATGGAGGGGGCAGAAGGAGGTCCTAGTGTGTCACATCTCATGGATGAACTTGAAGACTTGCGTTCCTTATTCCATCAAACACAGGAATTTTCCAAAGTCAAAAGTCCGACTTATCTGTTGGTTCCTAGCCAAAAGAAATTACAGTCTTTTTCTGGAAAATCTTCAGATATTAAGTTAGAGGACTGGATTTATGATGTCAGTACTGCTGTAAAGGCCCGACCCTTGTCTAAGAAGGCAGAAATAGATTTTGCCCTCCAGTATCTAACTAGTTCAGCTAGAGAGGAGGTCAAATACCACAAAGTAGGTAGTTTGGAAGCACTATTTTCTGTCTTGCGAGACACATTTGGGGATCATGGCTCATCTGTTCGTCTGCAACGGACATTTTTTGAACGGAAGCAGACACAGGAAGAGTCCTTAACATCTTTTTCTCACTCCCTTCTTGACCTGTTCACTAAGGCTGCCAGGAAGTGCCCTCAGCTCATGGAGAAGCGAGAGCATCTCTTAAAAGACCAGTTTGCAGAGGGGGTCCACGATGTTCTACTTCGAAAGTACTTGAAAAGTAAGCTTCGTGGTTCACCTGGCATCGACTTCTTTGCCTTGAGGACGGAAGCCATCGAGTGGGCTGAGGAGAGTGAGGGGGCTGCCTCTTCTTCCAATCCTGTGACCATCAGTAGACAATCTGCAAAAGAAGAACCGAGTGCCAGATCATTACTTGACATCATGGTCAAACAACAAGAGCAGATCGATCATCAGCAGAAACAACTGGATGAATTGACTACCCTTGTCCAGCAATTAGCCCAAGCCAAGCCCAATAACTCCACTGGCAGACAGCAGACGAAGGTAACTTGTACATTTTGTAGCAAGGCAGGACACACAGCAGAGAGGTGCTTCAAGCGACAACTCAAAGAAGCACATGGTACGATAGAAGAGTTGAGGAAAGCAACGAAATCCCCTCCAAGTCAGGGAAACTAACTCCTCTCTCGGACCAGGGTCCCTTCGAAGAGAGGGAAACTACGGACCCTTTTTGTAGTTCTTGTTTTGCTGAAGCGAGTCCTTCCACCTCTAATGTTGTTGGTAGTTGTCCCACACTCACTCTTAGACTAGGGACTGTTGAGACAAAAGTGTCTCCTTGACACGGGGTCAATGGTTTCTACTGTAACTGAAGAGTTTTTCCTGAACCATCTGAAACCAAAAGGTACCGAGTTGAGGTCTTACGGCCCCTGTTTGCGGATCACAGCTGCTAATGGCTTGGAGATACCATATGTTGGGTATTTAGAGTTAGACCTGAATTGTGATGGGATCATTTTGCCTCAGATGGGTTTTCTAGTCGTCCGCGATCCAGTTGATGTTGACATCAAGAAGGAGAAACAACTAGTTCCAGGTCTCCTTGGGATGAATGTTTTAGCTCCGTTGGTTAGCGCTTTGGGTGATGCCAGCTTAGCCACAACATCTCCTCTACACTTTTTGCAGTAGACATCTCCGGCATGTCTACTGCCCCCCTTGCCCCCCCCCCCCCTTCGCGACGCCCATGGTTGAACGTGTAAAGGTGCATTTCTTACTGCGTTACACTTTCACACTCAAAGTTCAATAATAGTGAGAAAGTACTCGTCACTAGATGTATCCACGAACATAAAAGTATTTTCCCAAGTGATCATATGATTTGCTTTTACCACTATCAATTTCACACTGACATTCTCAATAAATATTGGTTCATTTTAATAACCGACTCATGTATCATATCAATCAGCGGTAAATAGTTGTAGATACGGGCGTCGCAAGACCATTTTGAAAGGAGGGGGGGGGGGAGGGGGGGTTGACATCATGAAATTTGCTGATAGACATTCATGCAAAAAATCCCTTAACTCCATTTCTAATTTCTATATGTATTTATGGTTATTTATGTTGCCTACTTTGAATGGAATTAATTTTTCAGTGAGATAAGTTCAACTTCAAAAGTCAATCGTCAAAATTTGGCCAGTATCATACTGCAAAGTTTTTGACATTGTCTCGTCAAAAAAACTACGTTTACACGCTCAGTACCTGGGCGCATACCTTTTTTTGACCCGTTCCCTGACCCCAGACTTGGCTGGGGGGGGGGGGGGGGGGGGGGGTCTTTAAATCCTAAAGTAGAACTTTTAATATGCGAGCGCGAATCCCTAAAGGTGTGGGTTCCAGGACCCGCTTTAGGGCCCCAGGAAATATTTGTATTCTAGATGCTCCGTGGTGCAATCTGAGGCGTTTCCTGGCCATTTTCCCCTGACCTTTTGAATGAAATGTGCTCGTGTTTAGAGAGATGGGGATGGGCCATCAAAGTTGATATATTACATCACAAACATCACATTAAAACTGTAGCTTGGCTCTCCTTCAAGATTTCCCCTTAGCTTGATCCATGATTTTGAGTCGCTCACTAACATTCAGCTCACTTCGTAAGTGCCTGCGACCGAGCACTTGCTTATGTTTTGCACAGCTGTAGCTGTCAACCGTCGTATAGCGACCTCGCGCGGCAGCTCGTGCCGACGTCACAGACAGGCCCGCTTTATCAAATAGGCACAGTGCCCACTGTGCCTGTTAGTGTAGGTAGACTTCCTGGCACAGTTTGACCTTTTTTTCTGAAGAGATATGAATCGGTCACATGAATAAGAAAGTATGATATGAATATTTAACTATATAGGCGTAAAACAATCCGGGTACAGATTGACATATTGTATGGATGAGAGTGAGTATGGAATTGGTTAGGGTAAGGAACCGAGTACCGTTTCCTATAGCTGGGCGTGACTTTGCGTTGGTCTCGGTATTGACCAATGGGTGATATTTATCAATTAATAACTCGTGAAGGGGGTTTTTCTGCAAATGTTTTACTGTACACCATAATGGATAGGAACCTTATTAATATTCGTGAGTCGTGAATAGATTGACAGATATTGCAAACGCCAGTGTTACTTTTTCAAAACGGCACCTACTCAGGTCTATTTTTCCAACTTCAACAAAAAGTAATAAACATATCACAATGTTTTTAAGCAGATACTTGGATTATTATCAGGGAAATTACCCCTTAAAGTTGCATGAAGATACGGTCTTCTAAACGGGAGAAATCAAATTTCAAAGATTTCGCCCGCCAACTAGTCCGTGGGACGAGAGGCCGAAAATGCTTTAGTTTTCGAGATACGCGATCTGGTCAGACGAATTTCATAAAACTCTCCAGACACGTAGATTATGATGTACCATATCTAAAAAACTTTGCTTCCCGATCCTCAGTTTGTTTGGGAGTGAGAAAATCCGGGATGAAAATGCCGAAAACTGTGCATGAGAAAAACCATAAGAAACACCGCCCTCTATTGACACAGTCAGAAACCCTTTCGCACGCAAAGAGCGCTTGCCCGATATCGGTACATTACATCTTCCATATAATATCAATACAGATCAAATACGTCTAAGCTGTTGCAGAATGGCAGCATTCAGAGATCGAATTCCTCGCATATAGATCAATTAGACGAATTTAATTTCTGACTAAAAATTAAACAAGGTTTGGCGTAGATTAGACGAAATCGATACCCCGCTACGAAAACGTATACTTCTTTGTTGAATTTGCTTCAACTGAATTTTAAAATGTCTCTTAAATGACGGTGATGGACGAATATGAATATTACAAACGGTGAATTCGAATGATAAACGTTATAGAATAGCCCGGAAAACCTATATAATTTAATAACATTCATTCTTTTATATAATTATTCTTTTTTCAGGAGGGGGGGGGGCACAGCTATTACCCACACAAAAAGAATTACATAAGTTTGTTCAATCTGTACTGAATGAGCATTACTTGTTTGTTTTCAACTACCCAAACGAGCTAAATGAGCACATGTATACATTACAGGCCGATAAGATAATTGTTGTATAACATATCAAAAGTCTCATCAAATTGTTTGCAATTTTTTTGTTAAGAAGAGGAAATAAATTAATGTTTCCCTATTTAGAAGCTGTGAGTGGCAGCATTACAACTGCAATTTGTTTCAGCCAAAACCGTTTTACCGTTTTTATTATTCTGAATATTGTTTAAAGAACCGATTCATTATTTTGTTGTGGCTCCGTCCATTCTATGAAGCCACAAATAACCCAACGGCCCACCCACTTCCTTTTTTTGAGACTGCATCAAATTTGTATTACATTTTTTTAAATTTCAGGCATAACATTTTTTTTAACGATGTTTCAGAAGTTCGGATGCTCCACCAGATGCCACACACTTATATTATTTTTGAAAACATGTTACCCTATGAGAAAAGAGTTCAGAAAAATATTATTCTGATCTGTGGTTTAACCATCAAATCGATGTTTAGCTAAATACATAACAATGTTAACATTCGATCTTAAATTTATAACGTGATGAAATTTATAACGTGATCATGTTGGACAAAACTGTAAAGGTGATATTTTTGCATATGAAGGAAGCTTTGAAGAATTCATTGGCCAAGTTTAGGCGGGTCTTGATTGTTCTTGACACGGGACCGGGTATATTATTCTTGCAAACAACGACGGATAGGTGCATGCGGTGTGATTTCCTGTTCCGAGTGCAGTGTTCGTGGGTCGTGTTCCCTCCGTTCGATCGCGAGAACAATAATAAATACTCGCGTCAGACCCACTGATCTCTATTATAAAGACCGCCAGAACTTGGAGTCGGACGGCATTACGTGAAAAAAAAAGGTTTCTGACTGTGTCAATATGTAGGGGGCGCTGTTTCTTTTTTATTTCTCATGCAGAATTTTCGGCGTTTTTATACCAGAGTTTCTCATTCCCAAACTAACTGTGGATCGGGAACAAAGTTTTTTGGATATGGTACACCATAATCTACATGTCTGTGAAGTTTTATAAAATTTGGCGAACCAGACCGCGTGACGAGCGAAAAAAGGCCTCGTCCCACGGAACTAAACGTGAACATGTCTGTGTACAAGTAGTTTCGTTCACAATAAAGTGTTACAAAACCTTTAGAAATCGCCCTTCGCAACCACACAGCTGTAGGTATGAACGTATTGCTACGAACGGTGTAAGATTGGTGGTTAACGCGGTCACCTGTGACCTTAGATAATCCTGTGGACAATTTATGGACATTGGTCAATGGGCTGTCAGTGGCGGCGCAGTTGTGAGTCAGTGCAGCGAGGGAGCTTCATACATGTATATCCGTACGTGAAAAAGTCAATAAAGTTGACTGACTAAACGCTGCTCGCTATGTACATGTAGGTGACAGCGACGAAAATGTTACATTTTTAGACAATAAAATAACAACTGGGCCAGTCAGGGTTTTCCAGATAGTTAAAGCGCAAGAAAAAGACAACGCTAAAAACAGATAGTAAAACAGATAGTATAATACCGTTGTTGCTTTATTGGCATCTTTTCTCTCTCTTAAGATCGATGATGGGATCGAGCACAGCCGACCTCAGGAGACGGAAATGTCTTGCTTGGTCATTTTTTTATTGGGGGGGGGGGGTGCACTTGCACATCTGATTCGAAATGTAGACAGTATGTTTTCTCAGGACACTTGGTCTCCGTAAAATCAAACAGCCGGGGGGGGGGGTAACCATCTGTCGATGGGGGCGCTGTTCCAACCGACAATACAATTATGCACACAAAGGGCCAAAATATGGTGCTTTTCAGGGCGATACATGTGCGAACTTTTGAAATATAGGCAACCAAAACGGCAGATGCCACAAAAAGGGCACCACTTTTTTTTTTAAAGGGCCACTTGTTCAGATAAAAGGGTACTTCGTAAAAAAGGGCACTATTTACGAACTATTGGGGGGGTAAGCCCGTTGAAAAAAGGGCATTTGAATGGAAAAAAGGCAGTCATTACAAAATAATGGGGGGGGGGGGGGTAAATACCCCCTTAACCCCGCTGGCTACGTCTATGCAAGACACGTCTATTTAAGGCAACTTGTATATCTATTCTACGGTATGGATGCGAAGTGTGGATAGTGGATAGCAGCACGAAGAAAAATATCAATGCCTTTGCTATCTCATGCTACCGCATTATGCTGGGCGTTAAACGGACGGACAGGATCCTGAAAAGCGTCATCCTCAACATAGTCAAAGCCAAACCACTCATCAACGAGGTGCACCGTAAGCAGGTGAACTTCTTAGGCCGCACCTTGCGCATGAACCAGATAGAGCCTGCACATATGCACTGTAAACAACCAAAGAGGGAAAGGGACAACCAGGGCGGCAACGCACCTCCTTTCTGTGCAGTCCATCAAGGGGGACCTTGATGGTTTCCTCACAGCCACCATTATGGAGGAATAAGCCCAACAGAGACCTGCATGGCGAAAACTGGTAGTCGACTGCTCCACAGCCGACCGATGATGATGATGAAGATCTGAAACACCGTGTTTTGATTCGTGTCCCCCATTTTCCCCATCTTCCTTCGCTATTAAATCATCAGTGGTCTCAATGCAACGCTTACATGTAGTATGAAACAACTACAATAGATTAATGTAAGAATGGAATGCTAGATTATATTTACAATAGTCTTTCTGAAACTTCTATCTGTAATCGTCAATATCTTCCTTGTCAGCGTACTCTTCATCTTGTTGGAACAGCCCGTCAAATTTGGCTAGCCTGGTGTTTAGGCAACCTCTCTGTTAAAGGCTTTGTGCATTGCATTTCCTCCATTTAATTTGTCTTCGATATCGCCACAATTTGTTTGATGCGTATCATTATCATTCAAGTGTAGGTAACTTGACAAACAATCTTTGCACTTGTTGAAAAAGATTCGCTTGACTACCCAGAGAGTCTTCCTATCGGCTTTTTCCTTGGCTTGATCTACACCTATGCCCTCGTTGGTGGACCGATCACAGCTCACTCTGCCGTGCCTACCTTTTCGGCTCACTAACCCTTTACTAAGGTGATGTCTCACGTGAGCGGCTGTAAAAGTGCTTTTTATAATACAGAGAAACCATGCACAAATGGCGAAATAAGGCATCTGAATTTTAACCTAAAAGGCCAATAAAAATACTCACCAATTACACACTGCGTTTTTTTCCCCCAAACATAAAGGCTCGGCCATTATCGGCGTCCATATCCCCAGCCGGTCTCAAACGGACTTGTTTAAGACCGGCCAAGCACGTGGTTATTCCCTTATTCAAATTTACTGGCTTTTAAAAAGTTTTCCTGAACGGGGCACAACAAGCCTTTGACAGTCTACATACGGGTCCCTTTTCATCGCGTCTTTACACACCACCACGGGCGTCGCTAAAGGGGGGGGGGGGAATCAGACGGTGTCCAGTCCCCACTCCTCGTTTTGATTTTGCGTCAGTCGGGTGACCGCAACAATACTTGGCTACCTTCCAAAACGGAAAGTCTCTCGGCAATTTTCTTGGCACAACCCCTTTCAAATTTGTCTTGAAGCTTTCCTCAGCACAGCTACACGAGAATTTCAAACAGTGGCTATCACATACGCCACTTTAGCCCGATGTACCCTGGATTTGAACCTTTCAGCTCTTCTAGTGAAGGGCGTTTATGAGTCTGTATAGGGAACCAGAGTACACACTACCTACCTCTTGGACTTCTAAAATTCGTTGCAATTATACTGTCACACTGATAAGGTTTCATCATCAGGGCGTATACTCCTGGGAACATGATGAAATTGAAATTCTGCGCCACCGCTCAGGCGCTAAGACAGCTCAAAAAATGGGACCGTCATTTAAATGCTCCAGGGTAAGGATTCCCTTATCTGATTTCATTTAAATTACGGGTTTAATGTGTGCTAAGCGAAGCAAAATGTCGAGCAGTTCGTTACGCCGATGCATCGCTGAAACATTATCTATGTGCCACGATTTGGCAGCTCAAATGATCTCCCAGCCCCTGCTAATTTACAGCAGATACAATGTAACTAGATCAAATGAGCAAGCTGTCCGTGAATTGGAGTGGAAACTATTTCTTGGAGCAGAACGGCGCCTAACGTTTCAGGCCAATAGTCAGGCCAAGTTTTATTTTACTAGTCTTGTATCAAGTCAATCTTAAAAGGACAAGATATCTAATAAAACGACCACTTTTTGAGAATATAACAGAATTTGCTACTAATTTTGGAGAATAATGTACAATTAGCTCACAAGTTAATAATTTTCCTAGAATTTCTTTATATTTCCTCTATATTTCCCAAGTTTTTTTTTTCATTTCCTTAGAAGATCCTTCGAAAGTAAATATTACTTTACATAAGGACATTTCCTTGCAAGTGGAAGCACTACCTCGCTTGATTGTCAAGATTGCGTGCCACGAGAAAGGTCTTTTGTTTGTGGAGGTCGTTTCCGATTATAAACACATCGTGACTGACGGAGGTCAAAGCAGACTATAGAACCTCGATTTATTGTCACAGTTCTTGTATACATTTGACAAGAGAGACATCAAAGAATAAGGGTTCTGTAAAAATAATCAGTGTAACACTTCTAATTTATTTTAACATTCAGGAGTAACACAATAGCGTTGTCACTCATGCAAGGATTACTTTTCTGAAAAACTCGATTTCATTCAAGTTTCTTCATCTCCCGTTGAAACCAATACGTTATCCCTTTCTTCAAAAAGCAATAACATGATTTTCAAAAGGTCTAGGTTTATTAAACCTACCCCATGGTCTGAGCATCATCAGGTGTTCAATGTACACCTCCCCGTATCCAACGTCTGATATAATGTAAGCGTGCACATTTTACGCGACCCCAAGCGCCAGCCAATGGGATTCGTCTGTGACACCATTTCGATCAGAAACTGTGGACACAGCTGTTGATTGGTCAATTTGGCCGCCATGTTTTTGTGATACAGCAACGGGTTACCGAAGACCCCATATAAGGCGTCCGCTGAATGGTCAGAATCTCGAGGTCAACTTGAAGACGCAGCCTTGTTCCGCAAAACGAATCGCCGAAACTGCCCGCATATCATAGACCCTAATTGTTGTGCAAGGGACTAGGGTTACTATTGGAAATGAGGTCGAAAATAAGGTAATCATGAGGACTAGGTTGCATACACTAAACTAAGTCCGTGCGGACGTACATGCGCACAAGGAAGTGTTGCCATCAGTCACTTGGTTCGCCGAAAAATATCGGGTAAACGAAAATAAGTAAAATGGTTTTTACCAGGATTTGGTACAGTTTACCCAAGTGTCTGCTCCTAACGTTGAGCTACTGTTAGGAATATTTACTTTAAGGATTGAGGCACGTGTTTTAGCCCAACTTAGTTCAATTTGTTTTTACCCAATTGTTCGGACAACTTTAACAACCAGTTGTTAAGAAAATGTTCCCTGAGGATTTGGGCAAAGTTATCTTGCCCGACTATTAAAGAGGCAGATATTTTCCTAGAAGTTGGTAGGTCTTTGGGGCTATGTTGGTGAAAGTATAATTCATGCTATTTAACCATAAGTTGATCTCTCGGTCAAAACAAGTCACCATAGTATTAGAGCCAAAAAAACGTATACATTAGTCTTTGGTCCGAAGTAATGAGCTCATTTTTCTGGTGCTAAATACTCTATGAGGAGTTTTAGGCTTGAGTTATTACCTTTACGAACATATGATGAAACTGACAGTCACGGGCCTCACTGATTAGTGTGTAAATGAGGCCCACGTCACGTGTAACCATAAAATATTACTGCCACGCTTCAAACGTGTGCAAAACCTCTCTAATTAACGACGGTGGGTTTCTCGTAAATATGCTTCACGTTTTCTACAAGGTCGCGGTTTTAATAACGAGTGAACATGTTAAGAGGAAAATTGATGTGATTAGAATTAACCATTCTAAGATTGAATTAACCAAGCAATGATAGCTGTCATGCCTTTTCACGACTGTTGGTTTTTCGTAAATATGCTTCACGTTTTCTACAAGGTCGCGGTTTTAATAACGAGTGAACATGTTAAGAGGAAAATTGATGTGATTTGAATTAACCATTATAAGATTGAATTAACCAAGCAATGACAGCTTTCATGCCTTTTCACTGGACAAAATCTGGACTGCATTTGAATTAGGTATAGCTAGCATAAACTATTTGTTCGTCGATCTAAATGTTTCAAACTACAGGGTTAGTAAAAAAAAAAAGCGGAACCCAAACCCCCAAAATATATTTCATATTTAAAAAAATTATGTAGCACCAGATATAATAATGACTGGAAAGCCAATTTCATAAGCTACTTTTAGATGAAAAAAAAAATACTAAAATGTCTTATTCCGTTCAAAGAATATCACCATATAAACGCAATAACCCCAAAACCTGTTTCGTCTAATGAAAAAAAGCAGTTTATTGTGTATTCTGACTGTTTGAAACAACCCTGGTTAAGTAAACAATATGATTTATAAAATCCATTTTTTTTAAAGAACGGGCCTTCAAAAAGGACTTTGCTGAATATTCATAACTTTTAAACTGAGGTTATATGGCTGGTGATGTTTGAAGACAATTGTGACGACGATTCTTGAAATCGCATGTTTGGACGAAAGAGGTTTTTAGTGTCATTGTGTTTATAAAAAATGGTGACATTCTTTGAAGGCATTGAGCAATTTCAGTATTTTTTTCCATCTAAAAGTAGCTTATGACATTGGTTTCCAGTCATTATTATGTTTGCCGTAACTTTGTTTTAAAGTATGAAATATAATTTTTGGGGTTTGGGTTCTTCTTTGTTTTAATCACCTAGTAGGACATGAAATAAAACAGTTTCGTAATATACAAAAGCTCCTTTACGAGGCACAACGCAGAAAATGTAGTGTGTTTAGGCCTCTGGCTTAATTCGTGGGGCCAAGGTGTGTGATTTATTCTGGGTATCTATTTCAGTTAAACGATAGCTCTTCAGTTCCCTTTATATCACGAAACGACCCCAGCTCCTGATTGCATGAGGATGTTAGAAGCATATTAACGCTCAATGAGATCATCGAATTAGCTGCCTGTTCGGATAGAACTAAGGTTCAAAATAGGCCTTGAACGTTATGAAATAGTAGGAGAATAAAAGCAAATTATAACGGAGGGACGAGCGACTTCACAGTGGAAAAAAATGAGAATGGGGCTGTCATGGTAGGCTGTCAGTATAGGCCTTCAAATTACCTATATTAAAAAATTGCCACGATATAGATCGGGTTCTGACGGTACATCTACAGGCGGATGTGGTGTAACAAAGAAGCTGTGAATTTTATTAATACTGTGGCCCTGTAGCAAACGTGGAGCATATATTAAACAAGATCTGAAAAACAGCTTGGTGCAGTTTTGGTTACCTTGGCTACCGTTTTTTGTTCCCCCAGTCTTGCTATCATCTGTATATATATATTCCAACCGCAATGTGCACATCAAGGATTTCACGATTTTTTTCATTTGGACAATTTGTGTGCAAAATCATAGCAGTTATAAGCAAACGTTGAAGTAAACACACCATTTCAAAACGTTCGGGCAGCGATGTGGTTTTAACGTTCATAAGATGACATTTTGCGTCGGGGTGATGTAAATCAAATTAGGTTTGGCCCTTCACCAACGTATAAACACTGTATACCGTACTCAGTGTGTTACCTCCCGAGTGAAAGTTGGAAACCGATCCCGTTAGCTCGGTGGTCGAGTGGTAAGACATCTGCACTAGAAAGCAGGAGGTCGTGGGTTCGAGTCCCACCCGAGTGATTTTTTTCCAACTTTCACTCGGGAGGTAACACACTGAGTATACAGTGTTTATACGTCGGTGAAGGGCAAAACCTAATTTGGTTTTAACGTACCGGTACATTTAAAGTGTCCCGCACGAAGTTTCCATAGTCTTTTTGATGTCCTGAAAAAAAAAGGGCAGAGCCAGAGGCGCCGTGTCGGCGAGTCGGGGGATGAGGATGACCAAAATGTCCCCCGGACAGATTTACCTTGGTGTCCACTAGGCAGATTTGCCTAGGTAAATATGTCCCCCTCTAACTTATTATGTCCCCGTGCCCAACGGTAAATGTCTCCCTCTGCTAAATGTGTTTCCATGCAACGTATAAGTCTAGCAACCACACTGTGTATTACGGGCGCAGCGTCGCGTCGGTGCATGCACATATGCTGCTTCTACTACTTCTGCGTTTGTTCAGTCTTGGCAAATTCCCCACCTTGGGATATCACGCCAAGGTTGCGCGTAGAACCGACGAATATATAAGGTAGACTGAGGGTGGTTTTGAATTTGGAAAATCGAGCAGATAGGTAACCGATGCAGGGAGGTTGTTCCGATACTCCAGTAGGTATCGTTCATTGGAAAAAAAGGAGTATTTGTAGACCTTGGCACGAGTAGATATGTGACGGTATTTAAACTGATAATAGCTGCGTGTTCCTAAGGCTGTTGGAATTAAACAATTATGGGGGCTCAGAGATGGTAGTTGCGGGTGGGATCTGGTACATTATTGTTAGTCTGTCGTTTCTGCGACGGCCGGGTTTCCAGTGACTGCCTATTCAATATTCCTTTATCATAGAAGACACGCTTTCCGTAGCATGCATATTTAATGAGAACATTCCTAGCAGCTCGTCTTTGTACGGATTTTGTTGATGTTATGTTTTTGTATATGGGTCCCAACTGCAGTATTCCAGTCTTGGACGAACTAAAGGCAGTGTTTATACGCGATCCTTGAGATCCTGTGTTTTAAAGCTGCGAAGAATGAGACCTAAAATCTTATTGGTGGTCTTGGTAATGAGCTGTTTTGGCAAGTCAGCCGTAAGAAATTTCAAATTCCAATTGGAAGGGGGGGGGGAGAGAGGGGATAGGGCAAATGCTTCACTACTCACGCTCGGAAAAATGATAAATTTAGAATATAATGGAAAAAGTTTGGAAAGTCTGGAAAAATCCTGGCGACGCCCATGCAAGCAATTTGATAGCCATCATTTATCAGCAGTTTGAAAAGATTTGATACTGATTCTTTGTATATTGCATCGTAGTGTACTGAAGGCATACCTGCTGAAATGTCAAGGACATGTGACCCTTATTTCCGCTGATACCGGACATGCAATTACTACAGATTATAATATAAATTTTAAAAGTGACATTTTCTTTCGATAAATCAGCAAATCATTCTGTATCGTCCAATAGCGTTTTGGGAACAGCTTTGTGGTTGTTCAGTTACAACCACCTCTAGTTTGTCTTCATTTCCCACACGTGTTCTTGTCGTACACCCCACTTTGGGACTTTTTTTCAAATCCGATCCACTTCAAACTTAGCGCATACTTAGACCACAAGCTGAAGAGGCATGCCGAATCATGACGACATGATGACGTCATCACATGTCATATAACGTCAACTTAAAGGTACATTTTCAAGGGCCTATATCTAAAGAACTACAAGGCCGACTCCATTGAAACTTTGTCGTGATAACGTCATCATGTGAATTTGTATTGATTTTTATTGTTTTTCATCTCATCTGCATCTCATCTCAGGAACAAAACATGCTACTTCAACATTTTTTGGGGGTATTAGGTTGTGTAGGTAAAATATAGTGCATAACATTTCAAAAAATTTGTGACGTCATCATGACGTCATCAAAAATGTGTTTTTTGAAACACATAAGGGAATGTTTGATCGTTATGAAACTTGGTAGGTGGGCAGGTATTGATAATAATATTCAGACACTGATGTGATTTCATGTTGACGTCATCAACTGAGTACTTATGAAGTTTTAAAATGTTGATATTTTATTCTAATTGGCAAAATGGACATGAAAGGCAATTAGAATGACTTTAAACTAGGCACATACAAAGACCCTCAGCTTATGTTGCTCCTAAACAAGTGATGTCATGACGAAGCCACCATTAGTCATGTGACGTCATTTTTAAGGTGCATGATTTAAATGTCCATATCCAGAGTTCTAGAGCCAATAGCCAATAGCCTTGAAACTTTGTGAATACATAATCGCGTGTATGTTATTCATGAAAATTAAATTGACGTCATGATGACGTCATCCTGCAAGTCATAGATTTCTAAATTTTGTTAATTTATGACACCAAATTTACTTCTTTACAGCCCAATATTTTCGTAACCATCTACGTGTACATGAACATCCGACTTGGATGAACTCCTACATTACAGATGTCACTAAAACACTTGTCGAAACAGCTATGTTTTTGACCACAAACACAGTTCTAGTTTTTCTTTCATGTTTGTTCCAGTACAGACCGCACAGTTTACCCTTTACCGTGCACGGACCGGCCCACAGTTTGATCAGAGGGACTTGCGTGTCCAAAGGTGTGCGTTTTTCAACGTGCCATGATTGCACTTGGATAGTTTTGTTATCGATATCCCAAACCAAATCCACCACCAATCTTACCCACAGAGTGTCCTTCTCCTTGGCCTATAGTCCAAAGACTACAGCTACATGGGCGCGTCGCCAGGATTTTTTTCGGGGGGGGAGCACATTTCCCCCCAAAATCCTTGTACTTTCTTTAGCATATTCTCTAGCATATTTTTCCTTCCCAGGGGAGGGGGGGGGGGGCAAGCGCCCCTTGGCCCCCGCCCCCTCGCGACGCCCATGTACTGCTGTACAAACCAACTTTCCATTACTCGATCGATGAAAAAGGTCTGGTTTCACTTCCAGATGTCGCCGAAGATTCGAGGAAAAAAACCCGAAGATATTTTCTTTTAGTGCAATTAAGTGACATTCCAACCTCCCATATTTATATTGACCTTCAAACAAACATTTGACCACATCACAACATCAAATCAGTCCATTACGTTTTAATTTTTGTTCTTATAATTAAAGCTTCTGAACGCAAACTGTAAGGCACAAATATGTCATCGTTAAAGCCGAGTAAATTTCCGTGCTCTCTCCGTCTGCCTGTCGGGGCCATGCGTTGCGTCACACGGCAGGGGAAATTGCCTGCCCTCCCCATGAGCACTCACAGACTGACTGTCCAAATAGAAATAATAGGTCGTTTGATGTAAACGTGGCATCGCCTAGGCGGACAGCAGGACTAGTAACACGTCAGCGTTAATCATAAAGTTAAAGAGCGCTGGGTGAGTTAATGTCTTGTAAATGCACCTGGGAGAGAGGTTGTCTACCTCATAATACCCGGGCTATGAACAATGATCGATGTATCGCCCATATGGTTCAAATTGGCTACGTTGGGTCTTTACATGCATGGAAATAATTGGTGCATAGCCCTGGGTATTCATCTACTGACATTATTACATTATCCCATGCAACAACATGCAGTGTTGTCTCAATACTTGACCCATTTCTTACTCGACTAAAAAAAAAATCATCTTTATAAAAAAAATACGCCCTCTTTCCATAAGAGCGTTTTCAGTCCGTTTTGTGCCGGTGCAGTAATTTGGTCTGCATTAGAATACTTAAAATGTCTTCTAACAATTCAACATTGAAGATAAACAATTCTTGAAGTACATTGCCAAAATAATATTTTTTTTATAACCAACCCGAATAAACAAGCACCAAAACAGAAATGGAACATGGGAAGGCGGGACGTTTCACTCGATATATCACAAGAAATTAATGTTTTTGAGTTCGTCTGTTTTTTTTCTTTCTGAAACTGATTTCAGCATTCACGTCATGCACATTGTCACTTCCAAATCAGTACGATGAGCGCATTTCCATTTTAATTGGATTCTTGAATGGACTTCCTCTTAACGGCAGTTTTCGTAAAGAAAAAAGAAAAACCTGAAAAGGAGAGACGTCATTCGTTCCCTTGAAGCCAAACCACTCTTCTTATTAATAAAAAGCATTTCCAAGGCTCTGAGGCAATTCCCTTGAGATGATTTATTTATGTTTCCTCGGTACATCGGGGATTGCTTATAGTCAGGCAGATTGGTGCACCAAAAATATGCTGGAATTGTTCAGTTGATGATAAATGCATGAAATTTGTATGAGTATGTCATGGAAAAGATATTTGGCTATAAGGCCATCGCAGATTTGTCCTTTGAAAAAAAATATCATAGAATAACATGCAATGACCGCCATTTTGAAATTTTGACAATTATTTCTTGTTATCCTATGACATTTTTTTTTCAAAAGACAAGTCTGTGATGGCCCTATGGCCAGATATCTTTCTCATGGCATACTCTGACTGTATCAAATTTCATGCCTTTAGCAAACTGATCAATCTTATCACTAATCTGCTGTACTATTAGGTGCAATTGCCGCCTTTGTAGTAAGAGGTCCAAGTTACCATCTTAATTCCTCCTGTGGGTCTTTGCAATGCTTGGACCCCTCACATGGTCGATGATCAGTCCGTCTTCAGTCATCACTTTTTGCGCTCTTAAAGAGACAACGGCATTCTCATCGTGAGTCTCGTACTGTTGTTTGCTTCGTACGAAACGTTTGTATAATCCAAACTTTGATAATGCGTTTAATAAGACAGTTCAGAATGCGTTAACAAACTCGTTAGCGAGACCCCAAAGTTGCACATCGACTATCGTAACCATTCAAAAACGATATTAACTTTTGCATTGTAAGTCGCAGGTTTTTATATTAACTTACTAATGATGTTAAAACAAAATACATCATTCTCAAATGAAGCTTTCAGATACACTTTGTCCGAGCCCTGTCAACATTCTTAAAAAGATTGCACTTTACATTATTTTGAGCTCAAAACAACAACTAAAAGGGCAAGGCCCGGCACGCTAAAGTACTTTTAATGTAGAATTAAAACACTGGCTGAAATCCTCAGGATTTCCCAAGTGTATCTGATATGTTGTAGTTTGCAAGCTCTGAGCATGCCTATTTCATCGGGCAATGAACTCGACTCTTGCGGTCCCATAACAAGAAGCTCTGGCCAAACTCTACTGTTTTGACAGTCGATTGTGTATTCTGCAAATGGAACATCCACGGCCGTAGGAAATAACGCAATATAAACACTTTGTAGCAGTATGACAACACTTCGGTCTGTACAGTTGAAGGACTGTCTGTCTGGTAATTATGGTTACATTCCGATATACTAGGCCATCAGCCTCGGTTCAAAAGTTTGGCAACCGGTATCAAATGAGGGGAATAATCGTCATAGCGATTTTGGCGAGGTATACACCTCCAGAGTTGGAAAATATCTGATAGCATTGCAGCGGTGGCAGCTTTTTGGGTGTTATCACCTTTTTGTCCATCAAAATGCTTGTTACCACTCTAGGTGCGGTATACCTTGCGCATTTGCACTATAATCATTTATGCCCTGATTCGAAACTGACCAAACCCCCAGGCTGATGGCCTATACTCCCTGATAAACCTTCATGGACAACGTCTTTTTTTGTGGAACAATATCGCTTAAAATACGTGAAATGTCAATGAAGGCAATTTTCTAGAAACATAAATGTTTCAAAACTGCAATAACTTGGGTGCGAATAATGCACCTTATTTTTTTTCCAGTTTCGCAGTGCTTGCAAAATGAAACCTTAAGGGAGTTGGTACAATTTCACGTAACAGTAAGACGTAATTGTGAGGTGCAAACTATCAGCCAAATCAGCAGCCAGAGAGTTTAACTTATGGATTATTTGATTTGAACGCCATTCCGTATTTTATTAGGGCATCCCTTTTTACTTTTTTCCCCCCTCATTTCCGACCGACCCAATTTGGGCTGCCGACCCAAGAAGAAAACAAACCACATTTTATTGCCGCCGACCTTGTCTGAAACTCCATTACCCCGAAAATATAATGAATGGAAAAAAAGATACACAATTCAGGCAAGCAGACTCTGTGTTAATAATGAATGGGAGGTTTGCGGTAACATCACGTGAATGAATGATATCTCTATAGTGAGTTGTGTGGTTCTGAGAAGAACCAATTGGTACAACTCGAGGTTTCGAACAGTATGCTCGTGGACCTCAAGAAGGACATGAACATGTCAAAATGAATACATATTTTTAGACGAAGCACGGCGTATGGCCTGGTCCATCGGCAGCCCTGAGCGTCGAGGGGAGTGGGGCATAGTACCAACTAGAGGGGCCCACTATCATAAAAATACAAACATACACATGTTTGGCTTTTGCTGTTGGGGAAAATTGGTCGCCGGGGGGGGGGGGGGGGTGGCCCCACCAGCCCCCCCCCATCCCACAAGATGTGCACCACCAGCCCCCCCCCCCCCAATCCCACAAGATGTGCAGATGTTGCCTCTCGTCATATTAAGGGTCTATACAGGTATGTCATTGCTGCCACTAGGGCAAAAACGTAAGTGAGCTGCACGGTGCAGATATAGTGTGGGTCAACTACATCTTGCAAAAGATGGCTTTATTATTTCATTCAACGATATCAACGCATGATACGCTTATTGCTGTAAGCAAAACATTGCAATACGCAGTTTTGTTTCGACATACAGACTTCAGAGACACGATCAATATGAGAACTTTAGAAATGAAATGCGACGCCCTCATGAATTCGATGAGGTGAAGTTAACATTGTGAGCGCAACAGAAATCACCTTTTTGCATAGACTCAATGGCGTCAACGCAATTTGAGCTAAAACTGACAACTATACACCAAAAATAATGGTGATAAACAACTCCAAATGAAGAGTGAGCCTATGCCGGATATCGTCCATGAGCTGGGCGCCCGTAGCCTGCACAGTTAATAATAACCAGTCCAACTAACAGTGATTACATTTAGTACTCATCTAGTACAACCCATACCCGTGAATTTTTAGCCTAGGGTAATATACACCATTCATTCATTCACACGATGCTCAAGATTTTACTTGCGTTAAGACTGACCATATCCTTCACCGCACTGACCTACAACACATCACAGTGGCCACAGTCTGGGATCCACACTAATATTGGCTGGAGAATTTGATAGACGAAGATCTCAGATTCGTTCAATGTAATCGAGACGGTCGAATGGGGCTTATGGTAACAGACCAGTGAATAAACTGTAATAGACCCTAATTAATATCTGCTCCGACTTCAGAAATTCAGGAAAAATACTAACATCTCTTAATTTGATGAGGTGTTCAACACACGCATCAAATTAAAGCTTATATCATTATCTTTCATTTTCTGTTCAATTCGTTGGAGTAATCGATGACTTTTGGGAGAATTTCCATCCGAGTATGATCACCTTTAAGAGTAGTCCTGAATCCTATCGCCATTTTCAAAAACGAGGCCTGCGCTCCATTGCAAAATAGAACGCTTTTATGGCCCATTTTCATCCTAATTTCACAGACATTCTAGCTCACAGTCCCGATGCAGGGCTTCCATTTTTTTTTAAAAGCCTCATGTTCATGGCCCACAAAATACAAAATGCGAAGAATTTGAAAGCATACAAATCGTGTTTTGGCTACCGCAGGCAATTTCAAGCCAATTTTCTGCCATGGACCTTTATTAGGCCCTTGATATTTGTTTAAGGAGGTCAGTTGATTTGCATTTTCTTGTGGAGAGGACACTTAATTTGTTCAGACAATGTGGGAAAAAAATACAAAACTGAAGTACTTTATTTTACAGCAAATTCATGAAAAATAGTTACAAATACAAACATAATTCATTTAACCCGGAGGCTCAATGGCGAGTGTGCAGTTTGAGTGATACACAAATATTATATCAAGTGTCAGAACACGAAAACAAATCTTCGCATCCTGAAAGCCAAAAGCCATCAAACGCAACCGTGAACATTTTCTCTTCGAAAGACCTTGAATCAAGTAGCACCCGAAAACCATCCCCATTGAGTGCTTTCTTTCAAGGTAAATATGATCGATGTAAAAATAATCAAGTTTACCTTGTGCAAGGATTATGTTTTTTTTTGTAATGCATGTGAAAGCATTTTCTATGTGTGGAAGGCCATTTCAAATGTCGCAATTTACCTGTCATATTCAAGGGAAGTCTCGAGACCATTGTTTAACAGTCTGGGATTTATGCTAATGCAAAATTCTACAGCATGCATCTTTGGTGTTAGTGTTGTTCGACTACAAAGTTGCAGATTTTGATTTTCTGCTGACTTCCTTCTTCATATTTTGCTGTTTAATTAACGGTAGCTGGTCAAAGAGCAAACACACACCTAAAGTCGCTTTTTATGAAGACAGTCGATACTCATTTTGATCTTTGAAACTACTTAATTATACATGTTATCGATGAGATAAAATGAAAATCATTTTTTTTGACGGAACGATAGAGATTGGTTCGTCTCCCTCTGATTTGTTGGTTTCGTCCTACATTTATACTTGGACACAAATGAGAGATAGGGGAAAACTAGTCTTGGATCTTTGCAGCAGCCTAAAGCAGCTATTTATTTGACAAAAACTTCTTGGTATAACCAAACGATGGACCATCACTATGACCCCTTTTGTTAGTGGGCTCACCTGACCCAAACCGATTGGACCTTGACCTCGTTCATCTTTTACTGGGAATATCTGACCCAAACCAATTGGACCTTCATATTGGTCATCTTTTAGCGGGCACACCTGACCCAAACCACGGACCCTACTTTTGGTCCTAATCTTTGATCATCATGTATACATACTTCAATTTTCAAATAATATTTCAACTCTGTTCAAATTGTTTCTTTCTGAAGTTAAACATATATTTTTTAAATTCCATGTGATATTAACACAGATGTACTGTTGAATCGTCTTCAATTGTATCTTAAAACAGCAGACCATACTAGCTGCAGAGCCAACAGCACTCGTAAATCTCGTCGTATGGAACTATGTCGAAAACCAACTCAATTAAGTGCATTTTTAAAGGTTTTTGTATGCATCTGAAAGCATTTCCCATGTCTGGAAAGGCATTTGAAACGTCGCATTTTCCATGCCATATTCCACGGCAGTCTGAAGACCAGTGTAAACAGTCTGGGCTTGATTGTTATGCAACATTTAATGTCTACAGCACAAGTGAGATAAATGAGATAACATATTTCATAATAATGAGGTATTTGCAAGCTAGAATTTTTTTTTTTAAATTACTGAATTAGGGGTGTTATTACTTTTACTGAAATCATATTTTTTTTGGAAAACACGACAGATATTGTTTAGCCTCACTCTGATATGCTGGTTTCGTTCTACCTTTTACACAGTGTCTTAAATTTTCTCTTAAATCAGCAGACCATGTTAGCTGCAGAGCCAGCAGCACTCGTATATCTCGTCGTAGGAAATTGTGTCAAAAATCAACTCAATTAAGGGGCCATTCAGAATTTTCCTTTCGGAAAAAAATCCATTGCTGCTTGGCGGAGGCAAAAGCTGTCTCTTTGCACCTTTTCGACAACAAACATGACGCACAAAGAAACAAAGATCGGTAGGTATCTCGCATGTTGTGACGGTACATGTTGATGTTGTGACATCCATGTTGGCAGCCATGTTGTTTACAGTCGAGTCGTGAAAATGCCGCACTCGTACGTTCACGCATGCATGATGCATGCAGTATAGCGAGCGTAGGCTGCGGTCCTCGTATATAGTCTTGGAGTCCAGTGGTTGAATTATGTGGTATTTTATAGCGATTGGTAATCGACGCCCGCGGCGTGTTTTAGAGCCGATCTAGTACACCTGGTATCCTGCTACATCTGCACGGCCTAACACCTACAAACGCCTAGCGTCCAAGTCTACTGAAAAAAAATGCATGTTACTTGCTATACTTCAGGACAGTCTCAAGATCATTGTAGGACAGTCTCAAGATTATTGTAAACAGTTTGGGATTCATGCTGATGCAACATTTGATGTCTACAGCATAAGAGTAATGAATGAGAAAAAAAATGTTTCATAATAACAAATTATCTACAGGCTTGAAAATATTTTTTTTTAAAGTAATGAATAAGGGATGTTATTAATTTGACTTAATTCATTTTTTGACAACACAATAAGACTGGTTTGCCTCACTTTGATATGCTAGTTTCGTAATACATTTTTAAAGAGTCTTAAATTTTTTCTTAAATCAGCTGACCATGTTAGCTGCAGAGCAATCAGCCCTCGTAAATCTCGTCTTGGGAGCTATGTAGATTAGACTTTCAATCTCTGAATGCTAATGGGCACATTTTGTTTCAGGTTAGACACAACCTCGTCCCCAGTGCTTACTTTATTTTCAACCGCGTTTCTTATAGTAAACCCTGGATAGGAAACTTTCTTCCTGTATCCTGATTCGATACCGCAATTGGCTAATAATGGATGATAATCGTGTACTTGGTGCTATTATTCACAACTTGCAGTACGTGTTTTCGCGATCATTCGTCCACGCCTTCTCGAAAATACTAATTTCCTTTCCAATTTGCTTATACTAATATCAAATATGACACTGCATGTTGTCTCGATAAGATCGTAACAGTTTGATTTAAAAAAAAAAATCGTGTTTTCGTAACTCACGCCGTGCTCGCGCTGCTACGAATTGACTCTTTTTTTTTTTTATCCCGGACACCGCATACAAAAACAAACGCTAATGTGTAACGCATATCCAGGCACCAGACTGTTCCTCATTTGCATACGTGTTCAAAAATCTTGCACATGCGAATGATCCAATACCAGTGCGGTAGAGCCGGTAGTGGTGGGCGCGTACTGCTCGACACCCTGGGGACGAGGTTGGGTTAGACATGATCTCTAGGGCTTTCTCCCTTGGGTAACTATTGGGTGAAGCGAACGCCATTATTTCAGGCATGTATCCTATACTGCTATAATAACGATTGCCATAATAACTTTTGCACTTTCGTAAATCTGATCGCCTTCAAACTTAGTGTACACATGCTGCACTACCCGGTCCACGTTGATCGCGATGACTTCATTTGTGTCATATGACGTCACATTAAAGGCGCATTTTATCATTCGAAGTACAAGTCTGATTGGGTTGAAACTTGGTAGCGTGTGTACATAAACAGGGACGTGGTATGGATGAAAATTGAGGTGACGTCATGATGACGTCATTGCGAGTCACGTGAAGTCACATTAAAGGTGCATTTTCAAATACTACCGGTATATCTACTAAACTGTAAGCGCGTTCGAGCGTGGTACTCGTGTTAACACGAGTTTACTCCTGAGCGCCCGAACGGCAGGAGTACGACCCGCGGGTCAGCAAGAGTATACTCTCCGTCATACTGGGAGTATACTCCTGCACCGAGAGTAATGCGCACGCAATATTTTCCTGCACTTGGAAGTAGCAAGAGTAACACGTGCGAACGTACCCCGAGTGTCCAATTTGGTTGTTACTCGGTAGAAACCTAGACCAAATGTGCAATAGATGAACATTGATGTGACATCATGATAAAGTCATCACATGTCATGTAATTGAACCTTACATTGGCATTTTTTCCTATTAAAGGCCTATATCTATAAAATTATGTGTCCGATGTGTTGTAACTTTGTTTATGTAAACCGGGATGTGTTTATATCGATGAAATTTGAATTGAGGTTGTCATACCGTCGTCACATGTCGCAGAGTCATTTCAAACAGCCGAAACATACTGTGTTTGTCCGCAAACACACTTGTAGTTAAGGCCAAAAAAAAAAGGTCTCTGGTCAGCGCTCGCGTCGATTTTAATCATGCGCGTCAATTTTTTTTTTTCCCCAAAATGTTCCGCGGTAGCTCCAACAGCGACCTCTATTGCCGCACCTCCTCATTTTTTTTTACCAAAGAGCACCAAGAAGGGGAAATTGCACCAAGGCAAATGATCGAGAGCACCAAGGCACATTATGGAGGACACAAAAATGTACATGAGGACACCAAAAAAAGCAAAATAGTACCTCACCTTGTCTGTACAATCCAAGCTTGAAGAAGAAGAAGAAAAAAAAAACCGCGTCGCCGCGTCAATTCCGGAACTTTGGTCTGACCAGAGACCGAATTTTTTTTTTGGCCTAATCCTTAACGCGTCAGGGGATTTTAATACGGGTTTTCAAACCTTTTCCTCGAACCCATAACCTATAAATATATATATGTCGAAGTGAATAAATGAAAAGCATTTTAGTAGCGTTGGTATCGTAATATGCCATTATGACATTAATTATTACTTAATATTTCCTAACTCATCCTATTATCGGGATCATTATGATTACATTACGATCGCCACCTGTTTAATCAACTAAGTAAGACGAAGGTTGTTTTCCTGCACCTGTTTAATCAACTAAGTAAGACGAAGGTTGTTTTTCTGCACCTGTTTAATCAACTAAGTAAGACGAAGGTTGTTGTCCTGCACCTGTTTAATTAACTATTCAGACGAAAGTTGTTTTCCTGTAAAATTAATTGCGGTAGTGGCGGCATGCACTGGCGTCTGGCGATTATGCAGACATTTTATTAATCCGACACGTGTAATGCGACATTTGAACTCCATGAAATACAAGCTCATTGGGTGTACTGCGCATGCTTCGTGAAGATAATTACACGTACAGTGACAGAACACGTGTGGGAGTCCTAATTTCATAGGAGGATCGGATTTTATAGGGGGCCAAATTTCCTATTACACCAGCACTGACTCCACCATCGTCTAGCAACCACGATGAGCGATCTTTGTCCAAGTCACATGATCATGTAATAGTGAACATCTCAGAGGGAACAAAAAGGCAAGGCTTGCTAGGCTTACCGCCACATTATTGTCGGAATCGGTGAGGCAAACAGTCGCGTCAGTATGAATGTGACGCTTTTACTCCTTTTCGGTTTCGCCGTATTGTTACAGTCTGGTCCAGTGATTACTCAGCCTGCAGGTAAGTTGATGTAACTTTTCCTGCTTAAAATAAAAAAAAATATTTTTTACTCATCTCTCTAGCTGTTTATTCACTCTCTCAAATGCAAAGAGTGAAAATTCACTTCCACGATCGGAAATAGGAACATTTCCACCTTAATAAGGCTGGATACCCATCCCAACAAAACAAATCTTCTGTGCATGTCATGTCCGTTACCCAGTTATTTTTTTCTTCAATTTTTTTTTTTACTAATTCAGCTATAGATCTTCGCATTGTGGATGGCCGTTACCCTAACGAAGGTCGGGTGGAAGTCCGTTTACCTGGCCACGAAACATGGGGTTCATACTGCTCCGTCGGTGCCATTCTGAACTCCAGCTTCCTGCACGCTCCGGGCCGCGTGCTGTGTCGCCAACTGGGTTATCCCGCCCTGTACGCGATCAGCAACACGGCACAGTTTGGCACGGCCACTGGTCCGATATGGCTGCAGGGAATCGACTGTGGTTCCGTTGTCCAACCCCTGGAGGAATGCACTCTCGAGCAGTGGACTCCGAGATACGACGGGTGCGATCATAGACACGACGTTGGGATCAAGTGTTTCACGGGTAAGCAGAATCAGTGCAATCTCATGATTGTGCCCTGTTTGCAGTGGCAGTAAATATTTTTTCTAAACGTATGTCCATAGTAAGTAATTGTCTGGGTTGGTTATCCATTCAGACTGAGAACTTGGGACAATGGAATGTGTGCGATTTCAATGGTAAAAACCTTGGGAGCTGTCGAGAAAAAGTTAGTGCACAAACAAAAAGGGAGCAAAAGAGGAAAGGATCAGGTCCTCAATAGTATAGTAAATAAATAATTATTAATAAAAATTGGAAGGACTTGCCGAAACTTGGGTCAGCTAAGTTTGTTGATTAGTAGTTTCAGGTCAATGTACTCTTTAAACAGTTTGCAACAGTTTTATTCGTTTTTAGTTATGAAAAGAAAATGATAATAATACGGTTCATACAAATATTTATTTTTATTGGAAATTCAGTTTTTTTTCTCAGCTTTGTTAAACATTGGTGATTTACTCTATAAACTTATGAATTACTCCATAAACCTCTTCTTTGTTTATAAACTTATGGCGATATGCATTTAAAACAAGTGCCCTCCCCTCATCATTGATATTCACACGGGCACATTTGTCGAACGTTCCCCATTTCGTGCCTCACTTTCGTCTTGCGAGTGACAGTACCCGACGGTTGCCTTTAGCTTTTATAGGCATACAATGTATATGTCTTGTTAATCTGAGTACTGACTGTACCCTGCATAAGCATTTATAATCATACGTACCGTTTCTATTGTTCTTCTAAGTAGCGCTCGTACCCTGCCTTAGCCGTATCATTTCCTTGCGTTCCGAGTGTATTGTTAATCTGAATGCTGACTGTTCCCTACGTAAGCCTTTTTAATCCTACATAGTTTCTATTGTAGCGCTCGTACCCTGCCTTAGCCTTATTCTTTCCTGACGTTCCAAGTGTACTAAATCTGAATACTGACTGTACCCTACGTAAACCTTTATAATAGTGTCTATTGTAACGCTCGTACCCTGCCTTAGCCTATTTCTTTCCTTACGTTCCAAGTGTATTGTTAATTTGAATACTGACTGTACCCTACGCGTACCCTTTATAATAGTGTCTATCCGTAAATTGTAGCGCTCGTACCCTGCCTTAGCCTTATTCTTTTCTTACGTTCCAAGTGTATTGTTAATCTGAATACTGACTGTACCCTACGTAAGCCTTTATAATAGTGTCTATTGTATCGCTCGTACCCTGCCTTAGCATTATTATTTCCTTACGTTCCAAGTGTATTGTTAATCTGAATACTGACTGTACCCTACGTAAGCCTTTATAATAGAGTCTATTGTAGCGCTCGTACCCTGCCTGAGCCTTATTATTTCCTTACGTTCCAAGTGTATTGTTAATCTGAATACTGACTGTACCCTACGCGCGTACGTAAGCCTTTATACTAGTGTCTATAGCGCTCGTACCCTGCCTTAGCCTTATTATTTCTTTACGTCCCAAGTGTATTGCTAATCTGAATACTGACTCTATGCTGTACCCTACGTAAGCCTTCAAAATAGTTTCTATTGTTGCGCAATCTTGGCAAAGGTGCAGGCAAACAAAATATGCCCGTGCAGAGAAAACCCATAAACAGAGTGTTGAAATAATTCCAAAGAAATGCCAGCTCTTCGTCGAGAAAAAATCAACAGGGGGTACACTTATCAATAACATAAATTAATAACATAGATTATAATGGAACATGGTTGTGGCCACGGGATCCATGACCAAAGGCAGTATGTACAGTAGGCTGAAATGCTGAGAGGACTCTCTGCATTTTGAATTCATATACCTGCACTAAACTAATTAAGGTAATTTAATTAATAATACGATTTTTTTCCAAACACATCATGTACAATGTACATGTACTTGCAAAATTGCTTCGATAGAGAGATTCAGCAGGCATTGTGCCAGACAGCTTTAATTGTAAGAGATCCTTTTTTGTTATGTAGATTTTTGTACCGCTCAACGAGTTGGAATCCTCTTGCATTGCTATCATGATTAACACAAGCAGCAAACAATTTGAATAATAAAAGTAAGGCAGTGGACAGTCACGGTGGACGGTAACTGTGGGTGGAGCGTGGCAAGCAAAGCTTTTCATTGGCTGAGACGTAAATACCCGTCCTACGTACGTACAAAACAATGAACACTTTTAACACAACACTTTAACTGGCCAAAAAAAAAATTCGTCCAAGGAAAACTTAAAACTTTTAGAAAACTAAGATCAGGAATCAGTATATTGGTTTGAACTACTCCTCTGGAAAGGAAATACTACTCATGAAGCAAAACTTACTGTAGAACTTAAACTTAATCTTTAAATCAAGTGAAGTTACATGAACTTTGGATTAATTGAAACTAAAGTCATCACGATGTGGCAAAGTAAGTCAAACTTCAAGACATTCTCATACATAAAAAATACCTTTCAACACAATACATCTCTCAGTAGTTGACAGAAAAACTTAAAAGCAGGACTCACCAGTGAATGGATGCGCAGGAGGTAAAATCTGGCATCAGTTATGTACAAGTGGCAAGGGAGCTAGTGAATAGAGGCGCTCACTCCATGATGCCTTGCTGCTCAATGATCAGACATAACTCTTAACAAAGGAAGGTCAGTGACCCTCTCTAAAGTAAACAGTGTAAGGGGCAAGAGGAGTCAGGGTACTAACCTTGAGGGGAAGGGCTGCTACTTTTATTTAGAAAACAGACTTGGAATCAGTGTTGTAGTCGAGACGGGATAGTCCGAGACCGAGACCAAGACCGAGACCAGAAGTTGCGAGACCGAGACCGAGACCGAGACCAGCCCCTTCAAGGCGGACCGAGACCGAGACCGAAATGATCCGAGACCGAGACCGAGACCGAGACCGAGACCGCGGATAATAAATAACAATATAAACAACAAGACACTAATTACAGCTGAACAGTCTGTCCTTGAGATGTTGATGTTAATGGGGATGTGAAGGAAGTGATTGAAAGTGAGGAATCACTTGTACCTGCTTAATTGTGTCATGCGAGTGCTCTTCGTGTTTGCTTCATGCCATAAATTACAACATGGCAACAAAATTTGTTATTGTCACAATCAATTAAAAAAAATTGGAAACAAACTAATTTAAAGAAGTAGAAAACCTTATTTGATGAACTCCATATATTTTTCCCACTTTTTAAAAAATATTTAAAAAAAAGATTGTTTAACTACTATAAAGTGTAAATCTGATGCAGAAACTCTAACTTAGGAGTACGACAATTTATACTAGTTTTTGCAAAACTTGAAGATGTTGAAACTTGACAAACGTAAAAAGTTAAAGTTGAATGTTTCATCTGTTATGGGAACTCGGACCCTAAACTCCACAGCCACCCCTTGGTTTCAGCAATGACCACTAACGGATATTTAAATGCAACTTTAATTTTACATTGGACCTCCTTGTAAACCTGATTCGAAAAAAATTTGGAGCAAGAAAATATTGATAATTTTTTTTAAATTTCAGTCATGGAATATAGATTTGTACATGTAGACTAAAACATTGAGAGATGGTAGCCAGATATGGATTGGTCTGCCCCCCCCATCCCTCTTTGTGATTCTCCTTCCAACCCTGCATGTTTGTGTGTCCCTTACATGTTTGTTTCTTCAGTTGTTCCTCTGTCATTTACCTCTGAAGAAGGCCTGGCTAAGGCTGAAATGTAATGCCACTTTATTTTTGTTTAATGTCAATAACATTACACATACTATAGAAGTTCGATGAACCATATTTGCCTGATCTATCTTCTGTTAATCTGCCCGCCGTCATCATCACCATCAGCCTACTTGATGGCCGACACAATAGAAGGGCGCTGTCACAAACTGAATGTGGTGGGTGAGATGTACTTTTATAGGATTCACGGCTCAGTGCCAACGCCTCTCTGTGTTTTGTACCGTGCCATCGTATCGCCCACACGGCTACTTTGCTGGGCAATTTACTTGAATATTTTAGTGATTAACAAGTACGACATATTGCCAATATATTAATAGTTTATTGTGATGGCCGTAAACAACATATAGCGATTAATGGAACACAATTCTTCTCGACTCATGCAAATGCAATTGACATTGAGGAAGGAGACGAGGCAGGCAATTAGACTCTATTTTTGTGTGACCATGGCAGTAGCTCAATTTGTGTTTATCACAGATGAAAAGATGAATACATGGCGAGTCAAAAAGAAAGTGGCCGTATGCTAAAAAAAATGGCACGCTCCATTTTGTAAAAAATATAATTGGGATAAAGAACATGTTATTGAGTAGTAACTGTGACCATTTCACGTAATTTGCATACTCTATTCCCAAGTCGTGTCTATTTTAATAAAGAGATTACAAAATTCAGCTGTCCACCACTAATACCAATTTAACGGTCTTCGAATTGATGAATATCCATTAATAAATATAATGAAAAAAAAACACCTTTTCCCGCCTCCACGAATAAAGGAATAATTGAAATGGAAAATAGAAAAAAATTACCAATATTTCTAGGGAAAAAGAGTTGAATTGTTCCCCATATTCAAAATACAAAGTCTCGACTCGAGACCAGCCAAAATATCGAGACCAAAGGGGACCGAGACCGAGACCAAGACCGAGACCACAGTTCCCGAGACCAAGACCGAGACCGAGACCGGCAAAAAGTGGTCTCGAGACCGAGACCGAGACCGAGACCGAGACCGGTCTCGAGACCTACAACACTGCTAGTAGGAATAAAGTAAAAAGTACAAAGAAAACTAATACTCCTCCACATGTACTCGTGTACACTTCCTGCGTACACGAAACATAAGACCCGACTCGGTCCAAGTCTAAATTCGTCTCGACTAAGAAGCAAGCGCAACGTACAAGCCTGTTTTAAAGGATTATTGTCTCATTGCCTACAGTACAATGGGATCCAAATGGAGTCATTGCAACTTCCTTCATAGACGGCTCTTGCATACATGTATACATAGGTTGCGTTTAACGGACTCGATTTACCTGAAACTTAAATTAGTACTCAAACGAATTGATTGCACCAACAAAAATTGACTTATATAAGATTAACACAGTCACGAAGAAGTAATAAGATAAACGCTGTACATTAGCATGCATGACGTTTGATACAATACAACGAAGTTTCAAATTAACCGACTTCTCACGTTCCGAGGGCGGGGGTATAGGGGACATGGTCGTTGGTTAAGGGGCCTGAGCCGCCCCTCCATGATCCATCCATCATCTCTTGGTTACGCCATTACCTGTACTTCCCATTGGCTCTCAAGGCAACACAATTCATGATACATCATTCGGAGACCATGGTTGCTTGAATTACAGGTGATATTCGCTTGGTTGGTGGGAGGGCAGAGAACGACGGCATAGTAATGCTTCATCTTGGAGGCAACGAATTAGTTCCCCTCGTATACGATGGAGTCGCCATGCCATTCAAGGATCTTGACTTTGTCTCCGACTTCATCTGTAGACACCTGGGCTTTCCATATGCAGTAGGACGTACAAAGAAGGAGGTGCACGATGCAAGTCAGCCGATCATATGCGAGTATCACTTCTCCACCCTGGAAAGATCATACCAGTGTAAAGAGTTCTTCGAATGCATTGATGAGAGGATGAGGATGTGTTCAGGTGAAGAGAAACGGTCAAAATCCCTGCTTGGAGTAGTCTGTGCAAGAGGTGAGAAGTTCCCTCAGTAATGTACACTTTTGACCACAAATGACTGATAGCTTTTACGAGTTCCTTGGAACTGACTGAATGGAAATCTAATCGCTACGCTGATCGCTTTACCGTTTGATCGGATTCTAGTTGAACGCAGATTTTGTAGTCAATAAGCCAACGTGAACAGAATATGAAGGGAGATGACTATCTTCGTTGAATACAAGGCATGTGTCACTATAGGTTTTTTTTCTTGTAAATTGCACAATCTTAAATTTTGACCTACTACCATCATTTCTATTTTGACAGAGCATGAAGTGCTGCCGCCAACTGCAACTCCGGAGTTTCGGTTAACGCCACCTGACTCTCGTTGGAATGGATCACGGCACGTTGGGTTTCTGGAGGGCCGCTACAATAGCTCAGACTGGAAGACAGTTTGCTTTCATTTCCTTCCACTCTGTACATTTTCTGGTATCAACACTGAGTTTAACCAAGTCTGCCGGGACCGTGGCTACGCCAGGGCTGCGAATCGGCTATATATACCGTACTTGGAGTCTGGATACAACAGCACCGGAGATGATCTCATCCTAAGACGTGCAATTTTCAAGAAGCGATGGATGTACGGGCAAAACTCTTGCCGCGACCATAATTATTCCCTAGTTTTCATTGAATGCGATCAAGGTAAATACGCAGTTTTTTTTTTTTTTGGGGGGGGGGGGGGGAGGTGAGGGGGTAAAATCCAAATCAAATCATGCTGTTTACAACAGACAGTGATATTCAGTTCAACTTGTCATGTACATGTTAACTACACTTCGCGTTGAGGATCTCTTGCACACTAACTTTGTATTCCTCCACAAAAATTCTACCAAGCTATGTTAACAACTAACTACCGTATTTTATTTATAAGACCACAATTTTTCATGAAGTGTATTATTGCCCTTTTCACAGGTGTGACTATCTATGGTTTGACGGTGTACCCTTGTCCAAAACAATCATGCCTTGGACGATGCGGGAGCCCTGCAACTGAGACACAGTGTGGTTGTGATGTGTTGTGTACGCTGTGCAACGATTGCTGTCATGATTACTCCACGCGGTGTCACTTGCAGCAACAAAATGTCACGGATGAATTCTTGCTGGTCGCATCGTTACACGACTTCTTGTCATGTGTCATTGTCGATGACGAACGCGCGGTGCTCGTGCAGGGATGTCCTACAGATTGGCCGGATGATGAGGTTGAGTTACGTCAAAATAATTCCATGTCAGAGCAGGTGAAATACGGAGGATTCTTTCATGATGTATATTGCGTGATATGTTATTACAACGAGTCCCGCGTCATCACCACGAAGCTTGTTGAATACAAGCGTGCATCTAACAATAATTCGACCAGAAACGACATAGAATTGGAAAATAGCTCTTGCCAGTCTTGGCATGAAAACACAATCCACGAAACGGACAATGATTTTAGCTCTTACAGTAGTAGTTCATCCGAATACGAAGCAGAAAATGCAGAAAGCTATGATCTTGGAATTGACAACTGCAGTGTGCACAATGTAAGTTTGGAGATCCAGACTGGATGCCGCGCATACTCGGCGATGGTAGTCGCATCGAATGGGCGAGTATACAAGAATCCGCATTGCGCATTTTGTAATGGGGTGAACTTTTCCGGGTGGGACTCTGATTGTTCGCCCTTCTCTGCGAGGTGTACTTTATTGAAACCTGTGGGTTTGCTTCTTGGCAGACAAGATTTTGTTTGGGTTCATGAAAACTCTACATATTTTGTTTTACTGAGTGATGTACATTGCTTCAACAAGCAGTACGTGATACGCGTCAAATCATCTGTCAACTTGCATGCTGCTGAGGTGATGGCCATGAATCAGTCCCAGACATCGGGAATGATGCAGTGTTACCTTATCGTCCTTAGCCAGCAGAATGTCCAATCAACATGGCCGTTTTATGTAGCATTCATTGAGGGTAAGAGGGTTTCCTTGTGGGAAGATGACACCTCTGAAGTGACCACGTGGGATTTCGGTAACGTTACTGATTTTGAGGCCTTGCTTGATGATAGCGTGTTACCATATCACGATGAAGGCAGTTCTAACAAGTGGGTTGTAAGGTGCGGAGTCGCCCAGGTGGAATTCGATGAAATTTGCGGCTTGGTCGACGATCACATTGAGCCCTGCGAGGTTTCTTTGTATATTACCGATGAGGAGATGTTAAAAGCCTTTAATTTCAGTGGCATCCAGGTTGTTTATGTGGGTGGAGGGCTTCTTGTTGAGGCAAAGTGGGTGTCCTACACTCGGTCCTATCAATACCACCCAAAGGTCCAGAATACCTCGGCTAAAAGCACCACTGTAAAAGTGTGTGGTAAACCTTTCTTGAATGAGGAGTGCCGGACGCCTGTTATTCAGAAGACGAAGCTGATGAGCTCAGGTGGTCAATCAGTGGTACAATACCAGAGGAAATTATTCTTAGAAGACCGTGTCGTGTACTTACCAGACGATCGGATCCTTATCTGTTCCAGCATCTTCACAACCGTAGACCCACTGAGCGTGGTGAGTTACGTGTCTTACAGCGTATCGACGGTTGCCCTTGTTGCAACTTTTACTACTTACTGTGTATTCCCAGCCCTGCGGAATGTGCCGGGTCGAGCCATTATGGGGCTGACTGCTGCTTTGTCTACGGCTCAGCTGCTGGCGCTTATACTTGTGGTTACGAGAATCACCGACCCAGCGGTATTCTGTGTGATCGTAGCTGCACTGTTGCACCACCTTTGGCTGTCCACTTTCGCCTGGATGAACGTTCTCTCCTTCGACCTTCTGAAAACCTTCTCAGCTAAGCAGACCGTCCGCCGAAACAAGCGCATCTTCTTAGTCTACAGTGCTTACGGATGGGGCATCCCTCTCCTTATTGTCGCCACATGCCTTGCGATTCACTTCATCTGGGGCCAGCAACTCGATTTTCAATACGGGGCGGGGCCGGGGGAAGATACCTGCTGGCTTTCGGGACAGTACGCCATTGTAGGCGCCTTTGTTGCTCCCATTGCATGCAGCCTGGTCGCTAATGTCGTCATGTTTGGTTGGACGGTGCGTAACGTGCATGCATCAGTTGTTGCCGGAGCTATGGTTCGTGCTGACAAATCCAAAACCAAGGAGCTGGTCAGAGAACTACAGATCTATTTCAAAGTAAGTTTACCCCTTTCATTAATTTGTTAACCCTTATGGAATTGTCCAATTTTGGGCTTCTCGAGTCCGGGCGAAAACTATGCTCCCAAACTTTCCTGCCATATTCGCGTCCACTGATTTTCCATACATTTTAGAGAGATGTTGGTTGGCTGGTAATCTCAAATGTGACGTTATTTTGTTTGCGCTGTAACCACAAGAGGGCACTTTACTATCACTATCCTTCGCTCGTACCCCCGCTCTGCAAACAGGGCGGGGTACGAGCACCGAATCTTGTGAAGGAAGTGGGGATTGCATTCTTGGTAACTTATCATGACCTATGTATGAAACATCTGGCTGCAGCTGTTTAAGTCCGCAGTTAGCCAATGCGCGCAAATGCTATCCGACAACTTTGCCATAGAAATGCACGCATTTTATACAGGATGTGATTTCCTTTTTTTATTACGGACCATGTGGACAAATTTTGATCGTCACACGAGATGCAATTGACCCTACGGGAATTCGAAACGGAGCCTGAGCAATAGACGGGAATTGAACAATTACAGGACAGATAATTTTTACAGATTTTCCTGCATTAGTACGCTTTTCAATGAAAACAATGAAAACCTTTGTGAATGGGATTAAAAGAGTGATGACTCAGTACCTTGTATAATAGGGACGTGGCCGTGATGACTTGCACATCACATGTCACCAAAATCTCTCCAATCAGAGCGTGAATTCGTCAGCGTATCCCAGCGTCATGTTTGTAGGGTGGGGTACGAGCGAAACACTATGCGAACTTTTTGAAAATTTCAAGGGTATGGAAACAATAGCTGTCTTTGCACCTACCCATTTAAAGCCAGAGTCCATCATTTGCAGCTATCCAAAAAGTGACTGGCGTAATTATTGTTGAAAAACGTACTTGGTTGAAAGATAGTTAGGGGACTTATCTCCCTGTGAAATAATTCTTTCTGGCAAGCTGTCATTTTGAAGAAATCATTGAAAGAATGCCTTTCCAGCGGTGCTTCTAAGCACCGTAGGAAATTCAAATTAGTAGTTCGTTTTGTTACTCGGCGAAATGCGCACAGGCACAGGCACGATGCATAAACGCGCGCGGTTGCTATTATTCGTTGGATTAGTGCGCGACATCGCGTAGCTGCAATCGGCTAGTGAGAACGTGTCTCGGGCGCTGGATTCATGCCCAATGCAAGACATGATTCAGCAACTTTCGTTTTGAAATCGAAATCCTAGAATGTTAAGCATAAAGACTCCATAATAATAAGGCCAAGATATAATTAATTTAACTTCATAACAAATAGCTGTGGAATCGGCCGATCGATTTCCTCGGTAAAACGGTTGCTTTTTCCAGTTGGGCTAACCAACTTCATCCTGCACATGACGGTACATGACTGTACATGTTGGCCTACAGGCTGGAACACTGGCTTTGTGAATAATCCATCATTATTCCTTAATATTAAGTAAGAATGCTCATTTCCATGGCGATAACTTCCCAGATAACATTGACACTAATACAGACCAACGTTGGTAGTTGGACGCCAACGTTTGCCCGACGTTGGTGCAGCTGGCTAGCGGTGTACTGACAGCATTGTTGATGTCAGAAATGTAGGATGGCTCAAAGATGGTTCAGTGTTGTACCGACAAAATTGGTGAAACGGTAATTTATGTTGTTTCAACGTTGGCTATAAATCGGATCGTTCGGGTGCAGCTTTGTCCTGGCGGTCGATGTTGGTGCATACCAATGTTCCCCGGTCCCTATGTTCACCAGTCGCTATGTTTTATAATAATAATAATAATAATAACAGATAATTTATAAGGCGCACAGTATATGGAGAACCATTCAAAGGCGCCGGTCACTAGCAAATCACTGTGGTTTAAATTATAAATTGAAAAGATGAGTCTTAAAATGGCGTTTGAATGATGACATATCAATGTGTCCCTAAGCTGCTTCCCCTGTCCAAATAATCCTAACTTTAACCCTACCCCTAAGGACCGGGTATTCGGGAACATAGAAACTAGGGAACATAGGTGCTAGCGTCTATTAATCAAGTTTGAAACGACCAGGAGAATGTATACAGTATAACTACTCTATGTTCCATGGCTTGGGACCATTTGGATGACGAATAATAATTAAATTGTCTTAAATTATTGTACCAACCGACCGAGTTCTGATGTGTGTGGCGTAGGGCGAGGCCAGCTAAATACATACTAAATAAGCACACATTTTGAAATCTGGCAAAATTCGCCATTTTTTTTTGTCGGTAGCCTTCCCCATACTTCTCTTCGAAACTTGCTTGAAGTTTCGATTGCGTTGAAAGAATGTCAGGCAAAAAAAGTGAGGTGGTCTGAATGCCAGGACCACAACGAACTATAAACCGAGAAAGAAATTAAATTAGTCCGTGTTTTGTTTTTCACTTACTAGTCATCCGTTAAGTTGGATAAAACGACATACATTTTTATATTCGCAAAATCAAAACGAGGGGAGGGGACAGGACATCACCTGATCACCCCCTCTTATGCTGCCTGTGGTGGTGTTTCACGACGTTATGAGCGATGGTAGGGGGCATGGGCGTCGCCAGGATTTTTTCTAGAGGGGGGCAAACATTTTTTTGGCCAAAAAATGCTTGTATTTCTCCAGTAACTCACCAAAAGTGATTCTTTTTTTTCTCTATTTATGCACAGATTTCTGCTGTCATGGGGTTCACGTGGGTATTCGGTTGCCTTGCCAACCGCATCAACCACGTGGTCCTCTGGTACCTCTTCGTCATCCTAAACTCTCTGCAGGGGGTCTTCATCTTTCTCTCCTTCGGCTGGAACCGCCGCATCCGGGCTCTCTGGAGGGAGAAGCTGGCCGCTAAGCAACCACGCGGGGCCTCCGACGCCAATAAGAGCAAAACTCAGACCACGCCTGTGGTGTCCAAGCAAAGTAGTTCAAATATATAAATGCTACATTTGATTGATTAAAGTTTAGAAGTTGACTTCGCCGCTAACATGCGATACACAACTAGTGGGTCATAAGCCACGTACACGCGGTCATTAGCGTGCTGGCATGCACTTATACCGTCTTCAATGACGCATCTATATTTCACACACAAAACTATTCATTTTGTGCAAACGCTCTTTTAAAATTTCGCTTTTAATCCTTGAAAGTATAATTGGGCAAACTGGGGCTGGATTGGGGCCCAATTTTGCGCAACTGGTTCCCATTTGGGAAATGCACCCGGGTATTCGATTGGGGCCCAACTGGGCAATCTTGGCAAAATTGGGATTTAGTTGGGCATACACACTGAATCAGTTTATTGCATACACATTTTTATTTTAAACTATTTTACTTTATAAAATACTCAATTTAACACATACACTTTCTCAATTTCAACTATACACGTTGGCAAGAAACGTTAAGTTGAGATTTCTACCATACTGCACGGAACAATCACTTACAACAAATCCCGCAGCTGATGGAAGTGTGCAGTAACCATGATTACCACGTGCATTAAATTTGGCAAACACATGTAGCTCTGAATTCATAGCTGTAATGAATACGTCATCGTCGTCGCCGTGGAGATATCAGAAAAAAATCATGAATACTAGAAAAGACCCACAAACGAATGAACAGTGCTTCCATTAAGCAGTTTCACGAGATGTATGTGCCATCTTGTTCGCGGGGGCAAAACAAACACTCTTTGCTAGATGATGAGGGCGCATTTTTGAATGATGACTTGTACATAATGCCTAGGTCCATAAAACAAAATGTAAACCCGGAAACATTCCTCCATTGACACTTGCCTGTTCATTGTTCAAACAGTACAGCAATCGGGCTTATCCATGATCTTCAAGAGTCTCCTCAAGTTCCCCGGCACCTGCAAATTCTCCTGAGTTTTCTCTCGCTGTGGTCCCTCGATCCAGTGAATCCGCCTGTGTTGATAGATTTGTTGAGGGCATTTGCATGTTCGTTGGTCTTTCAATCCATTCTGCATAAAAAAATAGAAATAAGATCACCTATTATTTAAACGTGCACTATGTAGGATAGCGATAATGTAGAATCAACCAAGACTAAGCATAGAATCAACAGAAATAACAGAAGATTCCTTGCTAGTAAGTATCCCTAAAAAAAATGAAATAGTAACATTAACTAGTCATGCTAGTGTCAATCATGCCAATATTCCTGTAAGAATTTGGAAAGCCCACGCAAAAGAGTCCATTGCAATCACTAAATCAGTAACCGAAATTATACTTTATAATAAATTGTTACACACAATATACAGTTAGGTGTCAGTCACAATCTTGGTTGGACAAAGGTCGTATTTACTCTTAAAAGAGTTTCTCTCAGCTGCCAGTCCCAGCCTGCATGCACACACCACACACCCGTTGGTGATGGCAGCCGTTAGTCTGGTTAGTCCGCAGTGACGGATAACGTAAAATGCTGAGTCAGGGACCAAAATAGTGTAGGTTCAGCCAATGAGATTGCCGATAATAAGTTAATTCGTATTTGGCAAATTTTGATTTCGGGAGCTGCTCGGACAAAATGAAATAATGTAAAAAGTATTACTTTCGATAACATATTTTGAGACATAGGTCTAAATAAAAAATGCAAATAAAATGCAGTGGATAGAAATATGAAATATATATATATAAAGGTCACATTACCATAATTTACAATGAAACTGGGTCCCACTTGGGACTCGGTTGGGAAGATGTAAGCAGAAGTTGCCCAACTTTGCCCTGTTTCTGCCCAAGCGGGTCCCAGTCGCAACACTTTTGCCCAGATTTGCCCAGATCGTGCTCACTTGGCACCCATTTGTAATAACTCGGGCCCAATTGCCTAGTCAAAAACCCAATTGTTTTGCTATCTGAGTAGTCAAAGCCTTCTTCATCTTTACCCCATAGTCATTTTTTTGGGGGCTAAATTCATAAAGAACAAATGGTTTATCTCAATGGTATTATTTTTTTGTAGTGCCACTGTCGGGTGCTTGGCTCAAAGAGAGGTCTGTAACCGTGTTCTTAACTAGGAACTCGACGGGCTTAGCAGTCTGTGTCAAGCTATCACCATTTTTGGCACCACGCTCAATCATCAAGTGAGCTCGACAGTAAACACAACATTCAGCCCGGCATACACCACAACGGTGCTCCATAACGGATTTTGAAAAAAAACAACCATCAAATTAACTCTTTAGTGTGCTACAGTACTGACATTGTCTGTACATTTTAAAATATTTTGTAATTACTCCTTCATTCTTTCGTCAAAAAAATCATACTCCACAAGTTCCCTATTAAAACATAGCTAAAAAAAAGCATCGAGAGTGCCACTTTAATCCCAGTTGAACTTTTGATTCCAGAAGTTCTGAGGCAAAGATCAGATTCAGGCCAATTCCCATAGGGTTTGTATTGTCTAGCTCCAACCAAAATACTTGTGCAGTAAAGCTGCTGTTTTCACAAGTCCATCAATCATCTTGTCATTTTGCCTAGTCTTAATTCTTAGAAACAAGTGGTCCTCATCCTATTTAGCTATATAAATGTAGCCTCAGGCAGTTGTGGTGGTAGTGTGTGAGTATATATGTGTTCCTGTATTGTATTACGCTCGAGGACAGACAACAAAATGTGCCTATTGTCCTCGAACGCAGGTTTGTGCGCTTAGTCTATGGGAAAAGTTTAGATCAGGGAACAAAGGAAAACACAAAGCCAATCCTCGGAAGCATAGCAAAAAACGACTGTGTGTGTGGGGGAGGGGGGGGGGGGCAGGTAAAACCAGGGAGACAAAACTTGAATTTTTTTCGCACGGGTACTGACCAAATACAAGGTACTCTGGGCACGTATACCCTTTTCTTTGGCTTGAAATTGTTTTCTTGAGCGAAAATGGACTCTATCCATCTATTTAGACATGTTGAGAAGGGATTATGTGATGCACCTTCATACTGAAAAACTCAGTACTATGGTGGATTACAACTAAAATAAAACAATGGCGCCTCGCAAGGTCAAACCGAGAGGAATACTGTAAATGTAGTGTTAGAAATTACGTTTCTTATTGTGCAGTCTGTAAGGCTGAGCACGATTATCTGTATGATAACTAACTTTAAAGACGGTGTATAAACAGGCAATCATCAAGTGATTTCTGATTAAAATGGACTTGATCTTTGTTGTGGGACGAGGTCGAAGGAAATGTATCTAGTTTATTAACCGATTGCGGAATGACTCTCGTTTTTTAACTGATAAATTTAATTCGAACTTTGTACAACACGAATCTTAATAATGCATATAGGCGAAATGTATCTCGGTTGCTTTTTTTTCGTGTTTTTTTTTAATACAGCCTAACCAGGTGCCGGGTACTTTTGTTATTTTAGCATACATTTTTAAGAAAAAAAAACAATTGAGCGTTGGCTTGCTCGAACATTGAGTACTATAGTTGGCGCATTTGATAACATCACCCATAATTAATGCTTGGACTGTGTTACCAATTTATGGAATTTAATATGTAGAGAGCATTGTTATGACAACTTGGGCGTAATTAAAAGACCATAATGTGGGTCATGTGAGGGGCCATGTTCGATTTAACGACGGCTGGCTGTAATGATGACGGATAATTAGCTGGATTACCTTTACTATACGAAAACATGTCATTGAAGTAATTCATTTCTGGTAAAAGGTAGGCGTAATGATCGCATGCTGTATTTAGCATACATGTTTGATACCTCGTGCGTATATGTACATGTTCGCAATCCAGTTAACATATATGTTCACAAAACACAATAATATTGAACTGAAACGGTAGATTTTGATTAAGTAAGGGGTCGTACAAATGTAATTGCACTCACTAAATGTATGTATATATGTGTTCATAAGATTAAAAACGTCACGTAGGCACATTAGTGTTCCTTATTGTTTAAAATGGTGCATGTAAATGGTCAATTAGTGTTTAAATTTATGTGATCTAAATACATTTTATGCTATGAATTTAAACTTTAAGAGTGGCAACACAGTTATCTCACAGTTAAAATAAATTATAAGAAAAGTCTTTTTTTTTAAAGACTACGTTTAATACGGTGATCATGTTTGACGGAATCAAATTCATTGAACAGTTTTTAGATTCAACGGCGGATCTGAGGCTGGGGGGGGGCAAAAAGTTGGGGGGGGCAGTTAGCTGGATTACCTTTACTATACGAGAACATGTCATTGAAGTAATTCATTTTTGGTAAAAGGTAGGCGTAATGATCGCATGCTCTATTTAGCATAAATGTTTGATATCTCGTGCGTATATGTACATGTTCACAAACCAGTTAACATATGTGTTCTCAAAACACAATAATATTGAACTGAAACGGTAGATTTTGATTAAGTAAGAGGTCGTACAAATGTAATTGCACTCACTAAATGTATGTACATGTGTTCATAAGATTAAAAACGTCACGTAGGCACATTCGTGTTCCTTAATGTTTGAAATGGTGCATGTAAATGGTCCATTAGTGTTCAAATTTATGTGATCTAATGACATTTTATGCTATGATTTTAAACTTCAAAAGTGGCAACACCATTATCTTACAGTTTAAATAAATTATAAGAAAAGTCATTTGTTTTTTAAAGATTACGTTTACGGCGATCATGTTTGACGGAATAAAATTCATTGAAAAGTTTTTAGATTCAACGGCGGAACTGGCGGGGGCAACAAGGACTCATGTTTATTTATTTATTTTTTTAAAGTGATATTGCTTAAAAACAAATAGCCACTGCGTACACCATCTGTCCTTAATATTTTTTAGTTAAAGTGGTCGGAAATTGCCTCAGATCGCAGCAAAGAGCATCTAGAATCCCGAACATTTCCGGTGCCCTTAAGCGGGCCCCGAGCCCACGCTCTCAATTTGTTTCCCCCCTGCCAGAATATCTGTGTTCTGGATCCGTCCTTGATTAAATTTATTCCAAATTGAACAGAAACGTTCACATTGTTGAACAAGTCCTCCAGTTATATTTGTAAAATTAATTAAGATTAATAAAGTCACGTACTGGTTCCTTGAAGCAGTGCATGTAGCAGGTTCATTCATTTGCAAATTTATGTGATCTAATTACATTTGATGCTATGAATAATATTTTATAGGCGGCGCTATTCGTCTTACACGGGACTTTTAAATCAACAGCCACTCTTGAAAAACAGAAATTTCGAGGAAAACAAAAACGTGAAAAAACCCACTCTACGTTAAAATCCGGTATTAATGCTAACTTTTGCTTCTGTGCTTTTCTCAGGTTGCCAAATTTGCCGGGGCGGGATTGTTTTATTGGGGCGTGCGCCCCCCCCCCCCCTCTCGCTGGTTACGCCGCGGCCTGTAGTGGTATATAATTTTGTTTTCTGGCACAACAAATCACTGAAGGAGAGTAGGAAATATGCAGAGAAGAGGCTTGTACAATATTTGTGTTAACTATAATTCAAACGATGCTGCCCTACAACTCCTTCATCTTAATCGTAGGCGTAGCCTGCAGAGGGGGGGGGGGGGGTGTAAGGGGTAATTACTCCCCCATTATTTTGTAAAGACTGCCTTTTTTTCTATTCAAATGCCCCTTTTTAACGGCTTACCCCCCCAATAATTGTTAAAAAGTGCAATTTTTTAAAGAAGTGCCCCTTTTCTCTGAAAAGAAGTGTTGCCCTTTTTTGTGGCACCAGCCGTTTTGGGTGCCTTTTACTGAATTTCGCACATGTATGGCCCTGAAAAACACCATATATTGGCCGTTTGTGTGCATAATCGTCGGTTTTGAACAGCGCCCCCATCGACAGATGGTTCTGAATCTATAAAATTCCCCCGTTTGAAAAAAGAAGAAGAAAGATTGAGTTTACCCAGTTACATATATACCTCTCAGATGTAAGCATTTGGACTCTTGGACAGAAAGATCAAACAGATTGAATCCAGCATGGGAAGGACCCATATTCAAAGGCTAAAAACCTGCCTTTCTAACGGGGTTAACCAGGTCAAATTGCATCGCACAATTGCCGCCGCCAACCAGTCATGTGGTTGCTAGGGCAAAGCGTCTCGTGTTGTTGGGCAAAGCTAATCCGATTACGTACTTAGACGCTATAGTGGAGCAGTGGAATCCATGCACCTCCAAAAGACATGGCCTTTTGAACGGTGTGTTTCTTAGAAAATATGGTCAGTATGATTGAAATGTTAAATTATAACGGAAGACGACACTCTAAACTATGTCAGTGAAAAATCTCGGTCATCGATGCCGATACGTCTGACTTTTAAGTATGGAAATTATCGTTCCAAAACTTCCCCAAATACATGCATTAATCTCAATTTCTAGGAATTTCTCCAAGTTGTTATTTCACAAGTAGTTCAACACTCATTATCATCTAAGAATATTCCGAGTTTCAGCTTAATCTGTTGTTGCATACGCTAGTCTACCAAGTAGAACCATCTCCATGGAAAATTTCGACGACGATGGTAGATTAGCATATTCATTAGCGTCACTCAGCGTGTTTTTGGCTTGGGTCTCGGTATCGACCAATGGAAGCCGGCAAAATAGTGATATCTATCAATTAATAACTCGTGGACTAGGCTTTTCTCCAAATTTATACTGCATATCATAATAAACAGGAACCTTATTAGTATTTGTGAGTCTTGAAAAGATTGACATATATTGTAAACGCTAGTCTACCAACTTTCAAAAGTGCACGTAGCCAGGCCTATTTTTTTCCAATTTCAACAAAAAGTAATAAACGCATCACAACGATTTTTAGCACATACTTGGAACATTCAGTGCGTTCTTTTACTTCCCCCGCGCTTACTTGTGCAAGCGCGAAAGCGTTCGATTTACCTCTCACGTGACTTCTCGCGCTTACTCGAGCCTGGCCCAAGTAACCGACTCGCCGAGCCGGTTATTTGGGTAAGTATCCCATAAGGCCATGCAACGTCCGGCGGGCGCCTCAGGCCGTGTCCAAAATGGGCTTCCACGGAGCATAGAGCTATTAAACCCTATGTAGCTCTATGCACGGAGCTACGGCTACGAATAATTGTCAGCGTGTCCCCGCGTATTTTCAGTGGGCGTGGACGTGCTCTACATAGTTAATTGATTCGGATGTTGCCTGGGAAAAATATGTTGCAACCTGGCACCACTTCCGCGATTGTGTACAAAGTCTTTGAAGAGTCAAGATTTTTGTTCCTAACAAAATTGGAAATATTTCTCAGTCCCAGATTCATGTCATCATTTTGTTGCAATGAATGACCTTCATTGAGCTGATATGAAGAAAAAGTGGCGTCAGGTTGCAACATTCCCCCCCCCCCAAAAAAAAAAATACAAAGGAAGAAGAAAAAAAAAGAGAGAAAAAAAAGGGGCGAAAAGTCATACTGGTGTAAATTTAATGGGTAGGGGAGGCAAAATGTCCCTACCCTCTCTAAAACTGATAAATCGAGAAGATGTTGAGAAAACAGGGATTTTTTTTTGGGAAAATACGTTGTGTACCCCTCTAGAAAGAATCCTGGCGACGCCCATATTTCCAGCTCTTTCACGAAACTTTACCCGAAACCGTTCGTTTATTTAACTGCACTGCGCATGTCTGTCATTACGCGAGGAGCCAGGCGCGAGTAAGCGGGGAAGTAATCGAACGCACTCTAGATGAGGGAAGTAAACCCTGAAAGTTGCATGAAGATACGGTCTTCCAAACGGGAAAAAATAATTTTCAAAGATTTCGCCAGCCAACATGAACATGTAAGTGTACATGTAGTTTCATTCAAATGAAGTGTTACGTAACCTTTAGAAATCGCCCTTCGCAACCACATGATTGCAACAGGTGATCAAGTAAAGGCGCTTTATTTGATCAACTTAACGCGCATGCGTCCTTGACCAGATTCATCCGGTGTACGTGTCACTTCTCCAGCGTGCTAGCTTCTCCGATAGGGAAATTTCGCTTCAACACGCATGCGCAAAATTGCGCATTAGTGTACAATTTCGCCAACTTTATCGTGTGCGCTGAGTTCGTTGCGGTTGTACTGGAGTACGTAAAATCTTAGGATATTTGTATGTAGACGTTATTACAGCAGAATTTTCGTGGCGCGTGCAACTCCAAAAGAACTTGGATAAATGCACATTTATTTTAAAGCGTGTTTGTAAAAAAAAGGAAGAAGACAAGTTAAACATGTGATGGACCAGGAACGAGCAAGGAGCACAAACAAAGGAGTTCGTTCTTCATTATTTCTCCATGAACACACACACATGACGCTGGGAACACAAATCAGAATTATTGCCTGCAAGATCATGGAATGACTTGAACCACAGGAAGTGTTATACAAAAAGCATTCTTGGATGTCCCTCACTGTGTTATTTATGGACTTAGTAGACTTCAGAACACAGCCCGAGGAAAAGTAAGCACAGTGGACACATGAGCATGAATGGTGCTCATGCAACGTGCATCGTAACGTGCTCAATTATCTGTCGAATCCACCCGGAGAAGCTAGCACGCCGGAGAGGTGAGACCGTGACGCCGGATGGTTCTCAGACTTCATTTTTAATCCCTCGAAACCCTTAGGTCCGAAAAAAAACCCTCAACGTTTTAAAATAGATCAATCACTTGGCGCGCTGAAAACAAGCCATCAAAACTCACAGACATTAAAAGGGATTCGTGAAGAATTATGCAGGTCGTTTGACATCCCCTGTCAAATTGTAGGGGAGGTGACGATCACAGTCAAGACGTTTTACCAACCAATAAGATATGAGAAGCATTCACACGCGTGTTATGAGGTCTGGTTTCTGGTCCGGCCAGTCTCATAACATTTACGGTGCAGAAAAGTTTAACGCAACGAATAACTTTGCACGGGCCAGATTAAACCGAGTGCGGCGCACGAATGTTAACAATCGCTTGCAATAACGCTGCGGTAATGCAAACGCTGCTGCTTATTACGGTATTTTTTGCTTGAAGACATATTTCTGTAAAAAAGAAAACACTCGATGACTTTTTTTCTGATGTTCTATCTCAAAATATTCTTTGTGTGATATCCTGTCTCGAAAGCTTATGTCGTACATCGGAAAGCTGTCTAAGGTGGACTTTAGGCTTTGCGTATCACAATTTTTTTTTTACAGGCTGCATTATATTTGAGTTTGTCCTCTGTATAACCCGGACTTTGCCTCCCCTGAACGCTTGATGCACGTGACGTGATATGGATTGGAAAGGTGTTAAACGTAATCAATAACATGATAAATAGATGCAGGTGCATGCTCGTGTACGGAAGCCGTGCAGTGCCATCGGGATGAGTTAGATTGTACAGGGTGAGTCAAAAAAAGCGCAACCCAAACCCCATAAAATATAGTTCAGATTAAAAAAAATGTATATTTAGCACCAAACATAATAATGACTGGAAAACCAATTTCATAAGCTACTTTGAGATAAACAAATACTGAAATTACTCAATCCGTTCAAAGAATATCACCATTTAAACACAATGACCCTAAAACCTGTCTCGTCCAAAAAAGCAATTCATTGTGTGTTTTGACTGTTGGGATCAACAAATACAGTGACACAGAATACCTGTTTCAACAACTGTCACCAACTGCAGTACGCAATATCTTTATTAACAACCCTGGTAAGACAAACAATATGCTTTTTTTTCTAAAGGACGGGCCTTCAAAGGGATTCTGTTGAATATTTTTAACGTTTAAGGGGCCATTCAAAATTTTCAATGTTTTTAAATTTGGGACGAGACAAGTTTTAAGGTTATTGTGTTTAAATGGTGATATTTTTTACACGGGTTGACCAATTTAAGTCATTTTTTAATCTTAAAGTACCTCATGAAATTGGCTTTCCAGTTATTATAATTGTTGGTGCTACATATTTTGTCAAATATGAAATATAATTTTTGGGGTTTGGTGACCATTTTTTTTTGACTCGCCCTGTATCTTGTCCCCTGCTCCCCACGACCTACAGCTGGCAACTGCAGCGCTAACTATGAAAACGTGCCAACCACATAAAACGATTAGATTCTAACTATGTTCTCTTTCACATGTTTCCCACTTGGATTAGCTTATCTTGCAATGCATTGGGTTGCAGTCTGAGTACGTGTGTTCAACAGTTTCTTATATGGCATCTTAGATTGAGCTGGTACCCCTTAAAACTTGGCACACACGTGGTGAATAAGTTGCCAATGGGTATTTTTGTGCGCATGCGCGATTGGAACGTTAACACCGACTTATTGTTTTCTAACTCTCTTCTTCTGCGGCAACGATCGGCATCCGTACATATGCAACGGATCACCTTTTTATCTTTTGAAAAGTTGCTCCATTGTCCTCCCTTTATACAAAAGCCCGTGAGCGGGGGAAATCGTCACAAGTGCAGCGTTCGTTGGGCGCTGAGGACGTTGATCTGTTTTGCGACAACTAAGCAGAAGTCTTGCCATTTTGACAAGATCTGTGCCAATAGTTGGGTTGGTCCGCGAAGATGCGTCGCCGACGTAGAGCGACTGAGATGCTGCTAGCTGCATTGTCTATAGCTGCAGTCATCGTCTCATCCTCGGATGCTCATGGTACCACATTGTATTTTCTCTCTCCCCTCAATCAATCAAATACCGTATTGATGTCCCCTATAAAGTGGCACAACCCTAACGTTGCGCACATTGAATTTTCAATAGCAACCAATTTCGCTCTAATTTTATATGTGAAATTTCAATTTCGGCGATCTTTGTGCGACTGTTTTTGAACGTGTTCAAAAAATTACGGCGAACATGGCGTCCATGGCAATGTCTGAACATCCTGTGTACCACCTTTGAACGACCTAGGCAACCATTTGGCCTCCTTTGGGCCTCCACTGGCGACCTGGCCAGTTTTATGGTCGCAGAAGGGAGGCCCAAAGGTCGCAGCTCTGTGTAAAGGGGGTCTAACAAAGAGGTTAGGCAACAACGCATTAATAAATCGGTAAGTGACTCCCTATTTTCTGCGGAATTCAAATTTGATTTTCGATCATCACTTGTCCCAAGATTTGTTTAAAGATTGAAGCTGCATTTAATAACTGAAATTGAGTCATGTAAATCCAGAGCTGGAGATCCATCGTTAAATGTTCACCAGTCTCTTTGGTCCCCAGTCTCTATGTTCCCCAGTTCACTCCTTAGTGTAATGGTTAAGGTTGGGGCCAGTTCACTTCTTAGTGTAAGGATTAAGGTTGGGGGCAAGTTCACTCCTTAGTGTAAGGGTTAAGGTTGGGGCCAGTTCACTCCTTGGTGTAAGGGTTAAGGTTGGGGCCAGTTCAGTTATTAGTGTAAGGGTTAAGGTTGTGGCCAGTTCACTCCTTAGTGTAAGGGTTAAGGTTGGGGCCAGTTCGCTTCTTAGTGTAAGGGTTAAGGTTGGGGGCAAGTTCTCTCCTTAGTGTAAGGGTTAAGGTTGGGGGCAAGTTCACTCCTTAGTGTAAGGGTTAAGGTTGGGGCCAGTTCACTCCTTAGTGTAAGGGTTAAGGTTGGTGCCAGTTCACTCCTTAGTGTAAGGGTTAAGGTTGGGGCCAGTTCACTCCTTAGTGTAAGGGTTAAGGTTGGGGCCAGTTCACTTCTTAGTGTAAGGGTTAAGGTTGGGGGCAAGTTCACTCCTTAGTGTAAGGGTTAAGGTTGAGGGCCAGTTCACTCCTTAGTGTAAGGGTTAAGGTTGGGGGCAAGTTCACTCCTTAGTGTAAGGGTTAAGGTTGGGGGCAAGTTCACTCCTTAGTGTAAGGGTTAAGGTTGGGGCCAGTTCACTTCTTAGTGTAAGGGTTAAGGTTGGGGGCAAGTTCACTCCTTAGTGTAAGGGTTAAGGTTGGGGGCAAGTTCACTCCTTAGTGTAAGGGTTAAGGTTGGGGTCAGTTCACTTCTTAGTGTAAGGGTTAAGGTTGGGGGCAGGTTCACTCCTTAGTGTAAGGGTTAAGGTTGGGAGCAAGTTCACTTCTAAGTGTAAGGGTTAAAGGGAATATACATCATTTGGTTTTGCTGTAATTTTCAGAAATAGATGGAATTGGGGGGTTGGAAATATAAAGCAAATATAGTTACACTGACTTTTTGGAGGTTTTGGGTTCGAAAATGCTATAAAAACCAAGAAAAACGATCATTTTCCTGTAGTCTGGTTCCCTGACTCCATATAAGAAGAAACAGAGCAGTTTACATACATTGGGGAATTGTAAGGTCAGGGAACCAGTCTAGCTGGCTCGTACCCGTTCATAGGTTTGTAATCGATTGCAAACAAGTGCAATGGTCAATTGGGGCCAGTATTTGAAAAAAAAGCCAGTTGTTTCCAACGCTGATCGGCCGATCAGCGTTGGAAATTGATACAAAAATACCACTTTTCTTGAAAATGACAGTATACCAGGTGCCATAATTTTACAGGATGCTTTAGACTGTCATTTACCAACATCCTATTAAGGTATTTCGCAAAAACTTGGTAGTTTTATTTTTCGATGTTTGCAAATGTTGTATATTCCCTTTAAGGTTGGGGCCAGTTCACTCCTTAGTGTAAGGGTTAAGGTTGGGGGCCGGGACCACAGGGACTGGGGGTCTGGCTTACATAGGTACGCACCAGTATCGCGGGAGGGGGGGGGGGGGGCAACGGGGGGCAACTGCACATCTGTGCCGAAGTGTGGACATGTTTTTTTTTACCGGACACTTGGCCTCCGTAAAATCAAAAATCGGGGGGGGGGGGGTCCGACCTTGCAAATGAGGGGGGGGGGGGCGCCCTTCAAAACTGACCATGATTAGGCCTGTGCATTGCAAATTATATACCCATTTTCACGGCACATTGTAATGGTTTTTGAGCGGGTTTTTTTTTTTTATTGATGTAAAAACTCTCTGAACCATGTATTGAAATAATAGCTGAACAATAAATGTCGTGAAAAAAAATCTGCTCCCTCTGCCCCTCCCCCCTCTGGATACGCCAATATGTTCTTATGTCCCTATGTTACCCAGTCACAATGTTACCCGCTCCCTAATCCGAACAATAACACTAACCATAACCCTAACCTTAATGACTGGGGAACATAAGGACTGGGGAACATAGGGACTGGGGAACAGAGGACTAGGAAACATGGGGCTGGGGAACATAAAGAATGGGGAACATATGGACTGGGGAAAATAGGGACTGAGGAACATAGAGATGGGGGAACATAGGGACTGGGGAACATATAGGAACGGGGAGCATAGGACTTGGGAACATAGGACTGGGGAACATAGGGACTGGGGAACATAGAGAATGGGGAACATAGGACTGGGGAACATCGGACTGGGGATCAGAGAAAATGGGGAACATAGGGACTGGGGAACATAGGAACTGGGGAACAGAGGACTAGGGAACATAGGGCTGGGGAACATAGAGAATGCGGAACATATGGACTGGGGAACATAGGGACTGGGGAACATAGAGATGGGGGAACATAGGGACTGGGGAACATAGGACTGGGGAACATCGGACCGGGGAACATGGGGACTGGGGAACATAGAGAACGGGGAACATAGGACTGGGGAACATCGGACTGGGGAACATAGAGAATGGGGAACATTTGGACGTGGGAACATAGGACTGGGGAACATCGGACTGGGGAACATAGAGAATGGGGAACATAGGGACTTGGGAACATAGGACTGGGGAACATCGGACTGGGGAACATAGAGAATGGGGAACATATGGACTTTGGAACATAGGACTTGGGAACATAGAGATGGGGGAACATAGGGACTGGGGAACATAGGACTGGGGAACATAGGACTGGGGAACATAGGACTAGGGAACATTGGACTGGGGAACATAGAAAATGGGGAACATAGGGACTGGGAACATCGGGCTGGGGAACATAGGACTGGGGAACATAGGGACTGGGGAACATCGGGTGGACCCCGTACATTGTGTACTCTTAAAATCGGACTCACCTTTAAACAAATGTAGACAGTCAGCACATGTTCATGCATCTCGCGTTAAAATGGCTGATGGCAAGTTGACGAATTTGACGGAAAAAACGTGTAACTATTGTCATCTTTACACATGCAAAAACAAGGGAAATAGTTTTTTTCATATTTTAAGAGCCTAGAGCTGCCAGTGTCTTATTTCTGGACTGCAAACAGGTTTTTTTTGTAACTAGAAAACAAAAAAGGGAGGGTCTTTTAGCATGAATGTTAAAACTAAACTTCACGCATCGAAGCGGTCTAAGGGCTTTTAGAATAGCACCATGACCAAAATTGATTGTTAAGGTCTTGGCTCAGAAGAGGTATAAGACCTTTTAGTAGAACTTGCCGAATCTTGTCTTGCTTTTGAGCATTTTCAGAGCTGGTTTAAAAAAAAAACCCATTATATTCGGGTTGAAAAGATTCAGAAAAGAGTAAGCCGCGTTGTATCCTCTCTAAAAATATACTTTCTATGACGAGGCCTTGGCTATTCTGCAGCTTGAAACCCTAGAACATCGCAGAGCACAAATAACATTATGCAAGGACTTTGCTCAAAAGTCTAGCAGCTCTGATAATTCTCAACCTGGTAGCCTGCCTCTGGGTATAGTTCATCCACAACCTAGAGAAAGAGAAACACATTTGGGACATATTAGTGCAAGACCAAACGATTCAGATGTAGTCCTCTGCCCTATTTGACAACACTACTAAATGAATAAACACCAATGTATAATTCATGTATACCATTTCTTGCTAAGTGATTCTATATTGTTTATTTAAACAATAATGTGCAATTTAAGTCCATTTCATTTTTTTTCTTTATTGAAATATATTTCAAGTAAGGCCGAGACTCTATCCTCGTACAAAATGCAGAGGAGGCTTTTTTTTTAAAGTTCAAAGTCTAAATACTTTTAATATCTATTCGTGCTTTTATGATTGTTTTTTGTGTGTAATATTGCAAATGTCATGCAATTCAGTTTCTAACTGCTATATGTCATGTTTTTAAATAAACCATAAACCATAAACCGACTCGTGCTATGGAGCTTCCGCAATATCGGCATTTAATTGAAGCTAAAGTCCGAGTTCACAAATACGGCAAAAGCTGTGTCGCGTATCTCACTAAATTACTGAACAAACATACTTAAAAATTGGCCTTTGACAACGTCTGGGTTATTTATCGAGACAAACAAGGTTGTATCTCATTGGCTTGTCCGTTTAAAAGCAGAAAAGTTGTTGTTTTTGTTCTGATTTTCCCCCTTTTTCCCCGCTTCTTTTTGTGCACCCCCAAATCCCATAGATTTTTAGGCTACGCGCCAACACCCCCCCCCCAACCCAAGGGCAACAGAAACAGGAGAATAATGCAGCCTAAGTGGTGAAGGGAAGATTTTTACACGAAAATGTATAGGACTGGTGTTCCTTTTAAGAAAATGTTCCACTAAAAAAAATTGTTAACTGTCGAAAAATTCAAGATGGTAGCCAAAAATCAAGAAGGTGGCTATTTTATAGTTAAGAATTATCAAAATCAAATTTTTAAAGAAATTATAAAGAACAAACAAAGCCAATGGATCTCAATATCCTTATTTGACAATACTGAAAAATCACGTGATTATCACATGTTTGTGTCCAGCAGGATATTAAATTTCTTTAACTTGACTTATGGATACTGATACACTGGCATGTTAAATTTGCATCCTTTAAACCCCCTTGAAACTGTGAAAATAAAACTTTGTAATGGAACTAACCCCCTCCCGACCCCTCCCCCAGCTTTCACATGTAGTGTATGCAGGTTGTGTGAAACGAGGGTAATTTGTTTAATACGAGCGTGTTAAATGCAGAGGAAGACTCCTGTCAGCAATACATGTTAGCACTTTAAGGGCCGGGCTAATTTTGACCATCTCTCAGCCGATAGCTTGAGTGACGAAAAAGTATGAATTTCGGTACATGCCTAGAACAACTATTTATACCCACGACATTTCATGACTAGAGGTCCAAGGTTTTTGGAATTATGGCAAATTAATTATTCATATGTACGAATATGCTCTGTGTACGTCTGCTGAAAAAAGTGAAACCGGAAGTACTAGCTCCAAGGTCACGATGGGGAAGGGCGCCTCGCGCGGTATAGGTAGTAGGTAAAAAGCAGACTTGCCCCATGCACTCAACGTAATAACCGAGTTATGCAAAGCCGCTAAACTAATTTTTTTTTTTGGGGGGGGGGGTTAAAATCATGCAGATATGTACCAGTTTATTCTCTGATAAGTATCACCAATCAGTTGCTTCATGGGGAAATGCCTAAAAGTGATTTTTGTTTTGTCAGTATCATGCTAATGAGCTAATTGTACACGAACATCTGAGAGGTAAAAAAAAAGGGGTCGGCATTGTGAACAATATTGACCCCTATTATTTGCATGCACTTTGCATCATGTAAATGGCTCAGTAGGATTGTTAAGTAAGCAACACATGTTTACCGAATAAGCCGCAGTTTATGACGGTAGCGTTTCATGACGGCGAAAATTTAGACCAACTGCCTTCATCACAGCATATATTACGTTTGCATTTTCTGAGGAAACTATGTGTTGTAAACTAAAGCATTGTTTATTCAGAATCCAACTAAAGCATTATTTATACAGATCCCAAAAACTCCTTTTAACCCTAAAAGGGCCGAGGGGCGGAATCCGCCCCCTCGACTCTTTCCACGATAGCCATGAATTTGTTTTTCGCGACCTGAGCTGTCATGACTTTTTTTCCGGCGCTACGCATCATGAAAACTGAATATTCCCATATAGGCCTACGTCGTGTACACAGAGTAGCATTACCATTCATACATAGGAATAGATAATTTACTTTAGTTCCAAAACCCTTTCCCCTATAGATCATAAAAGTTCTTGGGTATGTTTATGATGAGTTGCTCTATGCATGTACCGAGTTTCAAATGTTTTCGTCGCTCAATGGCCGAGATCTTGGGATCGGGGCATCCCCCCCCCCCCCGGCTGAGAGATGGTCAAAATATCCCGGCCCTTTTAGTGTTAAGCATGACACACCTCAAAAACATAGCTTTATTACTTGCAAGTGGTATTCAAAGTTTAAAGCCTGCAAACAGAAACAAGTGGAATGACACAATATTGTTTAAAAACAACAATAAATTGGTCCAAAACCACCTGGGGTTATTGTGAGCCAAAATAAACTAAAGAACACTTGTAATTGGCCGTACATCCATTTGTGGCATTGATCCAACACTTGGGGTGAGGTTCTATTTCTTTTGCAGTGGTCCAAATAAGAAAAGAGGTAGGATTATTTACTATGAATTAATGTAGATGGTTCAGAAATATTATTTAATTTCGTTTCAGGTGATTACCTAGGTACACTTATACCTTAAAAAAATATGGAATGAAAAACTAAATAACACTGGCCTCACTCGTGTCACTGGTATTGCATCTTGCTGATTAGTTAGTTGTGGAGCATGTGCAAGCATTTACAATTCCTTTCAATTTCGCTACATAAGCTGATCTTTTGCGCTTATCTTACAGATCTTGTGTACCAATGTTAAGGTCATGGCAAACTGTTTTCAACATTTTTATGCTGAGATTGTGTAGTTTGCCTGATCTGAAGAGTTCACAAATATTATATCTGTTCGACGTGATTGCATGTTCTAGCCCAACTGTCTCAACAACCAAAAACAGAAGTTGCTTATGATCTCTCTCTCTCTCTGTCTTCCTCTACTGTTGGTACCAACTTCCCGAACCTTTGAAGTGAGTCGACTGAAGTAACGTGAGATCTGTTGTGCTGTCTAAAGCTCTGAAGCACTGATCTGTAATGTTGCAAATGTCATGCAATTCAGTTTCTGACTGCTATATGTCATGTTTTTAAATAAACCATAAACCATAAACCAACTCGTGCTGTGGAGCTTCCGCCAAATCGGCATTTAATTGAAGCTAAAGTCCGAGTTGACAGATACGGCAAAAGCTGTGTCGCGTATCTCACTAAATTACTGAACAAACATACTTAATAATTGGCCTTTGGCAACGTTTGGTTATTCATCGAGACAAACAAGGTTGTATCTCATTGGCTTGTCCGTTTAAAAGCAGAAAAGTCGTTGTTTTGTTCTGATTTTCCCCTTTTTCCCCGCCTGTTTTTGTGCAATCCCAAATCCCATAGATTTTTAGGCTACGCGCCAACACCCCCCCCCCCCCAAGGGCAACAGAAACAGGAGAATAATGCAGCCTAAGTGGTAAAGGGAAGATCTTTACACGAAAATGTATAGGATTGGTGTTCCTTTTAAGAAAATGTTCCACTAAAAAAAATCGTTAACTGTCGAAAAATCCAAGATGGTAGCCAAAAATCAAGATGATGGCTATTTTATAGTTTAGAATTATCAAAATCAAATTTATTAAGAAATTATATAGTACAAACAAACCCAATGGATCTCAATATCCTTATTTGACAATACTGAGAAATAACGTGATTATCACATGTTTGTGTCCAACAGGATATTAAATTTCTTTAACTTGACTTATGGAGACTGATACACTGGCATGTTAAATTTGCATCCTTAAAACCCCCTTGAAACTGTGAATATAAAACTCTGTAATGGAACTAACCCCCTCCCGACCCCTCCCCCAGCTTTCACATGTAGTGTATGCAAATTGTGTGAAACGAGGGTAATTTGTTTAATACGAGTGTGTTAAATGCAGAGGAAGACTCCTGTCAGTAATACATGTTAGCAGTTTAAGGGCCGGGCTATTTTGACCATCTCTCAGCCGAGAGCTTGAGTGACGAAAAAGTATGAATTTCGGTACATGCATAGAACAACTATTTATACCCACGAAATTTCATGACTAGAGGTCCAAGGGTTTTGGAATTATGGCAAATTTATTATTCATATGTACGAATATGCTCTGTGTACGTCCGCTGAAAAAAAGTGAAACCGGAAGTACTAGCTCCCAGGTCACGATGGGGAAGGGCGCCTCGCGCGGTATAGGTAGTAGGTAAAAAGCAGACTTGCCCCATGCTCTCAACGTAATAACCGAGTTATGCAAAGCCGCTAAACTAATTTTTTTTGTTGGGGGGGGGGGGGGGCATTAAAATCATATGCACCATTTTTAAGTAGTTTATTCTCTGATAAGTATCACCAATCAGTTGCTTCATGGGGAAATGCCTAAAATTGATTTTTGTTTTGTCAGTATCATGCTAATGAGCTAATTGTACACGACCATCTGAGAAGTCAGAGATAGGGGAGGCATTGTGAACATTATTTACCCCTATTATCTACATGCACTTTGCATCATGTTTATGGCTCAGCAGGATTGTTTTTAAGTAAACAATGCATGTTTACCGAATAAGCCGCAGCTTATAACGGCGGCATTTCATGACTGTGAAAATCCAGACTAACCGCCTCCACACCTTATATTACATTGTATTTTCTGATAACACTTTATTAGTGGCATAAAAAAGAGGAAACAGTACGTGTTGTAAACTAAAGCATTGTTTATTCAGAATCCAACTAAAGTATTATTTACACAGAACCCCCAAACACCCTTCAACCCTAGGTAGGAGATAGGAGTATTTACTATGAATTACATGTAGATAATTCAGAAATATTACTTAATTTGTTTAGGTGATAACTTAGGTACACTTACACCTTAGTAAAATATGGTATGAAAAACTAAAACAAAACAAGCCTCACTCTTGTCAATGTATTGCATTTTGCTGATTTGTTAGCTACTGAGCAGGTGCAAGCATTCACAACTTCTTTCAATTTCGCTACGTCAGCTGTTCTTTTGCGCTTATCTAACAGATCTTGTGTACCAATGTTAAGGTCATGGCAAACTGTTTTCAACATTTTTATGCTGAGATTGTGTAGTTTGCCTGATCTGAAGAGTTCACAAATATTATATCTGTTCGACGTGATTGGATGCTCTAGCCCAACTGTCTCAAGAACAGAAACCAGACGTTGCCTATGATCTCTCTCTCTCTCTCTGGCCTCCTCTTATACTGTTGGTGACAACTTCTCTAACCTTTAAAGCGAGTCGACTAAAGTAACGTGAGATCTGTTGTGCTGTCTTAAGCTCTGAAGCACTGCTCTGAAGACACGGCTGTGCCTGTTTTTGCTTTATTATGATAATTCTATGTTAACGTTGCATTTTGTTTTCTATTTGTACAATGAAAATGTCATTTTTTTGTCTCCGTTTTGAAACTAGAGTACCAGAGCGATTTTTTTTTTGAGTTACTCTTTCCATAAATGGTACAGAGAAGTCTGACACGCACGAGAAATAAAGAAAACCAAGCCCCAAAAAACCCACATAATACACAGGCTTTTGATTTGCCCTTTTTTTTGAATTTTTTTTTCTCCAAAACGACATTCACATATGGGTGTACGCTATGGCGTTTTGGATTAAACGTATTGGACTTTATAAAAAAAAAAATGAGAAGAAAATATAGAATTTGATAAAAAAGTGAATTTGAAAGTTATGAAATTCGGACTTTATTTCCCTTTAAAAACAAATTCTCCAAAGCCTCAGATTAGAAAAGGAAAAAAAAAATATTCGGGTGCAAAACCGAAATTCGAACCTGCAACCTCGCGGTGCAAAACATACCCACTTTCGACTGAGCTGTCGCACTGCTCGCCAAAAAATGCGGAAACAAATAGTCATATATCTGCGTGCGTTTCAGGGCGCTGAACAACCAAGTGTGCGGATGTCGTTTGGGAGAGGAAAAAAAATAGCCACCGTCCCGACATCAAATGCTGAAAAGCAGGTGACTAAGTACATATCGATGGCTGGGGAAATTGAGGAGGTAAGGAGATTTGAACTGCAACAGCAGCAGTTTGCGGAAACGAGTGTTCGTTGAGGTCATCAATGGGGTCATCCTGAGCAAGCTGGTTAACGTGGCGATCTTTGTGATGACCAAAATGCTCGTTACTGCTTCACCCTCTTCTTGCATGACGACCAGCATAGCGTCAAGCCGTGCACGTTCCACCTTCATCTCGATCAGACGTCTGGTTCTTCTTGCGTGTGATCTCCCTAGCTGGGAAAGGTGGCTGTCTTGAGCCAGGTCTTTGCTAGGGGGTGAGATTGTTGAGGGAGTCCGAACCTCCTGTAGTAATGAATCGGCAGTGAATGATGAGGTGGTCAGCTGTCAGACCATTACAAGTCATCTGTTAGATTGATAATCCTTTCAGGATAGCAGTAATGTGTGGTGCAAGAAGCCTGAGGACTAATACAAGTGTACCTCAATTGGTTAAAACTGAATACCCATAAGCCACATAACCAGCTTCAATCCAAATCTAGGAAATGTAACAGAGAACAATATTTCCTCTATAAATTCATAGAAAATTGTCCCACACGTGGATAATGTACATGCAGTTCCCCATTATTCACATCCACTGAACCAGATACAGTGGGAAAGCAATGTCTAAAAGGGGGCCGCAATAGTAGAGACAGGAACTTGTAGTTTCTACCCAAGAAACCATGCAATGATGTGCCCAACAACCAAGTAATAACACTAAACTTGCGTATACAATGCAGGGATGCTTATATGTTAGCATGCAAATGGGGTCAAGAAAAAAAATACATGACGGACACTAATTTTGACAATACTATCCTTCAGGCCAAAAAAAAGAAGTCTCTGGTTTCTGGTATGCGCGCGCGTCGCCGTAGCCATGCGCGTCGGGAAAATGAAAACGTTTTTTTTTCAATAAATGTCTCAAAACCGCCAAACTCCCTGGTTTGACTGGAATTCTGCTGCTGCACAATTTTAACGTGTTTTTAGATGGGGTTATGATCGAGAATAAGCTTTATATGGCCTCTCTGGACTCTTATATAATTTGCACTAAGTTTAGTCGGGCACCATTTGCAGTCATCAGCCGACATTTGAAGCAAAAAAAAAAAAAAAAAAAAAAAAGGTAAACAAAAAAAGCCGCGTCGCCGCATGTAGTAAAAGAGTTAGTGAATGCTTCATATTATAAAATGCAGTACAATGAGAGGAAACGTACGGATCGTATTTAGTAAAGGGCATAATACAAATGATATATAAGCTGCGAACTACACTACTCGAGCAAGGCTTTCTCATGTGAATCACATGGATTGCAAAAACGTTGGGTACGTATACAAATCAATAACATCAGAGGGCGCTAAACAAGTGGCCCGACAGTCTCGAGGTCAGAGCAGCTTGTTAATATATTAAAACAAATTTTTTTTTATCATTTCGATTTTCACTATTTGTGGAAATAGCAGCTTAACTTTTATCTTTACATATCAGTGTGTGGAATTTCAAGCTCATGTTAGTGATATTCTCGATATTAAAGTTCAAACGGAGTCAAACTAGCACACTTTATGGTGTTATCATCTACAATGAATGCCGAGCAGGTTATATTGTACTTGTGAAAACGACCTGCCTAACACAATCGTAGACCCCTGGATCAAAAAGTCACCATTTTTTGATAGGTCACCAGTAATTTGACTTGTACGGACGTTTTGGTTCTCTACTAGGCCTATATTGTATTCGGCACGGGTGGCTAGCGGTAAAATGCTTGCCTCTCACTAATGTGCTCCTGGTTCGATTACGGCTGGGACCAAATGTGAGTAGTGGTGTCGTTGATTCTCTCCTGCGCCACGAGGTTTTCTCCAATTTCCCTCCTTCCGCCGTAACTCAACTTGTTCGATCATTGGTCAGACCTCATGTTCAGTGGTCAGCTATGAATCATATGAAATATCAGCTCGACCACGTTTTTAGCCACCCTTCCCTAATAATGACCTATAATTATGTACGTAAATGAAAATCAATTGAGTTTTCAACGTCTTTTCAACAATATGGCAATGCGAGGTGAAACGTGTTGTTATTCTTTTTGTGTACTACATGCATCCTTTTTTAGTCGGGCAGTTAATTTGTGAAATCTATCGGCTCATTTGCCATTTTCATCACACAACAAATGAAACTGCATCACGTGAAAATTGCTTTCTTACTGCAAAGGCATGTGTATAACTCGCTGTATTTTACTTCTATTTGCAGAAATCCAAAATGTAACCATCGCAGGAAATGCATCAACCCGAATTATTTCACCCAACTTCCCGTTCGCCTATCCAAACAATGCCGACAAGACGTGGATCATCAGCACTGAGGAGAATTACAAGATTGCCATCACCTTCTTCGAATTCAGGGTCGAAACGCGGTATGACGGCGACTTCCTCCAGATTGGCGACGGTACGAACGTCACTGAGAACCAGTTCTTCGAGGAGAATGGGTTTACGCTCCCGCCCAACCCGCTGTCCAATGGGAATGAGATGTGGCTGCGATTCATTACCGATCACCGGTACACTAGCAATGGGTTTGTGCTGGGGGCTGCCAGTGTTCCCTCGACAGGTATGCAATGTAACAGACACTTTCTGTTGATCACGCTACTCCTCTTTGTGTGGAGTACATTGATGTTGAAGTTTAATTGTGTTCCGGGGCTTAAATGCATTTCTAAACACTTGTACTAACTATTACCCCACGTTAGAGCCGAACAATGTTTTTAGATTTGCGGATGATTGTGGCATGTTGAGCATGTTACAAAGCATATAAATTATAATTTGGACACATTTAAACGTCATTAAGATGAAAAAAAAAGTGGTTACAAAAAGTGTTTAAAGGGACACTACGTCCTGGAATGAGCGCAATTGGGCTACAAAACGCGCTTTGAAAGAAATGCTGATAATCGGAAAGAACATTTAAAAGTAGGATATAACCACCCACACAACTATCCTTAAAAAAAACCCCGGGCGTTTTTGTTGTATTCTTGTGTTATGCGTGCGAGAACGTCTTTCGGGGTCCACTTAGGCGACCCCAAAAAGTCGGGCTGCTTATGCTAGTTGTGATTCCAGCTATGAAGTGACCGCCTTTTGCGGACTTGCAAGAAACCACATTTGTGCATTGGTGCTGTGTGTAATTTGAAGTGACATACACAACGTGTTGACTGAAACGACAGAAAGAACGTATTTGTACTCCGATGTAAACAAGCGGTTTTTCGTCCTTTTTCGGGAACGGTTAGGATGGTTTCCTTTCAACCAAATGTTGGAAAAAGGATAATTAAACAATCCAAAACATGAACATTTCGTGGATTTCAGGACGCAATGCCCCTTTAAAATAAAAAGCATATAATTGATAATCATTGTTATAGCGAAATTGTGCTAAAAACATGTCTGTGGAAACAACAATTCGGAGGAAAATTCAATTTGTTAACACAAGTTTTCCAAGCAACATTATTCATATTGTATGATGCATCTTTTTTTTTTTTATCCCCGTTTGGTCTGTGCACTCTTTTTGACAAGAGTCCATTTCTAATTGTAACCTAATCGCACAAACTCAAACTATAAATTTGCAATACAGAAATACTTGAAATGATTTATTAATGATTTTTTGTATTGTATTTGCAGGTTTACTACTTTTTCAAAAGTCATAAAGCCAAATTATTATGTTAGGCAACTTCCACCTGTGAAGAAAAAAATGTCTGGCAACTTTATTGGTGTTCTAAAACTGTAAAAAAAAAAAAATAATATGCTTCTGTGAAAACCCGGCTGTGCTTTTCAAAATAGTTTTATGAATGCAGCTGCCCCTGTCATTGACCTTCCCACGTTTTCAGGTTTTCTTTCTCGCTCTGTTTTTCAGAAATGTTGACCTGTTCTCGTACTGAAATTGACTGTGGACATTACTGCATCCGTGGCACCCTGCAGTGTGACCGTGTAAATGACTGCTTTGTAGGAACGGATGAACTAAATTGCGGTAATCAAGAGTCAGATAATGTTAACGTAAAGAGTTCATGACATCAATTTTCCACTTAAACAATAGTTTGTGCAAATTTATCATTCCTGTGATATGAAAACTGTTTTGAAATCACTTCTTGTTCAACTTTTTGCTCTTTAAAATGTTCCATACGTTTCTTTTGTACCGAGAACGCTACTGATGTGACGTCATTTCCGGCACATACTCTTCGGTTTAGGGGTTTTCTGTTCAAATTGTGAACCCAAAAATACTCATTGCAAACATTGTGTGCGTACATTTTTCTCATTGACTTAGTGAAACAAAATAAATTCACCTTTTACAGCAAATTTACAACGGTAACCAATTTAAACTTTGTGCACCAAAATCGCACAACAAGCAATAGCATAAAGATTAAATATTTCGTTATCCAAATGTGACTTTATAATGTACAGGGTGAATGAACAAAATCCGAAATTACTTGATAACATGGGCGTCGCGGGGGGACAAGGGGCGCTGCCCCTCCCCCCCCCCCCGACAAGCAAAAAAAAGGGGGACAGGGAAAAATACAAAAAAAAAGAGGCGCAAAGTCAAATGGTTTATTTAATGGGTGGAGGGAGGGGGGGGGCAAATGTCCCTGCCCACCATCAAAAACATGATCAATCGGGGAAATGCATGCGGGAAAATGAAGGGATTTTGGGGAAACAAATCTGCTTTGCCCTCCTCTAGAAAAATATCCTGGCGACACCCACGCTGGATAACAGACTATGCATACAAATATTATTTGGACGTTGTCATTGTACTGACATCTAAAAGATTGATTTATCGGTTTTCTATGAATAGCTTACCTGCATCCTTCAGTCAAAGGTGATTTAAAACATTGAGGTGAAACAAACTTTCTCCTAGTTGGGCTGACTTATAGTGGTGGCTTTCATAATTGAGCTCACACTGTAAACACTCTGACAATATTTAAGTTAAGAAGTTTTACTGGCTAAAATGCATTACTTTTGGATTAACTGTTTTGTTGTCCTGTAGGTTTTGTATATTGTTTACAAAAGAAGAGGTTTGCTATAAATAATTGGGGAAAAAAGAGATTTTTCTGTGCAATATTTTGACTTTTTCTTGTCTGCCAAAAGGAGAAAAGCGAAAATTGCGCTCAAACAAATGTGCACCCAAGATCTTATAAGCGAGCTACTACTCATATTTTTGAATTTTGATACACAGACGAGGACCGTCTCGTTTACATTCGAGCATCGGAAACAGCTGAGCTTGCCTCGACTAGATACCCGGACCATTACGTCAACGACATCCAGATAACTTGGATCATCCAAACCGAAGAAGCTCGCAAGATCCGCATTTCCTTTACCTTGTTTTATACCGAGTATTGGTATGACGTCTTCCAGGCCGGTGATGGCAACAGTAGCGCCCACAATGTGTTCTTCCAGTGGAGTTGGAGTGGGTGGTACAGAAACCCGCCCGATCTGCTGTCAGCTGGAAATACCATGTGGCTTCGGTTCACTGCTGACGAAAGTTACCAATATCCAGGGTTTCTGCTTACAGCACGCAGCGTACCTGCCTCTGGTAAACCATAATGCACTCTTTTTTGTAAAACAAATCAATAAAGATGTATGATCTGACCTTTTTCAGGCAGATCTTTGCATGGTATTGCTCGTTGGAAAAAAATAGAGTTGTGCAAATGAAATGCTTTTTCGTAGGAACACATTTTGTTCAACTTGTTGGTATGCAAAAGTGCACTTCTTAAACATTTAATATTGTCCTTGCTTTTCCGGACAACTGAGGGCGCTGTTGCTGTGATGTTATTTCAGGAAGAATCTGTTCTAGACGTTTTCTGATAAAATGTGAACCAAAACATTTGCTCATTGGCCAATTGCCGTGTACTAATACCGAATCACCAAAAAAAACACCATTAATTTTACAACAGCAAAATATCTAAAATCCTGGTAACCTTTTGTGAAGGAGAAGCTGGAAACATGGAGGTTTCTGAAATAACATCTGTTTATGCTCATACATATAGCAATTTACATTAGCAAAAATTAAAGGCACCAAAATTAAGGTTCAATGGGACACAAAGGTGCATGGGTTGAATTTTCCTTTTTAAAGCCTAGGTACAAGGGGAGGGGGGGGGGTTGGTTGGTATGTGAACCGAGTGTATATGATGGCCTGTGTGCCCACAATTATGTGCACAGTCCCACAATTCAGCCAGATCTAACGTGATTTGGTCAAGTGAATTGTTTTCTGTCGGTGGTGGGCATTCATCCAATAATAGACTGCCCAAAGGAGATTAAAACTTGAGATAGAGAGAGAGAGAGAGAGAGGGGGGGGGGGGAGGAGAGAGCTAAAAGCAGCACGTTTGAAGGCAACGATAAGAGTCCTCTTAAGTGCAGTAAAACCAGACGGTGGGGGCATTTTGCAAAGTTTCATATGAGCCCAGCATTTTGAAATGTGTACACGACAATTCTGTCACTAAATTGTATCCTTTCATTTAACCCATTTGTCCTAGACAATTTGACATGTTCCCCTAACCAGATTGACTGTGGCCATTCTGTGTGTATCGCCACTTCCTGGCAGTGTGATGATGTACCGGACTGTTTTGATGGACGCGATGAACTAGGCTGTGGTAAAACCCATCAATATTTTAATGGAATTCATCAATTAGCAGGATTGGTATAAACTGGTTAACTAGAAGCCTCATCAGTGTGGCTAAAAACCGAGCCTTTTCCTTATCGAGCTATACAGTGGTGACAGTAACATGTGAGGGAAAAGTTCTGCGGAAATCAAATTCGAGACCGTTTTTCAAGTTTCACTTGATTTGTACTCTGTATTCTGGGAGATATATACTAATGACCAGGACAAATCAACAGATTAATGTAAATGACGCCGAGAAAAATACTGCAATCATATTTGGACGAACCTCTGTAAATTGTGTCTGAACTGAAAATTCACAGGGATAACTAGACATGCATCAGGAACAGAATTAAATTGGTGCTGGTTATTAAAAGGTTACTATCTTCCGTAGTAAAAATCAAGTGAAAAAAAAACAGTCCCGATTTCGATTCCTTAAACCAACTTGTTTTCACATGTTGCTGTCTCCACTGTGTGCGTCACAATACGGAGGAAGTCCAGTATTTGAGCCACTTTAAAAGTTTTTTTTTCTAACGTCACAAACCTAATTCGCCGGTAGTTGCTCAGACAGGAGTACACCTATACTTAGACCTAATTACTTGGTGAAGAATGGTCTATTTGTAATGGGAGCGCAAACGTAAAGGAAATTTGTGACAGAAACTACAAATGGCAAAAGTTGACTGTAATTCAACTACCTTGAATTTTCATTGCACGATTTGTGACACCAACTTCACTTTCCCTATTTTACACGAGGTATGGATGGGCATTCACGTTAATCGGACTAGGGGATCATACGTCAGCTGCAACAATGTTCAATTTATACAAAGCCATTCGGAAATTGTTCACCTATTTATATTCCTCATTTTTTGTTCTGACAGGTACTCATGAAATATTCCTCAGTGCCAATGAAAGAGCCACCATACAAATTTCATCCGTTCACATTAACTCCGTGTGGCTCATTCAGACTCTGGAAGACCGGAAAATTCTCATCACTTATCCCACCGGTTATTTCTATTGGGATGGATCCTTCGTATTGCGAGTCGGTGATGGTGACGATAGTACCAACAACACAAATGTCTTTTTTGAATGGAGAAGGTCTAGCTATGAACATATGCCCCCAGACCTGCTGTCAGACGGGAATGAGTTGTGGATAACCTTTGAGCGCGGAAAGTCGTTTGACTCATACAACTTCGGCATACAGGCTACGAGCGTTCCGTTATCAGGTAGGCATATAATTTTTATGTGTGGATCATTCTCTGAAATTCTCTGGTGTCCACATTTTCCCGTTTCTGTTGCATCTGGCATCTATAATCTTGTAATTCCAGGTGCGCTCTTGAATGTAGCGGTACTGTTCCTCCAAAACTGGTTAAGTGAAGAAACAAAATCATCCTCAACGATTAAAAATAAATCTAGTCAACATGAACTTGACACTTGAATGGCAAATTACACATTGGACTCCAAATTCATAGAATGGCCCACATGCACGAATTTTGTATTGAAAACACATGACTTGTAAGAAAAGAAAAAAACATCTTTTTGCGTGGATTACTTGAAAATAAGTATTGAAATCCTTTCCAGTGTAAAACTTTAGTATTTTTTGTGTGAAAACTTGTTTGTTTCCCGCATGGTTATGATGATACCATAATGCATACATTCATTTTCCATATTTCACTTGGAAATCATCAGTTATTAGTTTACACGAATACAGCATGGTTTGAGGGAAGTAGTGGGAACTACTGGTCCCGAGGTGTAGGTCAGCTTGACTACCTCCCGACGCGCATCGGAGAGAGGTAGTCAAGCTGAGCTACACCGATGGACCAGTTATTCCTTCCATTTTCCAGAAATATACCATGCTGTTTTTGTGTTTTACTATACCTCATCAATATTAAGTAGCCTCACTGCCTTTTTAGTAGCTTTATACTGCCTTGTCGATAACGGCCGTCGTAGATTTGGCATCTTTATTCAGCACTAGATATTCAAGTTCTTCGTCAGTCAATGAAATCGTCTGGTGCCAACATTCTTTAACGTGTTTTTATTGTAGTAGTTACAAGGCCCACAACAACATACTGGTTCCGTAAAGATTACATGCCACAGACTAGGCCTACATGTCTTCGAGGCGGGTTCCAGAGGGAACTTTTTGGTGCTATCATTTTTACTTCCCAGACGCGCGGCTGAATCGGCAAATGACGTGCTCCAATTTGTCCATGAATATTTATGAGGTGTAGTACACTCTGAGTGTTCAGTCTCAGGCCATAAGGCTGTAGCGGAAAATGGGGACGATATATGTGAAGAATTACAAATTCTTCTTCTTGATTTTCTTCGCTTTGACTTTCAGAAGCTCTGACCTGTTCCTTGGGTGACGTGGACTGCGAGCATTCGGTCTGCCTTAGCAACGCCTTGCAGTGTGATACCATCTCAGACTGTCTAGATGGCACTGATGAGCTGGACTGCGGTAATGATAAAATTATAAACGTTGTTTTGGTGAATCACCTTCTTTTTTCTAAGAGAAAAAAAATTATCAGGAGGTTCCAGTACTCCTGTGACAGCTGATACTACACAGGTATACTCTAGATCCATACCTTTGGCAGTCTGTCCGATTACCAGACCTGACAGTTGAGTAAACAAGTTCAAACTTGCTCATCAAAGGTTCTTTTTACCACCTACGACCCGGGTATGGAACTCTCTTCCTGCCCACATACCCACTATCAGAAAACAAACCAGCTTCAGTAGGCAGGTAAATCGCTGGGCGACAAGCCGTCAGTAGTCTCTTTTAGTCAATAATGTTTCTTGCTGTTAAGGCCCAGATATGCGTTTCATAAAAAAATAATAATAAATCAGATTTATTCATGATGTTCTCTACAAAGGAGAGAAAGTCAGTTTTTGTTTCGGCTTTCTTTTCAGATAAAGACCGTTTGCTGTTTATTCCGGCCAATGAGACAGCACACATTAGCTCGACGTCATATCCAGACAACTACCCCAGCAACCTCAATATCACTTGGATCGTCCAAACCGAAGTGGGTTGGAAGATTCGCATTAAATTCTCCAGCTTTTCAATCTCTACTTACATGTACTACGGTGGTGATGTTCTCCATGCAGGAGATGGTAGCATTGCAGCCAACACTCAGTTTTTTAAGTGGCATGGGTACAGAACGCCTCCCGATCTTCTATCCACTGGCAGTGACATGTGGCTTCGATTTATCTCTGACAATTATTACAGCGGCTCTGGATTTTCTTTAGTGGCTTCTTCTGTACCTTCTTCAGGTAAGCAAATCTACCAAGGGTACATGTTTTTGATGTAAATTCCTATAGCAAGGTGTCGAAGACAACCTCTTGGGTAATATTAAAAATAAAAACAACTCTGTGAATTAACTGTTAGCCTTTTCGGTCCGTCAGTGCATGAAAAAAAAATCTGCGTGACTTGTAATTATTCACGTTGGTTTGTAAATCAACGCTGATACACACAACAAATATTCTGAGTAAAGAGACGCATGAATTCTGAGTAAAGTTGACTCACAGATGACACACTTAACCAATGCGTTATTAATTGTTATATAACCGACATACAGATCCTTGTCATTTGATTGGTGGAACTCACATCACGTGGCATTCGTTATTGCTCCCATTCATGCCGCGGCTCAAAAAGTACTATCCACCCATGGGGAATGGGAAATACTATTCAACAGTTAGGATAATTTGTGTGCAAATGCATGCTGGTGTGCGCGTTCAGCGTTACGTGTAGCGCGTATTGTTCCAAGAGCCAGCGCTACAGCGTTGGGTTCAAACATTTTCGTGAAAGGGTGGTTTGGAAGAGAGAATCACGTTTTCCTCCAGTTTTGTATTGAAAAAAAAAAAATTCAAATATATCAAATGACAAGGATCTATATGTCAGTTATATAAAACACATATTGAGTGGCTTTAAATTGTGAAATGGGAGAAATCTTATCGCTCGGTAAAATCTGGACTTTTCCAGTTCACTCGGCTTCGCCTCGTGAAATGGAAAAGTCCAGATTTTACCTTGCTATAATATTCCTACCATTCCACGCTAAGCCACTCAATATTTGTATGCTATACTCATTAAAACTCTTAAAATTACTCGCGTCTAATGATGCACCAAATAGGTATTATGTTGGAACACCCATAGTGACTAGTACAACGATTTGACTTCAGAACGCCACACCAAATGAGTAATCTGCAGAGATACTCGCTGGAAATTTACTCATCCAGCGAATCAAAATATTTGGGACGCACTTGGTGAGTAATTTAAAAATGACACACAGATGAGTAATTAGCATTAAATTAAAAAAAAACTTAAAGAAAACGTGTAAACCTGACACCAGAATGACACACAAATGAGTCAAGGTCATTTTACATCAGCCAAGCTTGACACACTTCTAGTGTGTCCATTTATTCGGCCTTTCAAATGCATAACAGACTTAAGATGTATCCTTGCCAACTGCAAGAAAGTAAGAGTGTGTCTGATACATTTGGATATGACATGTCATAAATGAAGTAGCTAGCCAACAACAGTGCATCATTTGTCCCCATTACTTGGAAGCGGTCCTGTTGTTCTGCATGAAACATGTAGTACTCCTCATTTGAAAGAAGGTCCTTCTCTTCCCCTAAGTACAGGACATTTGGCTGCACAGTAGGCTCATTCTATAAAAGAAATGGAAAGGAAAAACAGAATTCTGTCAACATAAATCAAACGACTATATTTGTCACCGTCACAATCATAAACACAATATCAAATTCCTGGTGCATTTGAAAACAGAAATTTTGCTGTCAATGAGAAAAAGGAAGGTGGGGACAATTTTTTTCAAAGTACAGTTTTATGGGGTGCATTCTCAGTTTTTGAAACTGTCATGAATTTATTCATCAGTCTTACATCAGCTCTTAGGGCCTATTTGAGGGTAAGCAAAAAAAAAAAAAAAAAAAAAAAAAAAAAAAAAACCCTACCTTCTGGTCAATAATAGGCCTTCAGAGACTTCTGGATTCTCCTACGAAGAACAAAAGCAAATCAATGTTGCACCATGAAGCAATCTTAAAATCTGCAGGGAAAACAATTATAATTGGTTCCTTAGTATAATTTATGATAAACAATTTCAAGTTTGGGGAATCACATTGATTATACATGGTGCAAAATTGTTGGACCACTCTCCACAACACATTCAAGTATTACGAACACCCAAAGAGTAGATTGCAAATCACCAGCTGCTTCGAACATAATAATAGTGCACTTTGGATTGAACTCTAAAGCACGAGTTACATGAGTAGCCAACTGAATCAGTAAAGGTCATTACAACGACCAACGTCATACTTCATCATGAGATCAAAACAAACCTACGTACTGTGGTGGTGGTGGTGGGGGGGGGGGGGGGGGTCAGAGGTCACAGCTCCCAAATGGCATGGGGATTGCATGCACAAAGGAAAACTGGCCCACGACACTCTTGGGTTCGGCTTGACTGAGTATTTTATTCTCTGTGAAGTGGCGGTCGAAGAGCACCGACCGATGACGGAGGCGGGAGATTAGCATCATGAGAAAGGAAGGAATAAAAATAAAGGGATCATAAGTACAATGTAAGGTGATCTAATGCTGGCACCGGAAAACAATACATCTAATTAAAGGGAGCAATGGACAGGTTATGACGAAAACCCAGCGATGAATTGGAAAATAGTTGGAGCTAAAAGAAACAGTTTTTTCTTCAAAGTCACCCATGTTAACCTACATAATTTCTCTAGTACGAGGGGAGTTCAATAAAGTGCATGTCGAGCGAGAAAATACATGTGTTACTAGTGTCATATTCATAGCACACCAGAAAGGGGCAGATAAAAACACATTACTGACAGAACAAAATCAATATATTTTGTACATTTTTGTAATTAGCACAAAGGACAATTTGGTCACACAATGCAAATTCAGAAAGTACAAAATTCTCTAAGGCAAAAATAAGAAAGGCACAAATATACTTGAGTCTCATATTCATCACAAATAAGGGTGTCTCAGTGCTACACTTCATCTCTTCAGGCATAATTACATGCATAAAGTACATCCAACTCATGGTTAGCGACTTCACTTAATAATGGGGGCGCTATTTAGTAAACACGACCGAGCAATGAATTACAAAAAATCTCGGAAGAGGGCGCTTTTTACCGAGCAAAACCGAGCGATGAATTATCATAAAAACCTCGGAATTTGCTTTAAAAGACTCCAATGTTCCGGTCTGACATATCACCACAATACAGGCCCATCAAAGAATAAATGCAAGACTATCATGTCAGCTTTAGATTCCTGACAAAAATAATAACTAGGAAAGTTACGGCACTTTTTATCACCGAGAGGTCTATATAGCAAGACTACTGGGTCGCCATCTTGGCCAAAGTTCGTAAAATGAAAACTCCCCAATGGCAGGGAAAATGCAACAGTTCGCCCCATCTGCAATATCACAAATATTCCCTGGTCTTTCCGGTTTAAGGACATATGACATATTTAATTCAAAAGAAAAGAAAACTGCAAAAAATGTTACCTGTGAAGTGGCGGTCGAAGAGCACCGACCGATGACGGAGGCGGGAGATTAGCATGACCCGCCTCCGCCCTGCGGTGGCGCCCTTCAAACTCACCGTAAAAGTTCAGGCTATACCTCGGGCGATGCCACCAACGGCTGAGCAACGGTCTACATAGAGGTGACGTTTCTTTATACACAGAAAAAATGGAGAACTAATGCAAGATTGATAATGATGAGGGATCGTCCATGCAATAATTTCAAATCTCAAATATCAGCTCCTTACAGTATGGTAACGTTTCCAATTGAGCAGCAGCAAAACATGGGCGCAAAATTACAAAACAAGTTTAAATTGGAGCTAGTGCTAAAAAGGAGTGAGATAAACAAATAAACCCTTACCTCCAACTGTAACAGAATCTGACAAAAGTTCCCATTTTTATTGACGCTTTTCCCCTCTAATTACTTGCATTTACTTGTTATAGAGCCTAGAATCATGCTACTACAATATACTGTTGAAGGAAGTTTCATTCCATTGTACATGTAGATAAGACATTGTATGTGTTTGGTGAACTGGCCTAGGTACTTGCTGCACACACTGGGTTGTTTATGTGCACAGCCATCTTTGTTATTGTTCAGTACATGTGCATTCTCAAGGAGGCAGCCATGTTTGTTTGGTCATGTGATCAAAGTTACTACATGTAAAACAGTCCAAACATTAAGTGAGAGGTCCTTTTTGATATTGTGATACTTTAGTTTGATTGTAATTTAGTTTTGTTGTTGACTATAGCGACTTTGAGGAAAATTGTGCAACTTTTACTTTTTTCCATAATGCATTGCTTCTTGCACATGGCCTGATTCTCCAACAATGTGCTCAGCAGTTTGCTGCGCTGAGGATGATTTAATCCGCTTTTTTCTGCAACCATCCTAAGATTATTTAGCACACCCACTACTGGCCCACGAGGTAAATATCCTACTTAGTAATATTGGATCAGTTTTACTCTCTTAAATGTAGGATTAAGTTAGAAAATAATGGTTTATTAAGTCATTAAGTAATTGTGTCTTTCATGCATGCATGCTATTTACTAGTATAGTAATGTAAATGTCCATTGTCATTTCTTTAGGTCATATGATATTATGAGTCTCATTGAATAATTCCTTGTGAAGACTAAATTTACCACATTAACCTTCAAATTGTTGGGATCTATACTTATAATTATCATTGTTATTTGCTTGTCAGATCTCACGGTGTTCATCTTTGGAGACAGTTCATTGTCAACATTAAAGTCAGACATGACAGAGACATCAGTACAGATCGTGTCTGCCTTCATTTTGCTTTGGTAGTTGGGTGCAGCTGCAGTGAGATCTCCACGCCACCTAGTCTAGATGTAGAGATTTCTCTAGTGAAGCGTGGAACGGAATCCAGAGAGCTGTCGGCTTGCTTACAGCTAGCCCATGACGAACAGAACGAGGCTAGGCGAGGGACGAGTAGCACAGACGGAATGCAGCAGATTCGAAATTCGAGCACGGGAACAGCATGCAGTACGTGAACCACCGGATCAGCGGATACCCGGTAAGACAGCGACGGAACCAGTCAAGGAGACGAGAGAGCTGATCCACATCGTCATGATTGTCCACAAGAAATGTCAGCCATGTCACCAGGACTAAACGCTAAACGAACTGTACAAGGAACTGTGAGCGGAATCCTTTAAAGAACAGTTGGTCATTGACGATTTCATAACCAAATAATGTTGTGAATGTATTTTATCTGGAACAAACGAATGTAAAGAGTGTACTTTATATTGTTTGGATCAGAGTTTCTAGATAATCTACCCTTGTTCAGCCTTGCATGAAGTCAGCTGTGTAAACATTAATTTCTGCTCTGTGTGATATATTGCTATAGTGTGCGAAAATCATTTGCATTTTGTTGTTCACTGTTGGACATCATTGTTTGCTAATCGATTTCTCCTCATTGCTCAATTTCACCCAATGGTGTAGTGTTGAATGCGTGTGTTGACAAGCTATTATTTTGTATGCATTGCAATTCACTTGAAGCTTGTTACACACAAAACCAATGCCATGTCATTTCATGAAATTGTTGTATGTTCATTTTGCATCAATCATGTGGCATTTGTAATGTAAGCCACATGCTCTTGTCATTTGCGAATTCTATTTCTGCCAAGTACTATTCCTAAGGTCCCAACATGTCGAGTAATGAAGTGGAGGATCAAGCTAAGGAGTTAGAAGAAGGAATAGAAGAATATTCTGCAGCTCTAGAGTCAGTAGATGATCCTGTAGAAAGAGAGAAAATTTTGAAAGATGTCAGCAGCAAGCAGGAAGAACTCTTCAAACTAAGCAAGCCTTCCGAGAGTGAAACCCGGAAAAGCAGCAGAACGAGACACCAAGATGGTGGAGCTTCAAGAAGCAGATAAAGTCAAAAGAGAAGGAAAACTAAAGAAAGTCTTCGCCCAAAATTACGAGTCGTGGAAGGAATGCTGTAAAAATGCAAGACAGAAGTTGAAGGGTTACTGCACAGGCTTTACACTGAATGACATGTCTTCATCGTTACACATCGCACGAGATGAGCTGATCGATGCATATGATGCTTGTCGACAACTTGGGCCCCCTGAACAGGAAATGCGACGCCGGGTCGACACATGCTCGGCTATAACACAACAGCTACTGACGGTTGTCGTCGCCAAAGAAGATGCAGCCACAACTCACATTTTCAGTGAGTTGAGACGGCTTCTGCACACTGATGACAACGCATTAATTTCTCCTCGAAAGCGTCAAGCCAAGTGTCATCTCACTGGTCTGAAAGTTCATCTGCCAGGCGGGCTAAGGCTGCTGCCGAATAAGCAGCCAGAAAGGCAGAAATCAAAGTGCTGGAAGTCAAACAGCAAAAGCAAGCAGAGCTAGATGAACTACAACGGCAACAAGAAGAAATGCAACGACTGCATGACAAGAAAAGGAGAGAAATAGAACGATTGGAAAAGGAAAAGGAGTTGGAGACGGCCCGTGCCCAATTTGAAGTATATGACCAGGAGTGCAAAGGCAGTCGAGAGAAGAGTCACAGCGGTGACTCTCCTGATGAGCCATCCCCTTGGCCAACCGAAGTGAAACACGAAACTCAAAAGAAACAACCAAGTCCAGTCCAAGCATCAGAAGGCGGTGAAGTAGCAGCTCTAGCCCGCAGTCTCTGAGATTGTATGACAATCCATAAGTTGCCTCCCCCAGAACCCAGCGTTTTTACGGGAGATCCCATCCGCTATGTTGAGTGGAAGGCGAGCTTCAAGACACTTATCGAGTCAAAGGCGATCTCCACACCAGAAAGAGTGTATTACCTTAAACGATACCTGGGTGGAGATGCACAGAAGGCTGTGGAAGGTTTCTTCTACAGCACATCAGACGAGAGCTATGAAGGTGCATGGCGTCTACTTGAGGAACGTTACGGACATCCTTTCAAAGTTCAGAAGGCCTTCCGTGATAAATTATCAAGGTGGCAAAAGATTGGCACAAAGGATGCCAACAGTTTGCAGCAGTTTGCAGACTTTCTTAAAGCATGCAAGGACGCCATCCCCCATGTCCCTGCTTTGAAGATACTTGATGATTATGAGGAGAACAGGCGTCTGCTCTCCAAATTGCCAGACTGGGCTGCAGCTCGATGGAATAGACAAGTTACAAAGAAACTTGATGAAACACTCAACTACCCTGGTTTCGAAGAGTTTGTCGAGTTTGTACGCAAGGAGGCCCGGGTAGCATGCAATCTAATCTCATCATTGCATGCAATGAAGGCAACAGACCAATCAGAGACAGAGCAGACACAAGGCAGCAGTAGAAGAGCCAACCGAAGCGGGGGTACAGCACTAACAGTTGGATCAAATGAGGTCAACAAGATGCCCAAGGAAGGCCAGACATCAACCAAGAGCAAGTTCCAATCAAAACCATGCCAGAATTGCAGGAAGACAGATCACCACATCGATAAATGCCCTGGCTTTGGCACTAAATCTTTTACTGAAAGAAGAAAATTCATCCAAGAAAACAGATTGTGCTTTGTGCTGCCTCAAGAAAGGTCACATGTCCAAGGAATGCCGACGAAAACTGACTTGCGATAAGTGCAAGAGAAGGCACCCTACAATCCTGCATGACGATGCACTGATGCGGAGCGATGACTCCAACCACATGGAGAAGTCGCCAAAGGGAGAGAAACCCAAAGAAGTTGCGGTTGTGTCATGTGGCGTCCAGATGGGAAGTGGATGGGGGACTTTAATGATAGTCCCAGTGTGGGTGTCGTGTGTGGATTCTCCTTCAATGGAAGTCTTGACGTATGCCCTACTAGACACTCAGAGCTACTACACATTCATTTTAGACAACACTGTCAGTTCTATTGCGGCGCGTTGTGAGTCAGTACGACTTAAACTTGCTACGATGACTTCGGCGTCCTCCATGATTGATTGCAGTGCAGTCACCAACCTAATAGTCAGAGGTATGCATTCATCTAACAAAATACGAATTCCACGGGCATACACGAGAGGGTTCATCCCAGTCAACAAGTCCACCATCCCGACGACGGACACAGCAAGAAGATGGCCACACCTTGAAAGAATAACCCATGAGATGGCGCCCCTGCAGAACTGCGAGGTTGGAATGCTCATTGGTTACAATTGTCCACAAGCTTTGGCACCATGAGACACAATAGTTGGACAAGATGATGAACCGTATGCTGTCAAGACTGATCTTGGTTGGACCATCGTCGGTTATGATGATCCAAGCGCCAATAGTAATGCCACAAGTGTCTGCCACCGAGTTTCAGCGACGGAGGCCCCATGTATACCTCCTTCAAATGTAATCAGAGCATTAGAAGCCGACTTTTCAGAGAAATGCCATGCAGAGAAAACTGTATTCCAAGAAGATATTCAGTTTCTTAACATCATGGAAACAAGCATTCACCAGACCAGCAGTGGTCACTACACCATGCCACTTCCATTCAGAGATGGCAAGCCAACGCTGCCAAACAACAAGAAGACGGCCATAGTTCGTCTCAATCATCTAAACAGGAAGTTTAGCACCAACCAGAAGTACCATGCTGACTACACAAAGTTCATGGAAGATGTAATAGAGAAAGGTGATGCTGAGAAGGTTGAGAGCCATGGAGAGGAAGGAAGGGTTTGGTACATCCCACATCACGGCGTGTATCACCCTCGGAAGCCTGGGAAGATCAGAGTTGTATTTGACTGTTCAGCGCGACATGCCGGAACTTCTCTGAATGGTCATCTTCTCCCCGGACCTGACCTGATCAACAACTTGACTGGGGTTCTACTTCGATTTAGAGAGCATCCCATAGCCGTCATGTGTGACATTGAGAGGATGTTCCATCAATTCCTTGTGAATGAAGAAGACCGTGACTACTTGCGGTTTCTATGGTGGGAAAATAGCGACCCCAAGCAATGGTCCAGCAGAGTATCGCATGAAAGTGCACCTGTTTGGTGCAGCTTCTTCGCCGGGATGTGCCAACTATGGCTTGAAACATTTGGCCAGTCAGCATGAGAATGAGTTCCCATTAGCAGCAACCTTTGTCAAGAGGAACTTCTACGTCGATGATGGTCTCCAAAGTACTGAAACGGAAGACGAAGCAAAGAGATTGGTGGCGGAGGCCCAAGAGTTATGTGCCAAAGGAGGGCTACGACTACATAAATTCATCTCAACCAGTAGAGAAGTCATGGAGGCCATTCCAGTGGATGAACGTGCCGCTGGAGTGAAGGATGTGGATCTCATAGTCGAGATGATCTCCCCACAGAGAGGGCTCTCGGCATTCAATGGTGTGTAGAGGCAGACATGTTCAACTTCCACATCGAAGCTAAGGATCAGTCACTAACACGTCGGGGAATCCTGTCGACGGTTGCCTCCATCTATGACCCTCTTGGGTTCCTTGCCCCATTTGTACTCATTGGCAAGGGAATTCTTCAGGAAATGTGCCACAGCGGATCGGATTGGGATGATCCACTTCCTGATAAGCTGCACCCACGGTGGGAGAAGTTGAAGGATGACCTTGTAAATCTGAAGCAAATCCAGATACCCAGGTGCTACAAGCCAAATGACTTTGGGAAGGTCATCGCCATGGAGCTCCATCATTTCTGTGATGCCAGTACAAGTGGATATGGCCAGTGTTCATATTTGCGATTCATCGGAGAAGATAAGGTGCATTGCACACTGGTGTCGGGAAAGGCCAGAGTTGCTCCAATCAAAGTTGTCACCATCCCCGCCTCGAGTTGACAGCTGCAGAAGTGTCGGTACAGATAAGCCACATGCTAAAGGAGGAATTAGAGCTAGTCATCGACAGGGAATACTTCTGGACAGACTCTCAAGTCGTCCTTGGATATATATGTAATGAGGCAAGACGGTCCAGAAAATCAGGCAGTACTCAGAGCCCAGTCAGTGGCACTATGTGCCGACGGAAGTGAACCCTGCTGATCATGCCTCAAGAGGAGTCCTTGCCAAAGAATTGGTGGCCTCAAACTGGTCCAGAGGCCCAGAATTCCTGTGGAACAAAGGGATGGTGATTGCAGAAGAGCCAGTCCGTGAATTAAGCGTCGGTGATCCAGAAGTAAAGAGTGTGACGTCCCTGCAAAGTGCTGTTACACCAGAGGTATTTGACTGGGAGGATCGCCTGTCTCGCTTCTCAGATTGGTCAAAGGTATTGGGAGCTGTGGCACGCATAAGACGACTGAATCGTAAAGAAAAAGATAACAGCCTCTCTACCCTGCAAGAACAAAAAGAGGCAGAAAAGCACATCGTAAGATCAGTACAGAGGCAGGCCTTCCCACAGGAAATCCAGTCATTGAGGTACTCAAGCAGAGTGAAGGCAATAAGTAAAATCTGCAGCCTGAATCCATTCCTGGACAATGAAGGCATTCTTAGAGTCGGTGGACGTCTGAGAAATGCAGAAGTTCCAGACAGCATCAAACATCCAGCCATTCAGCCAAAAGATGGGCATTTAACGAGGTTGCTCATCTCGTACGTCCACAACAAAGTTCAACACCAAGGAAGAGGAATGACCTTTAATGAAGTAAGAGCTGGTGGATACTGGATAATCGGAGGAATTAAAGTAGTTGCCACCCACATCCACAGATGCACAACTTGTCGTCGTCTGCGGCGCCCAGTGGAAGAACAGAAGATGGCCGACCTTCCAAAGGATAGAGTAGAGCCTTCCCCACCATTCACATTTTGTGGCATGGACTGCTTTGGACCATTCACCGTCAGGGAAGGCAGGAAGGAGATCAAGAAGTATGGAGTCATATTCACATGCATGTCCTCACGGGCTGTACACATTGAAATGGTAGATGACATGACCACAGATAGCTTCATCAATGCACTTCGATGCTTCATTGCCTTGAGAGGTCCTGTACAGCTGTTGCGTTCTGACCAGGGATCCAATTTTGTCGGAGCAAAGAATGAATTTCGAGAAGCATTGAAGGAACTGGATATGGAGAGAGTTCAAGTTTTCTTGGCAAAGCAGCAATGTCAGTTTGTCATGAACGCTCCACACTCGAGTCATGTTGGTGGCGTGTGGGAGCGTCAAATCAAGACGGTCAGAAGCGTTTTATCATCCATTATCCAGCAGTCTTCAGGTAGAGTTGACGCTGCAACCTTGCGTACATTTCTCTACGAAGTCATGGCTATTGTGAACAGTCGTCCACTCACAACAGTCAATCTTCATGATCCACTCAGCCCTGAACCACTTACACCTAATCACCTTCTCACCATGAAATGTACAGCTGCCTTACCACCTCCTGGAAAATTCGTGAAGGAAGACCTGTACATCAGGAAACGCTGGAGGAGGGTTCAGTATCTGGCTGAACAGTTTTGGGGAAGATGGAGGAAGGAATACCTCTCTTCTTTCACTTCACGTCAAAAGTGGCACACACCAAGACGAAACATCAAGGTGGGAGATGTGGTGCTGCTGAAAGATGAAGAGGCCCCTCGAATGGAATGGCCATTGGCTATTGTGATCGAAACAATAGAAAATGATGACGGCCTTGTCAGGAGAGCCAGAATACGGGTTGGCACTAAGCATCTGGACAAAGAAGGGAGACGAACAGGCAAACCGTCCATTCTTGAGCGACCAATCCAGAAGCTAAATCTCCTGCTTGAGACGAAGTAGATGGATTACCCTTCTGGCGATATCCATCCACTCATCCTGTTCAAGGCGCTTCTAGCGTAAATGCTTAAGGCATATTTTCATCTTTGACAGTTTAATATAAGGACTTTGTATGTCAACCAAAATTGTTCTGTTAGTTTGTAGACGAAAGTAGTTTAGAAATTACCATGATATACTACAGTTGTTGTTTCCAATTGCTAATTTATGTAGTTATAGTATCTTGCCATGTAGTTATATACTTGTAGATCATTGGTAATTTGGTGGGAGTGTGACAGAATCAGACAAAAGTTCCCATTTTTATTGACGCTTTTTCCCTCTAATTACTTGCATTTACTTGTTATAGAGCCTAGAATCATGCTACTACAATATACTGTTGAAGGAAGTTTCATTCCATTGTACATGTAGATAAGACATTGTATGTGTTTGGTGAACTGGCCTAGGTACTTGCTGCACACACTGGGTTGTTTATGTGCACAGCCATCTTTGTTATTGTTCAGTACATGTGCATTCTCAAGGAGGCAGCCATGTTTGTTTGGTCATGTGATCAAAGTAACTACATGTAAAACAGTCCAAACATTAAGTGAGAGGTCCTTTTTGATATTGTGATACTTTAGTTTGATTGTAATTTAGTTTTGTTGTAGACTATAGCGACTTTGAGGAAATTTTTACTTTTCCCATAATGCATTGCTTCTTGCACATGGCCTTATTTCCCCTTCAATGTGCTCAGCAGTTTGCTGCGCTGAGGATGATTTAATCCGCTTTTTTCTGCAACCATCCTAAAGTTATTTAGCACACCCACTACAGGCCCACGAGGTAAATATCCTACTTAGTAATATTTGATCAATTTTTCTCTCTTAAATGTAGGATTAAGTTAGAAAATAATGGTTTATTAAGTCATTAAGTAATTGTGTCTTTTATGCATGCATGTTATTTACTAGTATAGAAATGTAAATGTCCATTGTCATTTCTTTAGGTCATATGATATTGTGAGTCTCATTGAATAATTCCTTGTGAAGACTAAATTTACCACATTAACCTTCAAATTGTTAAAATCTATACTTATGATTATCATTGTTATTTGCTTGTCAGATCTCACGGTGTTCATCTTTGGAGACAGTTCATTGTCAACATTAAAGTCAGACATGACAGAGACATCAGTACAGATCGTGTCCGCCTTCATTTTGCTTTGGTAGTTGGGTGCAGCTACACCAAATGATGGCATCATGGCAGACGCAGGCTATAGGCAGTGCTTGCTGTTCGGCCGATGGCAGCGGGCTGCTGTCTGAAAGTGTAGTGTAGAAGCATCACAAGACTGGTGCATGCGACGCAACATGCATGGGCAGAACGACAACGTGACCACACAACGAAGCGCCTTCGTCTCCTTTCAAGGAAACGTCATGCATATTGAGACATTATACCTTGCACTTGCACACAGCACCCGAGTCTGTACGGTTTTGGTTCGAACGTTGTTACGTCTTCATGTGAGACTATCATAACCGTTAAATTTAGGCGGGAATAGTCGACGCACTTGAATTGTCTGTCCACGCTAAACCTAGGCGTGAGTTATTTGACAACGCAAGTGCATAAGTCTGACACACATTTCAGTCAACCAACGTTGAGTCAACCTACGCTAAACCTAGGCGTGAGTCATTTGACAACTAAAGTGCATAAGACTGACACACTTGCTAGATAAAGAAAATGAGTGAAGTTACACACACTACCAGGTTAGTAGATATTTTTCCATACAAATGTAGGTTTTTTTGACGCACTTATCAAATAACACTGACGCAATTGACAAACTAGAACTATGTGGTTGTGAGTGAACAACCACAGAGCTGTTTCTAACATGTTTTTGATTGTCTATTGCATAGTACAAAAATAATTCAATGATTTTTTTTTTCAAAAATCTGTGACTTTCAAAAGCAATCTGTGACTTTAAAAGCATTTTTAATGATAATTAGGGTCTAAACTTAACACTTCTGGTAACACCATAAGTAAGGGTTACATGACCTTGACATACCAATTTTCATTGATAACACTTCCCTGTCTATATACCTACAATGTTTGAGATTAATCAGTCAAATGGTTCTTCAGTTATAAGACTGTAAACATGCATCATTAAATATTCAGGACGTCATAACGTGAATACAATATACTGCTAATTAATAATAATGCAACATATTTATCCTTTAAGGTTGCTTAATGCTAGGTGTCAACCCCATCGAATTTATAATTCATTAGATATGCTAATAAGGGTCTAAAATTAACACTTCCGGTAATACCGGAGGTAGGGGTGACATGACCTTGACATATCAATGTTCTATCTATAACGCTTCCCTGTCTATCCACCTACCAGGTTTGAGATCAATCGGCCAAATGGTTTTATAGTGATAGGAATGTAAAAAAATTCCTCATTAAATATTCATGACGTCATAACATGACAATAATTAAGGGCACAATAATAATAATGCAACATAATTATCTGTCGATATAGCTTTGTATTAATGTGAAGTTTCAACCCAATCAGAATAATAATTCATGAGATATGATATAGGGGTCTAAAATTACCACTTCCGGGAAAACTGGAAGTGAAGGTCACGTGACCTTGACATATTAATTTTTTTTTATTAATTTTTTTTATCTGTGTAAATATGTTTGTAGTTCTCCATTGAAAATGTATTTTTGTTTTCCTGGAAAATGCATTTTTTTTTAAAGAGGGGGTGAATTGTCACAGTAAAACCACCCTTCTCTTGTATATGTGACTATTTAATAGGTAGTGTGAATAATTCTGGTTTTTTTTAACCCTTGTATAAATATGCATGAGTGGATCAGAGCCCAAACCTAGCCAGCCGTGGTTGACTGATCAAGATAACAATAAGAACACATTCCACACACAATACCTCTAGGAGCATCTTCCATGTACCCACACGCACACAATACACATCCCTGGTATCTCCACTCTGGTAAGGTAGATATTGTGCATATTCATGAGCTTTGGTTTAAATAAGAATGGGGATGAAGTTAAGTTTGAATGAGTGTGAGGAAATGAGACGGTAATTTAGTGGAAGGTTGCTGGAATTTGAAGGGAAAGTGAGGTAGTTGTCTCCATGATTCTGAGCTGTGTACATGTACATGTATTTGCGCCATCACTCTGCTCTGCTGCAGTGATTTTTGATACTTTAGGGTAATTCAGGCTCTAAGATCTTTACATCCAAGCAATCTGGCTTTTGACAATCGCAGTGCAGCCAACATTTAAGATCTTCAGAGTGCTTTTCAAGCAAATTTGTGCTTGAATGTGTTTTTAACTTTGGCGTGAGGGAGACAAGTCAGCAACATCGACCAGCAACCGTAAGTTGAAGATTTAATTGTTTTCATGATTAATTAAAAGAAAAGAAGATATTGTATTCCCTTCATTATAGTTATTGTTGTGAGATTCACCAGGATTGAGGATTGAATCTAGAATTTTGAATTGTTTGAGATAAAGTTGATTGGCTATATATTATGAGGATTGTTGCATACCGGATGTATATATTAGAAGTTGATTTAATTGTGTTAATTTAAGAATTAAAAAAGTCTAAGTAACATGAGATCGAAGTATAGAGTAGTACAGTTGATATCATTTTAGGATTAGCTTTGAAGAACATTTGATTGGTGATTCGGCCTGTATTTTGTATAGTGACTCAAAATTATTGTGAGAGTTTATTAAAATTATAAATTTACAGACGGCCTAATCTGATCCTCTAACTGACGAGGCTAGACGCACGAAGGCGACGCCATAGGCACTGAAGTCAAGCCAGAGGGTTGAAGACAGCTTACAGCAGCAGCATTTCCAGTGTCTATAACCGTGGAGTGGGCGGCGAAAACTACCAGGAAGAAGTCAGTTGTTTTCATGCCTGCATTTATGTAAATGTCTTTTGATAGTAATGTATTAGTGTATTTCGAATTTGTAGTAACGTGAGGACGTGAAACGTCACCAAAAGTTGGATAAAATATTCAATTTAAATTTGTGACTTCGTTCATACAGACCCTGCGGGGAGTGGAGTTACAGAGAACTTAATAATTTGTTATTCAGTGAAGATTAAGGAGTTTGTCTTCATAAATTGTGGAGAAGTTTAATTTAATAGTGTGCAGAAGGTTGTGAATCTTGGGTAGATTCAACCGTTCGTAATAGTGTAATATTGTTTTGTGTTGGATATTTGACCAGTGTGATTGAATCCCGTATTCATTTGTACTTTGGATGTGATAGTCCAACACAGCTGTGATATTTTCTGTTTATATATTTGATTACAATTTACAAGTGGTGCATGTGAGAGTAATTAACTCAAGCTTGAGGTATTGTTGTAAGTAGGAGTGATTTTTAAATTAATACATTAATTCGGAGAACAGAATAATATATGGACATTGTTTTATTTACCATTGTCTTTGAACATTTTAAGAGGAAGGTTAACTGGATCTGACAATCTATAACACTGCCCTGTCTGTATAACTACCAAATTTAAGATCAATCAGTCAAATATTTCTATAGTTATAAGGCTGTATAAATATATGTCACGTGATCCCTGATGAAGTCACGATGACCAAAAGTTTCGGCATACATCTTCAGATGATTGTTAAAAACTATGCCAAGTTTAAAGTTGATCGGATTTAAATTAATTGCCGAAGTGGCTTGTAGAATAAATACGTGTACAAAACCTATAGGACAAGTGGAAAAAGAAACTAGATATGCTGATTGTCAACGGACAATGCAAGCGGCTTTTCCGCCTTTATATATTTTCAAAGGTAATGTTTTTTTTTTTACCATTATGCAAGTTTGAACCATATCAGCCTTCTGGCTCTCTGGATATTCCAGCATAAAATTAACATATTTGTGATGACGTCATCAAACCCATGATGACGTCTTCATGACATTTTGCACAGGACACCTTTTCTTGTAAGTTACTTTATATCTGTAAAGTTTCAATCTAATTTGACTTTCAGTAGTGCCAAAAAACTGCCAAGAAGATTAGCAAAAATTAAATTTTAAAAAATTCATAAAAATCAAAGGATGACGTCATCATGACGTCATTTCATATTTTTGGTACGGATGTCATACTGCACCTTTCCACTAAGTTTCAACATAATCAGAAACTGCCTAATGTATTTTTCAAAAAATCTCAGTTTTACACAAATTTGGCCCAAACAGGAATATTTAGTGCTAACACGTAACCTGCTGCAAAAAGAATTTCAAAAATATCTTGTTTGGCTCAAAAGTTACATGCAAATAAATGTTAAAATCGTAAAAATTGAATTATTCATAAAAATTCAAATGATGACGTCATGATAACGTCATTTAAATTTTCATCTACAACACATCCCAGTCTACCTATGTACCAAGTTAATACCCAATCGAACTTACCGTTCTGAAGATATAGGGCTTTGAAATATGCAACTTTGCAATGACGTAACATGACAAATGATTACGTCATCATGAAGTCACTCATCGGCATACATCTATGCGATACGGACTATGCCTATGCCAACTCCGCATTATGATTTGTTTTTATCAATAATACTCCCTGACTATGCATGAACATATTATTCGTCAAAGTTAGCCGGAAATCGGCTAAAACGGTCACTGTGGACAGGATTTGACCTCGGCAACAAGTTCGCTGCAGGCTGACTGACATACGATATGTACAACGTACGTGCATGTACATGTACATTGTGGACGTCCTGTGCATGTTTTAAAGCAGAGGTAACTGCTTTAATGTCAACCTGAAGTTTTAAGCGTGCGCAGGGCACGTCCGAGTTTGCTTATTGCCTCTAAGCTTTGAAATCTTTTAGACCTACCCTTCAATCGACAATTAAAGTAAAATCTAATATAACAACTGCCATGGTTGATTTTTCAGAAATTTTCAAAGGAAAAAGGGTCTTTTCATTATAAATTCCGGTCTGATGACGTCATACACCTAAAACTTCGCACACGTCCTAAGTGGGTCAAGGTCATCATATACACCAATATTTAGGCGATTCCGACAAACTTCGCCACAGACATCTAATTAAAATACATTTATGAAAATTTTCAACCTGTCGCTAGAGGGCGCTCGAAGATTGCATGACGTCATTGGTAGATGATTTGAAGAATACAATGTACTTTCAGCCAAGAGACTAACACCGTTGAAACCAAGTTCATATCTATTACCACTTTTAAATAATAGGCCACTTCCGTTTTTGGCCTTTTTCGACCGGAAGCAAGGGTCACGTGATTGCACGCACACTGAATGAAATAAAAAACTCACCCTACTCTACCACTTACCGGTGTGGCAGGTAATTCTGTCCCCCCTGGTAAATGTGTCCCCCCGGACACATTTACCGGCTCTTGACCCGGTAAATGTGTCCGGGGGGACACATTTACCTAGATAGATCTGTCCCCCTCCCTGGTAAATATGTCCCCCTGCCCAACGTTGAAAGTGTCCCCCTGGTAAATGTGTCCCCGTGCATGCGTGCGGTGATACGAGTCGTGTTCGTGAGCGCGCATCGCCGCAAACATGCTGCAAGATTTGTGGCAGCGTTTATCGCATGTGTAAAATGTGTATCCCGCTACACGAAGGAAATTCATCCAATGAGAAATTTCGTTACGCGCTACGGTGGGAACGCAGACCAATCCAAGTAGGCGTTATGTCAATGAGGCGTCCACCCGGCGTAGAATAGGGCTACTGTAGTGCACGACCTTGCTGTAATTTCACCGTACTCGAGTCCGAGTCGATCGAAACATAATTGTTCACATTTCACAAAGAGACAAAGTTAATTTGATTCATCTTTATGAAGGGCAGACTAAAAAGTAAAAAATGTATAGCTTGTATGAATTCATTAAAACAATATAGGGAATTACTTGCCTTCTGCGTTGGAAAACTAGGGGGAAAAAAACCTGAAGGGGGACAGAATTACCTGAAGGGGGACAGAATTAACGGGCCGGGGAGGACACTTTTACCTAGGTAATTCTGTCACCCCGGACACTTTTAACGGGGGACAGAATTACCGTCTACACCGGCAACAGAATGCCTCGGAAGCGTACGGTTGATTTCTTATGCATTTTTCAATATTAAAAAGTGTCACAATTTAATTGCCTATAAAAAAACACCGGATGACGTCATCATGACGTCATCATTACACAATGTTTTTTGAATTAGGGTCTTTGCTTGGACAAAAAGTGGTGTAAATGAATTACTGGCAAAGAGTCGAAAATGCCCTTTGAAAATCGACAATTTGTTTAAATTTCTGTGAACAAAGTCTATGGGAAAAATTAAATATTTAAAATTCTATAATAAATCGCGTGATGACGTCAGCATGACGTTATGATTCGGCATACATCTGCAGGTGATGTTCTAAGTATGTGCCAGGTTTGAAGGAAATCGGAATTGTTTTAAGGCCAAAAGTGTCGTGTAGAAAAACTTGTACAAAGTCTATGGGATTTTGTGCAAAAAAGAAGTGGAAGAAGAGGAAGAAAGAAAAACTAGAAATCTATGTCTGTTTGCAACAGAACATAGGGCTTTTCCGCATTATGATTTGTTTTTATCAGTTATAATTATGTCCCTGACTATGCATGAACATAAAATCTGTCAAAGTTAGCCGAAAATCGGCTAAAACGGTCACTGTGGACAGAATTTAACCTCGGCAACACGTGCGCCGCGGGCTGACTGACATACGATATGTACATGTGCATGTACGTGTACATTGTGGACGTCCTGTGCATGTTTTAAAGCAGAGGTGTTGTCAACCTGAAGTTTTAAGCGTGCGCAGGGCATGTCTGAGTTCGCTTATTGCCTCGAAGGTTTGAAATGTTTTAGACCTACCCGTAAATGGACAATTAAAGTAAAAACTAATATAAAAACTGCCATGGTTGATTTTTCAGGAATTTTCAAAGGAAAACGGGTATTTTCATTATAACTTCCGGTCTGATGACGTCATACGCCTACAACTTCGCACACGTCTTAAATGGGTCAAGGTTATTATATACACCAATATTTAGGCGATTCCGCACAGACATCTATTCAAAATACATTTTTAAATATTTTCAACCTGTCGCTAGAGGGCGCTCGAAGAATGCACGACGTCATCGGTAGATGATTTGAAGAAAACTATCAGCCAATAGACTAAAACCGTTAAAAGCAAGTTCATATCTATTACCACTTTTAAATAATAAGCCACTTCCGGTTTTGGCCTTTTTCGACCGGAAACAAGGGTCACGTGATTTCACGCACACTGAATAAAATAAAGAGCTCAACCTACTCTACCACTTGCCGGCAACAGAATGCTACGGACGCGTACGGTGTACTTCTTATGCATTTTTAAATATTAAACGTGTCACAATTTAATTGCCCATAAATAAACACCGGATGACGTCATCAGACGTCATCATTACACAATGTTGTTTGAATTAGGGTCTTTGCTTGGACAAAGATTTGTGTAAATGAATTACTGACAAAGAGTCAAAATGCCCTTTGAAAATCGACAATTTTTTTTAAATTTCTGTGTACAAAGTCTATGGGAAAAATTAAATATTCAAAAATCTGTAATAAATTAGTCTATGACGTCATCATGACTTCGCTCGTCCGCATACATATATGCTGTATGGACTATGCCTATGCAAATTTTGAATGATATGCAACAAAGTTTAATGGCAAAAGTGGCGTGTAGAATAAACGTGTACAAAGTCAATGGGCTTTTGGGGGAAAAAAAAAGGAAGAAGAAAGAAAAAAAATCTGAACAAAAAGAAAGGCTTTTTCCGCAACTATGCGGAAAAGCCAAAAACAGAACAAAAGGAAAGGCTTTTCCGCAAAAGTTGCGAAAAAGCCAAAAAAATGTGAACACAAAGAAAGTAAGGCTTTTTCGCAAATTGCGAAAAAGCCAAAAAAAGGAAAAAAAAAACTTTAACGAAAACAAAAGCTGTTCCCAATTGAAATTGGGAACAGCTAATAACACTGACGCACTCGCTTCTTGAACGATACTTCTTTACCACCAAGAAATCAAAATACACACAAGGGCGAGTCAGATGATCAACATATGATGCGTATTAACCTGATAGACACACCTCTTTCTGCTAAAATACACACTTTAAGCCTGCCACCGTTTTGTGTGTGTAATGTCTTGGTCAGACTTTAGATTACAGGCTTTTGTTACCACGATTCGTGTGAAGAAAGACTAACATTAATTAATTACGTAATTTTGCATTTTCTTGTATTTTTTGGAGTAGGATTTAACCCAGAACGGTGAATTATTAACTCACCTGATATTGTTGCAGAAATCTTGACGTCGTGCTCCCCAAGTGACTTTGACTGTGGTCATCACTCTGTCTGCATCCCTGACATTTGGAAATGTGACGGCCGAGTTGATTGCTTGTTAGTTGCAGAGGGTGACGAGCATAACTGTGGTAAATAATTCATTTGATATTGATCATGTCTTGAGCAAAATTTTATTAATGTTTGTCAAACATAAGAATATGTGTTATCTAGTTAGCTGGTTCTTGGTTAGCACTTAACTTGGTGGTATTTTGGTTAATGTATATTGTGTTATGAAAAGAAATTCTTATGTAGGCAAATTTAGTCAATCAATTGGAATTCTTTTAAATGACCTGTGTGTGAATATTTTGTCAAAAGCCTCTGTATTGAATAAAAGAATGCGATATGCCCCATTAATTTTCAAAATAATATATTCTAATAATTAAAAAATGTAAATATACCAACGGAGTCTTTCAAACTACTTAAAGACCTGTATTTCGATTTCTATAGATAACGATCGTGTTCTGTTCCTTGGGGCAATGGAAACAGCCGAGCTTGGGTCTACAGGCTATCCCTCCTCGTATCCATATAACATTGAGATTACATGGATCATCCACACCGAAGAAGACCGCAAGATTCGCGTCCGTTTCTCCGAATTCCAAACCGAGCATCTGACTGACTTTGTCCAGGCAGGAGACGGCAACAGGAGCACAGACAACGCCTTCTTCCGATGGAGTTGGCACAAGCTTCCGCCTGATCTACTGTCCAGTGGTTCGGTGATGTGGCTTACTTTCAAATCAGATGGCAGTAACAATGCACGCGGTTTTTTGTTGTCTGTTGACAGCGTGCCAGCTACAGGTATTGCAAGCATCTACCTGGCATTATTTCATGGCTCATTTCCACAATTCTATGCAGAAAGGTGCCTGTGCTGTTGTGCAAGGCGTTTTGTCACTCATTGCATCTCTCCACCCAACAAGTAAATCGGTACATGTGAGGGCAGAGATGGTTATTGTGATTGAATTAGCTCCCTTACGTCAAGGGAATGTACAACATTTGTTTTTGCTGCAATTTTAAGAAATTATTGGATTTGGAGGATGAGTATGTTATAGCAAATATTGTTACACTGACTTGTTTCACGTTTTGGGTTCGTAGATGCTGCAAAAACCTAGAAAACCAATCATGTTCTTTTAGTCTGGTTCCCTCACCCCACTTAAGATGAAACGGTGCAATTTATAGACTTTGGGGAATTATAAGGTCAGAGAATCAGTCTAGCTGGCTTGTACCTTTCACAGGTGGGTAATCATTTGCAAAGAAAATGCATATGAACTAAATATGAAAAAATAGGAGCACTTTTTGAAAAAAACAAAATTAGTTTTTTTCAACGCTGGTCGGCCGACTAGCATTGGAAAAATTCAGTTTTTCTTGAAAATGTCAGCACACCAAGAGCCACAACTTTACAGAATGATTTAGACAGTCATTCCCTAACAATCCAGTATACGGTATTTTGTGATAATTTGATCATTTTGTGTTTTGATGTTTGCAAAATTATTGTATCTTCCCTTTAAGTCCCAAGTACCAGAGACTGGATTATGAGTGAATGACTTGAGAATACTGTTTCAATTACGACTTTGTTTACAAGAACAGAATCAAGTTGAAATATTGATCAGGTTACTCCTGGACAACAATGTCATACTAATACCAATAATTTTAGAAGCAACATGTGAAAGAAAATCTCTCCACACGAGCAAGCCACATACAGGCTGCATCAAGCTATGTACTCCCAGGAAGCTCATATGGTATTTAGAATGTTCCATTGGCACAATGAGCAGGGGTAATTATGATGTAGCGTCTTGAGCACCACTCCGGGTGGATACATGCGCTTTGTAAATACGCACTATTATTATTATTCGATTGACTGATTTTTTTTTGTCTTCTCTGGTCGTACAGAGGAATTGACGTGTTCTCCTGACGAGTTTGACTGTGGGCATTCAGTCTGCATAAGTAATTCTTCGAAGTGTGACGCAGTAACTGATTGTTTGGATGGAAGTGATGAATTCGATTGTGACAGTAAGAACATAATTACCATGCTGTTAAGGAAAAATATTAATAGTTATCCCGCGAGCACGAGTGGAACACGGAATTATGTAGTGCGTCTGTGTCCCACATACCTCGAGGCCGAAGACCGAGTGGTATGTGGAACAAAGACGCACTACATTGTCCGTGTTCCACGAGTGCGAGCATGTTAACGAATTTATCTTCAAGCAAACTTGACGCACTCAAAAGATTTTCAGCGGTTATCCTATTACACGTGCGTGTAATGGCGTGCGCAACTTGGAATGGCGCAATACACAGAGTGCGGTATGAACCGTGGCCGTGCGGAATGATTATATGTAGCACGGTTTGTTGACATGGATCGACCAATCAGGATCGAGGATTCAAGTTTACTTGAAGGCAATACTGCATATCATTGTTACACAACTTACCAATTACATTTTTAACGCATTTTTGGGTCAACACAATTGTGCGAACAAAATATATGATAACAAAGATGAAAGTAAGAAAGTGTGAAAGTTTAATGAACTAGCCAGTTTGTTTGTCCATTTAATCTGGCACTTTGCTAATATGGTGTTTTGTGTGGTGGCTTTAAAGGGACATCGCGCATATAAATTTAATTTAATCTGGCACTTTGCTAATATGGTGTTTTGTATGGTGGCTTTAAAGGGACATCGCACATATAAATTGACGCAAATATTGACGCCAATATTCACGACATGGACCCAAGTCGAAAATATTGACGCCAATATTCACGACATGGCCTCCATGTCTCAAATATTGACGCCAATATTGACGCCAGTATATACGATAATTATGGTCTCCATGTCGCAAACATTGACGCCAATATTGACTCAAATATTCACGACAGGCCCAAGTTGTAAGCCCACTCATGCGTGACTTTTTTTCACAGCAACTTAGGTGTCGTGAATATTGGTGTCAATATTGGCGTCAATATTTGCGACTTGAAGACAATGTCCTGAATATTTGCGTCAATATTGGCGTCAATATTTGAGACTTGGAGACCATGTCGTGAATATTGGCGTCAATATTGGCGTCAATATTTGCGACTTGGGTCAATGTCGTGAATATTGGCGTCAATTTAGGGGTCAATATTTGTGACTTGGGTCCATGTCATTAATATTGGCGTAAATAGTTGCGACATGGAGGCAATGTCGTGAATATTGGCGTCAATATTGGCATCAATATTTGCAATTTGGATACCATGTCGTGAATATTGGCGTCAATATTGGCGTTAATATATGCGACTTGGGTCCATGTCGTGAATATCGGCGTCAATATTTGCATCAATATTTGCGACCTTGGTCCATGTCGTGAATATTGGCGTGAATATTGGCGTCAATATCTGCGACATGGATGCCATGTCGTGAATATTGGCGTCAATATTGGCGTCAATATCTGCGACGTGGAGGCCAAGTCGTGAATATTGGTGTCAATATTGGCGTCAATATTTGCGACTTGGAGACCATGTCGTGAACATTGGCGCCAATATTTGCAACTTGGGTCCATGCCCTCAATATTGGCATCAATATTGGCGCAAATATTTGCGACATGGAGGCCATGTCGTGAATATTGGCGTCAATATATGCGACTTGAAGACCATGTCATGAATATTGGCGTCAATATTGGCGTCAATATTTGCAATATGGGTCCATGTTGTGAATATTGGCGTCAATATTGGCGCATATATTTGCGACATGGAGGCCATGTCGTGAATATTGGCGTCAATATTAGCGTCAATATAGATATGTGCGATGTCCCTTTAAAGCCACCATGGTTTTGTCAGCAAACATAAGAATATATTAGGTTTTTTTCAGTGTAATCATAAGATTAACCAGGAATGCTTTGTGTGGATTTTTCATAATGCTGACCCAGTCAACACAGATAACTCTCATTTTCGAATTATGATCCAAACGCTGGAAATCGTAATATTTAAAGAACATTAAGTAGGAGGTATCGTAACGACTATCGTTTACTAAATATCATCAATCCATTTCTTTTCCCCATCAGGTTAATGTTGGTTGGTTCTAAACGGAAGGGGGGGGGGGGGAGGGTAAGGATCATTTTAAAATGAATTATCGGTTTCATTAGGTGTCACCACAGCGTGAGCATGGATTGCACAAGATATAACGAAAACTTGAAGGAATACAGTTTTTCTTTCTTTGTCTTCAGATCGCAATATATTTCTCGGTGCGAACGAAAACGCCCGGATTACTTCTCCGTTTTATCCAAGCTACCCGACAAACCTTAATACAACCTGGACCATACAGACAGAGGCGAATCGAAGGGTTCTAGTCACTTTCCACGATTTCTCAGGTTCTTCTCAGCGCGGCACATTCAAGGCAGGGGACAGCGGCGCTAACGACACGTTCTTTGTTTCCCACCGGTGGAGGTCTCCACCAAATCTACTCTCCGATAACCGGACGATGTGGCTTAGTTTGGAATCTGGCAAGAATTGGGTTCGGGGATTTGTCTTGACTGCTTCTAGTGTACCATCAACTTGTAAGCACCATTACTTTCTGTTTTTTATTGTGTGTTTGTGGATTTTCTGTATTCTTGAAGAGATGAAGCATACCTTTCTTGCAGAGTACCCTCAACATTTTAAATAAGTAACGGATCGAAACCGCACATTAGCAATACAGAGTTTGGAGAATATCACGTTAAAAGACAACTTTGTGTAATCCAGTTCGTTGGTGTGACGTCACTGCAGTTTAAACCACGTCTCCTGCACATATCCTCTATTGATGGTTTAAAATACATGCATAGGAAACTTCATTTTTAAAAGTACTTCTTTTACGTTCATAGTTGCTTATGTTACCATTTTACCATTGCAATTTTCACAGAACAACTTACCTTCCTAGGTCAACATTGAATCATAAACGGTTTTATAAACGTAAAGGGTAGGTGAAGGGGGTTGAAGAAAACTTTTCTTTAATGTACAGTTTTACCAGTTTAATACATAATAATTGTTATGGTTATTATCTTAATTGTTCATTTTAACGAACCTGATAACATACATTATCATGTTCATTTTACTATTTTATCATTTTAATGGCTGTTTTTTCTCTCACTTTTTTAATGTTTTGAGCTGATATTTTGTATCCTGTATAGAGATTTTTAAATAAATAATTAAAAAAATAAAACATTAACTAGCATTGGAACAACTGAAATTGGAAGTTAAGGCAACTTAATCTAATGGGCGTTATTAATCAGTGGTGGGCGAGCTTGTAAAACTAACGAAGTCACTAACGAACCGGATAATTTCACCAAATGTAACGGAAAATAAATATCTGATGCGGCTCGTCCAGTTGTTGAATAACCCTATAAACCTAGCTTAAGGAGGATGGAATTTAACCGACTACTTTTGCCGAATAGAACACAGATTTGTAAAAATGAAACTGAAATAAACAAATCAGGATTCGTCACTTCGTTAAGTTCGTCAAACAAAACCACATAGTATTATACATTATGTACTTATTGTAAATAACAAAGTGTGCAGAGAACATAATACAATCTTGAGAAATCAAAAAATTCCCCAATTGCAGTTTTAACAAGAACCGTTTCAAAAATACTGGAAGCCCCCGGAGTGATTTGATTAAGTAGACTTTGATTTGAAAAAGAATTTTTTTCCAAGAAATGTACCAAATTTTGTTTAATAACGAATTAAGAACAATGTTAGAGGTAGGGCTTAGCTCTTGCTATCCAACCTCAAATTGCAGTATACCACAGAACTACAACACTGTTGAGGACACCATTTCAAGCTTCAAACTGTTGCCGTATTGACACTTTCAACATAATTATTTGAATGTCCGCTTATTTTATTGCAGGACATCAAATTAAAGATGTTTGCCCAAGGATGTTTGTATTTTACGAAACTCTTCTGCAACCTCTGGAAAAAAGGCTTTCATTTTGTGCACAATTGAACCCGCCCTGCGAGGCCGAGTTATTGTTGGGCACCAATAATTCGAATTGTGTAAAGTTATTAAATGCAATGTTTTTCCTTTGATGATTCATTCAAAAGCGCGCTTTTTGGGGGGGGGGGGGGGTAGGAAAAATCAATTATAAACACAAATCCTTCTTCGGGGTGAAATTCGAAATCAAATGGGGTTTGCATATGTTAAAATGACTAATACATGTAATCAATATCTTGATGTCGCATGCATTCCTGTATATCGACCCAAGTTTTAACTGTTTTTTACATCAGAAATAAGCAACAATTCTTCATTGTACCTATAACAGTGTCCATTTTATGTGCATTTTTCTTAAAATTTAGACACCATACCATGTTCGTGGCGCAACTTTGATTGCGGTCACTCTGTCTGCATTGATGGGAGTTGGCGATGTGACGGTGAACTGGACTGTTTTGACGACAATGATGAAGAAAATTGCGGTAGGCCTATGTTTGGTAGAAATTATGTGGGTGCTGTTTTTAATTTAAAAGGTAATTAAAATTTAGATCAATGTAGTTAACAGGGTTAAAGTAAACTAAAACCCCCCAAAACAAAAGAGAAGGAATGTTTCCGTTTCCCTTGGATGAGATGCTTGTCCAGCGCAGGCTACTCCCCAGCTAACGCTGTTACCAACTCCTTGGTTGTAAGAGGCAAGTGGGGGTTAAGTGGCTCGTCCAAGGACACAATATATGGCCAATAGCGTGCTTCTATCCCCCTGATAATGATGTGCAAACCCGACCCGAAACCGACCCGACCCGAAACCGACTTCGGGTCGGGTCGGGTCGGTTTGTCCATCATTTCAGTTGGGTCGGGTCGGTTTCGGTTTTGCATTTTCATTTTCGGGTCGGGTCGGGTCGGTTTAGCCATCTTTTGAAAAACCGAAATAAACCGAAATAAACCGAAACAGTTGAGAAAGTCAGGTGATGCAATTTAATTGACAGTAACTGTGACCGCAGCCCATTGTGTGATTTGGCCGCCGAAGGCACTATCAAGTTCCCACGGAATTCTCCAGTCGGATTGGACTGACAGTAAAATAGATACATTGTAACAGTTTTTGATGATACCTTGCGTTTGTTCAATAAGAGCAGTTACTCTCGATCAACCAACTGAGTATGACAGAGAGAGACGTTGGTTTTGCAAAAAAAATCATGCCAGGTGGGTAACATTTTTATGCGTAAGGGCAGGCAAAAAAAGTAATTACTTTGTCCTACCTTATTTTTAGTCGTGTCGGGTCGGGTCGGGTTTGTTTGAGGGAGTGAAGATCGGTTTCGGTTCGGATTCAGTTTATGTCTCTATGTTTCGGTTCGGTTTGGCCTGGTCAACCCGAGCCGATGCACATCATTAGCCCGGACCCTCTGATCGTGAGTCACGAACCCCGACCACTAAGCACAGGCGTAGATCCGGGGGGGGGGGGAGTTCAAAAACCCCGCCAGCTGTGTCTATTTTTTTCATAGAAAATCTCCAAAATTACGGACAGAGCCACCATTGTTAAGGGGTACTTGTACACTATATTCTGTAAACAATCGTCCGATTTGAACAGCGCCCCCATTGAAAGTAAGGTACGAGCCCCTCTATTTTCCAATTTAGGTCTTCTTGTGTTTCATCCATGAATAAAACTTTTTTTCGAAAATTGATTTTGCTGGTTACATTATGTTTCCTCAGATGGTCATTTCTGCCTCACACTACGACCTTCATAGTTGTCTTTTTTTCTCCATAGATAGCTGTGTCGGTCGATGCTTTTTAGACGGTCCTCGGTTCGGAGATTGTTGGTGCGACGCTGCTTGCGAATTGACTGGAGACTGTTGTTCAGACTACATTGAACATTGCCAGGGGGCACATATGCCAACTACTACTGCACAACCAGGTCAGAGGCAATTGTATCGGAGACACTCAGCATTTGAATTACACAATCAGTACAGATATTGATAAATAATTACATATGTACGCAAATATGAATGCAAAAGTGTGAACAATACAACTTCGCACTTGTTTAACGTTAAATCCGGCCAAGAAAACGGTTGAGGGTTTCATGGGGTTGAAAAATGCCGAATGGAAGTGTCAACCACGTCCGCATAGAGTGCGTTGATTTACATAGAAATTGATATAAATACATAGATTTGGGGAAGTTTTGAAACGATTTCTTCCAGACTTGAAGGTCAGCTTTACCAGTAACTAGTAATGACATTTCGGTATCGATGACGGCGATTTTTTTCACTGACATGAAGTTAGAATTTCTTGTTCCGTTATTGTTTAACATTACAATTATGCTGAGCATAACTTTTGAGAAACACAACGTTCAAAATGCCATGTTTTTGGGGGTGCATGAATTTCACTGCTCCGTTATAGCATCTAAGTACGTAATCGGATTAGCTTTGCTCAACAACGGCAGACGCTTTGCATTAGCAACCATAGGGCTATACTAGCCAAGCACCTGGTTAATTAGCAAACCCACTGTGCTGTCTGTCATACAGACCACTTGTGCGGGGTGCATGTGGACGTGGTTGGGAACCAATCAACAAGGCCTTCCATCCAATTTACACTTCAGCCACTTTTTTGTTTGGTATAACCACGTATGAAACACTTCTCACTACTTTGAGGCCTGTACTTTGAACCATTTTTTTTGCCCATACTTCTTTGTGTAACAGTTACAGTATAGAGTAACTAAATACATGGTTTGTTAATATTGTCTTGTGTTTCATACATCCTGTAGCTGTCGATGAATGTAACCCGGATGCACCGTTGCACAACTGCGATGACAATGCAATCTGCAATGATACCTTCGAGGGTTTCTCATGCACCTGTAGACCAGGGTATGCAGGAAACGGCGTGTATTGCACGGGTAACGTAAAACACACATAGTTTGTTATCCCAATTGCATGGTTTCATTTTGAATGGAACACAATGCATTATAATTGTTAACAGTACTTGCAGTCTGAAGATGGGATGGGAGATAACAACCTCCAGAAACATGTTGTCATGCAGGCATTGATAATAACAGTCACTGATAACATCAGATAATAAATCAATGTTCTTGTACAGAAATGAGATCAATTCATTCACCTCCAACCGACTATAGTTTAAATTGTAGAGGGTAGAAATCTAACCTTTCAAAAATCGTAAAAATTTGCACAGTACAATGTACGTTCAAAACACTGCAGACATTGTTACTTCTTTTAGTTATCTAAGTTTAACCCTAAAGGGGCCGGGTTATTTTGACCATCTCTCAGCCGGGGGAGGGGGGGGGGGGCGGATTGCGCCCACCCCAAGATCTCGGCCATCGAGTGACGAACAATTTTGACACTCGGTACATACATAGAGCAACTCTTCATAAACATACCAAAGAGGAAATTTCATGACCAAAGGTCAAAGGATTTTGGAATGATGGCTAATTAATTATTCATATGTATGAATAGCAATTCTGGTCCGTGTACACGACGTATATGGGAAAATTCAGTTTTCACGGCGCCTAGCGCCGGAAAAAGTTTTCGCTGCGCGACAACCCCTGTTCCGATTTTTATGTTTTTGGTGTCAAAAGATGCGCAAGGCTCAAAGCTAAAAAGTCATAAGAGCTCAGGTTGCGAAACATTTTTTTAAAGGCTATCGCGGAAAAAGTCTAGGGAGGCGGATTCCGCCCCGGCCCTTTTTTTGGTTAAACTATATGTTATCTTTTAAAACTGTTATGAACTACCAACTAACGGAATTCACCGAAAGTTAGAATCTGAAAAAACCCCAGTCCCCTAGAGCGACAAATGTTTCCAATCTAGCTGGATTTTCGTCAAATGCAATGATGATACAATTTTCAGTGATTTTCTATTTGTACGGTCATTTCCAGATGTGGAACCGCCCAGCATCACTTGCCCTGCCGACTTCACAGTCTACACGGACTGCAGGAAGAGCTACTCAACGGTTTCCTTGCCAGACGTCCAGTCTGCATCCGACAACTCCGGCCAGTATACCATCAGCATAAACATTGGCGGCTCGATGTACGAGGTTGGCGACACCACGACTCTCAGTCTGGGAGCATCTCCTCACATGGTCCGCTACACCGCTACTGACAATTCCAACACTGCAGACTGTGATACAAACGTGACGGTGGCAGAAGTTTCCGGTAGGTGCAGCTTGACGTGTGCGATAATTTATATTTAGTAACGGTTGGTATAGCGGTAGGGCACAGGATTCATGATCGTGAGATTGTTGGTTCGAGCCTCGCCGTGGCCATGCGTGTTGTGCCCTTATGTAAGGCACTTTTAATACCTAAATTACTCCTCTCAACCCAGGTGTTAAATGGGTACCGGCATTATTCACTGCTGGGTAGGTAACAGACTCGCTGTGGAGGAGGTGTGGCGATTCCCCAGTAGCATTTCATGGACTCGAGTCTGGCCCAATCGCTTCGTAAGAGAGATGGGCACTCCGTTCCTGTGAACACAGGTTCTTCGCCTTTAAAAAAATAAAGAACCCCAATGTATGCAATGAGTAAAAAGGCCCGAGAGCAGTGCTACAGTTACCTCATCATAAGGGCTTGTAAGAAAAGTGCGTTAACCCAGGAAATGCCTATTCAATGAATAGAGACCTGAAAACGAGACCTGAAAAGCAAGTAGCAACATTGGTAATTATACCGAAAAAACTTGTCAATATAATGGGCAAAACCTAGCTCCAAGTAAAGTTAGAGTTTGTTCCAGGTACTCTGGGAAAATCTTACACATGTCGCCATCAAATATTACATTACATTAAAAGAGTGTACATGGATATCATTACAACAGATGGAACATTCTGTGAAGAAACCGGATCCCCACCAAACTGCATCTGTAAGTCAAACGAAGGGCTCGACTGCACTTGTTTCTACAAAAACTGTGGTCATGACTGTTCTCGTAAGTAAACAAACAAAATTTGAAATTCATAAAACCAATAAGATGAATATTATACAAAATATGCAGGAAAGATCACACATACAAAAATAGTTTTGTGGAGAGCTCGTCAAGTCAGGGTGCTCCACTGCGAAAGTCTTGGAGAACATTTGTGTGTGTGTGTGTCAAATAACGTCCGTACTGTCATGGTAGTACAGTGCTTCTGAACTTGAAACGTGAAGTTAGCATAAAATAAAGCATAATACTTTAAAAGGGACACGTGAACGTGACTATAATATGACATTTAGTGTAATACATAGGCCTAGGTCATATTTAATTAATATGATTTTCATTGTGGAAGCTATATGTCACATATCCTTCCCCCAAATTATTTGTCCGCACTGCCATTATGTACTGTATATGTTATGTAAACAGAATCCGCTGAAGGAGTGGAATGTACAGGACCAGGCAAACCATATCCAAAGTGCACAGATGTTGATCTATGCGATCCTGGTTACTCAGGACCACGCTGTGATAGCGGTAAGTTTATTTCGTCCAAGGGTACAATGAGTTACATGCAATCAACCTCAATTAAGACAATCCTTGCCTGCAGTCTTACATTTCTTCCACTTCCATTTCATGCATTGGCTGGTACAAGAAGTGGGCTATGCCAAAAATGATGACGTCACTAAAATATTTATCTGTAACACATCCTTGTCTATTTGCATACCAAGTTTCAAACCAATCGAACTGAGACTTCCGAAGTTATAGTGATTCGAAAAATACACACTAAATATGACGTGACATACGATGTCGTTATCGTAGCGAAAATCCTTGGGGTCCATTTTCGGGTAGTGGTCAAAAGTCTATCATACATATGAAAGTGCTATAGAGCACAGTTTGAAGAAAAACGTGTACAAAGCATGTGGAGAAAATATGCGCATTTAATGTGAAGTAACAAGACACCTGATGACGTCATCGTGACGAACATATTCAGCATACATCTTCAGGTAGTGGTCTAAGTAGTACCAAATCTGCAGTTGATCAGATTGAGGAAAGTGCCAAAATTTATGTGAAGAAGAAAGAGGTGTACAAAACCTTTTAAGAGTCGGAAAAAAAGGAAACACAATTTTAACGAAAACAAGAGCTGTTTCGGCTGAAATGCCCAAACAGCTAAAAAAAAAAGTCAGACCACATTCGTGTTAACACTGCGGTCAAATTCCACAAACCGACCAAAAAATGTGGTAAATTGTAGATACAGATGGCATATCAATCACATCCGGTCAAAGCATGGCCATATCAAATTCACCAGCAAATTTGTAGCTGTTAAAAGCAGTCATTAATCGAGTTTGACTGTTGTGATGGCGTAGATAAACTTGTCAGCCAGAGAGGAACGTTCATCAGTTTGTCGATGTTTATTCTTCAGACAGTAACACTCTGCAGTGTCCAGAAGTTGACAACCGCTGTATTTCTGACAGACTGTCGTCCGTAGAGATTAGTTGGACGCTTGGCCCCCCGGGTTCTAGCTCCGACGTAACTTGCACAGATTCCTTTGATGGAGCCACTGTGGAGACTACTGGGGGTGTGTTTGGTGTTGGCATGCACCACGTAGTCTGCTCCTCGGCAACTAATGCCTTCCCACACTGCCTAATTTCTTTCAGTGTTTCATGTAAGTATTATGTTTTGTTTTTAAATAGAGCTCATCTGCAAACAATACTGGAGATACCATGTGATGTATGTTTCACCATCATTAATAAGGAGAGGGTAGTTCTCCTTTTTTAACCCAAATACAGCGGTACTACGATAAGGATGTAAAAGCCATCTCAAATTTCTTGTGGAAAGTGTGCATCATATTATTCTTCATCAACTTGTAATCATCAGTATTTTTTGTTAACATCATCAAATCACCGACATGATGCATTATCTTTTCAATCAGCGTGCACACCTTTGTCATTATGATCATCATCATTGCCATCATCATTGTGGTCGGAGGTAGGATGGAATACAGTCTACTAACATTTCTATGCTTTATATTGTCCAAGCCACGTGGTAGCCATGCCCGACTTCATCTTTGCTTAGATCCTAGTATGTACCAAGGTACATCCACCAGAGGGGGTTTCACTTGGGTGACCCTAGTCAATGCGTTAAAATTGGCGGGGAAGACGTAATGTACTGGTGCACATTAACATAGGTTTGTATACAATTGCGCTGTTTGCATAGGAATTGCCTGGATAACCCCTGAGACAAAAATGGAACAGTGGAATGAAATTACCAGGCAAGTCGGTGGTTGTAATGGTTGTTTTGAGGTCGTAAGGATACCAGAGGTGCATGGTGTGGGTTTGAGGGCCAGGTGGCTCAAATTACATAGTGGATACAAAGATGAGTTGCTCCGGTATGTTTCAAACATCATTTTGTGATGGTTTACATTCCAAACGTTGAAACAAATGCACAAGTCTGAAAAAGGGTAAAAGGAAGGTTTGGAGATGTTTATTAGAAGAGCGGTGTTATTGTTGTGCAGCTAAGTTAAATTGTTCTTGCCTTACAGACTTCCCCTCTCTGACAGTACCTAAAGTCGGTGGGCAGTGCACGGATCCAGGCATGAACACATCTACAGTGACATGGACCGAGGTTCATGCCACGGACGCCGGTGAAGTCACCATCGATTGCACAGATTCTGGTGATGGCGTCGGTGTCGGTGTTGCCGGGGGTGTATTTGGAGTCGGGCCGCATATCATCACATGCCGTGCTGTCAATGATGTTGGGTGTTCAAGGTCAAAGCTCTTCACGTTCAACGTCGTTGGTAAGACAGTGTTCTCCCCGAGGTTTTTTGGGATGGCCAGGCAGCCTGCTAAATGTCTATACCACCATGCTAAAGGTCTGCTTCCCGGCTGATATTTTCAATATGTTTTTTTTAAACATACTCTACATTACGTTTTCACAATTGAACAACAAAGACTAATGACTCTTTGGATTCTTAATTGTTAACTAAGGACAAACTATACGATTTTAAATACATCAAATACCAACAGTGTATGTATAGGCAAGTGATGTCTTGAGAGAATACCCTCTAGCCCTCTTTACAGTTAATCAGGACATTTATCTGCTATGCTGCTCTGCTAAAGTTTCACTTCCTAGCAAACACTGAGAATAAATACACTTAATGAAAAGGCAAGTTTTACTCACACTCAAATAAAAGTAGATATAGAATGTGTGAGCGTGTGCGTGTACAAACACTGCCTAGTGGGGGTACCGGAACAATGGGAGGTACCCCACAAGGAATACCCACCGACTTGCGGGGTACCGTTTTGGTACCCCACAAGTTTTTCACGAAATCTCAAAATCTAGGAATTTCCAAGGTGGGTTGATAAGTCGCAAATGGAAGAGTTTTAGAAAAGGGATATTAAGTCCGAATTTCAGCCCAGGAAATTAACTATGGTTAAAATAAGAGCATTTTTACGTGAGTGTCCGACGTTGCAAAGTTTTAGTACACGAGAACAAAGGAAGTACCCCACTTCTATGCCTATGTAAGCGTGTGTGTGGTTGTGGGGGGGGGGGGACGTCTTTATGGTCCGACGTCATTGGTCGACTTCCCATTGGTCCGACGTTCCAGTGGTTCGACGTCCCATTGGTCTGACGTCCCATTGGTCTGACGTCCCATTGGTCAGACGTCTCATTGGTCAGACTTCCCATAATCCTATGGGGCGTCGGACCAATGTGACTTCGGACCAATGGGACGTCGGACCAATGGGACGTCGGTCCAATGTGACTTCGGACCAATGGGACGTCGGACCAATGGGACGTCGGCCCAATGTGACTTCGGACCAATAGTACTTCGGACTATCGAGACGTAGCCGTGTATGTGCCGCAGCTTCAAGTTTAATGCAAGCAATTTTACCGGAATACCAAAACAGCAGGGCAAGCCGGAAGCATAAGACGGTACTCATGACTACCGTGAATCGTTAAAGAGTAGGCCTACAACAGGTATTCAGAAGCTTAGCGGAATACCAAAAAAGTAGGGCAAACCGGAACCAAAAGGCGGTACCCATGACCAACATTATAACTCAACTGATTGTTACCAATGACTTCTTTTCACAAAAAAACATCAACGAAGAACATATCTATACGCAAATAAAACAATTCAGTAAAACCATAGACCGTAATGGTGAACAAATTCCTGAATATTAAAATACAATCAATTGGTAGTTTATTATTTGCAAGTTTTCGGGTTTTTTTTATAGAGGGCAATCTCGTCCCATTTGGAGAAGAAATCGGAGACTCCCTGTTGTTAAAGGAACCACAGAGGGTAAGTTTTTGCGACGCATGTTTAAAAAAGCCTACGCAAAATTATCCTGCCATTAACCTGGAAAAATAAAAACACGAAAGTAAAAGAAGATAAAATGCTGTCAGTTTTTCACGTTTAAATGTGTTAGATTTGTTTTAAAAGTATTATTTTGGCTGAGTATTATGCGATTCATGCAGAAAATAACATGCAATGGCACATGTCAGTTCATAAGAATGTTATCCAACCATCTCAGATGAGATCAAGTCAATCACTGGTCAACAGAAAGTCAGTCAGGTCACAGCTAGATAATAAGCAGAGGAATTTCTTTATCACATTTCACAAACTCGATGACAGCTCAACCATACATATTAATTATTTTTTGTACATATTGGGGCCTAACCACCTGCGTGCACATCAACGTGGCTTAATTGTGATTTGGCACCTGTTATTTGTGTATTACGCTTGCAGCCACACTTAGCAAAGGATCTGATATCACCTACCATCTATCCACCAAACTTCTTTCCCTTCGGCAGCAAGCTTTATGAAAAGATATACGTAAGTATTGGCAGCCCCTTGGCAATCGTGTTTTGCTCGCTAACTGTTTACCTAAATATTTGATGTAATATCTAATGTAATCTCATTTAAACCTTAATTGCGGGTTTCCAAGCTTTGTCGTCTTGCGAACTCTTTCAGTTTCAGTGTAGAAATTTCAAGAAAATGTTCTTTTAAGATTTCATACGAGTCAAAATTCCATGTGACACAAGAAAAGTGTTCAAGACCACCCAGCAGGTCTTTATTATCCGTTTAGGACCGGCCACGTGATGGGCTCTCGACCAATAGGAATGGGTAAACTGTATAAGGTATTTGTGAATAACTCTTTAATCTTTTAAGAAAGACTTTCTACTTGGTGGGCCCTTGAAAGTCATTTGTTTTAATGCTGACCATGAACAAGGACCTTTTTGTCCCCTTAAACCTTATTTTCAATTTTTTGGTCTATTTATAGGGGCATTTTGTTGCCTTTTGGGTTTTTGTGCTAATGATATTTGAATATTCATGAGTGAAAGTGTGATGTCATTTCAAGCAGAAACCTCAATGTAACATCTATTTTAGCACAAACATATACTAGAATTTTGAATATTTTGCAGTCGTAAATGTTCTTCTCTTTGACGTTTAGTTGTTGTTTCAGTGCATAACCGTGGACCAGAGACAAAATGTTTCTAATGACTAAATGTGGATTCACAATTTGAACAGAAAATCCCTAAACTGATCTATGTCTTCCTGAATTGCCATCTCAGCAACGAAATCTCATGACATTAGCCCTTTAACACTTCTTCTCATTTTTGTGCATCAATGTGATTCAATTCATCCTCTCTTTTTGTAGTTTACCGACAATGGTGTGATTGTCCTGTCCAACGACCAAAGCCTTGATAAACGAGCGTTCCCCAGTCCGCGGGGTAAAACTTTCCTCGGTGACAGGACGATGATAGCGCCGTTTTGGGCGGATGTCAAAGCTAACGCCTTCACTGCCACAGATAATGTGTTTTGGCAGGTACGTCTCCCACTATCGATGGGAATATTAGCTAAAGTGGTTTGTTAAATGGTTTAGTAAATAACGGAAGTTTTTAAGGGAGCTGTATTTAAAAATCACCGCACTCTTAAATTGGGAGATTGCCTGAAAGTCATGCTTAATAAATTGCGTACTGTTTGAGTTTCAAAACTCTGGGTAAAAAGAAATCCACGTGATATTTGACATTAGCAAAGACAAAATTGAAAAGCCAGTTTGAACTCATCTGATCTTGGAGACATTTTGTTTGCCTCGCCTAGATGCAAATAACCCCTTAAACTATTCATCAGGTACCAATGTCTATTTTTGCTTGTTGTTGGTCAGGTGCACGATCAGTATGATCCAAATGTCAACCAGAACATGCTGGATGTTGCTAGTCTCATAGTTTCAGCCTACTACAGTGGTTTTTCAGCAAACTGGGCTCTGTCTATTACCTGGAGAAATGTAAAGGCCATATCACCCTTAGAAGTAAGTCTTCCAACATATAAGACGTTTTATTTTGGGATAGTGTTTTAAAGGCAAAGACGTCATCGCCGTCAGGATCATCAGCATCCAGTTGCAGGATGAAGTTCTTGACCACAATAACTTCGATGGAATCCACAAGGGTTATGTTCGATGGGAAATTCTGTTTTGGTTATAATAAGACTAACATTTAATGAGTGCGATGTATGTTTTTTGTTCGATAGGACACAAATACCTTCCAAGCTTTGCTTGTGACTGACGGGGTCCGCGCTTTCGTCGTTTTCAATTACGATCCCTGCGGCATGAACTGGGATACCAGTTTTTTGCCCAACAAAAACGTCATCCAGGGCTACACCTCCGGAGTCTTTGGCGAAACTGTGTATGTAGACATACCCGAAGAATCACAGTTTCGTCCCGGTGGCATAGTGGGCAACACAGGGAAGGCAGGACGCTGGGTCTACCAACTCGACAGCCTCCCAGACGGTTTTGTCAATCCACGTTTGTCCTGCCACAATTGGTACCACCGCCAGGAACCGTACCCACTGTTTGCCATCCACTATCCTCCGCTCGCAGACACGTGCCCATGCAGTCTGTGGAACGCCAGATTTGATTGGAGATACACCGAGGCCTCGCAATCAGTTGTCTTGCCAGATGATGGAAATTCATATCGTAAGTTGCCATTCTTTTATTTCATCTTATTTGTGAAGTCATGTTGGAAGAAAGCGAGAATTGTGTTGCTCAAATGGAAGAAACAACTGTAGAGAAGAAACATCTGAAGAGTTTGTACTGCTCTTAGCCATAGTGTGAACCTAAGACAGGCGCCACATAAAAAAAATCTCATCTGAGTGACATTTCACTGTGCATTCATCAAGTGGCGTTTGCATTTGAATGACAAGTGCTAAAACATTTTGATTTTGAGGACTAATCATTTGTACCCAGACATGCATTTGCCCAATAATTATACAGAAACCGTACGTTTTTACGGGTAAATTTGTGTGAAGATAAAAACGGTCCTTCAGTGCCGCTTCCTGGCTTGTTCTGCTTCCATATCTTTATTGGATGTGCACAGGAGAAAAGGACGTTATTTAAAATCCAGGTTCTTGAATCCTACATGTATATTTACTCTACCAGTCTATGCAGCTACTTTCGACTTGGGACGGGCTACAGTCGGTTAGGCGATTTGACCTGGGGACTCTCTCCCTCCCGCTGCCGTCAAGTTGCTGTCGGTACTTCATTTCTTTCCACTGACTCCAAACGTTTGACAGCAAGATTGAATACGTGGATCATTTTTGAGATATCACCTGTTGCGGTCCTCATTTCGTGTTAAATGCGTACATTAATATTTAAAGTCGCAGAAGTTTAATCTTTTAAAAGTGCTGAATTAATGAAATTTTTCTTTTGTAAAACCACACTTGTTCTACAGCCGCTGTTTGCTACGTCAGGCTTTTCCAGGTTTCTTGGATTCCTGGTCCACTGTGCTGCTATAATCTTGTCGGTCGAGATCTTGTGTACGACGTCCGAAGTGCAAGGGTCGCGTCTGTCTTTGAGAGGTATCCGCTTGGGCCTATATTCTACACGGCCGACTCTTTCGACTTATGGAAAAGTAAGTGCTTGAAAAGATTTGTAGTTCCCAGAGATTTTAACGGTACATTTTACATGATTTTGTACATTCAATGAGTGATCATCAATGCTACACTAAAAGTCTGGGTTAAATTTAATATAGGCCTATATGTAATTACTCCGTCATTTTCTTTCATAAAAAAATATATCATACTCCACGAGTTCCCAAGTGAGACATTGCAAAAAGACCCTTTAACCCTGGTTGAACTTTTGACCCAAAATTTCTGAGTCAAAGATCAGACCCAGGACAATTCCTGAGGGATTTTTTGTCACGTTGCATCTCACCGCATTGCATCGCATCGCATCGCATCGCATCGCATTCCATCGCATCGCATTGCATCGCATTGCATCGCATTGTCTTGCATTGAATTGCATCGCATTGCATTGCATTGCCTTGCATTGCCTTGCATTGCATTGCATTGCATAGCATTGCATTGCATTGCATTGCATTGCATTCCATTGCATTCCATCGCATTGCATTGCATTGCATTGCATCGCATTGCATCGCATTGCATCGCATTGCATCGCATTGCATCGCAATGCATCGCATTGCATCGCATCGCATCGCATTGCATTGCATTGCATTCCATTGCATTGCATTCCATTGCATTGCATTGCATTGCATTCCATTGCATTCCATTGCATTCCATTGCATTCCATTGCATTCCATTGCATTGCATTGCATTGCATTGCATTTCTTTCCATTGCATTCCATTCCATTCCTTTGCAAGTGTAGCTGCCGCTATTACAAGGCCATCAATCACCCAGTCTTGAAACTGGAAAACACGTGGTCATCATCCTTTTTAGCTTTATATATATGTAGCCACAGGCTGCTGATTTGTGTGAGTTTGTTTCTGCATTCAATATGGGACGTTGAACAATAGAGTACAATCCCGAATTCCCGAGAGGTCCCCAATTTGGATTCGTGTAAAAAACATATGGGAGTACAAACAAAAGATGGACAATATGGAGTCCCCACCCCACAAACTTTTAGCCTGTATTGTTTTAATCCAACTGCTATAATAAAGGTCTTGAAAAAATAGGCGTTTTTAACCTTTTTAATTATTATTTTACAGGTGAAGAAGTTCTTCCACGTTATTATTGTTGTCAGAAGTCTACTCTTTGCCACCTGTACAGAACATGGCGACCTCTAATGACTTGCGGGTGGTACAGGCCCCCGGCTTGGAGTGAGTTATGAACTTAAAGGCTTTTTTTATGAAAGTCAAAAGCATTCGCATGGATATGATTCTTCCAAAATGCCCTTCAAACTGTTTGTTTAAATGTCACTTGTGTTCGATAAGCATGAAGGTTCAATTTCAGTGGCTTAGCCTAGTCTCTAGCTACGGCGAGATCAAGCGTATACAACATTATCCTGTTTTTTTAATAGGTTAAATAATGAAAATTTTCGATCTCAGATAGAATGGAATCTGGGGCGTAATATAAAACATATTAAAATGTAACTGGCAATAGAAAAATAGCTAGGAAGAGTCACATTCCTGCAATGAAAGCGAATTATTTCCAGAAAACTGCAAATGTTAGTTCTTTCTTTTTATAAAACATACATGTACATCAGTGACGGGCAAAACCTTCTTCTGATGCAGTTTCCTGCATAAAAGTTATTGGTTGTATAGCACTGGCTGCTGAAAGCAGATTTGAGCTGACCAGCGGACCTTGAGCGAGTAATTAAAGTTCCCATCATTAAGTTGTGAATTGCAGTGATTAGACTACTTTGGTGAAGACCAAACACAAAATTGTATTTAATTTGTGAAGTTCTCATTCTGTTTTAAATAGTGTGGGGCTGGGGAGACCCCCATGTCGTAACTCTTGATGAACTGGAGTACTCCTTCAATGGTCTGGGTGAATACACACTTTCACTCATCGAAGATGACGATGGACAACGAGTCTTTGAACTGCAAGGTCGCACACGACAGGCCGTGGATACGGAGACAGGGGAACTTAGTAAGGCCACTGTCTACTCTGGTTTCGCTGCGGTGTACACAGGAGAAGCAAAGGTCTTGTTGTAAACACAGATTAAGTATTTTAAAAAATTACCTTTTCAAAAATGCTTTGACTTGACTCCACAATTTGTTTCCATATTTTTATCAGGTGTTGGACTCTGCGTTCTCAAACAAATATTGTGTAATAAGTGACAAGCTTCTTTATATTTCCAAGTAATAGTTTCTGTCGTTTTGGTTCTAGACTCGATGTCTTATATACTAGTCTTTTTGTTTTGTCCTACCAAGTGCCCACAATGTGCATATATTTTATTAATCATTTAAACTAAAAAGTTTTATATTACATCTGTTTGTTTTCTCTCTTGAGTTTTTTTCTCTTTCTCCTTTCGTAAACACTTATCATTCCATTGTACTCTATAATTCATCATCTTACGACTACCTTTCTTTTCAGAGAATAAAGCTTTAGCTTTGGTACATTTAGTCCTTGATGAGTTTGATATTTTTATTTCATATTCTGTCAGTTTTATCCTTATATTTAAATGTGTAAACAAATCACTTGAGTGGATATTCTTAAAGGTATATGAATAGATTCCTTTCATCTTGATTTTCTTTACCTTGAATATGTGTAGTGTACTGGTGATTGTCTTTTTTTTCGATCATCTTTTTGCTTTTACTGGAAATACTGAATGGGCCATAATGAATGTGTAGGTTTGCTACTCATCATCAGGCGATAAAATGAAAGTCTTAAAAATTCCGATGATTTGCAGGACTTTCAAACCCCTCAACAGCAGTTTGCCGGTTTTGTTTGCCATTCAATACAGATTGAGATCAAGTTGAGTGAGGATGCCATTGATTTGATAACGACTGTCAATGGGACAGTTGTCACACCCACTGCTGAAGGTAAGACCCGTCGCCAATTTCACATTGCCTTAAAGGTACAGTCCATCATTTGCTGCTATCCAAAAAGTAACTGACAAAATTAGCGTTGAAAAGCATACTTGGTTTAAACGTAGTAATGGGAATAAACTCCCTTTGAAATTACTATTTCTGTCAAGCTGTCCTTTTGAAGAGAAAACAATGAAAAGGGCATATGCAACGATGCGTCTAAAAAGGCATTTTTGGACAATTCGTTATTAATTTGGCAATGCGCCTAAGCGTTGACATAACGCACACACGCGCGCGGTTGCTTTTATTCATCATAGATATCAAAATAATATATATTTGTTCTTCTAAAATTTATGTAATTCGTTGGTTCAGTTAGCGTCTTCTGAATCAGATTGGCTGAATGAGAACGTGTCCCGGACGCTGAATTCGGGCGCAATTCAAAACATGACTTTCAAATTGAAATCGAGATCCTAAAATATTTTTTTTTTTTCGGAATATACAACATTTTCTGAGCTGAAACTTCATCCAGTCAGTTTTTCAGCACCCTTGTAAAGATTTTGAGCACTTGTTGTTTCAAACGAACATATTGCATGAAACAAACACGATGTCCTTTACCTAAAACGGCGATTTCAGATTATGAGTGGTTTATCTGATGGTCTATTTTGTAACCTTTTCCATCTGTTATACATACATTTGAACTCAGCTGAGGGCTATGACTTTGTGACGGTGCTGTTTTCATCAACATCTTTCTCAAAATGGATGCGAAATGTATGTCCATTGTATTTTTTTCTCGTAGGATTGCAGTTTGATAATCTTCAGGTAACGAGGGCGGAGAACCCAATCAAAGTGAGCGTCATGTATTCTGAGTACGTCTCCTTTACTGTCGGGGTGAATAACAGCATGGCCGATATCACAGTCCTTTTCAACGAGGACTTCAAAGGCAAAACGAAGGGAATTCTAGGTATGGTTCTGTATACTACCACGACAATTTTTTTTTCATCCTATTTTTGTTACAATGCCACTTGGTTTGGCAAATCTGATGAAGAAAAATAAAGTTAGTAAATTGTAGGTTAAATCAATTCGGGCGATTCACACTGCATTGGCCACCAATAATTTGCCATGGAGAGTCCATTTTTTTTAGTTTACGGTCGACAAAACATGCTCCATTTGAATGAGTGTCAGTAGCCAACTTGAGCTAATTTGTTTTAGATAGGGGCATATAGCGTTCTGCCGCCTCACTAAATACACCATATACACCATGACAGACAGAAAAGAAAAGTGCAAACAGATACTCCAATCATGCGCTTACGAAAATACTGACCGGAAAAAACAATTTGTCGACCTCTCTTAGTCTCCCACAATGCACTGGGAAAAATGAACTCTCTGTGGCAAACTCTTGGTGGCGCACTGTATTGTGAAACGCCCGAATTTAGATGACAATATTTGTACTGTATAAAGTGACAGTCCCAAATTCTTTTAATTTGAATTTTAAACGCATCCCAGGGAGTTGGGTTTCAGGTGTAAACCCATTACTTGATTTCATCGATTTGTTAAATTTGCTCAGGTGTCTGGGATGACGACCCAAGCAATGATGTGTTGACGCGTAATGGCACTCTGCAAACGGGCTCTGGAGACAATGGAGAGCTGGTGGAGAGGGACTACTTCGAATTTGGCGAAACATGTAAAAAAAACATCCAAACCTCTCATAAATAATGTGATTTTAATGTGGACGGCTTGTCATTGTATGATTGGTTTGGAATTGGATTGTTTTGCAGAGAAATGAGTATAATTATTTTGGCTCGATAAATTTCAGGGCGAGTTGTGGAGGAAGACTCTCTGTTCTTCTATCAGTCTCCTGATGAAAGCTACGACTCCTTGAACGACCCCAACTTCACTCCAGACTTCCTGCAAGATTTGATCGACAAGGCACCGCCGGGAAAATACGACGAGGCCAAAGCGGTCTGCGGATCTAGCAACGAGTGTCTGTACGACTCCTTGGCTCTGAATGATACCAGCATCGGTATGGCTACATCAACACTCAATGAGATGAACATGGAAAACATGGCAATCGCAAGTAAGTGGATACACAACGTTTGATTGAAGGAGAAGCCAGTTTAGTTTGTGTTGCACCTGTTGGCAGGTGCCAGAGGGCCAGCCCAGAGCCCTCGTCGCACCTGTTTCACTGACGCACTGACTGACTCGTGACACTTGTGAATCAGATCTGCTTGAGTCTTCACTTACTAGGCCCAAACATTTAACTCGGGTGGCAACGAATACCCTCAGACAAAATTGGTCTAGTACAAGGTTTATCAGGGCGTGCTTAGTGCTGTTTTTTTTCTGACATAGTCCTGGGCATGATTACGTCATATATTGGTTGCTACGAGTGTGGTACAATTTTGCCTTCCAGACGCAAGAACCATTGAGTTTCTGGAATATGGGTCTGGGAGCTAGATAAGCCAATATAAAACATCCCGGATGTCGGCGCCCGCATATTTGGTGTAACGTAAACGTTTTCTGTATTAAAGGAAAGAGCTGGGAGAGCCGCTGTAGCATTTTTAGGAAATCAATTTTCTGCAAATCCCCTTTACGTTCCAGCCAATTTCCCACCAAACATAACACTTGTGGACACCATTGAAGTTATTGTGGGCAAGAACTTCATCCTACAACTAGAAGCAGTTGATCCTGACGGGGATGACGTCACTTTTGACTTACTTGAGATGGTAGCAGAGGCAGCCATTTCAGCCTCAGGTTTGTTAAAAAGCAACGTAGTTTAAAGTCTGTATGTAGCTGTAAACATTCTGTATTAATGTCATAAATTCCCAGTGTTGTAGTACTTGTACTCGGTACTCGTACTCGAGTACTTTTTTTTTGAATTACTCGTACTCGTACTCGTACTCGTACTCGAATGTCAAAGTACTTGTACTCAAAATGACGGTACTCGTACTCGGGCAGCAAAGTACTCGTACTCGACATGTCGAAATAGTACTCGATCATTTATAAAGTACTCGTACTCGAATAGCAGTACTCGGCCGGGGAAAATGTTGTAGCTTCACTTACCTTGGCCTTATTGTATCAATACTCTCAGTTTGTAATGGTTGATTGGCTTGTGGAGAAGTCGAGATTTCCTGATTTTCCTCTGTGCAAGTCCGTACAAACACATTCAACAGCTAGCTGTGAGTGGGTCTGTATATCGGTCTGACTGAGCTTGGGCCAATTACGCACAATGAACCATTTGCCGTTTGGCCGTATTCGGAAGTACTCGTACTCGTACTCGTACTCGGAAGTACTCGTACTCGTACTCGGAAGTACTCGTACTCGTACTTGGAAGTACTCGTACTCGTACTCGGAAGTACAAGTACTCGTACTCGATAGTGATTGTGATTGGTTGTGCTGCCCTCCTCAATATAAGATTCCAACTTGGTAACAGACCCTAGAAAGCAAATTTACTTTTTTATTTCGGAAGGTCGATTTTCCTGGACACCACAGGACAAGAGTAAGGTGAAGATCGGTTTCTTAGCAACAGATGGAAAAGCGAATGCCACGCTGGAACCAATCGTGAAGCTCTGTGACTGTCAGAATTACGGCACCTGCCTGTTTGATCAGTACGCTAGTGGAGTGGACATAGTTAGGGACCGATTCGGGGTAGGTTTCTATTAAAGGTACATCCTGGATATTTTGCAAAGTGCACCACTGTCCAAAACAGAATGACTCATTAAGACCCGCTCACTTCCGTGGGCAACAACATGTGCGCCAAACTGCATGCTCCAGCTTGCTTTACGCACACTAATAGACGCATGTCCAACATTAAACAACAAATATATGTTTAGTATAGACACGCAGTGCAATGTTTTGAAATCAACAAATACCTAGTTAATTGCAACTGTAGGTTGGTTTATGAGGTAAACGTTTTATGGGGTTTGTTTCATTGCTTGTAGGTGGTGTTATGCCAATGTGAGCCCGGCTGGTCGGGAGAGTTCTGTGAAGAGAACTACGACGCATGCGCAGACAACCCGTGTTTCCTGAATGTTGATTGCGTGGATGAGGATCCACCCTCGTTGAACAGCACCTGCGGACCTTGTCAAGCGGGACTTGAGGGGGACGGGAAATCGTGTCAAGGTCAGTCAGGAATGCCTACAGTTGTCCAGAGTCACGGACATTGCTCGGCGGGGTGGGGTTGGGGAGTCACACCATTGGTCGCTGTCTCGCCCAAATCATTGTCTGATCAGCAAAATCTTGAGCAATGTGCCGCGATGAAGAGCACCTTCTATTTCCAGATTGTGGTTACAATTGTCTGTTCTGAAAAACCTCCAATTTGTCATATGGTGTGCATCACCCCCCCTTTCCCATTTGTTTTAAATTTGACTTGCAGCATAACCTAAAAAAAATGCGAGAATCGCAAGCATATGCACAGAAAATAAGTCCAGGTTGCAGTAGGCCCTTGGTCCGCCATCTTTGTTTTTGAGGTTCTATTCCACTCCCCACTAAAAAGTGTCTGGTCATCAGTAACCCCGTTCTCTTGATAATTCAACACGAGAACGGGGTTGCTTGCCTGCGTGTCAGGCTCTGTCAGCAGTGCGTTCGAATGTCCCATTAAGTTGTTTTTCCCCTTTACTCAACACATTTTTTTTCTGCATCTGTCTGCAGATATAGATGAGTGTGAGCTGTACAAAGACCAGCCAGCAAGCGGTGGTGGACTGGGCTGCGACCAGAACTGTCACAACATCCTCATGAACTTCACGTGTAGCTGCAATGCTGGATACTTACTGCATGAAGATGGGAAGCGATGCATTTGTAAGATTAATTCAGAAAACAAAATCAACGTCGTTGTAAATCTGCGTGGTGATTTGTTTGTGTTATTAAAGATGGCACTAATTGTAGGGTTCTCTTACAGAATGGAAGCCAAGTAATCCAAGACGTCAGATTTTGATTGGGTTTTGACATGGTACATTCCAAATAAGAGGGTTTTAGAGGGATCCTTTCATTCCCCTTAATACCCAAATAAAACGTGTTATGTAATTCCAATTGTAACGGTACGCCCTTAAGGAGGTCTGCGTTCAAATAATTTTATTGAAGGGCGCCAAGGCAGCGAAGACAAACCGAATGAAACCAAAAGTGAACAGGTACTTTACAAAAAAAATGTGTGGCTTTTGACATCCATCTCAATTTAAGCTTACAAAACTGATTTCAAATCAATTTATACTTAAAGTTACTTGTAATTCTTAATTCGAATTGCAATTACCAAATTCTTAGTTGTCTAATAGTTAAAGTTCCTTGAACATTTTTAAATACTCAAAGTTCAAGGTTTATAAGGTCCAAGTGGTCCAAGAGTTGCAATCGCTATAATAAAGTTCTAAGTGTTAAGTTCCAATAAATGTTCAAATGTTATGCAGTAAAGATGTTATAAAGTTAAAGTTCCCCGAACATGGACGGCTTTTTTTCAGACGTTACAGACGAATGTCACTTGTCTGCGTTGAGCTGTTTGAATGGAGGGACCTTTGATGCGGAGTTTTGCGAGTGCGTCTGTCCACTTACGCACTCGGGAATGACGTGTGCCGGTAAAACATATCTGTGTTTTTTTTTTCCTAGTTCGTTTTCCTAGTGTAGTTTGAAAAAAAAACAGCTGTATTCCCTCGGATTGGTCAGGAACTTCATTTTGGAATAATCAGAGACCGGGAGATTTGTGGACAAAGTTGATTGTATGTGCCATTGAACATTAAACAATTCACAGAATGCTTTCCTTGTGGATGTTTTTTTTAAACCTGTGTTATTTGCCATCTTAGTAAGAGCATAATAGAGTTATGTGTGCAGACTCCTTGACCACCTAAAGCGTATTATTGTTGAGTGTAAACAAACGAAATGCTCTGGTAATGTTCCAATGCAAAACGTCTTTCACAGTGGTTTTCTGAAACATTCGTGCACTAAATACCAGTATGCTTATTATGCCTCTGTATTGCAGTTCCCGAGGCCAAATACTACCTACATTTTAGGGGAATAATATAAGTTATAAGCTAATGTAATAACTACACTGATATTTCTTTTCTTGGCAGATGAGAATCGCTGTCTTTCCAGCAACAGATGTGGAAATGACCAATACTGTTTACCAAGCAATGATCCGTCGGGATTCACTTGCCACTGCAATATCATCCAAGGGTTTGTCGAGGGTGATTCTGGTCAGTGCCAACGTAAGTAATTCACTCGTAATTTGTGTTGCCCTGTATATTGATATTGTAATATATTGTACCGTAATATCAATGTAATGTTACTAGAAATGTAACTTTTCTTATGGTATGTGTTATAGCTATGCCAGTTATTGTAATTTTGCATTATCATATAAATAACAGGGAATGGGTCATTAGGGAATTAGTCATTAGGGAGACTTTCCCATAGACTTGTGCACAACATTTCAAACGTAAAATTGCACCCATTGGCACTCATCAACGTTGGATTTTCATGTTTCCCAGATTACCCATCCAAGAATGCTGTGATCACTGCCCTTATGGACTTCAACGATGCCTTCAAAAACCCAACGTCGAAAGCATTCAATAAAACTGCAACTGTGTTTGAGAATGCAGTAAGTAAATTTTTTCTTTCTTGTTTCCTCAGCCAAAAAACCTTACTCTCAAAGGTCCTACCAGAGAGGTGCTGCCAGGATCCAAAACATTAAGCCCTCACTTTTTTATCGTATATTGAAGGTCAAGTGTTCAGGAAGCAGCAGTTGTATTCATTTAAAATAAATACTTTAAACGTTTATCACACTTACAGCAACGTAAGTCATGAACCAGCTGAATATTTAGACATTACACAAAATTCAAAGCGATCATTTTGTTTTTGATTTTCACAAGATTTAGATACAGAATAGGTTTCTCATGAACAGTTTTTGGTAGAATTTTACAGGACAGATTTTGTTCAATCCGACGTTAAATTGTTGTGGTTAAGATTGACTGTTTTTGGATTCTCATCTGACTGTCGTTTCAAGATGAAACAGGCACTGGTCTCGGTATTGCGATCTCAATGTAAAATTAGCGATAAGTAATACCATCAATGTTTAAAGTATATAACAAGGGCATTATTTTCCAGGTTGTCCTAAGTTCTTGTCTCACTGATTATAATGAAAGTAATAACTCATTAGCACCTGTACTAATTGTACTCTAACGTATTAAATAACTGAAGAGCGCTTGGGCAGTTATGAGCAGTATAGGGAGTAATGGTTAAAAAGTTAAACCTCCTTTCACAGCTCATGTTTGATATTTTTAATCCTAGATTTTGAAGACCCTTAAAGATCACCCATCAACCAATGACGTTTTGTCGGTGGTAGTTCCTTTACTGGAGGAGGGCAGCGTTGTCATCAGATCTGTAGCACTGTTTGGAACTGCTGCACCGTCCAACGCCATTCTACGTGAAGTGCTGTCAAGCAGTGATACACTGACTGATGGCAGTACAGTCATTAACATCGATCAAAACTCGATCCTTGTGGATGGTGAGTTGATGGTAAAACTACTGTCGTATAAAACGATGACTTTAGAATCGTTTAAGCAAATTGAGCAGCATGAAAACCGACACACATTATATTAGATTACAAACAATTAAATACAGTTTATGGTATTATATGTAGTTTATGTAGTTTATTAACGTTTTGTGGCAATTATGGGGCGATTAATATTAATAAATGCAGCAGTTTTTGCGCAGAAGTAATCGCATTATATTTTCAAGGTTGCCCCTACCCGGCCTTGAAAAATGACCAGTAAATGCTTGAAATCTGAAGCATTTACTCCTTTTTATTCATACGAAATGAAGTAACACTTCTAGTCTAGCGAAAGATAGCAGGTAAAAAGTAAATACTTTTAGCTTTCAGCGAATGCTTTCCAGTAAAAACATCTGCTTCATTTTTATACATACACATTGACATTGTACTTTCGTTCATTTGTTGGCCGAATAAATAATAACAATAATAATAATACATGCAAGTAAATGCTTAAAAATTTGTAGTAAAAGCAAATGCTAGTTTTTATACATACGACCCAATGACCTGTTGCTTGAGGATTTGTTACACACGTTACCCTGGATAGTCAATGATGCGACGCATCAGTGAGACCAGCTTTGCTAGGCTTGACTTGACTTGTGATTGTTTATATGATAGATGAGGCAATAGACTGTGTACCGACTTACTGCATGAACGGTGGGACGTGTGAGACATCGGGCATCTTTCCTTATAAGAACTACGCATGCAGGTAAAAAATGCACGACTTAAGGTCCTCCAATTAAACTTGGTTCCCTCTTGCCTTACTATTAGGACAAAACAATCGAGCTCTTTATGCAAAAGCATCTCTTAAAATATCGGATGCTTCAAACAGAATCACACACATTTGAAAAGCCTCTTCATGTTACCTTGCGATACTACGTACATTTATTTTAAACCCTTTTTAGAAGACACAAACTTGCTCAATTCAATGAATAGGTAATTGTGTGAGCAAAATACATTTCACAATTAAGGCCTTCAAGTACAAGTGCCGTTTAGTTCTGGCATTCGCTGTTATCTGAACAAACTGCAATCAGGTGACGATGAGCTTGGCTTACTAACTTCAAATGATGTCTCGCATTGAGTGTTCTATCTGTAGATTCCAACCAGTTTCCATTTTCTAAAGATATGCCTCTAGTTTTGAGCATGAAGACAATATTAATCAGACTCGAGTAGACAATCTTCAATCAGTTTATTGGAACTGACTTATTTTCAGGTGCCCTGAGGCCTTTAGCGGTAAGCGATGTGAGTCCGAAGTGTTGCCACATCCAGAAGGTAAATGTGTGTTGTATTCCTATCACGTCATACAAGTTGGCCTACTAACAGATAAAGACACGTTTGACGAGAAAGAGACAACACAGTTGCATGTGTCAATTTGGACCATGTGTTGACGAATGAAAGCTTCTTTATACCGTAGGATCACATTATACATGTATTACTAACCTACTCATAGTTTGATAATCCCCTTTATTAATTTCCAGATGGACTATCAACATTGGCCCTAGCTTTCATCATCAGTGGGTCTATCGCTTTGGCTGTCGTGGTGGTAGTCGTGCTAGTCTGCATTGTTCTTCACAAACAAAGCCTGCAGGCAAAGGTTTCTGCCAACCACCGGAATAAGGTTGCCCCGATTATAGTTGAGGAAGCGGTGGTGGACAACATCAGTGACCCGACTGACCTCAAGGAGGTAACTGATAACATTCTTTAACGTCCCTTGGGTCTTTTTACCTTACGCACAGTGTTCAGTTCTGATCAATTACTTCAATTAAGGATTTGTTTTAAAAAAAATGGTTGCCCTGAAATGAACTACAGGCGAGGGACGGAAATCTTCTCAACATTTTCGGATAGTGTATTTGTCCATCCTTTGAGAATGTTGTTTCATAGAATCATGACATGGTGAACCTCAGACCCATTCCTTATTATGCATTTCCACCATGCAAATCATATTTATTTATTTTTTGACCTGGTTCAAGATTTTTGACAACATTGACAAGTGGTGCTGGTTGCTGGAAGCAAGGAGCCCCAATGTTATTCACAATTCCTTGAACTTATGGAACGAAAGGTCCATCGTTTGAAGAATTCATTGATAATTAAGTGTTGCACAAGAAGAGATACATATCAAAGATATTTCAAGGAGAAAACATAATTTTGTCAATGAATCTCAAAAATCAACGTTTTCTTAAAAGTCAATGTTTAAATTTTCGGGTTTTTTTGAAAACGTGAAGGCTTTTAAGTTTTAAAAATTGCATTTTAAGGAGTTTCATCACTTGAGATATTGTTGCAGCATTGGGAAAAAACCATGTATTGAAGAGATGTGACAAATATAAAAACAAACCTAGCTAGCAAGATAGTAATGATCAAATCCGATCATTTAGAAAAAAACCCCAATGAATTAGTTATTTTTCTGGTGAGACTTGGTAAATTGTATTGGTTTAACCCATGGAAATAATAATACATTTATTCTGCATTTCACAGGGTTTGGAAGGCCATGAAGCGTTTGCTATGTCATATATGGCTTCAGGTATGGAGAATCGCAGTGACGATACAGCAGTAAGTAAAGTACATGTACATAACTTTCTATTATACAGGGTGTCCCCCCAAAAAATATTCCACTCTCCTTTTTTTTTTTACAAATTCAAGCAAACCTGAATGCATACATTTTCTTATTATGGATGGTAAGAATGCTTTGTGTCTTGGTTGTGAATCACCAAAAAAAATGGATCATACTATCAATCCACTAGGGACAGAAATGCTTAAATATGAACTCGCCTCCATTTGCCACCACAGGTAACAATTGTGAACAATCAGCCATAGGTGAACAATTGTTACTTGTGGTTGATTGACAAATAGGTATTTTTAGTCAAAGTCCAATAAATAGACAATGCCATGGTTGGTTGGTTTTCTCTAGTACGCTTGATAACGACTGATGACTGGTCTTTCATAATAGATACCAAGTAGAATTGTTGAAAAGCACACTTGACAAAAATCGACATTTTAAAATTGGTGATTTGAGTCCCCAGCGTAGATGGCAAATGGAGGCGAGTTCATATTTAAGCATTTCTGACCCTAGTGGATTGATAGTATGATCAAATGTTTTTGGTAGATAGCAACCAAGACACATAGCATTCTTACCATGCATAATAAGAAAATTTATGCATTCAGGTTTGCTTGAATTTGTAAAAAAGAAGAGTGGACCATTTTTTTGGGACACCCTGTCGTAAACCGATCCATTGGGCCGGGCCCACTTCGCACGTCGGCAACAACACAATTTGGCCTGAGTGGCGCAGTGCGTACAGCGCTCGCCTCTACAGGGTGAGTCAGAATGATCTGGACCGAAATTAAAGAAAATATTAAAACTATGTAGCAATGATCAAAACTAGTGCTTAAAGAGATACAGGTTAGTATTTTGGACATAATTTGGTGAATGTTTCATGCGTATCAGTTTGAAGGAAAGCGCTAGCGAAGAACAAACGCTACAGACACTCTGACCACGGTTTTACGGTTCAACAAATTTAGTGAATCTGCGTAGGCTGATGAGAAGCAGTGTTATAACAAATAAAAAACTAGACATGGTGACTTACTCACCTGAAGATTTTGACGCATGTAGAAAAAAATTCAAAGGCCAATCCCGTGTGGACTTCGGAGACCGCAAAATGAGCCACTTTAGTGAAAATGGCATAGCTCCTCACCACAGCCACCAGTATGACAAGGTAATAACCATTCCTACAAAACACTATATTCTATCTACTAAAAAAAACACCGGTTAAGTTGGGTCCACATCATTCTGATTAACCCTGTACGACTTAACACAAGATCTCACCACATATTATGGCGACGGTTCACTTCCTTCAATATTTTGTGAACAGAGTGGCTGTTCGCTGATTCTGTCCTGTGGCACAATGTTGCTGTTGTTGTTGTTGTTGTTGTTGTTGTTGTTGTTGTTGTTTGTCTGGGTTCACCGGTTTTCCTCCATGTGCCAAATTCAAGCACTTTCGATCTGACTGTGCCCCGTGATAACACATGGGTGGTATGGTGGCTGCCAAAAAGGCACCTTTACAGGCCCTCGGCTCGACCACGTTGTCGCTGCGCCATTTGCAATTCAGCTTCTGCTGCGAGTAAGGACGATTTTCGACCATGTAAACGTGTTATTATTTTATTTTGCATGTTGGATATTATTCACAGCTGTAATCACATGATGGGAAGGTGCTTAATAAATCTGTGGATGAACAGTCTGTGATTTTTTTCTGAAATTAATGGCGTAATGCATTTAAAAGAAATGATAAATGTAAAACTATTTAACCCTACGAGCAGCGAAGCGGTCATAAAATTCTCCACATTTTCCAAATACGGGCATATTTTTTTTTCAATGGGCCAATTAGGCCAAGCTTGCATGTAATCCTCACCCCTACTATACACCACAAGCCTGTGAACTCCCATTGGCCAGACCCTAGCCACTCCGAAGTAAGGAGTGTTGAAAGACAGAAGCCAAGATAGCGGCTCATGCCTTTGTGCAGTAATTGGAGAAAATGGCGGCCAAACCCTTTGTCCCACCGGTCTCTTTGTGTCAACCCCTCGTGCCGCCCAGAGCTCAGACAGGTTGTAAACAATCTCTCACGATGTGAATGACCTATATTTTGTACAGGCATGCGGGGGGGGGGGGGGTATTTCCCTAGAAAAATATCTGGTGATAAAATTTTCCACGTGGCCAGTCCGTGTGATTTTTTTTGTTAAGCTGCTCTCAGGGTTAATAAGACCCCACGAAGTGCTCCTAATGTGTCAATTGCCAACACCTGACTAATGGTGACAGATGCCTTTAAGATACCTAATTTATTGAAAGCTTTATATTGTGTGGAGTAAAATCATTGTCTCCCTCGGTGGTCCATGAAGCATATCAAGTCTATTTTAAAAGGCAGATTTGGAGCTGAGCTTTTTTTGGTTTATCACTCATATACAACAATGTCTTTAAAGGTCCAAATTTGCTTGCTCGAAAACTGCGAACTGATGCATCATTAGAAATATTGAAAGGTATGACTTCTTATATTTTCAGTAGCTTGATCTGGGTTAGTTCAGCCAGAATCTTTGGTTATTTTTACACCACAGTTTAACCGTTTTATTATATCGGGCAAAAACAAAACCTAGTTGAAAGTCGTCATAACCATTTCCATTTGCTTGTCTTACAGGATGACGTCGATGGCTATGTGGATCGCAATCCTCATGTCTGCTAGATTGACATGTACCGTACACTGTTCTGAGAGAAGGATAGTACATTACAATCTATCGGAGTCTTTGTAATCTATCGGTAGAAAAAAAAGCTTTCAGTAGTCTAGTTTCATGCTTTTTTAATTGTTAGTTTTGCTAGTTCCACAGAGTTTCAGCTTACAGTCCGCTTTGTACTTTACGGAGTCACTGACTCACCGTCACTTGTGAGTCGGGCAGTGCCATCATATAGGATTACTCCTAATGTCAATGAATCAGCCAAATCTGCCCCGTTGTGTACAAAAGATGCATAAATGGAGCCCTGATCTGAAGCAATTAAATGTAATGTTGTGGCCTCTGGGACCAGCTTTCCAAGGCTTGCCGTGTTGTGTGTATTATTATTCTAACATTTGTTCAGCCAATGCATGTTTTAGTGAACACAATATAGGAACCCAATCACTGTATCAGTAATAATCGAACATGGCAATGACAACTAACACTCCACGTATTGAATATATTAATTGTATACTCAGAAAACAAGCACATGTTGTCAGTACATTTTGTAGTAGAGTTTAAGATGTAAGTGTTATCAGTAATAATTATGACAATGGCGAGTGAAAACTTAAAGTGATCTATGGAACAGTTATACAATTTGTAAACTGTATTCTAGTCAATCAAAAAATGTACTCTCATAATTGTATTATACAGTCTTCAATATGTATACTCAGAAAATCAATTTATGTATGGCCTAATTTACCCAAAGATAGTTAATGTGCTAGATTTGTACTTCTACTATGTTTCATAAAAAAATACCATTTGTTGCTAAACTCATCTGAAAAAGATCAGCAAAAGTTTCTTTCTGTAAGCAGTGACGTTACAGCTGTAAAGGCTGGAGATATCAATTTTCAAAAATATTTACAATTACATTGATCAGCTTAAGGGTTCGAATTCATTATTACAAAATACAACTACAAACTACAGATTTGCGTTGGGTTACAAACGCAGACAACAATTGCATGAGACACTGCCCATTAAAGTTGTGAATATTTTTATGTCGGAACAGAAAAAGGATCATGAAATTTAGCCTCTACAGTAAAACTAGTTGTTTTGTTTTGAGGTATAATATGTCAGAATACATTTTATATGCACGTAAAAGTTATTTCCGGTTTGATAACGTCATCAGTCACTAAGGGGAGAGTCACTACTGATTTAGTTCAGAGAGGACACATGTTCATCGTGAAAGAACAACAAAATATAAAAATGAGGGAACTTTAAGTGTTACACATTTTTTTAAAGACCATTTCCAAATTATCCGTAAAATTTGTAGGATTTGTAGGATTTGTAGGATTACGGGATGTTCCCTCATCGCATATTCTTTCATTTGCATTTAATCCCGACAGAGTGCAGAGTGTATTAATTCGTGAAAACATAATTGCTCCAATAATCTTAGAAGTATATGATTATATATTCCTATATATCTTATTTTGAAGTAGTTACATTTCTTTATCAATGTTCAAAATGGATCATTGAGTATAATTTAATGAGATATAATGTACTTTATGTTTGTACTTTATTACCACACCATGTGGTACTAACTACTGCTTAGAAGATATTTAGTTCTGAAAAGAACTTGTCCTGCTTATTTATAACTTTCGCTAAGTAGTTTTTGTTCTGATAAGAACTTGACAAATCTGCCATTGTCAAACACTTTGCTGATTTGGATCATGTCGTTGATTGGGAACAAGCGGAAATGATAGCTCCAGAGAAACACTGATACCCCCGTCGTATCAGAGAAGATATTGAGATCCACAAACATGACACTGTACCACAAAATATCGGCTATTTCACAAGCAACATTTGGCATTCAATAATACCAGGTTGCAACTCTCATAGCTCACAGCCAACTGACTCACATGAGCGAGCAGGACACTCAGCTGGCATCCCAGTTCAACACAATGCCCAAGGCTCACAGCCAACTGACACACTCAAGCGAGCAGGGCATCCCTCTCTAACACAATGCCCAACAGACAACCAATTATAATCCACCAATACAAGCACTCCCAATCCTAACACAGCCTACTTAGGAGTAGCATCTCTCACTCTCTTAAGTCTCCTGACGATCACTAGAGAAGGCTAGTCGAAACTAGCAGGACTGTTCTTATCAGAACAAAAACTACTTAGCGAAAGTTGATAATAAGCAGGACAAGTTCTGCTTATTTTCTATTCTAAACACCACACATTTACGAGTTGAAAACCTGCTATTCGCTAAAGTGAGTAAGTTGTCATTAGAAATGTTAATTATTAGTTTGGAAATCACGTGATTAAAAAACACCAAACCTCAAATTCAATACCAATTTAAAAAAAATGCTATTTTCTGATTTTTTTGTTTACTGGGTTGAATACAAATTCTGCCCTTAAACAAGGCTTGCTCAGACTTGTTTAATGAGGAGCTGCTAATAATAAGGGAAGAGGTCCACGCAGAACCACAAACAGTAATCAGCCCTACTTTGCTTGGACACCACAGACGTGCTCTGAGTTTTCCGCGTTTTGGCGTTGGAGGTCCCATGTTGTTGCTTAGCGACCAGTTTTTTTCTCCAGAGAGCCGGGATGCGGCGGTTGCAGCCGAAGGAGAGAAATATGAGGACCCCCTGCAGAGAGCTGAGGATGACGAAAAGGTACCAGAGGACCACGTGATTGATGCGGTTGGCAAGGCAAACGAACAACCACGTGAACCCCATGACAGCAGAAATCTGAGCATAAATAGAGAAGAACAAAAAGGATGATAAATATCAGTGAGCTATGATCTTTAAAATTTGCTACTAAATAACCATTAAATGCCATGGATTCTTTTACATTTACCTCAATTGGGGCACAACGAGCTATGCCACTCTGCACACTGGTACTCTTCCATCGTTCTTTGCGTCTTTAAATACTACCAAGGTCGTCGCTAGAGGGGGTTTGAGTGGAACGTCGTCCGGCCCCACCCACTAATTGATTTTGCGACCATCGGGTGACCAGAAATAACACCTTGCATCCTTCCAGAACGCAATATCAATCGGCAATTTTATTGCCACAATTTGGCATGCCTTTGAGCTTTTCTAGAAAAAGAGTTGCGTATACTTTAGATGACTTTCTTGTAATGATTTCGAACAATGTAAGAGGCCGAGGAAGGTGCCCTCCCAACATTTCAATGGAGGGTTCGGAAACCAGTGCGTAGCTTCACTTTTTGCACAGTTCGGAATGGCCAACGAGATATCCAGATGTTTTACATGTACATCAATGGTGTATTACATTCTACGACTTTTACCTGTCGCCCCAATAAAACTGTCACGCTTGCTGAGGTTTCAGCGCGAATACTTTCTGGAAACGTTAGCAAATAACGCAATTAACATTTAGCGTCAATGCTCAGGCGAGTACAAAGCTCTCGATAACAGGGTAATAATTTGTTATAGGGACATTCACTTTAATAACACCAGGGCAGGCAAGTTGATAGAAAGCGCTCGATCACAGAGTAATAATTTTGTAAAAGGGACATTCATTTTAATAACACCAGAGTAAGATTTCCTATCAGATACCATCTTCTTTTCAAGTTTACTGCGCCCTACGCGAAACAAACTGTTGACTAGGTACTTATACGCCGATGCATCACGAAAACATCGTCTGTCCAGAGTATCTCAATTTAGCAGCTCAAATGACCATTTTATAGCATATCACTAGATGGAACAATTTAGAACCAACCAATGCACAACACAAGGGACCACGTGAAGGATAATGCTGACTTGGGGGGGGGGGGGGTTGGCAAAGAGTGGGATAAAAATGCATCCTTTTGTTAACTTCTCCTGCCAACGTTTTCCAAATTAACTGTCAAAGGGGCAAGAGGTGAGGTGTTAAGATGAATAACACGTATTGCCGTATTGTGCAACAGTGTAAATGAAACTTCGATTACTGTTACCATGGTTCCATCACTTGACAGTTAACTCCATAGCAACATTATGTATGATTCGTCACCGACACCACGAAATAACACCCAAGTCCAGGTAGTGTGTTTCGTAGGCCCTTGGCACAATGCGTTCCGTAGGCTCTAATCCACCCTGGGCACCGGCACAAAATTCGTGTTCACAAACCAGTTAACATTTATGTTCACAAAACACAATAATATTTAACTGAAAATTAACGGTAGATTTTGATTAAGTAAGAGGTCGTACAAATGTAATTGCTCTCACTTAATGTATGTTTATGTGTTCATTAGATTTAAAAAAGTCACAAAGGCACATCAGTGTTCCTAATGTTTAAAATGGTGCATGTAAATGGTCCATTAGTGTTTACATTTTTGTGATCTAATTATACATTTTATGCTATGAATTTAAACTTAAAGAGTGGCAACACAATCATGTCCCAGTTAAAATATATCATATTAAAAGTCATTTGTTTGTTAAAGACTAGGTTGACGGTGATCGTGTTTGACGGAATATAATTCATTTAAAAAGTTATAAGATTTAACGGCGAATCCAGGGGGTGGTGCCGAAGGGGGCCATGGTCCCATCCCTAAAAAGAAGACCCAATTTTTGATTAAAAAAAAAAAACTATTGTCGCAAAACAAAGCAGCCACTGCGTACACAACCATCTTTTCCTTATAAAATGAATAAAGTGGTCAGAAATTGCCTCAGATCGCACCACAGAGCATCTAGAATCCAAAAGATTTCCAGGGCCCTTAAGCGGTGCCCCAGACCACACGCCGTAATTTGTTTTACGGGGGGTAAACACAAAAAAGTGTGTTCTTGATCCGCCCTTGATTAGATTTATTCAAAATTTGAACAGAAACTTTAACAATGCTGAACGAGTCCTTAAAGTATATTTGTAAGATTAAGTAAGATTAAGTAAGATTAAGTAAGGTTAACAAAGTCACGTAAGTACGCTGGAGTTCCTTAAAGCAATACACGTAACAGTTTCATTCATTGCAAATCTAGGTGATCTAATTACATTTTGTGCAATGAATAGTATAGGTGGCGCTATTCTGGGACGTTCAATCAACAGCCACTCATTGAAAACAGAAATGTCGAGAAAAATAAAAAAAGAAGAAAAAGCAACTTATGTTAACACCTGGTTCTCATAGCAACCTATTCGACTGGGCTTTCCTCTAGTTTTCTGCACTTCCAGTAGGTGGTAGGGACTGGGGTGGGGCAACGAATTTTTGTTTTATGGGGGCGTGCTGCCCCCCTCCACTCGCTGGCCACGCCGCTGGCTGTATTGGAATATACTCTTGTTATTTGGCATTCCGGAATTTCACAAATCAATGAAGAAGAGGATGGTAGAATATTTGTGCTAACTATCATTCAAATGATGCTGCCCTTCAACTTCTTCATCTTATTTCGTTTTCATCTTAGGACACAGTGTCAGAAAAACAACCACCGTAACTCAAAACTATGTCCACGACACTGTCTAAAATTTGCTATTTCATTGGTTCAATTTAACTTTAATACTAATAAAAGTGAAAATATTCCTTTCGCTTTTTGGGGCTAGATGCCGGCATTGCGTGTTTATAAGTAAATCAAATTTGCTAGTGTTTACAACTCGAAGTCGACATTTTTTTGGTTGTTTTTAGTCGGAAGCAGGGGTCATCAAAAGTGGAATTTGTGGGCATTTTTTTCTCGAACACCCCCAACCCCAGTGTACGGGCCTGAAATGGATTCATGAAGAATTACGAGGGTCGTTCACCTACATCTCCAATCAAATTATTGGGGAGGTGGGACAGCCAAGACGTGTGGCAACCAATATAGATATGAGGAGCACGAGGCTGTTGCCTGTCCCCAAGCACACCTGTACAATACGAGGTATGGTCTCTGGTCCGGGCGTTCTTATGAATACGGTAAGTGGCGTAGGCAGGAGATTTTCGGGGGGGGGGGGGCTGGAACATTTCATTGGGGCGTCATGTAGATCAATGATACATTTTTTAGAAACTTAAAATCTCAGTGAGGGGCGACTGGGGGGAGGCGACAAGGTTTCATGGGGGGGGGGGGCTGTCGCCCCCACGCCCCCCCCCGGCTACGCCACTGAATACGGTACAGCTAGTAAAGTAAACGCAGCGCCAAGAAGAGTCCGATATATGGTTGTTGGTAAATAGAACTATTTGTTTTACTTAGCCCCATTTTAAAAACACTCAAACATTCCTTTATGGAGAATGATAATGTTCCACCTAACTGTATTTTCACGACAGAAACCAAATGCAGTCTCCGCATAAAATAACATCCAACAAGGTCGTCTCTCTCTGGGAAAAAAATAATGCAAAAGGCCAGCGAATTTCAAAAGATGTAATTTCTCCAACCGGTTTTAATAGGAGGAATTCTCCAATATCGGTTTAGGTCTCAATTCTGATCTGTAACAAGTTTCCAGCAATATAAACCTGGTTGGTTACCTATAACGGTTTCGGGGTATTTGTAGCCTTAATAATTAACCTAACCCTATATTTTTCATTGAGGCTTGGGGTTATTAATAGCTGTGTTTACTGTCCGTAAGATTATCCTCGATCTTCAAGAAAGGAATGGTCATCATGCCATCAATCCCCCCATTTGATATCTTCATTTGCACAAAAACAATATATGTGTTACCCTTAGTGCCCCCTTTGAAAATTGGTGCCCCCAGGTGCCCGCTCCCCTCCCGGCAGCTTAACACTATACACCGCTTGGCGGAACATTCTGCAAAACTATTTACAGTAGTGGTTGATTATTTGCCTTAGTCTTGTGACAAGGCATACCAGACAGGTCTGGGTGCATTATAGAACCACACGATCAATACCGGATTTCTGAATTGGTCTATTAATTTCTTAGTTTGAAAGAAAAAACAAGACTGAGTGTACCCAGTTACACTTGTGCCGGGCAGATTTTAAGTTGTGTTTGTTATTTACAAACAGACCAGACTTGTTTTCCAATGTTACGCAACATCCCGGACTTGGAAACAGTGATCATAATGGTGTTAAGTTTGATATGTTAACCTCTTATGATTACAAAACTATGAATCGGTCTTTTTACCAGTATAACAAAGCTAACATCGATACCTTATGTGACACTCTCCGTATGGTGCCTTGGGACACTTGCTTTTCTTCAGACAATATTGATGAGATTTGGGGTTATTTTAAAGACCTGTTGTTTGCTGCTGTAAAAGATATTGTTCCTATAGCCAAATGCAAAGGTAGAAAGAAACATGATCTCACATGATATCACTATTTTATCCAAAAAGAAGAATAGAGCCTTTAAAGCAGCTATCCGTAACAAAGCTAATCATAACTTATGGGCTAAGTACAAAAAGCTTCGGAATGAGGTCAAATACCGTACTAGACAATCGTATTGTGCTTTTATCAATGACATGGCTACGAATTGTTCAAATAATCCTAAACAGTTCTGGTCTTTTGTTAGTACTCAACGCCGTAAGAGTACGATTACAAGTTTTCAAACTGATAATGGTGTCATCAATGATCCAGTTAATATTGCTCAGAATTTCAATCTCATGTTTCAGAGTAATTTTAGCTGTGACTCTAACAATATCATTGACATATCCTGTGATCATGTTAATTCCGATTTTCGTCTTTGTAACATTTCCACAACCCCAGCTGAGGTTAAAAAACTCCTTTCAGAACTCAACATGCACAAATCCTGTGGGCCAGACGATATATCTCCTATGTTGTTGAATCTAGCTTGTGGGAGTTTAGCCCAGCCATTAGCTAAAATTTTTAACTTGTCGCTTGCCACAGGTGTAGTTCCGCATGAGTGGAAACTAGCAAATGTTGTCCCTTTGTTCAAAACTGGTGACGCTCATGTTATGTCGAATTATAGACCCATCTCACTATGTTCTGTGGTTGGTAAAATTCTTGAAAGGATTATCTGTAAACATCTCATTAATCACATGTATAGAGGGGGGATAATCTCACCTACACAACACGGTTTCTTGCCTAAAAGATCTTGCGTTACTCAATTGACAACTCTTTATCATAGCTGGGCCAATGCTCTTGATGTTTCAAAACCGCCCCGCATTGATGCTATATTTCTTGATTGGTCAAAAGCTTTTGATCGCGTGAGTCACAAAGTTCTTTTGAATAAATTACATAAATACGGTATTTGTGGCTCAATGTTGCGCTGGTTTAAGTCTTATCTTTCAAACAGATTACAACGGGTTCAGTTTATGGGTTCATCATCTGACTGGGCTGCAGTTCATTCTGGCGTGCCACAGGGTGCTGTTCTTGCACCTATTCTTTTCAATATCTTTGCTTTTGATTTACCATTTTGCATTCAATCTAATCTCCGTCAGTATGCAGATGACACTGTCCTGTACAGAGTCATTAAAAATCAAGAGGATGAAGTGGCACTCCAGGATGACCTGCAGCACATAAACACTTGGTGTAATCTAAACTGTATGACTTTAAACCCAAATAAGTGTAAATTGATGACGGTGACCAGGTCTAGAAACCCTGCTAAACCACTGTATAAAATTGCTGAAAACACTTTGGAAAATGTGGATAGTTACAAATACTTGGGTGTTATTATCTCCAGGGACTTAAGCTGGAAAACACATGTTAATAAAGTCACTTCCAAAGCCACTAGACTCAACGGATTTATTGGTAGAGTAGTTAAAACTAGAAACCCTAACATTCTGACTTCACTTTATCGCTCAATTAGCAGACCCATACTTGAATACGCAGCTCCAGTCTGGTGCCCTGTTCTTTCGACTCAGCAAAAAACGCTAGAGAAGGTACAGAGGCGATTCACCCGTTTTTGTTTGGGTCTGCCGAGAAGGGTTTTAATTGATTCTGTAAATGAAATTGAATATTCAGACAGGTGTGTCAAGCTGGGTCTGCCTCTTTTAATCAACAGGGTTCATTTCCTTTCAATTACGTTTGTTATTAAATGTTTATATAATAAATTTGACGTTGACACTGACACTCTAATTCCCATTAATTGTAGACATATCGAATCTGTTAAATTTGTCCATCATCGAGCTCGTTCCAATGCTGCCCATCATTCTCTTTTTCACAGATTCCCTAGATTATGGGATGAACTACCGGCCTGCATTAAAGATACAATTATCCATAGTTTATCCTCCTTTACAAATTCTCTCAGAAATCATTTATTAGTCCCTGGCCAGGAGGTCCCCTTGACCAAAACAGTTTAAATTTCTAGTTGCCTTGCCCATTCAAATACCTTGCTGCCTGTTTTTTCATCTCAATTTTATAGTGCCTTTTGCATTATAATTCACTCGAATCTCTCTTTTACCGAATCTGTATTTTTTAATGCCCATTTGTGCTTTTAAAGTTTTAACTGCTTGTATAGTTCTATATTCTTATACTGTAAGCCATGTTTTAATAATGTCCATTTGTAATGTCCTTTTGTATTGTCTCTTCTTAAATTGTGGCATCAGGAGATTAACTCGATAGTAATTTAGTTTACTTTTTTAAAATCCATCAGGGGTGCTACTTTTTTTTCTCTTTTTCTTGTTCTCTCTCCTAACTGTATGTGCATGTTTTTGTTTTCTTTACTGTTCTTATTGTCTGTACTTGAATTTTTACCTGTGAAATTAATAAATGAAATGAAATGAAACGAAAGCATTTGGACTTTTGGACAGAAAGTATATTTAATTAAATAGATTGTATCCAGCATGGGACGAACCCTGTATTCAAAGGCATAATACTGCCAATCCTACAGGTTAACAGAGTCAAGCATCGCACTATTGCACCTTACAGCTGATCAAATAAAGGCGCCTTTATATTTGATCAACTAAACGTGCATTCTTCATTAACAGATTCATCGGGAAGGTTCTCAGACTTCATGTTTAATTATTAAAAGATCTACTTGAACGATTTGATTATACCTAATAGATCAATAATTCGGCAAACTGAAAACAACAAATAAAACACAGAAACAAAAGCGAATCACGAAGGGCCAAAACATGTTTAATAGCAACCAATAAGACATGCACGAGGCTGTTTCCTGTCCTCACATAGACGTGTGTTATGAGGTCTTGTCTCTGGTCCAGGCCGTCTCATAACATTTACGGTGCAGTAAGGTTAACGCAACGAATGACTTTGCGCGGGCAAAGAAATAATCCAAGAGCGGTGCACTAATGTAAATATTCACATGTGTAACTTTTTAAGTTAACGAATATGTTTCAATGTGAACGTCGCTAATTATGATGTTTTTAGCCGCGCGTAGTCCCCAGATGCAAGGCATCCTCCTCTAAAAAAAAAAAACCTTTGAAGACTTTTTTCTTGATATTCTGCTTCGAAAGGCCTGTTTTTGTTTTTGTTGTTGTTGATATTCTGTCTCTAAAGCTTATGTTGCAGGCCTACACTGGAAATCTGTCTCAATTGGACTTTAAGCTCTGCCTGTCCCATTTATTTTTAATAGGCTGCATTATATTTGAGTTTGTCCTCTGTATAACCCGGGCCTTGCCTTCACTGAACGCTTGATGCACGTGACGGGATATGGATCGAAAAGGTGTTCAACGTATTAAATAACAAAATTGATCTTTAGAACGCTGGTGCATGATTGTTACAAGCACGGAAGCCGAGTAGTGCCATGGGGGTGAGTTAGATTGTATCTTGCCCCTATTCCCCACGACCTACAGCTGGCGACTGCAGCACTAACTATAAAAAAAAAAGTGCCGACCCATAAACAGTTTTGATTCTAACTATGTTAGGATTAGCTTATCTTGTAATGCATTGGGTTGCAGTCTGATACGTGTGTTCAACAGTTTCTAATGTGACATCTTAGATTTAGTTGGTACCCTGTAAAACTTGGCACACACGTAGTAAATCAATTGCCAATGGGAATGTTGTGCGCATGCGCTATTGGAACGCTAACAGCGACTTGTTGTTCTCTAACTCTCTTCTTCTGCGGCAACGATCGGCATCCGTACATATGCAACGGGTCTTATGAAAAGTTGCTTCATTGTCCTCCCTTTATACAAAAGTCCGTGAGCGGGGGAAATCGTCACAAGTGCAGCGTTCATCGGGCGCTGAGGACGTTAATCTGTTTGCGACGACTAAGCAGAAGTCTTACCATTTTGACAAGATCTGGGCCAATAGTTGGGTTGGTCCGCGAAGATGCGTCGCCGACGTAGAGCGACCGAGATGCTGCTGGCTGCATTGTCTATAGCTGCAGTCATCGTCGCATCCTCTAATGCTCAAGGTACCACATTGTATTTTCTCTCTCCCCTCAATCAATCAAATATAGTATAGTGTCCCCTTATGTGATGCAACCCTAACGTTGCGCACATTGAATTTTCAATAGCAAACAATTTCCCTCCAATTTTTCTGAGTGAAATTTCAACAAGCTCTAAACATTCATAAACTTTTGAGTATATGAACGTCACAAAGTTAAGATAAAGATTTTACATGGGCGCGATTTTCCGAGTTTATTTTGAAATTGGAAATGAACGTGTAAGATATGGAGATAACAATGATTTGTTGGAATTTGTCAACGTATAAGAAGTGTTTTAAAATGTGCACAGGGGGGATTTCTGAGATTTGTTTTCACTTGCGCAATTTTATATCTGATACATATAGCATACATTTATTTTTTTAAGTCTACCTTTTATACTTTAACATTATATAATTGTACGTTAAACGGCAATTTAGCCTTTTCTTTGAAAGAGTTAGATAAGAAATACTTTTATATATTTGAAGCTTCCAAAAAATGTAACATTATCCTTAATCTGAAATGTTCACTTGGGCGTTTCTAAAAATTGTCTTTGCTTTAAGTGAACCACGTACGTCAAACAACACTATCAGCCAATTTTTTGCCCATTTTCCGAACTCAACCGTCTTTTAATTTTGGACTTAATTTCATGACACATTTTTTTTTTTTTTTACAATGGTTCAACAGAAGCATTATAAGGTAACGGTTCGAGCACTCAAGGCCCCCTTTACACAGGGCTGCGACATTTGTACCACCTAAGAGTGACAAAAAATGGCCACAAATGAACCAGAAAATCCTGTTTCTATGTAACTGCTCCAGCGATCCTTGTGCCTTCCTTGAACCACCAAAACTGCAATGTTCGGGCATTTTCAGTGAGCCACATGCCTGCCTCCCCTGTGCTTCCCTTATGCAACCTAAGGCAACCAACGCCGAATGGAGACACAGCGGTTGCCACAGTCATCGTTCAATGCATGCTTCTATTGGTCGACCAAAGGAGGCACAAGGGAGGCAGAAGCATATCGCCCAGATTGACGGTAAAGTATGCAACAGAACGGATCTATTACGTGGCGAACATTGGCCGACCATTGTGCATCCATTCTGCCTCATTTGAGCCACCTTTGAGCAACCAACCTCTACGGCGACCTTTTTGCGACTGTTTTCAACATGTTCAAAAAATTACGGCGACCATATCGTCCATGGCGATGTCTGAACTTCCTGTGTACCACCTTTGAACGACATAGGCAACCATTCGGCCTCCTTTGGGCCTCCACCGGCGACCTGGCCAGTTTTATGGTCGCACAAGGGAGACCCAAAGGTCGCAGCCCTGTGTAAACGGGGTCTGACAAAGAGGTTAGGCAACAACGCATTAATTGATTTTTGGGAAACGTGAAGTGTGCCACGGTACCGGTGTGGGAGTCCCTATTTTCCGCAGATTTCAAATTTGTATTCTTTCATTTCTTCATTAAAGGATTTTGGATCATCGCTTGCCCCAAGATTTGTTTAAAGATTGAGACTGCATTCAATAGTTGAAGTTGAGTCAAGTATTTCAGAGCTGGAGATCCATCGTTTAATGTTCACCAGTCTCTCTGGTCCCCAGTCCCTTCCCCAGTTCACTATTTAGTGTAAGGGTTAAGGTTGGGGCCAGACCACTCCTTAGTGTAATGGTTAAGGTTGGGGGCCGGGAACAGAGGGACTGGGGACTGGGGAACATAGGGGGGGGGGGGGCGCAACAGGGACAACCGCACACTGGGAAAGATAGGGACTGGGGAACATAGGGACTGGGGAACATAGGGACTGCGGAACATAGGGATTGGGGAACATAGGGACTGGGGAACATAGGGACTGGGGAACATAGGTCTGGGAAACATAGGACTGGGGAACATAGGGACTGGGGAACATAGTACTAGGGAACATAGGACTGGGGAACATAGGGACTGGGGAACAAAGGACTGGGGAACATAGGGACTGGGGAACGTACTGGACTGGGGAACATAGGGACTGTGGAACATAGGGACGGGACTGGTAAACATAGGGACCGGCGAACAGTTAGGGTTAGGGACTGGAGATCATAGGGACTGGGGAACATAGGTCTGGGAAACATAGGACTGGGGAACATAGGGACTGGGGAACATAGTACTAGGGAACATAGGACTGGGGAACATAGGGACTGGGGAACAAAGGACTGGGGAACATAGGGACTGGGGAACGTACTGGACTGGGGAACATAGGGACTGTGGAACATAGGGACGGGACTGGTAAACATAGGGACCGGCGAACAGTTAGGGTTAGGGACTGGAGATCATAGGTACTGGGGAACAAGTTCAAAGTCTAAATACTTGTAATATTTATTTGTGTTTTATAATTGTTTTTTTTTATTGTTGTAAATGTCATGCAATTCAGTTTCTAACTGCTATATGTCATGTTTTTAAATAAACCATAACCATAAACCAACTTATGCTATGGAGCTTCCGCCATATCGGCATACAATTGAAGCTAAAGTCCGAGTTGACAGATAGGGCAAAAGCTCTGTCACGTATCTTACTAAATTACTGAACAAACATACTTAATAATTGGCCTTTGACATCGTCTGAGTTATTTATCGAGACAAACAAGGTTGTCTAACGTATCGTATTGGCTTGTCCCCTTAAAGCGGAAAGTTGTTGTTTTTGTTCTGGTTTTTCCCTTTTTCCCCCGCAACTGCAATATAAACAGGAGAATAATGCAGCCCAAGGGTTAAAGGGATGATCTTTTCACAAAAATGTATAGGATTGGTGTTCCATTTAAGAAAATGAATGTTCACTAAAAAAATCCAAGATGGCAGACAAACATCAAGATGGTGGCCATTTAAGAGTTTAGAATCATCAAAATCATATTTATTTAAAAATATTGAAGTACAAAACAAAACCAATGATCTCAATATTGTAAAACAGGCTACCAAAACGCATCAAAATTATGGTATCTGAAAAGTAAAAAACATCCGAAAAATAAAAAAACACTACTGTGAAAATAAACTTTGAAATGGAACTAACACCCCCACCCCTCCCCAAGCTTTCTCATATACAGGTTGTGTGAAACGAGGGTAATTTGTTTCAAAAGTGGTTCAATGCAGAGGAAGTCTCATTGTAAAACATGTTTACATTTTAAGGGTGCTGGCGCTTTCATATCCTGGCAAGCAGGCTAATAGTTAGATGTCAAGTTTAACTGTTTTTGCACGAGTATTCACTTTTTTGTGTTAAGCAAGCCCTCGTAATACCCTGGCCAGAAATTCGTTTCTGTGGTGATTTTTTTCCCGTGTAAAATGCTTGCTGAGGTGCCTAACATCCGACTGTTAATGTGCCACTATTTTTCACTTAAGATTCGTATACATTTGAGGTTTTCACAGGACAATAAATACTGGATCACACACTGTCTGGAGCAAATACATTGTAAAATCGACGCCTTAATGCCAGTGCAATAGCTAAATGTTAACCGGAGAACCATCAGCCAACCATTAACCAGTGATGTAGTGGCTTGATGCTGGGCCTTGGCCTTAATGCTGCCTTAAGGCTGGACTTTAGGGCCTTGGCCTTGGCCTCGAGGCTTGAGGGCAAAAACCTCGGCATTGAGGGATCAGTGCCTTGCAATTTTGAGTCAAGGCTGTTTAAGGCCCATAGATTTTTGCATTTTCCAGATAAATCTGTTTGAAATTTTGCTGTTACCATTTTAATCGTGTTACCATTGAGGAGGGAAACACCCTATAGATTTGTGTGTTGGGCTCACTTCCACTTTTATAGCATCATATTTTGTTACCATTGTAGTAGATTTGCTGCAACAATATTCTGTATACTTGTGGGGCTAATGAGATGATCACCGAAATTGTATACAATTATGGAATAGATCTGATTGGTTATATATGTCTCCCTGATAAGTGCTAAAGATTTGCATGTATCTGTTTTAGATAATGCTAATATTTCTGACCATTCAAATCCTGACAAAAACATACTCTGTACAAAAGACCATTCATCCCATTACAGTTCTCCTGTCCTTTTGCCTATAATATCCGGGGAATGGACATTTAAAAGGAACCAGATGGATACACCATCATACCAGAATAAAACCCGTGCTACGACGGGAAGTAAACCTGATATAAAGCACTGTAATAACTGAAAACCACTGGAATAATTCGTTTTGTTGAAAAACATGTGAGTGCAAAAAATGTCACACTGAACAATCCTTGGGGATAATAACCTTTTCCAAAATATTGTTTCAAAGATTTCCCCTTTTAGCAATTCAATTTTAAGAAGCTGTATTAGGGATAAAGTGAAAAAATGTCTCTTATCATGTCTGCTTACTTACAACGACTTACTTATAACTGCTTACTTATAACGACTTATAAATCGTACGTACTACTTGTAACGACTTGACGATTACCCTCTGGCACCGTTATTCATATGTGCGAGCAGCGCAATACACATGCAGTGCAGTTTTACGGTGAGATCCAATGGTGCATCCTAGGCAAATGAGGACTCATTCATATTGCCCTAGTTTGAATTAGGTCCCAATCTGAACCAGTGCCTAGCTACTTAAAAATTATAGTTACTATATCTCTATGGCAACCAGAGACGCTCACATTTGTTTGCTCAGGCTCGAGACAAAATATATAGCAGAGGTTGTCCTAGTCTTGGTCCAAGACGTCTGTGTACAGCTGCAATGTCGTATGCCCAGGCTCCCATATAGCCAAAGATACTATAGAGGGGAAGATAGGACTGGGAAGGGCGCCTCGCGCGGTATAGCTAGGTAGTAGGTAAAAAGTGACTTGCCTCGTGCACTCAACGTGATAACCGAGTTAAAACTGCTAAACCTATTTTTATCTGTAGGGGTTAAAATTATGCAGATGTGCAACATTTTAAAGTAGTTTATTATCTGATAAGTACATGTATCACCAACCAGTTGCTTCATGGGTAAATGCCTAAAAATAATTTTTGTTTTGTCAGTATCATGCTAATGAGCTAAATGTACACAACATCTGAGAAGTCAGAGATAGGGGAGGCATTGTGAACAATATTTACCCCTATTATCTACATGCACTTTGCATCATGTTTATGGACATTTAAAAGGAACCAGATGGATACACCATCATACCAGAATAAAACCCGTTCTACGACGGGAAGTAAACCTGATATAAAGCACTGTAATAACTGAAAACCACTGGAATAATTCGTTTTGTTGAAAAACATGTGAGTGCAAAAAATGTCACACTGAACAATCCTTGGGGATAATAACCTTTTCCAAAATATTGTTTCAAAGATTTCCCCTTTTAGCAATTCAATTTTAAGAAGCTGTATTAGGGATAAAGTGAAAAATGTCTCTTATCATGTCTGCTTACTTACAACGACTTACTTATAACTGCTTACTTATAACGACTTATAAATCGTACGTACTACTTGTAACGACTTGACGATTACCCTCTGGCACCGTTATTCATATGTGCGAGCAGCGCAATACATATGCAGTGCAGTTTTACGGTGAGATCCAATGGTGCATCCTAGGCAAATGAGGACTCATTCATATTGCCCTAGTTTGAATTAGGTCCCAATCTGAACCAGTGCCTAGCTACTTAAAAATTATAGTTACTATATCTCTATGGCAACCAGAGACGCGCACATTTGTTTGCTCAGGCTCGAGACAAAATATATAGCAGAGGTTGTCCTAGTCTTGGTCCAAGACGTCGGTGTACAGCTGCAATGTCGTATGCCCAGGCTCCCATATAGCCAAAGATACTATAGAGGGGAAGATAGGACTGGGAAGGGCGCCTCGCGCGGTATAGCTAGGTAGTAGGTAAAAAGCGACTTGCCTCGTGCACTCAACGTGATAACCGAGTTAAAACTGCTAAACCTATTTTTATCTGTAGGGGTTAAAATTATGCAGATGTGCAACATTTTAAAGTAGTTTATTATCTGATAAGTACATGTATCACCAACCAGTTGCTTCATGGGTAAATGCCTAAAAAATAATTTTTGTTGTGTCAGTATCATGCTAATGAGCTAAATGTACACAACATCTGAGAAGTCAGAGATAGGGGAGGCATTGTGAACAATATTTACCCCTATTATCTACATGCACTTTGCATCATGTTTATGGCTCGACAGGGTTTTTAAGCAAACAATACATGTTTACCGAATGAGCTGCAGTTTATGACGGCAGCTTTTCATCACGGCGAAAATCTAGACTAATCGCCTCCAAAGCATATATTACATTGCATTTTCTGATAACACTTTATAAGTGGCCTAAAAAAAGAGGAATCAGTACGTGTTGTAAACTAAAGCATTGTTTATTCAGAATTCAACTAAAGCATTATTTATACAGAACGCCCAAAACTACTTTAACCCTAAAAGGCCCGTGCGGGATCTGCCTCCTCGACTTTTTCCACGATAGCCTTGATTTTTAATTTTTTTTTGGCGGCCCAAGCTGTCATGACATTTTTAGCCTCGAGCCTTGCGAATCTTCTGATAGTAATACCAAAAACATAAAAATCGGACCACGGGTTGCCGTGCAGCGAAAAATTTTCCGGCGCTACGCGGCATAAAACCTGAATTTTCCCATATACGTCGTGAACACAGAGCACAATTATCATTCGTACATAGGAATAATTAATTAGCCATAATTCCAAAACCCATTGACCTATAGATCATGAACGTTCTTGGGTATTTTTATGACATGGATTGCACAAAACGCTGGGTACATATTCAAATCAATAACATCAGAGGGCGCTAAACAAGTAGCGGTGTTGTTGATTCTCTCCTGTGCCACAAGGTTTTCTCCGGTTTCCCTCCTTCCGCCCTAACTCAACTTGTTCGATCTCTGGTCATACCTCATGTTTACTTCAGTGGTCAGCTACGAATCATACGAAATATCAGCTTGATCACGTTTTTAGCCAAACCCCCCTCCAATATCGACCTATAATTATGTACATAAATGAAAATCAATTGAGTTTCCAATGTCTTTTCAATGTGTTTTTTTTTTCAATGTCCTTTCAATAATATGTCAATGTCTTTTCAACAATATGGCAATACGAGGTGAAGACTGGTGTTATTCTCTATAGTACTACATGCATCCTTTTTTGTCGTACAGTTAATTTGTGAAATCTATCTGCTCATTTCCAATTTCCATCACACAAGTAGTGAAACTGCATCACGTGAAAATTGCTTTCTTACTGCAAAGGCATGTGTATAACTCGCTGTATTTTACTTCCATTTGCAGAATTCCAAAATGTAACCATCGCAAGAAATGCATCAACCCGAATTATGTCTCCCAGCTTCCCGGCCCCCTATCCAAACAATGTGAACAAGACATGGATCGTCAGCACTGAGGAGGATTACAAGATTGCCATCACCTTCTTCGAGTTCAGGGTCGATACGAACTATGACGGCGACTTCCTCCAGACTGGCGACGGTACGGACGTCACTGCAAACCAGTTCTTCGAGGAAAATGGGTTTACGCTCCCGCCCAACCTGCTGTCCAATGGGAATGAGATGTGGCTGCGATTCATTACCGATGACCGGTACACTAGCAATGGGTTTGTGCTGGGGGCTGCCAGTGTTCCCTCGACAGGTATGCAATGTAACATACACTGTCTGTTGATCACGCTACTGCCTGTTGATCACGCTACATTGATGTTGAAATTTGTGTTCCGGGGCTTAAATACATTTCTAAACACTTTAACTAATTCTTTCACGTTAGAAAAAGTGTTTAAAGGGACACTGCGTCCTGGAGTGAGCCCTATCGGGCTACAAAACGCGCTTTGAACGAAATACTGGTTATCGGAAAAAAAAACATTTTAAAGTAGGATATAAACACCCACACAACTATCTTGAAAACAAACAAACAACTGGGCGGTTTTTTTTATTGTGTTATGTGTGCGAGAAAGTCTTTCGGGGTCCACTTTTGCGACCCCAAAAAAGTCGGGCTGTTCATGCTAGTTGTGATTCCAGCTATGTTGTGTTCGCCTTTTGCGGACATTTGTACATTTATGCATTGGTGCTATGTGTAATTTTATGTGACATACACAACGTGTTGACTGAAACCAAAGGAAGAACGTATTTGTACTTCGATGTAAAACAAGCTGTTTTTGTCGTTCTTTCTCGGGAACGGTAAGACATTAGTTTCCTTTAAACCAAATGTTTGAAATAGGATGAGTCAACAATCCAAAACATGATCATTTCATGAATTTCAAGACGCAGTGCCCCTTTGAATTGAAAAAAAAATATAAGTGATAATCATTGTTAGGCAAAAAAAAAAAAAAAAAATCGGTCTCCGGTCAGCGCGCGCGTCGATTTTAATCATGCACGTCGATCTTTTTTTTCCAAAATGTTCCGCGGTAGCTCCAACAGCGCCCTCTATTTCAGCCAAAAAAAAAAAAAATCCGCGTGGCCGCGTCAATTCCGGAACTTTGGTCTGACCAGAGACCGAATAATTTTTTTTTTTGGTCTTATATTGAAATTGTGGAAACCACATTTTGGAAGCAACATTATTGGTATTGTATGATGCATCTATTTTTACTTTTATTCCCGTTCGGTCTGTGCACTCTTTTTGACAAAGAGTACATTTCTAGTTCTAATAGTAGCCTTAATCGCACAAACTCAAACGCTGTACTTGCAATTCAAAAATACTTGTAATGATTTATTAGTGATTTTTTTTATTGCATTTGCAATTCACAACTTTATCAAAAGTCATAAAAGCCTATTATTGAGTGAGGCAACTTCCACCTGTGAAGAAAAAAAATGTCTGGCATCTTTATCGTTGGTCTAAAACTGCAAAAAAATATACTTCTGTGAAAACCCGGCTGTGCTTTTCAAAATAGTTTTATGAATGCAGCTGCCCCCTGTCATTGACCTTACCCATGATTCAAGTTTCTGTCTTGCTTTGGTTTTTTTTCCAGAAATGTTGACTTGTTCTCGTACTGAATTTGACTGTGGACATTACTGCATCCGTGGCACCCTGCAGTGTGACCGTGTAAATGACTGCTTTGTAGGAAAAGATGAACTAAATTGCGGTAATGAAGAGGCAGATAACCTAAACGTAAAGAGTTAATGACATCAATTTTACACTAAACAATAGTTTGTGCGATTTTGCCATTCCTGTAATATGAAAACTGTTTTGAAATCACTTCTTGTTCCACTTCTTTCTCTTTAAAATGTTCCATACGTTTCCTTTGTACCGAGAACGCTATTGATTTGACGTCATTTCCGGCACATACTCTTCTGTTTAGGGGTTTTCTTTTCAAATTATGAACCCCAAAAATTCCCTTTGCAAACATTGTGTGCGTACATTTTGCTCAATGACCTACTGTCATTTGGTGAAATAACAATAATTAGCCTTTTACAGCAAATTTACAACGCTAACCAATTTAAATTTTGTCTTAGTATACCGCTAAAAGTGCACCAATATCGCAAAACAAGCAATAAGCCATTTGCGAGTAACCTATACCCTTTGGGATTTGCATTTGAAAAACGTCTGGTACAATGACTTGCTCAGAATGCTTGGCACATTTTAACTTTGAATTCTCCAGACCAAAGACACTGTTGCTAATCACAAGATTCGGGGCAAGCTCTTGCATAGTTACGTAAGAGACGCTCAGCTCCAATACATCGTTCACAATGGGTGAGAATGGCACAAAGACACCAGACCATGCCTGAGCTGGGGGTTGCTAGCATAAGGCTTGCCCCGAGTCACGTGATATAGTAACAGTCTCTTTGGTCGGGAGAATGCTAGGTTAAAACGTGCAAAGCATTGTATTAAGTCAGCGTTCCAGATTTTATTCAAATTTAACTCGCAAATGGCTTATAGCATAACTATTGACTATTTCGTTATCGCAGCGCGGAGGGGGGGGGGGGGAGGACAAGGGTGCACTCTTTCCACCCCCCCCGACAAACAAACAAACAAAAGGGAAAAGGGGGAAAAACAAAGAAAAAATGTCGCGAAGTCATTTCGTTGTTTTTTAATGGGGGAGGCAAATGTTCCTGCCTACTCTCGAAAACATGAACAATTGGGGAAATGCTGGAAAATGTAGGGATTTGGCTGAAACAATTTTGCTTTGCGCCCCCTCCAGCAAAACAATCCCTGCAACGCCCATGCTGGATAACTATTTAAACATTTATTAATTGGACGCTGTCATTGTACTGTAATTGAAAACAGTGATTTATCGGTTTTCTATGGATAGCTTACTTGCATCATTCAGTCAAAGGTGATTTAAAACATTAAGGTGAAACAAACTTTCTCCAAATTGGCCTGGGTGGCTTTTATACTGTTTAATACTGTAAGCTCACTGACAGTGTTTAAGTTCAGAATTTTTACCGACCTAATTCCATTATTTTTGGATCAACTGTTTTGTTGTCCTGTACATATGAGCTAAATAATTAGGTTTCGTTTATTCTTCACAAAGGAAGATTTTTGCTATAAATAAATGGGGAAAAAGAGATTTTTCTGTACACTATTGTGATTTTTCTTTGTCTGCAAGAAGGAGAAAAAGCGAAAATTGCGCTCAAACAAATGTGCACACAAGATCTTATAAGCGAGCTACTACTCATGTATTCGATTTTTAATATACAGACGAGGACCGTCTCGTTTACATTGGAGCATCCGAAACAGCTGAGCTTGCCTCGACTAGATACCCGGACTGGTACGTCAACGACATCCAGATAACGTGGATCATCCGAACCGAAGAAGCTCGCAAGATCAACATTACCTTTGCCCAGTTTAATACCCGTTTGTATGACATCTTCCAAGCTGGTGATGGCAACAATAGCACCATCAGTGTGTTCTTCCAGTGGAGTGGGGACAAAAACCCGCCCGACCTGCTGTCAGCTGGCAATACCATGTGGCTTCAGTTCACTGCCGACACATATTACAGCAATCCAGGGTTTCTTCTTACAGCACGCAGCGTACCTGCCTCTGGTAAGCCACAATGCAATCTTCTTTTTTTAAATCAACAAAGATCTGACCTTTTCAGGCAACTCTTTACACAGTATTGCTCGTTGGAAAAAAGAGTTGTTGAAATGTAACGAAAATTTTTGTTGGAACACATTTTGTGCAACTTTGTTGGTTAGGCCTAACTGTATTCAAAAGTGCACTTTTTCACCATTTTAAACTGTCCTTGCTTTTCCGGACAACTGAGGGCGCTGTTGCTGTGATGTCATTTCAGGAAGACTCTGTTCAGTCTAGACGTTTCCTGTTCAAATGTGAACCAAAACATCTGCTGAAAACATGTGTGAGAAGAGATTGCTCATTGGCCTATTGCCATTTACGCAATGTAACAGACACTGTCTGTTGTCACGCTACTCCTCTTTGTGTGGAGTATATTGATGTTAAGGTTTAATTGTGTTCCGGGGCTTTGGTACAACTGATAATATAGTAACCATTGGATAATGTATCATCAACCGAAAATGTCACACAAATTGACCGATACTGTATTACTATAACCGAGAAATTGACTGATAGTGTAGTAAAATGTACTACACTATCAGTCGATTGTTGTTACATTATCGGTCTTAATGGATAATGTAACAAATATCGACCGATAATGTAGTAACATTTACTACACTATCGGTCAATTTCTGTTACATTATCGGTTAGTGATACATTATCGGTCAATTTGTGTGACATTATCGGTTGGTGATACATTATCAGTTGGTTACTACATTATCAGTTGTAACAGGCTTCAATACATTTCTAAACACTTGTACTAACTATTATCCCACGATAGAGCTGAACAATGTTTTAGATTTGCGTATGATTGTGGCATGTTGAGCATGTTACCAAGCATATAAAGTATAGTTTGGACCGAATTAAAAGCCATTCAGATGGAAAAAAGTGGTTACAAATAGTGTTTAAAGGGACACTGCCTTGTAGAATGAGCCCAATCGGGCCACAAAACGCGCTTTGAACGAAATGCTGTTAATCGGAAAGAACATTTTAAAGTAGGATATAAAGACCGACACGACTATCCTAAAAGAACTGGGTGTTTTTTGTTTGATTATTGTGTTATGCGTGCGAGAAAGCCTTTCGGGGTCCACTTTTGCGACCCCAAAAAGTCGGGCTGTTCATGCTAGTTGTGATTCCAGCTACGTTGTGTTCACCTTTTGCGGACATGCAAGAAACCACATTTGTGCATTGGTGCTGTGTGTAATTCTATGTGACATACACAACGTGTTGACTGAAACGACAGGAAGATTGTACTCCGATGTAAAACAATCGATTTTGTCGTCTTTTCTCGGGAACAGTAAGACATTAGTTTCCTTTCAACCATATGTTTGAAATAGGATGAGTTAACAATCCAAAACATGAACATTTTTTGGATTTCAGGACGCAATGCATCTTTAAGATAAAAAGAATATCAGTGATAATCATTGTTATAGCGAAATCGTGCTAAAAACATGTCTGTGGAAACCACATTTTGGAGGAAAATTCAATTTGTTAACAAGTTTTCCAAGCAAAATTATTGACATTGTATGATGCGTCTTTTTTTTTTATCCCCGTTTGGTCTGTGCACTCTTTTTGACAAGAGTCCATTTCTAATAGTAGTCTAATCGCACAAACTCAAACTGTATATATGTAATATGAAAATACTTGAAATGATCTATTATTGATTTTTTTTTATTGCATTTGCGGTTCACAAATTTTTCAAAAGTCATAAAAGCCTTATTATTGTGTGAGGCAACTTAAACCTGTGAAGAGAAATGTATGGCATCTTTATCGGTGTTCTAAAACTGCAAAAAAAAATACTTCTGTGAAAACCCGGCTGTGCTTTTCAAAAATGTTTTATAAATACAGCTAGCCCCTGTCATTGACCTTGCCCACGTTCTTTCTCGTTCTGTTTTTCAGAAATGTTGACTTGCTCTCGTACTGAAATTGACTGTGGACATCACTGCATCCGTGGCACCCTGCAGTGTGACCGTGTAAATGACTGCTTTGAAGGAACGGATGAATTAAATTGCGGTAATCAAGAGGCAGATAATGTAAACGTAAAGAGTTCATGTCATCAATTTTACTCTACTTAGTTTACTCTACTTAGTTTTTTACTCGAATTTGTCATTCCTGTGATATGAAAACTGTTTTGAAATCACTTCTTTTCAACTTTTTGCTCTTTAAAATGTTCCAAACGTTTCCTTTGTACCGAGAAAGCTATTGATGTGACGTCATTTCCGGCACATACTCTTCGGTTTAGGAGTTTTCTGTTCAAATTGTGAACCCAAAAATTCGCATTGCAAACATTATGTGCGTACATTTTGCTCATTAACTTGCTGCCATATAGTGACGACAATAATTCACCTGACAGCCAATTTACAACGCTAACCAATTTAAATGTTGTTTTAGTATAAAGCTAAGAGTGCACCAAAATCGCATAACAAGCAATAGCATAACGATTGACTATTTCGTTATCAAAATGTGACTTTATAATGTAAAGGGTGTATGAATAAAATCCGAAAGTACTTGAAAACATGAGCATCGCGAGGGGGGGGGGGGGTTGACAAGCAAAAAACGGGGAAAGGGAAAAACAACAAAGAAAAAAAGAGGCGCGAAGTCATTGTTGTTTATTCAATGGGGGGGGGGGGGCAAATGTCCGTGCCCACCCTCGCAAACATGATCAATCGGGGAAATGCTGGAAAATGTAGGGATTTAGGGAAAACATAATTGCTTTGCGCCCCCCTCTAGCAAAAAATCCTGGCAACGCCCATGCTGAATAACAATGTAAACAAATATTATTTGGACGCTGTCATTGTACTGACATCGAAAAGAGTGATTTATCGGTTTTTGTTCTGGATGCTAACTTGCATCCTTCCACCAAAGGTGATTTAAAACATTTAGGTGAAACAAACTTTCTCCAAATTGGGCTTGGTGGCTTTCATACTTGATACTAAGAGCTCACTGACAGTGTTTAAGGTAAGAATTTTTACCTAAATTCCATTATTTCTGGATTAAATGTTTTGTTGTCCTGTACATATAAGCTAAATAACTAGGTTTCGTTTATTCTTTACAAAGGAAGATGTTTGCTATCAATAAGTGGGAAAAAAGAGATTCTTCTGTACACTATTGTTATTTCTCTTTGTCTGCAAGGAGGAGAAAAGCGAAAATTGCGCTCAAACAAATGTGCACACAAGTATAAGCGAGTTACTACTCATGTATTCGAATTTTAATACACAGACGAGGACCGTCTCGTTTACATTGGAGCATCGGAAACAGCCGAGCTTGCCTCGACTAGATACCCGGACTATTACGTCGACGACATCCAGATAACGTGGATCATCCAAACCGAAGAAGCTCGCAAGATCCGCATTTCCTTTACCAAGTTTTACACCCAGCAGTCGAATGACGTCTTGCAAGCCGGTGATGGCAACAATAGCACCCACAATGTGTTCTTCCAGTGGAGTGGGAACAGAAACCCGCCCGAAGTGCTGTCAGCTGGTAATACCATGTGGCTTAGGTTCACTGCCGACAAATATAGCACCTATCCAGGGTTTCTGCTTACAGCACGCAGCGTAAATGCCTCTGGTAAGCCACAATGCAATCTTTTTTGTAAAAAAAACCCAAATCAATAAATATGTATGATCTGACCTTTCCAGGCAACTCTTTACACGGTATTGCCTTTTAGTAAAAAGAGTTGTTGAAATGTACTGAAATCGTTCGTAGGAACACATTTTGTGCAACTTTGTTGGTTAGGCCTAATAGTATTCAAAAGTGCACTTCTTTCACCATTTAAATAAAACTGCACTTGCTTTTCCGGACAACTGAGGGCGCTGTTGCTGTGATGTCATTTCAGGAAGTCTCTGTTCAGTCTAGACGTTTCCTGTTCAAATGTGAACCAAAACATCTGCTGAGAACATGATGAGAAGAGTTCGCTCATTGGCCTATTGCCATGTACTGACACCGAATCACCGAAGAAAAGATCATTTTAATAACAGCAAAACATCAAAAATCCTGGTAACCCTTTTTTTTGCTGGAGTAGCTGTAACATGGAGGTTTCTGAAATGACATCAATTTTTTTGCTCAAGAATGTATAAATTTACATTTGCATAAAAAGGCACCAAAGTATCCTCGAAAATAAAAACATGAACTTGAAAATAATGTTAAATGGGACACAAAGGTGCATTTTTAGGGATTGCATTGGTCCTTTGAACATGCATGAGGGCTTTTCTTTTTCGTTTTAAAGCCTAGGTGAATGGGGATGAGGGGTGGGGGCTTTGAGCCGAATATATATGATGGCCTGTGTGCCCATAATCGACGATAAATCAACAAAAATAAGAAGATAGCTCCTTTACTGGACAGAAACCAATCGTATACACTTCATGTGTTTAGGTCATTAGAGGGTTGTTCCTTTCTCCATGGTTCAGGCAGATCTAACGTGATTCAGTCAGGTGAATGTTTTTCTGTTGGTGGAGGGCATTCATTCAATAATAGATTACACCACGGAGATTAAAACTTGAGATGGGGGAGCTTGAAGGGGACGATAAGAGTCCTCATAATCGCAGTAAAACCTGACGGGTAGGGGCATTTTGCCAAGTTTTATATGAGCCATTTTGAAATGTGTACACGACGATTCTGTGACTAAACTGTACCCTTTCCTTTCATCCATTTGTCCTAGACAATTTGACATGTTCCACTAATCATTTTGATTGTGGGCATTCTGTGTGTATCGCCTCTTTGTGGCAGTGCGACGAAGTAGCAGACTGTTATGGTGGACGCGATGAACTAGGCTGTGGTAAAATCCCATTAATATTTTAATGGAATTCATCAATGAGCAGGATTGTTATTAACTGTTTAACTAGTAGCCTCGTCAGCGTGACTAAAATCTTTCTCCGTATCGAGCCACACAGTCGGGATAGTAACATATGAGGGAAAAGGTGTTCTGAGGAAATCAGTCAGGAAAATGCTGGGAAATATATGGATTTGGGGGAACAAAATTTGCTTTGCGCCCCTCTTAAAAAAAATCCTGGTGACGCCCATGCCGGATAACTACGCATACAAACATTATTTGGACGCTGTCATTGTACTGGCATCTAAAACAGTGATTTATCGGTTTTCTGTGGATAGCTTACTTGCATCCTTAAGTCAAAGGTAATTTAAAAACATTTAGGTGAAACAAACTTTCTACAAGTTTGGCTGACCTATAGTGGTGACTTTCATAATTGAGCTCACATTGTAAACACACTGACATTGCTCAAGTTCAGAATGTTTACTCACTAAAATGCATTATTTTTTGATTAACCGTTTTGTTGTCCTGTACATATAAGCTAAACAACTAGGTTTCGTATATTAACCACAAAGGAAGAGGTTTGCTATAAATAAGTGGGAATTGTTGTTTGTTTCTGTTCACTTGGTGATTTCGTTTTGTTTGCAAGAAGGAGAAGAGCAAAAATTGCGCTCAAGCTAATATGTACACACAAGATCTTATTAGCAAGTTATTACTAACATATTTAAAATTTAATACACAGACGAGGACCGTCTCGTTTACATTGGAGCATCGGAAACAGCCGAGCTTGCCTCGATGAAATACCCGAACTATTACGACAATGACATCCAGGTAACGTGGATCATCCGAACCGAGGAAGCTCGCAAGATCAGCATTTCCTTTACCCGGTTTAGTACCGAGTTTTGGTATGACGTCTTCCAGGCCGGTGATGGCAACAGTAGCACCCACAATGTGTTCTTCGAGTGGAGTGGGTACAGAAACCCGCCCGATCTGCTGTCAGCTGGTAATACCATGTGGCTTCGGTTCACTACTGACGAAAGTAACAAAAATCAAGGGTTTCTGCTGACGGTATCCAGCATACCTGCCTCTGGTAAGCTACAATGCGATCTTTTTGTTAAAAAAAATCAATGAAGATGTATGATCTGACCGTTTCAGGCAGCTCTTTACACGGTATTGCTCGTTGAAAAAAAAACAGAGTTGTTGAAATGTAATGGAATTTTCGTAGGAACACATTTTGTGCAACTTTGTTGATAAGGCCTGTATTCAAAAGTGCATGCACTTCTTTTACCATTTAACATTGTCCTTGCTTTTACGGACTACTGAGGGCGCTGTTGCTGTGATGCGATTTCGGGAAGAGTCTGTTCAGTCTAGACGTTTTCTGTTCAAATGTGAAGCAAAACATCTGCTCATTGAAACATGTCTGAGACGAGTTTGCTCATTGGCCTATTGCCATGTACTTACACCGAATCACCAAAGAAAAGTACATTTACAACATCAAAATATCATAAAATCTGGTAACCTTTTGCGCTGGAGTAGGAGGTGTCTGAAATGACATATTTTATTTTGCTAATGAAAACAGAAATTTACATTAGCATAAAAAGTCACCAAAATACCGTTGAAAATGGTAAAATGAACTTGAAAATAAGATGTAATGGGACACAAAGGTTCATTTTTTAGGGATTGAATTGGTCATCTAAACATGCATGAGGTGATTTTTCCTTTTACACGCCTAGTTGTGAGGAGAGGGAATGTGAGCCGAGTGTATATGAAAGTCTATGTGCCCACAATTATGTGCACAGTTCCACAATTCGGAATATCCATTACTTGTGCGCAATTTGGACGTTAAAACAACAAGAATATGAAGATAGCTCCTTTACTGGACAGAAACCAATCGTATACGCTTGATGTGTTTAGGCCATTGGAGGGTTGTTCCTTTCTCCATGGTTCAGGCAGATCTAACGTCGTTCAGTCCAGTGAACTGTTTCTGTTGGTGGTGGGCATTCATTCAATAAAAGACTGACTGCCCATAGGAGATTAAAACTTGGGGGAGTGGGGGGGGGGGGAGCGGGCGAGCTGAGAGCGGCACACTCGAAGGCAACGATAAGAATCCTCATAAGTGCATTAAAACCAGACGAAGGGGGCATTTTGCCAAGTTTCAAATGGGCCCAGCATTTTGAAATGTGTACACGTCGATTCTGTCACTAAAATGTATCCTTTCATTTCACCCATTTGTCTTAGACAATTTGACATGTTCCCCTGACCAGTTTGACTGTGGGCATTCTGTGTGTATCACCTCTTACTGGCAGTGCGACGAAGTAGCAGACTGTTTTGGTGGACGCGATGAACAAGACTGTGGTAAAACCCCATTGATAATTGAATAGAATTCATCAATTAGCAGGACTGTAATTATCTGGTCAACTGGTAGCCTCATCAGTGAGGCTAAAATACTGAGATTTCTCCATATCGGGCCTTACAGTGGTGATAGTAACATATGAGGGAAAAGTTGTCCTGAGGAAATCAAATTCGAGACCGTTTTTTAAGTTTGACTTGGACAATTCTGTATTAAAATTCACAGGATAACTAGACATGCATCTGGATAGGCATCAGGAACAGACTTAAAATCTTCCATACCGGTAGGAAAAATCAAAACGGATGAAGTCCAGTATTTGGGCCACTTTCAAAGCTTTTGTCTAAGGTCACAAACCCAATTCGCCGGCAGAAAGGAGTACACCTATACTTAGACCTAATTACTTGGTGAAGAATGGTCCATTTGCCATGGGAGCGCAAATGTAAAGGAAATTTGTGACAAAAACAACAAATTGCAAAACATGACTGTAATTCAACTACGGTGAATTTTCATTGCACGATTTGTCACATCAAATTTACTTTCCCTATTTTACACGAGGTATGGATGGGCATTCACAGAAATCGGACTAGGGGATCATACGTCAGCTGCAACAATGTTCAATTTAAACAAGGCCATTCGGAAATTGGTCACCTATTTATATTCCTCATTTTTTTTTCTGACAGGTACTCATGAAATATATCTCAATGCAAGTGAAACAGCCACCATACGAATTTTATCCGTTCACATTGACTCTGTGTGGCTCATTCAGACTCTGGAAGACTGGAAAATTCTCATCACTTTTCCCACCGGTCATTTCTTTTCCCATGGATCCTTCGTATTGCGAGCCGGTGATGGTGACGATAGTACCAACAACACAAATATCTTTTTTGAATTGAGAAGGTATAGCTCTGAAGAACGTAGGCCCCCAGACCTGATGTCAGACGGGAATAAGCTGTGGGTTACCTTCGAGCACGGAAAGTCGTTAAACTCACACAACTTCGACATACTGGCTACGAGCGTTCCGTTAACTGGTAGGCTTATAATTGATCTGTGGATCTTTCTCTGAAATACTCTGGTGTCCACATTTTCCTGTTCCTGTTACATCTGACTTCTATGAGTTTGTAATTCTGGGTGCGCTCTTTAATGTAGCGGTCCTTTTAATCCAAAACTGGTTATTAAGAAGCAAATCATCCTCAACGAATAAAAACCCATCTAGTCAACATAAATGACACTTTAATGAAAAATTACAAAGTTCCCATGTAACAGGAACAGAAAAAAGGCACTTTGAACTGGTTATGATGAAACCATAATGCATAAATTCATTTTCCATATTTTACTCGAAAATCATCAGTTATTAGTGAAGCATGGTTTGAGGGAAGTAGTGGGAATTACTGGTCCCAAAGTGTAGGTCAGCTTGACTACCTCTCGTCGCGAAGCGGATGGAGGTAGTCAAGCTGACCTACACCGATGGACCAGTTATTCCTTCCATTTTTCAGAAAACAAGCCATGCTGTATTTGTGTTTTACTACACCTCATAAATATTTAGTAGCCTGACTGCCTTTTAGTAGCTTTATACTGCCTTGTCGATAACTGAATCTTTTTTCAGCACTAGATATTTCTTCGTCAGTCAATGAAATTGTCTGGTGCCAGCATTCTTTAATGTGTCTTTACTGTAGTAGTTACAAGGTCCACAACAACAGACTAGTGCCACAGCTAAGCCTACATGTCTTCGAGGTCGGTTCCGGAGGGAACTTTCGGTGCAACCAGAAAAAAAAATACCGCACTGAAGCGAAGTGGATGCTCACCGGGATGACGTCACCTGCGTATCATTTTTACTTCCCAGACACGCGCCGGAATCGGCAAATGACGTGCTCCAATTTGATCATGAATATTAATGAGGTGTAGTACACTGACTGGTCAGTCTCAGGCCATAAGGCTGTAGCGGAAAATGGGGACGATATATGTCAAGATTTACAAAATATTCTTCTTGATTTTCTTCTCTTTGATTTTCAGAAGCTCTGACTTGTTCCTTGGGTGACGTGGATTGCGGACATTCGGTCTGCTTTGGCAACGCCTTGCAGTGTGATACCATCTCAGACTGCGTAGATGGCACTGATGAGCTGGACTGCGGTAACGATACAATTATTAACGTTGTTTTGGTGAATCACTTGTTTTGCTAAGAGAAAAAATATCAGGAGGTTCTGGTACTCCTGTGCCAGCTGATACTACACAGGTATAATCTAGATCCATACATTCGGCAGTCTGTCCGATTACCAGACTTGACAGTTCAGTTAACAAGTTCAAACTTGCTCATCAAAGGTTCTTTTAACCACCTACGGCCCGAGTATGGAACTCTCTTCCTACCCACATACCCACTATCAGAAAACAAACCAGCTTCAGTAGGCAAGTGAATCGCCGGGCGACAAGCCGACAGTAGTCTTTTCTTAGGCAATAATGATTTTTTTTTGCTGTTAAGGTCGAGGTATGCCTTTCATGATTTCTTTTATTTTTAAATAAAATCAGATGTATTCATGATGTTCCCTACAAAGGAGAGACAGTCAGTTTTTTGTTTCGGGTTTCTTTTCAGATAAAGACCGTTTGCTGATTATTCCGGCCAATGAGACAGCCCGCATTTGTTCGACATTATATCCAGTCAACTACCCCGACAACCTCAATATCACTTGGATCGTTCAAACCGAAGTGGGTTGGAAGATTCGCATTGAATTCTCCAGCTTTTCAGCCCATACTTCATACTACGGTGGTGATGTTCTCCATGCCGGAGATGGTAGCATTGCAGCCAACACTCAGTTTTTTAAGTGGCATGGGTACAGAATGCCTCCGGATCTTCTATCCATTGGCAGTGACATTTGGCTTCGATTTATCTCTAACGAGTATTACAGCAGCTCTGGATTTTCCTTAGTGGTTTCTGCTGTACCTTCTTCAGGTAAGCAAATCTACCAAGTGTACATGTTTTTGATTTAAATTCATATAGCAAGGTGTCGAAGACATCCTCTTTGGTTATCTTAAAAATATAAAACAACTCTGTGAATTTTCTGCCGGTGTCGAAGACATCCTCTTTGGTTATCTTAAAAATATAAAACAACTCTGTGAATTTTCTGCCAGCGTTCTCGATCAGTGCATGAAAAACAAAAACTGCATAACTTGTAACTATTATTTTGGTTTGTAAATCAACGCTGATAAGGTCTTGGTCGGACAGATGACAGGCTTTTGTTGTCGAGGTTCATGTTAAGAAACACTAACATTAATTAATAACGTAATTTTGCTTTTTCCTGTATTTTGGGTTTTTTGGGGGGTGGGGGGGGGTGGGGATGGGATTTAACCAAGATCGATTAACAACACATCTTATCTCGTTGCAGAAATCTTGACGTGCTCCCCAAGTGACTTTGACTGTGGTGATCACTCTGTCTGCATCCCTGACATTTGGAAATGTGACAACAAAGTTGATTGCTTGCTAGTTGCAGAGGGTGACGAGCATAACTGTGGTAAATAATTCATTTGACATTGATCATGTTTTGAGCAAAGTTTTTTTAATGTTTGTCAAACAAAAGAATATGTGTTATCTGGTTAGCTTGCTGTTTGTTAGCACCCAACTTGGCGGTCTTTTTGTTAATATATAGTGTCTTATGAAAAGAAATTCTTATATATGGCAAACAGATTTAACCAATTGGAATTCTTTTAAATGCAAGAAAGAGATAAATATTAAAACAAGGGAATAGAAGAAGGCGATATGCCCCATTAATTTTCAAAATTTTTAAATTCCAATAATTGAAGAATGTAAGTATACCAACGGAGTCTTTCAAACTACTTAAAGACCTGTATTTCGGTTTCTTTAGACAACGATCGTGTTCTGTTCTTTGGGGCAATGGAAACAGGCGAGCTAGGGACTACAAACTATCCATCAAGTTATTCATATAACATCGAGATTACATGGATCATCCACACCGAAGAAGACCACAAGATTCGCGTCCGTTTCTCCGACTTCCAAACCGAGCACCTGACTGATTTTGTCCAGGCAGGAGACGGCAACAGGAGCACAGACAACGCCTTCTTCAGATGGAGTTGGGATAGGCTTCCGCCTGATTTGCTATCCTTTGGACCGGTGATGTGGCTAACTTTCAAATCAGATGGCAGTTACAATGGACGCGGATTTTTGTTGTCTGTTGCCAGCGTGCCAGCTACAGGTATTGCAAGCATCTACCTGACCTAATTTCATGGCTCATTTCCACAATTATATGCTGACAGAAAGGTGCGTGTGCCCTTGGGCAAGGCATTTTGTCACTCATTGCTTCTCTCCACCCAACAAGTAATTTGGTACATGTGAGGGCAGAGATGGTTTTTGAGATGGAATTAGCTTCCTTGTGCCTAACAGGCAGCATCGAGCTGTATACTTCCCAGGGAGCTGGGAGGGTATTTGGAATTTTCATTGGCCCAATGAGCAGGGGTAATTATGATGTAGCATCTTGAGCACCAGTCCAGGTGGATACGTGCGCTTTATGAATATTATTATTATTATTATTAATATTACTTCCATTGATTTTTTTCTGGTCGTACAGAGGAAATGACGTGTTCTCTTTACGAGTTTGACTGTGGGCATTCAGTCTGCATAAGTAATTCTTCGAAGTGTGACGCAATAAATGATTGTTTGGATGGAAGTGATGAATTCGATTGTGAAAGTAAGAACATAATTACACAACTGACTAATTACATTTGTACACGTTTTCATGTCAACACAATTTTGGGAACAAAATATATGATGAAAAAAATGAAAGAAAGTATTAAGGTTTAATGAAATTGCCATTTAGGCCTAATCTGGCGCTTTGCCAAAATGGTGTTTTGTCAACAAACATCAGAATGAATATTAGGGTTTTCTTAAGTGTAAATAGACTATTAACCAGGAATGCTTTGTGTGGACTCTCCATAATGCCGAACCAGTTAGACACAGATAATACGCATTTGTAACAATGATCCAAACACTGCAAATCATAATGTTTCAGAACATTAAGTTCGGTGCGCCGTAACGACTATCATTTACTAAATATCATCAATCCATTTCTTTTTCTTATTAGGTAATGTTGGTTTGTTCTAAGTGGTTGGGGGAAATCCTTTTAAAATTAATTATCGATATTCCTGAGGTGTCACCCAAGGTGAGCATGGATTGCACAAGTTGAAGGAATAATGAACTTAAAGGAATATTTTTCTTTCTTTCTTTGTCTTCAGATCGCAATATATTTCTCGGTGCGGACGAAAACGTCCGGATTACTTCTCCGTTTTATCCGAGATACCCGACAAACCTGGAAACAACCTGGACCATACAGACAGAGGCGAATCGAAGGGTCCTAGTCACTTTCCATAGTTTTTCAGTTTCTTCTCATTACGGCACATTCAAGGCAGGGGACAGCGGCGCTAACGACACGTTCTATGTTTCAAACCGTAGGTTTCCACCAAATCTACTCTCCGATAACCGGACGATGTGGTTCAGTTTGGAATCTGGCAAGAATAGTTTTCGAGGATTTGTCTTGACTGCTTCTAGTATGCAATCAAATTGTAAGCACCATTGCTTTTTTGTTTTCTGATAAAGCATTTTAGAACAATGTGAGTGGTAGGGCTTATCTCTTGCTGTTTAACATCAAATTTCAGTGTAGCACAGAACTACAACACTGTTTAGGACACCATTTAAAGCTTCAAACGGTTGCTGTATTGGAACTTTTAGCATATTTATTGCCCCTTTATTTCATTTCAGGACATCAATATGATGTTTGCCCAAGGATGTTTGTATTTTACGAAACTCTTCTGCAACCTCTGAAAAAAAGGCCTCTGCAACGGCCGAGTTATTGTTGGGCACCAATAATTCGAATTGTGTAAATATCAATTGTAAACACAAGTTCATTTTCGGTGTGAAATTCGAAATCACTTGCGGATTGCATATTTTAAAATGACTAATACATGTAATAACTATTTCGATGTGGCATGTATTCCCGTACATCAATTCGCGTTTTAACATCACAAATCAGCAAAAAAATCTTCCTTGTACCTACAACTGTCCATTTTATGTTCCTTTTTTCTCTTCAAGACACCATACCATGTTCATCGCGCAACTTTGATTGCGGTCACTCTGTCTGCATTGATGGGAGATGGCGATGTAACGGTGAACCAGATTGTTTTGACGACATTGATGAACAAAATTGCGGTAGGCCAATGCTAAGTAGAAATTATGTGGGTGCTGTTTTTAATTAAAAAGGTCATTAAAATTCAGATCAATGTAGTTAATTGGGATAAAGTAACGAAAATAAAAATAAGAGAATGTTTATATTCCCCTTGGATGGTATATATGCTAGTCCAGCGCAGGCTACTCCCCAGCTAATGCTGTTAACAACTCCTGGGTGGAGAGAGGCAAGTGGGGGTTAAGTGGCCTGCCCAAGGACACGACATTTGACCAGTAACTGGTTTCGAACACCTGCCTCTTTGATCATGAGTCACGAGCCCTAAACACTAGTAGCAGAGTCAGGTTACACCTCCCAAAAGTGACAACAAACTTTTTGAAAAACATAAAAAGTGATAATTTTGGAACCAGATGAGCCATATTGATAAATGAGATTCCTACTATTTCTGGCATGACAAATCTGATAAAATGGTAGTCATTACGTTTGGGGACCATTGTGACCTCAAAATTCAAAATGGCGGCTGGTAGCCATCTTGAAAACACCAGAGGAGCAAAACAGGAGCAAAAATTTTCAATTAATTCTGGCATTACAATCCATTAGAATGGTTCTTTTGACTTTTCAGGGACTACCATGACCTGCTATTTGACCTTCTTTTTTCAAAATGGCCGCCGACGCCATATTGAAATACATAAAAATTGATATCTCGGGAACCAGATGAGCCATATTGATAAATGAGGTGTCGATTCCTACTATTTCTGGCATGACAAATCTGCTATAATGGTATTCACTACGTTTCGGGACCATTGTGACTTTAAAATTCAAAATGGCGGCTAATGGCCATCTTGAAAAACACCAAAGTATTATATTTCTGGAACCAAAGCAGCAAAACAGACATCTAAGATGTTATTTGCACTTAATTCTGGCATTACAATCCATTAGAGTGGTTATTTTGACTTTTCAGGGACTACCATGACCTGCTATTGGACCTTCTATTTAAAACTTAGTAATATTTGTAATTACAGAAAGAAATACAAGACAAAACTCAAAATAACCACTCAAATAAGTTAGGTGTGGCGGAATAAAGGGATGGCTCCTCAGTTACATACAAAGAGTCTCTGGCGCAAGAAATAACATCTGCAGAGTGACGTTTTGAAACGTCATGGTAGTCTCTGGACGTCAAAATAACCATTCTAATATTTGTTTTGCTTCTCTATTTCCAAAGATAATACTTTGGTGTTTTTCAAGATGGCTACCAGCCACCACTTTAAATGTTGAGGTCACAATAGTCCCGAAACGTAATGGCTGCTATCATATTTTTCATGCCAGAAATAATAGGGATCGACACCTCATTTATGAATATGGCTCATCTTGTTCCCAAGATATCACTTTTTATGTTTTTCAATGTGGCGTCGGCGGCCATTTTGAAAAACGTGCTGTAAAAAAGTTTCCCGTCACTTTTGGGAGGTGTATGGGAGCTTCAAATTGGTCCTCTTTGTCAAATCCATTGAGAAAAAAAGGTATCCGCAACGTGGTCACGGATTCCAGGAAAATGACTCTTCTATAGGGCACAATCACTATAGGGTAAAAGTCAAATGCGATAAAGAGGGAGATAGGAGAGGAATCGGCATCTGAGATTAGTTACTGCAAATTTGCTTTGAATTAGCGATGAACGGTGAGAATCGACGCTTCTAATTAATACACCATATTGTGCTTGCCCAATGTGATTGTTTGATTTCTTAATTATTATGCGCACCACTCAACCCAAAATGGTGATAGCTAGTAAAAGGTGATGACAAAAGAACAGTATCATTTTATACAAAAATTTAAGGTTGGAAGAAAAACGAGTGTGCAGTCCACGTATCTGTTAATGGACAGCAAATACTAAAATTGTACATTCTGGGGCTGATCCTGGAATTTTTGCAGGTGTTTTTTGTTCATCAAAAAATTGCTAAAATGTAAACAGGTTTTTTTTGTTAGGACATTTGGCAGATTTTTCAACCCCCCCGGCCGCGCCTGATCACTGCGCACAAAATAGACAAAGACAGAATATGCCACTTGTGTTGCATCCATAGATACCAACTTTTTCTAACGTTGATTTTATTGGCAAAATGATTTTTTTCCCTCAGATGGTTATTTATGCCATACTCTACATACACATGTTTTTTTTTTCCATAGATAGCTGTGCCGGTCGATGCCTTTTAGACAATTATCGGTATGGAGATTGTTGGTGCGAAGCTGCGTGCGAACTGACCGGAGACTGCTGTTCAGACTACATTGAGCATTGCGTAATGAATTCAACTACTACCGCAATGTATTCAACTACTACCGCTCAACCAGGTCAGAGGCAGTTATATCGGAGCCACTTCGCATTTGAATTCCATGTACAATCAGTACAGAAATTAAAAAAAGAATTACATAGGGCCTATGTTAACAAATATTAATGCAAAATTGAAAACAATACAACTTTGCACCTGTTTAACCTTAAATTCGGCCAAGGGGACGGTTGGGGGTATCAGAGTGCGTTGACTAACATTCTTCCTTCCCTCTCCTTTCGTGAGAGAGTGGTTTACTAGCCAAGCACCTGGTTAATAAGCACACCGACTGTGCTGTCTATCACACGGCCCAATTGTACGAAGGGCGTTCTATGTTGATGTGGTTTTGAGCACAGCCGTCCAGCAAATTGAAATTTCAGCCAGAATAAAACAATTTGGTAACACTTTTCACTACTTCGATGCCTCTACTGTGGGCCTTTATTTTTCCCCATACTTCTTTGTCTAATGGTTACAGGATAAAGTAATTACGTACCTGATTTGTAAATGTTGTCTTGTGCTTCATTCATCCTGTAGATGTCGATGAATGTAACCCGGACGCGCCGTTGCACAACTGTGATGACAATGCAATCTGCGATGATACCTTCGAAGGCTTCACATGCACCTGTAGACCTGGATATGCAGGAAACGGCGTGTATTGCACAGGTAACTGGAACACCAGTTTTTTTTCTTGAAATTGCATGTTTTCTTTGTGAAATAAACACAAGAATAGTGGTGCGGCATAGGGACAGAATTGTGCATTTTGTAATAAAAGCATGAAACTTTAAATGTTGGTTCTTCATGCCATGACAAATTTGTTTCAGATATGGAGGCACTTTTCATATCTGACCTCTGGTGACCTTTGAGTTGTCAATGACCTTTGATTACTCTATTTATACCTATTATTCTTAAAAATATAACTTTCCCTGAATTTGTAGAGAGGCCTATGACATTTCATATTTGACCTCTGATGACCTTTGCAAGGTCAATGCACTTTGATCGCCGTTATTCATCATGTTTAATCTTCCAAATGTCATTTTTCATGATCAAAGTCTAATCAGAGCAAATGGAGTGTATTTTAATAATTACTCTACAATGTGTCATGAAGTCAGACCCCAAAGATGTTTTTACATGACCTCCAATCTCCATTTACCTATTTATAAGGGCAGACGCAAACGTGAAAGAATATAAGCGACACGTCATACAAGCATTACTCTCTCACAGTGACCATGGTAAAAAGGTTATCCAAGTCCAAGTGGATACAGCAGGGTGCAATAAGTACACGAAATTCAATATTGCTTGACATATGTACAATTTCCATTACAAAACACACCCACACATTTCTACTCCAATCTCCACCATATTGCGTCTGACTATAACGCAAGGAGAAACGAGGTTAGAAGTCACCTCAACAGTTTCAGTGGGGTCTGAATTTATAACATGACTGTTAACTAAAAGGTGCAATACCGTTCTTTGCACTATTGACGCTAGGGTCACCCAAAAGTGGCGTTTTGGCGAATAAATATGATAAATAACGGCAAATAAGATATACAAAGTTCATCAACCTCCCGAAGGTTACCTATATACGTCAAATATGATGTCCCCACATCTGAACATTCTTGTCATGGCACCAAAAGTCAAGTTTTTGACTTGGGTCATGAAACAAGTGGCATTTGCAATTATGAAATCTTATTAATATCCATATGTAGGCTATTGTTTTACAAAGGTCATGACCTCTCGTAGGGTGATCAGAGGTTGAAAACGAAATGACCTATATATGACAATGCTCTTTATAGCATGAACACCATTAGTTTAGATATGAATCGTGAAAAAAAGATGCGGTTTAAAGAATGAATCTTACAAATAGCTATAAACAGGTTTACAAAGTTCATTGACCTCTCAAAGGTCACCAGAGGTCAGATATGTATTTTTCCACATCTGATCATTACTTGCATTGTATGAAGACCTATGACATAGACTTCGGTCATCGAAAAGTGAACTTTTGGGATCTCTAAAGGTCACCAAAGGTCAAGTATGAAATGCCTCCATATCTGAAAAATTGGCATGAAAAACTAACATGCAAAGTTTCATGCTGTTATCACAATTTGCACAATACTTAAGCATTTTGTGACCATGCTGCACCACTAGAATCAATTATTGTCTGAAGATGGTGGTTAATTTATCAACCTCTAGAAACATTTTTGTCTAGCAGGCCGTCTACAACATTCATTGATAATATCAGTTAATCAATCATTGTGTTTGTACAACAACATTATTAATGGTACAAATTAATACACCTTCATGTAATATAACCAAAAATGTAGAAGGTACACATCTGACCTTATAAAAATCTTGTGCATAATATAAAGATATTTTGTTCTTATCTTATTTTGTAGGGTTCACAAATAAATTACCTTCTTTAATGCACAAACTGCTATACAAACTGCCTAATGAAAGAATTGACCTGAAGTTACAAATAAGAAAAGCAGTAGACCCCTAAAGAGACAAATGTATCAAATCTGGCTGGATTTTCGTCAAAAGCAAAAAATACGAAATCGTCAGTGAATCGTGATTTGTACGGTCATTTCCAGATGTGGAACCGCCCAGCATCACTTGCCCTGCCGACTTCACAGTCTACACGGACTGCAGAAAGGACTACTCAACGGTCTCCTTGCCCGACGTCCAATCAGCATCCGACAACTCCGGCCAGTATACCATTAGCATAAACATTGGCGACTCGATATACGAGGTGGGCGACACCACGACTCTCAGTCTGGGAGCATCACCTCACATGGTGCGCTACACCGCTACTGACAATTCAACCACTGCACACTGTGATACATACGTGACGGTGACAGAGGTTTCCGGTACGTGCAGCTTGATGTGTGCGATAATTAATATTCAGTAAGGTGTGGTGTAGCGGTAGGGCACAGGATTCATGATCGTGACATTTTGGGTTCGAGCCCCGCCGTGGCCATGCGTGTTGTGCCCTTGAGTAAGGCACTCCTCTCAACCCAGGTGTTAAATAGGTACCGGCATTATTCAATGCTGGAAAGGTAACAGACTCGCTGTGGAGGAGATGTGGTGATCCCCCCATGCAGCAGCATTTCACGGACTCGAGTCTGGCTTAATCGCTTCGGAAGAGAGATGGGAACTCCGTTCCTGTGAACATAGGTTCTCCCCCTTTAAGGATAAAGAACCCCAATGTATGCAATGAGTAAGAAAGCCCGAGAGCAATGCTACAGTTACCTCATCACAACGGCTGGTAAGAAGAGTGTGTTAACCCAGGAAATGCCTATTCAGTGATTAGAGACCAGAACACGAGACCTGAAAAACAAGTAGCAACATCGGAGATTATATTCGGAAAAAGACCTTATTAATATAATGGGCAAAACTTAGCTCCAAATGAAGATGGAGTTTGCCCCAGGTACTATGAGAAAATTGTATATATGCCACTACCAAATATTAGATTACATTACAAGAGTGTACATGGATATCATTACAACAGATGGAACATTCTGTGAAGAAACTGGATCCCCACCAAACTGCATCTGTAAGTCAAACGAAGGGCTCGACTGCACTTGCTCCTACAAACACTGTGGTCATGACTGTTCTCGTAAGTAAACAAAACAACAACAAATTGAATTCCATAATAACAATAAGATGAATGTAATAAGAGATGCAGGAAAGATCACACTTTCAAAAATTGTTGTGTGGAAAGCTCGTCAAGTTAGGGTGCTCCACTGCGAAGATAGATGAAAGGCAGTTAGGATAACGTCCGAATGTTCGTGGCTGAGTGACTGCGTGTTTTTACATCGAAAGAGAATATGCCATGAAGCGCCTTCCAAGATTACATCACTCCAGTGCTTTCGAACTTGAAATGTTAAGTTAGCATAAAACAAACCCCTAAAAAAAATTAAGAGACACGTGTTCGTGTCTATACTATGACAATTACTTTACTACAAAGGTCATATTAGAAATATGATTCTCATTGAGGAAGCTATATTTTTTACAGATCCGTCCCCAAGTTACTTGTTTTTAAAGTGTCTGCACTGCCATTATGTACGGTATATTTTATGTAAACAGAATCAGCTGAGGGAGTGGAATGTACAGGACCAGGCAAACCATACCCAAAGTGCACAGATGTTGATCTTTGCGATCCTGGATACTCAGGACCACGCTGTGATAGCGGTAAGTTTATTTCGTCCAAGAGTACAATGAGTTTGCAAATCAACCTCTTTTAATTACGAAAATCCTTGCCTACAGTCACAACTTTCTTCCTCTTCCATTCCATGCATTGGCTGGTAAAAAAGCGGAAAAAGTCGAGGGGGGGGGGGCGGATTCCGCCCCCAGCCCTCTTAAGGTTAAGAGCCGGAAAAAAATAAAACACAATTTTAACCAAAACAAGAGCTGTTTCGGCTGAAATGCCCAAACAGCTAAAAAAAATCAGACCATGTTTGTTTGAAGACTGCGGTCAAATTCCATCAACCGACAAAACAAATGTGGTAAATTGTGATTAACCAGGAAATTTTTAAATGTTAAAAGCAGTCATTTGATCAAGTTGGACTGAGCCAGAGAGGAAGGTTCATCAGTTTGTCGGTGCTTGTTCTTTAGACAGTAACTACCTGCAGTGTCCAGAAGTTGACAACCGCTGTATTTCGGACAGACTGTCGTCCGTAGAGATTAGTTGGACGCTTGGCCCCCCGGGAACTAGCTCCGACATAACTTGCACAGATTCCTTTGATGGAGCCACTGTGGAGACTACCGGGGGTGTGTTTGGTGTTGGGACGCACCACGTGGTCTGCTCCTCGGCAGATAATGCCTTCCCAGACTGTCTAATTTCTTTCAGTGTTTCATGTAAGTGTTATATTTTGTTTTTTAATTAGAGCTCATCTGCAAACAATATTGAAGATACTATGTGATTTATTTTTCACCAACATTGTGGATAAGGTGCGTCATATTATTCTTCATCATCTTGTTAACATCATCAAAATCACCGACATGATGCATTATCATCTTCATCAGTGTGCCCACCTTTGTCATAATTATCACCATTGCCATCATCATTATGGTCGGAGGTAGGATGGAATACAGTCTACTCACATTCCTATGTTTTATATTGTCCCAGCCATGTGGTAGCCATGCCCGAGGTCATCTTTGACTAGATCCTAGTATGGATCATGGTACATCCACAAGAGGGGTTTCACGTGGGTGACCCTAGTCGATGGGTTAAAATTGGCGTGAAGACCTAGTCTGCTTGTGTACATTCACATAGGCTTGCATACAATGGAATTGTTTACATTAGGGATTGCCTGGATTACCCCTGCGTCCAAAATGGAACCAAAATGGAACAAAATGAAATGAAAATTCAATGAACCGAACCAGTAAGCCAACCAACTGCGCACGTCGGCAAATTAACACGTGCTCCTCTCCAATGCCACGCTGCATTTCCTTTTGCGCGCATCATACGCGCGTGCACGCATGTCGGACTTTAGTGCACGCACGTCGGACATAAATCACGGCTATGGTTGGTCAGAACACCTGGGGGCGGTGTCTACTGGATCGGTCCATTACCAGGCAAGTCGGTGGTTTTAATGGCTTTTTTGAGGTCGTATGGATACCAGAGAAGCATGGTCTGGGTTTGAGGGCCGGGTGGCTTCCGTACGCATCATACGCGCGTGCACGCATGTCAGATTTTAGTGCACGCACGTCGGACATAAATCACGGCTATGATTGGTCAGAACACCAGGGGGCGGTGTCTACTGGATCGGTCCATTACAAGGCAAGTTGGTCGTTTTAATGGCTGTTTTGAGGTCGTATGGATACAAGAGTTGCATGGTCTGGGTTTGAGGGCCGGATGGCTCACATTACATTGTGGATAAAAAAAAAGGAGTTGCTCCGGTATGTTTCAAACATCATTTTGTTATAGTTTACATTCCAAACGTTGAAAAAAAAACGTTGAAGTCTGAAAAATGATAAACAGAAGTTTTAGAAATGTTAATAAGAAGAGTGGTGTCATTGTTGTGCAGCTAAGCCACATTTTTCTTGCCTTACAGATTTCCCGTCTCTGACAGTACCTGACGTCGGTGGGCAGTGCACGGATCCAGGCATGAACACATCTACAGTGACATGGACCGAGGTTCATGCCAAGGACGATGGTGAAGTCACCATCGATTGCACAGATTCTGGAGATGGCGTCGGTGTCGGTGTTGCAGGAGGTGTATTTGGTGTCGGGCCGCATATCATCACATGCCGTGCTGTCAATGATGCTGGGTGTTCAAGGTCAAAGCTCTTTACGTTCAACGTCGTTGGTAAGACAGTGTTCTCCCCGAGGGGTTTTTGGGAGGGCCGGGTAGCCTACTAATTGTCAATACCACCATGCTAAACGTCTGCTTTCCGGCTGAAATTTTCTATATATTTTTTTTAAATTCTTTACATTACGTTTTCACAATTAATGTTATCTATACGCAAATAAAACAATTAGGTAAAACCATAAACCGTAAAGTTGAACAAATTCGTGAATTTTAAAATTCATTGGTAGTTTATTATTTCCAAGTTTTCATTTTTTTTTATAGAGGGCAGTCTCGTCCCATTTGGAGAAGAAATCGGAGACTCCCTGTTGTCAAAAGAACCACAGGGGGTAAGTTTTGCGACGCATGTAAAAAAAAACCTACGCAAAATTATCCTGCCATTAACCTGGAATAATAAAAACACGAAAGTAAAAGAAGATAAAATGCTGTCAGCGTTTTACGTTTACATGTGTTAGATTTGTTTTGAAAGTGTTATTTTGGCTGAGTGTTATGTGATTCATGCAGAAAATAACATGCAATGGCACCTGACAGTACATACGAATGTTATCCAACCATCTTAGTCAATCAATCAAGTCAATCACTGGTCAACAGAAAGACAGTCAGGTCACAGCTAGATAATAGGCTGAGGAATTTCTTTGTCACATTCTGCATACTCGATGACAGCTCAACCATGCATATTAAATAATTCTTGTACATATTGGGGTCAAACCACCTGCGTGCACATCAATGTGGCTTAATTGTGATTTGGCATCTGCTCTTTGTGTATTTCGCTTGCAGCCACACTTAGCAAAGGATCTGATATCACCTACCATCCGTCCACCAAACTTCTTTCCCTTCGGCAGCAAGCTTTACGAAAAGATATACGTGAGTATTGGCAGCCCCTTGACAATCGTTTTTGGTAGTTTATTGTTTACCTAAATATTTGATGTAATATTTAATGTAATACCATTTAAACCTCAAATGCAGGTTTTCAACCTCTGTTGTCTGGCGTAGAAAGTGTAGAAATTTCAAGAAAATTTTCTTTTAAGCTTTCATACGAGTCAAAACTCCATGTGACACTGGAAAAGTGTTCAAGACCACCCAGCAGGTCTTTATTATCCGTTTAGGGCCGGCCACGTGACGGGCTCTTGACCATTAGGAATGGGTAAACTGTCTAAGGTATTTGTGAATAACTTTTTAATCTTTTAACGTGTTCAGACAATTATATGCGCTCTTTGATACTTACCCTTGAATCAAGAGGAGTTTATAAGGGTTTATCAAGAACTAATTTCATACTCATTTAACCCATTTTTTAGAAAGACTTTCTACTTGGAAGACCCATGAAAAGTCATTTGTTTTAATGCTGACCATGAAAAAGGACCCTTTTGCCCCCTTAACCCTAAAAGGGCCGGGAGCGGAATCCGCCCCCCCCCCTCAATATTTTCCGCAATAGCCTCTAAAAGATTTTGTTACGCAAACCAAGCTGTTATGACTTTTTAGCCTCGAGCTTTGCACATCTTTTGATACCAAAAACATAAAAATCGGACGGTTTTTATGTTGCATTTTCGCATAAACGTCGTGTACATTGAGCAGAATTGCCATTCGTACATATGAATAATAAATTAGCCATAATTCCCAAACCCTTTAACCCATAGTCATGAAATTTCTTGGGTATGTTTAGGAAGAGTTGCTCTATGCATGTATTGAGTTTCAAAATGTTTCGTCTCTCGATGGCCGAGATCTTGGGGGGGGGGAGGGGGGCTGCCCCCCGGCTGTCTGAGAGATGGTCAAAACAACCCGGCCCTTTTAGGGTTAAACCTTATTTTCAATTTTGTTTGCTATTTTATAGGGGCATTTTGTTGCCTTTGGGCTTTTGTGCTAATGATATTTGAATATTCATATTCTCATTCATATCAATGTTACATCTATTTTAGCACAAACATATACTAGAATTTTGAATATTTTGCAGTCGGAAATGTTCTTCTCTTTGACGTTTCGTTGTTGTGTCAGTGCATAACCGTGGACCAGGGACAAAATGTTTCAAATGACTAAATGTTGGATTCATAATTTGAACAGAAAATCCCTAAACTGATCTATGTCTTCCAAAATTGCCATCTCAGCAACGAAATTTCACGACATGGGCCCTTCAACACTTCTTCTCATTTGTATGCATCAATGTGACTCAATTAATCCTCTCTTTTTGTAGTTTACCGACAATGGAGTGATTGTCCTGTCCAACGACCAAAGCCTGAATAAACGAGCGTTCCCCAGTCCTCAGGGTAAAACTTTCCCCGGTGACAGGACGATGATAGCGCTGTTTTGGGCGGATGTCAAAGCCAACGCCTTCACTGCCACAGATAATGTGTTTTGGCAGGTACGTCTTTCACTATCGTTGCGGATATTTGCTAAACTGATTGTTTAATGGTTTAGTCAATAACGGAAGTGTTTTATGGGAGCTGCATTCAAAAATCACTGCACTTCAATCGGGAGATTGCCTGTAAGTCCTGCTTTATAATTGCGTACTGTTTGAGTTTCAAAACTCTAGGTCAAAAGAAATCCACGTGATATTTGACATTTCCAGAAACAATCGAAAAGCCAGTTTGCACTCATTTGATCTTGGAGACATTTTGTTTGCCTCACCTAGACGCAAATAACCCCTTAAACTATTCATCAGGCACCAATGTCTATTTTTGCTTGTACTGACATTTGTTGGGCAGGTACACGATCAGTATGATCCAAATGTCAACCAGAACATGCTGGATGTTGCCAGTCTCATAGTTTCAGCCAACTACAGTGGTTTTTCAGCAAACTGGGCTCTGTCTATCACCTGGAGAAATGTAAAGGCCATATCACCCTTAGAAGTAAGTCTTCCAACATTTAATGTTTAAAGACAAAGACGTCATCGCTGTCAGGATCAACTGCATCCAGTTGCAGGATGAAGTTCTTGACCACAATAATGATGGAGTAAACGAGTGTTATGTTTGATGGGAAATTTTGTTTCTGTTCTGATAAGACTAACATTTTATGAGTGCGATATATTAATTTTTTTTGTTCAATAGGACACAAATACCTTCCAAGCTTTGCTTGCGACTGACGGAGTCCGCGCTTTCGTCGTTTTCAATTACGATCCCTGCGGCATGAACTGGGATACCAGTTTTTTGCCCAACAAGAACGTCATCCAGGGTTACACCTCCGGAGTCTTTGGCGAAACTGTGTATGTAGACATACCCGAAGAATCACAGTTTCGTCCCGGTGGCATAGTGGGCAACACAGGGAAGACAGGACGCTGGGTCTACCGACTCGACACCCTCCCGGACGGTTTTGTCAATCCGCGTATGTCCTGCCACGATTGGTACCACCGCCAGGAACCGTACCCACTGTTTGCCATCCACTATCCTCCGCTCGCAGACACGTGCCCATGCAGTTCGAGGATCGCCGATTTGGATTGGAGATACACCGAGGCCTCGAAATCAGTCGTCTTGCCAGATGATGGAAATTCTTATCGTAAGTTGCCATTTTATTTCATCTTATTTGTGAAATCATTTAAGAAGAAAGCGAGAATTGAGTTGCTCAAATGGAAGAACAACTGTAGAGAAGAAACATCTGTAGAGTTTGCAGTTACTGCTCTTAGCCAAAGTGTCAACATACGACAGGCGCCACATAAAAAAAATATCACCTGAGTGACATTTCACTGTGCAGTCATCAAGTGGCGTTTGCATTTGAATGACAAGTGCTAACACATTTCGATTTTGAGGACTAATCGTTTGTACCTAAGCATGCATTTGCCCAATAATTATACGGAAACCGTACGTTTTCACGGGGAATTTGTGTGAAGATAAAAACGGTCCTTCAGTGCCGCTTCTTGGCTTGTTCTGCCTCCTTATCTTTATTGGATGTGCACAGAAGAAAAGGACGTTATTTAAAATCCAGGTTCTTAAATCCTCCCTGTATATTTACACTACCAGTCTATGCAGCGGTTTTGGACTTGGGATGGGCTACTGTCGGTGAAGCGTTTTGACCCCGGGGACTCATTCCCTCCTGCTGCCGTTAAGTTGATGTCGGTACCTCATTTCTTTCCACCGACTCGAAACTTTAGACAGCAAGATCTTGGATCTTTTTGGAGATATCACCTGTTGCGTTCCTCATCTTGTGTTTAATGCGTACAATATTATTCAAAGTCGCAGAGGGTTTAATCTTTTAAAAATGCTCAATTAATTAAATTTAGCTTTTGTAAAACCACACCTTGTTCTACAGCCGCCGTTTGCTACGTAGGGCTTTTCCAGGTTTCCGGGATACCCGGTCCACTGTGCTGCTATAATCGTTTCAGTCGTGATCTTGTGTACGACGTACGAAGTGCTATGGTCGCGTCTGTCTTTGAGAGGTATCCACTTGGGCCTATATACTACGAGGCCAACTCTTTCGACATATGGAAAAGTAAGTGCTTGACAAGATATGAAGTGCCAGGATATCTTAACGGTACATTTTACATGATTGTGTACATTCAGTGAGTGATCGTCAATGCTACACTAAAAGTCTGGGTTACATTTGTAATTTCTCCTTTTTTTTTCATAAAAAAATATATCATACTCCACGAGTTCCCAATTGAGACATAGATAAAAGCCCCTTTAACCCTGGTTGAACTTTTGACCCAGAGTTTATGAGGCAAAGATCAGACCCAGAACAATTCCCGAAGGATTTTTTTGTCACGTATAGTATTGTAATTGTAATTGTATTGTACTGTATTGTATTTTTTGTATTGTTTTGTATTGCAAGTGTAGCTGCGGTGATTACAAGGCCATCAATCACCCAGTCTTGAAACTGGGATACACGTGGTCAGCATCCTTTTTAGCTATATACATGTAGCCACAGGCTGCTGGTGTGTGTGTGTGTGGGGGGGGGGGGTGTGAGAGTTTGTTTCTGCATTCAGTATGGGACGTTGAACAATAGAGAACAATAGGGTCCCCAATTCCCGAGAGGTTCCCAATTTGGAATTGTGTAAAAACATATGGCAGTACAAACAAAATATGGACAATATGGAGTCCCCGTCCAACAAACTTAAAGCCTGTATTGTTTTAAATCAACCCGCTATAATAAAGGTCTTGTAGAAATAGGTGTTTTCAATCTTTTATTTTCTGATTTTACAGGGGAAGAAGTTCTTCCACGTTATTATTGTTGTCAGAAGTCTACTCTTTGCCACCTGTACAGAACCTGGCGACCTCTAATGACATGTGGGCGGTACAGGCCACCGACTTGGAGTGAGTTATGAACATTAAGGTTTTTTCTATGAAAGTAAAGAACGATTGCATGGATATGATTCTTCCAAATGCCCTTCAAACTGTTTGTTTAAATGTCACTTGTGTTTGATAAGCATGAATGTTCAATTTTAGTGGCTTAGCCTAGTCTCTAGCTACGGCGAGATCAAGCGTATACAACATTATCCTGGTTTTTTCATATGTTAAATACTGTAAATTTCCGACCTCAGATAGATTGGAATCTGGGGCGTAATAGAAAACATATTAAAATGTTAGTTGTGAATTGCAGCGCTTAGACTACTTTGGTGAAGACCAAACACAAATTGTATTTTATTTGTGAAGTTCTTATTTTGTTTTAAATAGTGTGGGGCTGGGGAGACCCCCATGTCGTAACTCTTGATGGACTGGAGTACACCTTCAATGGTCTTGGGGAATACACACTATCAGTACTCGGAGATGACGATGGACAACGAGTCTTTGAACTGCAGGGTCGCACACGACAGGTCGTGGATACGGAGACAGGGGAACTTAGTCAGGCCACTGTCTACTCTGGATTTGCTGCGATGTACACAGGAGAAGCAAAGGTTTGGTTGTAAACACAGATTAAGTATGTTAAAAGATTGCCTTTTCAAAAATACTTTGACTTGACTAAGTGATTTGCATTCCATATTTTTTATCAGGTCCTTCGCTGCGTTCTTAAACAAATATTGTGTAAGTCAGTGACAAGCTTCTTTATTTTGCAAGTAATCGTTTCTTTAGTTTTTGGTTCCAGACTCGATGTCTTATACTAACTAACCAATATTGTGCATGTATTTTGTTAATCATTTAAACTAAAAGGTTTTATACTACATTTGTTTTGTTTCCTTTCTGAATTTTTCTCTTTCTCCTTTCGTAAACATGTATTATTCCATTTTACTTTATAATTCATCATCTTACAACTACCTTTCTATTCAGCGGATAAACCTCTAGCTTTAGTACATTTAGTCTTTTGTGAATTTGATCTTTTTGTTCATATTCTATCAGTTTTATTCTAATATTTAAATGTATAAACAAGTCAATTGAGCAAATACTCTTAAATATATATGAATACATTTCTTTTTAACTTGATTTTCTTTACCTTGAATATGTTTAGTGTACCAGTGATTGTCTTTTTACGTTTCGATCATCTTTTTTTAAATTTTACTGGAACCACTGAATGGGCCGTAATGAATGTGTAGGTTTTCTACCCGTCATCTGGCTACCCAGCGGTAAATTATAAATCTTCAAAACAACAGTTTGCTGGTTTTGTTTACCATTCAATACAGATTGAGACCAAGTTGAGTGATGATGCCATGGATTTGGTAACGACTGTCAATGGGACCGTTGTCACACCCACTGCTGAAGGTAAGACCCGGCGCCAATTTCACATTGTCTTAAAGGTACAGTCAATCATTTGTTGATATCCTAAAAGTAAGTGTCGAAATTAGTGTTAAAAGGCATACTTGGTTTAAACGTAGTAATGGGAATAAACTCCCTGTGAAATTACTATATCTGTCCAGCTGTCATTTTGAAGAGAGAACAATGAAAAAGGGCGTAAGCAACAATGCGTCTTAAGACGCACTTTTGGACAGTTCGTTTCTGATTTGGCAATGAGTGCAAGCTTTGACATAACGCACACACGCAACGGTCGCTATAATTTAACATAGATATCAAAATAATAAATATTTGTGCTGATGATGTCTATGTCATTCGTTGGTTCAGTGCGCAACATCTTAATGGAGAACAGCTGATTGAGAACGTGTCCTGGAGGCTGGATTTGGGCGCAATTCAAAACATGACTCGGCCACTTTTGAATTTGAGATCCTAACATATTGTTTTCCCGGAATATACAACATTCACTGAGCTGGAACTTCATCAAGTTAGTTGTTCAGCACTCTTCTTAACATATTGCACAAAACACAAATGATGTCTTCACTTAAAACGGCGATTTCAGTTTATAAGTGGCTTATCTGTTGGTCTATTTGTAACCTTTTCCATCTGTTATACATACTTTGAACGCAGCTGAGGGCTATGACTTTGTGACGGTGCTGTTTTCATCATCATCTTCCTCAAAATGAATGCAAAAATGTTAGTCCATTGTATTTTTTTTCTCCTAGGATTGCAGTTTGAAAATCTTCGGGTAACGAGGGCGGAGAACCCAATAAAAGTGAGTGTCATGTATTCTGATTACGTCACCTTTTCCGTCGGGGTGAACAACAGCATGGCCGACATCACAGTACTTTTCAACGAGGACTTCAAAGGCAAAACAAAAGGAATTCTAGGTATGGTTTTGTTTACTACCACGACTATTTTTTTCGTCCTATTTGTATTACAATGCCACTTGGTTTGGCAAATCTGATGAAAAAAAAATAAAGTTAGTAAATTGTAGGTTAAATCAATTCGGGCGACAGAATAGGCCCCATTTGAATGAGTGTCGGAGCTAATTTGTTTTAGATTGGGGTATAGCGTTATGCCGCCTTACTTAATACACCGTATTGACAAACAGATACTCTAATCATACGCTTACACTATTGACCGGAAAAACAAACAATTTGACATGTCCCGCGCTACAAATTTGTGGACCTCTCCCACATTACACTGGGAAAAATGAACTCTCTGTGGCAAACTTTTGTGAAACGCCCGAATTGAGATGACAATGTTTTTATAAAGTGACAGTTCCAAATTCTTCCAATTTGAATTTAAGGTACAAACCCATTGCTAAATTTAACTGATTTGTTACATGTTCTCAGGTGTGTGGGATGACGACCCAAGCAATGATGTTTTGACGCGTAATGGAACTCTGCAACCAGGCTCCGGAGACAATGGAGAGCTGGTGGAGAGGGACTACTTCGAATTTGGCGAAACATGTAAGAAAAATCCAACCCCCTCATGAATTATGTAATTTTATGTGGACGGCTTGTCATTGTATGATAAGTTTGAAATTTGTTTTTTTTCTAGAGAAATAAGTGTAATTTTGGTGGATAATTTTCAGGGCGAGTTGTGGAGGAAGACTCTCTCTTCTTCTATCAGTCTCCTGGTGAAAGCTACGACTCCTTGAACGACCCCAACTTCACTCCAGACTTCCTGCAAGATTTGATCGACAAGGCACCGCCGGGAAAATACGACGAGGCCAAAACGGTCTGCGGATCTAGCTACGAGTGTCTGTACGACTCATTGGCTCTGAATGATACCAGCATCGGTATGGCTACATCAACACTCAATGACATGAACATGGAAAACATGGCAATCGCAAGTAAGTGGATACCTCACCAAATTTGGGTGTACACCTCCTAATTTGGTGTAGTTTTGGTGCACATGTGGTGTACACCAATTGTGCACCAGCTTTATGCAAAAGCATACCACATTAAGTTTGGTTCTCAAAGCATGGCACCAAATGTACACCACATTTTGTTAGTTCTTTGAACACTGCACCAAACATGCACCAGATAAAGTTGGTCGTGAAGCGAGGCACCAAAAGCACACCACATTTGGTTAGTTTTTTTGGAGGACTGCACCAAATGTGCACCACAGTTTCTCAGATCAGCACTTGTAGGCTCTATGTGAAATTTGATGCAATTGACCTATGACTTTACATTCCATTCACACAAATGCCCCGCAGAGTGCGGGAGATTTGAATTCAGTCAGTTGGCAGTTAGAACACAGTAGTGGTGGCAGTGTCAGGGCAGTTGTTGCATTTTGTTGCCAAGAAAGCATGCATTTTGTGGTAGAATTTGCAACATTTTTGACATTATTTGCATCAGCAAGGTGTGTCTTGTTTGGTTGATCATGCATGGACAGATGATGATGCATTTAGGTGCATTTTCTGTGAATTCGAGACAAGCAAGCTTCAACATTGGAATGGCATGAATGCACTACATGTACTGGACATCGAATCATGGATATTCTGCAGTCTTTTCATGCTTGTGTCTTTACCTCTGAAAATGTAATGTAAGTGTGTGAGCATGGATGTCCAAGAAGGGATTTGGTATTTCACTGATTGAAGAAAGTTGACATGGGAAGCATCATTTCAAGAATTTACCAGTTGTTCACCGTAAAAGGATGGACTTTCAATGTGCAAGCATTGTTAAACCCATTCACCCTTGTTTTGGGTTATATATATAGTATATGTATACTTAATTACACATTTGATGCATGGGAAAGAATGAAAAATGTGTTTTACACAGAGCCAGCGCAATAAACATGTGCACACATCTCTGGGCACATTTAGTGCTAGGATTTATTTCCTCACAGATATGACAGAGGCACCACATTTGCATACATAATGTAACGCACCGAAACAGCACCACGGCACTGGTGCACTTTTGGTGCTAATTTAAATAATTGGAAAGCACCACAAGTGCACCACTCATATGTAGTGCGCATTTGGTGCCAATTTAAATAGTTGGAATGCACGACAAGTGCACCCCACCACCAAAATTGGTGCAGGTTTGGTGTAAGGATTTAGTACTGCTGACATTTTGCGCTTTTGGTGCTAATTTAAATAATTGGAACGCACCAAAACCACACCCCGTGAAAAGTTTTCATGTTGAAGTTTTTACAGGGTACACCAAAACAACACCATTTACAAAAAAGTGTAAATTTGGTATACACCAGCTTTTGGAAAACACCTACACCAACCAAAACTACACCATAAGTGCACCAAAGCTGCACTTCAATTGCAAAAGGGTACACAACGTTTGATTGAAAGAGACGTCACTTTAGTTTGTGTTGCACCTGGTTCACTAACGCACTGACTGACTCATGTCACTTTTGAATCGACTTGCTTGAGTTTCCACCTACTAGGCCCAAACATTTGACTCAGATGACGACATATATCCTCAGACAAAATTGGTCTGATACAAGCTTTACTAAGGCGTGTTGTTCTCTTGTTTTTTTTTCTTCTGCTGTGGTTGTGGGCATGATAACGTCTTCCATTTGCACAAAACTTTTTATTGGTTGCTACAATTGTGGTACAATTTTGCACTCCAGAACAAGAAAGATTTAGTTTCAGGAATATGGGTCTAGGAGCTAGATTAGCCAATGTAAAACATTCCGGATGTCGGCACCCGCCTTTTTGGTAGTATAAATTACGTAAATTTACGCTGTGTTAAAGGAAACTGGTGCAAGACCTTCATGATGTAGCATTTTTACGAAATCAATTTTCTGCTAATATCCTTTTTCTTTCTAGCCAATTTCCCACCAAACATAACATTTGTGGACTCCATCGACGTTATTGTGGGCAGGAACTTCATCCTGCAACTGGAAGCAGTGGATCCTGAGGGCGATAACGTCACTTTCGACTTACTTGAGATGGTACCAGGGGCAGACATTACAGCCTCAGGTTTGTAAACAAGCAACGTAGTTCATAGCTTGTATTTAGTTTATAGCTTCGTATTTAGTTTTAAATGTTTCATGTAAATGAAGAGGTACGCCAATAAGGATGTCCGCTCAAATGATTAGATTTAAGGGCGCCAAGGACAAATCAAGACACACAAACAAAATCAAATAACTAGGAGTCGACAAATTATGTTGGTCTCATGAACTTGTTACAGATTACTTGTTTACAAAATCAATTAAAATATTTCTGGATCTGAATCTGAATCTAACTCACAATACAACTTCTTTACAAGTGTTACAAAAATCATAGAACTTAATAAGGTTACTTAATCATGATAAGCTTCCAAAGATTCCCAGGTTCCTATCATTCTTCGTTCAAATATTTTAATCAGGTTCTCCGAAGTTCCCCGAACGCCTATTCCTTACTGGCGAACCGCTACATTAATTTCATTTACTTCAACATATCTATAATGATTGGTTGTGCTGTCCTCTTCAAAATGAAAGTCCAACTTGGAAACAGACCCTTGCAAGCACATTCACTTTTTTTTTTAAATTTATTTCAAAAGGTCGATTTTCTTGGACACCAGAGGACAAGACTAAGGTGAAAATCGGCTTTTTAGCAACAGATGGAAAAGCGAATGCCACACTGGAACCTATTGTGAAGCTCTGTGACTGTCAGAATGGCGGCACCTGCCTGTTTGATCAGTACGCGAGTGGGGTGGATATCGTTCAAGACCGATTTGGGGTAAGTTACCATCAAGGTACATTCTGGATATTTTGCAAACTGTGTGCACCACTGTCTAAAAAAGAATGACCCATTAATACCTAAGTAAAGACCTAGTAAATTGCAATTGTAGTTGGTTAATGAGATCAAAGTTGAATGGGGTTTGTTTTATTGAGTGTAGGTCGTGTTATGCCAATGTGAGCCCGGCTGGTCGGGAGAGTTCTGTGAAGAGAACTACGACGCGTGCGCAGACAACCCGTGTTTCCTGAATGTTGATTGCGTGGATGAGGATCCACCCTCGTTGAACAGCACCTGCGGACCTTGTCCAGCGGGACTTGAAGGGGACGGGAAAACCTGCCAAGGTCAGTCAGGAATGCCCACAGTTGTCCAGAGTCACGGACATTGTTGTGGCGGGGTGGGGTTGAGGAGTCACACCATTGGACATTGTGTCGCCCCGATCATTGTATGATCACCAAAATCTTGAGCGATGTGCACCTTCTATTTCCAGATACTGTTCAAGATAGTGTTCAAGATTGTCTGTTCTGAAATAGCCTCCAATTAGTCATATGGTGTTCATCTCCTCCTACCCTCCCCCTTAATATGACTTGCAGCCACAAACTAGAATCATCGCGAGAATTGCGATCATAGTATGCACGACAAGTAAGCCAAGGTTGCGGTAGGGCCTTATTCCGCCATCTTTGTTCTCCACTCCCCACTAACATGTGTCTGGTCATAAGAAGCCTCGTTCTCTTGATAATTCAACATGAGAACGGGGTTGCTTGCATGCGTGTCAGGCTCTGTCAGCAATGCGTTCAAATGTCCATTCTGAGGTCTTCTCCCCAAACTAATCGAGAGGGGGGGGGGGGTGGAATTTGTGTGCTGAGTCCACAGAGAAGCACATTTTACCACATTGGTAGGTTCAAGAAATAAAATTTGAACTCCGGTTGTAGTTTCCCTTTTTACCGCGTCTGTCTGCAGATATTGATGAGTGCGAGTTGTACAGAGACCAGCCAGCTAGCGGTGGCGGACTGGGCTGCGACCAGAACTGTCACAATATCCTTATGAACTTCACGTGTAGCTGCAATGCTGGATACTTACTGCATGAGGATGGGAAGCGATGCATTGGTAAGATTAATTTCGAAAAAGAAATCAGCGTCGTTTCAAATCTGCGTGGTGATTTTGTTTGTGCTATTAAAGATGGCACTTATGGGGTTCTCTTACAAAATGGAACACAAGTAAACCTGATGGATTTTGATGCGGTAAATTCTAAATAAGAGGGGTAACAAAAGGACACTTTAATTCCCTTAAAACAAATAAAACATGGTATTTCCAATTGAAGCGGTTAGCCATTACAGATGTCTGTTTAACTTATTAAATTTAAGGGCGGCAAAGCAACGAAGACGAACAGAACGACACCAGAAGTGAAAATGTACTCTCCAAAACGTGTTCTTCACAAAGGCTTTACAATTATTCGTTGCTTTTTATATCAATCTCAATATTAGCTCACAAAACTGATTTCGAGTCAAATTACACCTAAAGTTACTCCCAATTCTTAATTCTAATTGAAATTGCGAAGTTCTTACTTTTCATATAGCGCAAGTTCCTATAACATTTTAAATACTCAAAGTTTAAAGTTTATCAGATACAAGTGCTCTAAAAGTTGCAATCGCTATAATAAAGTTCTAAGTGTTAAGTTCCAATAAATGTTCAATTGCTATGCAGTAAAGTTGTTATAAAGTTAAAGTTCCCTGAACATGGACGGCTGCCCTGTTCTTTTTTTTCAGACGTTACAGACGAATGTCACTTGTCTGCGTTGAGCTGTTTGAATGGAGGGACCTTTGATGCGGAGTTTTGCGAGTGCGTCTGTCCACTTACGCACTCGGGAATGACGTGTGCTGGTAAAACATATATGTGTTTGTTTTCCCATTTCATTTTCCTAGTGTAGTTTGATTGGTCAGGAACTTCATTTCGGAATAATCAGGGACCGGGAGATTTGTGGACAAAGTTGATTGTATATGCCATTGAAAATTAAACAATTCACAGAATGCTTTTCTTGTGGATGATTTTTTAAACCTTTGTTATTTGCCATCTTAGTAAGAGCACAGTAGAGTTATGTGTGCGGACTAATTGACCACCTGCAGCTTGTTATTGTTGTGTAAAAAAATTGAGATGCTCTGGTAATGTTCCAATGCAAAACGTCTTTCACAATGGTTTTCTGATTGTGCAAGTATGCTTACTATGCCTCTGTATTGCAGTTCCCGAATACAAACACTACCTACATTTTAGGGGAATAAATTGAGTGATAAGCGAAATATGCTATATACCCACACTGATATTTCTTTTCTTGGCAGATGAGAATCGCTGTCTTTCTAGCAACAGATGTGGGAATGACCAATACTGTTTACCAAGCAATGATCCGTCGGGATTCACGTGCCACTGCAATATCATCCAAGGATATGTCGAGGGTGATTCTGGTCAGTGCCAACGTAAGTAATTCACTCGTAATTTGTGTTGCCCTGTGCATCGATACTGTATTGTAATGTAGCGTAATATAAATGTAACTTTTCGCGTGGTATATACTATGTCACGTTCAACAAGCGGTCTGGGGTCGAAAAGATATTCGGGTTCTATAAAGGATTACGAACTTGGTCTTTGGTTGAAATACAGTATACTCTTATAAAGAGTGTTTTCCACTGTTTTATTCTCTAACGTTCATCAATAAAATATTTTGCAAACAATTAACGTCTACTCACTTCAAGAAGATCCCGATTACAGTCTGTTATTCGCAGTACCAACGTATTTTTCGTAGCTTCCCCACAGCACTCCAAAACGTGCCTACCCCCAAAGCCTTCCTTGGCTTCCAGCCAAAAATGTGACAACTTGACAACTGGCGCACGTTTATCGATCGCCTCATTTACATAAGCAAAAATATTGCGGATGCTGCGCTAGTTCAAGTGCAGTGCTCAATTCCTTTACAGTATCATAGTAATGTTATGTATGGTAATTTTTGAATTATCGTATAAATAACAGGGAATGGGCCATTAGGGAGTTAGTCATTAGGGACACTTTCCCATAGAGTAGGGCAAAAAATGTTTGATTTCAATGTGCCCTATCCCAATATTCCCTTGTCCTTTTCCACGAGGTTTGGTAATTTTATTAAATAGACCACGAGCACAGAATATAACCTATGACAGCAACATTTTGCCTCTAAAGGGCGGCTGTGACATCACGGAGACGGTTATTGTCTCCGATCTCCTATTATCAAAAACAACGATATGTTGTCTCCCTATAATGGTACATTTAGTAATAGGTAACTTTATCTTAGTTTTAAAGCGCATTGAAATGATACTGATATGCGATTGATAAGTTATTATTATTTATTACCATTATTATACGTGAAATGCACCATTAAGGATACATGATTTCGTAATTTCTTTGAACGGTTGGAGACACCGGTCATTAGAGAGACATTTTGGTGTCTCCTAAGTGACAAGGGTTCCCTTTAAATGCAACATTTTATTGTTGCAATTAGGCTATTTTTTTTGTTCGTTGTCTAATTAGTAAAGGTACCGAAATTGGTGGGAAAAAGGACAAGGGAATATTGGGTTAGGGCATATAAACATTTTGTCCTAAAGTCTATGGGAATGTCTCCCAAATGTCCAATCCAAGGTAATATTTATTATTATATTATTAATTATAATCATTAAATGTGCCCTGAATAGTCAGAGTATCGAGGTCAAGACGCATTGTGTTTCGCATAGTTAATCGCCGAATCTTTGCGCATATCAAATAATAGACTCTTGCTGCGACTCTCGAAGTCACGATAAGCTCTGATGTCGTTTGTACCAAACAATTATTGATTACCGTTACAAAAGGTTGTTAATGTATTGCACCCAGTGGCACTCATCAACGTTGGATTTTCTTGTCTCCCAGATTACCCATCAAGAATGCCGTGATTACTGCCCTTATGGACTTCAACGATGCCTTTAAAAACCCTACGTCGAAAGCATTCAATAAAACCGCAGCTGTGTTTGAGAATGCAGTAAGTAAATTATATCTTTCTCTATTCCTCAGCCCCCCAAAAAACCCTTATTCTCAAAGGTCCCACCAGAGAGGTGCTGCCAAGATCCAAAACATTAGGCCCAAACTTTTTACTGTATATTACAGGTTTCACTTTTTGTCGTATACTGCAGGTTAATCATTCAGGAAGCAGCAGGTTTATTCATTTGAAACAGATACTTCAAACGTTAATCACGCTTACAACATATGTTGTGAACCGTCTGAATATAGGCATTAGACAAAATGCAGAGGGATTATTTATTTATATTTTGACAAGATTCGCATACAGAATGGGTTTCTCATAAACATTTTTGGTAGATTTGTGCAAGACAGATTTTGACATATTTTGTACAATCCGACGTTGAATTTTTGTGGTTGCGGTTGAAGAGTGCTTGGGCAGTTTTGAGCAGTACAGGGAGTAATGGTTCAAAAAGTTAAACATCTTTCACAGATCATGTTTGATATTTTTAATCCTAGATTTTGAAGACCCTTAAAGAACACCCATCAACCAATGACGTTTTGTCGGTGGTAGTTCCTTTAATGGAGGAGGGCAGCGTTGTCATCAGATCTGTAGCACTGTTTGGAACTGCTGCACCGTCCAACGCCATTTTACGTCAAGTGCTGGCGAGCAATGATACATTGACTGATGGCAGTACGGTCATTGACATCGATCAAAACTCGATCCTTGTGGATGGTGAGTTGATGGTAAAAAATACTGTCGTATGGAATGATGACTTTAGAACCGTTAAAGCAAATTAAGCAGCATGAAAACCGACACACGTGATGTTAGATTACATGCTTATGCCTGCTATTTTGGTAACTCGAACAACTTTCAAATGAAATATCATTTTAAAATATGACCATGTATTACTTGTGAAGCTGTAAAATACTTTTATTAGATATTTTTAATTTCAATTTCTAGAATGCCACCAAGTTTAATATCATTTCTGTTCCATACTTAAATTCTAATAATCATGAAGGCATAACTAGTCAAAGTAATATGGGAAAGGTTGTGACAAGTTCATCAGCAATGGGCGAATTGCATCAGGTATAATTGCTGGATTCTGCACAAATTCTACCTGGGATCTTTCCAAAATAAAGGCAAAAATTGTGGGAAAATTTAAAATTAAAGAAAACCTGTTCCAATTCTGCAAGTAATAAGCACTTTAAATAACCTGTTGCTGGAAGATTTGTTACACATATTACCCTGGATATTCAATGATGCGACGCATCAGTGAGACCAGCTTTGCTAGTCGCAATAGCTGCACTGTGGGAAAATTGAAAATGACGGAAAACCTGCTCCGAATCTGCAAGTAATCCACACTTTAATTGACCTGTTGCGGGAGGATTTGTAACACACATTACTCTTGATATCCCATGATGTGACGCATCAGTGAGACATGCTTTGCAAGTCTCGATAGCTGCAGAGTGGGAAATTGAAAATTACAGAAAAAAATACTGTTCCAACTCTGCAATTAATACACATTTTCATTGACCTGTTCCGGGATGATTTGTTACACACGTTACCCCGGATATTCAGATTTGCTAGGCTTGACTTGTTTTGTGGTTTTTTTTTTATAATAGATGAGGCAATAGACTGTGTACCGACTTACTGCATGAACGGCGGGACGTGTGAGACATCGGGTATCTTTCCTTATAAGAACTACGCATGCAGGTAAAGAATACACGACTTAAAATGTCATTCCCTTTAACTTGGTTCCCTTTTGGATCGCTATTAGGACACAGCAATGAAGCTGTATATGTTACAGCATTTTTAAATATATGGCATGGTTCAAACATGATCACACACATTTGAGAAGCCTGTTCACGTTACTTTGCGATACTACTTACATTTCTTCTAAATCTGTTTAGTGAAAAGTTTTAAACAAGATAATTAAAGAAAAGTAAGCAATCTTTCCGAAATTTCAAGTAATTGTATGTTGTTACTAATTCACTGACAAAGCATTTTTGATGCATAAAACGACGTTTGTACTGTATTTAAAATTTCCGTTAATAAAATAAACACACTTGTGTCCAATTAAATAAAAAGGTAATTGTGTAAGCAAAGCAAATTTCATAAGGAATGCATTTGCAGTTCCGTTGTGGCATTCGCTGGTATCCAACAAACTGAAATCAGATGACGATGAACTTGCTTTACTAACTTCAAATGATGCCTTTGCATTAAGTGTTCTATCTGCAGATTCCAACCAGTTTCCACTTTGTAAAGATATGCCTCTAGTTTTGAGCATGAAGAAAATATTAATTAGACTCGAGTAAACAATCTTCAATCAGTTTAATGGAATTGGCTTATTTTCAGGTGCCCCGAGTCCTTCAGCGGTAAGCGATGTGAGTCCGAAGTGTTGCCACATCCAGAAGGTAAATGTGTGTTGTATTCCTATCACGTCATACCAGTTGGCCTAATAGATAAAGACACTTTTGACGAGAAAAAGACAACACAGTTGCATGTGTCCATTCGTGCCATGTGATGACGAATGAGAGCTTCTTTATACCGTATGATCACATTATACATGTATTATTAACCTACTCAAAGTTTGATAATCCCCTTTATTAATTTCCAGATGGATTGTCAACATTGGCCCTAGCTTTCATCATCATTGGGTCTCTCGCTTTGGCTGTCGTGGTGGTAGTCGTGCTAGTCTGCATTGTTCTTCACAACCAAAGCCTACAGGCAAAGGTTTCTGCCAACCACCGGAATAAGGTTGCCCCGATTATAGTTGAGGAAGCGGTGGTGGACAACATCAGTGACTCTACTGACCTCAAGGAGGTAACTCATTACATTCATTAACGTCCCTTGGGTCTAATTGCCTTACGCACAGTGTTCAGTTCGGATCAATTAATTCAATTAAGGATATGTTTGAAAAAAAAGAAGGTTGCCCTGAAATGAACTACAGGCGAGGGAAGAAAATCTTCTCAACATTTTCGGATAGTGTATTTGTCCATCCTTTGAGATTGTTGTTTCATAGAATCATGACTGGTGAACCTCAGACCCATCCCTTATTATGCATTTTCACCATGCAAGTCAAATTTGTTTATTTTTGGACCTGGTTCAAAATTGTTAACAACATTGACAAGTGGTGCTGGTTGCTGGTAGCAAGGAGCCCCAATGTTGTTCACACTTCCTTGAAATTATCGAACGAAATGTCCATCTTTTGAAGAATTCAATGATAATAAAGAGTTGCACAAGAGAAATATATCAAAGAGATGTCAAGGAGAAAACATAATTATGTCAATGAATTTCAAAAATCAACGGTTTCTCAAAAGTCATTGTTTTAATTTTCGGGTTTTTATGAAAACGTGAATGCTTTGAAGATTTTGAAAATTGCACATTGAAGAGTTTCATAACTTGAGATATTGTTGAAGCATTGGAAAAAAAGCATGTATTGAAGAAATGTGACAATTATTAAAAAAAAAATTGGCTAGCAAGATAGTAATGAATACGATCATTTAAATGCATTTAGAAAAAAAAACCCAATGCATTAGTTATTATTCTGGTAAGACTTGGTAAATTTTATTGGTTTTAACCCATGAAAGTAATAATAAATTTATTCTGCATTTCACAGGGTTTGGAAGGCCATGAATCGTTTGCTATGTCAGATATGGCTTCAGGCATGGAGAATCGCAGTGACGATACAGCAGTAAGTACAGTACATGAAAATAACTTTCTGAGTAAACCGATCCATTGAGCTGGGCCCACTTCGCGCCTGGGTAACAACACAGGGTGAGTCAGAATAATATGGACCTAAATTAAAGACAATATGAAAACTATATATCAAAACAAGTGCTGACAGAGAAATAGGTTAGTAGTTTGGAAATTGTGGTGAACGTTTCATGTATATCATTTTGAAGAAAAGCGCTCAGCAAAGAACAAACGCTAAAAACACTCTGACCACAGTTCCGTGGTTCAACAAAGTTAGTGAAATTGCGTACTGATGAGAAGCAGTCTAAAAAAGCGGTTAATTTGGGTCCAGATCATTCCGACTCACGGTGACCCTGTAGGACTCACCAAAAGATCTCACATCACATTAAGGCGCCGGTTCAATTCATTCAATATAATGAGAACACAGTGGTTGTTCGTTGATTCTGTCCCGTGACACATTTTTTTTGTCTGGATTCACCGATTATCCTGCCTGCGCCAAATTCAAGCATTTTCGATCTTTTTTTGCCCCGTTATAACACATGGGTGGTATGGTGGCTGCCCAAGGCACCTTTAAGGCCCTAGGCTCAACCACGATGTAGGCCGCGCCTTAATTCGCAATTCAGCTTCTGCTGCGAGTACGGACAACATTCGACCATGCAAACTTATTCACAATTTTATTTTGCATTTCGGATTTTATTCACGGCTGTTATTACATGATGGGGAGGTGCTTCATAAATCGGTGTATGGACAGTCTGTGATTTTTTTCTGATATTTATGGCGTATTGCATTAAAAAGAAATGATAAATGTAAAATTATCTAATTAGACCCAACGAAATGCTTCTAAAGTGTCAATTGCGAACGCCTGACTAATGGTGACAGATGCTTTTAAGATACCTGATTTATTGAAAGCTTGGTGGTGAAGTAAAACCATAGCCTCCCTCGGTATTCAATGGAGCATATCAAGTCTATTTTAAAAAGCAGATTTGGAGCTGCACTCTTTTTTGGTATATCACTCATATACAACAATATAAATCCTTTAAAGGTCCAAATGTGCTTGCTCGAAATCCACAAATTGATGCATCATTAGAAATATTGAAAGGTATGACTTCTTATATTTTCAGTAGCTTGATCTGGGTTTGTTCAGTCAGAATCTTTGGTTATTTTTACACCACAGTTCAACCGTTTTATTATATCGCGCAAAAACAAAACCTATACGAAATCTGTCACAACCATTTCCATTTTCCTTCTCTTACAGGATGACGTCGCTGGCTATGTGGATCGCAATCCTGATGTCCGCTAGATTGAACATACACCGTTCTGAGAGAGGGATAGTAAAAATTTATTAAGGAATCTTTGTAATCTATCGGAAGAAAAAAAAGCTTTCAGTAGTCTAGTTTCATGCTTTTGCTTTTTAAATTGTTAGTTTTGCTGGTTCCAGCCTCAAGTCCGCTTTGCACGGACTCACTGACTCACTGTGACTTGTAAGTCGGGCAGTGCCATCATAAAGGATTACCCCTAATGTCAATGAATCAGCCAAATCTGCCCCATTGTGTACAAAAGATGCATAAATTGAGCCCTGATCTGAAGCAATTGAATGTAATGGTGTGGCCTCTGGGACCAGCTTTTCAAGGCTTGCTGTGTTGTGCATATTGTTATCCTAATATTTGTTCAGCCAATGCTTGTTTAGTGGACACAATATATGGACCTAATCCCTGTGAAGATCAAGTTAAAAGAATGACCAGTTTCTGACTTTTGCAGAAAGGCTACTTTTGAAACGATTGAAAAAATGTGACTGTCAATAATTCACTTGTCGTTTAATATGAAGTAAACTATATCAGTAATAATCAAACATGGCGATGGCAACTAACACTTCACGTACTTTTTAATCGAATATTTTAAATGTTGTATACTAAAAAAACAAGCACATGTTGTTAGTACATTTTGTAGTACCATGTAAGATATAAGTGTTATCAGTAATAATTACAATGGCGAGTGAAAACTTAAAAAGTGATCTATTGAACATTTATACAATTTGTAAGCTGTATTCTAGTTAATCAAAAAAATGTACTCTCATAATTGTATTATTCAGTCCTCAATATGTTTACTCAGAAAGACAATTTATGTAATTTACCTGAGAAAAGTTACTTCGCTGGATTTGTACTTCAACTATGTTTCATAAAATAAAACCATTTGTTGCTAGAATAATGTTTTCTGAGTATACAACATTTAAAAAATTCGATTAAAAAGTACGTGAAGTGTTAGTTGCCATCGCCATGTTTGATTATTACTGATATAATTTTAAACTATAATCAAACATGGCGATGGCAACTAACACTTCACGTACTTTTTAATCGAATATTTTAAATGCTGTATACTCAGAAAACAAACACATGTTGTTAGTACATTTTGTAGTACCATGTAAGATACAGGTGTTATCAGTAATACTTACGACAATGGCGAGTGAAAACTTAAAGCGATCTATTGAACATTTATACAATTTGTAAACTGTATTCTAGTTAATCAAAAAAATGTACTCTCATAATTGTATTAGTCAGTCCTCAATATGTTTACTCAGAAAGACAATTTATGTAATTTACCTGAGAAAAGTGACTTTGCTAGATTTGTATTTCAACTATGTTTCATAAAATAAAACCATTTGTTGCTAAAATAAAATCATCTGAAAAAGATCAGCAAACCTTTATTTATCTAAGCAGTGACATTACAGCTGTAAAGGCTGGAGATATCAGTTTCCAAAAATATTTAAAATTACATTGATTAGCTCAAGGGTTCAAATTTATTATTACAAAATACAACTACGAAGTAGAGATTCGTGCTGGTTGGATTACAAACGCTGAGTGATCCGGAAGACAACAATTTCATGAGATACTACCGATTGAAAAGATCAGTAAATTTAACAAATTCGTTTCTTGGAAACCTTTAATAGTTCAATATTACGGCATTATTACTATGAAAACACCCAGAAACGTATCGCCATTACACAAAACATAACGTTATAATGATGAAAGATGAAAAATGTGGCAAAATGGCTTCACCAAGGCTTTCCTCGCCCAGTTGGGGTCAAGATGCAAATTTGGGTCAACGATATTATCACTTTTAATTTATAACCAGTGACAATATTAACGTGCCGTTTTGGTTAACACCATGTGGTAATAACTTCTGCTTAGAAGATGTTTAGTTCTGAAAAGAACTTTTCCTGCTGATTTTCAACTTTCGCTAAGTAGCTTTTGTTCTGATAACTTGACAAATCTGCCATTGTCAAACACTTTGCTGATTTGGATCATGTCGTTGATTGGGAACAAGTGGAAATCATAGCTCCAGAGAAACATTGGTACACCCGTCGTGTCGGAGAAGCTATTGAGATCCACAAACAGACACTGTACCACAAGATATCGGCTATTTCATAAGCAACATATGGCATTCAATAATACCAAGTTGCAACTCTCATAGCTCACAGCCAACTGACACACCTGAGCGAGCAGGGCACTCAGCTCATCCCAGTTCAACATAATGCCCAGGGCTCACAGCCAACTGACACGAGCGAGCAGGGCATCCCTCTCTAACACAATGCCCAACAGACAACCAATCAGAATCCACCTATACAAGCACTCCAAATCCTTACCAAGCCTACTTAAGGAGTAACATCTTCCACTCTAGTCTCCTGACGATAGAGCAGGCTAGTCGAAACGTTGAAACCAAAGACAAATTCTGTTAGAACTTGAAACAAGACTGTTCTTATCAGAAAAAAACTACTTAGCGAAAGTTGATTATAAGCAGGACAAGTTCTTTCTAGAACTAAATATCTTCTAAGCAGTAGTTATTACCACATGGCGTTACTGCAAGCCGAGACGATACCGATACTCCACCATGCAAAGTCTCAAATCTAATATTAACTTGATCTTAACCAGTGAATTGATGGTAAATGTACAACAAAATCTGTTTGTGTTTTAAAAAAGAAATAAAACGAAAAAACGTAGTTTGGAAATCACGTGATTAAAACGTGAACATTTGGTAAAAAAACCACCAAATTTCAAATTCAATACCAATAACAAAAAATGTTATTTTCTGATTTGTTTTATACTGGGTTGAATACAATTTCTGCCCTTTACCAGGCTTGCTCAGACTTGTTAATGAGGAGCTGCTAATAATAAGGATAAAGGTGAACGCAGAACCACAAACAGCAATCAGCCCATCCACCCATTATTTTTGTTTACACACCGGAACTACTTTGATTGGTATGGAATTTGAGGTTTGGTGTTTTTTTTTCCAAAATAATGTTCACGTTTTTATCTCGTGATTTCCAAACTACGTTTTCCAGTTTTATTAACACCTCCAATTTACCTATAAATCACATAAATAAAGTAACGCGATCCCCAAAGGTTATAGTAACTAGTGTAAATAACATTTTTAATAACCACTTACTCACCTTACGGAATAGCAGGTTTTCAACTCGTAAATGTGCTGTGTTTAAAATAGAAGATTATTTCGCTTTCGAAACACCAATATGTTTAACTTTGCAGGCACCGTAGAATCACTGGTGAAGATTACCTTATTCTCACTGAATAATCATCTATGCATGTAACTGCTGTATATAACGTGATTAATTGTTGTATATAACAGAATAGTATTTCTATTTTGAAACACAAATATATTTCGTTGTACAGTTATTATCAATTCACTGGTAAAGATCACGTTAATATTAGATTTGAGGCTTTGCATGGTGATGTATCGGTATCATTTCGGTTTGCAGTAACACCATGTGGTAATAACTACTGCTTAGAAGATATTTAGTTCTGGGAAGAACTTGTCCTGCTTATTATCAACTTTCGCTGAGTAGTTTTTTTCTGATAAGAACAGTCCTACCTTTAAGTTCTAACAGAACTTGTCTTTGGTCTCAACGTTTCGACTAGCCTTCTCTAGTCATCGTCAGGAGACTTAAGAGAGTTAGAGATGCTGCTCCTTAAGTAGGCTGTGTTAGGATTGGGAATGCTTGTATTGGTGTTAAGTGTTCAACAATGGCAGATTTGTCAAGTTCTAATCAGAAATTACAAAAACCACTTAGCGACAGTTGAAAATAAGCAGGACAAGTTCTTTTCAGAACTAAATATCTTCTAAGCAGTAGTTATTACCATATGGTGATACTGCAAACCGAAACGACACGTTAATGTTGTCACTGGTTATAAAATAATAGTGTTACTATCTTTGACTCAAATTTGCATCTTGACCCCAACTGGCGAAGAAAGCCTTGGTTAAGCCATTTTGCCACATTTTTCATCATTCATCATTAAAACGTTATGTTTTGTGTAATGGGGATACGCGTCTGGGTGTTTTCATAATAAATAATGCCGTAATATTGAACTATTTAAAGTTTCCAAAAAACGAATTTGCCAAACAAACAGCAAAATCAAACACGAAACATTTGGTTATGTGCCAACCGTGACAACAGAGGACAGTGATATTGGAGCATGTGAACACATTGAAGGACATGCAAAGACTGGATAACAGTCATAATCAGAAAAACAATTGACATAGAAGTGTATATTATTGTATACAGCCAATAATAACTGAGTTTCAGAAAAAAAGTGCTGCCGATCCTTGAAAGTTGCTTACACAAACCGTTTCATGAATTGCATTAATTAATGACTATCCCACGAGGTTTGGAAATGGGATTGTAAGGATGCGGATTCATAACCAATAGCGTGACTATCATTCAGTTGCTTTTACTTATTCATATTTTCTCATCCTGGCGTTTATAGAGTACACTACCTTCATTTTCTCCATTGTTTTAATCATAATCATAACTGTTTTAAATCTAAATGTTTTATTTTAATTTCAACTGAGGATTTGTATTATTCTGATTTGTTGGGTTTTAGTCGTTATTCCTTTATATGTCTTATTTAATTTAATTGGATTATTGATGTTTTTATTGTTAATACTATTATATGTATATTGTTTTGTTTTTATTCAAATCATCTTACTGTTTTAAATACATTTTTGTAAAGGAACCAGGGCCCTTACGGAAAGCAGTTTTCTAACTGATGAAGCCACCCTGTATGAATATGACAGCAAATAAATAAATAAAATAAATAGGTTGGGTTCTGTGGTCCAATGGTTAGGATGTTTGACTCGACTTGCACCGTGTATGGGTTCGAATTCTGACAGTGAACATGGTTATTGTGCTCTTGAGCAAGGTACTTTACCATTATTGCTTCATCTTTCGGATGGGACGTAAAGCCGTAGGTCCCGTGTAACTGTGTAATTTTAACTGAGGATTCGTATTATTCTGATTTTTTTGGGGTTTAGTCATAATTCTTTGATATGTCTAATTTAATTTAATTGGATTGTTGATGTTTTGAATGTTAATGATATATGTATATTAATTTGTTTTTATTCAAATTATCTTACTGTTTTAATTACATTTATGAAAAGGAACCAGGGCGCTAACGGAAAGCAGTTTTCTAACTGATAAAGCCACCCTGTATGAATATGACAGCAAACAAATAAATACAATAAATAGGTGGGGTGTTGTGGTCCAATGGTTACGTTGTTCGACTTGTGTAGGCCTACCGTACATATGGGTTCGAATTCTGACGGTGAACATGGTTGTTACGCTCTTGAGCAAGGCAATTTACCATTTTTGCTTCGTCCTTCGGATGGGACGTAAAGCTGTATAGGTCCCATGCAATGCAGGTTCAAGAACCCAGCAACACTTATTGCTAAGAGAAGGGGTTTGCCCCGGTGTTTTTGGCAGTGGATGCAAATATGCGCCGTAGCACCTTGTAAACTCTTATAAAATTGAGTGGGGTAGCACTAAGTAAAATCGGGTTAGGGGTTATTACAGTCGGAAGACTTATTTGTGCAAAAGTCTATGGTGATATCTTCTTTGTGACCAATTATCGGTAATGTTATAGGTTTCCCCGGTTGCATCATACGCATTCCTTGTATCGATACTTTAATTTGTCCCCGGACACCGCCAAACTCAATTCTCAATTTGACTTTCAATATACCACCACTGGATTTCATTTAAGGTTTAGTATGATAATTCAAATTTTTAGCATGCAATGTCATCGTAAATTTGTGAAATTCGTTTCTTGCAGCAATTGGCATTAAATTTAAAAAGCAGATTTGTCTTTTGTCATTACATTTGGTTCTGGTGATTTAAAACGCTACAATTAGAAAATGTGCCCAATCTTTGGACTTATTCAAAGAATTATGCTCATTAATATCAGTAAAATTTCAACATTTATTCCTTTATGATAAATAAAGTAGTTGGATGCAAGTTTTGAATCTTCTTTCCTTTATTTCACATTTTACAATATACTCTTTTTTATGACATGGAAGTTGAGCATTCAGATCAAACAATTTCGTAATACTGTATTGCTCTCTAGTAGCCACCCTACTTCTGTGGTTTTATTAATTATTTCAAAGAGCAACACTGCAAAGGCGTTTGATCTTACATGTAATGCTTAATTTCAATGTCCAAAGGTTTCGTGATGAAGTCATCAAGTATCGAATGAAAAGCGATTTCAGTTGAATTTTGGCCGTGAAACTGAAACGCCTTATCCTTTACTTTCGGGGCTACCAGAAGGTCAACGTTAAGTGAATTCTTAAAGGAGACATAAGTTTGATATCAAAACGAACCCTACAATTCTTCCAAACGCTTTATGGGATGATTAAGAACCTAACATGAACGGATTTAATGTCAACATTTGAAAAACAACTACTAAGTGGAACTTTTTGCACTAAATGGATCAGCGTTCTCATTTCGTTACAATATTTAACCCTAAAAGGGACTTTTTTCCGCGATAGCCTTTAACAATTTTTTTTTTTTGCGACCCGAGCTTTTATGACTTTTTAGCCTCAAGCCTTGCGCATCTGTTGACACCAAAAACATTACAATCGGACCAGGGATTGTCGCGCAGCGAAACATTTTTCGTGAAAACTTAATTTTCCCATAATCTGTTGTGTACACAGACCAGAATTGCCATTCATACATATGAATAATTAATTAGCCATAATTCCAAACCCCTTAATTTGACCTTTGGTCATGAAATTTCTTGGGTATGTTCATGAAGAGTCTGTTGCTCTATGCATGTACCGAGTTTCAACATTTTTCGTCACTAGATGGCCGTAATCTTAGCCCCCCCCCCCCCCCCCCCCCCAGGCTGAGAGATGGTCAAAATAACACGGCCTCTTTAGGGTTAAGACATTGCCTCACCAGGCAATATTTTTGATTTAGGGCAAAAGGCCATTTGACTTGCACTTCCTGTGTTACCGGAATTGCCATGAAAATTGAATTTAATTCGAAAACGAAACCATGTCGCTACAAACAAATAAATATAGCAGTGTTAGGTGAATAATACCGAACACAAAAAACAGCATGACGTCGTCAAATGATCATCTAAACGCACACCCTTTTAGCAGAACATCACGAAGACATTAAAATATCGTTGGAACTGCAAACAATTATTACATTTGTCGAAAGTTACTGTAATAAATCCACCGTCTGGGCAGTATTAGCATTGCGTGTGTGGTAGGTCCGTCCTACACTTAAGATCATGCACTGACACAAACAAACTAATTAAACTGAAGATATAAACAAGTTCTCATGATCTCACATCAATCACTTTAGATTTAATTAAATGTCAACAGATTGAGTTGCAATTCAAGACAGTACATTTCCTGATTAACTAACTCTAAATGTCTAAGTTAAAATTCAAATTACAAGTATTTCAAATTCCCAGAGTGTTCAGGAGGAGGACCTCGTCACTGTTGTCCTCCTTACACAACACACAGAGGAGTCGCTTGTAAATGCATGTTCGAATGGTGGTCGCACGTGCAAAATAGGCACACGCTCGTGAATGTCACATGAAACCAAAGAGTGACACGGAGCGAGAAACGAACTCAAAATAACTCGCTCGAATAATGTAAAATTCTCACAAAGACTCATCAGAATCATTTAAATAATGTCACCTATCATACAATGATAGTCGAGAGTGAGAAAATGATCCACCATCATCTTAAAAGTGTGACGAAAGGCCGACGAAAAGCCAGTCACATCTCAACAACATGGCGACCCACAACATTCAAGACACCGACAACAGTTTGTGCACATGCGCCACGAACTATAGCAACAAGATCCAAAACCTTCTCAAACGGGTCTCAATATTACAACGCCTAGTTTTAAAACAAACATGAAGTACATTGTATTTCATTAAACTATACTCAATGATCCATTTTTAACAGTGATAAAAATGCAATTACTTCAAAACAAGATCTAAAAGAATATGAAATCATATATGTACCTCTGTCATTTCTGTTTTAGCCTCTGAAGAAGAACTTGCTAGTTTGCAACGTCAGGCCACATTAATTTTAAGATAATCATATACTTCTAAGATAATTCGAACAATTATGTTTTCACGTATTAATACACTGTGGACTGTCGGGGTCACATGCAAATGAAAGAATATGCGATGAGGGAACATCCCGTAATCCTACATTCCCAAACTCCTCCAGATATTCTTCGGATAACTGCAGATAACTCTGTCTGGTTTTAGAATCATGACGTTATCAGACTCAAACAAATTTTATGGATAATTTGAAAATGGTCTATAATTTTTTTTTTTAATCCTTATTATCATCCATGTTTTACAAGTTATTCTTGATCCAAACACTAATAATATCCGATTCAATGTTGACCTAATACTACTACTAACAATAAAATCTAATTCCTGTATAGCGACAAATCCGTCAAAATTGACGCTCAAGGCGCTTCCAAATGCTTCTAGGACTTTCAAATGCCGTGACGTCATCAAATCTGAAGTGAGGCGTTAAATAACACTTATAATTTCCACATTTGTACAATATGTTTTTCTTTCACGATGAACATGTATCCTCTCTTAAGTAAATCAGTATTGACTCTCCCATTTGTGACTGATGTTGTTATCAAACCGGAAATAACTTGTATAAGCATATAAAATGTATTCTGACATTTATTATACTTAAAAAAAAACCCAAAGAGTTTTACTGTAAAGGCTAAATTTCATGATCCTTTTTCTGTTCCGACATAAAAATATTCACAAATTTAATGGGCAGTGTCTCATGCAGTCGTTAAAACCAACGCAAATCTGTAGTATTTTGTAATAATGAATTTGAACCCTTAAGCTGATCAATGTAATTGTAAATATTTTTGAAAATTGATATTTTCAGCCTTTACAGCTGTAACGTCACTGCTTAGAGAAATAAACGTTTGCTGATCTTTTTTAGATGATTTTAGCAACAAATGGTATTATTTTATGAAACATAGTAGAAGTACAAATCTAGCAAATTAACCTTTCTTGGGTAAACTAGGCCTTACATAAATTGTTTTTCTGAGTATACGTATTGCAGACTGGATAATACAGTAATGAGAGTAATTTTTTTTTGATTAACTAGAAAACAGTTTACAAATTGTATACATTTTCAAGAAATCGCTTAAGTTTTCACTCGCCATTTTCATAATCATTACTGATAACACTTTTATCTTACATTGTACTACAAAATGTACTAACAACATGTGTTTGTTTTCTGAGTATTTAACATTGAAATATATTCAATACGTGAAGTGTTAGTTGTCATTGCCATGTTTGATTATTACTAGTACAGTTTACCTTCATATTAAACGACAAGTGAATTATTGACAGTCACATTTTTAACTGTGTCAAAAGTAGCCTTTCTGCAAAAGGCAGAAACAGTTCATTCTTTTATCTTGATCTTTACAGGGATTGGGTTCCTATATTGTGTCCACTAAAACATGCATTGGCTGAACAAATATTAGGATAATAATATGCACAACACGGCAAGCCTTGAAAAGCTGGTCCCAGAGGCCACAACATTACATTCAATTGCTTCAGCTCAGGGCTCGATTTATGCATCTTTTGTACACAACGGGGCAGATTTGGCTGATTCATTGACATTAGGGGTAATCCTATATGATAGCACTGCCCGACTTACAAGTGACGGTGAGTCAGTGACTCCATAAAGTACAAAGCGGACTGTAGGCTGAAACTCTGTGGAACCAGCAAAATTAACAATTAAACAAGCAAGAAACTAGACTACTGAAAGCTTTTCTTTCTTCCGATAGATTACAACGATTCCGATAGATTGCAAATCTTTACTATCCTTCTCTCAGAACGGCGTACGGTCCACATTCAATCTAACAGACACGAGAATTGCGATCCAAGCGGCCAGCGACGTCATCCTGTAAGACAAAAAAAAATGTAAATGGGTATGACGAGTTTCCACTAGGTTTTGTTTTTGCCTGATAATGTAAAACAATTGAGGTATGATATAAAAATACAAAAGTGTCAGGCTAAAACAACACAGATCAAGTTACTCAAAATACACTAAAAGCCATATACCATTTAATTTTTCCAAGGATGCATCAATTTGTGGTTTGCGAGCAAGCAATTTTGCACCTTTAAAGGCTCTATACTAATGTATATGAGTGATAAACAAAAACAAAAAAAGGGTCAGTTCCAAATCTCCCTTTTAAAATCGGCTTAATATGCTCCATGGCTCACAGAGGGAGGCTATAATTTTACTTCACCACGAGATATAGCTTTCAATAAATTAGGTATTTTAAAGGCATCTTTCACCATTAGTCAGGTGTTCGCAATTGACACTTTAGATGCATTTTGTTGGGTCTAATTAAATAATTTTACATCTAACATTTCTTTTTAATGCAATACGCCATAAATTTCAGAATAAAAATCACAGACTGTTCATACACTGGTTTATTAAGCACCTTCCCATCATGTGATAACAGCTGTGATTAATATCCAACATGCAAAATAATATAATAAATACGTTTGCATGGTCGAACATTGTCCTTTACTCGCAGCAGAAGCTGAATTGCGATTTAAAGGCGCGGCTACAACGTGGTCGATCCGAGGGCCTGTAAATGTGCCTTGGGCAGCCACCATACCACCCATGTGTTGTCTCGGGGCACAATCAGATCGAAAGTTTTTGATTTTGGCGCAGGGAGGAAAGGGGTGAACCCCTTCAAAAAAACCTTGTGCCACAGGACAGAATCAACGAACAACCACTGAAAATTGAAGGATTTGAACCCGTCGCCATATGAGGTGAGATCTACTAGGTGAGTCAGAATGATCTGGACCCAAGTTCACCAGTTTTTTGGGCAAATAGAATATATTGGGGTCACCAAAAAGGGGCACTTGCCTTGATCCGTCGCTGAAATGTCGACCCGTATTTTTGACCGGACACTTGGCCTTCGTAAAATCAAAATAGGGGCCGCTCTTCAAAACCAGCCATTCTGCAAACTACGCATTATGTGCCCATTTTCAGGGTGCGTTCAAAGGGTTTTGGGGCTTTTCATATTCCTCGTTCATATCAGAAATCTCTATACCATTTGAGGAAATGGTTACTGAAAAAAAGGGTCCGAAATTTTTGGGCCTGTTTTGTTTTCATCTCGAGCGGGCACAATTATGCGCGAGGGGGCACATTTATGTCCGCAAAAGGGGCACTTGGTAAATTTGGGGGGGGGGGGGAAGTGTGCCCCCAGCCCACCCCCACCCCGGTTCCGCCGCCCCTGCCACATTGTGTTGTTGCCCACGCGCGAAGTGGGCCCGGCCCAATGGATCGGTTTACTTAGAAAGTTATGTACATGATAGAAAGTTATGTACATGAAAGTTATGTACTTTACTTACTGCTGTCCCGTCACTGCGATTCTCCATGCCTATCACCATATATGACATAGCAAACGCTTCACGGCCTGCCAAACCCTGTGAATTGCAGAATAAAGAAGGAGGCGTGCTCTTAACGTTTATAGCTTATAATTCGACAGGTCACTTCCAACAGTCTTCAGAATAACCCTCCGGCGCAGAATCTAGCCCTTTTGGGGACCCAATTTGGTTAAGTACCTTAATTAAAAAAAATATTTCAAACCAATTCTGGTGATCTTCCATCTAATCCTAGCAAGAGACACCCTCTACGGATATATGCAGTCACCTTTAGTGTGTGACCCCGGGTCAGGCATATCTGAGCATGACAACCTGGGCTAAGGACCGACGCAATTTCTGCCCATCCGGGGACCCACCATATGCACGCGCACAAAACAACTCCGATGCAATTTCTGCCCACCCGGGGACCCACCATATACACATGCACAACCAAGGTCACTTGCGAGTAGACAGTGCACGGCTTGACCACAGACTATGTATACAAATACACCTCCTTAGTCTACAGACATGGCAAGATTGTGTTCATGTGGATACAGTGTTGTGTAGCCTCAAACCGTGGCGCTAAATATTTGGGTCCCCGGGGGACCCCTTACTGTAAGTGTGTTACTAAATGGGCTTTCTGCGTCGGAGGGTTAAAACAGGATACAAAGAGGGGAAGGTGCACTCTGAGTTTATTATTATTTTCATGGGTTAAACCAATAAAATAAAGTCAATAAAGTCTTACCAGAATAAAGTCTTACCAGAATAATAACTAATGCATTGTTTTTTTCTAAATGATCGGATTCATTACTATCTTGCCAGCCAGGTTTTTTTATATTTGTCACATTCCTTCAATACATGCCTTTTCCAATGCTCCAACAGTGCGACACTTCAATATCTCAAGATATGAAACTCTTAAATATGCAATTTTAAAACACTTAAAAGCCTTCGTGTTTTCCAAAAAAAAACACACAAAAATGTAAATACTTACTTTTCAGAAAATGTTAATTTTTAAAATTCATTGACATAATTATGTTTTTTTCCCTTGATATCTCTTTGATATATATCTATTCTTGTGCAACTCTAAATTATCAATGAATTCCTCAAACGATGGACCTTTCGTTTGGTAATTTCAATGAAGTGTGAACAACATTGGCGGCTCTTTGCTTCCAGCAACCAGCACCACTTATTCAACTTGAAATGTTTATAATTATTTGTAAATGTTGTTAATAATCTTGAACCAGGTCAAAAATAAATAAATATGATTTGCATGGTTGAAAAGCACGATAAGGGATGGGTCTGAGGGTACACCATGGAATTGACAGGCTGTTGAGAGATGTCATGATTCTATGAAACAACATTCCCAAAGGGTGGTCAAATACACTATCCCAAAATGTCGGAAACATTTTCTTCCCTCGCCTGTGGTTCATTTCAGGGCAACCTTTGCTTTAAACCTATCCTTTATTGAAGTAATTGAACAGAAGAGAACATTGTGTGTAGGGCAACTAGACCCAAGGGACGTTATTAATGTTATTAACTACCTGCTGGAGGTCAGGTGGGTAACTGATGTTGTCCACCACACGATTAGTCATTGTCGCTTCCTCAACTATAATCGGGGCAACCTTATTCCGGTGGTTGGCAGAAACCTTTGCCTGCAGGCTTTGGTTGTGAAGAACAATGCAGACTAGCATGACTACCACCACGACAGCCAAAGCGAGAGACCCAATGATGATGAAAGCTAGGGCCAATGTTGACAATCCATCTGGAAATAAATGAGGGGATTATCAAACTTTGAGTAGGTAGTGATACATGTATAATGTGATCTAACGGTATAAAGAAGCTTTCATTCGTCATCACTTGGGCCAAGTGGACACATGCAACTGGGTTGTCTCTTTGTCATCAAAGTGTCTTTATTTATTTGTAAGTCAACTTGTATGACGTGATAAGAATACATTGCAAATTTACCTTCTGGATGTGGCAACACTTCGGACTCACATCGCTTACCACTAAAAGACTCAGGACACCTGAAAATAAGCCAATTCCATTAAACTGATTAAAGATTGTCTACTCGAGTCTAATTAATATTTTCTTCATGCTCAAAATTTGAGGCATATCTTTCGAAAATGGAAACTGGTAGGAAACATCTACAGATAGAACACCCAATACAAAGACATCATTTGAAGTTAGTACGCCAAGCTCATCGTCACATGATTTCGTTTTGTTAGATACAAGCGAATGCCACAACGGAGTTTCATATGCATTCCTCATGAAATGTGCTTTGCTTACACAATTACCTAATAAATTGGGCAACGTGTGTGTATTTTATTAATGGCAATTTGAAATACAGTGCAGACGTTGCTTTATGCTCAAAAAAATGTTTGTCAGTAAGTTAGTAACATCATGCAATTATTTGTCAATGCTTTTCATGCGTGCTTGAAATTTCGAAAAGATTGATTCTTACTTTTAAATTATCTTGTTTAAAGCTATTCACTAAAAAGATTTGGAAGAAATGTAAGGTTGACAGGCATTTCAAATGTATGTGGTTATGTTTGAACCATGCTATATATTTCAAAATGCTTTAACATATAAAGCTTGATTGTTGGGTCCTTATAATTAGCTAAGAGGAAACTGGGTTAAAGGGGATGAACTTTTAAGTCTGGCATTCTTTACCTGCATGCGTAGTTCTTATAAGGAAAGATGCCCAATGTCTCACACGTCCCACCGTTCATGCAGTAAGTCGGTACACAGTCTATTGCCTCATCTATCATATAAACAATCACAAGACAAGTCAAACCTAGCAAAGCTGGTCTCACTGATACGTCGCCTCATTGAATATCCAGGGTAACGTGTGTAACAAATCCTCCCGCAACAAGTCAATTTAAGTGTGTATTATTTACAGATTCGAAACAGGTTTTCGGCAATTTTCAATTTTCCCATAGTGAAGTTATCAGCACTTTGTTTTGGAAATATTCCAGGTTGAATATGTTCAGAATCTAGCAATGGTAGCTTATACAATTCGCCTGCTGCAATTGAACTGGTCAAAACCTTTTCCATATTTCTGTGACTTGTTATGCCTTCATGATATTTTTTTTTGTAAAATTTAAGTATGGAACATAAATGATATTCAACTTTATGGCATTCTAGAAATTGAAATTAAAAATATCTGATAAAAGTATTTGTACAGCTTCACAAGAAATACATGTTCATATTCTAAAGTGATATTTCATTTGGCAGCTGTTTATTGGAAATAACTGCTGCCAAAATAGCAAGCAAAAGGTTGTAATCTAATATTACGTTTGTCGTTTTTCATGCTGCTTACTATGCTTTAATAACGGTTCTAAAGTCATCATTTTATACGACAGTAGTGTCTACCATCAACCCACCATCCACAAGGATCGAGTTTTGATCGATGTCAATGACTGTACTGCCATCAGTCAGTGTATCACTGTTCGCCAGCACTTCACGTATAATGGCGTTGGACGGTGCAGCAGTTTCAAACAGTGCTACAGATCTGATGACCACACTGCCCTCCTCCATTAAAGGAACTACCACCGACAAAACGCCATTGGTTGATGGGTGTTCCTTAAGAGTCTTCAAAATCTAGGATTTAAAAATATCAAACATGAGCTGTGAACAGAGGTTGAACTTTTTAACCATTACTCCCTGTACTGCCCAAAACCGCCCAAGCACTCTTCAGAGATTTAATACGTTGGAGTACAATTAGTAGATGTGCTAAGAGTTATTATTTTCATACATATTTGAGAGAAAAACCTAGCACAATCTGGAAAATAATGCTCTTTTACATTTTTACAATTGTACATTGAAATCGCGATACCGAGACCAGTGCCTGCTTCATCTTGAAACGGCAGTCAGATTAGATTCCAAAAACAGTCAATCTTGACCCAAAAAAATAACGACGGATTGTACAAAATCTGTCATAATCTGTCCTGTACAAATGTACAAAAAACAAATATTAGAAACCCATTCTGTATGTGAATCTTGTCAGAATCTTAAAAAAATTGCTCTGTAGACGGTTTACAACGTACGTTGTTGTAAGTGTCATTAACGTTTCAGGGATTCCTCTTTTAAAAAGCAATGAATAAAACTGCTGCTTCCTGACTGAATTGACCTGAAATATTCGAATCCCAGAAAGTGAGGGTTCAGTGTTTTGAATCTTGGCAGCACCTCTCTGGTAGGACCTCAGAGACCAAGGTTTGTTGGCCGAGGAAACAAGAAAGATATAATTTACTTACTGTATTCTCAAACACGGCTGCAGTTTTATTGAAAGCTTTCGACGCTGGGTTTTTGAAGGCATCGTTGAAGTCCATAAGGACAGTAATCACGGCATTCTTGGATGGGTAATCTGGGAGACAAGAAAATCCAACGTTGTTGAGTGCCACTAGGTCGAATACATGAACAACCTTTTTAATGGTAATTTCGAATTGTTTGGTACAAACTAGATCAGAGCTTATTGTGACCACAATTTTTAACGGGTCTTTTTTTTTACATTTTTACTCTGGGATAGTATGCAGATGGTCATAGTCTATGGAATATCCTCTCGCGAGCAAGAGTCTATGATATGCGCACAGATTCGGCGATTAATTATGCAAAACAAGACTGCGTTTCGACCTCGATGATCTGAGTATTCAGGGCGCCTTCAATCTATATGGTAATAACAATAATAATCATAATAATAATATTACCATGGATTGGACATTTGGGAGACATTCCCTTAGACTTGTGCACACAATTGTTCAAACGTAATGTGCCATAACCCAATATTCCTTTGTCCTTTTTTTTCCACGAATTTCGGTATGTTTACTAATTAGACCACGAGCAACCAAAAAAAAACCTAATTGCGACACTTGAATACTAACATCATTTGAAGCAAGTAGGCCAAGCTCGTCGATACCTGATTTCGGTTTGTTGGATACCAGCGAATGACACAACGGAACTGCATATGCAGTCCTATTGAAATCTGCTTTGCTTACACAATTACCTTTTTATTGAATTGGACAACGTGTGTGTATTTTATTAATGCCAATTTAAAATACAGTACATACGTTGTTTTATGCATCAAAAAATGCTTTGTCAGTAAGTTAGCAACAACAAACAATTATTTGTCAATGCTTTTCATACGTGCTTGAAATTTTAGAAAAGATTGATTCTTCTTTTTTTTTTTTATTATTATCTTGTTTAAAGCTATTCACAAAAAAGATTTAGAAGAAATGTACGTAGTATTGCAAAGTAAAGTGAACAGGCTTTTCAAATGAATGTGATCCTGTTTGAACCATGCTACATAGTTAAAAATGTTTTAACATATAGAGCTTGATTGATGTGTCCTAACATTCCCATAGACTTGTGCACAACATTTTTCAAACTTAATGTGCCATAACCCAATATTCCCTTGTCCTTTTCCCATGAATTTCGGTATGTTTACTAATTAGACCACGAGCAACAACAATAACCTAATTTCGACACTAAAATAATGCCTCTAAATGGAACATGTGACATTAGGGAAACATGAAAATGGTACATCCACACGTATAATAATAATAGTAAATAATAATAATAACTTATGATGCGCTTATAATTATCATTTCAATGCGCTTTACAACTAGAATAAAGCTATATATTTCTAAATGTACCATTAAGGAGACACCTTATCGTTATTTTTTTCGACAAATACGGAGACACTGGTCATTTGGGAGACAAATAACTGTCTGCTTAATGGCACAGCCCCCTTGTAATATTCGTTGCTCATGGTATAATAAGTAAAATGGCCGAAATTCGTGTAAAATGGACAATGGAATATTGGGTTAGGGCACATTAATGTTTGAAATTATGTGCACAAGTCTATGGGAAAGTCTCCCTAATGACTAATTTCCTAATGACCCATTCCCTGTTATTTATATGATAATGCAAAATTACAATAAATAGCATAACTATAAAACATACCAGGCGAAAAGTTGCATTTCTATTACATTACATTCATTTTACGGTACATTACCTTACAATATCAATACACATGGCGACACAAATTTCTAGTGAGTTACTTACGTTGGCACTGACCAGAATCACCTTCTACAAATCCTTGGATGATATTGCAGTGGCAAGTAAATCCCAACGGATCATTGCTTGGTAAACAGTATTGGTCATTCCCACATCTGTTGTTGGAAAGACAGCGATTCTCATCTGCCAAGAAAAGAAATATCGGTGTGGGAATAAAATATATTTAGCTTATCACTCAATTTATTCCCCTAAAATGCCGGTAGTGTTTGGACTCGGGAACTGCAATACAGAGGCATAATAACCCTGTATTAAGTGCACAATCAGAAAACCATTGTGAAAGACGTTTTGCATTGGAACATTACCAGAGCATCTCATTTTGTACACACCATGCCACAATAATACACTGCGGGTGGTCAAGGAGTCTGCACACATAACTCTTTTATGCTCTTACTTAGATGGCAAACAAACTAAAGGTATAAACCATCCACAAGAAAACCATTCGGTGATTTGTTTAATTTCTAATGGCGTATACAATCAACTTTGTCCACAAATCTCCCGATCTCTGATTATTCCGAAATGGAGTTGCTGTCCAATCCGTGGGAATACAGCTTTTTTTTCAAACCACACTAGGAAAACGAGAGGGAAAAACACATGTTTTACCAGCACACGTCATTCCCGAGTGCGTAAGTGGACAGACGCACTCGCAAAACTCCGCATCAAAGGTCCCTCCATTCAAACAGCTCAACGCAGACAAATGACAACCTTCTGTAACGCCTGAAAAAAAAAAAGAACAGGGCAGCCATTCATGTTCGGGGAACATTACCTTTATAACAACTTTACTGCCTAACTTATAAAAACTTATAGGAACTAAACACTTAGAACTTTATTAAAGCGATTGCAACTCTTAGAGAACTTGGATATTAAAAACTTTGAACTTGTTGAATATTTGAATTGTTAAAGGAACTTTAACTATTAGGCAACTAGCAATTTGGTAATTGCAGTTAAAATTAAGAATTAAGAGTAACTTTAAGTGTAAACTGACTTAAAATCAGTTTTGTGAACTTAAGTTTTAAGCTCACTAAACTGATTTTAAGTCAATTTACACTTGAAATTACTCTTAATTCTTAATTTTAATTGCAATTACCAAATTGCTAGTTGTCTAATAGTGAAAGTACCTTTAACGTGAGATTGATGTCAAAAGCCACACATTTTTGTAAAGTCTTTGTGAAAGAACACGTTTTGGAAAGTACATTTGCGCCTCTGGTTTCATTCGGTTTGTCTTCGCTGCCTTGGCGCCCTTCAGTGAAATTATTTTAACGCGGACCTCCTTAAGGGCGTACCGCTTCAATTGAAACTACACAACACGTTTCATTTGGGTATTAAAGGGAATTAAAGTACTCTTCTATAACCCTTCTTATTTAGAATTTACCATATCAAAACCCAATCAAAATCTGGCGTCCGGGATTATTGTAAACAGGCCCAACATTGCCTAGGCGGGCCAAATCACGATTTGTATGCCCACAATTTCTTTGCTGTTAGAACATTTTGTGGACCATGAACTTGAAGGTTGTTGAAAAGATGGGTGGAAGCCGTGCACAGGAAAGCGAGCTATAAATAGGCACGCCTTTTGTAAAAGCTGGTCCAGGACCAGAGTACGTCACAAGTGACAGTCAGTCCGTGAATCAGTCAGATAGTCAGTCAGCTACACAGAGGACAATAGACCTTTATCATGCTGTCAACATTTCAGTCATGTTCCCTGTATGCAATAACAGTACTGAACTATAATCGGTTTTTTTTTGCAAAAAGGAACCAGACTATTTTTCCTCGCCTCGCTTTGGTTACGTTGATTTGATTGGGGAGAAAATCAAGATGGCCGCAACATGATAATGGTTTATAAAAAAAAAAAATTGTTTCACCTTTAGTGGTTGTCGACAAATCAGTTATGGAGTCTTCATTAGATTGTGTTGGTGGCTTTCCAGTCACTGTTGGTGACTCTATTGGATGATCAAAAAAGAAGAAGAAATTATTGAGACAGTATAACATTATCTCATGTCATTTTACAAGAAACAACACTTCCCTGTGGGAAATCATGGGTTTTACTCAAGTAAAAGTTTTTTCAAACAGTTTCACACCTTGAGTAGCGGGATTCTCAGTAGTTGCCACCGTTGCTGCGATCCCAGGTGATTCTGTTGAATGACACAAACACACAACAGATTTAGTTATACCGAAAACTTATTTTGCCATTCATTAAAATCAATTTCTCTAGTAGCTAACAATACTTCTAATATGAAAAAAATATCAAGTGTATCTCTATACACTACAGTACAGTGTGTAAGATTTCAAAAAGTGTTGAACAATTCTGCTAATGTCATTACTCTGTAAGACATGAAACCAAATTATCATGCAAACGAAAGGTTTTCGAAAAAAAAAACCAGCAGCAAATACCGTTATGAGAAATATTGACAAACTTCATTATAGAGAAAAATAACACAAGATGGCACATAATTGGGGAAAAAAATGTCGAGTTAGGCCAGTTACCTTCTGAAGTGATGCTTGCAGATGTTGTTACGACAGTTTCAGAAGATACAGAAGTGTGCATAGGCTCATTAACTGATCCTTTAAAATGATAAAGTACATATTCTCCAAGATGAGAAATGGTAAAAAGCTGCACCGAGGACATAACAGTGCAAATAGAAAAAGTCTGTATACTTCTAAATGTATCAATTGTTTTTCATTCATTTTGTTCGTTTCCAATAATAACACCACCCAAAATCCAATGAGGAATGTTCAAAAACTAACCTGTTGAACTTTCAGCTCAGTGAACATTACAATTCTTCGAGAAGACAGTATCAAAACCATGCACAATCTTTTGATCACGAAACACGATTTCATTCACAGCACACTTCATTTCCAAAAACCAGTTAATTGACTCATTGTTTGAAATCACTTTATCTCTTGATTTCGTCTAATTGTCTACATGACAGCAAGTCAGACAGGGTTTTTAGCTGCAGTAGGCCTTCGGTCTCCAATCCTAGCAAGCGTTTTTGATAATAATTCGGTACTCTTACTTTCAGCATCAATGCAATGATCCTATGGGATTTTAAAGAAAGATGAAAAGGCCCTGGTATTTGACAAATTTCTATATGCATGATCTATTTGATTTCCCTCCATAATTTGGTATACGAGTCACAATTATTTGTGACCAATACATTTGAACTCATTAATCACTGTACCGCCCCAAACTCCCTGCCTTTTTATTCATTTATGAATAAAAACAATGTAATACAATGTAGTACATGTGCTAACGGGTTGAGTAATGAGTAAGGATTTAGCACATGACTGCCAAAATCACAAGAGTTACCTTCGGTAGACGGCATGAGATTAGACACTGCTATTGTTTTCATGGACGTCACCGATTCTGCAATAAGACCAATGAAATATATGACATGGCCTAGCAATTCAATGATATTGTTAAGGTATGACATAGTCATGAATAAATCGGCATTATCAAACAAAGCCAAGATGTATACATGAACTCAGAAACAAGTAATAGGTTCAACATGTTAACAATTTATCATGTAAACTGTGGCATCCATTATGTTGACCTGTGTATACAGGTTGTAAGGACTACAATGATTGGATTAACACTCTTAGAAGAAATGTGTGGTATTTTAGGTTTGATAACTCCAATTTTCCAACAGCAAATATCTTTCAAAAGAGTTTGCCGAAAATAGCCACATGCCCTTTGAGGTGGACGCTGTCACTGCATCTTGACTTGATTTTGCAGTTGTCGGTTCGACAATTCCTATGTTTTGAAGTAAATAAACAGAACTTTTAGAACCGAAACATTAATTCTGTTTGCAAGATGGGTTTTACATTTTCAGATGTGTTGAACAGACGAACAATATCTCTCACAAGTGTTTTCAATACAAGAAAGCAACATACCTTTTTCTGTGGTGGACTTTGTCACTGCATCTTGACTTGATTCAGTTGTTGATTCGACAATTCCTGTTTTGTCAGGGAATAGAGAATAATTTAGGTCAGTTCAGTTTAGTTCACATTTATTTTCATTCTGCACAGGACAATTGAAATATAACAGAAATAACAACATATAAGGACGTATATACATGTAATTGCCGGTACATATACATGGAGGCATATTCTGAAAGCCAGAGCTTTTATTGAGATGCTTTTAAATAATAACTTATTAAAGAACTACTGAGTGAAATGATGAGACATACAAATCAGACCGACACAACAGACAAACAGATATACAGAATGACCAAATTGACGGATGAAAAAAACAACTGATTGGACATGACATTAAAACATACATAATGTGGTAAGAAACAATGTACATATTGCTGACGAAATGAAAACAGATACTTGAAAAACACCTGGTCTTCACAGTAATTGTACTAAACGAAACAAGATCAGAAAATGTAGTTTAGCTGAGTCTCACCATATGAGGACTTATTGGAATATTTGTACTCGTGAAGCACAAATGGTCGCTGCCTCTTAAGAATATTCACAAGATAATTATAAACGAACACTACGACGTGTTTGGGTATTTAGGGGTAATACAGTGTCCTCTTATTATCCCACTTAATTTAGAATGAACCATTATAAGGTAAAAGCGAAGCAATGACTGATTTCCAGGAATACTGTTGTTCCCTTTGTGTGAGAATCCCACAATTAAGTACCATCTTTAATAACACATATACCATCTTTTATTCATAAAGGTTTTATGAATAAAAGTATTAATCTTACCAATGCATCGCTTCCCATCTTCATGCAGTAAGTATCCAGCATTGCAGCTACACGTGAAGTTCATGAGGATGTTGTTACAGTTCTGGTCGCAGCCCAGTCCACCACCGCTAGCTGGCTGGTCTCTGTACAGCTCACACTCATCAATATCTGCAGACAGACGCGGTAAAAACGGACATTACAACCAGTGTTCAAATTTCATTTCTTGAAACTATCAATGTGGTAAAATGTGCTACTCTGTGGACTCAGCACACAAATGCCACCCCCATGAGTTTGGGGAGAAGACCACAGAATGGGACATTCGAACGCATTGCTTAAAACCAGACTAAGGCCCTACCGCAACCTGGGCTTACTTCCCATTTATATGCTCGCGATTCTCGCAATTTTTCTAGTTTATGGCTGGAAGTCAAATTTATAAAAGGTTAAGGGGGGAGGAGGGGATGAACACCATATGACTAATTGAAGGCTTTTTCAGAACAGACAATCTTGAACACTATCTGGAAATAGAAGGTGCTCTTCATTGCGGCACATCGCTCAAGATTTTGCTGATCAGACAATGATTTGGGCGACACAAGCCACCAAAGGTGTGCATGTGACTCCCCAACCCCACCACGCCTCAGCAATGTCCGTGACTCTGGACAACTGTGGGCATTCCTGACTGACCTTGGCAGGTTTTCCCGTCCCCTTCAAGTCCCGCTGGACAAGGTCCGCAGGTGCTGTTCAACGAGGGTGGATCCTCATCCACGCAATCAACATTCAGGAAACACGGGTTGTCTGCGCACGCGTCGTAGTTCTCTTCACAGAACTCTCCCGACCAGCCGGGCTCACATTGGCATAACACCACCTACAAATGATAAAAAAACATTCAACTTTTACCTCATGAACCAACAAACAGTAGCAATTGATCAGGCCGTTGTTATTCGAGCATATTGCACTGCATGTCTACCATTCCTTTACTTGTCGTTTGGATCAAGATCACAAATCATGACGATGTGATAATAAACAGATCCAATAAGCCCTACACCATGACACTTTGACCAATAACCGCCGTGCTTATTGTTCGACATGCGTGCAAGTGTGCGTGATTCCAGCTGGAGCATGCAGTTTGGCGCATATTTTGTTACCCACGTGCGTAGTGGGCGGGTTTAAATGGCTTAGTCTATTGAAAAATGGTGCACTCTGTTTGCAAAATATCCAGAATGTCCCTTTTATGGAAACCTACCCCAAATCGGTCCTGAACGATGTTCACTCGACTAGAGTACTGATCAAATAGGCAGGTGCCGTTATTCTGACAGTCACAGAGCTTCACGATTGGTTCCAGGGTGGCATTCGCTTTTCCATCTGTTGCTAGGAAACAGATCTTCACCTTAGTCTTGTCCTCTGGTGTCCAAGAAAATCGACCTTCCAAAATAAATTGAAAAAAAAGTACATTAGCTCACAGGAGTTTTTGCCAAGTTCGAATATCATATTGAAGTGGGCACCACAACCAATCACTATTGATATGTTAGAGTATGATGGAATTTATGACTTTAATAAGGATTGTTTACAGCTTAATACGAGCTTTAACATACGTTGCTTGTTTACAAACCTGAGGCTGAAATGGCTGCCCCTGCTACCATCTCAAGTAACTCGAAAGTGACGTCATCGCCGTCAGGATCAACTGCTTCCAGTTGCAGGATGAAGTTCTTGCCAACAATAACTTCGATGGAGTCCACAAGTGTTATGTTTGGTGGGAAATTGGCTAGAAAGAAAAGGTGATTTGCAGAAAATTGATTTCGTAAAAATGCTACAGCATGCAGGTCTCCCACCACTTTTCTTTATTACAGCGTACGTATACGTATATTATAACACCAAATAGGCGGGCGCCGACATCCGGGATGTTTTACATTGGCTAATCTAGCTCCCAGACCCATATTCCTGAAACTCGATGGTTCTTGAGTCTGGAGTGCAAAATTGTACCACCATTGAAGCAACCAATAGAAACTGGTGCGCAAATGGATATATGACTTAATCATGCCAACGACTATAGAAGAAAAAAAGAAAACAACACTTAGCACGCCATAGTAAAGCTTGTACCTGATCAATTTTGTCTGAGGGTATACATAGTCATCTGAGTCAAATGTTTGGACCTAGTAGGTGGAAACTCTAGCTACGGCGAGGTCTAATTCACAAGTGTCATGAGTCAGTCAGTGCGTCAGTAAAACAGGTGCAACGAGGACTGTTGGCTGGCCCTCTGGCACCTGCCAACAGATGCAACACAAACTAAACTGGCTTCTACTTCAAGCAAACGCTGTGTATCCACTTACTTGCGATTGCCATGTTTTCCATGTTCATCTCATTGAGTGCCGATGTAGCCATACCGATGCTTGTATCATTCAGAGCCAAGGAGTCGAACAGGCACTCTCTGCTAGATCCACAGACCGCTTTGGCCTCGTCGTATCTTCCTGGCGGTGCCTTGTCGATCAAATCTTGCAGGAAGTCTGGAGTGAAGTTGGGGTCGTTCAAGGAGTCGTAGCTTTCAGCAGGAGACTGATAGAAGAACAGAGAGTCTTCCTCCACAACTCGCCCTGAAATTTATCACGCCAAAATAATTATACTCCTTGCTCTGCAAAACAATCCAATTTCAAACCAATCATACAATGACAAGCCGTCCACATTAAAATCACATTATTCATGAGAGGTTTGGACGTTTTCTTACATGTTTCGCCAAATTCGAAGAGGTCTCTCTCCACCAACTCTCCATTGTCTCCAGAGCCCGTTTGCAAAGTGCCATTGCGCCTCAAAGCATCATTGCTTGGGTCGTCATCCCACACACCTTAGCAAATTTATCAAATCGGTGAAATTGAGAAATGGGTTTACAACTTAAACCGAACTCCCTGGGATGCGATTTAAATTCAAATTGAAAGAATTTTGGACTGTCACTTTATACAAACACTGTCATCTCAATTCGGGCGTTTCACAATACAGTGCGCCACCAAATTAGCTCAAGTTTGCTACTGACACTCATTCAAATGGGGCATGTTTTGTCGACCGTAAACTCAAAAAAATGGACTCTTCATGGCAAACTCTTGGTGACACACTGCACTGTGAATCGCCCGAATTGATTTAACCTACAATTTACTAACTTTATTTTTCTTCATCAGATTTGCCAAACCAAGTGGCATTGTAACAAAAATAGGATGAAAAAAAAATAGTCGTGGTACTATACAAAACCATACCTAGAATTCCTTTCGTTTTGCCTTTGAAGTCCTCGTTGAAAAGGACTGTGATGTCGGCCATGCTGTTATTCACCCCGACGGAAAAGGTGATGTAATCAGAATACATGACGCTCACTTTGATTGGGTTCTCCGCCCTCGTTACCTGAAGATTGTCAAACTGCAATCCTACGAGGAAAAAATACAATGGACTAACATTTTCGCATCCATTTTGAGGAAGATGTTGATGAAAACAGCACCGTCACAAAGTCATAGCCCTCAGCTGAGTTCAAATGTATGAATAACAGATGGAAAAGGTTACAAATAGACCACCAGATAAACCACTTATAATCTGAAATCGCCGTTGTAGGTAAAATACATCATTTGTGTTTTGTGCAATATGTTTGTTTGAAGAAACAAGTGCTCAAAATCTTAAGAAGGGTGCTTGTCGTTTATAATAGACCACCAGATAAACCACTTATAATCTGAAATCGCCGTTGTAGGTAAAATACATCATTTGTGTTTTGTGCAATATGTTTGTTTGAAGAAACAAGTGCTCAAAATCTTAAGAAGGGTGCTGAACAACTAAACTTGATGAAGTTTCAGCTCAGTGAATGTTGTATATTCCGAGAAAACAATATTTTAGGATCTCGATTTCAATTCAAAAGTTGCAGAGTCATGCTTTGAGTTGCGCCCGAATTCAGCGTCCGGGACACGTTCTCATCCAGCTGTTCTCATTGAGATGTCGTGCACTGAACCAACGAATCACATATATATTAATAGAACACATATTTATTCTTTTGATATCTATGATAAATTATAGCAACCGCACGCGTGTGTGCGTTATCTCAATGCTTGCGCGCATTGCCAAATTAGAAACAAACTGTCCAAAAATGCGTCTTTAGACGCATCGTTGCATATGCCCTTTTTCGTTGTTTTTTCTTCAACATGACAGCTTGGCAGAAATAGTAATTTCACAGGGAGTTTATTCCCATTACTACGTTTAAACCAAGTATGCTATTCAACACTAATTTTGTCAGTTACTTTTTGGATAGCAGCAAATGATGGACTGTACCTTTAAGGCAAATGTAAGATCAGCGACGGGTCTTACCTTCAGCAGTGGGTGTGACAACGGTCCCATTGACAGTCGTTATCAAGTTCATGGCATCGTCACTTAACTTGATCTCAATCTGTATTGAATGGGAAACAAAACCGGCAAACTGCTGTTGAGGTGTTTGAAATTAGTGCAAAGCATCGGAATTTTGTAGATTTCAATTTATCGCTGGTTAACCTGATGATGTGCAGCAAACCTACACATTCATTATGGCCCATTCAGTGGTTCCAGTAAAATTTAAAAAAAGATGATCGAACTTAAAAAAAAGACAATCACTAGTGCACTACACTTATTCAAGGTAAAGAAAATCAAGATGAAAAAGAAAGTATTCATATACATTTAACAAGATCCACTCAAGTGACTTGTTCAGATATTTAAATATTAGGATAAAACTGATGGAATATGAAAAGAAACGATCGAATTCATAAAGGACTAAATGTACTAAAGCTAGAGCTTTATTCGCTGAATAGAAAGGTAGTTGTAAGATGATGAATTAAGTACATTGTAATTAAGTACAATGGAATATTAAGTGTTTACGAAAGGAGAAAGAGAAAAACTCAGAAAGGAAACAAACAAATGTAATATAAAACCTTTTAGTTTAAATGATTAATAAAATACATGCACAACATTGTGGGCACTTGGTAGGACAAAACAAAAGGACTAGTATAACACATCGAGTCTAGAACCAAAAACTACAGAAACGATTACTTGGAGAAAAAAAAAGAAGCTTGTCACTGACTTACACAATATTTGTTTGAGAACGCAGAGAAGGATCTAATAAAAATATGGAATGCAAATCACTGAGTCAAGTCAAAGCATTTTTGAAAAGGTAATCTTTTAAAATACTTAATCTGTGTTTACAACCAGACCTTTGCTTCTCCTGTGTAAACTGCAGCGAAACCAGAGTAGACAGTGGCCTGGCTAAGTTCCCCTGTCTCCGTATCCACGGCCTGTCGTGTGCGACCTTGCAGTTCAAAGAGTTGTTGTCCATCGTCATCCTCGATGAGTGCTAGTGTGTATTCACCCAGACCATTAAAAGAGTACTCCAGTCCATCAAGCGTTACGATATGGGGGTCTCCCCACAACCACACTATTTAAAACAAAATCAGAACTTCACAAATTAAATACAAGTTTGTGTTTGGTCTTCACCAAAGTAGTCTAAACACTGCAATTCACAACTTAATGATTGGGACTTGAACACTCGACCACCTGCTTTGCTCGCTCAAGGTCCGCTGGTCAGCTCAAATCTGCTTTCAGCAGCCAGTGCTATACAACCAATATGTTTTATGCAGGAAACTGCATAAAAAAGGAACTCCTCTATCCTGGGGTCCATAGTTTGCAAGTATTGACACATGTAATATATCCCAGAAGAAACCTGCTTGTGGTTTTCATCTCTCAGCGCGAAACAATAGAACACTTTTGTCGGCACAGATCAAAACCCCTGCCTTGTGGTTTCGTGTACAATGGGACCGTAAATTACCAAAGAATTTGGAAGGATTTTATCATTAATCCGATAAGTCTGCTTTTGTTCTGCTCAGAACGTTCTCCGAAGGGCAATAAATTGATGCGCCTGATTTCAAAACTTCTGGTCAGACAAGACCATGTACCGGACGAGACTGGGCTGAAAACCGGACTGGCTCTGGACCGGACGAGGTACCGGGGGGCCCTTTTCATACCAGGGCTGAATGGTCACGGTCCCTTACATCATTAAAGCTATGAAAAAAAAACCCAGGATAATGTTGTATACGCTTGACCTCGCCGTAGCTAGAGACTAGGCTAAGCCACTAAAATTGAACCATCCTGCTTATCGAATACAAGTGACAATTAAACAAACAGTTTGAAGGGCACTTGGACGAATCATATCCATGCAAATGCTCTTTACTTTCATAAAAAAACCTTAACGTTCATAACTCACCCCAAGCCGGGGGCCTGTACCACCTGCAACTCATTAGAGGTCGCCATGTCCTGTACAGGTGGCAAAGAGTAGACTTCTGACAACAATAATGACGTGGAAGTACTTCTTCCCCTGTAAAATAAAAAAATAAAAGATTAAAATCCCCTATAGACCTTCATTATAGCGGTTGGATTTAATACAATACAAGCTTTGAGTTTGTGGGACGGGGACTCCATATTGTCCCTCTTTTGTTTGTACTCCCATATGTTTTTTACAGGAATCCAAATAGGAGACCTCTCTGGAATTGGGGACCCTATTGTCCTCTATTGTTCAACGTCCCATATTGAATGCAGAAACAAACTCACACACACCAGCAGCCTGTGGCTACATGTATCTAGTTAAAACGGATGATGACCACGTGTTTCCCAGCTTCCAGACTGGGCCTATGGTGACAGGGTGTTTGATGGCCTTGTAATAACCGCAGCTACACTTACAATACAATACAATGCAATACACAAAACAATTTACAATACAATACAATTCAATACAATTACAATACTATACGTGACAAAAAAATCCTTCGGGAATTGCCCTGGGTCTGATCTTTACCTCAGAAATTCAGGGTCAAAAGTTCAAAAAGGGTTAAAGGGGCTTTTATGACATAATTTTATGAAAAAATGACGGAGTAATTAAATATTAAATTGACTTTTAGTGTAGCATTGACGATAAGTCATTGAATGTACACAATCATGTAAAATGTACCGTTAAGATCTCCTGGCACTTCCAATCTTTTCAAGCACTTACTTTTCCATAAGTCGAAAGAGTCGGCCGTGTAGAATATAGGCCCAAGTGGATACCTCTCAAAGACAGACGCGACCCTGGCACTTCGGACGTCGTACACAAGATCACGACCGAAAAGATTATAGCAGCACAGTGGACCAGGAATTCCTGAAACCTGGAAAAGCCTGACGTAGCAAACAGCGGCTGTAGAACGAGTGTAGTTTTACAAAGCAAAATTTCATTAATTTAGCACTTTTAAAAGATTCACCCTCTGCGACTTTTAATAATAATGTACGCATTTAACACGAAATGAGGAACGCTACAGGTGATATCTCAAAAATGATCCACGTATACGATCTTGCTGTCTAAAGTTTGGAGTCAGTGGAAATGAATAAAGTACTACCGACAGCAGCTTGACGGCGGCTGGAGGGAGATATTCCCAGGGGTCAAAATGCTTAAACGACTGTTGCTGGTCCTAAGTGGAAATAAACAAAGAACCTGGATTTTAAATAACGTCCTTTTCTCCTGTGCATATCCAATAAAGATATGGAAGCAGAACATGCCAGGAAGCGGCACTGAAGGACCGTTTTATCTTCACCCAAATTTCCCATGAAAACATACGGTTTCTGTATAATTATTAAGCAAATGAATGTCTGGGAACAAACGATTAGTCCTCAAAATCGAAAAATTTGAGCACTTGTCATTCAAATGCAAATGCCACTTGGTGAATTTACACTCAGGTGAGATATTTTATGTGGCGCCTGTCTTAGGTTGACACTTTGGCTAAGAGCAGTAACTACAAACTCTTCAGATGTTTCTTCTCTACAGTTGTTTCTTTCATTTGAGTAATACAATTCTCGCTTTCTTCTTACAAGACTTCACAAATAAGATGAAATAAAAAAGAATGGCAACTTACGATATGAATTTCCATCATCTGGCAAGACGACTGATCGCGAGACCTCGGTGTATCTCCAATCAAATCTGGCATTCCACAGACTGCATGGGCACGTGTCTGCGAACGGAGGATAGTGGGTAGCAAATAGTGGGTACGGTACCTGGCGGTGGTACCAATCGTGGCAGGACAAACGTGGATTGACAAAACCGTCCGGGAGGGTGTCGAGCCGGTAGACCCAGCGTCCTGTCTTCCCTGTGTTGCCCACTATGCCACCGGGACGAAACTGTGATTCTTCGGGTATATCTACATACACAGTTTCGCCAAAGAGTCCGGAGGTGTAGCCCTGGATGATGTTCTTGTTGGGTAAAAAACTGGTATCCCAGTTCATGCCGCAGGGATCGTAATTGAAAACGACGAACGCGCGGACTCCGTCAGTCACTAGCAAGGTTTGGAAGGTATTTGTCTCCTATTGAAAAAAAAATATATATCGCACTCATAAAATGTTAAATAATAAAAGGTTTGCGGGTAAATCAAGGGCGAATAATTTCTCAACTAAGAGAACGGTTCTGAAAAGAACCAGAGGTATAAAATCGACGTTCCGGTCAGTATGCTCTGACCGTCTTCACACTCTCCTGAAGACGGTCAAAGCATACTGACCGAAACGTCGAGTTTATACCTCTAGTTCTTTTCAGAACCATTTTCTCAGTTGAGAAATTATTCGCACATGGTGTTTCCGCAACCTTTTATTATTTAGTATCTCCACCATGCAAAGCCTCAAATGTTACTCATAAAATGTTAGTCTTTTTAAAACCAATACAAAATTTCCCACCAAACATAACACTTGTGGACACCATCAAAGTTATTGTGGTCAAGAACCTCATCCTGCAACTGGATGCAGTTGATCCTGACGGCGATGACGTCTTTGCCTTTAAGCATTATCCCAAAATAATACGTCTTATATGTTGGAAGACTTACTTCTAAGGGTGATATGGCCTTTACATTTCTCCAGGTGATAGACAGAGCCCAGTTTGCTGAAAAACCACTGTAGTTGGCTGAAACTATGAGACTAGCAACATCCAGCATGTTCTGGTTGACATTTGGGTCATACTGATCGTGCACCTGCCCAACAAATGTCAGTGCAAGCAAAAATAGACATTGGTGCCTGATGAATAGTTTAAGGGGTTATTTGCATCTAGGCGAGAACAAAATATCTCCAAGATCAGATGAGTGCAACCTGGCTTTTGAAGTGCAGTGATTTTTAGATGCAGCTCCCATAAAAACTTCCGTTATTGACTAAACCATTTAACAAACCAGTTTAGCAAAAATTCCCAACGATAGTGGAAGACGTACCTGCCAAAACACATTATCTGTGTCAGTGAAGGCGTTAGCTTTGACATCCGCCCAAAACGGCGCTATCATCGTCCTGTTACTGGGGAAAGTTTTACCCTGCGGACTGGGGAATGCTCGTTTATCAAGGCTTTGGTCGTTGGACAGAACAATCACTCCGTTGTCGGTAAACTGCAGAAAGAAAGGATGTATTGAATAGCATTGATGCATAAAATCGAGAAGTATAGTGTTAAAGGGCCCATGTCACGAATAAGCGACAAAAAAGATTGCCAAGGAGCTGCCAATACTCACGTATATCTTTTCGTATAGCTTGCTGCCGAAGGGAAGGAAGTTTGGAGGATATATGGTACGTGATATCAGATCCTTTGCTGAGTGTGGCTGCAAGAGATATACACAAAGAGCAGATGCCAAATCAAAATTAAACCACATATACGTGTACGCAGGTGGTAACTGGTGAGGCCCCAATATGCACAAAAATGATCTAATCTGTATGGTTGACAGAGTTGTAGTCACCATAAGTCAATTACAAGTCATCATCAGTCACAAGTCATCGAGTTTGTGAAATGTGACAAATTCCTCTGCCTAGTAACTAGCTGTGACCTTACCGACTTGATTTATGTTGACTTGTGACTGACTTGATCACATCTGAAATGGTTGAAACTTTCTTATGTATTGACAAGTGCCATTGCAGGTTACTTTTTGCAGGAATCGCATAATAGTTGTGTGTGCAGTCAGCCAAAATAACACTTTTAAAACAAATCTAACACATTTGAACTTGAAACTCGGACAGCATTTTATCTTCTTTTTTTTACTTTCGGATTTTCATTTGTCAAAGTTAAATGGCTGGATAATTTTGCGCAGGTAATTTTTTAATGCATAAATGCATCGCAAAACTTACCCTTTCTGCGTCTTTTGACAACAGGGAGTCTCCAATTTCTTCTCCAAATGGCACAAGATTGCCCTCTATAAAAAAAATGTAAACCTGTTAATAATAAACTACCGAATGCATAGTGACTGTCTTGTTCTCAGTGCGTAAAGCACCCTTGCTCATAGTTTGGTGCCCAACTCATGTGTCACATGTTGCTTGGGAGTAAAACTTTAGCAGAGCAGCATATAAGACAAAAGTCCTGATTAAGTGTCAAGAGGGTACTCTCTCTAGACATTACCTGCCATACATGCAATGCGTGGTATTTGATCTATTTAAAATCTTAAAGTTTTTTGCCTAACTTAACAGTTAAGAGTCCATAGAGTAATTAGCCTTTTTTGTTTAACTGTGAAAACGTAATGTAGATTATGTAAAAAACACAAATAGAAAACCAATGTTGAAAATTTGAGCAGGGAAGTAGACGTATAGCATGGTGATAAAGACTTTAGCAGGCTGGCCCGCCCTCCAAAAAAAAAAAAAAACGTCGAGGAGAACACTGTCTTACCCATGACGTTAAAAGTGAAGTCCTTTGACTCTGAACACCCAACATCATTGACAGCACGGCATGTTATTGTATGCGGTCCTACTCCAAATACACCTCCTGCAACACCGACACCGACGCCATCACCAGAATCTGTGCAAACAATGGTGACTTCACCAGCGTCAACGGCATGAACCTCAGTCCATGTCACTGTAGATGTCTTCATGCCTGGATCCGTGCACTGCCCATCGACTTCAGGTACTGTCAGAGACGGGAAGTCTATAAGGCAAGAAAATATGTAACTTAGCTGCACAAGAATGACACCACTCTTCTAAAAAACATCTCTAAACCTTACTTTAACCCTTTTCAGACTTTTGCATTTGTTTCAAAGTTTTGAATGTAAACCATAAAAATGTTTGCTTGAAACCAACATGGTATCTCCAATTTTGTTTGCAGATGAGCTAAAATTAAAAACAAAAAAACGGTACTTACATGAAACACCGAAAGTAATCAGGCAGTCTGGGAAGGCATTATCTGCCGAGGAGCAGACCACGTGGTGCATGCCAACACCAAACACACCCCCGGTAGTCTCCACAGTGGCTCCATCCAAGGAATCTGTGCAAGTAACGTCGGAGCTAGTACCCGGAGGGCCGAGCGACCAACTAATTTCTACGGACGACAGTCCATCAGCAAGACAACGGTTGTCAACTTCTGGACACTGCAGAGTGTTACTGTCTGAAGAATAAAATCGAAAAACTGATGACCCTCCCTCTCTAGGTGACAATTTCAACTACGCCATCACAACAGTCAAACTCGATAAATGACTGCTTTTAATAGTTAAAAATTCCCTGGTTATTTTGATATGGCCATGCTTTGACCGGAGGTGAACCCTGCGAGCTGCGAAGCGTAAAAACTTATGCCGCGTAGCTTAGGTGCTCACGCGTGAGGCAGTTTTGATTTCGCGAATACAATATTATTTTGTGGACACAATCCTTTCTATGATTGAATCCCCTTCCAGTAGGTCACTCACAGACATTGTGGCTGCACAGACATGTACATATACACTGCATGCCCTGTGACCATTTCATGTTGGATTGAACATTACATGTTGGATCGACCATTACATGTTGGATCCCCCCCAACAAAAAGATGGACATGAAACAGTCTAGACAGCCTTTCTGTGGCTCTAGACAGCTGTCACTGGGCCAGCAGTAGAGGATGATTGATGACATTGTTGTGACGGCGGTATATAAAACACAGAGAACTTTTTTTGTGCACAAGTGAATGGGCTTTGGCAGGAGGCCCAACTTTTCCAGGGGCGGCTGACCCCCAAGTGAACTCCTACAAGAAAAGCGACCATACCATCTCAAACCACAAGGTTCACTGTAGGATTACATATAGTTTCAAGGGAATTGGGCGATGGCTTCACAAAAAAAGTTAAGAAACAAAAAAAGGACTAGCGCGTGAGCCCCTGCGCAGCCCGCAGGGTTTATGCCATCTGTATCTACAATTTACCACATTTTTTTTTGTCAGTTGATGGAATTTGACTGCAGTGTTAAAACGAATGTGGTCTGACTTTTGTTTAGCTGTTTGGGCATTTCAGCCGACACAGCTCTTGTTTCGTAAAAATTGTGTTTCCTTTTTGTCCGACTCTTAAAAGGTTTGTACACCTCTTTCTTCTACACATACATTTTGGCAATTTCCTCAATCTGATAAACTCAACCTGAAGATGTATGCTGAATATGTTCGTCATGATGACGTCATCAGGTGTCTAGTTACTTCACATTAAACGCTTTTTTTTCTTTGCACTTTAGCACTTTCATATGTATGATAGACTTCATAGACCACTACCCGATAATGGACCCTAATGATTTTCGCTACAATAACGTCATCGTATGTCACGTGACGTCATATTTAATGTGTATTTTTCAAATCACTATAACTTCGGAAGTCTCAGTTCGATTGGTTTGAAACTTGGTATGCAAATAGACAAGGATGTGTTACAGATATATATTACAGTGACGTCATCATTTTGGGCATAGCCCTTTTTTGTTACCAGCCAATGCATGGAATGTAAGTGGACGAAATTTGCGACTGTAGGCAAGCATTTTCTTAACTGAAAGAGAATGATTGCATGTAACTCATTGTACTCTTGGACGAAATAAGCTTACCGCTGTCACAGCGTGGTCCTGAGTATCCAGGATCGCAAAGATCAACATCTGTGCAGTTTGGATATGGTTTGCCTGGTCCTGTACATTCCACTCCCTCAGCGGATTCTGTTTACATAGTACATAATGGCAGTGCAGACACTTTTAAAACAAATAATTTGACCTATGTAGGATACTAAATGTTATTTTATAGACACGTACACGTGTCCTATTTTATGTTTTTCGGGGTTTATTTCATGCGAACTTCACGTTTCAAGCTCGACAGCACTGGAGTGATGTAATCGTGGAAGGCGCTTCATGGCATATTCTCTTTCGATGTAAACACACGCGGTCACTGTAAAGTCAGCCATGACAGTACGAACGTTATCCTAACTGCCTTCTACCTTCAATTTCATACAAAAAATTCTCCAAGACTTTCGCAGGGAGCAACCCTGACTTAATGAGCTCTCCACAGAACTATTTTTGAATGTGTAATCTTTCCTGCATATTTTCATAATATTCATCTTATTGGTATTATTAATTTCAATTTGTTTTTTGTTTACTTACGAGAACAGTCATGACCACAGTTTTTGTAGAAACAAGTGCAGTCGAGCCCTTCGTTTGACTTACAGATGCAGTTTGGTGGGGATCCGGTTTCTTCACAGAATGTTCCATCTGTTGTAATGATATCCATGTACACTCTTTTAATGTAATCTAATATTTGGTGGCGACATGTGTAAGATTTTCCCAGAGTATCTCGGACAAATCTGCACTGGGAACTAAGTTTTGCCCATTATATTGATAAGGTTTTTTTTCCGGGTATAAGTACTAAAGTTTCTACTTGCTTTTCAGGTCTCGTTTTCAGGTCCCTTATCACCGAATAGGCATTTCCTGGTTAACACACTCTTCTTACAAGCCCTTATGATGAGGTAACTGTAGCACTGCTCTCGGGCTTTCTTACTCATTGCATACTTTGGGGATGTTTATCCTTAAAGGGGAAGAACCTGTGTTCACAGGAACGGAGTGCCCAACTCTTCTTCGAAGCAAATGGGCCACACTCGAGTCCATGAAATGCTGCTGGGGGGATCGCCACACCTCCTCCACAGCGAGTCTGTTACCTTTCTAGCATTGAATAATACCGGTACCCATTGAACACCTTCGTTGAGAGGAGTAATTTAGGTTCTGAAAGTGCCTTACTCAAGGGCACAACACGCAAGGCCACGGCGGGGCTCGAACCCACAATGTCACGAACATATATCCTGCGTCTTACCGCGAGACCACACCTTAACATCAAGCTGCACCTACCTGAAACTTCTGCCACCGTCACGTATGTATAACAGTGTGCAGCGTAGGAATTGTCAGTAGCGGTGTAGCGCACCATGTGAGGTGATGCTCCCAGACTGAGAGTCGTGGTGTCGCCCACCTCGTATATCGAGCCGCCAATGTTTATGCTGATGGTATACTGGCCGGAGTTGTCGGATGCAGACTGGACGTCGGGCAAGGAGACCGTTGAGTAGCTCTTCCTGCAGTCTGTGTAGACTGTGAAGTGAGCAGGGCAAGTGATGCTGGGCGGTTCCACATCTAGAAATAACCGTACAAATTAAGGTTAACTGACAATTGTGTCATTTTTGCCTATGACGAAAATCCAGACTGATTCAAAACATTAGTCTCTATAGGGGTCTACTACTTTTCTAATTTGTAATTTCAGGTCAATTCTTTCATTAGGCAGTTTGTATAGCAGTTTATGCATTAAAAAAGATAATATATTTGTGAACCCTACATAATAAAAAAAGAACAAAATATGTTTATATTTTGCAATTTCTAATGATTTTTGAAATGTCAGATTTTTACCTTCTACATTTTTAGTTATATTTTATGAAGATGCATTAATGTGTACCATTAATAATGTTAATTAACCAAAATATTGATTTTAAAATTAACTGATATTATCAATGACTGTTGTAGACGGCCTGCAAGACAAAATGTTTCTTGAGGTTGATATATAAAACCACCCTATCTTAAGACTGCAAGTAAAGTTGACAATAATATATATTTTTTTCCACAAAGAAAACATGCGAATGCGAAAAAAAACCTGGTGTTCAGTTACCTATGCAATACACGCCGTTCCCTTCATATCCAGGTCTGCAGGTGCATGTGAAGCTTTCGAAGGTATCATTGCAGATTGCATTGTCGTCGCAGTTGTGCAACGGCGCATCCGGGTTACATTCATCGACATCTACAGGATGTATGAAGCACAAGACATCATTAACAAATCAGGTACTTAATAACTTTATCCTGTAACCATTAGACAGAGAAGTATAGGCAAAAATAAAGGCCCAAAGTAAAGGCTTCAAAGTAGTGAAGTTTTGGCTGAAATTTCAATTTGCTGGAGGGCCGTGCTGATTGGTTCCAAACCACGTCCACAGAGAACGCCCCTTGCACAAGTGGGCCGTGTGACAGACATCACAGTCGGTGTGCTTATTAATCAGGTGCTTGGCTAGTAAACCACTCTCTCACGAGAGGAGGGACAAGGAATAATGTTAATCAACGAAGTCTATGCGGACGTGGTTGACACTACCAGTACGCGATCAGGTAAATTTTAATCCCATGAAACCCCCAAGCGTCCCCTTGGCCGGATTTAAGGTTAAACAGGTGCGAAGTTGTATTGTTCTCAATTTTGCATAAATATATGCATACATAGGCCCTATGTAATTCTTTATCAACATCTGTACAGATTGTACGCGGAATTCAATTGCGGAGTTGCTTCGATATAACTGCCTCTGACCTGGTTGTGCGGTAAGTGGGATCAGTCCTCCCAAGCAGTGCTCATTGTAGTCTGAACAGCAGTCTCTGCTCAGCTCGCACGCAGCGTCGCACCAACAATCACCGGTCCGAGGTCCGTCTGAAAAGCATCGACCGAAACAGCTATCTATGGAGAAAAAAATACATGTGTATGAAGGTGGGGCATAAATAACCATTTGAGAAGAAAAAAAATACCAGTAAAATCAATGTTCGAAAAAGTTGGTATCAATGGATGAAACAAGGAGACCTAAATTAGCCTATACTGTCTTTGTCTATGCGCAGACCCGGGGGGGGGCTAAAAAAAATCTGCCAAATGTCCGGACAAAAAAACCTGTCTACATTTTAGCAATTATTTGCTGACGAAAAAACACTTGCAAACATTCCTGGATCAGCCCCTGAGTGGACAATTTCAATACTCGCTGTCCATCAACAGATACGTGGACTGCACACTCATTTTTCTTCCAACCTTTTGTCTGATCTTTTGTCATCAGGTTTTACTACCTATCACCATTTTGGGTTGAATAATTAAGAAATCAGAACAAACAATCACATTGGGCAGGCACACCCAGGTGTATTAATTAGAAGCATCAATTCTCACCGTTAATTTCAAATTAAAAGCAAATTTGCAGTAACTAATCTCAGATGCCGATTCCTCTCCTATCTTCCTCTTTTTCGCATTTGACATTTACCCTATATGGATTGTGCCCTAGTGAATAGGGCTCGTGACTCATGATCAAAGAGGCAGGTGTTCGAAACCAGTTATTGGTCATGTGTTGTGTCCTTGGGCAGGCTGCTTAACCCCCACTTGCCTCTTTCCACCCCGGAGTTGGTAAAAACATTAGAGTAGCATGCGCTGGACTAGCATACCATCCAAGGGGAATATAAATATATATTCTCTCTCTTTTTTATTACTTTACTTTACCCCTGTTAACTACATTGATCTGAATTTTAATGACCTTTTTAATTAAAAACAACACCCACATAATTTCTACTAAACGTTGGCCTACCGCAATTTTCTTCATCATTGTCGTCAAAACAGTCCAGTTGACCGTCACATCGCCAACTCCCATCAATGCAGACAGAGTGACCGCAATCAAAGTTGCGCCACGAACATGGAATGGTGTCTTGAAGTAAACAAGGAACATAAAATGGACAGTTGTAGGTACAATGAACAATTTTTTGCCGATTTCTGATGTTAAAACGTGGGCCGATGTACGGGAATGCATGCGACATTAAGATACTTATTCCATGAATTTCACCCCGAAAATGGATTTGTGTTTACAATTGATATTTACACAATTCGAATTATTGGTGCCCAACAATAACTCGGCCGTTGCAGAGGCCTTTTTCAGAGGTTGCAGAAGAGTTTCGTAAAATACAAACATCCTTGGGCAAACATCTTATTGATGTCCTGCAATGAAATAAACGGGCATCCAAATATGCTGAAAGTGCCAATACGGCAACAGTTTGAAGCTTTAAATAGTGTCCTAAACAGTGTTGTAGTTCTGTGCTATAGTGAAATTTGAGGTTGAACAGCAAGCGATAAGCCCCACCACTAACATTGTTCTAAATTCGTTATTAAAAAATATTGATACATTCCTTGGGAAATATTCCTTTCCAAAATTAAAGTCTACTTAATCAGACCACTTTTCCAGTATTTTGAAACCGTTCTTGTTTTCACTGCGATTGCAGGTTTTTTGATTTATCAAGATTGTATTAATAACATAATATATAATATTGTGTGGTTTTGGTTTTGAAGAACTTTTATAACCATGAAAATGATTATGTATTAAAATGGTAAGAAAAAGCTTTTCTTCAACCCCCTTCCCCTACCCCCTTCCCCTAGATCATTGTTGATCTAGGAAGGTAAGTTGTTCTGAAAAATAGCACTGGTAAAATGGAGAAATAAGCAACTTTGAGCGTAAAAAAGTACCTATAAAAATAAAGTTTCCTATACATGTATTTAAAACCATCAATAGAAGATATGTGCAGTAGACGTGACGTCACACTAACAGACCGGATTACACAAAGTTGTCTTTAAACGCGGCCAACTCTGTATTGCTAATGTGTGGGTATCGATCACTTCGTTAAAATGTTGATGGTACTCTGCAAGAAAGGTATGCTTCATCTCTTTAAGAATATAGACAATGCACAAACACACATACAAGCAGAAATCAAGGGTGCTTACAAGTTGACGGTACACTAGAAGCAGTCAAGACAAATCTCCAAATACTATTCTTGCCAGTTTCCAAACTGAACCACATTGTCCGGTTATCGGAGAGTAGATTTGGTGGAAACCTCCACAGGTGGGAAACAAAGAACGTGTCGTTAGCGCCGCTGTCACCTGCCTTGAATGTGCCGCCCTGAGAACCTGAAAAACTATGAAAAGTGACTAGAACCCTTCGATTCGCCTCTGTCTGTATGGTCCAGGTTGTTTTCAGGTTTCTCGGGTAGATGCTTGGATAAAACGGAGATGTAATCCGGGTGTTTTCGTTCGCACCGAGAAATAAATTGCGATCTGAAGACAAAGAAAGAAAAACATTATTCCTTCAAGTTTTTGTGATAACTTGTGCAATCCATGCTCACCTGTGGTGACACCTAATGAATACCGATAATTAATTTTAAAAGGATTCTACCCCCCCCCCCCCATTGGAACCAACCAACAATAACCTGATGGGGAAAAGAAATGGATTGCTAATATTTAGTAAATGAAAAATTCAAACTTAATGTTATGATTAAATATTATGATTTCCAGCGTTTGGAACATTGTTACAAATGGACAAAGAAAATTGGCTATTTCATTAAACTTTAATACTTTCTTTCTTTCATTTTTTTAAATCATATATTTTGTTCGCACAATTGTGTTGACTTGAAAACGTGTACAAATGTAATTAGTCAGTTGTGTAATTATGTTCTTACTGTCACAATCGAATTCATCACTTCCATCCAAACAATCATTTACTGCGTCACACTTCGAAGAATTACTTATGCAGACTGAATGCCCACAGTCAAACTCGTAAGGAGAACACGTCATTTCCTCTGTACGACCAGAAAAAAAAACAGTCAATCGAATAATGATAATAATCGTGCGTATTTATAAAGCGCACATATCACCGGGACTGGTGCTCAAGACTCTAAATCATAATTACCCCTGCTCATTGGGCCAATGAAAGTTTCAAACCATCTCAGCTCTCTGGGGAGTATATAGCTCGATGCAGCTTGTTAGGCACAAACAAGCTAATTCAATCACAATAACCATCACTGCCCTCACATGAACAAATATACTTGTTGGGTGGAGAGAAGCAATGAGTGACAAAATGTCTTGCCCAAGGGCACACGCACCCTTCTGTTAGCAAAGAATTAAGCCATGAAATTATGCCATGTAGATGCTTGCAATACCTGTAGCTGGCACGCTGGCGACAGACAACAAAAATCCGCGTCCATTGTAACTGCCATCTGATTTGAAAGTAAGCCACATCACCGAACCGCTGGAAAGCAGATCAGGCGGAAGCTTGTGCCAACTCCATCGGAAAAAGGCGTTGTCTGTGCTCCTGTTGCCGTCTCCTGCCTGGACAAAGTCAGTCAGATGTTCGGTTTGGAAGTCGGAGAATCTGACGCGAATCTTGCGGTCTTCGTCGGTGTGGATGATCCATGTAATCTCAATGTTATATGAATACCATGGATAGTTTGTAGACCCCAGCTCGGCTATTTCCATTGCCCCAAGGAACACAACACGATCGTTGTCTATAAAAATCGAAATACAGGTCTGTAAGTAGTTTGAAAGACTCCGTTGGTATATTTACATTCTTCAATTATTAGAATTAGAAATTTTGAAAATTAATGGGGCATATCGTTTTTTTCCATTCCCTTGTTCAAATATTTCTCTCTTACTTGCAAAAAAAGCGGGAAAAAATACAAAGGCTTCGGACAAAATATTCACACGCAGGTCTTATAAAAGAATTCCAATTGATAGACTAAATTTGCCAACATAAGAGTTTCTTTTCCCAGCACAATACATATTAACAAAAATATCACCAAGTTGGTGCTAACCGACAACCAGCTAACCAGATAAAACATATTCTTTTGTTTGACAAACATTTTGACAAACATTAATACAAATTTTGCTCAAGACATGACCAATATCAAATGAATTACTTACGACAGTTGTGCTCGTCACCCTCTGCAACTAACAAGCAATCGACTTGGCCGTCACATTTCCAAATGTCAGGGATGCAGACAGAGTGATGACCACAGTCAAAGTCACTTGGGGAGCACGACGTCAACATTTCTGCAACGATAACAGATGTGTTGTTAATCGATCTTGGTTAAATTCCACACCATAAAATACGGGAAAATGCGAAATTACGTTATTAATTAATGTTAGTGTTTCTTTACACGAATCGTGAAAACAAAAGCCTGTCATCTACAGTCTGACCAAGACCTTATCAGCATTGATTTACAAACCAACGTTAAAAATTACAAGTCACGCAGGATTTATTTTCATGCACTGACGGACCGAGAACGCTGACAGATGATTTTTTTTATTTTCAAGATTACCCAGGCACGAGGATGTATTTGACACCTTGCTATAGGAATTCACATCAAAACATGTACCCTTTGTAGATTTGCGTACCTGAAGAAGGTACAGAAGAAACCACTAAAAAAAATCCAGAGCCGCTGTAATACTCGTCAGAGATAAATCGAAGCCACATGTCACTGCCAGTGGATAGAAGATCGGGAGGCATTCTAGACCCATGCCACTTAAAAAAATCAGTGTTGGCTGCAATGCTACCATCTCCTGCATGGAGAACATCACCACCGTAGTACGTGTAAGTAGAGATTGCAAAGCTGGAGAATTTAATGCGAATCTTCCAACCCACTTCGGTTTGGACGATCCAAGTGATATTGAGGTTGATGGGGTAGTTGACTGGATATAATGTCGAACAAATGCGGGCTGTCTCATTGGCCGGAATAATCAGCAAACGGTCTTTATCTGAAAAGAAACCCGAATCAAAAACTGACTGTTTCTCCTTTGTAGGGAACATCATGAATACATCTTTTTTTTTTTTTTTAAATCATGAAAGGCATACCTGGACCTTAACAGCAAAAAAAAAACACCATTATTGCCTAAAAAAAGACTACTGACGCCTTGTCGCCCAGCGATTCACCTGCCTACTGAAGTTGGTTTGTTTTCTGATAGTAGGTATGTGGGTAGGAGGAGAGTTCCATATTCGGACCGTAGGTGGTAAAAAGAACCTTTGATAAGCAAGTTTGAACTTGTTAACTGAAATGCCAGGTCTGGTAATCGGACAGACTGCCAAAGGCATGGATCTAGAGTATACTTGTGTAGTATCAGCTGGCACAGGGGTACTGGACTTCCTGATATTTTTTGTTCTCTTAGAAAACAAATGTGATTCACCAAAACAACGTGAATAATTTTATCATTACCGCAGTCCAACTCATCATTGCCATCTACGCAGTCTGAGATGGTATCACACTGCAAGGCGTGGCTGAGGCAGACCGAATGGCCGCAATCCACGTCACCCAAGGAACAGGTCAGAGATTCTGAAAATCAAAGCGAAGAAAATCAAGAGGAATATTGTGTAAATCTTGACAATATATCGTCCCCATTTTCGCTACAACCTTATGGCCTGAGACTGACCAGTCAGTTTGCTACACCTCATAAATATTCATGATAAAATTGAGGCACGTCATTTGCCGATTCCGCCGCGCGTCCGAAAAGTAAAAATGATACGCGCCCGCTTGACGTCATCCCGTTGAGCATCCACTTCACTTCTGGGCGGTATTTTTTTCTGGTAGCACCAGAAAGTTCCCTCAAGTAGTCCACGCAAATAGATTTTGTTTTTTCTTACAAGTCATGTGTTTTCAATACAAAATTCGTGCATGTGGGCCAGTCTATGAATTTGGAGTCCAAAGTGACTTTTTGTCCTGTTCCTGTTACACGGGAACTTTGTAATTTTTTCATTCAAGTGTCATTGACGTTGACTAGATTTTTTTTTTTTTATTCGTTGAGGATAATTAGCTCCTTCACTTAACCAGTTTTGGATTAATATTACCGCTACATTAAAGAGCGAACCTTGAATAACAGACTCATAGAAGTCAGATGCAACAGGAACAGGAAAATGTGGACACCAGAGTATTTCCGAGAATGGTCCACAGGTCCATTATATGCCTACCAGTTAACGGGACGCTCGTAGCCAGTATGTCTAAGAAGTATGCGTTAAACGACTTTCCGTGCTCGAAGGTAACCCACAGCTTATTCCCGTCTGACAGCAGGTCTGGGGGTATATGTTCATTATAGCTAGACTCTCTGCTCCATTCAAAAAAGACACTTGCGTTGTTGGTACTATCGTCACCATCACCGGCTTGCAATACGTAGGATCCACTCAAGCGGAGGTAACCGGTGTGATAAGTGATGAGAACCTTCTGGTCTTCCGCAGTCTGAATGAGCCACATGGAGTTGATATGAATAGATGAAATGTGTATGGTGGCTGTTTCACTGGCACGGAGGAATATTTCATGAGTACCTGGCAGATAAAAAGTAGAAATAGAAATAGGTCAAACATTTCAAAGTGAATGGCTATGATGTCTACATGTATATAAATGGAACATTGTTGCAGCTGACGTATGATCCCCTATTCAGATTAACGTGAATGACCATCCACACCTCGGGTAAAATAGGGAAAGCGAAGTTGATGTCACAAATCGTGCAATGAAAAGTCACCGTACTTGAATTACATTCAATTTTTGCCATTTGTTGTTTTTGTCATAAGCTTCCTTTACATTTGCACTCCCATGGCAAATAGACCATTCTTCACCAAGTAATTAGGTCTCAGTATAGGTGTACTCCTGTCTGAGCAACTACTGGCGAATTAGGTTGGTGACGTTAGAAGAAAAAAAAATTAAAAGCTTTTAAAGTTGCTCAAATACTGGACTTCCTCCGTATTGTGACGCACACAGTAGAGACAGCAATATGTGAAAACAAGTTGTTTTAAGGAATTGAAATCATTTTTTTTTCACTTGATATTTACTACGGAAGATAGTAACCTTTTATTGACCAACACAAATTTAAGTCTGTTCCAGATGCCTGTCCAGATGCATGTCTAGTTATCCTGTGAATTTTCAGACACAATTTAAAGAGGTTCATCCAAAAATGATTGCAGTATTTTTCTCGGCGTCATGTACATTAGTCTGTTGATTTTCCCTCGTTATTAGCCAGGTAATTAGTTTATATCTCCCAGAATCCGGAGTAAAAAAAACCAAGTGAAACTTAAAAAAAAAAAAAAAAACGGTCTCGAATTTGATTTCCGCAGAACAACTTTTCCCTCACATGTAACTGCCGTCCCCTGTATGGCTCGACACGGAGAGGGCTCATAGCCACACTGACGAGGCTTCTAGTTAACCAGTTTATACCAATCCTGCTAATTGATGAATTCCATTAAAATATTAATGGGGTTTTACCACAGCCTAGTTCATCGCGTCCATCAAAACAGTCCGGTACATCATCACACTGCCAGGAAGAGGCGATACACACAGAATGCCCACAGTCAAACTGGTAAGGGGAACATGTCAAATTGTCTAGGACAAATGGGTGAAATGAAAGGATACATTTTAGTGACAGAATCGTCGTGTACACATTTCAAAATGCTAGGCTCATATGAAACTTGGCAAAAAAAACAAACACCGGCTGGTTTTAATGCACTGATGAGGACTCTTGTCATTCCTTTTAAGCGCGCCGCTCTTAGCTGGCTTTCCTGAAATGACATCACAGCAACAGCGCCCCAGTTGTCCGGAAAAGCAAGGATAATATTAAATGGTTAAAGAATAACCAACAAAGTTGCACAAAATGTGTTCCTACAAAAATTCATTTCATTTGAACATTTCATCAGATCATACATCTTTATTGATTTTTGTTTGCCTTATGGCTTACCAGAGGCAGGTACGCTGCGTGCTGTCAGCAGAAACCCTGAATATCTATTATTTTCATCGGCAGTGAACCGAAGCCACATGGTATTACCAGCTGACAGCAGATCGGGCGGGTTTCTGTACCCACTCCACTGGAAAAACACATTGTGGGTGCTATTGTTGCCATCACCGGCCTGCAAGACATCATACCAATACTCGGTAGAAAACCGGCTAAAGGAAATGCGGATCTTGCGAGCTTCTTCGGTTCGGATGATCCACGTTATCTGGATGTCATTGTCGTACGCGCTGGGGTATCCAGTCGAGGCAAGCTCAGCTGTTTCGGATGCTCCAATGTAAACGAGACGGTCCTCGTCTGGGTATTAAAATTCAAATATATTAGTAATAGCTTGCTTTAAGATCTTGTGTGCACATTAGTTTGAGTGCAATTTTCGCTCTTCTCCTGCTTGCGAACAAAACTAAATCACCAAGTGTACAGAAAATAATTCCCACTATTTATAGCAAACCTCTTCCTTTGTGAATAATATTCGAAACCTAGTTTTTTTTAGCTTATATGTACAGGACAACAAAAAGTTAATCCAAAATAATGGATTTTAGTAAGTAAACATTCTGATCTTGTGCACTGTCAGTGTGTTTACAGTGTGAGCTCAATTATGAAAGCCACCACTATAGGTCAGCCCAACTTGGAGAAAATTTGTTTCACCTAAATGATTTAAATCACCATTGACAAAGGCCAAAAAAAAAGTATCCGGTTTTTGGTATGGAGCTTGCCCAAAAAGTGGTGCGGCGACGCGGCTTTTTTTTTACCTGTTTTTTTTTGCTTCAAATGTCGGCTTATGACTGCAAATGGTGCCCGACTAAAATTAGTGCAAATATTATGGGAGACCAGAGAGGCCACATAAAGCTTATTCTCGATCATAACCCCATCTAAAAACACGTTAAAATTGTGCAGCAGCAGGATTCCAGTCAAACCAGTGAGTTTGGCGGTTTTGAGACATCATCTTTCATTGAATTTTTTTTTTTCATTTTGCCGACGCGCATGGCTACGGCGACGCGCGCGCATACCAGAAACCGGAGACTTTTTTTTTTGGCCTAAAGGATGCAAATAAGCTATGCATAGAAAATCGATAAATCACTCTTTTAGATGCCAGTACTACGACAGCGTCCAAATACTATTTGTATACATAGTAGTCCAGCATGGGCGTAACCTGGATTTTGCTAGATGGGGCAAAGACAATTATTTTTTTTCCCCCAAAAATCCCTTTATTTTACAGCATTTTCCCGAATGATTTCCTCAGAACAACTTTTCCCTCACATGTTACTATCACTGCTGTGTGGCTCGATGCAGAAAAAGCTCAGTATTTTAGCCACACTGACGAGGCTACTAGTTAAACAGTTAATAACAATCCTGCTCATTGATGAATTCCATTAAAATATTAATCGGGGTTTTACCACAGCCTAGTTCATCGCGTCCATCAAAACAGTCTGACACGTCATCACACTGCCAGGAAGAGGCGATACACACATAATGCCCACAGTCAAACTGGTAAGGGGAACATGTCAAATTGTCTAGGACAAATGGGTGAAATGAAAGGATACATTTTAGTGACAGAATCGTTGTGTACACATTTCAAAATGCTAGGCTCATATGAAACTTGGCAAAATGCCTCACCGTCTGAGTTTACTGCACTTAAGAGGACTCTTATCGTTCCCTTCTCAGCTCGCTTGCCCTCTCAGTATCTCAAGTTTTAATCTCCTTCGGGCAGTCTATTATTGGATGAATGCCCACCACCAACAGAAAACAATTCACTCGACTGAATGACGTTAGATCTGCCTGAACCATGGAGAAAGGAACAACCCTCCAATGACCTAAACACATCAAGTGTATACGTGATCAAGTGGTTTCTGTCCAGTAAAGGAGCTATCTTCGTATTCATGTTGTTTTATCGTTCAAATTGCGCACAAATAATGGACATTCTGAATTGTGGGACTGTGCACATAATTGTAGGCACACCGGCCATCATATACACTCGGCTCACAGACCCCCCCCCCCATATACCTAGGCTTTTAAAAGGAACAATCACCCTATGCATGTTTAAAGGACCAATACAATCCCAAAAAAATGCACCTTTGTGTCACATTTAACCTTATTTTAAGTTCATTTTACCATTTTCAAGGGTATTTTGGTGCCTTTTTATGCTAATGTAAATGTCTACATTCTTGAGCAAAAAAGTGATGTCATATCAGAAACCTACATGTTAAAGCTACTCCAGCACAAAAAGGTTACCAGGATTTTTGATATTTTGCTGTTGTAAATGTTCTTTTCTTTGGTGATTCGGCGTCAGTACATGGCAATAGGCCAATGAGCAAACTCTTCTCACACATGTTTAAATGAGCAGATGTTTTGCTTCACATTTGAACAGAAAACGTCTAGACTGAACAGAGTGTTCCTGAAATGACATCACAGCAACAGCGCCCTCAGTTGTCCGGAACAGCAGGGACAATATTAAATGTTTAAAGAAGTGCACTTTTGAATACAATTAGGCCTAACCAAAAACGTTGCACAAACTGTGTGTTATTACGAAAAATTCATTTCATTTTAACTTTTTTTTTCCAACGAGCAATACCGTGTAAAGAGCTGCCTCAAAAGGTCAGATCATACATCTTAATTGATTTCTTTTGTTACAATAATATTGCATTATGGCTTACCAGAGGCAGGTACGCTGCGTGCTGTAAGTAGAAACCCTTGATATTGGTAACTTTTGTCAGCAGTGAACCGAAGCCACATGGTATTTCCAGCTGACAGCAGATCGGGCGGATTTCTGCTCCCACTCCACTGGAAGAACACATTGTGGGTGCTATTGTTGCCATCACCGGCCTGGAAGACGTCATTCAAATACTGGGTATAAAACTGGGTAAAGGAAATGCTGATCTTGCGAGCTTCTTCGGTTCGGATGATCCACGTTATCTGGATGTCATTGACGTACGAGCTCGGGTATCTAGTCGAAGCAAGCTCAGCTGTTTCGGATCCTCCAATGTAGACGATGCGGTCCTCGTCTGTGTATTAAAATTTAAACATATTAGTAATAGCTCGCTTATAAATCTTGTGTGCACATGTGTTTGAGCACAATTTTCGCTTTTCTCCTTCTTGCAGACAAAAAGAAATCACAATAGTGTACAGAAAAATCTCTTTTTCCCCACTTATTAATAGCAAACCTCTTCCTCTGTGAAAAATATATGAAACCTAGTTGTCTTAAAGCTTATATGTACAGGACAACGAAACAGTTAATCCAAAAAATAAATGGATTTTAATAGGTAAACATTCTGAACTTACAGTATGAGTTCAATTATGAAAGCCACCAGTACTACAGGTCAGCCAAACTTGGAGAAAGTTTGTTTCACCTAAATATTTTAAAATTACCTTTGACTGAAGGGTGCAAGTAAGCTATCCTTAGAAAACCGATAAATCATTCTTTTAGATGCTAGTACAATGACAGCGTCCAAATAATATTTGTTTGCATAATTATCCAGCATGGGCGTCGTCAGGAGTTTTTCTAGAGGGGGGGAACAAAAATTCCCCCAAATCCTTACATTTTCCAGCATTTCCCCGATTGATCATGTTTTCCAGGGTGGGCAGGGACATTTCCCCCCCCCCCCTCACCCTTGCCCCCCACCCAATAAATAAACAACAATATGACCTCGTATCTCTTTTTTTCTTTGTTTTGGTCCCTTTTTTCTCTTTTTTTTTGGCTTGCGCCCCTTGTCCCCCCCCCCCGCGTCACCCATGTTATCCAGTACTTTCAGATTTTGTTCATCCACCCTCTGATTACAAACTCACATTTCGATAATGAATTCTTCAATCTTTATTTTATTGCTTAAAATGCGTTTTTTGGTGCATTTTTAGCTTTATACTTATACAAAGTTTAAATGGTTACCGTTGTAAATTTGCTGTAAAAGGTGAATTATTGTTGTTTCACTATATGACAGTAAGTCTATGAGCAAAATTTACAAACACAATGTTTGCAATGAAAAATGTGGGGGTTCACAATAGTATTTGAACAGAAAAAAAACTAAACCGAAAAGTAGGTGCCGGAAATGACGTCACATCAGTAGCTTTCTCAGTACAAAGAAAATGTATGGAACATTTTAAAGAGCACAAAGTTGAACAAAAAGTGATGTCGAAACAGTTTTCATATCACAAGAATGACAAATTTGCACACAATATTTTTTAGTGCAAAATTGATGTCATGAAATCTTTACGTTTACATTATCTGACTCTTCATTACCGCAATTTAGTTCATCCGTTCCTTCAAAGCAGTCATTTACACGGTCACACTGCAGGGTGCCACGGATGCAGTACTGTCCACAGTCAAATTCAGTACGAGAACAGGTCAACATTTCTGAAAAACACAACGAGAAAGAAAACCTAAAAACGTGGGAAGGTCAATGACAGGGGCAGTGCATTCACAGAACTATTTTGAAAAGTACAGCCGGGTTTTCATATATATATATATATATATATTTTTTACAGTTTTAGAACATGCCAGACATTTTTTTTTCTTCACAGGTGGAAATTGCCTCACATAATTATTTGGCTTTTATGACTTTTGAAAAAGTAGTAAACCTGAAAATGCAATAAAAAAAATCATTTCAAATTTTCCCGTATTACAAATACATAGTTTGAGTTTGTGCGATTGGGCAACAATTAAAAAATGGACTCTTGTCAAAAAGAACGAACTGACCAAACGGGGATAAAAAAACATGCATCATACAATATCAATAAGGTTGCTTGGGAAACTTTTGTTAACAACTTGAGTTGTCCTCCAAAATGTGGTTTCCACAGACATGTTTTAGCAAAATTTTTACTATAACTATAATTATCACTGATATATAACTATAATTTAAAGGGGCACTGCATCCTGAAATCCACGAAATTTTTATATTTGGATTGTTTACCTATCCCTTTTCAAACATCTGGTTGAAAGGAAACCAACCTTATGTCTTACCGCTCCCGAAAAAAGACGAAACAAAAAACCGGTGCGAACACGTTCTTCATGTCGTTTCAGGTTATGTACGTTACACGTTTTGTATCGTACTTGCAGCACCAATGGTAATTACACACAGCACCAATGCACTAAAATGTGGTTTCTTACAAGTCCGCAAAAGGCGTGCACTTTATGAACAGCCCGACTTTTTCTGGGTTGCAAAAGTGGACCCCGAAAGTCGTTCGCGCACGCACAACCCAAGAATAAAAACAACAACGCCCAGTTTTTAAAGGAAAGTTGTGTGGATGTTTATATCCTATGCGTTTTGTAGTCCAATTGGGTTCATTGCAGGACGCAGTATCCCTTCAAACACTTTTGTACCCATTTTTCATCTTAATGACGTTAAATGTTGCAAAGTATTCTTTATACTAGATAACATGCATAACATGCCACAATCATCCACAAATCTAAAAACATTGTTCGGCTCTAATATTGGGTAATAGTTATTGCATGTGTTTAGAAATGTATTTAAGCTCTGGAACACAATTAAATTAGAACATCAATGTACTCCTTCCGCACAAAGAGGAGTAGTGTGATCAACAGACGCACATATTGCATGGGCCTACCTGTCGAGGGAACACTGGAAGCCGCCAGCATAAACCCAGAAGCACCCCGCTGGTAGTCGGTGATGAATCGCATCCACATCTCATTCCCATTGGACAGCAGGTTGGGCGGGAGCGTAAACCCATTCTCCTCGAAGAACTGGTTCGCAGTAACATTTGTACCGTCGCCAGTCTGGATGTAGTCGCCGCCACGCCAAGTATCGACCCTAAACTCAACGAAGGTGATGGCAATCTTGTGATTCTCCTCAGTACGGATGATCCACGTCTTGTCGGCATTGTTTGGATACGTGAACGGGAAGTTGGGTGAAATTATTCGTGTTGATGCATTTCCTGCGATGGTTAAATTTTGGATTTCTGCAAATGAAAGTAAAATACAGTGTGTTATACACATGCCTTTGCAGTAAGAAAGCATTTTTTTTACGTGCTGCGGTTCCGTTTGTTGTGTGATGAAAAGGGGAAATGAGCCGATGGATTTCACGAATAACCTGCTCGACAAAAACGGATACATCAGTACAATACAGAATAAAACCACTTTTCATTACGTACAACATAACACTGGTCAGTCATTAATGAAAAACAAATGAATTCACATGTTCTTTTAACCTTAAAAGGGCCGGGGCGGAATCCCGCCCCCCTCAACTTTTTTCCGCGATAGCTTTGAAAAAGAAAGAGTTTGCGACCCGAGCTGTTATGAATTTTTAGCCTCGAGCCTTGCGCATCTTTTGATACCAAAAACATTAAAAATCAGGCTAAGCACCGTGAAAAATAAATTTTCCCATATACGTCGTATACACAGAGCAATATTACCATTCGTACACATGAGTGAATCAGCAAGATTCCATAGCCCTTTGACTTATAGTCACAAAATTGCACCATGGCATATTGTTGAAAAGCTATTCAAAACTTAATTGAATTGTATTTACGTACACAATTATAGGTAAATTATTGGGGGAGGGTGGCTAAATACGTTGCTACTAGGTGGTCGACCTGATGTCATGTGATTCAGGTCTGACCACTGAACATGTAGTCTGACCACAGTTCCAAAAAGTTGAGTTTCGGCGGAGGACGAAAAGCCGGAACATACAAAATCCTCGTGACGCAGAAGAGAATCTGGTCTAGGGGCTACTTGGCATGGTAACCCGCCGCCCCTCCGCGAGAGAGCGATACCACGGCCAACCAATATCTCCAAAGGAAGAATAGAAGTTGGTTCGGAGTGATGAATCCGAAAATGATGCTTACGAGGTTGGATTTGTAGTTTATATATGCCTAATTTGCATAATTCTTTAACACCTGTCGTTTTTATATATTTTGTTCCCATAATGTGGGTATCTTATTTTATTATTTTATTTTTTGAAAAGTTTGTTTTGGTGATTCTACTTATACTTCCTTACTTCAACTACATTTTGTAAATAATACAAGTGAATGAATAATTATGAGGACATCCAAAATGACTAACAATCCAAAATGGCCACAATTACACCCTAAAGTTTACCGCATTTACTTTGTCCCCAGATATCATCAAGTAGTCTTGCCAAACCTCAGTATCGATGAACTTCAAATTCACCATGTTGATTACCCTATTAACAACCTTTATGGTAAAATCATGTGAACAAAGATAACATTGTGATATAAAAGGGGGAAACAGGGTGTCTGTAGATAGGGCTTAAAAGTAGATGAAGGGTTGCCTGACGTGGAAGACTTGAACAAGTTAAAGGGCATTTCAAAAAATATTGGTAAGAAAAAGTTTTGTCGTTGACACAATTGTTGTCAGCAACAATAATCTTTTATTGGGGGGGGGGTTCCTTGAATTTGTTTAAGTCCCCCATATTAGGCAACCTTTTGCGAAATGTTTTGCCCAATTTACGGACACCTCATTCCCCCCTGTTTTCCTTTTTTTGCCTAAATATCAAGATGTTATCATTTTGACCTAATGTCTCTTGTATTTTTGTAAGGGTAACTGTGCTAGTACGTAACTTTGTGAATTTGAAGCTAGGGTGGCATGGGTGGCTTGTACGTAAAGCGCTCGCCTCTCACCAAGGTGACCACGGTTCGAATCCTGGCCGCGGATCGCATGTGAGTAGAGTTGTGAGTTGGTTCTCTCCTGTGCCACGAGGTTTTTTTTTCTACTGGCCCTCCGGTTTTCCTCCCTCCGGAAAAATCAGACACTTTCGATCTCAGGCTGTGCTCCGTGGTCAATATGGGTCGATGTGGCCGGCAGCCACATCCAGCTGCGAGTAAGGATGGTAAGCCTCCCAAATTATTATTATTATAATTATTATTATTATCAAAAATGACTTTTGGCGAGACTAATTGATAATATCTGAGGAAAAGTAAATGTGCACAGCCTTAGGGTATAATAGCAGCCATTTTGGATTGTTTCTATGCCCTCATAATTATTCAGTCACGTATATGCTTTGGAACATGTTATTTGAAGTAAGGAAGTGTACGTATAATCACCAAAAATAAACTTTTAAAAAATAAAATAACCAAAAATATAACCAAATATGGAAACAAATATATTACACGACACGTATTAAAGATTTATGCAAATTAGGCATTTTCCCACTGAAATCTAGCTTAGTAACCATCATTTACGAATTCAGCATCTCCAAATGAATAGATAAAATAGCTATGTTACCAACTTCTTCTAAAAACGGTCTCTTCTCTTGCCTTAAATGAGCCTTTTTTTGAAACATCGCCTAGACTACAAGTGTCTCTGCTCCACGAGCAGGGTCTGTGGTGGCTGACCCGGGTGAGCACCGAGAAAGACGTCAGAGCTAATCGTCAGACCCATGTCGACCCTGGTTAGCTAAACAAACGCACCATTATCATCCAGGATTTCATGCACATGCCTGTACTAGTGAACCACACGTATGACGCATGAGTGTCTTTTAAAGGAACCTAGACAACGGCCCTACTATTGTGTGTGCCTGTAAAACCAATGCTTTTGTCTCGAGCCTGCGCACATAAAAGCCCGCGTCTTTTATTACATGAAAACATAGGGCCTACCACATAATTTCCCAGTAGCTAGGCACTGGTCAAGAGTGGGCCCTGATTCAAAAGACGGCAATACATAAGCCTAAACATTGGTGCTGCTGTCGCGTGTGCCTGAAAATTCCATGTTTTATCTCAAGCCCGCGAGAACAAAAAACCGCATCTCTCGTTACCATGGAGATATGACAACATAGGGACTATACATGTCAAAGTAGCTAGGCACTGGTAAAGAGGGGGACCTATTCAAAAAGAGGGCAATATAGAAAACTAGACACTGGTGCTGCTCTACGATCTTGCGTGTGCCTGCAAATGCCATGTTTTATCTCGAGCCCGCGCAAACAAATAACCGCGTCTCTCCTTACCGTGGAGATATGAGGCCATAACCTAGGCACTATACTAAAAGGAATGGCTCGTTTAAACTTTAACAGCAAAGTAACTCAACATTAATCGACTCGACACTGTTGACCTTAGGACTTGACTTGTTATGAATAAAGGAATAAAATTTGTGTGTTGGGAGGTTTTAAAAACCCAGTTGAAGACCAGACAGAGTCTGGATGGGTGATCATTAAATGAGAAGAAACCGAGGGTTATTATCAGGATTCCAGACTCCAACCGGTCTGAAACAGAGTGTTTATCTTTCCGCTAAAAAAAAAAAAATCTTTTCGGTTCAAAAATCAAAACCCTTCAAGAGTTATTAATGAGTAAATATCACACTTTTTACCGGCTTCCATTGGTCGATACCGAGACCCACGCCAAGTCACGCCGAGTGATGCTAATGAATATGATATTATGTGCTTTGTCATTGTGTTACCGGGCCGAAATCGGTAAACCATATAGCCCCCTTTGACGCTATAGGATCTTTGCTGAAAAGTATGTAGGTGGCTTGTCGCGTGAACTTTAAAATTCGCCCTTCGCAACCACACGGCTGCATAGGGGCTGGGGAACATAGGGACTAGCCAACATCGGGTGGACCCGTACAGGGTGTACTCTGAAAATCGGTCTCACCTTTCACAAAAAAAAACCCAACAAAACCCCAAAATGTAGACACTGTCAGCACATGTGCATGCATCTCGCGTTAAAATAGCTGATGGCAAGTTGACGAACTTGACGGGAAAACGTATCATTAGTGTCACACACAAAACAAAAAGAAACGTTTTTCCTTATTTTAAGGGTCCATACCTGCCTTATTTATGTGTCTTAATTATGTATGTACTGCAAACAGACTAATACGTATTTCTGTAACCAGGGAAAAAAAGGTCTTTTGCATGCGTGTTGAAACGAAACTTCTCGGATCAAAGCGGTCTACAAAAAGGCTTTTAAAATCATCTTGGACCATGACCACTTTTATGTTAAAACCTTGGCTCGAAAGAGGTAAGACCTTTTTCTAAAACTTTCCAAATCTTGTGTTGCTTCTGAGCGTTTTCAGAGCTAGTTTTCCAAAAATAATTATACTCGTGCTATGGAGCTTCCACCAACTCGACATTTACAGCCGTGTGGTTGCGATCGCGAAAGCGTGCCGGTTCCTAAGCAAAGCTAATCCGATAGCGTACTTTGACGCTGTAACACAGTAGTGAAATTGGTGATCCCCAAAAAACTTGGCATTTTTAAAATGAAAACTACATGCAGGACATGTTCACGTTGGTGGGCAAAAATTTTGAAAGTTATTTTATCCCGTTTGGAAACCGTATCTTCACGCAACTGTGTTCCCCAGTTCAATGTTCCCCAGTCCCTATGTTCCACAGTCATTAACATAGGAACTGATGAAACATAGGGACTGGGGAGCATAGGGATGGGTGCGTACCTATGTTCCCCTGACCCCGTCCCTGTGTTACCCGGTCCCCAATCCTAACCCTATCACTAAGAACTGGGGAACATAGCAATTGGGTAACATATAGGGACTGGGGAACATAGGGACTGGGGAACATAGGGACGGGTGCGTACTTATGTTCCCCAGACCCCAGTCCCTATGTTACCCGGTCCCCAATCCGAAACCTATAACCCTATCATTAAGGACAGGGAACATTTAGGGACTACATGGGGACAATAGGGACTGGGGAATATTGGTATGCAGCCCCTGTACTCACGGCGAATTTAAACAATGGATCTGCGGCTCATCTGCGTCGACACATTATTTAGGCAGCCTTGATCTTTTATATACAAATCGTGGGGCAAGTTGGTGTTTCAAAATGAGGGAATGGAAAGAATACAAATTTGAATTCTGTAGACGTCGGGAGTCCCACAACGTAGCGCACTTCACGTTTCCTACGAATTTATTTATGCAGTGTCGCCAAAACCCCTTCTGATTCTGTAACCTCAAAAAAGCTTGCTGTTGAACCCTTGTAAAAACAAACGTGTCTTGAAATTAAGCCCGAACGTAATAGGTGGTAAAATGGGCACAAAATCGAGAAAATGTTCCCTGACGTACGTGAGCCACTTACAAAAGAACAAAAAAACTATACTCAGAAATCCCCCAGTGTTCATATCAGAATAAGGGAGACGTTACATTTCCTGAGAGGTTTAAATATATAAAGGCATCATGATTATTAGTATTATATCTATTTAACTCTGGCGAACAAACGGCCGGATTGCGGTACAATTAAATAATGATTTCAGGTTTAAAAGATAGGCATTAAAAACCTTTAAAAAGTTATATACATTCCTTCAGATATAACATAACTATTTAAGAGCAACAATGTTATACAGAGTTAACACTAACCCCTGGACCATTCTAGCCAAGCTCTACTTCTCGATAAAAATATTTTGCGCACTTAAACATTTGAACATTTCAAAATATGTCTTTAACGTTGACAAATTTCGACAAGGCATCATTATCTCCACTCAACTATCTTAAACGTTCACTTCCGATTTTAAAATAAACTCAAAAAATCACGCCCATTTAAATATTTTTTCTAAAGTTAGTGACGTACATAGTCTCAAAGGTTTATGAATGTATGGAGCTTATTGAAATTTAATTCATTGTAAAATGTAAGATAAATGGCCATAACAAGTAACACTAGTGCGAGAAAAAAATCAACGTGCGCCACGTTAGGGGACATCACATTATATTTGTTTAATTGAGGGGAGAGGGAAAATACAATGTGGTACCTTGAGCATCCGAGGATGGGACTATGACTGCAGCTATAGACAATGCAGCTAGCAGCATCTCAGTCGCTCTACGTCGACGACGCATCTTCGCGGACCAACCCAACTATTTGCCCAGATCTTGTCAAAATGGTAAGTAAGCCGTCTGCTTATAGTCGCAAAACAGATCAACGTCCTCAGCGCCCGCCAAACGCTGCACTTTTGACGATTTCCCCTGCTCACGGGCTTTTGTATAAGGGGAAGACAATGGAGCAACCTTTCAACAGATATTTTAGAATTTGTTTTGTCCTAAATAAAAAAAGGGTGACCCGTTGCATATGTACGGATGCCGATCGTTGCCGCAGAAGAAGAGTGTTAGAAAACAATAAGTCACTGTTAGCGTTCCAATAGCGCTTGTGCACAAAATTCCCATTGGCAATTTATTCACCATGTGTGTGCCAGGTTTTACGGGGTACCAGCTAAATCTCAGATGTCACATTAGAAACTGTTGAACACACGCACTTAGACTGCAACCCAATGCATTGCAAGATAAGCTAAACCAGATGGGAAACTTGTGAAAGACAACATAGTTAGAATCGAAACTGTTTATGTGGTTGGCACTTTTTCATAGTTAGTGCTGAACAGTGGCGTAGCCAGGAATTATTCAGTGGGGGGGGGGGGGGGGGGGGGGGGCGCTGGGGGGCTGGAACATTTCATGGGGGGGGGGGCGTCATGTAGATCAATGATAATTTTTTTAGAAACTCAAAATCTCAGTGGGGGGGGGGGGCGACTGGGGGGGGGGGGCTGTCGCCCCCCACGCCCCCTGGTGGCTACGCCACTAGCGCTGAAGTCGCCAGCTGTAGGTCGTGGGGAACAGGGGACAAGATACAATCTTACTCACCCCAATGGCACTACTCGGCTTCCGTGCTTGTATACGAGCTTGCACCAGCGTTCTAAAGATCCATTGATGTTGTTATTTAATACGTTTAACACATTTCCAATCCATATCCGTCACGTTCATCAAGCGTTCAGGGGAGGCAAGGTCCGGGTTATACAGAGGACAAACTCAAATATAATGCAGCCTATGAAAAGGTGTGACACGCAAAGCTTAAAGTCCAAGCTGAGACAGCATTCCAATATAGGCCTGCGACACAAGCTGTAGAGACAATAAAACAGGCATTTTGAGGCAGAATATCAGGAAAAAAAGTATTCGAGGGTTTTTTTTTTTTTAGAGGAGGATGCCCTCCGGCAATGTTGCATCTCGGGACTAAGTGCGGCTAGAAATACCGTAAATAGCGACGTTCGCATTGAAAAATATTTCGTAACTTAAAAAGCTACGTATGTGAACGTTAACATTAGTTCACCGCACTTGGATTAATTTTTGCCCGCGCAAAGTCATTCGTTGCGTTAACCTTACCGCACCGTAAATGTTGTGAGACAGCCTGGACCAGAGACAAGACCTCATAACACACGTCTATGTGAGGACAGCCAACAGCCTCGTGCATATCTTATTGGTTGTTTTTAAACACGTTTTGGTTGTAATCGACACCTCTCCTATCATTTGATTGGGGATTTAAGCGAACAACCCGCGAAATCCTTCTTGATTCGCTTTTTTTTTCTGTGTTTTACTTGTTGTTTTCAGTTTGCCGAATGATTGATCTATTAGGTATAATCGTTAAGGTGGATCTTTAAATCATTTTTCGGACCTAAGGGTTTCGAGAGATTAAACATTAAGTCTGAGAACCTTCCCGATGAATCTGTAAATGAAGAATGCGCGTTTAGCTGATCAAATATAAAGGCGCCTTTATTTGATCAGCTGTAAGGTGCAATTGTGCGATGATTGACCCTGTTAACCTGTTGGATTGGCAGTATTAAGCCTTTGAATACAGGGTTCTTCCCATGCCGGATACAATCTATTTAATTAAATAAACTTTCTGTCCAAAAGTCCAAATGCTTAAAATCTGCGAGGTAGGTGTACCTGGGTACACTCAGTTTTTTTTTTTCAAACTGGGAAATTAATAGACAAATTAAGAAATCCGGTATTGATCGTTTGATTCTATAATGCACCCGGACCTGTCTGGTTAGCCTTGTCACAAGACTAAGGTAAATAAGCAACCACGACTGTAAATAGTTTGCAGAATGTTCCGCCGAGCGGTGTATAGTGTTAAGCTGCTGGGGAGGTGGGGGGGGGGGGGCGCACCGGGGGGCACCAATTTTCAAAGGGGGCACTGTCCCTGGACATACCGTTATTTCGTTTTAGCGTTTTGGATTTCCTCACAAACAAAAACAGTTAACAAACCATTGACCATTTTGTCGTTTTACAGTTTTGTAGGTGGAACATTGTCATTCTCCATAAATGAATGTTTGAGTATTGAAAAAAAAATGGGGGTAAGTAAATAAAAAGTTATGTATATTTACCAACTTCCATATATCGGACTTTTTTTGGCGCTGCATTTGCTTTACTAGCTGTACCGTATTCATAAGAGCGCCCGGACCAGAGACCATCGTAAACGTATAGCACAGGTGTGCTTGTGGACAGGCAACAGCCTCGTGCTTCTCATATCTATATTCAGTGGCGTAGCCACGGGGGGCGTTGGGCGGGGGGCGACAGCCCCCCCCCCCCCCGCCATGAAACCTTGTCGCCCCCCCCAGTCGCCCCCCCCCCCCACTGAGATTTTGAGTTTCTAAAAAATTACCATTGATCTACATGACGCCCCCCCCCCCCCCATGCAATGTTCAAGCCCCCCCCCCCCCCCCCACTGAAAAGTTCCTGGCTACGCCACTGTTATATTGGTCGATATACGTCTTGCCTGTCCCACATCCCCAATAATTTGATTGGAGATGTAGGTGAACGACCTTCGTAATTCTTCATGAATCCGTTTCAGGCCCGTACACTGGGGTTGGGGGTGTTCGAAAGAAAAATGCCCACAAGTTCCACTTTTGATGACCCCTGCTTCCGAACAAAAACAACAAAAAATGTCGCCTTCGAGTTGTAAACACTAGCAAATTTGATTTACTTATAAACACGCAATGCCGGCTTCTAGCCCCCAAAAAGTGAAAGGAATATTTTCACTTTTATTAGTAATTAAAGAGAAATTTAACCAACGAAACAGCACATTTTAGACAGTGTCATGGACATAGTTACGGTGGTTGTTTGTCTGACACTGTGTCCTAAGATGATAACGAAATAAGATGAAGGAGTTGAAGGGCAGCATCATTTGAATGATAGTTAGGACAAATATTCTACAAGCCTCTTCTTCATTGATTTGTGTAATTCCAGAATGACAAATAATAACAGTATATTCCATTAAGCCAGCGGCGCGACCAGCTAGTGGGTTTGTGTGAGTCTGTGGGTGGGTGTGAGCTTGTCTTACATACGCAGTGTGGACTTCCGAACAAAAGACGTCCACATAATGTAGGTAGCACCGACGTTGTGTGGACTTGCCCACGTCCACACAGTGTTTCCCCATTTCTGGAAAACAGGTTTAGAGGCATTTTTGGGTTAGGTTTATCTGTAGCAGAATGAAGAGAAACACTAAAGGGAATCATAGAAAAAAAATTGGGTTGAAAGAGTTTTCACAGTTTGAGAAAAATGAGTTTTTTCACTGGTTTTTCTTAACTACACGAAAGCAATGGAAAGTCCACACTAGTCATGTGAAACAAGTATGGGTGTGTGTGTGTGTGTGGGGGGGGGGGGGGGGGGAGGGGGGGGGCACGCCCCATAAAACAAAAGTCGTCGCCTCCACCCCAGTCCTCTCAACCCCACCTACTTGAAGCGTAGAAAACTACAGAAAAACACAGTCGCATAAGCTGCTACAAGAACAAGGTTTTATAACATAAAGTGCTTTTTTCACTTAATGTTTTTTTATTTTTCCCGAATTTCTGTTTCCCACCAGTGGTTGTTGATTTGAAGTTTAACGTCCCGGAATAGCGCCACCTATACTATTCATAGCATAACATGTAATTAGCTCACCTAAATTTGCACATGAATGAACCTGCTCCATGCACTGCTTTAACTCTAGCGTACTTACGTGACTTTATTAATCTTACTTAATCTAACTTAATCTTACAACTATACTTTAAAGACTTCATCATTGTTAAAGTTTCTGTTTCAATTTGAAATAAATGTAATCAAAGATGGATCCAAAACACAAATATTTTGTTTTGGCGTGGGGTCTTGGGCCCACTTAAGGGCCCCGGAAATCTTTTGGATTCTAGATGCACTTTGGGGCGATCTGAGGCAATTTTTGACCACTTTTACCATTTTTTTTAAAGGAAAAGATAGTTCTGTACGCAGTGGCTACTTTGTTTTGCGATTACTTAGCGAAAAAGGGTCTTCTTTTTAGGGGGGACCATTGCCCCCTTTGGACCCGCCCCCTGGATCGGCCGTTGAATCTTATAACACTTTAAATGAATGTTATTCCGTCAAAGATCACCTTAAACGTAGTCTTTAAAAACAAATTACTTTTCACATAATATATTTTAACTGGAACACAATTGTGTTTCCACTCTTAAAGTTTAAATTCAAAGCATAATTAGATTACATAAATTTAAACACTAATGTACCATTTACATGTACATGCACCATTTACATGCACCAGTAGGGAGCACTTATGTGCGCGCATACGTACGTGACTTTTTTTAATCTCATAAATTCATAATACATACATTTAGAGAGTGCACTTACATGTGTACGACCTCTTACTTAATTCAATCTACCGTTAATTTTCAGTTCAATATTATTGTGTTTTGTAAACATATGCTACCTGGTTGTTGAACATGTACAAGTCGTGTACGAGGTATCACACATTATGCTAAATAGACATGCGATCATTACCTTTCACCAAAAATAAATAATTTCAATGACATGTTTTTGTATATTAAAGGTTATCCAGCTAATTATCCGTCATCAATGCAGCCAGCCTTTGTTAAATCGCACACGGCCCCTCACGTGACCCACATAATGGTCTTTTAATTACGCCCCAAGATGTCATAATAATGATCTTTGCATATTAAATTCGATAAATTGGTTACACAATCCAGGCATAAATTATGGGTAATGTCATCAAATTATGGGTGAGTGTTCTAGCAAGCCAACGTGCAAAACATTTTTTTTTTACAAAAATGTATGCTGCAGTCCCCAAAACCTGCTTATAATGAAAAATTTCATTCTAAAAAATCAAACCGAGATACATTTCGCCTATATGCATTCTTGTTGTGGAAAGTTCAAATTTAATTTGTTAGTTAAAATTGAGAGGCATTTTGCCCGGCATGCCCGGCAAGCTTGTATTTGCAAGCAATGTCGCTCACATGTTTTTTCGTGAGGCGACGAGGCATATTATTAAAGGCTGTTTCCGAACGAATTCTTGTGCATTTTGAATGTGGGCTGGACTTCCTCGACTTGTTCAAAGTGGCATCGCAATCGGTTTAAAAACTAGATGTATTTCCCTCGGCATCACCCCGTCCCACAACAAAGACCAGATCCATTGTTATCACAAGTATATTAAATTCGATCAATTGGTTACACAAAGTGTTATGATTGCCTGTTAGTTCACAGTCTTCAAAGAGTAGGGCATCCCTCTCGAACACAATGCCCAACGGACAACCAATCAGAATCCACCAATACAAGCCTAACACATCCTATTTAGGAGTAGTATTTCCAACTATCTTCAGTCTCCTGACGATGAGTAGAGCAGACTAGTCAAAATGTTGAGACCAAAGACAAGTTCCTTTAGAACTTAAAGTAGGACTGTTCTTATCAGAACAAAAACTACTTAGCGAAATTTGATCATAAGCAGGACAAGTTTTTTCCAAAACTAAATATCTTCTAAGTAGTAGTTATTACCACATGGTATTACCGCAAACCGAAACGATACCGAAACTCCACCATGCAAAGCCTCAAATTTAATATTAACGTGATCTTCACCAGTGAATTGATGGTAACTGTACCAAACAATCTATTTATGTTTTAAAATAGAAATAATAACCTGTTATATACAACAATTTAACACGTTATATAGAGCAGTTACATGCATAGATGATTATTCAGTGACAATAAGGTGATTTTTACCAGTGATTCAATGGTGCCTGTTAAGTTACAAATATTGGTGTTTCGAAAGCGAAATGATCTTCTATCCTAAACACCACACATTTACGAGTTGAAAACCTGCTATTCGGTAAAGTGAGTAAGTGGTCATTATAAAAGTTATTTACACTAGTTACTATAACCTTCGGGGATCGCGTTACTTTGTTCATGTGATTTATAGATAAGTTCGAGGTGTGATTAAAACGGGAAACGTAGTTTGGAAATCACGCGATTAAAAAACACCAAACCCCAAATTCAATACAAATTCAGAAAAAAAAATGTTATTTTCTAATTGTTTTGTTAACTGCGTTGAATAGAATGTCTGCCCTTTACTAGGCTTGTTCAGACTTGTGAGGAGCTGCTTATAATAAGGAAAGAGGTGCATGCAGAACCGCAGAGAGTGAACATCCCATCCACCTATTATCTTCGTTTATACACGGGAACCACTTTGCTTCGACACCACAGACGCGCTCTGAGTTTTCCGCGTTTTGGTGTCGGAGGTCCCGCGTGGTTGCTTAGCGACCAGCTTCTCCCTCCAGAGAGCCCGGATGCGGCGGTTGCAGCCGAATGAGACAAAGATGAAGACCCCCTGCAGAGAGTTGAGGATGACGAAAAGATACCAGAGGACCACGTGGTTGATGCGGTTGGCAAGGCAACCGAACACCCACGTGAACCCCATGACAGCAGAAATCTGAGCATAAATAGAGAAGAACAAAAGGATGATTAATATCAGTGAGCTATGATCTTTAAAATTTGCTATTAAATAACAATTAAATGCAATGAATTATTTTACGTTTACCTTAATTGGGGCACAAAGAGCTATGGCAGTCTGCACACTGGTACTCTTCCATCGTTCTTTGCGTCTTTAAACACTACCACAGTCTTCACTTGAGGGGGTTTGAGTCAGACGTCGTCCGGCCCCACCCCACTTATTGATTTTGCGACCATCGGGTGACCAGAAAACATATCTTGCATCCTTCCAGAACGCAATATTCATCGGCAATTTTATTGCCACAATTGTGTATGCCTTTGAGATTTTCTAGAAAAAGAGTTACGTATACTTTTAGATGACTTTCTTGTAATGATTTCGAACAATGTAAGAGGCTCAGGATGGTGCCCTTCCAACATTTCAATGGAGGGTTCGGGAACCAGTGCGTAGCTTCACTTTTTGCACAGTTCGGAATGGCCAACGAGATATCCAGATGTTTTACATGTACATCAATGGTGTATTACATTCTACGACTTTTACCCGTCGTACCAATAAACTGTCACACTTGCTAAGGTTTCAGCGCGAATACTTTCTGGAAACGTTAGCACATAATGAAATTAGCAATCAGCATTGACGCTCAGGCGAGTACAAAGCTCTCAATCACAGGGTAATAATGTGTAATAGGGACATTCATTTTAATAACACCAGAGTAAGGTTTCCTATCAGATGCCATCTTCATTTCAATTTACTGCGCCCTACGCGAAGCAAACTGTCGACTAGGTACTTACGCCGATGCATCACGGAAATATCGTCTATCCAGAGTACATGTATCTCAATTAAGCAGCTCAAATAACCTTTTCTCTTCTGCTATTTTACAGCATATTACTAGATGGAACAATTTGGAATCAACCAATGCACAACACAAGGGACCACGTAAAGGATAATGCAGACTTGTGTGTGTGTGAAGGGGGGGAGGGGGAGGTTGGCAAAGAGTGGGATAAAAATGCATCCTTTTGTTAACTTCTCACGCCACCGTTTTCCGAATTGATTGTCAAAGAGGCAAAAGGTGAGGTGTTAAGATGAACAACACGTATTGCCGTATTGTGCAACAGTGCAAATGTAACTTCGATTACTGTTGCCATGGTTCCATCACTTGACAGTTAACTCCAAAGCAACATTATGTATGATTCGTCACCACACCACGAAATAACACCCAAGTCCAGGTAGTGTGTTTTGTAGGCACTAGGCACAATGCGTTCCGTAGGCCCTAATCCACCCTGGGCACCGGCACAGAATTCGTGCAATTAAAGTACTAAGCAATGTACAAATCAAGACGGGGCAAACTGGTATAGGTCCCAGCTCTAAAAACCTGTTGGCACCAAGGGCGTCCGGTCGCTTCTCAAAAGTGGAGATGGTACATGCATGTGTATCTTGATCAGAACTAATGTGAGTGCAGAGTCTATAATGGCCTCCCGAACAAAACTTTTCAGACGCTCTGTGGTTCGATCTAGGGGCAATATCTGAACACTTTATCCAAAAGATCGCCATTTTAACATCATTTTCGGGTTTGGAGTAATTGAATAAGCTATTCTGAGCTATAAAATCAAATGTATTCCACAATCGTTTATTCGGGTATGAAAATAAATGGGAGGGGGGAGGGGGGGGGGGAACGACACGTCCTTTCCTCCCCCATCGATCGACAACCATGGTTGGCAAGACAAGACAAGACGCACATTGTTGCCCTGGTCCTGATATTGATCGAAATGGATAAAACCGTAACAAAATGTATTCCCAGTAGAATTAAGCATCATCTCATCCTTTATGTTAAATAAATATATCTTTACGTCTTTACTTTACGTTAATGAATATATCTCATTCATCATGTTATCAGTGTGTTTCGAAAATATTAAGTGACTTTGTTGAACAAAAAAGTTGCAATGTATAAGTTTGACTTGTTTTAACTATCTGACCGAAAAGGTACGTATCAATGCGAATACATTAAATCTATCTGGACGCTGATGATGACCCTCGTCCTTCATCGAGACTTCAAAGCAGTCTTAAACATGGTGTTTAAAACCAGCAAAGCACATTGAATTCCCTTAGTAATCATAACATGAGCAACTAAAATGCACAGCTGGAATTCGATATGGTAGTTATTTGCGTAAAAAAAAAATTTTAATTGGCCTTTCTGCACAAATGACTTTGTTTCGAGGCATTTATTGTATGGACAAATATAGAATTTGTAAAATCACCATAATTACTTCATTAGTGCCAATTTTGGTCAAAATCACACAAAAATACTTTTCTGCAAATTGTGAGTATAGCGCCCTCTAGCTGTATTTTTGGGAGCTAAAAGTTGTTCAATTGAATGAAAACTGACCCAATGGATCTCTTTAACAAATTTGAACAAAATTTAAAGTCATTTGAAATGAAAATGCAGAAATTTCACCAAAAGTACTGTTTTGGACCCAAAAATAAAAACCCGATATAAAGCACCCTATTGTGGTCACATCAGTGCAACCAATTGACGTCACATTATGGATAACCGGCCATCCAACATTTCTCCCAAATTTCACAAAAATCGGCAGACGCATATGGAAATTAAGATGGAGGTGCTTAAGGTCTCCCGGCACGGTCTCGAGTAAGCCCAAAATGGCTTGGTCCTTATGGGTTAATAGACCAATGAAAACGGTAAACTTACTTTGAGATAGATCCAGAGTTCTCTGGCTTTCTCCTTGGTACGGGATTTGTCAGCACGCACCATAACTCCAGCAACAACCGATGCATGCACGCTACGCACCGTCCAACCAAACATGACGACGTTAGCGACCAGGCTGCATGCAATGGGAGCAACAAAGGCGCCTACAATGGCGTGCTGTCCCGATAGCCAGCAGGTATCTTCCCCCGGCCCCACACCGTATCGAAAATCGAGTTGCTGGTCCCAGACGAAGTGAATCAAGAGGCACGTCGCGACAATCAGAAGAGGTAAGCCCCAGCCATAAACACTGTAGACCAAGAAGACACGCATGTTAGGGCGGCATGTCTGCTTAGAAGAGAAGGTTCTCACCAGGTCGAAGGCGAGAACGTTCATCCAAGCGAAAGTGGACAGCCAAAGGAGGTGCAACAGTGCAGCTATGGTCACACAGAAAGCCACGGGCTCGGTGAATTGTAATACAGTAAGAGTCAGCAGCTGAGCCGTAGAAAAAGCAGCAGTCAGCCCCATAATGGCTCGACCCGGTACATTCCGCAGGGCTGGGAACACACAGTAGGTAGTAAAAGTTGCAACAAGGGCAACCGTCGATAAGCTGTAAGACACGCAACTCACCACGTACAGTGGGTCCACGGTTGTGAAGATGCTGGAACAGATAAGGATCCGATCGTCTGGTAAGTACACCACACGGCCTTCTAAGAATAATTTATTCTGGTATTGTACCACTGATGCACCACCTGAGCTCACCAGCTTCGTCGTCTGAATAAGAGGCGTTCGGCACTCCTCGTTCAAGAAAGGTTCACCACACACTTTTACAGTGTTGCTTTTAGCCGAGGTATTCTGGACCTGTGGTTGGTATTGATAGGACCGAGTGTACGACACCCACTTTGCCTCAACGAGAAGCCCTCCACCAACATAAACAACCTGGATGCCACTGAAATTAAAGGCTTTCAACATCTCCTCATTCGTTATGTATAAAGAATTTTCGCACGGCTCAATGTGATCATCGACCAAGCCGCATATTTCATCGAATTCCACCTGGGCGACTCCGCACCTTACAACCCATTTGTTGAAACTGCTTTCCTCGTTATTTGGTAACGCGCTATCATCAAGCAAGGCCTCAAAATCAGTAACGTTACCAAGATTCAACGTGGTCACTTCAGAGGTGACATCTTCCCACACGGAAACCAGCTTACCCTCAATAAATGCTACATAAAACGGCCATGTTGATTGGACATTCTGCTGGCTAAGGACGATAAGGTAGCACTGCATCATTCCTGATGTCCGGGACTGAGTCATGGTCTTCACCCCAGAAGCGTGCAAGTTGACAGATGATTTGACGCGTATCACGTACTGCTTGTTGAAGCAATATGCATTACTCAGTAAACCGAAGTCTGTAGATTGTTCTGGAACCCAAGGAATAGCTATTCTGCCAAGAAGGATAAACGTATTGAGAACAGCGGAACACCCCGGAGAAATTGAACAGTCGTAGTCCCACCCGGAAAAGTTCACTCCGTTACAAAACGCGCAGTGCGGATTCTTGTATACTCGCCCATCCGATGCAACTACCATCGCCGAGTATGCGCGGCAACCAGACTGAATCGCCAAACTAACGTTGTACGCACTACAGTTGTCAATTCCAAAATTATAGCTACTGTAATTAATGTCAGGGCTTTCTCCGTTTTCTGAATCGTATTCAAGGGAACTAATGTCGGAGCTATAGCGGGAATCTGTAGAGTATTCGGAATCACTATATTCTGAGCTATATTCATTTTGTGTTCCGTTGATGCTCTGTTCATATCCAGAGCTTTTGACCGATTCCGTGTCGGTTTTGGTCAGACTAATGTTGGATGCACATTTATATTCAACAAGCTTCGTGGTGATGACGCACGACTCGTTATAATAACATATCGCGCAATATACATCATGAAAGAATCCTCCGTATTTCACCTTCTCTGACATGGAATCATTTTGACATAACTCAACCTCATCATCCAGCCAATCTGTAGGACATCCCTGCACGAGCACCGCGCGTTCGTCATCGACAATGACACATGACAAGAAGTCGTGTAACGATGCGACCAGCAAAAATTTCTCTGTGACATTTTGTTGCTGCAAGTGACACCGCGTGGAGTAATCATGACAGCAATCGTTGCAAAGCGCACACAACGCATCACAACCACATTGTGTCTCAGTAGCAGGGCTTCCACATCGTCCACTGCATGATTGTGTTGAACAAGGGTACACCGTCAAACCATACATAGTCACGCCTGAAAGAAGGGCAAAAATACACTTCATGAACATGGTTATTTAAAGTTTGGTATGTTGGAGGAATACACTAATAATCTAAGAGTTTCACAACATGTAATTTATTGCACATATGTATGTTGCTCCTGCCCTTTATTTCTGCTGGGCCCAGAGTACAAGCCTATTATCCTTTAGTCTTATTGACTGACTGACTGACTGACTGACTCCCCGACTGACTCCCCTTCAATATGGTATTTTAGCTCCAGATATACAGAACATTCAGCACCACTGTTAAGTAAATACAAAACCTTATCTGTTTTTGGCTTGTTTAAATACCATCTTGGGGTATTAATGTATAAATTCGAAACAAACAAATTACCCAAAACTAAACATTCGCTATTTAACACAAACTCGGATATCCATTCTCATAATACAAGGTCAGCCTCAAACTTTCATCTCCATAAAGCTAGAACATATCTTTACTTATCGACTGTCAGAAACCAAGGACCTCTATTGTGGAACCACCTCAAACCAATGCCTATCTTTAGATCAATGAAGAACTTCAAAAACGACATGAAACGTTGCTACTGACAAATTATACTGATAATTAAGTATCCCAATAAATTGTACATTCATGTCATCTCACAGATTGTTATACAATATAGTATTGTTTTATAATTCCTTTGCCACTTTTTGCTTCTTTGCCCCTTCCTCCCTTACCTGTTTTGTAATTAATTAATTGATTTATTTCTTGTAATGTATGGACGTGTAGGCTTATGTAAATTCATACGAATGTGAATATTTTTTTGCTGTTAATTTATTTCTTTTCAATTTTATTAGTATAAGTGTATTTACCTGATAGAATTCAGCCTATTGTATGTACGTATTAATTTATTAGCTTAATTTGTAATAACGGGTTCCATGTCTTGTACATGCATATGTTTTTACCTGGATCCCTCATATCATTGTTTGTCATTCTTTATATAGTTTCCTGTTTATCGTGTTGTTTGTACTATGATATGAAAAAAAATAAACCATAACCATAACTGACTGACTGACTGACTGACCGACCGACTCCCCGACTGACTCCCCGTAACCGATTGACTGAATGACCGACTGACTGATTGTGACTGACTGACTAAGTGACTAACTGACTTTCTGACTATATCGTACTGATGATAACTGCATAACTCCAGGGATTGCGCAGAAGCAGGCAAACTGCAGTGAACCAGGTGCCTGCGAAGACCTAGAGTGAATGACCATTCTTAATTAATAAATGTGAACTCTGTGTGCTCTGGGATCTAATCTACGAGGCTTGCCTTGTCTTGTTTTCGGGAAACACCTCCAACTTGACTGGGATTTCACTTTCTACCATAATCAGCCTCTTTCGAGATTTGGTTTGTATTGTATGAGACATTTGTATCTATATTACCTTGATCGCATTCGAAGACAATTTGATTGTAATTGTGGTCACGGCAAGAGTTCTTTCCATACATCCATCGCCTTTCGCCGAGATATGTGACTCTCAGGATGAGATCATCTCCGTTGCTTGGGTGGTTAGACTCTGCGGACGGTATCTGTTCCCAGTACGAGGCCCGGGGATAGCCATGGTAGCGGCAGGCCCGGTCAGCGAAGCCATTTTCATTATCACTGAGACACGTCAGGTGAATGCAAACTGTCTTCCAGTCGGAGCCATTGTAGCGGCCCTCCAGAAACCCTACGTGCCGTGATCCATTCCAACGGGTGTCAGGTGGGCTCAACCGAAACTCCGGAGATGCAGTCGGTGGCAGCACTTCATCCTCTAACGAAAACAACAACTGTGTACTTTAATCTTAGACTGCAATGCAATTTCTCAAAAAAATGCAATCATTAAAAATGCACCTTCGGTGTCCCATTTAACCTTCTGTATCAATTTTCGTTTTGCTGTTTTCATGGGTATTTGGTGCCTTATTGTTTGGTACGCTAATGCACATTTCCGTATTCATGTGCAAAAGAGACAACAGTTCTTTGAAACCGACGGAACTACCCTGGTTAAAAGAAACGAAATTAATAAACCTATGCAAGTGTGTTGACATTTCCGGCAGAAATCTCAATGTGACAGTTATTTCATCGCGACAAGTTTGTAGAATTATGAATATTTTGCTGTTGCAAATTTTATTTTCTTTAAAATTCGTTGTTGTCAGAACATGGAAGTAAGCAAATGAGTCAACCTTCACGCAAGTGTTTTCAATTAGCATTTGTTTTTGGTTCACATCGCATCAACATCGCCTTTAGTTGTCCTGAAAAGTGTGGAGAACTTTGAACGTTTAAAGAAGTACACGTTTCAATAAAAAGTAACCATTGACTTTGTTATACAGGTTTCATACCGTTAAAAGGAGGAAAAGCTTGCACAAAATATGATCCTCAGAAACAAATCATAGAGTGAACCTTTTTAAATAAATACTTTAGGCCAAAAAAAGTCTCCGGTTTCTGGTATGGAGCTTGCCCAAAAAGTGGTGCGGCGACGCGGCTTTTTTTTTTTTTTACCTGATTTTTTTGCTTCAAATGTCGGCTGATGACTGCAAATGGTGCCCGACTAAACTCCAGAGAGGCCACATAAAGCTTATTCTCGACCATAACCCAATCTAAAAACACGTTAAAATTTTGCAGCAGCAGGATTCCAGTCAAACCAGTGAGTTTGACGGTTTTGAGACATTATCTTACATTGAAAAAAAAACTGTTTCATTTTGTCGACGCGCATGGCTACGGCGACGAACGCGCATACCAGAAACCGGAGACTTTTTTTTTGGCCTCAAAGAGATTCACACAATGGAGGGAAACGTCTCACCTTTTACGCACGCTACTCCAAGCAGCGAAGTGTTCCTTTTGTCCTCATCTCGGCAAAACCTCAATGGCATCTCATCAAGACATTCGAAGAAATCATTGCTCGTGGCACTCCCTTTACAATGGTTATAGTTGCAAATGACAGCCTGACTTTCATCGTCCGCCTGGAACTGGGTTGGCCCAACTGCGAATGGGTAGCCCAGGTATCGGCAGATGTAGTCAGAGACGCGGTTCCGTTCCGTAGTACCGAAGTACCGAAGGGAAGCCCACTCGGCGCCCCCAAGATGCAACAATACTTTCCCGTCGTTCTCTCTCCTTCCATCAACCAACTGGATGCCACCTGTAAATCAAGAATCGCCAGAAAAAATGTGCACCTTTGACCTATTTTTCCCCACTAGCCAGCCGGACTAGTGAAGCAGACTCTAGTCTTAAGTAGTCCGCGGGCCTTTTCACTAGTCCGCAATGGAATTGTTCTTCCTCTAATAATTTTTGGTTGAGCGATATCGGCGCAAGATTCCGCGGCGCAACGGCATGAAACAAGCCGAATGTGTGTCAGTATCAGACCGACATTTTTGTTTTAATAAAGCCGAAATCAATAATTTTGACTCACCAGGCAGACTACTTAGGGAATGGTTTTGATTTGTCCGCCACTGTTTTTTACTCGCATTTTGCTAGCTGACTACCGTTAAGGTCGATGTTGTCCCCATGCAGATTCACTTTAGATTTGCAGATTCTGCTTACCTGTTAAACACTTGATCCCAACGTCGTGTCTATGATCGCACCCGTAGTATCTCGGTGTCCACAGCTCTAGGGAACATTCCTCCAGGGATGTAAGGGTCTCGGAACAGTCGATCTCCTGCAGCCATATCGGACCGGTGGCCCTGCCAAACTCTGCCGTGTTGCTGATCGCGTACAGGGTGGGGTAACCCAGTTGACGACATAGGACGCGGCCTGCAGTGTACGTCCACTTTAGATCAACGGAGCAGTATGAACCCCATGTTTCCTGGCCGGGTAGACGGACTTCCACTTGACCTTCGTTAGGGTAACGGCCACCAACAATGCGAAGATCTATAGTAGAATTGGCTTTCAAAAATAAAAGAAAAAAAAAGAAAGAGTATCCAAAGGAGTCATTGGCGTTATCCACCTCACACAGAATTAAGTTGTGCTTGCAGCCGGGTAACGGACATATAACATCCACAGTTGATTTTTTTGCTGGGACTGTGCCTAAAGATTGAAATGTAAATGTGTGACACATTGGGCACACCGCGTTTAGACACTACCTTGAACGTAAAAGTGAATTATTTTAGTCTCATAAGCACGTTATTAGGCAAGAACCATTTCGATGGTCTTTGCGTAATTCAAATATTAATATAATTAAAATGTAACATGATAAAGCAGCATTTAACAGTTCTTTCGAACAAAAATTTAACATTTCTTTCGAACAAGGATTAACAATATTGACAATAATTCCAGACTGTTAAAAAAAAATAAGAAAAGACGTACTTTTCGACTGAAGTATTTAATTTAATTAATGAGTGACAGAATTGCTTCAACGTCCTACCCAGTTTCTCAGCTGTCGCTGGAACATATCGCAGCAGGATTGAGAACCCCAAAAGGCGTAGAAGAGTCAAGTCCATAGCGAAGGCCGTACCAACTGCTTCACTGACGAGCGATGATGATAATGTGATGCATTTTCCACCTCGACGCATGTGGTGCTTCTGAAATTAATTTCTCGTGCACATCAGAAACAACTTGTCCAGGAATTAAATCGTTTACCATCGGTGCATGACGACATGCGGGTCATCGAATCTACCAAAATCCACGCATGATCGGCAGTTCGTGACACTAAGGCATTTCGAAGGAAAGATGATGCGGCGCCGCTAATTCTTTGAGCAGACGGCAGCAATCATTTAGCTTCGTTTCGAAGCAGACTCCTAGCGCCGTCATCAAAAAAATATATATTTCAAATATCATGAATTTAAAATAATATTGCAGCAGTATTGGTTATCTACAGAACATGACATTCGAGTTTTTCAGCAAGTGCCACGTAAGTGCCACGTAACTCATAGTAATATTAGCATGTATCACATACAATAAATTAAAGTTTCTTAGCAATTGCGTAGTCTGCACACAAAATAATATTTCACTCCCCAAAATAACCCATGCGATTACTGTGTTGACTTCTAATGTCAAACCGGAGTGTTCGTGATGAAGTAGACGGCATGTATTTGAATATGTATGAGGTTCCATTAGGCCTAAGTATGGACCCATGCAGAACACCCGTCTTACATTTTATCATCAATTAATCAAGAAGGCACCAGGACCATAAAACAATTGCAATGTTTTCCTTACGAAGCGAGATCCCAAGGCACCGAACTCAAGACTCTATGGCAAGTCATTAAAGCGTCGTGTTTGTCCGTCATTATCATCCAGCGGTTCCGGACTGAAATTAATATGTGCGTCAAGAGCATGCTTTACGTTCCATAGAGAGGACCAAATGGGAACACTAAATTAGGAAGCATTGATTATAAGAATAACTTCTTTATTTGGCTATTTTTGAACGAGAAACTGTCGGAGTAATTAAATAAAAACATGTCGGAGTAATTGTATAAATTAGGCCTAAGCAAAACGGGTTGCGTATTTGGCTACGCGAAGCTGTCAAATATGGAGGCTAGAACTCCCGGCTATGTACGTGAACAGCGCCCCTTTGTAAAAATAAGGCTATGACATATTGTAAAATAAAGTTATTGTTTTTGAGAAAAAAAAACTGTCTTCATGTGGATTTGATTGCCACGAATCCATTGATTTATTTTATATTTCCCAAACACATGGTAAACTCACGATTTCAGTCACGTAGGAAACTGAATTCGTCACTCGGGTGTGAAATGACATATGGAGACCTGGGTATAATTACAGATCATAACACTTACTTATATATTAAAGCCATTCATCATTAAATAATCCAGATCTAGTTTCATTTGAAACGGATTATTTTTTTCATAACACTTCGATTTGGTATCAAAGTGATGGCAATGTAACCCTGATGTTCAAAGAAACGTGAATTCACAGGCCAATGAGATGAAGTCACAAGCCAATGTTTTTATTTGTAGTGGTTGCTCAAGCTAATGTATTGTGTGCAGGTAACTAGGATCCTGTGTATTTTCTGATTTTTTCTTCGCTTAATAAAGTAGTTCAAATTGTTTACAAGGGTGCATAACAACTCACCTGTTGAAGTTTCAGCTCAGTTGATAAAAAAAAAGTTTTTTTTGTTGTAGCGTGACATCATAATTAATACGTAAGGGAAGCCATGGTCTATAACATTCAAGCAGATTCGTGATTAATTATGCAAGACAACCGCATCTTGACCTTTAGATCTTGACCAATCAACGGGCGCTTTCTATATCGGGTCTTTGGTCATTCACCGTTGTCGCGTCATAGACAGGGATTAAAAAAAAAATGCCCTAGACACAGCAACAAATGCTGTGGTCACGCGCTCTGTATTATGTTACGCGATACGCGCCCGGCTGTTGTTGTATTACAAAACACTGCATTCGAATTGACCAATCACACATTTAGTCCTGATTTTTGAAAAAAAATTACGTCACAATTTAGTAAAGTCGCCTCCGATTGGCTGAGGCGCTAGATCGTATAAATCTGTATGCTTTGACGTATCAGACGTTATACAGGACACGTGACTCCGTGGATTAGGGGTGATACTTAGACAACTTGATGAACAGGTGTGGTGTTAATTTTGAACTGGACTCATTGGTGGTGTTGCGCATACCATAGGTCATTAACCGGTCACGTGTGAGGGTAAGAGTCCACATATAGGTAAAGGGACCAGATTCCATTGGAGGTCAACAAATGTGTTATGATACGGCGAAACCACTCTTCCAGGTTAGTGTTTTCCTACTCCATACACTATTCACGTGATCAGTGAGCTCAACGATGTGATTTTTGTTTTAATTCAGGACGGCCATCAACGCGCATATAGAAGTCTAGTTATTCCATAAGTGTAATTGTTTTACGATCAAAAATATAGTTTTGAAAATGTAAAGTATCTTTCGGCCAACAAGCGTTTAAAACAGCATTCACAAAGAGAGCTCAATCCTTCGTTGTCATCGGGCCCTACTTTTGGTATTCATTTTACTAGTTTCTACTGCCACTTTGCCACTTTCAGCCAATCAGAGATTCGGTTATATGAATGCAAGTTATACAGATGCGATTTAGAAGAGTCCAATAAGTTAGGCTACATAAATGGTCGGACAGGTAATGTTTTTTATTATTATTACACAAAAGCATGATTATAACATGATTCTTTCATTTCGACAACTTTTCATACTCGGCCAGATATCTAACGAATAGATTTGCAATCAAAACAAAAACGTATAATTAAAAGGTATATATAAAACAAGTAGCAACGAAATACAAGGCCTGATGAGTAAACATGATAAATGTTAACCGTCGTATTCTGATTTGTTAATCTGCAATTGAGTAAATCTGTCAATGAAACCAGAAAAGCAAAAACCCATTATTAAAGGACCTAAAAGCATTGCCAATTGTAACTTTAAAGTTTTAATCTACAATGCATTGCAATATCTCAGTTGTGCAAGAGAGGTTGATCTATATATTCGAAATGTGAAAATACGATTGATTGGGAAATGAGTTTGACATTGATGTAGCGCTTGTTACCACTGCAGCATAAGCCCTTCTTTCTTATTTGCAGTTGTATTTCTTTACGATAAACACGTATCCTCTCTGATCAGTATTCACTTTCCACTTTGTGACTGTTGACGTCATCAAACCGGAAGCAACTTGTACGTGTATATAACTTGTATACTGAAGTTGATCATAACCAAAATGATGCATTTTGTTCAAAACAAAACAAGTAGTTATACTGGAGAGGCAGTTCTGTTCTGACATAAAAATATTCACATCTTAACTTGGCAGTGTCTAATGTAATAGCTGTCTGCCCGATCACTCTGCATTTGTACTCAATCTGTAGTTTGTAGGTGTTTTGTAATAATGACTGTGAACCCTTAAGCTGATTATTGTTTATTGTAAACATTTTTTAGAAATTGATATCTCCAGCCTCTACAGCTATAACATCACTGCTAAGAGAAATAAACTTTTGCTGATCTTTTCTATTATTTAATGAAACAGATTAGACTCACTCATCGAGCAAAGTAAACCAGTCTCTTGGTTCATTACATACATTTTTTTTCTTTCTGAGTATTCAAAATAAATCTGAAGAATACGATTACGAGAATACAATATTTTAATTGACCAGAATACAGTTTAAAAATCGTATTAGTTTCAAAAGATGGCTTTTAGTTTTCACTCGCCATTGTCATGATTATTACTGATTGATGCTCTAGTATCTAACATTGTACAATAGTACCATGTTATGGTGTAACTGTTATAGCTTGAAATATAATAGTATATATCTTAAACACAATTGTTTTTTCTGAGTATACAACAAATAAAAATATAGATTATAAAAAAATTACCTTTAAGTTGTTATTAGCATTTAGAGGCGGATCGAAGATTTTCCAAAGGGTTGGGGAGGGGTTGGGCGTTAAATGAAACAAGCAGCACCTACGCCGAAGGCCGGGGGAGACATGATGTGATTGAAAGTAATGCGAGCTCGTATCTCGAAGCCTTAACGGCGTAGGGTCCGGGGCCCGCTTTAGGATTTTAGAAGTTCTGTATTGAGATCTCAGGCAACATCTGACCACTTCAATCAATTTTTTTGGAGCAAAAGATCATCACTTAAACATCCTTTTCAAGTTTGGAGTAATTGAATCAGCCATCTCCATATGCCCCTGCCCCTACCTATTGACGCTCATGCCGAAGGCGTGCCCGCCCGCCCTGCTAGAGAGGTCTGGTTGCATTTTTCTGTAATGTACAGCGTATTTTACAGCATTTTGCGCCCACACCCCCTTGATCCGCCCCTGCCATTGTCATGTTTCCGCATTATCACTGATACCTCTACATTCATATTTAATTTAATGTAAATTATTGGAAGTCACATATGTAACCATGTCAAAAGTAGCCTTTCTGCAAGAGACAAACTTGTCATTTTGTTTTACCTTGAAATTTACATGCCGGGATGGGGTCCCTAAACTGTGTCCGCTTAAACATTATCTGATACACGGTACCCTGTGGAGACAAGTGCGTAATAGGGATCAAAATATTGTACACGTCTCTACAGGGCAATTCCTATAGGTGAATGCGTCTACCCAAGGTTATCACGAATATGGATTTTACTCCAAAAATAGGTATTTCAAAGGTGTGTTGATCGGTCGCAGATCGAAGTATTTATGTAAGGGATATTAAGTCCGAATTTCAGCCCAGGAAATTAATTCTCAACAATTTCAACAAAGAAATTGATCCACAAGGATACAAACTATATAATAGTACTGCCCGACTCACAAGTGACGGTGAGTCAGCGATTCCGTCAAGTACACAGCGGACTCTAGGCTGGACCTCAACGGAACCAGCAAAATGAACCATTACCAAAATGAGCCTTCTTGTTCCGTTAGATAACAACAAATGCACATCTTCACGACAAGCTTTCCCTCAGAACTATGTGTACGGTACATGTTCAAGCTAGTAGACATGGGGATTGCGAACCACGCGGCCAGCGACGTTTTCCTGTAAGACAAGGAAACGTAAATGGTTATAAAGAGGTTCAACTATTGTTTTAGCCCGATATTACACAAAGAATGAACTGTGGTATAAAACTTACAAAAGTTTCTGGCTGAAATAACAAAGATCAAGTTGTGGAAAAAACAAGTTATTCCCTCGGATATTTCTAATGGTGCATCGATTTCTGGTTTTTAAGCAGGCAACTTTGCTGCTTTAAAGCCTTTATACTGTATTTGATTGGTATACAAAACAAGTCCCATAGTTTAAGTCAAAATCTGCCTTTTATAATAGGCACTGATAAATCAGGTATTCTGAAATCATCTGTCACCGTTAGTCTGGTTTTCGCATTTTACACTGTATTGATTTCGAAGCATGCTTTGGGGTCTAATTAAATATCTTTTCATTTAACAGTTTTTTTTTGTTATGCAGTATGCTATAAATATAAGGAAGAATTTCACACACTGTTCGTAGACTGATTTATTAAGCACCTCCTCATTATGTTTTGACCAATCACAGCGTGATTAATATCCGACATGCAAAATAAAAACTAAATAGATTTGCATGGTGAAAAATCGTCCTGAATCGCAGCAGAAGCTGAATTCCAAAGGACGCGGCTACAACGTGGTATTGCGTAAAGGCACCTAAGGCAGCCGTCATAATGACCCATGTCTGACTACGGAGCACTGATTGAAAGTGCTACTTTTTGGCGCAGGTAGCAAAAATGCCAACCCGAAGAGAACTATCGTGACCCAGGAAAGAATCGACGAACAACCCTTTTCACATTTGACCCGAGCCAGGAATTGAACCCGGGGCCACATAGGTCAGATATTTAGAGGAGAGCCCTGTACGCACTACGCGACCCATGCATATCCATGTCAGGTATCCAAGATTCACACTCTTCATGTTGCCCACGCGAGCATTGGGCCAGCTGGCCTAAGAACCGGTCTACTGGTAAAGTTATGTACATGTACTCTACTTACCGCTGTATAGTCACGGCGATTTTCCATGCCTGTCACCATATATGGTCGAACAAAATCATCACGGTCTGCCATCATACCCTGTGAATTACCAAATAAAGAATGAGGCATGTTGTAAAATTTATAGCTGATGATGTGGCAGGTCACTTCCAACAGTTATAAGCTTATAAAGGAGCATTTAGGGTTTAGTATTATTTTCTGCGGTTAACCAATACATGTAATACTTTACCGAGTTTTACAAGAATAGTAAGCATTGCATTTATGTTGTGAATAACCAAATTCATTACTGTCTTATCCGCCGGGTTATTGTAACCTACTGAGGCAAAATGAGGAATGTCCCCCAAAACCTTGTTTTGAGTACCGGGGGTAATTGACGCCTGAAGTGGGACACACTGCATGCATGGTGGAATGTATAGCAAGGGAGGGTTCTGCGGGTACACCCAGAAATCTCTTAGTGTGGTTACTAAGAGATTGGCCGGTGGGAGCTTTGCGATTCTCTGAGACAACATGATTCTCTCTCTGAGGGTGGAATATACACTATTCCGAAATCCTGAAAACAATTTATTCTCAGCTCCAGTTCCTTTTAGAACAACACTTCTTACAGAAGAGATATTCCGTGGTAATAAATGAACTGAACTGAACCTTATGAATGGAATAAATAAGCCAGAGGAAGTTTTGAATGTCATCAACTTAATGTATTACCTGCTGTTGGTAGGGTGAGTGACTGATCCCGTCCATCAAACGATCCATTCTTGTTGCCTCATAACCCAAAACTGACCTACTACGGTCCACGTAACCATCAAGTGCCATGGGCGGAAAGCCATAGTTATCACTGCCTGTGTCGTCCCGTCCAACAACCCTATTGCGGTGGTTAGCCGAGGCCTTTGCGTGTAGGCTTTGCGTGTACAGACACATGCAGAGGAGCAAAACTACCACCACGAGGATCAAAGCGATAGACCCAACGATGATGAAAACTATGGCCAGCGTGGACAATCCATCTGGAAAATAAGGGGAAAATACATTGGTACTTTTATTCCCGTTAAATGTAACCATTAGAAGACATTTTTCGTCATACTTTATACCTTAGGGAGACACCGGATATTAAGGAGACATTTTAATGTGTCCCTAATGTCACACCTCCTATTTAGAGCGAAACGTTAATGTCGCAAATAGGCTAGATCGATTGCTCATTGTCTAAAATGCATATATACCAGAATTCGTGAGGTAGGATAAGAGAAATAGGGATTAGGGGAATTAAAGTTGGAAACATTTTGTGCGCAACCCTATGGGAATGTCCCCTCCCCCTAAGGTACCATTCCCCGTAATTATAATTAGGTTAGTGATATGATGTGATCTAACTGTACGAAGCTTTCGTTGGTAATCAGATGGTCCACCTGTATACATCCAACCGAGTTATTCGTTTTTCGTGAAAGGTTTACATTCATCGATAGTCAACCAACTGAATTAGCATTGACTCGATGGAAAAACTGCACACATTTACCTTCTGGAGGTGGCAACACATCTGACTCACATCGCTGACCGCTAAAAGACTCAGGGCACCTGCAATTTAATTAATTGATTAAAGATTGTGTACTCAAAGCTGTTTAACATCTTCTTGAGGCTCAAAACAAGAAGGCCTGTCTTTAAAACAAATGAAAACTGGTTGGACAACTCTACAGATAAAACACACTCAATGCAAAGATACCATTTGAAACTAGGAAACCAAGCTCAGCGTCACCTGATTTTAGTTTGTTAGGATAACAGCGAATGCCACAACGGAACTGAACTTGCAGGCCTCATGAAATTTGCTTCGCTTACACATTCACATTAAGTATAAAATGACCCTAAGTTATCTATTTATGGAATTGAGCAACGTTTGTGTCTTCTAACAGCAAGTTGGAATATAGTATAGAGATGTTGCTTATGCAGCAAATATGCTTTGCCAGAAAGTCAGTTACACCGTGCACTGTTGCGAGGGGAAGCATTAGACTGACAATAATTATTTGTTTTAATTCTGTTGTTAGAAGTTACTCACTACAAATATTTAGAAGAAAAACGTACACTATTATACTCTCTAAATTCCAAAGAGTGAATTAGGGACTAAACGTTTTAGAGTGAAAATCTCTCTCACTTTCGATTGAAATAGTCTGAAAAAGCCCCACTTCAGTCGAAGCTCGAGTGCAACCACGATTAAAGAAATTTCACTCCAAAACGTCTGGTCTCTACTTTCCGACTGTGGGAGTGAATCTTCACTCGAATTGAGTGAATTTTCACTCTTTGGAATTTAGAGAGTAATATCGCAAATTAACGTGAAAAAGCTTTTCAAATTTGTGAGATCTTGTGAGCTACTATTTTAACCAGCTATATTTGTCTCAAACGCTTTTGCATATGGAGCTTTATTGTTGTGTCCTAATAGTTAGCCAAGAGGGAATTAAGATAAAGGAAATGAAGTTAAGTCTTGCATTCTCTACCTGCACGTGTTGTTCGTATAGGGAAAGATACCCGATGTCTCACACGTCCCGCCGTTCATGCAGTAAGTCGGTACACAGTCTATTGCCTCATCTATCATATAAACAATCACAAGACAAGTCAAGCCTAGCAAAGCTGGCCTCACTGATGCGTCGCCTCATTGAATATCCAGGATAATATGTGTAACAAATCCTCCCATAACAGGCCAATTAAAGTGTGAATTACTTGCAGATTTGTAACAGATTCTTCAGCAATTTTCAATTTTCCGACAGTGAAACTATCAACACTTTGTTTTGGAAAGAATATTCCAATTGGAATTTGTTAAGAAAGTTGTGGAGTGCCGTACGGTGGCCTCGTGGTTCAGGGCATTGAATTCGTGATCTGCGGGTAATTCTGCGGGTTGTGAATTCGAGTCCTGCCTGGGGTTGTGGTGCGTGTGCCCTTGGGCAAGGCACTTTGTCACTCATTGCTTCTCTTCACCCAGGAGTAAATGGGTACCAGTGAGGGCAGAGATGGTTATTGTGATTGAATTAGCTTCCTTGCGCCTAGCAGGCAGCATCGAGCTGTATACTCCCCCGGGAGGTGAGATGGTATTTGGAATGTTTCATTGGCCCAATGATCAGGGGTAATAATAAAACAGTACGCGCTGTGATTTAGTTAACTAATAAGAGCGTTCTTAAATACCTGATACAATTCGCCAACTGCAATTGAACTAGTCACTACCTATCCCGTATTTCGGTGACTTATTATGCCTTCGTGATATTTATTTGTAAAATTTAAGTGCGGGAACAGAAATGAAATTAAACTTGATTGAAATCTTGAAATTGAAACTAAAAATATCTGACAGGATTTCTTTGTCAAGGTTTTACAATCAACTCACCATCCACAAGGATCGAGTTTTGATCAATATCAATGACCGTACTGCCATCAGTCAGTGTATTACTGCTCGCCAGCACTTGACGTAAAATGGCGTTGGACGGTGCAGCAGTTTCAAACAGTGCTACAGATCTGATGACAACACTGCCCTCCTCCATTAAAGGAACTACCACCGACAAAACGTCATTGGTTGATGGGTTTTCTTTAAAGGTCTTCAAAATCTAGGAGTAAAAAACAAAATCAAAAATAAGCTGTATTTTTTTACCCGCTTTTTTATACCAATACTCCCTGTACTACCCACAACTGCACAAGCATACATTGGGAATATACAATTGTTTTCTTCTTATAGCATTTCAATGAAGGTCAGTTATTGCAAAAATGATAACACATGAAAATGGGACTAAGAAACATTTCCAATTTTGTAAGGAAATATTTAGACAATTTTCCTGAGTCTCTTTATTAACTTTGTACCCAACCGCTGAAATGGCGTCAGGTTGCAACTTGTTTTCCATACAATGTAGTACAGATGCTAATGAGTAACTATTTTCATAATTTGAGGGACAATTTAACATTGCACAAGCTTGAAAATGATTTTCTTCTATCTTACTTTAAACTTTCATGTTATTATTAACTATGTCCTACGTTTGGCGGCAAGACCGCCAATTTAACATTGAGATTGCCATACCAAGACCAGTGCCTCCCTTATCTTGAAATGGCAGTCAGAATAGTATCCAAAACAGTCAATCTTTACTATAGACGTTCAACGTCAGATTTTTCAAAATCAGTCAAAATCTTTCCACTTCAAATCTACCACAATGTGTCTTATCAAATTGTTTATAAGAAACCCACTCTGTATGGGAATCCTGCCAAAATCTAAAACTGAACGCTCTGCATTGTGTGTAATGACTAAATATTCAGACGGTTCACAAGAGACAGAGAAAACAGTCAGTCGACTACATTGTTATAAATGTGGTAAACAGCCAATTTGCTATTTCAAAACCAACAAACCTGCTGCTCACTGCATAAACTGACCTGAAATTATACGAAGAAAAAAGTTTGAGGGCCTAATGTTCTGGATCCTGGCAGCATCTCTCTGGGAGGACCTTAGAGATTTAGGTATTTTTTTGGCTGAGAAAAGAAAGGATATAATTTACTTACTGCATTCTCAAACACGGCTGCAGTCTCCTTGAATGCTTTCGACGTTGGGTTTTTGAAGGCTTCTTTAAAGTCCATACGAGCAGTGATCACGACATTCTTCGATGGATACCCTGGGAGAAAAGAAAATCCAAAGTTGTGGAGTGTCATTGGGTATAATGCATAAACCTTTTTTTTACAATGGTAATGTATTGCTTGGTACAAACTAAAAGCTGAACTTTTCCATTGATATCTATGTGACCACAGTTTTTACTGCTCTCTAAATTCCAAAGAGTGAAATTAGGGACTAGACGTTTTAGAGTGAAAATCACTCTCATTTTCGGTTGACATGAACCACTTCAGTCGAAGCTCGAGTGAAACCTCGATCTTTACGATTAAAGAAATTTCACTCTAAAAACGTTTAGTCCCTAGTTTCCGACTGTGGGAGTGAATCTTAACTCGAATGGAGTGATTGTTCACACTTTAGAATTGAGAGAGTGGGTTGATTTTCAACATTGCATTTCTGGGATATGCGATGGTCAGATATTTTGAGAGTTACTTACGTTGGCACTGACCAGAATCACCCTCGACATATCCTTGAAAGCTATTGCAGTGGCAAGTGAATCCCGACGGATCATTGCTTGGTAAACAGTATCGGTTATTCCCACATCTGTTGCTGGACAGACAACGATTCTCATCTGCCAAGAAAAGAAATATTAGTGTGGGTATAAAACAGGTTTAGCTTGTCACTCCAGTTTTGTCTCTAAAAAGTGAAGCAATTTTTGGGCTTGGAACTGCAATACAGTGGTATAATAAGCGTATTGGTATTCAGTGCATTGCTTTATATATGCATATCAGAAAACTATTTACAAGAAGTTTTGTATTGGAACATTTACTATAATGATTATTCCATTTCTTTTTTAACAAAAACAATGCGAGTGGTCCAAAAGTCAGCCCTCACAGGACCATTTCCCGCTGTTAACAAGATTGCACAAAGATAAAGCCCTACAACACATCCAGAAGAAAACCATACAAATCTTCCAGTCTTTAATTCAGCTGAAATTAAAACTCGAATATACCTTTTTTTAACATTAATATAGCAAAAGCAAATATATTTATCAGAGGGAAAAAAACTGAGTAATGAAAACTGACTACGTTGTGGATTCGTACAGAATAGCAAATACTGATATTAAAGTGCCATCAAGCCTACAGTCTCCTATAGTTTGAAAATATCTCATGGACTAGAATGAATTGTTCCTTCTTAAATATACGGGGACCGGTACCTAACTCCCATTTAATTTAATCATTGGATCTCCTGTGCGCGCGCATCATGATTGTTTATTTTTGAATCGCTGTTCAGCTTTGTGCACGTACGGTGATTGAACACACGTTTTTAAACAAACTATCTCTTTTTGATATTTGCCTTTGACACTTTCGAATTCAGCAAAAACCGAAGCTCATCACCTCCAAAATTGTACACACGTGGCCTACTGCATTTTCCCAATAGGCTGGTTGCGCGCGCACATTACCTTTGTGATTCTGAATGCATATCATCGGAGGCGGGATTCAGACTTAGGCACGTCATGCATATAATTTGCATATATTAGGAGGTTAGTCTCCTAATGCCTTCTGTATTCACTGCTAGCCTCCTGTTCCCATATTTGAAATCTGAAGGATAATGGGGGCAGGGAACCAGGTAGGGACTGTAAAGACACCTTTAACTAAGTTGAAAACATACATGTATTTATCAATGGGTATTCCAAGATGGAGTTGCCGACCACTCAGTGGGATACGGCTTTTTGCATCAAACTACACTAGAAAAAAAGAGAGAAAACAACACAAAAAACATGTAGGCCTATGTTTAATTACCAGCACACGTCATTCCCGAGTGCGTGAGTGGGCAAACGCATTCGCAAAACTCCGCATCAAATGTCCCTCCATTCAAACAGCTCAATGCAGACAAACTACAACCTGATGTAACACCTGAAAACAAGACAAAGCAGGACTAGTAAAGCATGGTCTTTGAGCACACCAAATTCTTTTCAATTGATTCAAAATGGCTGAAACATTTGCAGAATAAGTTGCATGTTCTGGCTGCATACTGCATTCACATGCATGCAGGTGGGACTTTGGTGCATCCATCAACCACAGCTTTGATTGGTCAACACACCATGGAGCAGAGCTTATCTTTCCGGTTCTACGTTCATGTTCACTGTCAGAAACAGCTTGTCGAACCATGCATGTTAAATTTGGGGTTGCCCACAAAACACAACGGTTAAAAAAAATGATGGAAACTGAAAAATGGCCAGCAGAAAAGGGAATTTTAAAAAACTCACAATTGTTTACATGTAACTATGTATATGCACCATTTGTAGAATTGAACTTTGAATAATTCAGTGTCTTCAGATCAGGGTAGTCAATTTTACCTTTGGTAGTTGGTTCTGACTGGAGCGTCGACATTTTCTTGGCTGCTGTTGTCGATTCTGTCAAAGGAAAAAATTTAGTAAATAATAATTGTAATATTATCCGACATTCTTGTCCCATTATATTTTTTTCTGTGTAATAAAGGGTTTAAAAAAAAATGTGAGCAGATTACCTTCCGTTTCGGCCACGACAGGGGGCGCTGTACTTGCCTGATCAGCTGGCACACCTGAAGTCGTTGGAGAGGCTGCATGTGGAAGAACGTGAATAGTTCTGGTTTAACTCAATTGACTGCAACACTGCAAATTGAAACTCTTATCAAAGAAAAATAAGACAAGGCAAGCGTAGTAATGCTGGTCCAGAGCCCACAAGATTCTATTCAGTTGATTCGTAACGACTATTCACTGGAAGTCATTTGTAGGGTAATCCCTGCAAATACATTACCTCCATTGGGAGGTTAAGTTCTTGTGTTCGTGACTGATTCTGTGGTTGACTTTCTAGTCAGTGTTGGTGACTCTGCAGATAAAGTTTATGTACGAAAACTTAAAAGAAGAAAGAGCAATATGCGAATGACCTTATGGTTTCCTATCGATTGCAAATGTTCAGACAAAGAACTCATTGGAAGGAGTGAGCAGTCCATAGATTAATCACTCCTATACTAGTTCTTTAAAATGAGGAATGTAACTACATATTTTTGTTAAAGAAAAACCATTTCAGCGAGCATTTCAGTGAGAATACCTCTAGTCGTCAAGGTCTCTGGAGTGATTCCGGCTTTTGATGCGCTTTCGGTCACGGATGGTCCTGTTACGAAATCCATTACAGAAGCAAATTATCAAAAGTAAGTTGGAAAACAAATATGTAGAGGTACAAAAATTGTTTACTTGGACGAAAGCAGCTAAGCCATAATAGACAAAGAAGATAAGGCGAGGCCAGTGAAGCTTCTTTGAAGCTATCTGTCCACCAACTAATTTCTTTTCCCTTTTCTAAATATTTTTTTTTAAGATAAAACAAGACAATGCAATACAAGCCCAGATCGCATCAGATTCTATTCAATAGATAAAGAATGACTAAAACGTTGGTAGAGCACGCTATTGTGGTAACGTGGTGGAAAAAAAAACATTCACTTGTGTAGTTCACATGGAGACTGAGTGGCTACACCTGGATCGTGAAAATACACGAAACTAGCGGCACCATGCTAAATGACATGTGATGTAGATGATAAATGACACATGTACGCAGACTTGTAAATAGGCCCAGAATTGCCTAGGCAGGCCAAATCACGATAAGTACACTGCAAAAACTGCGTTTAGCAGGTAAACACTTTTCTAAACACTTTCTTGCTATCAGTTTGTAAACATTCTTAAATACTAAACATGTTTAGAGTGAGGATGGATAGTGTTTAGCCATTGAACATTGATGTTTAGGAATTGAACACATAATGTTTAGCTTCAAAACATGTTTACAAAGTGATATCAAGATTGTGTTTAATTGCTAAACATAGTTTTTAGTGTGTATGCCCTCAATCTGTGAACTATGAACTTGAAGGTTTGTTAAAAAGATGGGTGGAAGCCGTGCAGAGGAAAGCGAGCTATAAATAGGCACGCCTTGTATAAAAGCTGGTCCAGGACCAGAGTACGTCACAGGTGACAGTAAGTAAGTAAATCAGTTAGATAGTCAGTCAGCTACACAGAGGACAATAGATCTTTATCATGCTGCCACCATCTCAGTCATGTTCCCTGTATCCAATGACAGTACTGAATGATAATGGGTTTTTTGTGCAAAAAGGAACCAGACTATTTTTCCTTCCAGCCTCGCTTTGGCTACCTTGATTTGAATGGGGAAAAATGAAGAAGGCCGCAACATGATAATGGTCTATAGGCTTGCCCCCCCCCCCAGGTCTGCCAAAAAATATTATGTTTCACCTTTAGTGGTTGTTGACATCTCAGTTATGGAGCCTCCATTAGATTCTGTTGGTGGCTTTCCGGTCACTGTTGGTGACCCTGTTGGATGATCAAAAAAGAAGACGGTATAACATTATCTCATGTCATTTTACAAGAAACAACACTTCCCTGCTGGAAATCATGGGTTTTACTCAAGTAAAACATTTTTCAAACACTTTCACACCTTGAGTAGAGGGCTTCTCAGCAGTTGCCACCGTTGTTGCGATCCCGGGTGATTCTGTTTTACGACATAAACAAACATCGGATTCAGTTATACCGGAAACATATTTTGCATTTATTAAAATCAATTTCTCTAGTAACAAACAATAATTCGGTAATGAAAAAAAGTGTATCTCTAGACATTACGGTACAGTGTGTAAGATTTCAAAAAGGGTTGAACCATTCTGCTAATGTCATTACTCTGCAAGATATGAAACCCAATTATCATGCAAACGAAAGGTTTTCGAAAAAAAACAACATCAAATACCGCCATGAGAAATATTTACAAATGTCATTATAAAGAAAGAAATAACACAAGATGGCACAAATTTGGAAAACAATTGTGGAGTTAGGCCGGTTACTTTCTGAAGTGATGCTTGCAGATGTTGTTAACACAGTTTCAGAAGATACAGTAGTGTGCATAGGCTCATTTACCGATCCTTTAAAATGAGAAAGTACATATTCTCCAAGATGAGAAATGGTAAAAAGCTGCACCGAGGACATTACAGTGCAAATAGAAAAAGTCAGTATACTTCAATGTTTTTCATTAATTGTGTTCGTTTCCAATAATACATGTAACACCACTCGACGAAGAATGTTCAAAACCTAACCTGTTGAACTGTCTGCTCAGAGTGAATATTACAATCTCTACGAGTAACAAAACCATGCTCGGTCTCTTGATCACGAAACACGATTTCATTTACAGCACACTTTATTTCCAGAAATCACTTAACGGACTAATTGTTTGAAATCACTTTATCTCTTGATTTCTTCTTATTGTCTACATGACAGCAAGTCAGACAGGGTGTTTAGCTGCAGGAGGTCTGAGTCTTCAATCCTAGTAAGCATTTTTGATAATAATTTGGTATTCTTACCTTAAGCATCAATGCAATGATCCTATGTGATTTTAAAGAACGATGAAAAGGCCCTAGTATTAGAAAATGTTCTATTTGCATGATCCATTTGATTTCCCTCCATGATTTGGTATACGAGTCACACTTATCGATCAATACATTTGAACTCATTAATCACTGCACCGCCCCAAACTCCCTGCCTTTTTATTCATTAATGAAAAAACACAATGTAATACAATGTAGTACATGTGCTTAGGGGTTAGGTAATAAGTGAGGATTTAGCACATGACTGCCATAAACAAACAAGTGTTACCTTCGGTAGACGGCATGAGATTAGACACTGCTATTGTTTTCATGGACGTCACTGATTCTGCAATAAGAACAAGGAAATATATGGCATGGCCTAGCAATTCAATGATCTTGTTAAGGTATGAGTTAGTCATGAATAAAATCAGCATTATCAAACAAAGCCAAGATGTATACATGAACCCAGAAATAAGTACAAAGATGTAAATGAAAAATAAATTACAACTTACTGATGCAAGTTAAGTTACAACTCAAAGCTTATTTCACCTTAAATGAAAATGATATGAAAATCACCATGCGTGTAAAAGACAACCTGTAAATCTACAGCTTGTCTAAAAGCATTCATACCCAACTCCCAGCTGCTGTAACTGTAACTTATCTCCCTACACCCCCCTCGCGCACCCAGCCCAATGCCACACGATTTGTACTCCATTACCTAAAGTCAAATTTCCGTCAGATTTACGGGAAGTTCGTGATAAAATTACGGTCACCGTCAATTAAGAAACCCGTAAGTGACCGTAATTTTGTTTGTTTGGCAACCCGTTTGACAATGTTTTTACCGTAACATCACGAGTGATTTGTTTACAGAGCAGGCCAACAAAATTTCCCCTCTCGGGTTTATAAATGTACCCCCTCGAGATGTTAATAACACTGCCCCTCAAACGCACACGTAGAAAAACATATGATCGCGCTTCAAATTAAATTGTCTCGTCTCTTGTAAATTCAATGCAATACTGCCCCTTTAAAACACAAGTACCCCTCTCACATTAACAAGATTGAGCACCTTCTCGAAATTAAAAAACTACCCTCCGAAAGTACAGATACCCTCCTCGCTATATTAAAATCGTGCCCCCTCGAGATTGAAAATTGGCTGTCAAAAACAATAGTGTTCCTCTGGCGATAACTTCTCGAGATGGAAAACTGCCCCTCGCGGAAAGGCAACATTACATTTGCGCCCCTCCTATAGATGGAAAACTAGCCCCCAAATAATAGTTTTCTTCACGCGAATAAATGAAAGCAACAGTGCCTCTCTCACAAAAGTGTTCTTAACAAAACTAGGTAACAGAGTAAAAAGAGCAAGATGGACAACGTATTTATAATTTGTTCCTCAGTCGTCAGATATGTTTATAGAGAAATGAACGGGACAATATTCTTTTTCACCACTTTCACACAGACGGAAGATGCAAATTTTCCTGAGCAAGTGCCCCTTTTGGGTGTTGCCCCCACCCTGTTTGTATGTATAAATTCAATTCAATTTAATGTTTAATTGAATCAGTCCAGTATATTTGTGCTGTGTGATTCCGATACGAATTACATACACGCTTTAATACTTCAACACATAGTTATTGCAACATGAAATTTTCACTTACCAATCCCCTCTGTGGTGGTTGGTTCCGGAGTGGTGGTTGGTTCGGGAGTGGTTGTTGGTTCCGGAGTGGTGGTTGGTTCCGGAGTGGTGGTTGGGCATGAGGCATCCGCTATGATTAGGATTCCTGTACAATCATAAAATAATTTAAATTAATTCTCCATCACTGGATTATTATTAAACAGTTTATCTAAATTATCTGCCGCCATATTGAGATGTTTTCACATACTTTTAAATCTTACGTGCACTTACTTCAAGAACAGAAAATTGTTCTTTTCAACAAATATAAACAGCTATTGTTCAGACATATGGCGATTTGTTTTACCTCACTTGAGCAATGTGAAGACCAACAAAACAGGAAAATCGTGCAGAATCATCTTTTAAGTATTTTTTTTTTTTTTTGTTTAAACTATTTACAAAAATGTAGTTTTTCTTGGAAAGGATTGTTTTTTTTATTTTTGCGGCTGGCTCATGAAATAAAAAAATATTGACTGAAAACTTAAGTTTAACTGAGCTGTTTAGCACCGGTACATCGCTTATAGATACACATGGGGAAGAACAAAGGCCAGCACAAGCTGCCAAGGTGATTTACACGTATATTCGTGGGAAGCATGGAATCATTGTCGGGGACAAGTAGTGGAAGCAATTTTTGGATATGAATGAGGTGATGGATTTCTAGGACTTCAACATCCAGACTGATCATGTTATAGAACAAGGATGACCCAATGTTGTTGTCACCATGATGTGTCATATTTAGGGGATGGGGAGGATTCCCCCTTTGAGACATTTGAGCTATTATAGGCCGGCCAGGTGACTACCACGTAAGTTTAACCTTAATGCAACCGGTTTGTTCGTGAATGCTATCAAGAATACTTATCTAATATTTATCTAAGGCTTAACGATGTGTCTCTGATGTCGTATATTTTGAGACAAAAATAACACCTTTTATCTTGGTGTAGGAAATTGAAACTATAATGTGCTTTATTATAAAGAAGTAACCTTACCCCGAAATTACACACACAGATAGAGAATCACAAGAGAAACGACAGGTACGTTCAACTTCCATTGGGGCATTAATAATAAAGATGGAAGAACATCAAAAGGCCTGTTTCAACACACAAATGTCTGCACTTACCATTTATATAAACATCATAGAGATAGATCCCGACTTCCAGGAACACACAGGCCATTGATTCTGCCAGGTCAGCTTCGTTACAAACTGAATGTCTGATGTCAAAAGAAACTGTAATCGCGCTTCCATTACTGAACTCAACTGTGTTTGTGAGTACCTCGTCGGTGGGACAAATTTCCATCATGTTTTCACCACTGAACTACAAATGAGGAAACAAATTGGAAATTAGAGATAATATCGAATTATTGTTATAGTGTAGGACAAATCGCAAAAATGGTGCGAAATATATAAAAGCCTATGCTGTAAGAAACTAAATGTTCACAGTAAATTTGGTCAATACTTCTAAACACACCACTTTTTTAAGAATATGTTTTGTAACTTTACGGTACAGTAGATCTTGTTTTCTTCATGTGTGCATTTGTTTCGTTTGAAACAACATTAACAAAGGGGCTCACAATCTGAGGGAGGGTGCTCAACAACTAACCCGATGAAATGTTAGCTGTTTATTCTGAGAAGATAATATTCTTAGATCTCGATTTCAATTCAAAAGTTGCCTAGTCATTTTGAATTGCACCCGGAATCAGCATCCTTTTCAGCCGATTGCAGCTTCTCGATGTTGTCACGCACTGACCCGACGAAATAGAGTAAGTCGGCGGCAAGAATTCGGCGGAGTTGATATCATCACTTAAATGGGACTCTATGATGCAATTACATCTGCATCCTCAAATTCAATCATCGTAATAGAACTTAAACTTATTTTAGTTCTACATATATCGTTTCACATGTAAAACGCAGCGAATTTGCAGATTATCAGCTGTTTTGAGCACGCCACATGCATGTGAGATGCCATTAGATTGTCATGATTGTTGTGTTTACTGCTGTTTGTGTTCGTGAGTTTTACATCATAGTCCAAAAAAATTCCGAAACATATAGGGACGCATAGGACCCTCAGCTTGCCTCGGGTGCTATGCGCCTCTCGGATGTTCAAAATGTCATATCCCAAATCACACCAGTCAACAATTGCTGAGTGTCGATCGTGTACGCGCATTTGATAAATGTATAGTCATATAGCTAAAAAAAAAAGTTTTACATCATAGTCCAAAAAAATCCAAGACATATAGGGACGCATAGGACCCTCAGCTTGCCTCGGGTGCTATGCGCCTCTCGGATGTTCAAAACGTCATATCCCAAATCACACCAGTCAACAATTGCTACGTGTCGATCGTGTACGCGCATTTAATAAATGTATAGTCATATAGCTAAATGTACCAGTCCTCCAGCACGTCACCTAGCGCACAAAGCTTCAAATGTGCACTGAGTATTTGCGCGTTGCGCACAAACGTTGGCGTGCCACTTTCAATTGCGGTTACGATAATTATATTTTCTACAAACTTAAAAACCTCTGTTGTTCCGATGTCGTATAATTTTGCTTAAGTAAAACATTGAATTCCCGTCCAGAGTTTGCAGCTTAGTAACTAGTAATAACTTCAAAATGAGCTTTACATGGGTAACATTCCGGACAATTCGCTTTCATAATATAACATTAAAGTTCCAATTTTAGGAAAATGACGAATATTTGAAATTGATTAAACAAAGGTGAGTGTTTGGAATATATTTTCGTAGTGTTGTATTACCAAAAAAATGGCAGATCCTTCACCATCAGTTGTATGGGGAGATATAAAGGCTATTATAAATTGTTACGTTCAATTTGACCCATTTTCGTACCCGAAAACAAAACAAAAACAGTCTTGATACTCACCGCATTAATTACCCTTGAACTTAAATTCTTGTACTCATCTGTAGTTCTATCGAGGTAAGCAGCATCAAAAGTAACACTCATGCCATCAATGTGAGTAATGCAAAACCGCACTGTATCGGTTGTCTCGTCTAAAATGCAAAACAAAAACATTCGTATACAATGTGCAACTACGATCATGTGAGTTTTGGGGATAAATATTAGAGAACAATCATGCTTTTGAATAGAATAAGAAAAAATGCCAAGACATTTGCTAAAACTAAGAAGCACATCTACTCTTAAGAGAAGGTGGGGAAACTGCCACATCCCCCGATTGAAAAACAAACAAACAAACAAACAAACAAACAAACAAACAAACAAGAAAGGTAAGTAACTCTTAATCAATACATTCTCGATATGCGCCATAATGCAGACGAAAGCATCTGTTAGATTTCACATTTTCGATAGGAAAAATAGCCTTCCCAAAGCCGGGACATGCTTTTTTTCCATATTACACATCCAATCAAAACAAACCTAAATGTTTTCAAGGTGGTTCACGGGAAAAATATAAAACCTGGTATGAACTTCAACCCTGGTCCGAATATGTAAACAATATTTTGTGACGATATCATGATGTAATCAGCTATCAAATCACAAGTCATTAAGGTGGAAAACTAAATACTTTAAACTTAGGATTGAAAGTATGCCTATGGCGATTTAAAGATGTTTTAGCCTAGGAAGAAAGCGACAAATGCTGGACAATTTGAGGGAAATGACCCGAATGTTTGGACCCATGTATATGTTCAATGGACCGCTCTCGCTTCTGGCGGCCAGGCCCATGTATAATTATGAATTGATTAATAACAAGTTCACGTGCACAATAAGCTCTGGCGGTCTTGCATGAGAGTCTTGCATGAAATCTATCAAAATAGTCTCCTTTCCGCACACCAGTGCTAAGAAAAAACCGTGTGGTTTAAGGTACCATCCACACTGGCACAATATGATTTCATCCTGCAACGGACGGTGACGTTGACCGGAGAATGTGCACATAAGCCCGGGCCGCCGCCCCACACGAAAATTACGCTGCGCTATTTACCACGTGACTTATAACATTGCTGCATTTTTGTTAAGTTTTACAATTGTTTTGTTGTTGTTTGTTTGTTTGTTGGGGTGTTGGGGGTGTTTGTTTGTTGGGGTGTTGGGGTGTTTGTTTGTTTGTTTGTTTGTTTGTTTGTTTGTTTGGAAAATGTCAATGTACTAGTTTTTTACCGGAATCAATAGGGGGGCTTATTTTAGTCTATTTCCGGAGACAGACATAATTATGCAAAAATAAAGGCGCATGCGCATCGATCTGAACAAAACTGGTGCTTGCAAACTTTCCGCAAGTGTGCATTTACACGACCACGGCACGGCATCTGCACAATTAGTCAACTGTTATTGGTCGAATATTTGACCAGAAAGACCGACCGACCGACCAACAAGTGACATGTAGAAGCTCCTGCCAGAGCTTAAAAAGGGTCAATTGAGCTTGTGGCTGTATGATCTGCGTGATCACGTAACCGTAGAGCAGGGTTCTCTAGAGGTCCACGTGTCTAGTCCGACGGCATGTTCACGGTTTGCGTACGGACACTGCGTATATCTTGAGCACTAAATTTTGTGATGAATTACATTTAGAAAATCCCTTCCGTAAGAATGATCGCCAATCTGGAACACTAATAATTTAATTGAACATTCTGTGCACTGTTTGAACTATTGTCTAAATTTAACCACGAGAAAATAGCCGTCACGAGAAAATAGCCTACCATGGGCGCCGCCATATTGATTTAAACCAAACGTAAAACTATAATCTCTTTGATAAATCGTAACTTTTTTTAGAATTGTTAAAAATGGTTTATGTTTTATACATTCAAAAAAACTTCGGGTTACCTAGAATAGTCATATTTCATCCTGTACACAAGATATTATTAGAGTAAGTGATTTCACGATGCCTTTTTGTGCATTGCCTAATCCTTTCAAACAACATATATTATCATATGACAAGAGTTCAAAGAAATTTGATGGAAATACCAATTAATTTTCCACCTGAAAATGTATCTGATCGTTTTTGGCCCAAGTTTGGAACCTTTACAGTATCATAATTATGCCAAAATATTAAAGAAATTGCACAAATGAAAGATAATTGCAAAGGAGGCTTACAGCAAAAAATGTTTCACTGTTTGAAGTACTTGTGTACAGGATAAAAAAAGACTACTTTGACCAAAGTGCGATTTCATGATTTTTTTTTAGTGAGAAACAAATCTCTCAGCTTTGATCTCAATCCCAAAACATAAGAATCCAGTAATTAAAGGCAAATGTTTTAGGATTGCATTTTTTGGATCATCATGTATAGTTCTGATAATCCGACTTATCATCAATGCAAGCATTATGATGTCTGCACAGCTGCAACAAAGCTGTGTGTTGTTGAAATTGAGTTGAAATTAACTGATCAATGCTGGTCCAACCTGAAGAAAATTAGGGTTTTTTTTATTTGCAACAGTGCTTAACGTTTCGTGCTTTGGTAGTAATGCATCAAGGACAGTGCAGGGGAAAAAGGCAGCAATTTAAGATGTTGAGATTCTATTTGGGAAGCTAAAATTTCATTCCTTATAAGTGAGGAACCTGTTACTAAGCAACCATTTTCCAATATTACAAGTATACAACCGTTTTCCGCATGTTCGACTATCCCGAGTTTCATCTCTTGTAACTTTCATAATTCATCTCTCAATAATATATGAGTTGTATCTCTCACCAATATGTGAATTCGCAGGTATCTATCAGCAATGTGCAAATGTGTCATCTCACCACCTTATTTTTTTCATTTAGATATTTTTTATTCATATCTCACTAACATGTGGATATGTATCTGTCATCAATATCTTACTTTTAGCTATTACTGACCATATATTAATTTACTTTTTGTTTATTTGAAAAGTATGTGAATTTATATCTCACCACAACTGCAGATTCCTGGAGTATCGGTTGATCCTGAAGGAGTGGTTGTTCCTGTCAACAGGTAGATAATGAAAATGGTAAGTACACGGACGCACATGGCAGTATAAACGCAACGGGTCTAGTAAACACATTCTTTTCATACAAATACATACTCATGAACATCTACATTGTTCCCATAAATTGGCCAATACAAAAATGTTCCAAATGTGGAAACTATTGTTTTAGTGAAGTTCTCACTAAAATAAGAATCATTCAAATCACTCATATGCTTTTTAAGTTACGGAATTTTAAACATATGCACCGTTTTAAAGTTCTGTCCACGGATCACAAAAATGTGTCCGTTCTCTCAGCAAAACGAAACAATTCACCCATGCACATCCCTACGTGATTTGTTTTCGTTTTGCTGAAAGAACACCTACCGTCTTGTGATCCGTAGACAGAACTGTAAAACTGTGGTTTTGTTAAATTCTTTAACTTGAAAAGTACATAAGTGATTTGAACAATTCTTGCACTAAAAAAACAGCTTTTGAATTGGCCTTTCATATCATAGAACTTCTCTAAAATAATGGTCGCGGCATTTGTTTTTTGGGTTTTTTTTCTTTTCTTTTTCTTTTTACTCACCCTGTAGTTTGGCATAAATTATGTATAGGTATAGCCAGGTCTGTGAGAACGGTGTGTGTTTGCTGAAGGTCGACAAGACGTGAACACAACATTGGATTTCGTTGACAAGTCAGAAACGATTCGGGTTGGCGAAAAACCCGGACTTTTACTCTTGGATTTTGTCAATTATTGGATCCACAATTAACAAATAGCTCACTTGCCGTACTCCGAAATTAAAAGAGTGATTTTCTGGAAAGTTGCCAATTGTATGGAAAAGTAGAAGATCGATCAGATCGTAACAGATTGCCGAGAGATGGAATTTGTAACAGCTAGAATGGTTCTTTTTCTCTTTCAGTCTTATTTTCTCTTTCTTGTTTCCTCAAAACTATTTTTTTCACCAGACTGCGTGAGAGTCGTTGATTTGTCATAATATCACTTTATAATACCAATACTTTGTTATAACCAGTGGCGTATCTAGTGGGTGGGGTTTTTTTGTGCCAGTTTTTGTGTGTGTCAGCAATAATTTGTGTTTATTGAGTTCTTCTGACATCAATCCCACCAAAGTTGTTGTTCGTCCGAAAGTTTGGCAAAGTGATTTGCATAGTGTGACCTTTGTACTTCCCGCTCAAAGACAACTTTTAACAAGTTTTCTCATGTGGGCTACGAACAGAGAAGACCAACATATATGTTGTTCTAGAAAATTCTCTCGTTTTTGTAGGAAGCATAGCTCCTGCCACGCTCCTGAGGTATGTCACTGTGGGAGGGTGATCTTAAAGAAACTTCCCATTGAGTATTGCTGTGTCGTATGGTCGTTTTGTGAGATAAATTCGTCAACGTTTTTACGAAGAGCCACATATGTCAAAAATTACCATTTGTTCGATTTTGATTTTTTTCAATATTTTGCTTTAAAGCAGTGTACTTAACCATGTTGACATGTTTCTATAAGCAAAACATCATTAATTTCCAAGTTACATTAATGTTGCAAGGGGCCAAAATCTCGATAAATGAATTTTGCGTTTTCACGAAGAGCCACATACATTTTGGCCCTTTGAACGCGTACAAAACCCATTGCACGGAAATACGTAAAAGTAGGTCAAATGAGATTTGCGTTTTCACGAAGAGCCACATATCTTTGTTACATTTTCAGCTGCGCGCGCGTACTTACGCGCGCCTATGGAAATACACATTGAACAGAAAGGGCCAATATGTCAGACACCTGAATTTGCGTTTTCACGAAGAGCCACGTATCTTTACTGATTAATTTTCACTAATTAACTGCTGAATTAAGTCTTATTACTGGGTTCATGTAAACATTCAGCTCACACAGAATAGTGTGATGTTTTTCTTGCTTCACAAAGTTGTTGCAAAGTGGTATTTTTTGCAGTTTTAAAATGGGAGAAACTTCTTTTGCGATAATCCCGAAAAAGCTTTTTCTTCAAAATCGACATATGTGGCTCTTCGTGAAAACGGTGACGAATTGTGGTATTTTCGTGACAGTGAGACAAATATGATTCGTTGCATTGTAGTTTTGTACCCGTGTGTAGCGTATGTACACATTCAATGTCCAGCCATGTGTTGAACTTTGACGTTCACATTGTATTTACTTTGACATTATATTGTGCATATGAGCTTGAATGCTTGAAGTGTTGTAATGTAAGAATACATTTATTGTAGTTCAGGAAATTATAGTCGTCATTTCATCATAATTGTAAATTTTGTTTGAACACTCGTCCGCTTTAATTAGAGGACCGTTCCTCCTTCCTTCCCCCTTAATTGACGTGGGAGCTGGTTCACTTCAGAAACAAGAATGCAAAAGGGGTCGATTCAATTGTTTCAAATTAATATGCATTTATTGTGTTATGAAACGATTCTCGTGTCGAAGAGCCTGGACTTGTACTCTTAAATGTTGTCAATTATTCGATCTACCAATTCAGACTTAACATAACAATCGTATTTGCTATCTCAAAATCTATACCAGCAAAGATTATCTGGAAATTATCTTTCTTATTTTCTCCAAACCAGTTTCATTCCTTTCAATAAAAGTTGTTTTGCCCACACCCGACTGCGTGTCAGTCGGTCAGGCGCGATTCTACGGGGGGGGGGGGGGGGGGGGGGGGAGGGGGGGCTATGGGGCCCCCAGAAATTGTGTCTAGCCCCCCCCCTAAAAAAATTAAAAATCCATAAAAAAATGCACTAGCAAAATGTCAGAATTTTACGTACACTTTTAGTTAATAATACGTGTGCTCGATTGTAGGATTTTATCAGCGCTCCCCATTCGCTCGCCCCCCCCCCCCCCGCCCTACAAACAGGGCGCTTGGAAGGGCAGATGAGCTTCACAGGATCTTGTGAAGGAAGTGGAGATGGCATTCTGGGTAATTTATTACGACCTTTGTATAAAGCATCTGGCTGCAGCTGTAGACCGCGGTTAGCCAATGCGCACAAATACTATCCGAAAAGTTTGCCATAGAAATGCATACACACCATACCGGATGTGATTTCTTTTTCATTGTGGACACATTTTGAGCGTCGAATGATATGCATTTCGACCTTTCGTGAATTAGAAACAAATTTTACAGTTTTACAGATCATTTCCTACATTATTATGCTTTTCAAGCAAAAAAGGGAACCGCATTTATGAATGAGAATAAAAGAGTGACGAATGACTCAGTTTTAATGGCCGTTTCAAACCTTGCAGGGTCTTGGCCATGACGCCTTTCCGGTCACAGGTCACGCAAAATCTATCCAATCAGAACGTTGAATCGTCAGCCCTTCCCAGCGTCCTGTTTGGAGAGGGGGGGGGGGGTACGAGCGAACGCTCCCCCTAACAAATATGACACGAGCCTCCCCTCCACGTATTGATTTTCAGAGGCCTAAGTACGGAAGCGTTAAAGGGACATAATACAAACTAAAAAAAAAGAAGTTAGTCATAATTATGACTTATACCTCATAATTATGACTTATACCTCATAATTATGACTTATATCTCATAATTATGACTAATTATTAAGTCATAATAACGACTTATATCTCATAATTATGACTTAGTATTAGGTCCTAATTACGACTTATATCTCATTATTATGACTTATTATTAAGTCATAATTATGAGATATCGTAATTACGACTTAATACTAAGTCGTTATTATAAGATATGTCATAATTTTGACTTAATAATAAGTCATAATTATGACATATAAGTCGTAATTATTACTTAATAATAAGCCATAATTATAAGATATAAGTCACAATTATGACTTAATATTAACTCATAATTATGAGATATAAGTCGTAATTATTACTTAATAATAAGTCATAATTATAAGATATAAGTCATAATTATGAGATATAAGTCATGATTATGACTTATTATACAGTCATATTATGACTTAATAATAAGTCATTATTATGAGATATAACTCATAATTATGACTTAATAATAGGTCATAATTATGACTTTTTTTTTTTAGTATGTCCCTTTAACGCTTCCGTACCTAAGTGTCCAGAGAAAATAACCGGTCTACATTTCAGCACGCCTCCCTGAAAAACATTTCTGGATTCACCTTGCTCGCCCCCTAAATATTGGCTCTAAAACCGCGCCTGCAGTCGCTGATTTGTCTTCAATCCACGGGGCTCATATTGTGATGTTTTCAGTGGGTTAGTGAATACGCGTTCACTCTGCGTGCTTTCAATTTGTACGATTTTGGCGGAGCACAAAAGGGAAATATTATCCCTAACAGACTTTAGCTCGTCCCCGATAGTAGGACACAGGTGCATAACAAATACATTTAATGGATGTTTTACTTTGCAATGGAGAGAATACTACATTCCATATGCCACCTCAAGAACCTATTTGTATACCATTTCACTCAGACAACATGGTATAGTCCAACGTTTTGGAATTCTTATGTACTCATCACACCACTACCCTTGCTTCAAACCAGAACAATTCCTCCGGTGCGCAAGCGGCCATGGTCAGGCCCGAAGTAATTCATTATTATTATTATTACTATTATTTTTATTTTCTTGGGAAGGGGGGGGGGGTCGTTATGTTCATGGAGTATTTTTTTTTTGCGAGGGAATAAACACTGAATTAGGTCCTTCGTAATCAACAACAACTTGAACGATACCAGGTCTTAACACTAATTGTGTTAAACAAAATAAGATCAGAAAACGCAGTTGAGCTGCGATGAGGACTAGTTGGAATATATGAACTTGGGAAGCAATGGTCGCTGCCTCTTTATATAAACACAAAAATAACTGCAAACGCACACCACGTCGTTCTTGGATATTAAGGGGAATTACAGTATCCTCCTGTTATGCAACTTATTTAAAATAAACCATATGAAGTAAAAGCCAATCAATGACCGACTACCGGGAGTATTTTTGTTGCCTGTGTGTGAGAACTCCACAAGTACCATCTGTAATAGAACCAAAAAATCATCATGCAGTTCTAAAACAACGTTGAAAGGTGTTCTAAATTAATCTTACCAATGCATCGCTTCCCATCCTCATGCAAGTATCCAGCATTGCAGCTACACGTGAAGTTCATGAGGATGTTGTGACAGTTCTGGTCGCAGCCCAGTCCACCACCGCTAGCTGGCTGGTCTTTGTACAGCTCGCACTCATCAATGTCTGCAGACAGGTGCCAACAAAAAAGGAATTAAATAACGACGTTCCACTTGCATTTGAAACTATTAATGCGGTATAATTTGCCACTCAATGGACTCGGCGTACAAATACCCCCTCATTATGAGTCGAGGGAGAAGACCACAGAAAGGGACATTCGAACTCATTGCTGACAGAGCCTGACACGCATGCAAGCACACACGTTTGTTTATGGTGTAAATTGAGGATTTTCTTTTGTTCCTCTTCCCTTTTCCTTTGCTTGTACTAACTTTATCGCAACAGCTCTCATAGGTTTTGTACACGTTTTCTAATCGAGGTCGTCCTCGATTTGGTTTCTGTCCTCGGTTCACCGATGATGTTGCACGTGTGTGTCCTCGATTTACACCAAAAACAAACGCACACACAGTCGTATTTTAACCTTGCGCGAATTCGAAATCCCATTCACGTTTTGAATGATCACAAGAACGGAGTTTGCCGAGGGGTTGTCATTTTGTGTGTGTTTTTGTGGAGGTTGGGGCGTGATAGTGCTGAAAACAATCTGACTATTTGGAGGTGTTGTTCGAAACAGACAATCTTTAACACTTTCGGGAAATAGATGGCGCTCTTCATTGCGGCCGCACATTGCCGACTTGCACGAGATTTTGCTGATCATACAACGATTTTGACAAAAAAAAAATCAATGGTGTCACTCCTCAACCCCCGCCTCCCTCCCGGCCACGCCCGTGACTTTGGTAAAACTGTATGCATTCCTGACTGACCTTGACACGATTTCCCGTCCCCCTCAAGTCCCGCTGGACAAGGTCCGCAGGTGCTGTTCAACGAGGGTGGATCCTCATCCACGCAATCAACATTCAGGAAACACGGGTTGTCTGCGCACGCGTCGTAGTTCTCTTCACAGAACTCTCCCGACCAGCCAGGTTCACATTGGCATAGCACCACCTACAAATAAAAAAAACCAACACAGTTCAACTCAATGGGCTCACTGACAACTGAACCGTTTTACGTCATGTATATACCAAAAGACAGCATCGCCCTTTATTCACAAGACGCAGATTTATGCTTTTTAGGCATTTCACGAAGATGTGACACTACACAGATCCAATAAGCCCTACCTAATGATGCTTTGACCCCCCCCCCCAAAAAAAAAACACTTTTAGCGTCATAAGTTATACCTTGGCAGACATTGGCAGTTTTAGGGAGACATTACTTTCAATGTGCTCTAATGATTCAGCCTCTATTAATGATGCAAATATTAGTGTCACAAATAGGCTAGATGGAGGTAGGATAAGGTAAAATTGGGGCAAGGGCTCATTAAAGTTGGAAACAAACTTGTCACAAGTCTATGGGAATGTCGACCTGGTTACCCATAAACGCATTTCTATAAACGTTGTGATGAATGTTCGACATGCGTGCAAGTGTGCGCGCATGCAGTTTAGCGCATGTGCTGTTGCCCACGTGCGTAGTGGGCGGGGCTAAATGGCTCAGTCTATTTTGGACAGTGGTGTTAACTGTTACCAAAATATCCCCAATGTACCTTTATATAAACAAAACTTACCCCAAATCGGTCCTGAACGATGTTCACTCCACTAGCGTACTGATCAAACAGGCACGTGCCGTCATTCTGACAGTCACAGAGCTTCACGATTGGTTCCAGGGTGGCATTTGCTTTTCCATCTGTTGCCAGGAAACCTATCTTCACCTTGGTCTTGTCCTCTGGTGTCCAGGAAAATCGACCTTTGAAATAAATTGTGAAAAAGGTACAATGAGTAATGGCGGGTAGAGAAATACAGGGCAAATTCTAAAACTGAAGAATATATATTGTGTATTTGTTTGATTTTTGGTCTCTGTCCTTCGAATGTTCCTTGACCTCTTTAAATTTTGTTTTGCTTTTAAGCCCTTCATGAGGAACATTGTCTTAATTACAGTTGTATAGTTTTATACACTCTTCAAGCAACTGCAACATGCTAGAAATGTGAATGATAACCATGTTGCTTAGCAAAACTCATTGCAATAGTTTTACATGAAAGCAAAGTAAGCAAAACAAAGTAAAGATTTAAACGTTTAAGATGTCATGTTGTCATTCAAAATATGTAAAGATTTATGGATGCAGCATGACATCGTACACGATCATGCATTCTAATCATGAAAAGTTGTGTCATTTGTTTCAATCACACGGTTCTGTTAAAGTAAAAATGCTGCAAATTTTGAAATACGGATCATGATTTTGTTTTTTGTCTTCACTTGACTTTGACTATGGCTTTGTTTTGTACCGATAAATGCTGACAAGCAAAAAACAGAATTAGTAGGTTCGACTTAATTCAGTTGATTGGGTTTTGCTCTTCATTGATGTTAAAAAATTACACGACCGGCTTACTAGTGCAGTCTTACCCTCAACCACTGAGCTTAGGCCAAAAAAAAATATTCGGTCTCTGGTCAGACCAAAGTTCCGGAATTGACGCGGCCACGCGGCTTTTTTTTTTCTTTTTTTTTCTTTTCTTTTTTTTTTTCTTCAAGCTTGGATTGTACAGACAAGGTGGGTAATATTCTGCTTTTTTGGTGTCCTCATGTACATTGGTGTCCTCAATAATTTGCCTTGGTGCTTTCGATCATTCGCCTTGGTGCAATTTCCCATTCCTTGTTGCCTTTTGGTAAAAAAAAAATGAGGAGGTGCGGAAATAGAGGGCGCTGTTGGAGCTACCGCAGAACATTTTTGAAAAAAAAAAGATCGACGCACATGATTAAAATCGACGTGCGCGCTGACCAGAGACCGACTTATTTTTTTTTGGCCTTACCGGGGTCTGTTGCTTGGTTCGAATCTGATATGGCAGTGGGCACCACATCTAATCACCAATGATATGTTGGGGTATGTTGGACTAGAGGGAATTTATACGGAATTGCTAAAACTAAATACGGGCTTCAAAATGACATCAATACGTTGCCTGTTTACAAACCTGAGGCTGTTATGGCTGCCCCTGCTACAATCTCAAGTAAGTCGAAAGTGACGTCATCGCCGTCAGGATCCACTGCTTCCAGTTGCAGGATGAAGTTCTTGCCCACAATAACTTCGATGGAGTCCACAAGCGTTATGTTTGGGGGTAAATTGGCTGGAAAAGAAAAGCATTTTGCATATAAATGCTACAACAGGGATCTCAGCACTTTATTTCGATTTCCTGAGTTCTCCCCGATGTTTCCCTCAAATTTTCCAAAATTACATGAGAGATATTTTTATTTTATTAACGTTCCTGGGAAGTCAGGTGATGTAGCACAGCCAATTGTTATCTTCTGGAGAGGTGTGCAATATTCACACTGCACAAACACTAAAAAACCACCATAGCCAGCCAGTCAATAGACGACACAATTCGCACATAATACGAATTGGCAAAGAACCTATCCCTTCTGGGTCTCTGCCAAATTCCCTTAGTTTTCCCTGATTTGTTGATATTTTTCTCCAAATTCCCTGAGTTTTTACCTGATTGGGGAAATGGAAACTAATTTTGAAGGTTTCCCTGATGTCCACAGTGGGAGGGAACCCTGTCCAAATTAGGAGCAAGTACAATGCAGTAAGCCATTCCCAGCAGAGAACTAGGTTTTTTTGTATGCAAAAAATGATTGTATTTCTTTTGCTTGATGATGACTGATTAAAGATGACTTCATTTAAAAGACTTCAAAATGCATTTGTATTTGCATGGTTCCAAGCATGACACTGAAGAACGGTTGAATAGTATGGATAATATATGCAGGATGTCAATGGTGAAGTTGAGAAGTGGGAGTGAAGTTGAACAGTTGTATTTTGCAGACAAACACTTGGTGACCAACTGTATTTTAAATGATTATATAATTATATGTTTAATACACGGTTTATTCTACTTGTTATCGAATCGTCTGTTATTTATGCGTATTATTTGTAATGTTAAACTTATTGTTCGCCGGTCTCATCAGCCACATTTAGTGGATGTCGACTTGGTGGTTGTTTTAATCAAATAAACCAGAATAATCAATAAAAAATCAAATTACTATTGTGACATATTTTTCAGCAATTTAAACTGCAGATTCTTATGCACTGCCAAAAAAAACCCACATTTTTCTCGATAAATATTCCACAGAAAGCCTTTTCTTCACAGTGTCAAATTTGACATTTCAGGCAACCCCATCGTATCAGTTTTTTCCGCTTTAATACAGAGAACGTTTGCGTAAACACCATAGCAAAGAAAAAAACACGTATAGTCATCTCAGTCAAATGCTTGCGCAATTGACACTCAAACAGGTATAATTCACAAGTGACATGAGTCAGTCAGTGCGTCAGTGAGACAGGTGTAACGAGGACTGTTGGCTGGCCCTCTGGGACCTGCAAACAGGTGGAACTCAATTAAACTGGTTAATACTTCAATCAAGTGCGGTGTATTTACTTACTCGCGATTGCCATGTTTTCCATGTTCATCTCATTGAACGCTAATGTAGCCATACCGATGCTGGTATCATTCAGAGCCAAGGAGTCGTACAGGCACACTTTGCTTGATCCGCAGACCGCTTTGGCCTCGTTGTATTTGCCTGGCGGTGCCTTGTCGATCAAATCTTGCAGGAAGTCTGGAGTGAAGTTGGGGTCGTTCAAGGAGTCGTAGCTTTCAGCAGGAGACTGGTAGAAGAAGAGAGAGTCTTCCTCCACAACTCGCCCTGAAATTTCACACCACAATTGCAATGATTTCTCTATGAAGGAGGAAAGGAGGAACTGCAGGGTTAAGAAAAACCCAATACAGTGACAAGCCGTCCACATTTACAATTACGCAACATAATTCAAGAGGGGTTTGGATGTTTTCTTACATGTTTCGCCAAATTCGAAGTAGTCCCTCTCCACCAGCGTCCCATTTTGTCCGGAGCCCATTTGCAGAGTGCCATTACGCGTCAAAACATCATTGCTTGGGTCGTCATCCCAAACACCTGAGCAGATTTAACAAATCGGTGAAATTTAGCAATTGGTTTGCACCTTAAACATAACTCCCTAGGGTACGCGAAAAACCATATTAAAATTCGGGAAGATTTTGGGACTGTCACTTAATAACTACATAATGTCTTCTCAATTGACTAACCTACAAGTTATTCAGTGATAATTACGATCAAGTGGCATTATAACAAAAATGGGATGAACAAAAATCTGTCGTGGTAGCATACAGAACCATACCTAGAATTCCTTTCGTTTTGCCTTTGAAGTCCTCGTTGAAAAGGACTGTGATGTCGGCCATGCTGTTGTTCACCCCGACGGAAAAGGTGATGTAATCAGAATACATGACGCTCACTTTGATTGGGTTCTCCGCCCTCGTTACCTGAAGATTAGCAAACTGCAATCCTACCAGAAAAAATAATAACATAGAACTTAATTTAAAAAAATGGTAGGTACATATTCGCATCCATTTAAGGAAGACGGGAATGAAAGAAGCACCAGAGCCCTCAGCTCAGTTCAAATGGTTCCTACGCACAGGTGGAAAAAGTTACCAACAGATCACCATCTGGGCGTCCAGAAAAATTGGTATACGAAATACTCACTTTCAGAATCTACCACTTTAGACTTGACGTCCTCCAATGTCGATACAGCGCTGGAGACAGGGCTTGAAGCCGGTCTAAAGTCGACCCACGATTTGCTTGTGCCACGACGGAACCGTCGGCATCAAGCAGAAATATGATGCTCAGCTCACAAAACTGAGAAATCGTGTGAATGTCACGGAACGCGTCGCTGAAGTTGAAATGTTTCTACGCTTGCGACTGTTATTTTTTTTAGCGCTAACTGATGCCGACCGTTTTAATATCGTCGCAGTTACACTCAGGTCGCACAAAATCGGCGACTGAGTTGTTCCCGACGGTCGTAGCTCAGGCACAGCTTGATCCTGAAAAGTCAGTCGCCGGCTGATCTGTGTTGTCGCAATGTCGACCTGAGGCCGGTTTAAGCCACGCGCTGCGACCGGAAGCTTCTGAAGGAATACAGGACCACCCCTGATGTCATTGCTCACCTCCTCAATCGTTCTCGATCATTTGCAAGGACATCAGGAGTGATCCTGCATTCATCCAGAAGCTTCAAACTTCAGAACGTGGCTTCAGTGGCAAATTCTGAAAGTGATTTTTTTTTTTCGTATGACGTTTAAATCTCACCCTCTAGTACGAATCTGATGAAACTCGATCCATAACATTTGCAGTACCTAGCGTACATGATCTTTACTTTAATTCCAACAACAGAGTTATTAAGGATCAAAAGTAGGACTTTTTTTGAAACGTGGGGTATGTATTGTCAAACTTGGAATGATGGTACATTAATGGCCTTTGATTCAAAACCACTGAGCCGATTCCAACACAAACTTCACACAATAACAAAAAGTGTATGGGCCCATCAATTCTATAATTGAATTTGAAATGCTCTTTATATATTACGAGAATTCTGTACATCCGCTAGAGGGATTTTTTTTAAGGCAATGTGAAATCAGTGCCGGATCTTACCTTCGGCAGTGGGTGTGACAACGGTCCCATTGACAGTCGTTACCAAATCCATGGCATTATCACTCAACTTGATCTCAATCTGTATTGAATGACAAACAAAACCAGCAAACTGTTAAAGCGTTTGAAATTCCTACATCTGATCAGAACTTTGAAAATTTACAATTTATAACTGGGCAGCTGATCACATGAAGAGTACTGTATATTTTTTTATCAGATTCTATCAGCACACGTATTTATTCATTTATTTTATTTGCTGTTTTAACTTGATGGCCCATTCAGTGGACTCCACTTGTACTGAATGGATTCCAGTAAAATTGAAAACGACAATTAAAAAAATCAGTATTAAACTATACATATTCAAGATAAAAAGTCAAGATTAAAACGCAAGTGGGGCCTACTAAAACAAAATTAAAAGAAACATATTAATTGAATATTAGGAATATCAACTTCTTTATACATTTAAATATGAGGTTAAAACTGACGGAATATGAAATAGAAAGACCAATCTTATTAAGGAAACATCGATTAACAAATAAATGTGAAAAGCGAATATATATAACTATTAGTTTAAAAGATACAAACATTATTGCATGTATGTCATGGAAATTTTAGGGACTTGGTATGACAAACCAGACTTTAAGACATCAAATCTAGAAGCAAAAACTATAAAAACAACTACTACGAAAATAAAGAAGTTGTTATGCCGACGTGCAAAATATTTGTTCGGGATCGCAGCAATGTAAATCGATCAAAATGGAATGCAAATCATGGAAATCAAGTCAAAAGCATCTTTGGAAAGCCACTTTGTTTAAATACTTCATCTGTGTCTACATACAGACCTTTGCTTCGTCTGTGTACACCGCAGCGAATCCAGAGTAGACTGTAGCCTGGCTAAGTTCCCCTGTCTCAGTATCCACGGCCTGTCGTGTGCGACCCTGCAGTTCAAAGACTCGTTGTCCATCGTCATCTTTGATGAGTGCTAGTGTGTATTCCCCCAGACCATTGAAAGTGTACTCCAGTCCATCAAGCGTTACGATATGGGGGTCTCCCCAGCCCCACACTATTGAGAAAAAAACAGAACTGCATCAGTCAAATTTAATTCTCGGTTTGGTCTTCAACAAAGTAGTCTTATAGGCACTGTAAATCATAACTTATGATTAGGACTTGAACCCTCGACCACCTGCTTTCTGGTGCTCGCTCAACCAACGCGCTTGCAAGGGTCCGCTGGTCAGCTAAAATCTTCTTTCAACAGCCAGTGCTATCCTACAATCAATAGCTTGTATGCAGGACACTGCATCAGAGAAAGGTTTTGCACCTCACTGATTATGTTTTATAAATAGAGAAAACAAACAATGTCGGAGATTTCTGTTTCAGTTTTCTTGAAAGAAATCACTTCATTGCACGAAGGTCACTCTTCTTAGCTATATTTTTTGTGAGCGTCTAATACCATGTCATAGTTTAATGTGGTTCATATCACGCCACAGATTCCATTCTGTCAGTGAAGTGGGAAAAACTATTTCCAAAAGAAAAGGTTGGATAATGTAACACAACAGTTGTATACACTTGACTTCGTCGTTGCTATCAGGCTAAGCCACCAAACTTTAACTGTAAGCTCATCAAATTCAAGGGACATTCAAGTAATGTCCCTTTAATTCATTGAAGTGCGGTTAGCAGAATCATATCCATGTGAATATTGCTGTCATATATAAAGCTTTAGTGTTCGTGACTCACCCCAAACTGGGGGCCTGTACCAACTGCAAGTCATTAGAGGTCGCCATGTTCTGTACAGGTCGCAAAGAGTAGACTTCTCACAACAATAATAGCGTGGAAGTGCCTCTTCATCTGTTCAATTTGAAAAAAAGTATAATAATAATAAAAACATTCTTCAAGATCTCCATGTTCATTAGTGGTTGGGTGTAAAAAAGTAGAGGCATTAATTTTGGGGTTTTATTTTACTTGAAAAACTGTGGTATTTCATGCTGAGATTTTTTAAAAACTTACTTTTCCACTGGTTGACAGAGTTGGCCCTGTAAAATATAGGCCCGAGCGGATACCTCTCAAAGACAGACGCGACCCTGGCACTTTGCACGTCGTACACAAGATTCCGGCTGAACAGATTATAGCAGCACCGTGGACCGGGGATCCAAGAAACCTGGAAGAGCCTGACGTAGCAAACGGCGGCTGCACACAGGAGTGATTTTCCAAAGAAATTATTATATTACAGGAGCATCTTGAAATATTGAACCCTTTGCGGTTTGAAATTACAATTAACACAAAATGAGGGAGGCAGTAGATGATTTCTCAAAAGAGCGTTAAAAGCCACCTACAGAATCTGGTTGGCTAGAAGCAACAAGATGTTTGGCAGTTGGGAGTTAGTGGACAACGACTTGAAGGCAGCTGGAGAGTGAGAATCCCCGGGGCTTGATCGCTTAACCCATCGTTGCCCGTCCCAAGTCGGGGGCAATTACATAAACTGGTATTGTAGATTATACACGGAGGATTCAAGAACATGAACTTGATATAATGATCCATTTCTTCTGTGTCTGTGCACATCCAATAAAGATGTTGAGGCATAAGAAACCATGAAGCGGCTCTGAATTTTTTTAACTAAATGTTCACACAAATTTTCCATGAAAACGTACGGTTTGTGCGTAATTACTGGGCACATGAATCTGGGGATATAAAACAATTTGGTCCTCAAAATATGCGGTTGGAGCAATAGTTGTTAATGCGAATGTCATGTGATGCTCGCTTGCTTCGCTTACAAGACTTGAAAAGTAAGATTCAATTTGACAAATAGGCAACTTACGATATCCTGAATTCCCATCAGCGGGCAAGACGACCGATCGCGAGACCTCAGTGTATCTCCAATCAAATCTGGCGTTCCACAGACTGCATGGGCACGTGTCTGCGAACGGAGGATAGTGGATGGCAAATAGTGGGTACGGTTCCTGGCGGTGGTACCAATCGTGGCAGGACAAACGTGGATTGACAAAGCCGTCCGGGAGGCTGTCGAGTCGGTAGACCCAGCGTCCTGTCTTCCCTGTATTGCCCACTATGCCACCTGGACGAAACCGTGATCCATCGGGTATGTCTACATACACTGTTGGGCCAAAGAGTCCGGAGGTGAAGCCCTGGATGACGTTATTGTTGAGTAACAAACTGGCGTCCCAGTTCATGCCGCAGGGATCGTAATTGAAGACGACGAAAGCGCGGACTCCGTCAGTCACAAGCAAAGCTTGGAAGGTATTTGTCTCCTATTGAACATAACGTATATATCGCACTTAAAAATCAACCTTTTTTAACCTTGGGTTTAGAAGCAAAACTCAGTTTCATGACAGATCTTCAATGTAACCAAAACCCATCGTAAAATGTCAATTGACTAGAACGGAGAAGCCGCCATGCCTCGCTGTCCAAGGCAGGAAGGGAGGCTGAAGGTAGGGTTGGGGATGGGCATGATGGAAGGGGATCAGGATTCTTGTTGATGTGCCTAGGTGTAGGGGTCAGTTTTTAAATGTCAACATAAAAAGTCAACAGATTACCTAATAAATACATGTGTATATAGGTTAGCCGTCACTGTATTATGGGGAGTTTTCCATTGTTAGGGTAATTAGGACCCAGTTGTGGATTTTTGCAGCCCCAACAGTGTCTTCTGCTCCCCATACTTGTATTACCATGGGAAAACTCTTGAGTAGTCGCCACAAATGCATGACAAGAATGGGTATACATGTACATGTAGACACAGCACCATCACCACCTCCCCCAAACCTTACCCCATCCAAAAACCTTACCCCATCCCCAACCCGCCCCCTCCCCCTCCCCCACCCAACCCCCTACCCACACTCATTCCATCCTCCCCTAACCATCCCCACCCTATCACCTACACATCCCAACTCCACCCAAACTCCAATCCCTACCTCCTTCCCCCTCCCCTGACCTGTACCCTCCCCTACCCCAACCCCCTACACCCACCTACCCGATCTTCCCCTATCTGTCCTTACCCACCCTACACATCCCCACCCTAACCCTTACTCGAATTCCAATATCCCGCCCACCCCATTCCCCCACTCATACATCCCCACCTGACCCCATGCAACCCCTACTCTGATCCCTATATACTGCCCCCTTCCCTTATCCAACCCCTACAACAACCCATCCCTACACATCCCCAACCCAATTCCTACTCCGATCCTATATTCCGCCCCCTGCCCAACCCCCTCCTAACCCAACCCCTACATCCATGCCCATCCTCTCCCTACCTGTCTCCCCTACCTGTCTCTCCCTACCTGTTCCCACCCCATCCCTACAAATCCCCACCCCACCCAAACCCAGTATTCCAACCCCTCTCCCCACCCCACCCCGCCCCAACCCACCCCGCCCCACCCATCCTAGCTCCCCTACTCATCCTACATTTGTAATCACACAAACCCTAACTCCAACCCCTATCCCCCAACCCACCCCACCCCACCCTCCCCTACCCCATCCCTACTCCCACCCCATAAACTAAAAGATCAAACCAGAAGCTCATGCACATCCCCAAAATGCATAATGTACATGTTATACCGGTGTACACACATGTACATGTTATACCAGTATACATGTACATGTAACAATTAAAAACGTTAACATTTCCTTGAATTAAAGTTCCTCAATAAAATCATAAAATTTACTGCAATGATATGAACCTAACTGAAGTTATAGGCCTAGAGATGATACATGACAACTGCATTTAATTTTTTTCCCCCAAGTTAACTAGAACCAAAAACTTCAACATTTTTATCTGAACGCGGACGGCCGCACTGACGGACGGACGGACGGACGTTCCAGCCAGACGGAATTGTGGGGTGATAGCATTGTGTTCCCATTATCCCTTTTTCTAAAGATTCCCTTCTGGGGTGATGTTTTTCTTTTGTGAAAAAAGTGGGGTGATGTGTCCTGAAAGGAACATCACCCCACAAGGGTGGTATGGTCAGAACGGACAGAGGGGCGCCCGGACAGACGGACGGAAATTGGTATTACATAGGCTCGCATCTGCTTCGCAGCTCGCCAAAAATGTAACAAGTCTTCAACCATAAAAGAGATGCTATCATTTCCTTTGCTTGGATAAACCCTTTCCTGCATATGATTATTGAAAATTACAAAAGTAAAAACTCCACCATGGTTGGTGCTCAAACACTTCATGGTACTCATGCACAAGAATAACAGGTCCTTAATTTTCTAAGGCAAAACGTCTTCAAGGCGTCAATCCTCTTCCATTATGCATCATTAAACGTGATTCAAATAATAAATTTCTTATACGTTGGAAGACTTACTTCTGAAGGTGATATGGCTTTCACATTTCTCCAGGTGATAGATAGAGCCCAGTTTGCTGAGAAACCACTGTAGTTGGCTGAAACTATGAGACTAGCAACATCCAGCATGTTCTGGTTGACATTTGGATCATACTGATCGTGCACCTGACCAACACAAAAACATTCACATATAAACATGGGTGCAGTATGAACATGATAACTTATTTATTTCCCTTAAAGCCATTTCTCCCTGTGGACACTTATTACTTAAGTATGAACATGGTATTGGGGTATTTACGTGTCGGCAAGGCAAACATGTCTCCTGGATCAGATGGGTGCAAACTGGCTTTTCAACATTTTCTCTGTAAATGTAAGATGTTACGTGGATTTATTTTTTACCCAGACCTTTCTCTGGAAGTGCATATTAAAAAAAAACATGTTCAATACAGCTCCAATAAATTCACTTTTAATTATTAAACTAAACCATTCAACAAACCAGTGTGGCAATTGGAATTCAGCGCAATATACACAAGGGCAGATCCAGAGCGCAATTTTGGGGAGGGGACAAAAATATATGTGTTCCACGAAAAAAACCTTGATTCAAAAATTTACAGCGCAGGGGTTAAGGGCCCGAAAAGTACCCAAGAATATTGCTTGATTATAGATGCACTGTTGTGCGGTCCAAGGCAATTCTAAAAAAAAAAATGTTTTAGGAAAACACAGTGGTGAACACAGTGGCTTCTTTTTTGCGACGTCACTTTATAAAAATGGGTTCGTATTTTTTTTATTTTTTGGGGGAGGGGTTGGGCATGCCGTTGGCCCCCGTTGCCCCCCCCCCCCCCCCCGAATCCGCCGTTGAATATACAAAACTATAGTGGGAGACGTACCTGCCAAAACACATTATCTGTGGCAGTGAAGGCGTTGGCTTTGACATCCGCCCAAAACGGCGCTATCATCATCCTGTTACTGGGGAAAGTTACACCCTGCGGACTGGGGAACGCTCGTTTATCAAGGTTTTGGTCGTTGGACAGAACAATCACACCATTGTCTGTAAACTACAAAAATAAAGGATAAAATGATTCATAGACATTAAGAAAGAAAGAAAACAACTAGAAGTTATGTTAAGGAAGTAGCCATGTTTGAGGTGTGTTTTTTATTTTTTAATTGGTAACAATGAATACGCAAAAGATAAACATGTGCCCTCAACGTGAAACAGAACTACTGCAGATTCAAGATGGCTGCCGTGCCATAGGCTTATATGTCATGAATTGAAGTTAAAAATGTTGAATTATTTACAGCAAACGTCTGCATTATCCACTCCACCGTAATGAGGTTTTCAAATTCTCTTGAACTCCTTCAAATTACCTGGTCAGTAGCAAAATGTAAGGGTCATTCAACAACCGTGAAATTCTTTGAATTTTTGCGGAGATTGACGTGAAATGTTGTTATTGGTGAAATGGTGCAGATGAGATAATAACAAAGATACTGACTGGAGTAAGGGTTTGTGGCTTCTGGCTAGCGCCCTTGAACAAAGAGATTCACTAAAGGGGGAACCGCCAACATAGGGCTGCATACTCGTTTGATATAGCACCAGTACGGTACTCCAAGATTCGAATTGTTGAACTTTCTAGACGGAAACCGAGAGTGTTGTCCTGAGGGCATAGGTTTGAAACCCTCATCAGAGGATTAAATGAGATTACATCAAACAATGAGGTAAACAGTTCGTGTGACAAAAAGATTGCCTAGGGGTTGCAAAAATGGCCTACTCACGTAGATCTTTTCATAAAGCTTGCTGCCGAAGGGAAAGAAGTTTGGTGGATAGAAGGTACGTGATATCAGATCCTTTACAGAGTGTGGCTGCAGGAGAAAAACACAAAGAGCTGATGCCAAATCAAAATAAAGCCACGTTGATGTGCACGAAGGCGGGTAGGTTCCAATATGCACAAGATTGATTCAATCTATTTGGTTGGCAGAGCTGTTGTCATCATAAGTCAATTACAAGTCATCATACGTCAATCACAAGTCATCAAGTCCGTGGACTGGGACGAGGGAATTCTCCTGCCTATTAATTGTGACCTGAATTGTGATTTGATTTCTGTTGACCTGTGCTTGACTTGATTACAGCTCAGAGGGTTGGATAACATCCTTATGTACTGGCAAGTTACAGGTTACATGTCATAGCAAGTTACTTTCCGCAGGAATCACACAATACTGGTATATGCAGTCAACAGCAATCACACTTTTTAAAACAAAGACAACAAAGTTAAGCTTGAAAAATTTACAGCAGGTATACTTCTTTACTTTCGTGCTTACAACATTCCACGTTAATACCCGGAGAATTGGAGTGTCATGGCCTAGCGGTTAAGAGCACCGGACTCTTAAGTGTTTCAGAGGCAACAGTGGCGTGAGTTCGAGCCCGCCGGGTGGACGCTCATGCCTTATAAGCAAGGCACTTAACCATTTGCTTCGGCTTTCAGATTGGACGTAAAGCCGTAGGTCCCGTGTGTTGTGTAATGCAATGCACGTAAAAGAACCACGTGACACTTATCGCTGAGAGAAGGGGTTTGCCCCGGTGTTTCTGGCCTCCTGTATAAACTCCCACGCGGAGTATTTGGGAGAAGAACAAACCAAGAACCAAGAACCAAGAACCAAGAATTGTGTCAGGCTTTTTTTTATTTCAAACGTGCAACTCAAAACATACCCCTTGCGGTTCACTTGACAACAGGGTGTCTCCAATTTCTTCTCCAAAGGGGACGAGATTGCCCTCTATACAAAAACAATAACAATGAAAATCTGAAAATAATATACCCAATGTATAGTGACTGTCCTGTCCCAAGAGCGTAGACCATTCTGGCTCAAGGTGATTGTCAATAAATTCATTTTGCGACAACATAATTATGGTTTCGAACCCATACGTTATTGAAGGGGTCCGTCTCGTTTGAAAGACTCCGTAGTCTTTATATGAAACCAGGTTTCCATAATTTATATGTATAACGTATAGCAACATGTCACCGCTATTCATCCACATGTAACGCAAATAGAGGAAAAGTAACCATTTGAAACAGTTTGGACGCATTAATCCCTGATTCACTGATGTATGTATAAACAACAACTTCTTGTGAGAATTTATCCTGTAATTGTTAGGGAGACTTTTGTTGAACAATTATAGTACAGAAAGAGGGGTTATATGCATCGCATTAATCTATGTGTGATTAGCCATCTTGGAATGAATTTCATGTGCACGACCGTTCTTTTCGGATGAGCTGCAAATGTGTGAGTACATTGAAGAATAATTTGTGTCCCAAAACCTAGCTTTTGATGACTGCTATGATTGCCATGACATATTTTCACATTATCCCTTTTGTGCAAATCTCAAATTCATGGGCTGATTTGGGCAAAAAATAATTTGGGGTTCATTTGAGGTCTCGATCTGTTGCAATCTTGCTCCTGCTTCTATTCATTTCTAGTTTTAAATTATATCTTCAGCCACTTGGTGATGCTTGTGTCCATGGCAAGACACTTAACTATGTGCATCTCTTTACACTAAGGAGAATAACCGAGTGTCAGTGTTAATCGAGATCAGATCGCGCTACATCAGCATCACACAATTAGTATCTGAAATATTCACAATTTTAAAGTTGGTACTAGCCGCAAAACCTATAGCAGGGTAGCCCGCCTTCCAAAAATCCCTCGGGGAGAACACTGCCTTACCCATCACAATGAACGTGAAGTTCTTTGACTCCGCACACCCAACATCATTGACAGCACGGCATGTGATGGTATGTGGCCCTACACCAAATACACCTCCTGCAACACCGACACCAACGCCATCACCAGAATCTGTGCAATCGATGGTGACTTCACCAGCGTCAACGGCATGAACCTCGGTCCATGTCACTGTAGATGTGTTCAGGCCTGGATCCGTGCACTGATCACCGACTGCTGGTACTATCACAGACGGGAATTCTATAAGGAAACAAATGATCAAAGTTGTAGCTTTAGCTGCATAACATTGAAATTGAAACTGGCGTTCTCAAGCATTTCCAAACCATTATTTTAACTACTTCAGATTTTGGCAATTATTTCAACAATTTAAATTGAATCCACCAAAACAAAATATGTTTGTAACTGTTTAAAGCAAAAATGTCGAAAATCGATTGTTCTTGCCATTTTGGACAACAGCAAATGATATCATTACATTAATTCATTAAATGGTAACCTGTTTGATGTACAAGTCTGAAAACTTACACAAAAGACTATGAACATGCTTATAATATGTTGACTTTGCATTATACGGGTAAAGTAGTGGAACTGATCATGGTGCCCTTGGTAATGTTGGTGTGTATGATGATTGAGATAATAATGATGACAGTGATGATGACGATGTCGGTGATTGTGATGATTTTAACATTAATATTGTTAATGACAAGATGACGAAGAAGATCGTGACAATCATTATGATCGTGTTGAAAATTATGATAATGCCGTTGATTATTATTAAATGGAAAGAAAATAATGCGCCTTATGCACTTAAGGAAGTTTGAATTGTCAACTACTAGTCCCAGTTTGTTCACACCCTGAAAATAGCACCGCTCTACTCGGGCTGACACAGGCGAAAAGACAGCCTTTTTTGTGTTTTTACGCAACGCGATCCCGCTAGCTACGGCCCATCATGACAAACATCGCTGGTGGGTAATCAAAAATCACATGAAAAGAGCAATAGGCACTGAGCACGCACAGCGGCATTAATCGGACTATGATGATGTCGGTGGTTGTGTGTATGTTAACATTAATTAATATTGATGATGACAAGATGACGAAGCAGATCACGACAATCATTATGATCGTAATGATTATTAGATAATACCGTCGATTTTTTTTAAGACAGAAAATGACTTATCCACTTAAGTAAGTTGGAAATGTTCTTAATCTGAATGAAAAGTTGATCAAATGGTATGGCCAAAAATGTTGGTAGATGAGCTCAAATTAAACAAAGAAAAGCACAACAAAATTACCTGAAATGCTAAATGAAGTTAGGCAGTCTGGGAAGGCATTAGTTGCCGAGGAGCAGACCACATGGTGCGTCCCAACACCAAACACACCCCCGGTAGTCCCCACAGTGGCTCCGTCCAAGGAATCTGTGCAAGTTACGTTGGAGCTAGAACCCGAGGGGCCGAGCGTCCAACTAATCTGCGCGGACGACAGTCCGTCGGCAAGACAGCGGTTGTCCACTTCAGGACACTGCAGAGTGTTACTGTCTGAAGAATAAACATAAAAAAAACTGATGAACCTCCTTCTCTCTCTTACAACTGTAGCTACGCCATTACAACAGTCAAAATAAATCAATCAATAAACTCTTTCTAACAGTTAAGAATTCCCTGGTTACTTTGATATAGTCATGCTTTTATGCATGATTAATATGCCAGATGCATGCCCCAGCAGACCTCCATTGTATGTAGATTGCATTTGACTAGTCACAGTGTTAACAAAAAATGTGGTCTGACTGATTTTGTAGCCGGTATACAAATGTATGGAGGGCACGTGGAAGAAAAGTTTAATGTTTACAAGGATTTTATTAATTGAAAGAGGTTGATTGTATGTAAAGATTGTACTGAATGGACTTGTCTAAATTAATGATGCATCTTCTAAGGCATTCTTAGTTTTCTATCAGATTTGGACACAATAAGCTTACCACTGTCACAGCGTGGCCCAGAGTGCCCAGGATCGCAACGGTCGACATCTGTGCAGTTTGGATATGGTACGCCTGGTCCTGTGCACTCAACTCCCTCAGCGGATTCTGTTTGCATAACATATACAATAACCATGGCAGTGCAGACACGTAAACATTTAAAAACATTGTTTTGGGGGAAAGGATCTGTGACATATAGCTTCCTTGGCCAAATTCATATTACTTCATATGACCTTTAGTGTAACAGTTTACGAACACCTGTGCCTTTTTGTTGCCTTTTTTAAGCATATCTCTGTTGATGTAACAAACGCCATCAGTGAGTATAAAATGTTGCTTTATTATTGAGTGTCTTGTGGTCAGCCATGACAGTACGGACGTTATCCTGACTACCTGAAATCTATCTTCAATTTTTCAATCTACACACAAATGTTTTCCAAGACTTTCACAGTGTGGAGCAACCCTGACTTAGACAAGCTTTCCACGAAACTATTTTTTGTGTCTGATCTTTCCTTCATATTTTTTTGTAATAGTATTCATCTTGTTTGGATTATTGAGTTCCATGTGTTTTTTAACTTACGAGAACAGTCATGGCCGCAGTTTTTGTAGAAACAAGTGCAGTCGAGCCCTTCGTTTGACTTACAGATGCAGTTTGGTGGGGATCCGGTTTCTTCACAGAATGTTCCATCTGTTGTAATAAAATAAACAAAACGTTCACATGTACACTCTGTTAACAATTTTGGCGTTGGTATGTGTATAATGGGCACCATTTTCGGGACAAAAATATTTTCAAAGGGTAGTTGGGACAAAACCCTATCTTCACTTGGAGCTATTAGTTTTGCTTATTATATCGATAGGTGTTTTTTTTTCGGGTGATTACCAATGTTTCTAATTGCTTTTAAGGCCTCGTCATTCCTTTTATCACTGAATCGATATTGTCCGGGCAAGTACACTCTTCTTAAAACTCACGAGACTCTATGGTCTTGTAACTCTAACATTGCTCTCGGGACTTTTCTGTATCTGTATCTGTTCGGCCACGTACAAACACCATCTTCTGGTTGTCGCACTTACGTTGGTCGGGGCGTGTGAAAGTCTCAAAATAGGTTAATGACGGGCTTTTGCATGGATATTTCTTATATTGATGGTATCTATCCTACTTTTGAATGTATTGACATCCGTTGCACTTCTTGTGTGAAGATCAAGCAGGTTCCATTCTGGGATTGTCTTTTGGGAAAGAGAGTGACGGGAACAGTCCCTTTTCAGAAGCGATGACATTGCATTTGAAGGTTTTTAACTCCTTTCAAGAATTTGGGTACTATATTATTACATAGTATGAATTATTTTACACGTCAAGCTGCACCTACCGGAAACTTCTGCCACCGTCACGTTTGTATCACAGTCTGCAGCGTAGGAATTGTCAGTAGCGGTGTAGCGCACCATGTGAGGAGATGCTCCCAGACTGAGAGTTGTTGTGTCGCCAACCTCATATATCGAGCCGCCAATGTTTATGCTGATGGCATACTGGCCGGAGTTGTCGGATGCAGACTGGACGTCTGGCAAGGAGACCGTTGAGTAGCTCTTTCTGCAGTCTGTGTAGACTGTGAAGTCGGCAGGGCAAGTGATGCTGGGCGGTTCCACATCTAGGAATGACCGTACAAATCAAAATTTGCTGAAAATTTGTCTTTTTTTGCCCAAACAGCCAGATTAGAAGCATTTGTCCATCTAGTGGACTACTGCTTTTCACATTTTTACATCGAGTAAATTCAGTCAGTAGCTAGTTGTAGCGGTTTTATGCATTTTAAAAAAGATAATAATACAGTTGAACTTTAAATAATTAAAAAAGAAACAAGTTATGCATACACTGTGCACGTTTTGAAAGATTTTCGTAAGGTCGGTTTCCTTATCTACAATTTTAGTTATAGTAAGTAGGAGGTGAATTAATGTATACCATTAATCATATTTTTGTACAAACACATTGATTTATTAACTGATTTTATTAGTGACTGTAATTATCAATGCCTGCATGACAGAATGTTACTGGAGGTTGATATTCCCCCACCCTATCTTCAGACTGCAAGCAATTTTGACAATAATATATTTAAGCTAACCGATCCCGCAAGCTCGAGCGGTACCAACATCTGCACTAGAAAGCAGGAGGTCGTGAGTTCGAGTCCCACCCGACTAATTTTTCCCCCAAGTTTCAATCGGGAGGAAACACACCGAGTATACAGTGTTCACATGTCGGTGAAGGCAAAGCCTAATATTGATTTACATTACCCCGACGCAAATTCCTTCTTAATAATATATTCTTGTTTATTCACAAATACCTATTTCCATATAAACCATGCGATTGTGGGACATGGTTTTCAAGTTACCTGTGCAATACTCGCCGTTGCCTGCATATCCAGATCTACAGGTGCATGTGAAGCTCTCGAAGGTATCATTGCAGATTGCATTGTCGTCGCAGTTGTGCAACGGCGCATCCGGGTTACATTCATCGACATCTACAGGATGTATGAAACATCAGACCAAATTGTAATACTCCTTCCACTAAATATCTTTACACTGTAACCATTAGGAAGCAAAAACTTGATGTTTTGGACACATATATATGGGCAAAGAAATTAAAATGTTAAAACAAAGCCGCCGTACGCCTAAAAGTAGTGAGAAGTGTTTCATAAGGTGGTTATATATACCACATTTTTGTTTTGCTAGAGTTTGTTTAATCTGCTGGATAGCCGTGTTGATTGGTTCAACCACGTCCACATAGAGTGCGCCTCTCGCAAGTGGGCCGTCTGACAGACAGCACAGTCGGTGTACTAATTACCCAGATACTTGTCTAGTACACCCCTGAGAAGAGGGAGAAGAAAGGAGGGTGTTAATCGACGCACTCTATGCGGACGTGGTTGACACCATCAGAAAGCCATCTGGCATATTTTAACTCCATCAAACCCCAACTGTTCCCTTGGCCTCGTTTAAGGTAAAACGAGTTCGAAGTTGTATTGTTAAGACTTTTTTCTTTTTTTTAATATTTGCATACATGTGCATTTTTTTTATCAATGTGTCTCCAAAAAAAGCCAACTGCCTCTGACCTGGTTGTACGGTAGTAGTTGGCATCTGTGCTCCCTGACAATGCTCAATGTAGTCTGAACAGCAGTCTCCGGTCATTTCGCAAGCAGCGTCGCACCAACAATCTCCGGTCCGAGGACCGTCCAAAAAGCACCGACCGACACAGCTATCTATATAAGAAGGAAAAGAAGACAACTATGTTGGGGCATAATCGTCTAAATTTACCAGTAGAATCATTTTTCGAAAAACTTTTAAATATATCAATGGATGCTGCATAAGAAGACCCAACTTCGGCAATAATTTCTGTCTTTCAATACTCATTGTCTACAAATAGATGTGTGGACTACATACTCAGTTTTCATTCAAACTTTAAGTTTGTTTAAACTGTTACTGATTGTCATTTTGGTTAAAAGTGACACACAGAATAATTAAGAAATCCCGACAAAAATCACGTTCATTTTTTATTGTTTTTGTCCTTACTTTATCTCTTTGAACCTTATTGATCTGAATTTAAACGATCTTTTCAATTAAAAATAGCACCCATGTGATTTCTACTTAACACAGGCCTACCGCAATTTTGTTCGTCCTTGTCGTCAAAACAGTCCAGTCGACCGTCACATCGCCAACTGCCATCAATGCAGACCGAGTGACCACAGTCAAAGTTGCGCCACGAGCATGGTAGGGTGTCTTGAATAAAGAAAGGAACACACAATATATTTTACTGCAATTTTGGGTCGAATAGCAAGAGCTAATCCTAACGATAATGTTGTTCAAAATTCATTACTAATAAAGTATTAATACATTTTTTGGGGAAATATTCTGTTGCAAAATTAGACGTCTTATTAATCAAACCACTCCCTCTAGTTTGTCGAAACTTTTTTTAAAAGCAATTTGGATATCTTTTGTATTGCCCAACATTTCATTATATCCTCTGTACCCTTTGTTAATTATACTAAGTACATGAAGTATATGTGTGTGGTAACTCGGTTTTGGTTTTGACGAAGTGACAAATCCTGATTTGTTTGGTACAGTCGCCTATTCACAAATCTGTGTTCTATGCTGCAAATGTAATTTTCTTCAATTCCATACTCTTTAAGCTTTTATAGGATTATTCAAAAATTGGACTGGTCACATCAGATATATATTTTCCATCTTGATTAGAAAATCGGTTGTCTTTAAACGTGATATTCTCCAAACTCTGTTTTGCTAATGTGCAGGTCGATTTGTCACTTCGTTGAAAACTGGAGGGTACGCTGGAGGGTACGCTGCATGAGATACTTTATCTCTTCAAGAATGCAGAAATGCACAAACACGTATACAGACACACAGTCGTGAATTTCTGTACGACCGAGGACAATGGTTTGTGTTTCCCTTTGTCCCTGTAATATGACACTCCCTTAGACTAAGCACATAACCGTATACGATCGAGGACCGTTTTCAACAAAAGAACCAACACTCGAAGACTGAAAGGATCTTTTGGTTATCCCTTTGTGTGCCTGTCCTCTATCGTAAAGCCAAACATGTACAGAAAGCAAGGGTGCTTACAAGTTGATGGTACACTAGAAGCAGTCAAGTCAAACCCTCCGACCCAATTCTTGTCAGAATCCAAACTGAGCCACATCGTCCGGTCATTGGAGAGTAGATTTGGTGGAAACCTCCACCAGTTTGAAACATAGAACGTGTCGTTAGCGCCGCTGTCACCTGCCTTGAATATGCCGCGCTGAGAAGAAACTGAGAAATCGTGGAAAGTGACTAGAACCCTTCGATTCGCCTCTGTCTGTATGGTCCAGGTTGTTTCCAGGTTTCTCGGGTAGCGGCTGAGATAAAACGGAGATGTAATCCGGGCAACTTCGTTCGCATCGAGAAATATCGTGCGATCTGACGACAAAGAAAATAGAAAACAAAATACTCCTTCAACATATTTTTGAAACTTGTGCCTTCCATGCTGACATAATTTATGACACCTAACAAATACCAATAAATAAAAAGAAGTATTCTTTTATTTTTCAATTAGAATCAAATATATAACATTAATCTGTTTTGAATCAGGTCAATATGATGAAAAATCAACACTAACGATTCCTGGTTAATCTTTTTGGAGTCACCAATCACATTGTAACCCCCCCCCAAAAAAAAAAAAAAAAAAAAAAAAAAATGTGATGGTTGTTGACAAAACACTATCGGTGTCAAAGCACTACATTTCTTACTTTCACTTGTTTAAAAGTCGTTTCTTTTTGTCATAACTTCTACACAATTTAGTTGACATGAAAACGTGAATAAGTATTGTTTTAGTTGTGTAGCTATAATATTACTCTTTTTTTCTCAATAGCACGGCAATAAAGTTCTTACTGTCACAATCGAATTCATCACTTCCATCCAAGCAATCAGTTATTGAGTCACACTTCGAAGAATTACTTATGCAGACTGAATGCCCACAGTCAAACTCACCAGGAGAACATGTCAATTCCTCTGTAAGACAAGAAAATAACAGTGACCGGATACAAGTTAACCAGTTGCATGATGAAGGCTACACCACAACAGTTAAGGTAATAATAAAGGTAACCAGTAACCAGTGTGCTAACATTCTGAATAAAGCAAGCATCTAACACATCTTCTCAAAAAGTCAATTTACATACTTTTATTTGGATAATTGCAAGTTTCCAGAACTGGATTTGGCTATGTGCTAACAGCTGTATCAAAAACGAAATTGCTTTCAGTAAATTCTTTACGTGGCGTACATGTTTATACGAAATCAAGGGTCGAATTCCCGGCTCTGATTACCATTAGCGAAAGACTCAACAAGATTGTTTTTGCTAGAGTTGTTAGCACATACTGTTATCATCATAAGAACAGCATTTTTTGGTTCCTGCTGCTGCTTGTAATACCTGTAGCTGGCACGCTGGCAACAGACAAGAAAAATCCGCGATCATTGATACTGCTATCTGATTTGAAAGTAAGCCACATCATCGGACCGCTGGACAGCAGATCAGGTGGAAACCTGTCCCAACTCCATCGGAAGAAGGCGTTGTCTGTGCTCCTGTTGCCGTCTCCTGCCTGGACAAAGTCAGTCAGATGCTCGGTTTGGAAGTCGGAGAAATTGACGCGAATCTTGCGGTCTTCTTCGGTGTGGATGATCCATGTTATCTCAATGTTGTTGGGATAGTTGGGATAGACTGTAGACCCTAGCTCGGCTGTTTCCAATGCCCCAAGGAACACAACACGATCTTTGTCTGTAGAAACAGATTTATAGGTCTTTAAGTAGCTTGATAAAGCCCGTTTGTAGCTGTGCATTCTTAAATGGTTAGAATGTAAAATTTGAAAGCAAATGAGGCATATCGCCTGCTTCTACGTCCTCTTTTTAATATTTCTACTTTTTTTTGGCCAAAAGAAGGAGAAAAAAAACCTCTGAAATACAGAGGCTTCGGGCAAAATGTTCATACACAAGTCATTTTGAACACATTTGCCTATATCAGGATTTCTGTGTATTACTGTATAACAAAATGTATATAAATGAATAATACAAGAAAATAGAAAACAAAAATAACACCATGGTGAGCGCCGACCAGATACGATTTTTGTTTGACAAAAATAATACAACTTTACTCAAGACATGATCAATGTCAAATGAATCATTTACCACAGTTATGCTCGTCACCCTCTGCAACTAACAAGCAATCAACAAAGCCGTCACACTTCCAAATGTCAGGGATGCAGACAGAGTGATGACCACAGTCAAAGTCACTTGGGGAGCACGACGTTAAGATTTCTGCAACGATATCAGACGTCTGTTAATTCACCGATCTCGGTTACATCACAGACAATTTAAAAGAAACGGCCAAAGAATCATTTGTCATTGACGTTATAAGTTAATGTTAATATTTCTAACCTCAAATCTTGGCATCAAAAGCTTGTCATTTAGCCTGACAAAAACGTATCAGCGTTAATTTACAATCCCACGTGAATAGTCACATGATCACATAATTTGTCATACATTGAGTGAGAAAGATGTAGGTCAGCTCACGTAGTTGTTTCCATTTTCAGGATAACCGAAGAGGTTGTATTCGACAACTTGCAATAGAAATTTACAACAAAGTACATGTACGTCCCGGTTCATTGTCTTACCTGAAGAAGGTACAGAAGAAGCCTCTAACGAAAATCCAGAGCCGCTGTAATACTCGTCAGAGGTGAATCGAAGCCACATGTCGCTGCCAGTGGATAGAAGATCGGGAGGCGTTCTGTACCCACGCCACTTAAAAAACTGAGAGTTGGCTGCAATGCTACCATCTCCTGCATGGAGATCATCACCACTGTAGTACGTGTAAGTAGAAGTTGAAAAGCTGGAGAATTTAATGCGAATCTTCCAACCCATTTCGGTTTGGACAATCCAAGTGATATTAAGGTTGCTGGGGTAGCTGCTTGGATATGACGTCGAAGTAATGTGGGCTGTCTCATTGGCCGGAATCAACAGCAAACGTTCTTTATCTGAAAAGAAAACCAAAAACAATCGCTTACTTTCTGTCCTGAATATGCTAAATCTGATTTTTTTTTCTCACCAATTTCTCTCAGAAATTTGCTTCACCGAAACAATACTTTTATCATTACCACAGTCCAGCTCATCAGTGCCATCTACGCAGTCTATGATGGTATCACACTGCAAGGCGTTAATGAGGCAGACCGAATGTCCGCATTCCACGTCACCCAAAGAACAGGTCAGAGCTTCTGAAAATCAAAGCAAAGAAAATCAATGAAAACTAGAGGTTGTGGTTGTGAAAAACCACAGAGCTGTTCCCAGTTTTGTTTACCCATTGGACCAAAAACAAAATGATTTAATGATTTAAAAAAAAAAGAAACTAATAATATTGAAATTATTACTTTTAAAAATTGCACTTCCGGTACAACCGGAAGTAAGGGTCACATGACCTTGTCATGCACATTTTCATTTATGACACTCTTCTGTTTATATATTAACCAAGTTTGAGATCAATCAGTCAATTAGTATTAAAGCTAATGGACTAAAAAGATTGCTTCATTAAATATTTATGACTTCATAACACAAAAACTTTAAACTGCCCATTAATAATAATGCTACATATTTATCATTTAATGTTGCTTAATACTACTATAAGCTGTCAACCCAATCAAATTTATAATTCATTAGATATGCTAGTTAGGGTCTTAAATTAACACTTCCGGTAACACCGGAAGTGGAGGTCACATGACCCGGACATACCAATGTTTATGTATAACACTTCCACGTTTGTATGCCGGCCAGGTTTGTGATCAATTGGTCAAATGGTTCTATAGTTATAAGAATGTAAAGATTGCCTCATTAAATTTTCATGACGTCATAACATGACCATCATTAAGTGCACAGTAATAATAATGCAATATAATTATCTGTCAATATAGCTTTGCATTTATGTGAAGTTTCAACCCAATCAGATTAATAATTCTTAAGATATGATATAGGGGTCTAAAATTACCATTACCGGTAAACCCGGAAGTGAAGGTCACGTGACCTTGACATATCCATTTTTATCTATACGACTTCTCTGTCTGTATACCTACCAAATTTGAGATCAATCAGTTAAATAGTTCTATAGTTATAAGGCTGTAAATATTGAACCTATAAAAAGATGTCACAGATGTTACAACAAGGGTAATTATCAGATAACTACCATCGGCTTCGCCTCGGGTAATTATAAGCATTCCAGACTCCAACCAGTCTTAAACAGAGTGTTTAACACCTCTCAAACACACATTTATTCCCTTATTAAAGTTGACTAGATTTGTTTATATTCGTTGAGGATGATTTTTCCAGTTTTGGAGGAATAACACCGCTACATTAAAGAGCGCACCCAGAATTACAACATCATATTTGCCAGATGTAACAGGAACAGGAAAACGTGGACCCACAATTTATAGAATGATCCACAGATATATGCCTACCAGTTAACGGGACGCTCGTAGCCAGTATGTCGAAGTTGTATGAGCTAAACGACTTTCCGCGCTCGAAGGTTATCCACAACTTATTCCCGTCTGACAGCAGGTCTGGGGACCTATACCTAGACCTTCTCCTCCATTCAAAAAAGACACTTGTGTTGTTGGTACTATCGTCACCATCACCGGCTCGCAATACGAAGGATCCACTCAAAGAGAAGTAACCGGTGGGATAAGTGATGAGAACCTTCCGGTCTTCCACAGTCTGAATGAGCCACATGGAGTTAATGTGAATGGATGAAATTGATATGGCGGCTGTTTCATTGGCACTGAGGAATATTTCATGAGTACCTGTCAAAAAAATGGGAAAAAGGAAAGGTCCAAATTTCAAGTGAATGGCTATGACGTGTAATTTACTATATGTACACCGGCCCAATACATGTATGTGAATAAAACATTGCTGTAGCTGACTTATGATCACGAATTCAGATTACAACGTGAATGCCATCCATAAACCTCACTACAAAAGAGAAAGCCAATCTGACTGTCACAAAACGTGTCATGTAAAGTCACTGTGAATTACAGTCACCTTTTGCCATTTGCAATTTATGTCACAAAATGCCTGCACATTTGCGCTCCCATGGCATATGGACCATCCCCCGCCACGTAATTAGGCCTAAGTATAGGAGGTGTAGGCCTACCGGCGACAGTGGCGTAAATCTGTACCGGGTACTGGGGGATGAGGGATGACTTAATACAAAAATTGCCCGGCCGTGGAAATTCAAAAAGAGGAGGGGGATGCTTGCTTCACACCACACGATACCGGCTCAAGCCCGCAGCCACCTTTCCGATTTTGCCGGTTCACAAGATCATCGGGCCAGTGTGCGATGACGATTCGGACCGATCTGACCTTATAGCTGGCGACCGGATGAAATCAAATATGTTTGGTTTTTTTTTCGCATCCGATTTCACTGGACGCAATATTTATGTTAACCAATCAGATTCACGAAGAAAGCCACGTGGTTGTCATCATGGGACTGGTCATCATGTGACTGATCATCATGTGACCGATTAAAGGACTGAATCGGGCATGTGTGTGGAAAATAACGTTGCGGTCTAACACAGCGGTGAAAAAAACTCGTATCCAGTGATGGGGCGATCCGGAAATTACAGGTTAAATCGGGAAGGTGTGCACCGGGCTTAGTTGACAGCAATGTAACTGAGGTCAACTAACTGGGGGGCACCCCGAGCCGGGAGGTATAGCTACGCCACTGCCAATTCGTGACCGACACCACGAAGTAGCACTCCGCGTGTTAAACCCTATTTTTTTTTTCGATTTTCAGGTTTTTTAAAATATTTTTAAACATTATTCATTAAGGCGTACCACTGCATGAAGTTTCAAAGCTTCAAGAGCTTTACTTTAATAAATACGCTAATTATTTATGGCAAATTTTGTGCGAAAGTGATGAAGTAGTACTCTAGTTCCAGTTATAATTAGCATTGTAATGCATGGTGCGTTCTGTGCTAAAATGAGAAGAAAAAAAAGTTTTCACAAAGTAGCACTCTCCTTGTCTGGGCGCGCGCTAACCTAGTTTTCACGAAGTAGCACTCAAGTAGTGTTGTTGTAATACATTGAAGCGTACTACTTCGTAAAACACAAATTTATAGAGTGCTACTTAGTGGTGTCACTGACGAATTGATGACGAATTCCATAAAAAAAAGAAGGGGGCCTTACCACAGCTTAGTTCATCCCGTCCATCAAAACAGTCTGACACGTCATCACACTGCCAGGAAGAGGCGATACACACAGAATGCCCACAGTCAAACTGGTTAGGGGAACATGTCAAATTGTCTAGGACAAATGGGTGAAATGAAAGGATACATTTTAGTGACAGAATCGTCGTGTACACATTTCAAAATGATAGGCTCACATGAAATTTGGCAAAATGCCCCCACCGTCTGGGTTTACTGGACTAATGAGGACTCTTATTGTTCCCTTCAAGCGTGCCGCTTTCAGCTCTCTCTATACCTCAAAATTTTATCTCCTTGGGGCAGTTTGTAATTGGATGAACTACCATCAACAACAGAAAATAATTCACTTGACTGAACGACGTTAGATCTGCCCGAACCATGGAGAAAAGAACAACCAGCGGCCTGAACACATCAAAAGTATAAGATTTGTTTATATGTCCAGTAATTGAACTTTAATTTGTTTTTCCTTTTGATGTATCGTTACAATTGGTGCACAAATAATGGAAATCCTGAATTGTGGGCCTGTGCACATTATGCATTGGGGTGTATGTGCAGCGTATATGTGTGTGATGCAGAAGAGACACACAGGCAGGCCATCGTATGCACTCGCAGGCGCGGATCGGGGTGGGGGACCCCCCCCCCAAGTCGGACTCAACATTTTTTTTATTATTAGAAAAACATTCAAAATAATGTGAAACGCCCCCCCCCCCCCCTGCTCTTACACCCCCCCCAAAAAAAAAAAAAAAAAAAAAATCTGACAATTATAATTACAGCCTGTGCACACAATTCGGTCAGACCCAGCTGAGTTAGGGGGGTATTTGCAAACTATTCTGTAATATAGTGTTAAAGATCGTCGGATTTGAACAGCGCCCCAAAGTGTGCTACGAGCCCCCAACCCCCACCACCCCACCTCCAACCCCCCCCCCCCCACTCCACCCCATCCCTCCCCAACCCCACCTAATGATTTTACGGAGACGAAGCATCCGGAGAAAAACCCTACCTGCATGTCAGCACTGATTCGCTTATGAACACCCCCCCCCCTGCAAAAATCCGCCCCGACTCGGCTCACAGTCCACTCCCCCTGTATACCCCGGGTTTTAAAAGGCAAAAATCGCTTCATGTTTAAGATGCCTGAGTGGATTATTAAATTATAACATGACAAAAAGGCGAAAACCTCTGTTTAGAAATTGTAACCTCATTGTTTGGCTAGCTACAAGATGGACCTCAAGAAGCTAGAGTCGCAGTCACATACCCTACCCTCTGCAGGTGAGTTGACAAGGAGTCGCATGAAAAAGTCAGATCATAAATCTGTTTGAAATTTCCACAAGAGCTTACCAGAGGCAGGTACGCTTGATGCCGTCAGCAGAAACCCTTGTCGTTGGTAACTTTCGTCAGCAGTGAACCGAAGCCACATGGTATTTCCAGCTGACAGCAGATCGGGCGGGTTTCTGTACCAACTCCACTGGAAGAACATATTGTGGGCGCTACTGTCACCATCACCGGCCTGGAAGACGTCATACCAATACTCAGTAGAAAACCGGGTAAAGGAAATGCGGATCCTGCGAGCTTCTTCGGTTTGGATGATCCAAGTTATCTGGATGTCGTTGACGTAATAGTCCGGGTATCTAGTCGAGGCAAGCTCAACTGTGTCGTTTGCCCCAATGTAAACGATGCGGTCCTCGTCTGCGTATTAACATTCAAAGGAAATGTTTAGAGAGAAAAACATATGTTTGAGCGCAATTTTCCCTTTTTTTCTTCTTGCAGACATAGTTCTATTCAGAAAAATCACAATGGTGCAGACATACGCCACATCTGAATGGATGGTTCATCAGGTTTTCGTTGATACACTACTTGTACCCCTGCAGTCATGGAAAAGCGAGGCCCGCGCAACCAACACACATGCACATGCGTATTGTGAGCTCAATTACTAAAGATCCCATTTTTGTACAAATTTCTACTCCTCTTAAATATATGAAACTATTTGACATCCCTTTTTAGTTAATCTTATTGAAAAGTGCACTTTTTTAAACATTACAAACGTTTTCATTGTTTTTTTTCTGACAAATGAGGGCGCTGTTGCTAGGATGTCATTTCAAGAAGACACTGTTCATTTTAGGGGTTTTCTGTTAAAATTGTGAACCCACAATTTTCTCATTGAAAACAGTTACGAGAAAACTTTGGTCAGTGGCCTTGTGTCATGTACTGAAACAACAACAAATCACCACCGAAAAGGAAATTTACGACAGCAAAGTATCCACAAAATCTGAAATAGCTGTAACATTAAGGTTTCTGTCTGAAATGACATCACACTTTTGCTCTACTTGGTACTTGGTTGGTTCTTCTCCTAAAGAAATGAACCAACAAGGGAGTATAACTAGGAGGCCAGAAACACCGGGCAAACCCATTCTCTTAGCGATAAGTGTTATTGGGTTCTTTTACCTGCGTTAGGCCTTTAAAACACACGGGACCTCCGGCTTAACGTCCCATCCAACGGACGAACCAATAACGGTTAAGTGCCTCGCTTAAGGGCACAAGTGTATGCTCAAACCCACGCCACTGTTGCCTCTAACACCAGAGCATGAGTCCGGTGCTCTAAGTAGGCCATGTACAAAGTACGTTTAGATTTATTCATACATCCTGTACTTATAAAGTCACATTTTGATTAAAAAAAAAAGATCTTCATAGTGTTGTTTGTAATGGTGTTTTGGTGTGTTTTTAGTTTGTATATGCAACTTTCAACATTTAAAGAGCAATGCTGTGATATCACTACAGACAGCTTCAGGTCCTATTACAGCTACTTCAGCGCAAATGGTTGCCCGGAATTTAAGTTCGGTAATGTTGTAAATTTTCTGTATTTGGTGATTTATTGTTGTTTCACTACATGACAGTAGGTCAGTAACAAACTTTACAAACAAAATATGAGCATATTTAGGTCCACAATAAACAAACATGCAACCCCTACACTAAAGAGAGTGTGCCTTAAATGACGTAACATCAACAGCACCCTTGGTTTTATAAAGGAAAAATATTAAATGAACATTTTAAAGAGCACTGAAAAGGTTAAACAAGAGATGACATCAAAAAAGTGTTCACACCACAGGAATGAAACATTTGCACAAACTTTTTTCCAGTGTAAAATTCATGTCATGAACGCTTTACGTTTACATTATCTGACTCTTCATTACCGCAATTTAGTTCATCCGTTCCTTCAAAGCAGTCATTTACACGGTCACACTGCAGGGTGCCACGGATGCAGTAATGTCCACAGTCTAATTCAGTACGAGAACAGGTCAACATTTCTGAAAAATAAAGCAAGGCAGAAAACGTGACAACGTGGGCAAGGTCAATGACTTGTGGCAACCAGAACCGGATTAAGTGTTTCATTCGTGAAATCAGTGATCCTGCCCTACTCCGCCCTAGGCACCGACACCAAATTCCTGTTGATGCTATTAAAGAAAACAAAGCGCTATACAAATCCAGCCAAGCCATACTGGTATAGGTCCTAGCTCTAAAAGCCTGTTGGCACCAAGGGCGTCAATCGGTTCTCAAAAGTGGGGTTGGTACATACATGTGTATGTTGATCAGAACTAATGCGAGTGCGAAGGCTAAACGGCGTGGCGTTCGAGGCCCGCTTAAGGGCCCCGGGGAAAATATGGGACTCTAGATGCTCTGTGGTGCAATCTGAGGCAATTTCTGACCACTTTAAACAATCTTTTTGGGCAAAAGATCATCATTGAAATATCATTTTCGTTCGAGTTTGGAGGCATTGAATCAGCTATTCTGAGCTATCGAATCAAATGTAGGCTACAAACTTTTTTTCGTATGTTGGGGTGTTTATTGGGTTGTTTGTTTGTGCTTGCAAGTTTGTTTGTTTTTGTTTTTGTTTTGTTTTTTGTTTTTGTCGTACGTCCCCTACCAACCGACGGCCATGGTTGGCACCGTGCTTCAGATAGCCGTAAATTGTATATGTAGGGCCTACATCAATGCCTACCTACATGATGTATATTGTACATCACAAGTTAGTGAAATCGAAAAATTTGAGAGAGACCCTAAAACTTTCTTTAAAATGTTTTAGGGTCTCTCTCAAAAGTTTTTATGTGTGTGGGTGTGTGTGTGGGTAGGCATGTATGTTTTATGGCACAACTGCGGTATTTTCGTAGGCCCTCGAATTTTTCGTAGGCCCTTGGCACAGTGCCTACTGTGCCTATCGGATAATCCAGGCCTGGTGGTAGCTTCATAAAGCTATTTTGAAAAGCACAGCCGGTTTTTTTTATAAAGATGCCAGAAATGTTTTTGGCACAAGTGGAAGTTGTCTCACAGAGGAATTTGGCTTTTGGAACTTATGAAAAAGTAGTTGGCCTAAACCTGAAAATGCAGTTGCACAACTCATTAATAGATCATTAATCAAATCTGTCTTTAAGAATTACGCAGACAGGATTTTGTGTCATTAAAATGGAAATGGACTCTTGTTAAAAAAAACACCCATTCCCAATGATCTTGCTCGGAGAACTGTTGCTATAAAATTGATTTGTTTTCCCACTAAAAATGTGGTTTCCACAGATATGGTTTCACCAACACTAGCACTACAACAATGATTACTTAAAAAAGAAATGTGTACCCACTCGTTCACATGTGGGAAAAATTTGGAGTTCATATTTTAACATTTGGTGATAAACGAGAAAGAGAAAAATAATTAGAGAGGACATGATGTAGCTTAAGTAACTTCCACAAATCTAAACACGTGGGAAAGACAAAGCATTGTCCTTGGGCGTATAGAAATTCACGACTATGTGCTTAGAGATGTGGTTTAGGAATGTGTTTAATCTGTGGAATTAAAATTACAATTAAACATTCATGTAGTCCACACAAAGAGGATAAGTGGGATCAACAGACAGTGTCTGTAACATTGCATACCTGTCACGGGAACACTGGCAGCCGCCAGCACAAATCCAGCAGCAGCCCGCCAGTAGTCGGTAATGAATCGCATCCACATCTCATTCCCATTGGACAGCAGTTTGGGCGGGAGCGTGAACCCATTCTCCTGAAAGAACTGGTTCGCAGTGACGTCCGTACCGTCGCCAATCTGGAGGAAGTCGCCGTCATACCGCGTATCGACCCTGAACTCAAAGAATTTGATGGCAATCTTGTGGTTCTCCTCAGTGCTGATGATCCACGTCTTGTTGACATAGTTCGGATAGGGGAACGGGAAGTTGGGTGAAATAATTCGGGTTGATGCATTTCCTGCGATGGCTACATGTTGAATTTCTGCAAATAGGAGTAAAAAGGGTGTGTAAGAAAGTTGGCAGAAAGAAAGTAATTTGCACGTGCCGCAGTTTCATACGATTTCTTGCGTGATGGAATTGGGGAATGAGCCGACATATTTCACGAATAAACTGCATGAAAATTCGATAGAGACTAATACCACTTTTTCACCAAGTATTTCATTACGATGGTCAGACATTGCCAATACAATGAAAAACAAATGAATAAGCTTCAGTTTGACAATAAGGCACAGTTGAATCTTGTTCGAAAGACAGTGAAAACTTAATTTGATTTTCATTTTTTTTTTTTTTTTTTTTTTGGGGGGGGCTAATCATCCTTACTTGCAGCTGAGAAGCTGAATTTCGAAGGATGCAGCTGCAACATGGTTGAGTCGAAGGCATATAAAGGTACATTGAATTTGTGGTCTGCGGGTAATTCTGCAGGTTGTGTGGGTTCGAGCCCAGCCCGGGCTATGCCACTTCTACGCCTAATACGGGTAGAGTCATTATTAATGCCGTGCTATGGACTAGTTATCCATTCCCAACCCTATTCATAGTGTGAAGAGATTAGACTATCTTCTTCCACACTTTCCTCTGAAGCCCACACATTTAGTGGCCTTTGGCCTTGCGATTTGCATACAAAAAATAAAAATATATAAAAAATAAAAATATATAAAAATGTGTGACTCTTTGATCCAGGGGTCTACAATTTTTTTTGGTGATTCTTTTTCCCGAGTGCAATCATATAATCGACCCGACTTTTATTGAAGATGGTAACACCATAAATATGGTGGTTTGACACCGTTTGCACTTAATTTTTGAGAAATGAACTGATTTGCGATTAAAATTCCATACATTGATGTGAAAAGATAAAACTTGAGCTGCTAATTTTACAAATAAGGTACACCCAAATGTAACAAAATTGTCGTGATATATAAATACGCCGTGCCGTCATTTTACGTTTTGTTTTTATTTTGGGGATGCAAACCGATTGACAGATAATTTAGCTTAAAATTACTGGATATGTTTTTACGTGGTATTTGTTACTCAAGTCAACATAAACAAAAAGTTAAAGCAAATTACATACATGTATTTGTGTTGAAATAACAACTTACAAATGGAAGACATTTTACATCCAGCCCCGAAGAAAATTGGGTAGTGTAAGGAATAGGTGATGTATTCTCCTAAAATCTGGAAGGTCTTGGGGCCAACTTACACGCTCTATTGAACACTTTTCTAAAACTGTTTCTTTTTGCTGTTTCTTTGCTTACATGTTGAAATAGGCTACTAAGTATGCAGAAAGTGTGGCAAAAAGTGCAACATTCAGAAAACAATAATTACAAATTTTTAATGTTTGTTTTCTTCAATAAAATTATATATTACATTGAAGCCTGACTATTTTCTGATTCAGCATGTCCAGGTGAGAGTGTCCCACGTAACATTTACACCTTTTCACTTAATAGATTGTATTTCTGGATCTAGGGACCCAAATGGAATGGGGTAATAAGGAGTGGATTGAATGATAGCCAGGCTTTATAGCAGGCCAGCCAAATGTGGGAAAAGTTATCTAGAAAATAATTTCACCTCATTTTTGTCATTAGCTGGCATCCATGCTAGATCAATTCTTTGAACCATACGAAACAACATGTGGGTGGACGCCATCGTTAATGTGTACCCTAAATAAACCTAATTTGACTAAATCGTTAATACCTGCCGTGTAAAATATTTTCCCCATATTTTTAGACATTCTATACTCACACAACTTACTTCAATAACATTTTCTAAAGCATATAAGTGACTGAACGTGTATGATGACAAAGTAACGATCCAAAAAGGCTACTAGTATACCCAACAGTTGCGAGCATTTACCTTGTCTCCAGATACACAGAAAACAGAAAGTGAGAAATTCGACAGTGACACATGTTGGCTCAAAGTGTCTCACTACACGGACAAAATGACTCAATTATTACGATATTGTCGCGTTCCCTAATAGCAGTTCATGAAACATTTATTAGAGTCAACAATAATTCAATAAGTTGGAGGGAAACAGAGCTTTGGGGTGACAGTCACACATGTCAATACACTGATTTATTCATCTCTTCACTTTACATAACTTTGCTAGATTTCATCAACCTATAGGGTTTCTCTTTTTGGTTAGTCTTTGGTAGCGTTATAGAGATAACAGGTTGGTATGGTGTCTACAAAGTCTATACATGTACTATGTACTCAGTGGCAAAACCATGTCAACCAATACGAACCGAGTGGGCACCGGCACGGTACGGGTTATCGACGGTCAGACCAAAGCGGGAGCGGTCCGCTACGGTGACCGGGGAGGCAACGGCAACTGGACGGGGCCAGCAAGTGTACCAGGCCGCACTACAGTTCGAACCAAAGTGTGCATGTGGCGTATCCAAGGGCGGATCCAGGGGGGGGGGGGGCCAAAGGGGGCCATGCCCCCCCCCCCCCAAAAACGAAATCAATTTTTTTTTTTTATGTGACATCGCAATAACGGCAGGCAATGAGTACACCACCATCTTTTCCTCAAAAAAAAAAATTGGTTAAAGTGGTCAGAAATTGCCTCAGATCGCACCACAGAGCATCTAGAATCCAAAAAATTTTCGGGGCCCTTAAGCGGGCCCCGAACCCCACGCCGTAATTTTTTTGACCCACTTTTTGACATCGCAATAAAGGCAGGCAATGAGTACACCACCATCTTTTCCTCAAAAAAAAAATTGGTTAAAGTGGTCAGAAATTGCCTCAGATCGCACCACAGAGCATCTAGAATCCAAAAAAAAATTCGGGGCCCTTAAGCGGGCCCCGAACCCCACGCCGTAAATTTTTGGACCCACTTTTTGACATCGCAATAAAGGCAGGCAATGAATACACCACCATCTTTTCCTCAAAAAAAAAAATTGGTTAAAGTGGTCAGAAATCGCCTCAGATCACACCACAGAGCATCTAGAATCCAATTTTTTTTCGGGGCCCTTAAGCGGGCCCCGAACCCCACGCTGTAATTTTTTTGACCCACTTTTTGGGGGGAACCAAAATTTTTTTTGGCCCCCCCCCCCCCAAATTGTGTTCTGGATCCGCCCTTGGGCGTATCGGGTATCCAAGGTCAATCGAGGCTCTATGCACCAAGGATAGTGTTTATGACAAGACCGGGCTAGCATAGCTGAACTACGGGGGAATGGCTACGGGGAGCCGGCTGGCCACAGCGGGAGCGATCCGCTGTGGTGACGGGGATGAACTAGCTCTGGCTGGGCTAGAACACCAGACAACCGCACAACATGTTCAAGCTAAGACTAACAGTCCAATGGCCATTCGAAACCGCACAGCACCATTGGAACTAGTGTATTACTATTTCACCAGCTTCTACACACTCCTCGAGGGATCTAGGAGAAGGATGCTTCGTAATAACACTAGTACTAGTGATTGCACTTTTACTTCACCGCGCCTCAACCACCGAGGGAGGCCGATGCTTCGTAGTGACTAGAGTCGCACAACAATTGGTCTGTCAGATTCGAGTTCGCCGCACATCATACGAGTTACCGCACAACATATAAGTTCACCGCACAACTTTGGGTTTAGGGTTCGTTCGCACTACATTGGGTTCGTGGTTCGCCGCACTGCCGAAAGTGAGGACAACCTCCGGTATTTATAGGCAGTAGAAGTCTCTGGATTAAATAATGCATGAGCACTGATTTAGGAATTAACCAATAGTAATCTTCCATGTCTAAGGGTCACATGACTAATCACATGATTTACTAAGAGTGCCTAGTGCAAGAGACTAGAAACGTGTGCATTTACACAAGGGAAAACATGGAGAGACAAGTGTGCAAATACAGAGAGAGATGTGTGCAAATAGTAGACCAGAGTGCAAAAGTGTTTACACAACATCTCGAGCAACCTTGATGGAGTGAGTGACAAGCTAAAAGGTTACTGTCACAGGTTATTGACACCGCAGGATGTCTTACCACGCCCAGCTACGCGGCCACGCAAGATTAACATTCCATTCCCTCGAGCTAAGTACGGGACTAGAAAACTGGACCGAGAACTCCAGTTAGTGTTCATGGGTAACACACGGGGGAGAGAAATGCTCCGTGCCGCTGAGCAGTCTCTCGGAGAACGCCAAAGCACGCATGCTATGGGGAAAGGAACTTAGCTCGCTGGGGCGAAGGGAGGTGTGGTCAGTCGCGCACATGTACATGTACATCGCAACATGAATAATGCATACAGTAGCGCGCGTGGTATTGCATCATGCGCTGGGCTTGGTAAGAGCATAGACCCTGTGAATTTACGATAAATGGGTAAAATAAGGGAACAGCAAAAGACAACAATAAGATTGTGTACTTCATGGACGGAGTGAATCTAGAGGGCGCTAGATTTCCATAATCAAGCATTCTGGGTTCGTAACAATATTGAGTCACTCACTGCATGTTTTCTGTGTAACTTCACGAAGTCTTGCAAAAACTCAGTATTGATGAGCTTGAAATTCACCAAGTTGCTTACTGGCACAGTAACCCTATTAAAACCTTATGTGTAAAATCATTTAAACAATGATAACGTTGTGATATTTAGCTCAGCTAACGAAAACGGGGAAAACGAGGTGTCTGTTTATTGGTCTAAATAGTGAAGGGTTGCCTAACGTGGGAGACTTGAAAAAAGTGTAAAAAAATTCCCAAAATTATTAGAAAAAAAAATTAATGGGAAGAAAACATTTTGACATTGAAATAATTATTGCAAGGACATTATTATTTTTTTTTGGGGGGGGGGGGGATTATCTGAACTTATTCAAGTCTCCCGTGTAAGGCGACTCTTCACTTAATTTAAGCCCAGTTTACTGACAGCCAGCTCATTGAAAAGGTTTAAAAATTAGTTGGTTTAAAAGTTAGTTAGTTTAAAAGGTAGTCACAATAGTTAGTCAAAAAGAAACCTTAGGCACCCAACAAATTTGTCTGCTTCCGATTACATGGCATTTTAAAATAGGGTAGGTAGGTGAGGATTTTTTGGGGCATTTTTTTCGTGTACGATCATATGGAGGTGTCTGCATGTCACGGTAGTCAAGGGTAAAGGTAGTAATTGATGGTTTAAGGTTTTGTTTCCCGATTCCCCCCCCCCCTCCCCCCCCCCCCCCAAAAAAAAATAGGGTAGGGGATGTCAAAATAGGAGAACTATTTTTTTGGCCTTAAAATATTTACTACATGTATTAGACATAATTACACTATAATGGTCTAGGAGCAACAATGCAATACAGCGGAAAGATCAACCCCTGGACCATTCCAGCCAGCCAAGCCCTACTCCTCAATAAAAAAAAATCTACCAGATGAAATTATAAGAATGTGAGGTTAAAAAGGTTTTAGCAAATAACAAGTTCATATACACAATGAGCTACACTAGACAACCATATTTGTCTCGATGAATAACCCCAAACACTGTCAAATGTTAAGTATCAAGTATGTATGTTAATTAATTTAGTATGATTCGGGATAGAGCTTTTAGCCGTACCTTTCAACTCGGATTTAGGTTCAGTACAATGCCATTTTTGCCGAAGTTCCATAGCATGAGCAGAATTAATTTTGGAAAACCAGCTCTTGAAATGCTCAGGAACAACACGAGATCTAGCAAATTCTAAACAAAGGTCTTCCCTCCTGTGAACCAAGGTCTTAATGGGGGAATTACGGCCTGAAATCCCCGAAAATTTTATGTTTTGGATTGTTTACTTATACTTTTTAAAGGTTTTGTCGTAAAGAAACCAACCTAATGTCGTTCCGTTCCCGAGAAACGATGAAAAAAACCTCGGTTGTTTACATCGGACACGAAAGAGTATACGCATACGTATTTCCTGTCGCTTTCATTCAAAGTACGATACACGTTGTTTGTGTCACAAAAATTACACACAGCACCCATACACAAATTTTGTTTCTTACACGTCCACAGGCGACAACAGTGCGGCTGGAAACACAGTAACTAGCAATGAACTGCTCGATTTTTCGGGACAAAATTGTGATCCCCAAAATTCGTGCTGGCGTAGTTCTCGAACTGAATAACACGGAAACGCCCAGTTTTTCACGGATGGTTGTGTGGACGTTTATACTCTACTTTTAAATGCTCTTTCCATTTAATATTGTTGTTTAAAACGAGTTTCGTAGCCCAATTTTGTTTATTCAAGGCCGTCCCTTAAACATTAAATGTAGAGAGTGCATTATCGTAGGTTGAATAATCATGGCCCACGATGATTCTAAAGGCCCTTTGTTAGACTACTTCGATACGAGAAGTTCGATAGGAGAACTTCTGTTTTGAATTGTTAATTTGTAGAGTTCTGACAAACACACATGCAAAAAAAAAACCTTCCTGTTCTGTTTTTCTAGTTACAAAAATACAAATTAGCCTGGTTGCAATATAGAAATAAGACACTGACAGCTATAGGCCCTTAAAATATGAAAGCTCTTTCTTGATTTTGTGTGTGTACAGGTAATACTAATAATATACGTTTTCCGGCCAAATTTGTCAACTTGCCACCGGACAATTTTAATGCGAGTGGCATATGCACACGTGCTGACGGTGTCTGCAATTTTGTTCGTTAAAGGTGAGTCCGATTTTAAGAATACACCCTGTACTCATGGCGAACTTAAATCTTCGGCTCTTAAATACATGTCTCGAATTTCATTTATTGAATGCGTCCACACATTATATTTCGTGTCTGAGAACGAATTTGAGCTGCTTCAATCTTCAAACAAATCATGGCGCGACTGGAAGACTACAACACAAATTTGAGTTCCGCAGGCATATACAGGGAGTCCCATAAACGTGGCACACTTCGACGTTTCCCTCGAATTTATTCATTCAGTGTTGCCAAACCTCTTTGTTAACCATCTTCGGATTCATATAGTTAAATACTGCAGGGTTCGACCTTAGCGGTGGTCCGCTGGCCAAATGCCAGTTGAATTGCCGGCGGACCAGCTGAAACACCTTGCCAAGTGGTCCGGCTGGCCAGCCAAAAAAAATCTGCGTCAAAAAAATGCTTGTTGTATTTATTTGGTTTCTTACTTACATTCGCTATTTTTTTCAAAAGAGAACTCCGTTATTTTTACAAATTCGCTTCGCGATATGACTACTTCGCAACTCGATGTCACGGTGACTATCATGTGCGTAAACCCAGCTCAATGCGGCGATGACTGGTTCCCGCCGCGCCAATTTAGAAGACACGATGAAAATGCGGTAACTAGTCTGTGCACGGCTATGCGATCGAACTAAAGTATGAGGCTCCACGTAGTGGAGCCTCATAGATTAAGAACCCCGCAAAATTGTTTTCACCACAAAACACTAATTAAGTACAAAAACGTCCATCAAAATGCAGAAATTTCCCACAGAACCGCTCTACAGTTTGCACCCAAACTCCGTACCACACCTCATGACATACTCACAAAATATGCGCAGAACAAACATCGCTGGATTTTGTCTTTTTGTGGGGCTAAAATGATGAAAAATATGCCCTTTCCGCACTGAGCCAACCTGACACTTGAAACGTGCACGATGATTTTCGGTTCGCTCGGAGCGCGCCGCGGGGGGTACGGTACAAGCACTTGTACGCATGCGCATACTATCATTTCGCTTGTACCGTACCCCCCGCGGCGCGCTCCGAGCGAACCGAAAATCATCGTGCACGTTTCAAGTGTCAGGTTGGCTCAGTGCGGAAAGAGCATATTTTTCATCATTTTAGCCCCAAAAAGACAAAATCCAGCGATGTTTGTTCTGCGCATATTTTGTGAGTATGTCATGAGGTGTAGTACCGAGTTTGGGGGCAAACTGTGCAGCAGTTCTCTTGGAAATGTCTGCATTTTGATGGACGTTTTTGTACTTGATTAGTGTTTTGTGCTAAAAACAATTTTGCGTGGTTTTTAATCTATGAGACTCCACTACGTGGAGCCTCATACTTTAGGTCGAGGAGTACCGATCGATGCAGGCGCCAGGCACGTGCTCTGTCAACTGGTCGGATTCGACATCGTAAAAATGCCAAGAAAACACCGATGGAGAAAGAACATTTTTGCAAGTTAATTTACAGAATTGATCTAGCTTATCTGTGTATGTATTTTCTGTGTTCAAGAGTTCATTTTGAGATCGCACTACTCGTATTTGGAGTGATACATGCCGCGTGTTTCCCGAAATTGTTGACGGTAAAAACGGGTCTGTCGGCCCATGGTGGGCTGCTCGCCACACACGCACGCATCACACACCTCGGAGTTTCGGCCAGCTCCCCGCGTCTTGACTAGCGTTGTGCATATGGTGCGAACGACCTGAATTTTCCATTATTTTTTGAAATTATCGAACGTAAATATATAATTGACAAAAATTAAAGTTAGGTTTTATTCACTTTTTGTTGCCATTTCGTGTATAGCTTTCGTAGTGCAATGAAACTAGTTCAGGCTAAAACTTCGCATATAAATACCCCATTCAATCTGCATAAAAAATTGGCAAAAAAAAAAGAAGAATTTCCGACCGACCGACCCTATTTTTGAAAGGCATGTAATCGGAAGCAGAACTATTTTTTGGCCTAATTAAGGTAGGTTTTATTCACTTTTTGTGGCCATCTTTTTGTGTATAGCTTTCATAGTGCAATGAAAATAAAATCAGGCTAAAACTTCGCATACTGAGGCCTAATTGAATACCCCATTCAAGCGGCATAAAAAAAATGGCCCCAAAAACCCCAAAAATCTGACCGACCGACCGACCCTATTTTTAAAAGGCATGTAATCTGAGGCAGAACTATATATTTTTTTTGTGCCCTCAGATCATGGAGGAAGAAAATAGACCTCTATTGGTGACATGATGACATGGGTGTTGATGACAATAGTCTTGTTATGACTTATGTGAAACTGATTAACTGGTGGGTACACGCTGTATAAGACGGACCAGTCAAAAACCTGGCGGACCAGTCCAAATTCTAGCCAACTGGTCCGGCTGGCCAGTCAAAAAAAAAGTTAAGGGCAACCCCTGTACTGGTATTTTTACCTCTATAATACTTGCTGTTGAACCCTTGTAAAACAAATTGTAAGTGTCATGAAAGTTAGTCCGAAATTAAAAGACGGTTGCGTCCGGAAAACGGGCACAATATCAGCCGAGCGTTCCCTGACGCGGCGCACTTGGAAAAAAAACCTCTCAAACAAAGATCTCAGAAATCCTTTCGTGAACATTTCAGAATATTTCAAAATTGACATATTCCGACAAACCATCATTATCTCCAGTTACCTATCTAAAATCGTTTACTGCGAATTTCGAAATAAACTTGTGACGTTCATAAATTAAAAAAAAAAAATTGTATGAATGTTTGGAGCTTGTTGAAATTCCAATCACTGTGAAATTTGAGGTAAACCTTTTGCTTATAGCAAGGCACTAAAGGCGAAACCTCAATGTGCGCCACGTTAGGAACCGCGCCACGTTAGGGGACATCAACAACTACTAGAAAGCACTCAGAGAGCGCAAACCTCCGCCAAGGCTAAGCAATTATAAAACAAGGCTTAACAATATACACGCAAAGAAATACTTGTATAAATCGTGAAGAATCCTTAAACAAAAATCCTGGATCCAGACGCAGATCCGGATCACTTTCAAAATCTAATCGATTGGTACTTGTACCAAGGACCACCCCTAAATGTTCATGAAAATCCGTCCATAACGTTTTGAGTTATCTTAACAGACAAACCAACCAACAAACTAACCAAATCCGATGAAAACATACTGGCGGAGGTGATTACTGGCGGGGAGAGGGAAAATAAAATGTGGTACCTTGAGCATCTGAGGATGATACGATGACTGCAGCTATAGACAATGCGGCCAGCAGCACCTCAGTCGCTCTACGTCGACGATGCATCTTCGCGGACAAACCCAACTATCGGCCCAGATCTTGTCAAAATGGTAAAGTAAGCCTTCTGCTTATAGCCGCAAAGCCGATCAACGTCCTCAGCGCCCGCCGAACGCGGCTGCATGCACTTGTGGCGATTTCCTCCCGCTCACGGGCTTTTATACAAAAGGGAGGACAATGGAGCAACTTTTCAAAAGATTTTTTCGAATAAGTTCATAGAAATCGGGGTGGGCGTGAACGGAATAGGAAAGAGGGTATATTTCCGCATAGCAATCTTTAGACCAAAAAAGGTGGGCCATTGCATATGTACGGATGCCGATCGTTGCCACAGAATGGGAGAGCCACAGAACAATATGCCGGTTAAGTAGTAAGGGTAAGTATTCCAACAGCGCTTGCGCACAAAATAAAAGCCTGTATGCATGTTACAATACCATAGCTTACCTGACACACTTACAAATCTGTTGAAAACACGCAGACTGCAGCCCAACGCACTACATTGTATTTATTGTAAGATAAGCTTTTCCAAATGAGAAACTTGTGAAAGTAAACTTTCAGAATCCAAACTTGTATGTGGTTGGTTGCCACTTTTTCATGGTTAGTGCAGTCGCCAGCCGTAGCTCGTTTGTATTTCACAGTTGACTAGATACAATCTAACTCACTCCGATGGCACTATCCGGCTTCCGTGCATATACACGAGCATTCCACAGCTTTCTAAAGATCCATTTATCTTGTTTGATATAACGTTTAACACCTTTCAATTCCACATACCGTCACGTGCCTCATGCGTTCAGGGAAGGCACGATCCGGATTGTACAGAGGACAAACTCAAATATAGTGCGCAGCCTATAAAACAGTGTGACACGCAAAGTCCAATTGAGACAGCTTTCCAATATACGACATAACCTTCCGAGACAGAATATCACAGAAAGAAGTTTTCGAGATAGAATATCAGGGAAAAAAATCTTTGAGGGTATTCTGTTTTAGAGAAAAAAACGTCTTCCAGCAATGTTGAATCTCGGTACTACGGCTAATACCGTAATAAGCAGCGGCGTTCGCATTGGAATTTATTTTGGAAAAGTATACAAGTAAGTGATTGCAAACATTCGTACGTACATCCGCACTTCGATTACTTTTTGCGCGTAAAAGTCATTCGTTGCGTTAACTTTACTGTACCGTACATTTGATGAAGCCGCATGGAGCAGGAACCTGACCTTATAACACACGTGTATGTGAGGACAGGCAACAGCCTCGTACTTCTCATATCCTATTGGTTGGTAATACGTCTTAATTGTCTATGATCAATCCTATTGGTTGGTAATACGTCTTAATTGTCTATGATCAATCCTATTGGTTAGTAATACGTCTTGTCTATGATCAACACCTTCCCTATAATTTGATTGGGGATGTAAACGAACGACCTGTAATTCTTCATGAATCGCTTTTAATTTATGTGTTTTGATTGCTTGTTTTCAGTTCGCCAAATGATTTATCTATGAGGTAAAATCAAATCGTTGAGGCAGATTTTATTTCATATAAAAAATGAAGCCTGAGAACTATCAGGATTAATCTGGTCAACGACGCATGCGCGTTAGGCCAAACAAGGTCTCCAGTTTCTGGTATGTGCGCGCGTCGCCGTAGCCATGCGCGTCGGCAAAATTAAAACTTGTTTTTTCCAATGTAAGATGATGTCTCAAAACGGGGTCCGCTCATAAGTCCGACGCCTCATAGGTCCGACGCCTCATAAGTCCGACAAAATCGCATCCCCTAACCAAATAAAGGCCCATAAGTCCTTTGAGGCGTCGGACTTATGAGGCGTCGGACCTATGACGAGGCGGAATAAATAAATGTTATGCCTCACAAGTCCGACGCCTCATAAGTCCGAAATTTCGGACTTATGAGGCGTCGGACCTATGAGGCGTCTGACTTATGATACGGCCCCCTCAAAACCGCAAAACTCACTGGTGTCTGGTTTGAGTTGAATCCTGCTGCTGCACAATTTTAACGTGTTTTTGATGGGGTTACGATCGAGTATAAGCTTTATGTTGCCACTCTGGGATCCCATACACTTTGCACTAAATTTAGTCGACCATCATTTGCAGTCATCAGCCGACATTTGCAGGGGAAAAAAAGTAAAAAAAAATAAAATAAAAAACAAGCCGCGTCGCCACACCACTTTTGGGGCAAGCTCCATACCAGAAACCGACGACTTGTTTTGGCCTTAAGCTGATCAAATAGGTCTTGTTTTCGTTAAAGTTTTTTTCCCCTCTGGAAAACTGGTCTCTATAGGAATTTACCACTGGTGTCTATAGGAATTTACCACTGGTGTCTATAGGAATTTACTAAGTATACTTGGATGCACCCATCAAAACAGAACGGAAACCAGCTGCACTAGGACACAATGTAAAAACTGTGTTTAGGCATTGAGTACATAATGTTTATCTTCCAAACCGCTTCTAATTAAATATACTTGATCGTGTTCGAGTATTGAAATGCTTATCCTCGCATTTGCGAGGTAGGTCACCGTAGGTGTAACTGGTTACACCCATTGAACGAACCTTTGAATCAAAAGGGAAATACATAGACCACAATAGATATATTCAGAAACCCTGTATTTATTATTGTTTGATTCTATGGACTCCAAACTCTTTTTGAGGCAGTGCTTTTTGTCGAGTAACCACTGTAGAATATAGTTTTCACAAAAGGAAGCACGTCGAACTTGCTCTATCAAAAGAAAGTCCTTGGCAAAAATAACTTAGGGAAAAACCCCAGGCTTTGCTTTTGTTAACTTCGCACGGTTCCTTGATTTTGCAGGCTTTTCAGTTATCACTCCGATTTTCCGTACGCCTACTCTTTTTATAGTGCGACATGGCACATACAGTACTATACTTGAACTTGTAGAGGTGTATTTCTTATACTGCGGTACACTTTTACACTCAAATGTTCAATAAAAGTGAGAAAATACTCGTCACTAGATGTATCCACGAACACGAACATCTTTTGCAAATTAACATGTGATTATTATTTCTTTTTTACCACTATCAATTTCTCAACATTCGGCGACGCCATGAGGCGGATTGAGCCGAGACTATATATATATATATACAATTTTATTTTAAGGTTACAAGTTATGTTCCAATGCATGTACTTTCTGCAAGGAGGAAAAACTGCTGCTAAAATTTTTCAAAGACTTGGAGTGTTGAAAAGGTTGAGTTGGTATTGTTACGAACCCAGAATGCTTGATTATGGGAATCTAGCGCACTCCGGATTCACTCTGTCCATGAAGTACACAATCTTATTGTTGTCTTTTACTGTTCCTGTATTTTACCCATTTATCGTAAATTGCCAACTTGCACTTTTATTCCCAGGGTCTCTTACCAAGCACAGCGCATGATGCAATACCACGCGCGCTACTGCATTCATTATTCATGTAGCGATGTACATGTGCGAGACTGACCACACCTCCCTTCGCCCCAGCGAGCTAAGTTCCCTTTCCCATAGCATGCGTGCTTTGGCGTTCTCCGAGAGACTGCTCAGCGGCACGGAGCATTTCTCTCCCCCGTGTGTTACCCATGAACACTAACTGGAGTTCTTGGTCCAGTTTTCTAGTCCCGCACTTAGCTCGAGGGAATGGAATGTTACCCTTGTGTGGTCGAGTAGCTGGGCGTGGTAAGACATCCTGTGATGTAAATAACCTATGACACAGTAACCTTTTAGCTAATTGTCACTCACTCCATCAAGGTTGCTCGAGATGTTGTGTAATCACTTTTGCACTGTGATCTCACTGTTTGCACACATCTCTCTCTGTATTTGCACACTTGTCTCTCCATGTTTTCCCTTATGTAAATGCACACGTTTCTAGTCTCTTGCACTAGGCACTCTTAGAAAATCATGTGACTAGTCATGTGATCCTTAGACATGGAAGATTACTATTGGTTAATTCCTAAATCAGTGCTCATGCATTATTTAATCCCGAGACTTCTACTGCCTATAAATACCAGAGGTCTTCCTCATTTTCGGCAGTGCGGCGAACTCTAAACCCAAAGTTGTGCGGCGAACGTATATGTTGTGCGGTAAATCGTATAATGTGCGGCGAACTCGACTCTGACAGACCAATTGTTGTGCGACTCTAGTCACTACGAAGCATCGGCCTCCCTCGGTGGCTGAGGCGCGGTGAAGTAATAGTGCAATCACTAATACTAGTGTTATTATGAAGTATCCTTCTCCTAGATCCCTCAAGGAGTGTGTAGAAGCTGGTGAAATAGTAATATAGGTTTTCTCGGTCAATTTCGGCAAATGAGCAGCCAATTTAACCACTACGCTATTCTATTTCGCGCGAAATCAAATGCTACTGAAAAGGGTCATTCGATGTCATTTTATGACCAGTCAAATGTACTGTTGCGTCATTCGATTTAACAAAATAATCATGCAATTTAACAATTCAACAAAGCAGCATTCAAATTCGCAGGAGCTTTTTGAGGCGTGTGTTTAGTCATTCAAATTCATTTTTGGGCAGACATTTCTGGAATTTTTGTAATCTAAAAAACGCTTTGTTAAATTTTTGTTTCCTTAAGAATGTTGAAGGCATAAATACGGTTCACTTTTTGGCACTTGAGTCACTTTGCCGATGTTCTTCGAAGACGAGCTTTTATACGCATATTTCTAGAAATGGCAGCTCGTGGTCGCTACGCTAGAGTGGCCCAGGTAGATCGAGAAAGGTTGATTGAGGCCTTCGAGGGAAACGAGCAAGACTACCTTCAGCTTGCGGTCAATTTGAACATCAACAAGTCCACAGCCAGATCAATTGTTGCAACATATTTGAGGACTGGAAGGCGAGAGACGCTGGCAAGAGGAGGAGCAACCCACAGCAAGATGGATGATGACATGCGAAACCATCTGCAAGGCATCCTTGACGCTAATCCCGTCTTGACACTTCAACAAATGAAGGCTAGTTTGAGAGAAGCCCCAGGTTTCTACTGCCACCATAGCCAGGGCCTTGGATGGGATGATAATTACACTGAAACTAGTGGAGGACGTCCCCGATGCAAGAAATTCCCCTGAAGTTCTTGATCAACGCGTCTTGTATGGTGAGTGGTTCCTGCAGCATGGTGTTCTGGCGCATCTAGTCTTCATTGACGAGACAGGTTATAACGTCTGGACTCGACGCTCCCAGGGTAGAGCTCCACGAGGGATCGCTGCAAGACGAGTCGTCGACAGACAACGAGGGAGAAATTGCAATGTCACCTTCGCTGTTTCTAGTGAAGTAGGCTTGGTGCACCACCGAATCGCATTCGAAACTGTTACGCGAGAGAGATTCGAGGAGTTTCTTGCGGACACAATTCAAGAGTGTGATGCAGTTTTCCCAGACGACGAACCCATTTACCTCATATACGACAATGCGAGGCCTCACGTGCGAGCCCAACTCCCTGAAGGTGCCAACCCAATGATCCAGCTGAAGCGCCTCCCTCCCTACTCCCCACTCCTGAACAGCAAAGAGATGGCACACTCTGCATTCAAGGCTGCAGTTGAACGCATCCTTGGGTTACCTGAGTGGCAACAACGTGTCGGAGACAGACAGGCTGCCCAGCAAGCAGGAATGAACATGCAGCAGTGGAGGTGCGATCTCCTTCAACAAGCAGCCATCCAGAGCGTTGATGTCATCACCAAAGTGAAGTGCATGCAGTGGTACAACCATACCCAAACATATATGCCATGATGTCTGGCACGCCAACAGATTGATGGTTGAGGAAGAAACAACATAAACAATAAGAAACCAGGAAAAACATAAAGAAACACCCCATTCAAACACAATACAAAATTAGGTCTTGGTCAGTTAACCAATAAAGATCCCCCCCGCAAAAAAAAAAGAATGAACAGAAGAAGAAAACAAAGAAGAAGAAAAAACCTCATTGGCCCCATGTAAAGTCTACTGGAAGCATAAATAAAGAAAACAAGGTTTGCCTGAATTAAAGTGAAGATACGAAACAGTTGCCTAGTACAGTTTATCTGTTTATTCGTATTTCTTTAGTCGTACTTATTTGAATTCTTTTTAAGCGAAATTTATTGCCTCTTTACGAAATTGAAAAAAAATAAATCAGTAAAATCTCCAGTCGAACCAGCTTTGCTAAATTGAATGATGATTGTGTGTCACGAAAAAGAATGACGATATGCTAAATTGAACACAGTGCTAAAGGCATTTGAATGCCTCAAAACGAAATCGAATGGCCAAATTCTGAATTTGAAGCGCATTAACAACTGGAGAGGCAAAATAGCTTCAATTCGAACGCACGAAAATTAAATTGGCTGCTCATTTGCCGAAATTGACCGAGAAAACCTATACACTAGTTTGGTGCTGTGCGGTTTCGAATGGCCATTGGACTGCTAGTCTCAGCTTGAACATGTTGTGCGGTTGTCTGGTGTTCTAGCCCAGCCAGAGCTAGTTCATCCCCGTCACCACAGCGGACCGCTTCCGCTGTGGCCAGCCGGCTCCCCGTAGCCATTCCCCCCGTAGTTCAGCTATGCTAACCTGGTCTTGTCATAAACACAGTCCTTGGTGCATAGTGCCTCGATTGACCTTGGATACTCGATACGCCACGTGCATACTTTGGTTCGAACTGTAGTGCGGCCTGGTACACCTGCTGCCCCCGTCCAGTTGTTTTTGCCTCCCCGGTCACCGTAGCGGACCGCTCCCGCTTCGGTCTGACCGTCGAAAACCCGTACCGTCCCGGTGCCCACTCGGTTCGTATTGGTTGACATGGTTTTGCCATAGTACATAGTACATGTATAGACTTTGTAGACACCAACCTGTTATCTCTATAACGCTACCAAAGACTACCAAAAGGAAAAACCAGGTCGATGAAATCTAACAAAGTTATGTAAAGTGAAGAGATGAATAAATCAGTGTATTGACATGTGTGGCTGTCACCCCAAAGCTCTGTTTCCCTCCAACTTGAATTATTGTTGACTCTAATAAAGGTTTCATGAACTGTTATTAGGGAACACAACAGTATGTTGACCAATATACACGTAATACCTTGTATAATGCTCTAATTTTGCCCCATATTGATTATTGTTGCACAACCTGGACTCAGGGTGCTGATAAATATGTTAACAGAATTCAGATTCTACAAAACCTTGCAGCAAGATTAATTTGGTGTTAATTTTGATGTATTTTGAATTTGATTTAATTTCCCATTGTTGTTTTTATGTATTTTGTTTTAATTTCTTACTTGTTTTATTTTTGGTGTTATATTTTCATATTTCTTTAAATTGATATATTAGATGTACGTTTATCTTTTTAATTGTTATATAATAATTTTGTACTGAGGGCCTCCATGGAAAGCAGTGCTGTGCACTGATTGGAGTTTACCCTCATTAAAGATGACATCAATAAAATAAAATAAACCCTTATGCACTTTCTTTTTGTAATTGCCGTCATGTTGCTTCCTTCTGGAATTCAATTTTAGTTTGAATCTAAGACAACACGTTTTATACTATAGTCCCGTGGTAATAATACTAATACTAATAATAATATCGGGTTTTCACATAGCGCTTTTAACTAAGATCAAAGCGCTTTACATTATTATTACCCCTGATTATTGGGCCATTAAACATTCCACTAAAAAAACATCTCAGCACCCTGGGGAGTATAGCTCGATGCAGCCTGTTAGGCGCAAGGAAGCTAATTCAACCACAATAACCATCTCTGCCCACACATGTACCCATTTACTCCTGGGTGGAGAGAAGCAGTGAGTGACAAAGTAGACAATGAGCTCATGAATAAAAGTTATGCATTCAAATAATTATTTTGTATTAGAGAGTTCAGAGAGCCATGGAATTGGGGAATTGAAGACATATGGCTCTGCACCTGGGTTTCCGATTGTGAGCATTTTTGGATGCAATTGGGTCAGAAAGTAGCGCATTTTAGCCATGTTGTGTAGGAATTCTTTTTTTTTCAAAATGGCTATTCTTTTCCAGTTTGGGAAATATTCATTTTAGGGTTGGTCTTCTGTTAAATGGTGAGAATGTCTCAAAAATTCACTGGTCACCCAAAAAATTTAATGTAAAATGAAGAACGACCTAATTTTTCTGTGCAGCCTGAACACCTGTTAGATACTTAAAAGTATTTTTAAAAGAATTTTGAAGTACATGTATTGGGATTTATCACATGCCTATATGGTGATTTAGTTACTTGGTTGCTCCCATCATAACAGAACGGGCGGAAACCAGCTGCACTAGTATACACTGCAAAAACTGTGTTTAGGAAACACATAATGTTTATCTTCTAAACATGTGTACAAAGTGATACATGTGTAGCAAGATTGTGTTTAATTGCAAAACACATTTATTGGGGTCAGGCAGGAGCTTCTATACATGTCACTTGGTGGTCGGTCGGTCGGTTGGTCTGTCCGTCTGTCTGTCCCCCAAATTGACCAAAACTATGGTGTTCCATATGTGCCATCTTCGTTGCATTTTCGGCTTCACATTTTCGCAGGGATCATTTTGATCAATGTCATGAAAAACTTTTATTTAAGAGATTGCGCAACAAGGCCAGACCTTAATGTGTTTACTTGCACTTGTTTCTATCCTACTAGGGAATACCAATTGCCAATTACCTATTTTCTACCAGCTTAGGTGTTCCTGATAACTATCAATGTACAGTGCACTTTCTCGCACTTGCGCTGTACACCATTCCTCGAACAAGGTGGGCGCCATTTGTGTAGTGGTTGGACGGTATCAAGAGGGAGGAAGTGTTCCCAAAATTGACCAAAAGTATGGTGATCCGTAGGTACCATTGGGGTCGCAGTTTTCGCCAGAACAAGCTGTGCACTCGCTCTTGTTAGAGTGTAGGGGCCGATGCGGATGTCATCGACCGACGAATGCCCACGCAATTCTCTTCGTGTGTTTTGTTTCTTTGCTTCAGTTCTCCACATGATTTATCTTTTAGGTATAGGGCTAATCTTTGAGGTAGATTTTATATTTTTCTTCGAAACAAAGGGTTTCTAGGGATTAAAAATGACGTCTGAGAACCATCCCGATCTATCTGGTCAACAACGCATGCGCGTTTAGTTGATCAAATAAATTGTCTTTACTTGATCACCTGTTGGTTGCGGCAATTGTGCGATGCAATTTGACCTGGTTAACCCCGTTGGAATGGCAGTATTATAGTGAATAGGCCGGGGTCCTTTTATTCCCAACCCGGATCTAATTAAACATACTTAATTGTGTCCGAGAGTTCAAATGCTTAGTTCCTTTCATCTGCGATGTAGGTGTAACTGGGTACACCCACTGAACAAACCTTTCAATCAAAAAGGGGGAAAAACATAGAAATAGATGTATTCAGAAACCCCGTATAGGTTGATTCTATGAACTCAAAACTCTATTTTAAGGCAGTGCTTTTTGTCAAGTGACCACTGTAGAAAATAGATTTCACAAAAGGACCCGCGTCGAACCTGCACTATCAAAAGAAAGTCCGTGGCCGAAAAAACTTAGGGGAAAACCCCAGGTTATGCTTTTGTTAACTCCGCACGAACCTTGATTTTGCAGGCTTTTCAGTTATCACTCCGATTTTCCGTATGCCTTACTCTGCCTAAAGTGCGGTATATCACGTACAGTACTAGTTGAACGTTATGGGGTGTATTTCTTACTGCGGTAAACTTTTCCACTCAAAGTTTCCAATAATAGTGAGAAAATACTCGTGACTATAGATGTATCCACCAGTGGCGTATATCTGTGTATACTTGCGCTAACATCAATACGGCGCATTTTAAAAGCTTGTGTACTTTGTTTCTTCACTTTTCAGAGCTATTGAATACATTTTGGTTGTTGGGATGTTCGAAAAACACCTCGAAATCCGCATGTTTTTTTTTTCTCATCACGAAGAAGTGGGGAGGGGATGATTCAATAACACATCCCGCCTGGTTAAAAAGTGGGATGATGATACCCCCACGCCCCCCCCCCCCCCCGGATTTAAAGTTTTCTGTCCAGAATTCCGTTCAAGAGGCTACATTGATTCATTTTACATCTATTTTTGCACATCATATTAAATTGTTTCTTTGAGATCTATTTTGCAATTAAGCTAAGTACACTGCATTAGGCTCAATGCAAAAGTCAGGAAACCAGTTCCCTGCTTGCTGTTCGTTAACAGCATAAAACACTCCAATTACCTAGGCCTTTGCTTTCTCCATTTGTCACTAAATAATGAATAGAATAAAATAATAACTTCACAAAATTATTCGCAGTCGTGTTGCCTGGAGCAAAATGGAGCAAGGGGGTTTCAACATGCGTGGTAGGACTGCTGTAAACGTATGCCTCTGATTTATTATCACGTTGTGCGGTTCATTCTCGGGGCGGATCCATATTCTACTGTGTAGAATAATGTAGTGGCGGCGATGGATGCGAAAAAAAGGGCCTGTTTTCGCCGTGTTCTCTCATAGAGGTTGCACATGAGAACCTGCCCGTTGGGTTAGTTCCCCAAAGGAATCCATATCGGGAGGGCAAATGCCCCCCCCCCCCCGCCTTCCCTCGAAAAAATGATAAATTGAGAATATGCTAGAGAAAGTACGAGGATTTTGGAGGGAAATGTGCTTTGTCAATCCCCCCCCCCCGAAAAAAAATCCGGGGCGATGCCCATGCACAATATACCACACTTCACAGCCAATGATATTCTATAAAAAAAAAATGCTCAAAATAACCACTGCACAATCAGCGGATTAAGTTACGAAATCACACGAATAATATTTGAACTACTACAGTGACCTCAAAGCAGGTTTGATCAATGCACACGCGAATGCATATTTCACAGTGCAATAGCCCGATACTTTGGTTCCGAATTCTATACGCGAAATCGGTTGCTTTATACCTGAAATTCAGTCAAACGTCAGCAGCCCTGATTGTATTAAAAATAACAAAAAAAGCTCTTTGTGCCTGCCGTCGATCCGGATTTTTGTTTGGAGTTTTGAATTAAATCGAAGGTGGCATTTGTCAGACCCTGGTGTCATTATTCAAACCCAGGCGTTGTGACCCAAGCTTGTGTAGATGATACTGATTTAAAGCCACAAAGGTTTCTCGTTTGGCCCTACACGACTACGCAGATTCGGCCATTTTCAACAGTTTTGAGGGTTTTTTGGGGTGGAATTTTTCTTTTCTTCTTCTAACTTTCTCATCCGATTTTACAGTTGATGCCACGATAATCACCCCTTTCTTGACGATCATGGAAAACCTTCCGGACAGTAAACCATCAACCTAGCTATTGAAAACCCCACCCTCATTAAAAATGTAGGGTAAGAGGGTTATTAATAGCCCTACCTTCAATGAAATTGTAGGGTAAGAGTGAAATATCCCGATATTGATATAATTGACGGCATGAAAATTTGTTACACAATTAAGAGCTACAAAGACAGAGTGTGCGACAAAAGTGCAACATTAAGAACACAAATAATTAAAACGTTTAAGGTTTTTTTCTTCAATGAAATTAAATAGGCCTATTACATTAAAGCCTTAATATTGTTAAATCCACTTCTTACCCCCACTCCATTTGGGTCCCTATAGATCAAGAAATACAACTTAGTGAAATATTGTAAATTGTACTTGGGCCACTCTCAGCAGGCCGTACTCGTCCATGACTGATAGAAGTGGAACACTTCTCAAGAAAGATAGGAAGTTGACTGGATGGCACCACTGATTTGAGAGTTACACTGAGAAGCTTAGCAATAGAGTCGATGTCGAGGCACAACCGGTAACAGGGCAGACTGGTGACATCACTGCTGCTTGAGAAACTCAGCATGGGGTTCAGTGTCGGCTAACTAAACTTTAGTAGGCTAGTAATAGTGACCACGCAAAAAGGTTACACAGACGGTTTTTGTTTGTGTATCTTAGCTTTTACAACACAAATGCATGGTTATGACAACATTCTTTCATTTATTTGACACTTTTTTTTTCAGTTACTCTGCCCGATATCAAATTGTCAAAGGTATATAATTGTAAGGCCACAAAAATAAAAGTTCTGCTTCCGGTTTCCCGACCTACCCTATTCTGACAGCCCCTACCCTAATTTGTTTTATTGGAAAAATGAGAAATAAAAAACATCCAAAAGCATCAATTTCTACCTTTTACCCTTAGACGCCTCCATATGATCGTACACAAAAAAAACTGCAAAAGAAAAAATTCCCTACCTTAGAACCTACCTACCCTTTTTTCAAATGCCATGTAATTTTTTTTTGGCCTAATCAAAACAACCACATAGGCCTATGTGAAAATATGCACAACAAAATTAAGCAAAAGTAAACTGTTTAAAAATTGAAAATTACTAGGCCTACGCGACTTTCTGATTTGTATGTCTGCAATGGAGGTTTCTGGAAATTAACTTATTAAAAAGTGAAAAAATGACATATCCTATGGTATACTATGGTATTTCTAGTGCATCTACAGAACACATTTGGGTTAGAGGTTGGTATCTATCATAACTATCTGTTGATTGATCTTTTACCTTTGACCAATTGCAAAGAATTTGCAAATCACTCATGAGCAGGGATCCCTTGCCCACCTCCAAACAAGAGGCATATAAACTGACTACACAATTCACACACAGAAACTCACTTGACGAATAAAGAGTTCAGATTAAAAAAAATGCATTTTTCACCTTTTCAGAAAATCTGCTTGGCACTGCCCATTTCATCATATCTTGAGAAAAATAAATTGTTTAAAAATCAGGAGAAAATATATTATTTAGCTGGTTGGGTTTTCTCCATTTTTGGGGGGTACAATTTGCTTGTATCTGCTTTTGCATCTATAATCTCCAAATATTCTTTCCAGCAAATCCTTCTGTGAGCTACACGTTATTGGGAATAATTTCTATGGTGAATGTTCCTTGCACCACCACTTACTGCACAATAACGATGAAGACTTCAAAGCAAGTAATATTATGTAGGCATATCATTTTATTGAAACACTTTTAAAATTCAAAGGAATTTTGGTAAAACAAAATCCAGCTTTTTCTGTTTCCAACCCCCCCCCCCCCAAAAAAAAACAAAGAAAAAAAACAAGACCTCCAAAGCCAACAGACACTGATGGGATTTCAAAACACTGTAGTCTGTTTTGGTTCTTTAGCATTGATGAAATTATTTGTTATTGGTATTGATGAAATTATTACTGTGTATAAGCCTACCACAGAGGTAACGATACATGCAGATATACACGGAAACATACATGTAGATGTACCGTACCTTATCTGCCACTCGGGAATTACAGTTATCAACCTTAAATCAACCTTACAAACACTAAATGCCCGTTTGGATTTCAGAACAGCATTACCGATGCCATCTTACATTTGGCACACATTAAAACATACATGTACATTAAAACCCTCCTGCCGTATGAACAGTCACAGACGGTCAAAAATTCGATCCTCTTCCCCTGCCGTGCCGTTATAAACAGGCTAGTCTCCAACAGTTAGATCACATTTCCAGGATTTCACTGTGACTAGTCAAATTCCATCAACGTACAAAAGCGGCTAACTGCACAGCTGGCTTGTCAATCACCTATACTGACAAGGCAAAGCTCTATCAAGTTAGAGCCAGTCAATCCTGGTTTATGTAGGCCGTGAGCTCCTAACTGTTCAAAACAGGCACTTGGTTGATTTTGACTGCTGGGATAGCTGTGTTGAATTTGACAGCCAGAGAAAGAGGGTCGAGAAGAAAAAAAAGAACATTCAGACAATTGTTGCATGAGTAGGCCTAAAACAAATGTTTTCACATGTAAACCCAGCGTGATGCCATTTTGTTTCAGGTCAATCAATATACAGCTTCTGAAAGTTAATGTATAACAGGCCTCCACGAGTGAATTACAAGAAACAAAAAAAAATGTCCTGAAGAATTCTATTTCAATAAAAGCTTTGGCTAGTCAATACATCTTATATACACATTTCGATCACAGATATAGAATGAAATAAAAATTATCATTTACATTTTGACAACTCCATGAGCCAATAATAAGCCACAGCATTCAAATAGCGATTGACATCTTTGAATCAAACTTTGTACAACACTGACAGAAAATGACATTCATTAGGCTACAACAGGATCATTTACGATGCTCACGTGCAGTATTTACATGCAGGTGATACAATACTTTCACGGGAAATGTCTCAGTGCTGGCAAGCATTAACGTGTGATGCTTGACGCAAACACAGAGGCCAAGCAAATTGCACATCACTTACCATTGGTCCAAAACTGAATTTGAGTTTTTGTTCACCTATTTTGCAACCAGTCCTGTGAAAAAAACACCGCGGCGGTGGAGTTCTCTCAAGAAATCCAGTCTTTGCAATATTGGCGGCGCTACCCAGGAAATTCCGGGCATCACGCGTGTGCATTAGCTTGAATACAGCGTGCATGAGTTATGCTCGGAGTTCCCTGGGTAAGGTTGCCAATATTGCCAAGGCTTGATTGGATTCATCTTGTTGATGTAGCGACCTCGCTCTAAAATAACAAATTCAGTATTGAACCAAGACTACACATCACTAATATAATTCAGGGCTCCATTTCACAGTGTGGCAGCATGATAATACATGTATTGCTTAACACATCTTTCAATGTACAACTGTATCGATATATGTGCCGAACACAAATGAATCAGTCATACCAGCTAGAATATATACATGATTAGTTAATGAAGTTTAATATTGTGTGTTGCAAGCATGTATTAAGCCCCATATATGTGCAGGTATGTGCAGCCTACATGTACATCACCTACATTAAGTCACAAAAAACAAAAACAAAAAAAACCAAACATATTTTGTGCAACTTTCTGCTCCTCTTAAATGAATGAAAACTGTTTGACATCCCTTTTTGGTTAATTTCATTGAAAAGGGCGCTGTAACTGTGATGTCATTTCAGGAAGACACTGTTCAATTTAGGGGTTTTCTGTTCAAATTGTGACCCCAAAACTTGCTCATTGAAATCATTTGTGAGAAAAGTTTGCTCATTGGCATACTGCCGTGTACTGACACAACAAATCACCAAAGAAAAGAAACTTCACGACAGCAAAATATCCAAAATTCTGGCAACTTTTGGTGCTGAAATACCTATAATATTGAGGCTTCTACCTGAAATGACACAGTTGCTCATGAAAATGGAAATGTCCATTAGCATAAAACCAAACAAAAACACCAAAATACCCTACAAAATGGCGAACATTGAAAAATGGGACAGAAACGTGTATTTTCAAGCATCTCATTAATAAAATTACGTTACATCTCCTCGCCAACACTATGCACAACGGGACATTTCTAGTGGCACTAATTATCAGTGTGGAATCCGAGTCCCTGCAAGTCCCTGCAATGCAAGTCCATCACAAGTCCTTCGGTCTCAAGTCACTAGCTATTCACATTAACCGTTACAAAAGCATTCCCTTGACCTTGTTTATCCTGTTACTTGTGCCTGGCTTTATAAACGGACGTGTGAAAGGACTTGTGATGGACTCAGATGCAACACTGCTAATCACGAAAAACCGCCCCAAGTTTAACAACATTCCAATTCTAGGCGACAAATCATTTACAAACATGTATTCATTGATGACAAGTTTAAACTACATATGTACAGAAATTTTTTTTTAATACATATGCAAATGCATTTCTTAATCGGTGCGATCCCGCGACTTCAGCAAGACAGCTTTATACACGTTTTCTATAATTTAATACTGGTTGCAGCATTGTACCAAACAAAAATAAAAACGAATTCGTAAGATCAACAAATCAGTTGTAATAATCCATTCGCTACTTCAACAAGGCAGGCTGTCATTAGGCGTGATACATAGGATTTTGGAGTGTGCCTTTACACACCAACATAATGAGAACAATGTAAAATTATGGAATTATGCATTTTAATATAAGTGTGCATGTTATAATGCCTGTTACACGTTTGTTTCCTGGCGTTAAAAGAGAAATAAATATTTGTAATAATAAAGTCACAAATCAATTAATAAGTAAAAAAAAATGTTTAACATCACCAAAGGTGGAAAGTATATAATTGGATATGATTTTGACCAACTGCAATTGTACTGCTCGAGTGTACATCTTTATGTTAAAGACTATAGATTGTATGATACCATTTTGGTTGGAACATGGAAACCTCTTTAAAAAAACCCACCAAATACACGTAAAAAAAGAAATCTCAAAACATGAAACATGATATGAAGATGATAAAAGAAATAAACATGATCTTGAATAAACTTTGTAGATTATAGCCTACATTCCCATATTTATATTGATAAACATCATGTTTGTTGGAAAATTTAAAAAAAAATGAAATAAAATGAAACAACACTTAGAAAACACATGTACATGTAAAACTAGCAATCAAATTGACGAAAATATACTTAATGAATATCTAACGTCCAAGTCAAGTTTAATCAGAACCAGCTGAAATTCTGCAACCAATTTTAGAATTTTACACACAGCACCTTTGACCAAGGGTGTCCACGGCACTCGGGAGGGGCTGCTACGGCACGTCTGCTCTCAGTAGCTAGCCGGGGGGGATTGCTACGGGCTAGAGATTTTAGCAGGAAACTTTTGATGCCGATAGAAGCAAAATCGGGATGGGTAAAAGAGAAAAAAAGGGAAGAAAATTCGTCTTTGCAACGGGTCAACAAAACCACATAGGGCCTTCAATAAGTTGCACTGCAGGACCATATCTGATGGTGTAGCATTTGTACACAAACATATTTCACGTTTATGACACTCGTGAAAGTTGCAGTTTTCGCAATAAAGCTATAGATATCAATGTACACACTTGTATCTAGCTGCATTGACATGATTGATGCACCGATGCGACAGTATTATCGTGCGGACCTTTATGAAAAAAGTCTGAACAGCAACTTCCAAGATTAACAGGTACGTGGGTACCCGTTTTTTTGTTTTTTTTTTCAATCAAGAGCGCAGTTCCTGTACTACCCATAAATGCACACCCCTATGATGAACTGATTGTGCACGCATACTGAAATTTGTATCCTTGTGATGACATTTCTTTGTTCTCGTGTACTAAAGTTTTCGAGGTTTGAAAGTACAGTTTTGAAACGCTCTTATTTTAACCAGAATTAATTTCCTTAGCTGAAACTCGGACTTAATATCCCTTTTCTAAAACTCTACCATTTGCCACAAATCAACATACCTTGGAAATGCCTAGTTTTTGAGTAAAATCCATTTCCTGAAAATCTTGTGGAGACGTATTCATTTACAGAAATTGCCCTGTGGAGACGTATACAATCTTTTGTTTCCTATTGTGTGCATGTCTCCAGAGGGCACGGTGTATCAGATCGGTTGGCACAACACAGCTGACACATTTACGTCCCAGTATGGGATGCTTAGGATGCTTGCTAAAGGCTATACCCATCATGCCCATAGCAGTTCATGATGATAAACAAGTAGAAATAAAAAAAAAACACATTAAAGTTTTCAGACCTATCAAAGCACTATACAAATCCCCTAAACTGTTTGCAAGACAGTGTGCTTCTGAAAATTCCTTGTTTTAGGAAAAAAAGCAAGGGGTCTGCAATGCATGCCACAAGAAAATAAAAAGCAATGGTGAATGTACTCTAGTTGTAATTTAAAAGTGCATCACTGAAAGTCAAACCATTCTTAATTTAAAAAAATAGACCAAATTTGTAAAAAAACAAAAACAAACAAACATGCAAAGAAAATCAAACAAATTATTCATTTTCACTGGATAGGCGGTTTACCTCCCCTGTGTTTTCAAAATTGATACCTGCCTTTGAACACCACTTGGTCAACTTCTAATACTTGTATACTGCATCTTAGCTAACTAAATGGCACATCATAAACTTCATATGATCTACCATAAACTGTGTTCTATTTAATCCACGTACACAAACCATATTCAGATATTCATCTCAACACTGAGATTCAATACTGATGCATGATGCAGTTTCTTGAGCCAACTAACCAAATTTAACAAGTTTGGTGTGTTGTAAACTATCTCAAGTTTCTTTCGGTTAAGTTCATTAAAACCCTAATGCCTATGCATTTTTGTTAGGATGTAACCTCAATCCTGCTAAATCCTCCAATTGCTTCCATGTAAACAATGCATACAGCCTCAATCCTGCAAAATCCTCTGTTATTTCTGGAATGTGTCCTTGGAGGGGCGACCACTGCCTCAATCCTGCAAAATCCTATAGCAATCACCAGCAATACGTTGAGGCAGAGCCAGTGACATCCTGGAGCAGTGCGGAGGATTTCAAGTCAAATCCAGGCCAACATTTATGCGCGGCTGAGCATGAACAACACAAGGTCCGGCCCAAGACCTTGACACAGTGCATCCTCTTAAATCAGCCACACCTCTTTGCCATGCAACCTCAATCCTGCATAATCCTCCATTTTGCAAAGAGGATTTTGGAGGATGTGGGAAGGTTAGGGTTAAGTTTATTTTTTTGGCAAACCCATGTATAACCAGCATTTCATTTTCTGTCATCCAATGTCTTTATGTACTCGATGGCCCCACAGAACTGAATCCACCAGTACTGTTCCTCCCCGTCGCTCTCTCTCAGCTGCTCCCCTTCAAAGTAGAAGCTGTTGACATACTGCACGGTGGACAGGAGACCGGGCGGGTTGGCTTTGATGAGGACGTACATGAGCACCGGTGAGAAGTCGTCGGCGCCCACCGCCGAGTTCTCATTGGCCAGACTGAGGAGGTTCATGATGACCTTGCAACAGCGGTAGACGCAGCCCATCTTGTCTTTGGGAGTCTGGATTGAGATAACAATCAGGACTTACTGATTCATCACTCTTGTCAGGTAAGGCGGACAGGCTAAATACCCCCTGTTCACTTACCGGGAGCCGCTTTCAATTGAGCCCCTCTTTTATCGGCTCCCGCTTGAAAAGAAAGCGGGTGACCTGTTTTCTACAAACCTTCCCACGGTTGGCACTCCCGGCTCCCGCTACAAATAACCATTTTTATAACAATGAATCCTGCGGTTTCATACCCATCAGTGGCGGCTTCTACTCACCGACTGCAAAGACCTGGTGCATTGCTAATCCTCTGATCTTTTGTCTGCCCTAAACATACAAGCCCCACTGCAAACCGTCACCATGCACGGCTGTACCGTGTGCGTTCATGCGTGGACCGTCTCCCGCTTTGGCCTGAAGGGTCCCACACTTCCTCAATAACAATACCGTCCCACGGTAAATGAACAGGGGGTATTTAGCCCGCCCGCCTCAGCAACAGGAGGCTTTACATAGCAATAAGGCCACAAGGCCTGCTAATCCTCCCCTTCCACAATGCAATATCATTCATAAGATGGAATTTGCGTCAGGGTGATGTACAAATTCACTATTGGGTTTTGTCTTTCACCGACTTATTTTTTATAAACACTGTATTATCAATGTTGCTTGTGAGTGATTGTGAAAAAAAAAGTCACCCCAAGGCAAATTCCATTTTATGAATAGTTTCATTGCGGTACCCGCTACGATATCTGATTCGAACCAGCCAGCCGACCCGGGCAAGCTGGTGGTCGAATGGTAAGACGTCTGCACTAGTAAGCAGGAGGTTAATTGTGGGAAATCATGACAACACAATTGGGTTGAAAAAAGTGGTCACGATGCGAGTAAAATGATTTTTTTCTCTGGTTTTTCTTTGTATAACTACAGAAATACAAAGGAATGTCCACAGTACATGTATGTGTGGAAGGCAAGTGTGTGTGGGCGGCCCATCACCGCATTATGGGACGTTTTTTTATTGTTAAGCAAATTAGGACCGAGTTGTGGGGACTTTCTGCTGTCCCCGCAGCGTTTTCGCTCCCCACAGTACCATCGGACAACTCCTGTGCAGTCCCCACAACTACGGATCGAGTATGTGTGTACATGTATGGCTTTACGATAGAGGATAGACAAACTTAGCGAGAACATTGCGAGCGTTGGATCTTTTGTTGGAAACGGTCCACGATCATACGGTCATGTGCTTACTCTATGGGAAAGTATTATACAGGTTGGACAAAAAAAACCCGAAACCGAGATATTATTGCTAATTGGAACAGAAGTAGGGCACACGTAAATCAAAGGAAGATATCCTCTGTTAGGGTTAAATCTCCTCTTTAAAATGACACCCTGATCATGTTATTACATTCACGGTTGACTGAGCAGTGACCAATTTTATACAAGGGTCTATTCAGAGGCTTGCGCCACTTTTCAATTGTGGTTTTTGTGGTGTAATTTGTCACGGAGTGAAAGGCTATGGTTGCCAATCAAGGCAGGTGTGGAAAAAAGTGATTTCAACATGAAAAGTGGCGCAATTCTCTAAATAGACCCTTTCATAAAATTGTTCACTGCTCAGTCAACCCTGAATGTAAGGACATGAACAGGGTGTAATTTTAAATAGGAGATTCAACCCTAACAGAGGATATCTCCCTTTGATTCACATGTGCCCTACTTCTGTTCCAATTAGCAATAATATCTCGGTTTCGGTTTTTTGATCCACCCTGTATTACAGGGTCAAAGGAAAACACAAAGCAATGCCCTCGGGCGTATAGAAATTCACGACTGTGTGGTCATTTGTGTGTGCACACGGTACCTCCCTCCAAAAGAGCTCTACGAAGCAGTAAAAAAAACCCGCCATTTTAATGTTTATGCACGGCATCTATTGACAGAAAGAGGCAATATTTTTCCTAATTATTATTAACAGTTCCTGAAACACAAAGAAAGCCCTATCAATCGCACCTTGTACACGTTGATGTTGAGGATCTCAGCCTGTGCGGCAGGCCAGGGGGCCTCCCTCCCATACTTCTCTGGGATCTGCAGAGCCTTGTGATTGACTGTTATCACTCTGGACAGCCTGTAGATGTGAGCTTGTAGAACCCTGAAACATGAACAGCACAGAATTAAGTGGAATGTGAAACGCATCTCCCCAACATCTAACAGTGAAACTGTTGTCTTTTGATCCGTGTCTTTTGGCAGTTTCTCCTGTTCTTACGAGAGTACATGATGAATATTATGACTAAAGATGGAAATATCCAAGTGGAAAACTGATCTTTTTCATGGGTTAAAGATACAGTCCATCATTTGTAATTTGTGCATTTTGTTCGTTTGAAGCAACAAAAGTGTTCAAAATCTAATGAAGGATACTGAACAACTAACCTGATGTACATGTAGTTTCAGCTCAGCTTCAGCTGTATATTTCGAGAAAAACAGCATTCTGGGATCTCAATTTCAAATCAAAAGTTGCTGAATCATGTTTTGAATTGTTTTGAATTGCAGCTATAGGCGATGTCGCGCACTGATCTGACGAATTATAGCAACCGCGCGCGCCTGTGCGTCGTGCCAATGCTTGCGCGCGTTGCGTCGAATAACAAAACGAACTACTAATTTAAATTTTCCTACGGTGCGTCTTAAGACGCATCGTTGGAAAGGCCTTCTTTCGTTGATTACTTCAAAATGATAGCTTGCCAGAAAGATTAATTTCACAGGGAGTTTAGTCCCCTTACTATCTTTCAACCAAGTATGTTTTTCAACAATAATACTCCAGTTACTTTTTCGGATGGCTGCAAATGATGGACTATAGCTTTAAGTTCAGCCGTGTTAAGAACAAGGATTAAGATGCTGGACGGGGGTAGAGAATCCAACATATCTACAGCCAACCCAAGTACAAACTGATGTATGTGAGAACAGTATACCTGTTCTTGTTAACCCATGTCTGATTCAACCTAGCCTTGAATGCAAGGCTGTCCTGTGTTTGTGCTGTATCAGCATAAGCGCATCGCTGGCCATAGCTAAGGCCTGCAGTGCTAAAGGTATGCATACAACGTACTGTACATGTCAACGCACTGCCCCCATGTGGGTGTGAGTGGATACACAAATTATCCGGCTGTGAAAAATGTATGTTTCTTAACGACCAATCACACCACAGATCGAACATTGTTGCTTTTGTAACCCAACGCCGGCATGGGCGCGACACGACCCACGCCATGTATTTAAACAGCATGGCGTGTCCAATCTAGGGCCAATCAGAAGTCCACACAGTGAATGTAATGCTTGTACATACCGGTACACGCATACTGAAATTTGTATTGGAGACATTTCTTTGTTCTCGTGTAGTACAGTTTTCGAGTTTGAAAGTGAAGTTTCAAAATGCTCTTATTTTAACCAGAATTAATTTCCTTAGCTGAGATTCGGACTTGACATCCCTTTTCTAAAACTCTTCCGTTTGCGACAGATCAACCCACCTTGGAAATTCCTAGTTTTTGAGTAAAATCCATATATCTATTTCGTGAAAATCTTGTGGAGACGTATTCATCTATAGAAATTGCCCTTTGGAGACGTACACAATCTTTTGTTCCCTATTGTGTGCACGTCTCCAGAGGGCACGGTGTATCAGATCACACAGACATACACACAGAAGGAATACGCTATCGCAATATCCCCCTCCGGCTTACAGCCAGGGGGATACAAAGTGAAGAATGGATTGATTTTTTCTTTCCATTTTTGAGTACCCCTTACCCCAAGGTTGTTGTATGGCTGGTTTGATTCAGCTTGATCAAATACTTTTGAAGCAGTGACAGGTCAAAGTAGCCTCATGGTATATAAATGTAACGTGAGTGACGTTGGAATTACCCATTAGCGTAACTGCAAAACCCGGAAGTTACAATGTTCATTGCAATCAAGGATGTGCTCCGGAGCATGGGCTGTGACTCCACATATAGGGCAGTGCTGCGTGTGCATGTACAGCGTGTGTCAATAAAAACGCAGGATTAGAAACAAAAATATTAAGAATATAAACCACCCCTATTCATCATAATGTTAACCCTCTTTTCAAAGTACCTTTCCTTCTTCTCACTATGCTTGTTATCCCATCTCATTTGGACAATCCTGTCCAGAGATAGAGTACATTGAAGAAGGGTTATAAATTCCAAGCTGGTCTGATTTGTGAAATCACACATACCTAATGAAAGGTTTGAATTCAGTACAGGTGAAAGTATTTGTGGATCACAAAGAAGGACATGTGTGGCAGGACTAGGCTTACATAATCCTTTAGTCCACAATCAATGTTATTAGTCAATAATTCATGATGCTTTGAAACAATGATAGTCCAGTTATTTAATTTAAGTGATACTTATCATCCGTTGTTTCAAAGAAAGTTTTGTTCTGGTTTAACTGTCTTCAATGCATACCTGCATTGTACATAACTGGTCGTTGTGTTAAGGTCATTGAATCAGACCAACCCGCTTCAGAAGGGCTTCACAAAACTTGTCATAACTTTTGAACCAAAAGTCCAAATTCCACCACACAAAAATCTTGTCAAAGATGAAATTATGGACAATCAAATCCTTATCAAATTAGGCACACCAGTAACACACGCTGTACATTACAGTTAAATACTAAATGCTGTTAAATCTGCATTACCTGTCCCTGGCGACGTCAGCTTCCTCGTTGGGGTACAAGGCAAGCTTGTAGATACGGCTCATGATGGCACGCTCTGTGGCTACTTCAGCATCAATCATCTGGGTTTCACTGGCAGCTGATCAAACAAGAACAAAGTTTATATTTCGAAGAAATTTCTTCAAAAGAAGCATTTTAATTTGCTATTACATAAAATGTCCATGTCTTGTATCATTTCTTATAATGATCAAATTTAATCATAGATTGTTGACTTCATCTCAAGCTCTTGTAATTATCTTACGATTCAAATGAACATGAGCAGTCAACATACTAGCCTATGTAATAGGGAATGCCGTGGTCTATTATGCGCGAACAGATTGGCTGATTAATTAGGCAAGACCCCGCCTCTTGACTTCCTAGATTTTGACCAATCAGCAGGCGCTTTCTATAGGTCTATCGGGTCTTCGGTCATTCACCCGTTGTGCGTCATACATCATAGACATGGATTTAAAAAAAAATGTCACGGCGCGCGGCGCTCGGTATCATGTTATGCGAATGGGCTCCCAGCTGTTGTATTACAAAACAGTGCATTCGAATTGACCAATCACGGCGCGCGGCGCTCGGTATCATGTTACCATATGCGCTCCCGGCTGTTGTTGTATTACAAAACGTTGCATTCGAATTGACCAATCACAGCGTTAGTCCTGATTTTGGGATGAAATGACGTCACGATTTAGTAAAGTCGACTCCGATTGGCTTGCATAAATCTGCATGCTTTGACATATCAGACGTTAGACAGGAGATGGCTCCGTGGATAACGGGTGATACTCAGACTATCAACATACGGTAAATTGGGCAAAATTGAGCCAAGTGTTGATCTGATAGGCTGTACCCATGAGACATCTAAAAAAACGTAGACCTGAAATTTGCCCAAATTTTTTGGCCCCAAAACGATGCGTCTTACAGCCGCTTTGTTACATGAATGCTCATCGTGGGTGCATTAATGCATGTTATTTACGATCACAAACAGCATTCGCGTAACATGTCGGTTATAGGACGCAGCATTTTGTTACCAGAAAAACACAGTTTACAGCACAGAGATTGCAGGTCCAGAATTTTTTTTTAAGATACTCTAAGGCCTACATCAAACGTCGTGCTTCTGCCGTGTCGAATGTAATTCATTTTCACCTGTGGCAAAAGCGCGACAGAATTTTAGATTGGTGTCAAACGTCGAATTTAAATCACAGAGCAGTCGCCTTTAATTACCAGACAAAATGGCGGAGACAGGAAAAAAGAGGCTTAACTTTACGATTTTTAATAGTACCGGTATCAAAGCTGCCGGAAAGAGGAAACTCATGTTGCATAAACAGTTTATTGAGGAGGAGATCAGTTACATTGTGTACGTTCTTCTTTCACTTCTTTTATCACTTTCTCGACTCTCTATACTGTCAAACATGCCAAACATGCATGGCATGTGCTTGTTACTGTCTCGCCGCCATTTTGGATTGTTTCTGTCTTGTCTATTTGTTTGGAAACGCATGCGCATTCCAAAATCGCCTAGCCCAGGTTGGAATTCAATTTGATAGGACGCGGCAAGAGCACGACGTTTGACACCATGCCGTGTAACTGCCGTGTAGCACGACAGAGCCTGTCGTGCTACATGGCAGAATTGAACTTAGTAAAACAATTGGTGTCAAACATCCTGCTAAACTGCCGTATTTAATAGAAAGTTTTGTCAGTATTTGAGTTCGACACGGCAGAAGCACGACGTTTGACGCAGGCCTAATAGACAAAGGATTCTTATTTTGTTTTACATACCTTCCCATATAGGGTCGTCCATTATCCAGTTGTTCAGAGTCCTCAGAAAAAATTTGACAAGTTGTGTCTGGGGATAAATGAAGTAAAAATCCAACATGGATTACACTGTGCATGAACTTATCCTGAACTCCCTAAAGCAAACTCCTTTAAAATCCATCAGTTTGCAGGAAACCGAGGACAAATTCACTGTGCTTCTATTTTCAATGTGCATCCAGTCCAATGTCAGGTAATAGAGGCTGGGCTGAACCTTCCTCAATCCTGCAAAAGTCCTTTAACACCCCGAGATGGATCTACATAAGTGAGCGGTTATGAGCAAGGTCTTCATTTTAATCCTCACCCTGCCAGTTGCAATACAGTGCATCAGGTGTTGAAGTCTGTGAGACCTTGCTGCATGGGGCCGTAACACCAGTGCATAAGGGGCCAATTCTGAGACAAAGGAAGCTAGTCCCATTGAACAATGCCACAGTTGTATCACGCTGCAGTTGGTGACCACAGACTCTGAGGCAGTATTTGGTCTTGACATTTTTGACCTGATGGATCTTGCTACACTGAGCAGGCTTGTAATTTTGAAACGTGTTGCATGTGTTGTGTTCAGCTAGGTTTCTACAGGCATGCAACTTGGATGAAACAAAAAACGAGGAAACTCCAATCTTTACAAGACTTTGTATAGGGTTTTTCAGTTTTTAACGGCATAAGTGTGAAGTGAAAAACGAGGAAATCAGCTGATCCAAGGAAAAGTTGCATACCTCTTCTACCTAAATACAATGTATATAGGGTTAGAGTTGAGGTAGTTATCACTAACCTTCTCATCAGCAGCAGTGAGGGCCTTGAAATCAACAATGAATTTGTGAATACTCCTTTCCTGTCTCTCCAGGAACAGACGCACCAGAACCATTGTAAAATACTTGTTGACTACTGCCTTATCCCTGATGGAGAAAATGCATGATACATTTTATCCGTGTCCATATATGTCTTATGAAGAAAGCAATGTTCAAAACCTACCAACACTAGTAATAATCACAGGATGCGCTGATCTTTAGCTACTGCAAAAAACTGGTCTCATGACCTGACGAACAGGGGTAATAATTGTGAAGCGCTTTGATACCTTCTGTATAAAAATTATTATTATTATTTGTGAATCACATTTATGGATCACACAAATGAGCTACAATGATCTCCTTTTAGGAAAATAATATAAAACCATTACAGTACAATTGTCTGCTTTGATGTAGTCCATGGTGTTGCCTACGAGTGGGGAAATGGTACAGAGTTCTTGTCAAGTGCTCTATATTTATTAACGTCACCACAAGTCATCACGTCTCACATGCATCCCGTTACAAGCAACTCAGACAAACACAACTGCTATTACATGTGACTTTCTGTTTCACTTGTGATCAGCCTGTTATTTGACATGGGATCAGCCTGTTATTTGACATGGGGTCAGCCTGTTTTTTGACATGTGATCGGCCTGTTATTTGACATGTGATCAGCCTGTTGTTTGACATGAGATCAGCCTGCTATTAGATATGTGATCGGCCTGTTATTTGACATGTGATCGGCCTGTTTTTTGGACATGTGATCGGCCTGTTATTTGACATGTGATCGGCCTGTTATTTGACCTGCAATCGGCCTGTTATTTGACATGTGACCGGCCTGTTATTTGACATGATCGGCCTGTTATTTGACATGTGATGAGATTAGCGGTTTGATTTGTGATTTACTTGTTTTTTATTTATTATAGACTGATACACTAGGCCCCACCCAGAGCGCACGAGGGCATTTCTACAACACAAACGCCTTCCCAATGCCTAACTGCATGTTCCAGCCATGTACGTCATGCAAGTTCACCCATGTCTGACTTGTGACGAATATTAATCAGTGCTGTGATTGGTCAGAACATCACAGGGTGTGGCAAAGTGGAGTGGTCATCTGATGAATTGACGTGATGAGGCGGGTGGTGAAGGATAACTCAGACACTCTCTCTTAATCAGTTCTGCACCGAAAGTGCATTTAAATCAAATGTATAAGAACAGATCTTGCAGTCCTGTTCAACTGACCTTTCCACTCTATCCAGCAGGCGCAGGAGATGAGCTCGGGAAGCGGCTAGCCCTTTACGGCTGCGCACCAGGTAGGCAATGTATGGGGCACGGTTCTCATAGTCCTCACTTAAGCAAGCCAGGAGCCTTCGACAGCTGTTCAAAGAGAGAGCGACCAAGAAGTTTTACAAATGCAAAGTGACCGACTGTCCGAGGCTATAAAGTGATCAGGTAAGGCAAGTCCAATTATTATCAGTACATTTAATAATTATATGACATGTATGATGTGATTTGATATTAAGGGAATAAATGTGTGCTTGGCCGGTTTAAACAAGTACGTTTAAAACCGGCTTGGGGCCAGGGCCCAATTTCATAGAGCTGCTTAAGCACAAAATTTGCTTAAGCACGAAAAGACATTGCTTAGTAAAATTAGGTTACCGGCCAAAACTCCATGTGATGTACATTGCTTGTGACTGGTATTTAGCTGTTGTTTACTTAGTATAACAATCGCATGGAGTTTTGGCCGGTAACATGATTTTATTAAGCAAGACATTTTTGTGCTTAAGCAAATTTTGTGCTTAAGCAGCTCTATGAAATTGGCCCCTGGTTGCCGATTGGCTCTCTACCAATAGGAATGGGTAAACTATCTCAGGTATTTATGACCTTTTGGTCAAAAAGCCAAAACAAGTCAAAAATTAAAAAGTTCCCACAATTTTGATTACCAATTTTACTTCACGTTTCTTTCAACACCCCTACAGCTATATGTTTATGGCATGTGCCTCTCAGGAGTAGTACTAAAAATCTCCTTATAATTGGCGTGCGTGGAGTGCGTACTGCGTGATGTGGTGCAGAATGCAGCAGTGCCGGTGTAGTGTGAAGTTAGGACTCTATGAAATAGGGACTCATTGGTACTACTGCACATGCGTAAGTGAAGATTGTGAATGTTCAACCAATAAGGGGGAAAAGGGACCGTTGGTGTTTTATCAACAATTTGAAACCACCCATGTGAAGTGCTCTCAACAAATAGGATTTGGGTAAACTGTCTTGGTATTTATGAATCATAGTCATATGTCCCTATAGAAATATCTTTACTGCACCCCAAAAAACCTTAATTGGGTGGCAATTGCAAGGGGATGATTACACAAATTTAATATTTTTCCTGAACATGTACACATACTTAGCCATGCATGTCGTTGTTAAATGCCACTCAATCATCAAATGTCTCACAAAAAACTTACTACTGAACATATTGAAGTGAATATTAACCTGTTAAAATCAAAAAGAAAACAACCCCAAATATTCACCCATCTCTGTCAAATGTCTGGACGCATCTCAAGGTTTCTCTCAGCTGCGCTATCAGGGCCCTGTCCTGCAGATTCATAGCCTCAGCAAGCTGGACTTTCAGGAATGCCACCAGCTCGTTCTCTGGGTAGCCAGTAGAGATGCCCAGGGCTAACTCAGCTGCTACGTGGTCAGGGATGCTGAAGTTGGTCAGCCAGGGCAGGCTGTGGACGTCGGCCGAGCGCAGGACAATGCGCAGCTTGCGCTTGGCGTCAATGAAGGCGTACGATTCGTCCAGGTTTTCGGGTTCCGAGGCGTCGGGCTGGTCCGAGGCCCCGCCCGAGTCGGGCTTGTCGCTGTGGCTACCGCTGGACTCTGTGGATGATTCTAAATTGCCCAGTTCTGCCATTGAAAATTCAAATGAAACACGGTTCAGTTTTCAGGGTCCGACCTATAAACTTTTTTGTTCACTAGCCAGCCGGGCTACTGAAACGGACTCTTAACTAGCCCGCAGGCATTTTCACTAGCACGCATGTTTTGTCTTATCTCAAATCCAAAATGGCGCATTTTCAGGCTCAATTCTGAGGCAATTTTGTCAGGGTTTTTGATTAACAGATCTAATAATTAAACCCCTTTAAAACAGTTGTTAAATTTAGACACAAATTGATGGGCTTTTCTTTCTGAATTTAATCATTTATTTCTTCCTGAGCGTTCATCTTTGCCGTATCCCAATAATTTTTCACTCGCCAGCCGGGCTAGTTAAAGAGGTTGTGGAATGCTCGAAGACATTTCCGTCATTTTTCGGGTATATGTAGCCTAAGGTGTGATGAAATAAAAACGACTATTGTTTCTGTCATAAAATGAGTACAAAAGGTACTTTTGAGAGCTGTTTTTCAAGTCCTGTTATACCTGTTTCGACCCGAACGTGCAATTTGTGTAAAAGTCGTCGTTGCGGGCAGCAAACAAAACACAGTAAATCGTGACGTAATAAACAGGACTCCCGATGCAGAGTAGCATAAACGAGTCCTGTTTATTACGTCACGATTTACTGTGTTTTGTTTGCTGCCCGCAACAACGACTTTTACACAAATTGCACGTTTGGGTCGAAACAGGACCTGAAAAATAGCTCTCAAAAGTAACCTTTGTACTCATTTCATGACAGAAACAATAGTCGTTTTTATTTCATCACACCTTAGGCTACATATACCCAAAAAATGACGGAAATGTCTTCGAGCATTCCACAACCTCTTTAAGGAATAGTTTGACTAGCCCGCCGCTGTTTTGACTAGCATTTGGCTAGCGGGCTGCTGCTAATTTCGAACCCTGGTTTTCATTTTGTCACAGATGATGAGCCAAGATTATCACACCAAGAACCTTATCGCACTGAATACCAATCAACAAGAAAGCTACAATAGCTACTGGATAACATGCAAACTAACACGAGTATGGTCCAACTCACCATGTCCCAAGTGGTCATTTTCCAGTTGTTCTGAAGACTGGGCCTTGCGCATCTCACGGTATTTCTCCAGAATGTCTTCGCTACTGGTTTCAGGCACCGAGGCTGCTTTCAGCCCATCATCTGCGTATAATGTGATCCAAAATATTTGGTTTTTCTGCATTCCTTGTGTGTCTAATAAAATAACCCCAACCCAACAAATAGCCAAATGGCATTTAAACTGGTTTATTTTTGTCAAAAAGTTTCCCACTTTTCATAAAGTGAACACCTTCAATTGCGCATGCAACCAACTTTATTCCCTTTCATTACCACATTGTTTATTGACTTGGCTCTGCCCAGGACCAAATTGTTTGCTTGGTCATGCTGAAATCACGAGAGCGTGAACAAAATGACAACAAGTCGAAAACTCACTTTTTTCAACCCAGATTTTCACTGCCAAGGAGTGATTAAAATCATAGGTGTTGTGTGGAAAGTTTGTTCCTTGAACCTTACTCTTTTATGTGATGTAACAATGAAGTCCATACGTGCAAATATAAGAATGTTTGTCCATCTGGTCCCATTTATCAAACTGCAAGCCATTTCACCACATGACCAAATGGCACTCCATACCTCAAATTGTGCGTGGATACTTCTGAAGCTCTTTTCTCAATTTTTTTTGTAATGGTAACACTATGAATAAACTGCACCATTAGAACGATCCGAAAACACTCTTTCTGCTGGTATATATGGTTGATGTATGGGCGGTTAAATATATCAACATGCCGCCTTTCTGAAAACTAGTGAATATATCTGTGTTGAGGGTGTTCTGTGTGTGGTTTCCTGGTCGACTAACGTCGCCCACGGGAATCAGCAGGGGGGTAGTTCTTGTCGACAAAAGTCGCCCAGGGTAAGGCAAGGGTTATACAAAGAAATGTACAAAAGTAACATTTGAAACTTTGCATGATGGTGGTATGACCAAGTGAAGGTTTTTGGTAACACCATGTAGAAATCCCTTTTTGGAAAGATGTGTGGTTCTGAAAATCTATGTAAGATTTTCAAAGTGAGAAAATGCGCCCAAGGTTGGGTGCATTGCAAAAATGGTGAAAAAGAGTTCATCCTTCTAATATTTACATGTTGTATGTACTTCTTTCTTTTAAATAAGCTCGTTATTCCAACTGTGAACTGAACATTAACCAGTGTCACAGCCGTCCAATCACAAGTCCAGGCACAAGAAACTCACCGATCAATTCACATGTTTTAAACAACTGGAATACCAAATAATTTTTTTGTCATTTGGGAGACACCTACATTTGTTTTTTAGAGTTAATAATAATTATAATAATATTAATTTGGGAGGCTAATCACCCTTACTGGCAGCTGGGATGCCGAATTGCGAAGGACGCGGCTACAACTTGGTTGGGCTGCTGGCACGTAAAGGCGCCTATGGCTGCCGGCAACATCGACCCATATATGACCACGGAGCACAGCCTGAGATTTAAAGTGTTTGATTTTACCGGAGGGAGGAAAACCGGAGGGCCTGGTGAAAAACCCTCATGGCACAGGAGAGAACCAACGCACAACTCTACTCACATGTGATCCGCGGCCAGGATTCGAACCGTGGTCACCTTGGTGAGAGGCGAGCGCTTTACGCACAAGCCATCCATGCCACCATAGTTGTCTCCCCGTGCCCAATGTTTTACCTTTAAATGAATGGTGCACCAAGGCCAGGTTTGGGATGATCTGTGCAGCTTCTGAGTGCTTCTTCTCCTGTTCCCAGTCTCTATCTCTCTCTCTGTCGTCCCGTTCCCCGGCGGGTCCGTGTTTCTTGCTGGGTTTTCTGGTCGATGCTAAACAAAAGGTGGAACAATAAAAGTCAGCTTCACCAAATCAACAGTGGAAATCTTTAACACAATATGGTATTATTACACCACTAAATGGTACATTTAGGAGACATGTTATCGTCATTCTTTCGAAGATAGGGAGACATCGGTTATTAGGGAGACGTTTTGATGTCTCCTAATGTCACAGCCCCCCTTTATAGGCAAACTTTTACTATCGCAACCGGGTCATATTTGTTGCTCGTGGTCTAATTAGTAAACGTATGGAAACTCCTAAAAAAAGGATGAGGGAATATTGGGTTAGGGCACTAATAAGTTTGAAAACTTGTGTGCACAAGTTTTATTATTATTATTAAATAATTTTGGAAATGAAACCAAGGATTCCTCAAAAGCCCCCAAGCACTGTAGCTAGCAAGCCTGAAGAAGCATGTAGAGAAGAGACAATGAGAAGCAATTACAGTTTTAGATGTGGGAGGAAAACTCCAGAATGATATTCTAGGGAAAACCCACGGAATCAGGCAGGGACTGAAAACCCATTCCAAATATTGACCCAGGCGAGAATCGAACCCGGGTCACAGCGTTGCAATGCAAGGATAGTACCGCTACGCCAACCCGACTCCCCTATAACAGCATTTTTTTCCCCACAAAATTTCTACCGTTACGAAATGACTGGGGAATTTGATGATCACTCACCTATTTTGTGTATTTGGCTGACTTTTTTCTTCAACCAGGATCTACTTTTATCACTATCCCCAACATCCTAGAAGATTTGGGAAGAAGGAACATGGCATTAGGGTATTAACAATGAACTGCTTGTATCATAATAAATGTGCAACAATATTTGGAACCTGTGGGCAACACTGATTCAAAACTTCAATTTGTGTGTAACCTGCATCAGCAAACAAACATAAAAAAACTAAACAGATGGCAAGAGTAATAGCTCTTCCTCATAAAACTATCAATTGTTTGTGTTTTTAAATGATCGGACATTTATTTTAATTCAATCTTCTGGTTCACTAGTACGGCTGGCTAATGAAGAAAAAAATGAAGGGCGAAACCTGGTATCAGTTAGACCACCAGGCCTTTAGTTGGTTTGAGCTCAGTGATGGATAAGTAGCCATACTTTGAGGTTTTTAATTCTTACTCACTAGTTTAGCTTTGCTTTCCTCTGATATATAAGATGCATCTGTGCTGTGAGACCTCTGGAACAAACTACTACTAGCTGGCTTCTGTTCCACCTCTGTGGAACCAGTCAGACCATAGCTGGAGCCTGACGACGTGCTGGGGAAGCTCTGGACCCTGCCGGGCTCCGCCTGATCTATCCCACTCCACTCATCTGATGTCCGACTGCCTATCTGAACGAGGAAATCCGGGGGTTTTGTGGAGCTCTCAATTGACGAGTTGAGGAAGGAGGCACTGCTGCTGCTACCAGTGCTGATGGAGCTGACAACTCGATGGGAAAGGTGCTCGCTGGAGTCCCCAGACACCACCCCGCTGTCTGTGTCCAGTGCCAAGGTTCTGTAAGACGTGCTCTGCTGCTGGGGCTGAAGAGTAAACAACGATTGGGACGTGTGGCTGACAGGAGCCGAAGGATCAAAGATAGTAGCAAATGGATTATTCAAGAGGTCCGGCTGGTATGGGCCTGGCTGAGACGACGGCGCTGTTGGCTCAAAAAAACCATGGTTGACATGAGAAAGACCGTCATGGCCAAGATCAAAAGGATTAGTCCGCTGTTGCCTCCCTTGGCTGCCATAATCGTGGTTCAGACCGTGACGTTCATTGTAGGGTACGTATCCAGTCGGTGTCTGGCCTGCTGAGATCTTCTGAGCGGAATTGCTCCTTTTCTTTGGCTTGGCTCCCATTGGGGTGTCCCCTTGCCTTCCGATTGATGTTGGCAACGTGCTTGATGTTCCGGGACTCAGAGAGGAAAAGGGGTCAAAATCCTGCAAAAGGTCTTCTGGGGGCTTGCTGTCAGGTTTAGCCAACATGACTCTGCTTGGTTCGTTTCCATTGTTCAGGGTATGATTGTTCCCGTTTGCAACGGGATCAAACTGACTCAGGAAGCCAGGGAAGGGCCTGTCTGACAGAGGACCTTCCTTGGGTTGCTTTCTCTGCTTGTCTTCGACCAGGGGAGAGGAGCGTCTAAGAGGGAATTCGTCCTGCTGGAGGGGCTTCTTGGGGAAGGCCTCTTGATGGTCACTGTTGGATTGGGAGGAAGAACTACTTGACTGTCCCACGGGAGAGGAACCCTTCAGCATGGATGGATCCTCCATGGGATCAAAGTAGTGGCTGCTGGAGTCTTCTGTGGCATCTGAGCTCTAACAAAATGGCAAAATATCAACATAAAGTTATACCACCTGAAAGAAACTAACACAACGTTTAATAAGAAGTGTTCAAGTTTATGTCAGCAATATGTATCTCTTCTTCCCATCACTCTGTGGGGCCTACACTACTTGATACATCACAGTGAAGGTGAGTTTGGCAGTGCAAGTGCAGAGAGAACCACCATCATTTTTGCCCGCACCCAGGTCCAATGTATCCCACTTAGGCCCCCTTTACACAGGGCCTGCGACCTTTGTACCACCTATGAGCGACCAAAAAAAGGCCAGGACACTCAATGGTTGCCTAAACCCAGAAAATGTAACTGCTCTCGCGATCCTTGTAAGCCTCCCTTGAACCACCAAAACTGCAATTCTCGGGTATTTTCATGTCGAGCTACGAGCGACCTGTGCGTCCACTGAGCCACTTGCCTGCCTCCCCTGTGCTTCCCCTGTGCAACCTACGACAACCAATGCCGAATGGAGGCACAGCGGTCGCCACAGACATCGTTCAATGCACGCTCTTGGTCGACCAGAGGAGGTACAACGGAGGCAGAAGCATATCGCCCAGATTGAAGGTAAAATTTGCAACAGAACGGCTCCATTACGTGGCGACCATTGGCCGACCATTGTGCATCCATTCTGCAACCACGGCAATGCTTGTGCCTCCCTTCTGCCTCATTTGAGCCACCTTTGAGCAACCAACTTCCTCGGCGACCTTTGTGCGACTGTTTTGAACATGTTCAAAAATTTACGGCGACCATGGCGTCCATGGCGATGTCTGAACATCCTGTGTACCACCTTTGAACGACCTAGGCAACCATTCGGCCTCCTTTGAGCCTCCAACGGCGACCTGGCAAGTTTTATGGTCGCACAAGGGAGGCACAAAGGTCGCAGCCCTGTGTAAAGGGGGTCTTAGAAAGGGAAGCCCATAATGCCTTTAATGAAAGCCTTTGTGTACTGACATGGATCTGTTCCCCCCCCCCCCCAAGTTATTTAGTGGATTTTAATAGCTTGACATATTTGTGTTTGGGGACAACATTCCTGTAGTTATTCTTACAGCATCTTTCTTGTTGGCCCCATCTTCCACACTTGGGCTATCTGAGGAGCTGCGTCTTGAGCTGGGTCCATCGCTGGTTTTGGATGATGTCCTGTCGGTGTCGGCCTCTAACAGGGAAGCCTGAAATAGATAATATCAAGATTATTTTGATTTACTCCTAGATTTGATATCAACTGTTCTCTGAATAGTTGAATACAATAGCCATAGAAACAGCCCATAGAGCTATATTAAATTACTAGAGTGCTTACTCGATATACAAAGCGATGCCTGCCGGGCGCATCCGTGTTTGTACACAACTGTGGAAAACTGAAAATTGTGTACGGCTTTAGTACGGCAATTTGTATATCTGCATTTGCATTCTATACAGGTGGTTATTGAAGCGGATACCCCCTAATCGAAACCGAAACGTTCTATTTTGCTCTGCGCAAACAATGCAAACGGGTGCGGATTCATCCGCTGCAGATGATTTTTGTTGTGACGTATTTTAACTGTAAGGATGCGCTTAAGTTGTTTGCGTATGTTGTAATTGCGCGTAGCATTTACATGTAGAGTACACTTTCAAAATTCACTCCATCTAATTTCATTACGTTCTACAAACACGCACACAAATTAAAATGTCTGTGCCCAGGACGGCTTCAAAGTATCTCCGTGCGTAAGAATGAGGAGTTAGCGCTCTAGTAATTTAATCTAGCTCTTTGTTATATTGTCTGATTGGATACTGTAATTTTATTAAGGGAATAAATGTGTGCTCGAGAGGTTTTAATCACTCTGTTTAAGACGGCTTAGAGTCTGGGTGCTGATAATTACCCGAGCCGGAGGCGAGGGTAATTATCAGCACCCAGACTCTAAGCGGTCTTAGACAGAGTGATTAATACCGACTGACCACATATTTATTCCCATTCATAAATACCTTTTCGGTCAAAAAAATATAATATTTCGGTCAAAAATCCAGATTTTGTTCAACAAGTTCCCTTCATGCTTTTTTAAACATCCCTCTAGCTAAATAATGGACTTTTCAGCTGGCGATTAAGATGTAAAAAAACCTTTTATGGAGATTGACGCGCTTGGCACGTTCTGTGCGATGTCGCGCAGAACGCACCTGGGGCGTTGCGTTTTGAATTTGAACTATAAAATTCTGACTCACTGGTAGTGTTGCGCATGCCTATGTGAGGATTGTGAACGTTCAACCAATAAAACGGTAAGAGGCACTGGATTTTTAGGAGTCCACATTTTATGTGACACTGGAAAAATGTTTAAGACCAGCTAGCCATGTCTTTATCATCCGTTTAAGACCGGCCACGTGACGGGCTCTCGACCAATAGGAATGGCTAAACTGTCTGAGGTATTTATGAATGGTCTATTAAAGACGGCCAAGAGTATGGACAATAAAAATGCACGTCAGTTGTTACACACTGAGGGTGATATCGCACTGCGTTCATTTGGTGTGTTGCCAGCGCGTGTGGAACCTGCCAACGCGCAATGAGAACTGCAAGGTGAAAAGGCACAAAAAGCCGACACAGTTACCCAAGCCAGATATTCAGGGTTTTTTCGGGTCGGTTCGGTTCAGGTCGGTTTTCCTTGAATTTTTGTTGGGTCGGGTCGGGTCGGTTTTAGAGAGTCAGTTCCGTTTCAGTTTGGATTTGGTTTATATCTATAATGTTTCAGGTCGGTTAAACCTGGTCAACCCAACTGTTGTGTATCAGGGTCAGTTTGACCTGGTCAACCCAACCTGATGCACAAAACACTAGTCCAAAGTGTAGCCGTAGCCAAACATGCCAGTTTCACACACGGCCTGATCAAAACATTAGGGTTCGTTCAGTGACGGCCATCTCTGTAAGAGAACTGCAACTGCATATTTTACGCAATCAAGCACGCATTGCGCAGTGTTGAAAATGTTCCAAACACGCGCGCTTGTTGCTCGAAATGTGTTCGAAATACGACGCAGCCGATGCGCGTTATGCAAGTTGACGCTCAAAATGCGGATGCACGTGGCCACGAGTGGATGATCTGTAGGAAATGACGTCATTTGAAAGAGCCCTTTACCTGGATAGCCTCTTCGTGAGCCACATCCTCCACCTCCTGCATCCTGTCCTCCGTGCGCTCTGAGTCGCTCTGCAGGACGTCCACGCTCCAGGTCTCGCTGGCCGTCTCCGAGATGTCGGGTACCGAGTGCCTGATGCCCAGCAGGGAGGCGGCCTGGGCACCGGCCAGCTCAATGTCCTCCTGGGATTCCGCTATCTCCTGCAGACGCTCGATGGTGTTGGGCTCCGAGGGAGGCTCCGAGGTGTCGCTGCCGATGACTTCCGTGCTCCAGGTCTCGCTAAAGGTTTCTTTGTTCGACAAAGACAAAACGGAAAACTGTTCCTACATCCATTTGTGATGGGATCAAGCTAAACGAGTCGTTTGTCTGCAATTATGATTGTAAGATACAGCCCAAAATAGGTCTGTAGGGTTGAAATTTAAAAATTGACTTTTTTTTGTAAAATCGGAAGGCTACATATGTCCTCTTTCATGTCAACTACTTTTTTTCCGAGAAAAACTCATGATAAAGTAGTTAAAATGTGAAATTTTTGCTAAGGAGTTCAATATTCAATAACCTGAAATAAAACAGGTTTATTGCTGCTTAATAAACACTTCAATTTTGATTTTTCTGTTTTCTTCTTTCTGATCTGCATGTGTTCTAAGCGCCATAATTTCTGAATAGAAAGTCGTATTCACATGGAGTTTTCACCAAATATAAACTGCAAGATAGCTCTTCTGTTCAAAAATGTAAAAAAATTAAATTTAACAAAATCGATAAGGGCCAACAAACGACTCATTTAGCTTGATCGGATCACATTTATTAACCTTTTTACAAGCTACGCTTTGTCCTAACCCTAACCCTCTAGGGTATTTTGGCTAGAAACCCTGCGAAAAGCAGCAACATGCAACACTTGCGAGTCTAAATAACAAGCCTGCACAGTGTAGCAAGATCCATCAGGTCAAAAGTCTCAAGGCCAAACTGCCTCAGAGTCTGTGGTCACCAACTGCAGCAGGATACAACTGTGGCATTGCCCAATGGGACTAGCTCTCATTGTTTCAGAACTGGCCGTTTGTGCAGTGTTGTTGATGGCTGAATGCAACAAAGTGCACCACACTTTTCCACCTGATGCACCGTGTTGAGTCTGGCACGGTTAGGGTCAAGGCTTATTTCCTGGAGTTGCAAAGCACAGAAATCTGCTAATAAGCTCGCTACAAAATGCCACCAAATTGTGACAGGTTTTCAGTTCAACACGGGTGAGATTGAGGGAAACTGAAAAACCCATGATCTCATCAGCAGAGGGTTTGAGGGTCACTGAGGGCCCCGGAGCAACATAGGGTCCATGGTATATGCTTGTATTTGCCTAATAGCCTTTTCTTTTGCTCTACAGTACATGTATGTCCCCCCAAAAAGCGTCTGTCTGTCTTTGAAATAACTACAACACCACAAAGCAAATTTTGAAATGTTTTAATTGTGCTAATACTCCTTATCCTTGGCATAAATCCCTACGAGTTTCATTTTATTTCCATCACGCATCACCGCACAATGGTCAATTGATCACAACATCATCTTTGGACACTGTGACCAAGTTCCTTGCCTTAATCAATTTCAGTGCTGTGTTATGGAAGCTGTGTAAAATACTTCATGTTGTGAAAAAGGGCCGCGGTTGGGGATTGGAATCTTTTGCCTGGCCAATAGTCACCATGGCAATACCTCAGCTTCATGCTCAAGGGCAAGGGATTCTAATCCCCAACCATATCAGCCCTTTTTCACAACATGAAAGATTTTGCACAGTTTACATTCTATAGGTAGAGTAATGAGCAATTTTCAAAATGGCTGCCATTGCTTGTTATTCTACCTATATTTTTTCAAAGGACAAATCTGCGATGGCCGTACAGCCAATATATATTTTGTTATGACATACTCTGACTGTGTGCCAAATGTCATTCTTGTGTCGTCAAAGGCACAATCCCATCACCTATCTGCTGTAATAAAAGTGGTCCTGCATGGTTCACTCTATCCACATCCAACCAACCTACCAGGATTTCCCTGTGCTTTCTTCTTCTCCAGGGCGTCGCCGATCTCAAACTTGCCAAAGCGGTCCGTGATGTTGGCATTATTGGGCAGCTGGGTGGAGTCGATCAAGTCGGGACGGTTGTGGTCCGTCGAGCTGCTTCCCAAGCTGACCGCTGACCGGGGAGTGTTACGACCGCTCAAGTTGCTGGCCATCTCGCCCTCGAGATCCATGGAATATTCTGATGCCACTAAAGCGTAAGCAAAGGTAGCTGATATTATGTCATTATGATATCTGTGCAGGGTATGCTCGACCCATTTTCATCTAAATATGCATAAATCTGTAACATGGGCAACAGGCTCAGAGCAGCCATGTTCAGAGGCTAGTTAAAAAATAATAATGCGGTGCTTATGCAAACGTATAGCGCTTTATACTGGGTCTCAAAGCGCTTCACAATTATTACCCCTGTTCATCAGGCCATTGGACTATTTTTCTTTCTGCAGCAGCTCGAGATCAGTGCAATCTGGTATCTACCTGCACAGGTATCCATTGATACTCCTGGGTGGAGAGGGGCAATTGCAGTAAAGTGTCTTGCCCAAGAACACTTGTAAGCACCATGTTCCCCATCAGTGTTCGAACCAAATACCACGGCACATGAGTTGAACACCTAAAAAGTACACGCCAGGTCCAAAATCCATGGTGCTACTAAGTACATGATATTCTGCTGCACTTTGTGCAAGATGGTTGTTATTGTAAAAGTCAAAGTATGCATGTATTTAGGACATGCTTGGGGCTGGTTGTACTGTGAAGAAGTGTGGTCACTTAACGCTAACCGCCATGAATCCTTCAAAATCCTCTTTGCCAAAGTGGAGGAATTAGGAGGATTGAGGTTACATGGCAAAAGTGAGTTACTGATTTCGTAGGATGCACTTTGTCAAGGTCTTGGGCCGGACCTCGAGTTGTTTTTGCTCAGCCATGCAGAAATATAGGCCTGGATTATGCTTGAAATCCTCCATACTGCTCCAGGATGTCACTGGCCAAGGGTCAACAAACTGACAGTCACTGCCGCAGGATTTTGCAGGATTCAGGCAGTGGTCACCCCTCCACGGACCATATTCAAGAAATAATGGAGGAATTTGCAGGATTGAGGCTATATGCTTTTTTCCCAGGAGGCCAGTTGGAGGATTTTGCAGGATGGAGGCTACATCCTAGCTAAAAGGCCTAGGGAGTTAGCGGTTAGGGTTAATGGTATGTGTCCCACGTCCTCTTCACCAAAAATGCACTACGTACATCAGCAACTCGAGTGGAAAGCCTTGTAGGCAATACTCACCTATAGACATAGCTTCCATGAGATGGTCACTGTTTGCCGACGCATCGGCATCGTCTGAGAATCGTAGCTGTTTCTCTGGCTGTTCACTGATGGCGGCCAGACTGCTCTGGGCTGCCGTGGGACTGATTTTGGGCTTAGGGCGGGAGGGATTAGAACTCAACACCTGCACAGGATATAAAAAAGAATCTGGGTGAGTTCCTTCTTTTTTTTTCATTCTGACGGCGACATCTCAGAACTAGAAAAGTTTGAAGCTGATGAAAATCTAACCATCAAATAATAATAATAATAATCAGCATTTAAGAACGCTCTTATTAGTAAACTAAATCACAGCGCTTACAGTATTATTATTAAATAACCACAGAAGGAAAACCGGCATGTAGATCAATTAATCCTAACTCCCTAGCATGATTTACTAGAAGCCATACCCATCCTGGCAAATTCCAACACCATATGGGAAACTGCACACACATATTTCTGACATCGATTCTGGAGGTGTGCCAACCCAATGTAAAAAACTGTACCCAACCTGACAGATTCCAACAAAACATGCCGTTGGGGGTTGATGGGTTGAGTTCTTTAGGGTGAATATTCTGCATAATCATGCCAAACAAGGGCCAAATTTCAGGGAAATGCTAAGCGGAAAATATTGCAAATGCAATGAAGATCAATTTTTTGCATAATCGTGTCAAACAAGGAACACATTTTGTGGAAATGTAAACCAAAAAAAATAGCTCATCGCTTTTTGTGCTAAGCAAAAATTAACTGAGAACCGGTCCCAAGCATTATACATTGCATTGATAACCAATTGCTGTGCTGTTCCATGAAATCGGCCACTTGTGTTGGATTTTTGAGGATATGTGCTGGTTAATTAAAAACAGACAGTCACAAAGTCAATCCTGTTCCCCTGCCACGGCTTTTACACAGGCTAGTCACCAACAGTCAGATCATACCCAATAGGCACTGTGAGTAGTCAAATTCCATCAACAGACAAAAAGCAAGCAAATGATAGGCACAGCTGGCTTATCAATCTCCTGCAGTCAAAGCACGGCTATATCAGGTTTCATAACTATCACAGCCAGTCAATCCTGCTTTACGACGGCAGGGAGCACTCAACTGTGAAAAACAGTCGCTTGATTTATTTTGACTGTTGGACTTGCGCTGTTGAATTTGCCAGCCTGATAGAGGGAGGGTTTTAAGGGTTAATTCACAGACCAGTGTTCTCCAACTTTGAAAGTTAAAGGTCGGTGCGCCGTCAAACAGCAGGGGGGAGGGGGGGGGGGGGGGGGCTGGGGGGGGGGGGGGGGGGGCTGGGGGGGGGGGCTGGGGGGGGCGGCTATAATTATGTTAGGGGCGCTATTTGCAGTCATACATTTCTTTATGCTACCGCGCTAGGGGGCGCTATTTGCAGATGAACATGTAATTTGTGTAAGGATAACAGCTTTTAAACCATTTCTAACACTAACAATTAAGTACAATACTGGCTCAGCATCATCTTTTTTAACACATCAGTGACCAGGGACTCTGTGGCAGTTTGGCCTTCAGACTTTTGACCTGATTGGTTGCTACAATGGGCAGGCTTGTCAGTTTGACAAATGTTCAATGTTACTGCTTTCGGCAGAGTTTCTGGCCAAAATATACCCTGGAGGGTAAGGGTAGTCCCACTTGTTTGTCTTTTTTATTATTTTTTCCTTTTTTTTTTAAGCATGGCGTGCAATTTTTTAAGCTTAGCCGCAGCTTTTGAAGCTTGGCCGGTGCCTCAGAAAGCTTGGCGGGGCACCAGGTTATTTATACATGTTGGAGAACACCGACAGACATGTTGGAAATGGGGGTCTATTTTGTGGTATCACATTATTTTTTGACAAAGAATTTGAGAGTTTCAAAAGTGTTAAGCAAACCAAGTTTTGAAGTTTGCAAGTTTGAATGTACATTGTAAACATCATAATACCTTAGCCTCAGAGAGCATTCCAGGGCATTCATTTCCCTGGGTCCCAAATGTCACCACCAGCACATCCTCTGGTTGGGGTACCGGTGGAGTATCGGGCGTCAAGGATGTGTCCAGCCCTTCATCCTCGTCTTGGGTGTTTTGGTTTGTCTTTACTGAACTGCCGTGGGATTTCTTCGACCCTGAAACAGGAGTAACCATCAGGTCTATTTTCACTTTGAACATACAACTGTGACTTACAAGTACGGGTACATGATGATACACAATCAAAATGAACTTGGTAACAATCATTGAATCTTCCAAGCTGCCCAGTTATAATCGAGCTAGCCCTTCCAAAATATTCCTCAACGTTTCCTCTACTATTTTTGTCACAATGAGCTCCGTGCACAAGTACCCCCTTCGACGGCCAGAAAAGGAGAGTTGGGGGAGATCTAGACTGGTTCTCGGTCCATTTACTGCGTATTATGAATGATCCAAAGTTATTGAGGGCGGGGTAGTAGTCTTGGAGACCATCACAGTTAAATTTGGATGTATTCGCACGCCGACGACGCCTGATGATGCTCACGCGCGAAGACGCTATGGCTTAGTTTTGTGCACATTCAGGATAAATAAACGTGCCTACTTCGCGCGCAAACCTGTACAGTAAGTACACACAGTGTCCCGTCCAAGGGGCTCTCGAAAGTGGTAAAAACGCGCCCTCTTTGGTTGGCTCACGGAGCCGATACGGAGTTGTAAGCTGTATTACCGGGACTACAGACATTTAAATTTCCCTTCTGCAATGCATTGTACATGATGGATAAAAAAAACGAAACCGAGATATTATTGCTAATTGGAACAGAAGTAGGGCACATGTGAATCAAAGGGAGATATCCTCTGTTAAGGTTGAATCTCCTCTTTAAAACGACACCCTGATCATGTCCTTACATTCACAGTTGACTGAGCAGTGACCAATTTTATAAAAGGGTCTATTTAGAGACTTGCGCCTCTTTTCAATCGTGGTTTTTGTGGTGTCAATTGTCACAGAGTGAAAGGCTATGGTTGCCAATCAAGGCAGGTGGGATAAAAAAATAAGAGATTTCACCATGAAAAGTGGCGCAATTCTTTCAATAGACCCTTTCATAAATTTGGTCACTGCTCAGTAAACCGTGAATGTAAGGACATGATCAGGGTGTCATTTTAAAGAAAATATTCAACCCTCACTGAATATCCCCTTTGATTCACATGTGCCCTACTTCTGTTCCAATTAGCAATATGTCGGTTTCGTTTTTTTCTTTTTTATCCACCCTGTACATGTGTACTGAAGGCTCCCGATCAACAAATAAAGTTGGGTTCAAATTCCCCTCTGTTTATGTTCCGCTCATGCATCAAACATTATTATCAGCAAAGTATTAGGCAGGGCTATCCACGTTTGAATGATTTAGTGTCTGATTATTCCAAACTGCACTTGACCGAATATTTGAATTTTTGAAACTTCAAGATTTACGCCATGCATGCAGCTACCTTCCTCACTGTTCAAAAGTTGCAAACACAAAGCGCTGCGGTTACAACTTGCATGCAGCCATGGATATATGTGGCGATGGATATTTATGTGCAGTAAATACTGTAAATGAATGCAATGATGTAGGCTCCGCATTCAATTGGTCTTGCAATGCCCATTGAAAATTTTGCTAAGTGCAACTTTTAGCTTTGGGGTTTCAGGAGCTTCAGTGCTTGCGCTCTCGTTATTTCTTACACAGTGTTCCCAAGTGAGGCATCAAATTGAACCGGAAAGTTCACTGAGAAATGTCCAAACAATGATGATTATAATAACTGCTTAGTTTCTTTTTTGTGCCAGGTGTACGTACACGCATATGTAATTGCCAGGTCTTAGATGGGGTGAGATGGCCTAGCGGTTAAGAACACTTGACTCATGCTCTGGTGTTTCAGAGCAAACAGTGGCGTGGGTTCAAGCCCAGGCCCGGACACTTGTGCCCTTGAGCAAGGCACTTAACCACTATTGCTTCGTCCTTCGGATGGGACGTAAAGCTGTAGGTCCCGTGTGTTGTATAATGCACGTAAAAGAACCCAGCAAACACTTATCGCTAAGAGAAGGGGTTTGCCACGGTGTTTCTGGCAGTTATCCTCATACAAACAGTATGCGGCTGTATGCGATAGCCACACCAGGCGTTTGTACAGAAGCTAACAGATACAGATATTGAAAACAGCAGTTGTTACCTGGTACTCGTAACATTGTTAACACATGAATTTTCATGGGAGCTAAATGAAACTTCACCTTTTATCACACTACCTGTCTTCTTGGCGATGGGCCCATGCCCGCTGGGGGCCTTGGGTGAAAGGGCAATCTGAGGGGTGACGCTAGCCCCAGGCGTGGAAGCAGAGGTGTGGGGAAGATTGGACAAAAGGGTATCCAGCTCCTTCAGCATGGATTCATTGGGGTTGGCTGTGGATACCATGCGAAAGAATGACACCTACGATGTCAAACAGAAGAAGACAAAGAGGAAAAAAGTGGTAATTTAAATCATCATTTCAAAACATATCAGATTAATCTCTTGCAAGTTGAACTCCTTGCAAGCTCTTGTTTTGTCATAAAAATATTTCAAGGATTTCACATAAGCACATAAATATGAATACATTTATAAAGGTACACACATGTACACACCCATACACGTTTGTTTATGGTGTAAATCGAGGCTTTTCTTTGTTTCTCTTCCCTTTTCTTTTGTTCGTACTCTAAACTTTTCGCAACAGCTCTCATTGGTTTTGTACACATTTCACCAATGATGTTGCACGTGTGCGTCCGCGATTTACACCATAAACAAACGCACATGTACATTATATGTACATGTATGTATGCATTAATTACCACTTAGTGCATGATACAGTGTATTAACTGTGTCTCTTCTCGACCTCTATTTGAAAAAAAAAAAATTGTTAAACCTCTGTTCACAGTCAGACTGTGTAATTTGATCACACTCTAAAAATGGGTGGCAGGAAAGTTAATAAATTCATACATGTAATGCTCCAAACAATGTTGTAAATATTCGAACCAAAAAGCCAGCCGTCCCCAGAAAGCTCGGTAGTCCAGCATGTCCAGTGGTACGATGTCTGCACTAGTTCGAGTCCCACCTGAGTGATTTTTCCTCAAAATCACTCGGAACAACAATGACTACATGTATATAGTGTTTATGACAATACATTGAATTTACATCACCCCAATACAAATTCCACCTTGTGAATAGTTTGGTTGCGGAACCCGCTACTAATTCAGATTCGAACCAGCTACCCGACCCAAGCACGGTGGTCGGGTGGTAAGATGTCTGCACTAGTACGCAGTCCTGATGTCGTGGGTTCGAGTCCCACCCAATTGATTTTTTTTCTCACAATCACCCGGGACAACACTGAGTATACAGTGTTTATAAAAATATGTTGAAGGGCAAAACCCAATACAGGGTGATTAAAAATTAACGAAACCAAAATGTTGGGACCATTGTTTTAGTGAAGTTCTGCATGTAGCACTTTCAAAAATCTAGGATATGAAAGCCCAATTCATAAGCTTTTTTTTAGTACAAGAATCATTCAAATCACTTATGTACTTTTCAAGTTACTGAGTTTTAAACACGGATCACAAAAAGTTCAGTGTTCTTTCAACAAAACGAAAACAAATCACATAAGGATGTACATGTACATGTATGTGATTTGTTTTCGTTTTGCATAAAGAACGCACACCTTTTTTTGCGATCCGTGGACAGAACTTTAAAACGGTGGTTGTGTTTAAAACTCTGTAACTTGAAAAGTACATGGGTGATTGGAATGATTCTTGTACTAAAAGAAAGCTTATAAATTTGGCTTTCATATCCTAGATTTTGAAAGTGCTACATGCAGAACTTCACTAAAACAATGGTCCCAACATTTGGTGTTTTTTTTTTTCACTCAGCCTGTATTAATTGTAAACGTGACCATAATCTCACCATAGTATGTATCTCCGACTCGGTGATCAGCGCACAGGTCCTGGTCATCCCTTGCAGTTGACTAACGCCGGGGGGCGTGTCCGATGAGCTCAAGCTGTCAATCAGTGTGTCCAGGAATGAAGACATACAACCCTTCAGTCACATGGGGGAAGGGGGAGGGGTAAGCAGAATGTCACACATGCACAGAGTGAGTCATGATTAGAAACTGTCCTATTTTTATAAATGTTGATCTGGGGAACTTTTCACCGGATGTTTATGTCGTACTGGGATTCGGTGGTGAAAACTACATTTTGCCAGCAGTGCTTGATGACTAAACGCTCACACAGTTTGTACTGTCTATGTAGTACCAATGCAGTAGCTCTGTTGATATGATTTACAAGGTTCTTGTACACTGCCAAATTTAAAGGCAATATGTAGCATTTGCAAACATCAAAAAACAAAACTACCAAATTATTCTGAAATACCTTACTTGACTGTAAGTGAATAATAGTCTCAAGCATCCTGTGAAATCATGGCACCTGGTGTGCTGTCATTTAAAGAAAAAGTGGGATTTTGTATCAATTTCCAACGATGGTCGGCCAACCATTGTTGGGGAAAAATGACTTTTGGTTCAAATACTGCCCCCAATTTACCAAATTTGGTTAGTCCAGATTATATTTGCAATCTATTACATGTACACTGTGAATGGGTACAGGTACAAGCCAGCTAGTCTGGTTCCCTGACCTGACAATTCCCTGTCGACCATAAATTGCCCCGTTTCATTTGAAGTAGGGTCAGGGAACCAGACTACAAGTATAGCATTTTTGTCTTGGTTTCCCCATCATCTACATGTACATGTACGTAAGCAGTCTACATGTATGAACACAAAACAGGTCAGTGTAACGATACATGTATTTGCTATAAAATACTAACCCCTAATCCATTCATTTCTGAGAATTACAGCAAAAGCAAATGTTGTATTACCTTTAACCCTTACCCTACTAGACCCTCCAACGCATGCCAATATGTGCCTCAAGAAAATCTCCTATGTTTTTTGCATGGCCCTCCAATATCTGCCATGTCATTTCAAGGGTAACTGGACAGGCACTCCAATACATGCCACAGAGAACAATGAGAGTCCTCTGATAACAAAGTGAGTGCCCCCAGCTGGTCAGTATCAGGCACCCTCCAGGGCCTCCAACTCCTGCCAATTGGAGCCTTCACTGTTAAGACAAACTATCTGCCAATAAACTGCAGCTGGAGGGCATTGGCATAACCAACTGACATGCAGTAAACTACCCTCAGAGAGTAAGGGTTAATACTGACCTGCATGTACAGGTTGCGAAGAAAATCTAATGTATGTACACAGCATGCATGTTTTAAGATGGGAAATTGAGAACATAAAGACTTAAATACATTTGAACTGTGATCAATAGAGGTATTGTACATTTGTGACGTGTTTTGTGAGACCCCTGTGATACAGTCCAGCTGATCAAGGTTCGAGTCCTGAGGTTAAAGACCTTGCCCACAACCCAAAACATCAAAGACCAAGAGTGAGTCTAAGGCCAAGAAGCAAAGTCCGAGACAGAGATAGAGACCAAGACCTGCAGTCATGATCAAGACGAGGGTGTAAATCAATGCCTGAGACCAAGACCAAAAGTCTGAGACTGAGACAAAGGCCAAGGGTTTAAGATGGAGGGCAAAATGAAGACCTAGAGACCCCAGATCTGAGTCTGAGACTGACAATGAGACTTGTATTCTGAGACCTAGACCAACATTCAGTCTAAGGCCGACACCAACACTGTGAGAATAAGACCGAGACCAAGACAGGTTGCAAGTCATCTTGACAAGACCAAGCATCTGAGCCCGAGACCAAGACTGAGACCATGTCCTGTGACCCGACAGCTTGATCAAGATCTAGGGGTCCAATACTGCGACTGCGACCATGACCCAAAGTCTGAGATAAAGGCCTGTGGTCTAAGCCTTGACCATGGCTATTGGGGTTATAAGACTAAGAACAATACCCAAAGCCTGAAACCAAGACAGAGAGCAAGACCTGTGGTCTGAGACCTTGACTACAACCAAGTGTCTGAGAATGAGACTGAGACCAAGACCTAATAAAGTTTGAGACCGGACCCAACATCTGAGCCAAAGACTAAGACTTGTTGTCTCAGACCTTCAGACTAAAGGTCTGAGACCAAGGCCAAGATCTGTGGTCTTAAGTTATACCTTGTTCAAGATCAAAGTAAAAAGATTTAAACAAAGAGCAAAAGGCTGAGCCCCTAACACAATTATTATACTCAATAAGCCTTTTCCTATACAATCACATACCTTTGGAAACCTGCTGTAGATATCATTGGTCTGTGCTGGTGTAGTTGAGCCATTGTTGGTCTCCATAGCCAGACCCTGTAGAATTGCTCCCACTTGCATGAGATTGAATCGAGCAGTTGAGCTGATCATGATGTCCGTGATGACGCCATAGGATTCCGGATTTACAATCACCGGACAAATGAAGAAATTCATGAGGAGGTCTGCGCAGGTGGCTCTGACCTCCGATGGCTCCACCCGCCCAGACTTGATGAGGATCTTGTGGAGCTGGGTGATGATCCAGTCAAGGCTCTGCGGGAAGCAATAAGTGTTATTCCTCAGCCCGTTGATGAAGCGATTACACATAGACACCTGCTGGGTGATGATGGACTCCAGGTGAGCTTGCAGACACTGGCGGTACTCCTCCGTTCCCGGAGTGCCAAATCGCTGTTCCCGTTCCTCCGGGGTGAAGTGGTCCAAAGCCTTCTGAGGATCGGTCTCTAACTGGACATCGTCGTCCATTAGGACAGACATGATAGGTTCGTGGAGGGCTGCAGTCAGGTACAGCCTGGTTGAGAAGAGACCTTCCGTGAATAGTCGGAAGGCATAGCTGATGGCACACGTCCCGCGTCTGATCAACCGTCGCGGATCGTCCACGCTAGCTAACTGTTGCTCCATGAGATACTGAAGCAGATGTAAGACCTGCTGCTCGTCCTCCTGCACGATGCAATTGCCGTAGACTGCAGACATGACGGAGCGGACCACTCCCCTGGTCATCTCCATTTGCTCCTTCTCCCCCAGGACGAGACACAAGGCCACGACTCTTGGGTTGTCACGCAGGTACCCAAGGAACTCCCCATACAGAGCGTCCTGGAAGTAAAGATGGGAATTCGATTAGGTGAGTTATGTCAAACTTACACCCTTCTCTACAATGTTTTACAAACACTTAGCAGAGGATGTCACTTAAAGGGAATGTACATCATTGGCTTTTGCTGTAATTTTCAGAAATGAACAATTTGAGGGGTTAGTATAATTAATAGATCAAATATTGTTTAACTGACATGTTTGAAGTTTTGTGTTCGAAAATGCTTGAAAAACCAAGAAAAACAAAAAGGTATAAGTAGTCTGGTTCCCTGACTCCACTAAAGATAAAATGGATCAATTTATAGATGTCGGAAAATTGTAAGGTAAGTTAACCAGTCTAGCTGGCCTGCACCCGTTCATGAACATGTAACCAATAGAAAACAAAATTTGGACTGAAAAAAAAAAAATTGTAAATTTGAAGCAGTAGTTGAAAAACAGTGAGGTTTTTCCAATGGTGGTCGGCCGACTACCTTTGGAAATGTATACAAAAATACCATATTCTTGAAAACGACTTGACACCAGGTGCCATAATTTTACAGGCTGTTTAGACTGTCATTTACCAACATCCTAGTTACATGTAGGTGTTTCATAAAAACTTGGTAGTTTTATTTTTCGATGTTTGCAAATGTTGTATATTCCCTTTAACAGGATGAATGTACACGTACATATGTATGTGTTGCATGCAGGAGAGGCACTAAACACTGATTTTGGCCCCATCGCAGAAACTTTCAATGAATTAACTCAAATGATATACAATGTAGTACCTGCTGCTTAAATCAAGTACTGATTTTCTTAGATCAAGTACTTACATACGTGTATGTACTGAAGAAAATGTGTACATTGTAACTTTAACGGTAATAATAGGTTTATGGACATCCTTGATCTTGAATACATTAAAAGTTTGACCACAAATTGGGTCAACCCTCCTCATTCCTCCAAAGTCCTCCGGGTAGTTTTGGAGAATTCTGGAGGATTAAGGCTGAATGCAATATACAATTTTGGAGGATTGTGGAGCATTGAGGGCATGTGGACATTTAGTACCGGTTGATTTTGGAGGATTGAGGATAAATGGTGTTTGAAGAAGAGGAGGGTTTTGGAGGATGGAGGACATGCATTTTGAGAGACAGGACTGTTGGAGGATTGTGAAGGATTGAGGCACTGGGCATCTTACATTTGTACATTTGAACACGAGTGCAGAATTTTTGAGGATTTTGGAGGATTGAGATGGTTCATAGCAAAAAGAACCTAGGGGGTTAGGGTGAATACAAGGTCTCACTTTTGCAACTTTGGTACCATTTGGGAAAATTTCTAAGCAGAACTTTCTTTTTTACATTTTTACCTATTAACACCTAGCTGCACTACATGTGTACATTGTATTACATTGTGTTTATTCATTGAAGAATCAAATAAAATTATAGAGTGCTTGGGCGGTTTCAGGCACTTCAGTGACTTACAAGTTACAGGATAATGAGTAAAAGCCACATCCCTACCTGGAAGCCCAGATGCTTGTAGCTGTCGACGAAGGAGCACTTCTCCAAAGCGTTGGCCCGGTGGCAGCAGTAGTTTGGCGGGGCTTCCACCCTGGTCAGTGTCAGGCTGTTGAGGGTCTGGCGCTGCTGCTGCGTAATCCAGGACACCCGGAAGAGCTTGTCCGCCAGCTGGGTGACCTCCTCGTGAAGCTGGACCAAGAGCTGTTTCTCGGACAAGACAAAGAGGTGCTCCTGCTTGAGGTGCCGGGCCAGCTCCATGAGCTCGCGACATGCTGATGAGGTGCTTGTGGCCATGGTGGCAATCACTAGACGATGACTTGTAGGGATAGGGGATTAACGAGAGTTCAATCCCTTAAAGCTTGATGTACATGTACATGTGTGGACCTCATTAGTATGCATTTTTCCTGAAAAAAAATATAATGACGTTATATCATGATGTCACTTTATACAAAACCATACACAAATTTCTTACTGACAAAAAACAGACAATATATTTTGAATGTCATGACAAAGTCATTTTTTCCCCAAAATATTCTGTTCATAACTTCCACTGAACCCTGCTCAACAGGATCTTACTAGGTCACATACCCGATGGAGCCTGTTGGATTGAGCAGTTAACCCCTTGTGTACATTCCTAATGCAAAATGTTGGATTCAATTAACAGGCAACTGAACCACATTATAACGCATTGTTGGACTCCGTTGGATTCAGCAGACAACTGAAAATGAGGCACAGTGGATTGAACAGGAAAGTCCGGTTGGACTCTGTTGGATTTAGCAGGGTAGTCCTGAGGAAGCACTAGGGGGTTAGATTTTTAGCCAATGTACGTGTATACATACATTTACATACAATGTACATTATGTACCATGACAAATTCTAATAACATCTATTGCTACCCTCAACTTCTCTTATAGCATTATGCATTTGGTCAAATCCATGTACATACTGTACATGTATGTATGTTTCACCTCAATCGTAATTATGCATGGTTCTGATCTTTGTACACGGCCATAAGGCTTAAGTCATAAGTGCAGTTTTAATTTAAACTGATAAAATACAGCATCAGATATGTCAGAGTTCAAGTATACATGAAACTTACCTTTATGAATGTACTTTCCAAATTTGACAATCAAATTATCAATCTTGCATTACATCGCCCACCCCCAAAAAATATCCATTTATTATAAATTCTGAAGACTACATAGCTACTAGAACCTGGATCCCACAATGTATAATACATTGCATATGGGCTAAATTACATGTAAATCAGCCAATTCTGGTCAAAATCATTGATTGATGAAAACCAATTGTTTGTAGGAGATTGATGTACATGTAGGCCCCTACTGATGGTTCGCAACACATGTACATTATGTGTATGTATGTATAGCACACCTGCTTATGGGCTTACATACATATATGTACCAATGGAAATAATCATGTATATTTATTGCATATTATATACCCTGCATGTACAATGTATTGCAGCCTGTGCACATGAATTCACACACAATAAACTTAAAAATGTAAAGGTGGTACAATGTTAATGTATCAGTTTGCATACACTGGAATGACATGTACATGAATAGTACTACATGTGTATTTATAAGCTAAATGTACTGTACGTATTCAACAGAGCCAAAACTGCCATTAATCGATCATGCCAAATTTTAGTGAGTCAACTACAGTACAGTACAAAGTACATGTACATGCACATATGTACCAGTACATGTACATGTACTTTCCTGTAAGTAAACTGCAAACAATTAAACCTGTACATGTACACATGTACATGTATAAGTACGTATGTACATGTATTGTACTCATACAACCTGAACCACACATGTACATGTACATGTACATTGATAACTCACCCATCCAATCAGTTCCCCTGCTAACCCACGATAGGATGTGTGAGTGACAAATACCTCGGATATCCTGTGCAAGATTATAACAATGTTTTGTTTTTTCTTTCCTCTTTTTTTTTCCTGGGGTCCAGGCCATTGGTCCAATTCCAATGAGTCATTCATATCAACTCTCAGCCAAACTTCAGTCAAAGCCCAGGGTTCCAGACTACATGTATATCTATAGAGAAAGTGAAAGCTGAATTTAACAAGCTGTAATAAGTTCACTGTGCATGTCAATGCCAATTGTTATATGACATGTATCAGTAGAAATTTATAACAGGAAATGCTCTGCATAGTACACGCACGTAGCAGCAATCACTGTGCAAATGAGCTTCGTCTTTATTGTTTTACATGAACAAGAATAACAAATTAGCACTGCAAACTGCGTACTGACTGGATTAACCTGGAATAAATGCAAATCAAAAAATTAGAGAGGCCTATTATTTCACACACAAAAATCTGTACGCTAGGCATAAGTTAGCTCTATTCGCTACTATGAGACGGGGGCTTTAGCAAGGACTTCTTCAGAGCAGGCATGCAACTGGGAAGTTGTACAAAAAGAGGAAATTCAAAGTTGTCAAAGACTTTGTACACTGTTTTTCTGTTTTCAATGGCACACATGGGAAGTGAAAAAAGAGGAAATCAGCTGATCCGAGGAAAAGTTGCATGCCTGTCAGAGGCAAATGACAGATCTACATATGTAGGAACAAGAAACAAACATGTACATGTAGACACACGTTTGTTTCGTGTTCCTGTGATGGGGTAGTATCACCCGTTATCCACGGAGCAAGTCTCCTGTATAACGTCTGATATGTCTAGACATGCAGATAGCAAGCCGCGGGCCAGCCAATCGGAGTCGACTTTACTAAATCGTGACGTTGTTTCATTCCTAAATCAGGACTAAATGGTTTGATCGGTCAATTTGAATGCAGTGTTTTGTAATACAACAGCCGGGCGCGATATCGCGTAACCTGATACAGAGCGCGTGACACTTTTATTTTTTATCCATTGTCTATGACGCGCAAATGGTGAATGACCGAAGACCCGATATAGAAAGCGCCCGCTGATTGGTTAAAATCTAGGAGGTCAAGAGGCGGGGTCTTGCCTAATTAATCAGCGAATCTGTTCACGCATAATAGATGACATACTACATGTGGGGCTGTTAAGGTCAAGTATCTGATACAATTGTGCACTTTGTGACTAAAGCAATGAAACTTCGCATGTTGGTTCTTCATGACAGAAAGAAAGTTTTCCGATGTGGACTTTATATTTGAGAGGTCAATGACCTTTACATGTACATGTATCTATTTATAACAGCTGTTCTTGAAAACACCACTTTTCTATGACCCAAGTCTACGTCATACATGTACATGCAGTCTTCAGGCCATGCAAATAATGATCTGAGATGTGACGACACAAACAAATGACCCCTGGTGACCTTTCAGAGGTCAATGACCTTTATATACCGTATTTTCTGTTATTTGTAAGATTTACACTTTAAACCCCAAAGTTTTCAAGACCAAACTTTAAAGAGCCACACTTACAATTCATTCAACTTGTTCACATTATTTTTGTGTGCTTTAACAAATATTTATAACCTGCGACATTATTTGGTAAAGCAATGTATACAAAATGTACGCACCTGTATGTAAACATTTTGATGCACTCGTGCAATTCATAAGTTAAATAAATCATTTACATGTACACGTACATTGTACATGCATCAGACTGGGACCTTATAGTGCTCAAAACGATGCAAAAGAAGATCAGGCCAACTTTACTCCCTCTTTAGCCAGCAAATTTCTCCAAAACTGTCATTGGGCAAAGAAAAGTTCCTCAGTATTTCACCAACTAAGTTTGAAAACTCAATTATTTTTTTTAAGGAGACTTTGCTTCAATATTTGGCAGTGGCTTGCACATGAGAGGGAAGTCAAGTGATTTCAAAATAAGGCTAAAGGCTAGACTTCTACATGTCCATCCATGGTCCAACTGTTTGACAAGACTGACAGCTTTATTCCTTGTCATTAGTCTGGTGCCTAATAACTACATAGAAATAAGATTGAATTTTTGCGTCGGGGTGATATAAATCAAATTAGGTTTTGCCCTTCACCGACGTTTTTTAAACACTGTAGGCCTATACTCAGTGTGTTACCTCCCGAGTGAAAGTTGGAAAAATCACTCGGGTGGGACTCGAACCCACGACCTCCTGCTTTCTAGTGCAGATGTCTTACCACTCGACCACCCGAGTGGTCGAGTGGTAAGACATAGAAATAGTAACCTTGTACCCGACATCCTAAATGCTTTTTTTTTTGGCACAGTCAGTTGACAGTTTTTTGATGCAGTACTGAAAAGTTGTTGGACTGGTTGTTTCAGAAGCCAGTCTATTTTCTTGTAAGTTGTATTGCATGTTTTCAATACCTTAAGTTTTGGCACTCTCGTACACAGTATTGAGAGTCAAAAATTGTCTGACTTGGACCTGGGGTGCTCTGAAACACGCAAAACGAAATCATGCCAACTTTACTCACTCTTTAGCCAGCAAATTTCTCCAAAAATTCCATTGGGCAACAAAAAAGTCCTCAGTATTTCACCAACCAAGATTGCAGACTCAATTCAATTTTTAAAGGAGACATTTCTTCAATAATTTGCACATGAGAGGGAAGTCAAGTGCTTTCAAAAAAAGGCTAAAGACTAGACTGGTACATGTCCAACCATGGTCCAACTACAAAGACTGACCTCTTCATTCAGTGTCATTAGTCTGGTGGCTGCGCTGGCTGATGGCGCATGATGTCACGTGGAAGCGGATTACCCGACGACTGTTTCATGCACGATAACCGGCAAACTTTGGTTGCCGTCCAGTATCGCAGCTATGATGCGAGTGGTAAACCTCAACAGTCGTCGGGTATTCCGCTTCCGCATTAGTGACATCATGCGCCATCAGCCAGCGCAGCCGGCAAGAACGAACTGGTAAATGCGCTGTGCACAAATCCAATCGCGGGCCTCGCCATGACCGCACGGTTGTCGGTTTATGCCTATTTTAGTATTAATTATCTCAGAAAAAAATGTTGCAACCTGATGCCACATCCGCAATTGTGCACAAAGTCTATGGAGAGTCACGAAAAAATGCTATGTAGGCCTATTTCCTAACAAAATTTGAAATGTTTCTCAGTCCCAGATTCATGTCTCATCATCATTTTTGCAATGAATGACCTTCATGTTAATCATGGCGATGATAAGCCTATGTGAAGCAAAAAGTGGTGTCAGGTTGCAACATTTTTCCATTATGTCAATGAAGGTCAGTCATTACTGCAACTGCAAGAAAGTTGAAAAGACATGAATCTGGGACTGAGCATGCTGAGTGAGAAACATTTCTAATTTCTGTGACTAGCAAGTAGCATGACTATAGTGAGTAGTGTGAGAATAGCCTTCTTTAAAAAAAAAAAAGGCCTTCCAATAATGCCTGGAGATCACTTGACACCCTGTGCACAAAACCCCATGATGAGGCTGGTATGAAAAAGTGTTTTCTCAGTAAATGCTTCGTCCATGTTTGATCAAATTTCAATTTTCATTCATTTCATTCCAATTCCATTCGATTCACACAAACAACTTAACTCAATACTCAACTAGGCCTAGTTCGGTTAATCACAAGCACAGCTTACCAATTTTATGGCTCCAAATCAGTTCCTCATACGACCAAGAAAACTAAATACATAATAACGCAGGGGATGTAGCATCTAAATGAGGGAAAAGCAGGATTTATTGATGGAATATTGTCGCCGTCTGTCACTGTTTATCCGCCATCATGTCGATCCATGTACTAAAACGAAACGCCCCCTAACGACTTGCTGCTGCCAATATTATAATGGCGCGTACCGATGTCCGAGACGGCCGTTGATATCAACGACTATGGCTACACACTGCATTGAATTGAAGTCGAAGTCACAAAATATACCCAATTCTCACACGGCTGATGAACTGTCCACATGCTGTCCGCGCAAACGTTGGCGCGCTCTGCAGATGTGTAGGACTAGACTGTAGGGGTCTAAATCAACTCGTGATTTAGATCAAATTTTAGGCAAGATCGTGACCGACAGGTCCAAAGCACCAAAGTTGGCAGATATATTTTTATATCCCTCAAGAAGATTTTTAGGAGGTGACACGTAAAATTCTTTTGGAATACTTTTTGCATACATAATCGTAAAAAAAGCTGCCGTGTAACATGTGTTCCCATATTTTGGTATATTTTTTTTATTTTTTTATTTTTTTTAAAGTCTGTTTTTGGGGGATTCTAACTTACACATCCTTTAATACTTTAATAACATTTTATGAAGCATATAAGTGACTGGATACATATGATGACATAGGAAAGATCCAAAATGGCTGCCATTATACCCTAGTTGCAAGTATTTATCGTTTCCCAAGATTAACATCAAGTCTAGTACATTCTTGCCAAACCTCAGTATTGATGCTCTTCAGTTGTGCTTACTGGCACAGTTACAACAATAAAACTATATGGAAAATAATGTAAACAGTGATATTGATATAAACATCATGATATTAAGCCCAGAAAAAAAAGGTGTCCGTAAATTGGGCAAAAAAAGGTTTGCCATACGTCGATGGTAGACTTGAACAGGTTTAAAAGATATCCCCAAATTTGACATGTAAAAAAAAAGTTTAACGTATAATAGACATGATTATTATAAACAACTTTAATCTCTATATTTTTTTTTGGTTGGGGGGGGGGGATTTCTTTGAACTTGTTCAAAACCCCCACGTCTACGGTCAGTACGGTAAACCCCTCGCCTATTAATGTTTAGCCCAATAAATAACTTTGTGAATCTTAAGCTCATCAATAATGATGTTTGGCAAGCTATTTGATGATATTTAGGACATGGTAAATGAGTGCAACTTTAGGGTATAATGGTAGCCGTTTTTGGATATTTCGTTATTATCCCCCGTAATGGAGACTTTAGTTGGGACGTTGGTGGCAGCAAACACACGGTTCTTTTTCCATTGTTTGCGTCATATTAGAAAAGGATTGGTGTGTTGCTGCCACCAACGCCTAAAAGTCTAAATATAGGCCTACCAAAATATGGGAATAAATGTATTACACGGAGGCTATTTACGACTTACGCAAATTAGGCACCCTTCCCATGAGAATTTCACGTGCCACCCCTTCTAGGCCTAAATATGTTCTCTAGGGCTATAAGAATCTATCTGCCAAGTTAAGCGCTTTGGACCAGTCGGTCACGATTTCGACCATATGCAACCAGCTGACTATGTTATAATGGCACCATTCCCTAGACCTAGCGACAAGAAAAGATTAATTTTCCCAAGCTAAAGGAGCTGCTTAGATCTGACCTAGTGACGTAATGGCTTTGTTGACATGTGCGCTTTCCTGTGGGAGCGAAGTCGGGACGCCAGACGAAGTAGGGACGGTCTGTCACTAGAAAGCACACTTGTAAACAAAGCGTGACGTCATTAGGTCTCAGACCTATCACAATTAGACAAACAAACAAAATTCCCTCGTAAATATTTGTAAACGGTTCAGTAGTTTGATAAAAATTATGAGGTAAGGGAAACTTGCTAGAATGTTCAACAGTCAGCCTGGCGCGATGCCAGTTCCGGCCGAAAGACGCGCGACGCAAACAATGGGGTGAGCTGTAAGTAAGACCGAATGTAGAAAAGAGTTATGTAACAGCATTCATGATTGTGAATAGCGCGCGCATCTTTCGCGCCCCTAAGAAAAACCAAGTAACTTTCCCACTGCGGAAATAAGGATTATGTTTTTAACGCAAAGAGAAAACCACTAACTGACTATAGCCTAGTGGTTAAGCTGTCTGACAGCGGACCCAGGGTTGGGGGTTCGAGTCCACTCGGTGTCATTTTTTGGTTTTCCGCACAGGTGGTTTTGTCATTTAATTTAAGAGTTTTAATTTCCCGTCGTCATTCACCAACAGCAGTTAGCTCGGTCGGTCGGTAAGCTGACTCACAAGTTGGGACTGTCTGCGAAGTCCAGGTTGGCGTCTGCGTATAGGTACGGGGTTCTTTTGCTGACTCGGCAGCAAGGCTTAGGGTGCCACCTCGTTTCCTCCCTTTATGGTGCCTGACTTTCGAGTTACATGGATGGACAGGGAAGGAGGTGTGGTGGGCCGGGTACCGAGTCCCGGAAGAGTTCTATATGGAAGTCGGTAAGGGGCTCATTGAGTTAGGGTCATAAGTCCGACTCCTGAAGACTTGGCCATCGCCACATAACTTTTTGTTTTATTTTCTTTCTTTTTTGCTATCCGAGGGCAATTGCAAGAATGATTCATTTATTATATTGAGAGCTTGTACTGTATAATCGTTCGAAATCTATTTTAAAAATCGCTCGAAAAATAATAAAGCATATAACATAACAAATCAAAACAACTCAAAGAATATAATTATGCAGCCTGCTTAACCTTGTGTGAAATGCAATCATTGCAAATAAATAAAGATTTGGCACCAACGACACTGAATGTCTAAACATTAATGTAGTACCCTATCAGGTTCCGCGTATTTTGCCACTATAGCACTAGACAATTCGTAATGACAGAAATATAGCCTAAATGTCCCTGTCTGATCAGAAGAATAAAATTAATGGTTGTCATCCATCGTGGTTGTTGTAATTATACAGTAAGTGTATTTTTTTATGTGTTTTATGATTCGGAAGGATTCTTTTATGTTTGCAAAATGAAGGAATGAATGAATAAATGGTTCGTGGGTGATTACGCCCTCTCGCGGCGGCGGGTTATCGTGAATCCAATATTCACAACAACGTCTTTTAGCTCAAGACTAAAAGAAATGCGATAAATCGTGCATCGGGCGCAAATCGTCCCAACTCACGGGCGTCGCTAGACCATTTTGAATGGAGGGGGTGCCATCACGAAATTTGCCGACGAACCGTCATGCAAAATAAGTGTAATTGATAATTTCTGCCCAAAATGATCCCTTTAACTTCATTTCTAATTTGGTTAATAATGTTGATTACTTTGAATGGAGTACATTTGGGATCAGTTCAACTTCAAAAGATTCGGCTCTATACCATATTGACAAGTTTTGGACATTTGCCCGTGGCAAACTGCGTGTACACGCTCAGTACGTGTGCGCATACCATGTTCAGGCCCGTTCCCTAGCTGATCCCAGACTGGGTGGGGGATCTTTAAATCCTAAAGTGGAACTTTTTGCGAGCGCGGAGCGCGAAGCCCTGAAGGCGTGGGGTCCAGGGCCAATTACAGTCCCGGGAATTTGCACTGTAGATGCTGTCTGGTGTCATCTGAGGCATTTCCTGGCCACTCCCATACGCGTAGCCAGCGGGGGGGGGGGGGGGGGGGGGGGGGGGGGGGGGGGGGGGTGTTAGGTTTTGTTTACCCCCGCCCCAATATTTTGTATAGACTGCCCTTTTCCATTCAAATGCCCTTTTCCCATCAGCGCTTACCTCCCCCCAATATCTTGTAAAGAGTGCCCTTTTTTAATAAGTGCCCTTTTGTTCTGAACACTGAGTGCCCTTTTTCTAAAGGGAAATGTGCCCTTTTTTTGTGCCATCGGCCGTTTCGGGTGCCTTTTTTTTCTTACGCAAGTATCGCCCTGTAAAGCACCATTATATTGTCCGCTAGTGTACATAATCGTCGGTTTGAAAGAGCGCCCTATATCGACGTTGAAACCAGCCCCTCACCCCCACCCCGCTTTTTGATTTTACGGAGGCCAAGTGTCCCGAGAAAAAACGTGTCTACATTTCACAACGGATGTGCAAGTGCCCTTTTCAAAAAAATGTTAACCCACCCCCCTTCCAATAAACATGACCTTGCCACGCCACTGCTTCCCCTGACTTTTTGAATGAAATGTGTTCGAGTTAAGGGAGATGGGGATGGGTCATCAAAGTTGATATATTATCACGTCATATAAACATCACATCAAAACTGTAGCAATTGACTCTCTTTCGAGATTTGCCCTCTTTAGCTTGATCCATGATTTTGAGTCATCACTAAGAATCAGCTCAATTCGTAACTGCCTGCGAGCGAGCATGTGCTTGTATTTTACTCTGATCTCTATTATATACTAATAATACTATTATAGAGATCAGTGGTCAACGCCTGTAAATGAAGCGACCTCGCGCGGCAGCTCGTGTCGACATGACAGAATGTACAATCTGTCGCCATGGGTTGCGGGATTTTTAGCATAGCAGCGGTGTTTATTATTTACATTCTCCATTTTTTCTTCTTCCTTCTTCCTTTCCCTTTCCTTCTCCATTCTTCATTTTCTATTTTACCGACAGCACCATAATTTTGCCGCCAAAACAGTCTGATGGGGGGTGTGACGCCCCACACACCCAAGTGTGTATTTGCCTACAATCGGGGACCTCTATTGTCCCTCTTTTGTTTGTACACTAACTTTTCAGGAAGGCCTCCCATATGTTTTGTATACGATCGGAGATTGGGGACCTTCGGGAATTGAGGACCCTATTGTCCTGCACAGTTCAACGTCCCCTATATATTGAATGCAGAAACAAACTCACAACCCCTGCCCCCATAGCGACGCCCGAGTCGCAACTATAGGTGGTGTCAAAATTGCTAAAAGACTGTGCTATACTATAAGCAATGTATATGGATTGCTCCATGCTATGCTCCATGCTAAGCCTTCCACACCAGCAGGCTGTGTGATGGCTTCTGCTCATGATGTCCTGCCAAACACTTCTGACAGAGAGATGTCTCTCGATCTGCAGTCCGTTCGGAGACAGTCTAGCCATTTCTTTGTTGGTCTTCCTCTTGATCTTGTCCCCTCGTATGCTATTTCTGGGTATATGTCGCTTCCCATTCTCGTGACGTGTCCAAAATATTTGTGTGTCTTTCGCTTATTCTATCGGTTATTGTTGTGCGTTGGCCAAGTGTGTCTCTGGTGGTTTGGCTCCGGATTTTATCTAGTCTGGAGACCCCCATGATTTTGCGGAGGCAGGCCATCTCAAATACCAGGAGTCTGTTTCCATCAGCTTTCTTGAGAGTCCAAGTTTTGGTAGAATGGTGGACAGTGTTCGGTAGAGTTGGAGTTTGGTTTCCATTTTAAACCTCTTGACTGCCAAATGGTGTGTAGTCTTTGGACAGCGCCCAATGCTTTGCATAATTATGCTGTTTTTAATGTCATCTTCACAATGTGCCAGACTTTGTGATGATTCCTCCCAGGTACACATGTTTGGACTTGCTCCAGCTTGTGGTTGTCAATGTTGATGTCGAGTGTCTGAGTCTTTATGATGATGGTTTGGACTTGGGTTTTAGATAAGTTTATATTCTGTCCAAAGTTACTGCTTGCTTCTTGGACTCGGTTCGCAAGTGTTTGAAGTTCTTCGGTGATTCAGCAATCAAGCAATCTGCAATATGAAATAAGGCACAAAATACAGACAGAGCCAGCTTGGTTAGGGGGTATTATTATGTACACTATTCTGTGATATATTGTTAATAATCGTCAAATTTGAACAGCGACCCCATTGAAAGTATGGTACAAGCCACCCCCCCCCCCTATATTTTCGGAGGCCAAGTTTGTCCGGAGAAAAAAAAACCTGTCTACATTTCAGATATGTTTGCCTATTACCCCCCCCCCCCGAAAATTCCTGGATCCGCCCCTGCATCAGGTACAATACCGGTAGACAGTGAAAGGTTAATAATACATGTAAAGGGCATGGAGATTGCGAGGATCACAAATTATTTAATAAGAAAATTATTACAAGATCAAGACCTGAACTTTTTTTTGTTAGGCAAATTGTTAACGATGTCTTAAGTTTGCTGTTCGGTAACCGGACCAACGAAAATTAAGATGGAGTTAGGATTTGAAAGATAATCATGAAAATAACGATCACTGGGAGGAATTTGATTGCTAAGATTTTCACCAATATTTGCAAAGTAAGTATGATAATGGTCTGCCACAAAAAGTGAAATGTTAACCGCAGCACCGTAATATCAATGGAAGACAAATTAGAAGGGGTTATATTTTTAAGTACACTGTTGATAGTTTTCCTAGTGTTTTTAACATTACCCGTTTCTTTTTCAAATTGTTTTGCAAAAAAATACTCTTCGAATTACGAATCACAGTGGTCAAAATATTGTTATAACGTACATATATGGCAAGATTAAATGCAGAAGGATGAGAAACATATCTACGATAAAGCTCGAGTTGAGTGGTTCCTCGGCTCGTGAACGATTCACGGTGTTCACTGATACCGCCCTCTATTGGCCATGAACACTTTGATAACTGGCATCGAGTTGATGAAAGTGTCGCGGCACACTTTGACATTTTATGATAAATTAGTAAGGTTGAAAGCAACATGAAAATGAAATAAGCGAGCGCATCACGGTGAAACCATGAGACTCCGACGATAATGATGATTTTTCTCTCTGAAAGGTGGTGGGGGTGGGGAGGTGGGGGGGGGGGGGGGTGGGGGCACACAGTTGTCATGCAGTCAGGCCTGGTTTATCCAATAGGCACGGTAGGCACTGTGCCTAGAGCCTACGGAAAATGTTGGGGCCTACGAAAAGTTTGAGGGCCTATGAAACATTTGAGGGCCTACACAAATACCACAGCGTGCCAACAGGCTTTTAGAGCTATCAGTTTGGCCCGTCTTGCTTAATTACATCAACATGAAATTGGTGCTGGCGCCTAGTGTGGAGTAGGGCCTACAAAACACTTTTGCCTATAGGGTCTACGGAAGACTTAATCCGGCCCTGCATGCAGTCATCACTGTTACAATTGCATTCGCAAGAATTTTCTAAAGTGAGGAGGGGTGTTCCTCCGATCCCCTCACAACGGCGGACCCAGAGAAAAAAGGGGGAGGGGCAACCATACGGGAGCCATGTCCGCCCCCCCCCCCAAAAAAAAAAACCAACCCAAATTTTGTAAAGATAGAAGCGACTGCGTACACCACCCACAAGCAGCGACTGCGTACACCACCCACAAAACATTTGCCCCCCCTTGATTTTCATATTTAATTTGGGCGGAAAATGCCCCCCCCCCCCAACAACAAGTGTGTTCTGGATCCGTCCTGGTACCCCCGCTCCCAATGGGCCTAATCTATAGCCACAGATTACTATTAGGCTATGTCTTTTTTAGACATGGAGATTTTCCCGTTCTTATCACATCAAATAAAATGGTGCAAAAATTGTAAGCGAGGCCCCGCATTATGATCCGAACTATAGCAGTTTTGTCAAACTGATATAGGTCAATCAAAGCATGCAATGTTGACTAAATCTTCTTTTTTTTCAATTTCAATTGGACTCCAGAAAGTCCGTAACCCTGCTCCACAACTGCAGGAATCATCAACAATCCGGGGTTTTATTTTCTGGCTCCTTTTGAAGACAGCCATAAAATAACCAACCAAAATTAACCGGTTTCAGTTAAATCCGTTTTTATAACCTGAAACGGGGAACCACTGCTTCCAACCCTGCATTTCTTCTGTGGTAATTGGCCTGACATCGTCACTCAAGCACCCAGCCGTTGTTCAACCAGTTGACACAGTTGAGTACCCATTCGAAAGTTACAACAAACACTGGTGACTGAACTATATCAAATTGGCGGCGGAACTGAGGGGCAAGCCCCCCTCCCCCCTCCACGATTTTCCCAGGCCAAAAAAGTGCCCCTCTCGCGGTCATAGATGTGACCTACCATATCCTAATGAGGAATAACCCCCACCTTTGACTTTTCGAGTTACGTACATCATGTTAAAGTGCAAATTATTGGCTTTCTAATGTAGCTTAGTTTACTGCAAAGATTTGTCACAGGAACTTCGCCAACATCATTTCCAGAAAAACGGCACTGAAAAAAAAAGAAAAAATACACATTGCGCCGCCAATGGCAGTGGAGCACGTTCTTCAGTTTCCCTACTTTTGGGGATATTTTTTCCCAACAAATATACATAGTGTGATCTTGGATACCTTGGCTACTCAAAAGTAAGGAAAAAAAACACAATATTGATTTGGACTTGATTTTTCTAGTGTATTCAACGTCAGGCGTTGATTACTCAAAACATGGTTTTGGGGGACACTCCTCATTTTGCCACATTAGGTCAAAAATGTGCCCCCTCGAGATGAAAAAGAAACAAACCCCTCAAACGCACATGAAAGCATTCTGATCGCGTTTAAAATGGTGTCCTCTCTTATGCAAAAGTGCCCCTCGAAAACACAAATACCCCTCGCGCATTAACAAGATTGTGAACCTTCTTGAGATGGACAACTATCCCTCGAAAGAACGAATACCCCTCTCGCAATAACACAATAATTATTGTGTCCCTCTCAAAATGGTCATGGAAAACTGGCTGGTAAAAACAATAATTATTATGTGCTCCTCGCGCTTATCAAATACAATGCAAACATTTTTAAAAGTGTATATCACTGTTGTTAGTAAATTTTGCTCTGGGCAACATGTATTCCTTGCAATGTGAACGAAAATAGTTTCACAATTTTCTCCTCTTTCACACCGACGGAACAGTTTTTTTTTTATGAGCAAATGCCTTTTTTGATGATGCCGCCCCAGTTTTATAAAAGCGTTCCGCCGCCGCTGATTGGAGTACTACATGTGCAGATGTTAGTAAAAATTATACTCACTTGTTAAGTACACAATACGGCCCCAATTTAGATCTTTCGGTCGCACGTAGGTTCATTTATTTGCTTTGTTTTGTCTCAAAGGCCTTTTCGTGACCGTGAATCGTTAGTCACGTAGACTTGAGCCAAGACGCATGGCAACCAGGACACGAAAAATGACCATGCGAGTGGCAGGCTCGTTGGCTCCGTGCGCATTCACTGCAACTCGCGTGGTCACGATTCAAACCATGCCACCGGTTCCGCTGACTATAATGTACTATAATAATGTATTATATATTCCCTATACTTAGCGTAAGTACAAGAAAAGAGAAATTTTTCCAAGATAGCTAAGGGAGCTGAATTAGAATCAGAGAAACAAATTTCCCTCGTAAATTATTGTAAACGGGTCAGTAGTTTGATGTAAATTACGAGGTAGGGGAAACTTGCTAGAATTTCACTGCATCAGCGCGATGTCAGTGCCGGCCGAAAGACGCGCGACGCGAAACAATTGATGAGACAGAACAAAGACGAGCTTGGTAGGGTTAATTGCTTGTATTGACTCTTAATAGTCAACTGCTCAGTACAAACAACGATTGTAGAAAAGAGTTACGTAATAGCATTCATGTGTAATATGGCGCGATCTTTCGCGCCTCTAAGTAATTCGATCCCACTGCGGAAATAAGGATTGTTGCTTTTAATCGCAAAGAGAAAAGCACCAACTGAAACAGCCTAGTTGTTAAGCTGTCTGACAGCGGACCCAGGGTTAGGGGTTCGAGTCCACTTTATGTCATTTTTGGTTTTCAGTGCACACCGTCTTGTCATTTAATTTAAGAGTATTAATTTCCCGTCGTCATTCACCAACAGCAGTTAGCTCGGTCGGTCAGTAAGCTGACTCACAAGTTGGGACTGTCTGCGAAGTCCAGGTTGGCGTCTGCGTATAGGTACGGGGTTCTTTTGCTGACTCGGCAGCAAGGCTTAGGGTGCCACCTCGTTTCCTCCCTTTATGGTGCCTGACTTTCGAGTTACATGGATGGACAGGGAAGGAGGTGTGGTGGGCCGGGTACCGAGTCCCGGAAGAGTTCTATATGGAAGTCGGTAAGGGGCTCATTGAGTTAGAGTCATAAGTCCGACTCCTGAAGACTTGGCCATCGCCACATAACTTTTTGTTTTATTTTCTTTCTTTTTTGCTATCCGAGGGCAATTGCAAGAATGATTCATTTGTTATATTGAGAGCATGTATTCTAAGCGCTCAAAATTATTTTTAAAATTGCTCGAAAATGCAAAATTCAATTCAGCTATAATGTTTTCATTTTATACTTGCCGCAAAACTGCTTCTACATGCTCAGTACCTTTGCGCATACCTTGTGCAGGCTCGTTCCCTGATCCCAGACTGCAGGGGGGGGGGGGGGGTTAAATCCTATATAGTGGAACTTTTTTATATGCGAGTGCGGAGCGCGAAGCCCTGAGGCGTGGGGTCCCGGGGCCGCCTATATAGCCCCGGGAATTGTTTTGGATTGCAGCTGCTCTGTCACAGTGGTGCAATCTGAGGCATTTTCCTGGCCACTTTCCCCTGACTTTTTGAATGAAAAGTGCTCGTGTTTAGGGAGATGGGGGTTGTCAAAGTTGATATATCACATCACAAACATCACATCAAAACTGTAGCTTGACTCTCTTTCGAGATTTTCCCTCGTTAGCTTGATCCATGGTTTTGAGTCGTCACTAAGAATCAGCTCACTTCGTAACTGCCTGCGAGCGAGCATGACTTGTGTTTTGCACAGCTGTAACTGTCAACTCCCCGTATATATAAAGCGACCTCGCGCGGTAGCTCATGCCGACATGACGGGGGGTACAATCTTTTTTGCCATGGGTTGCAGAACCGGATTTTTGCTTCGCGGGGTTTTGAGCAGCGGTGTTTAGCAGTTTTTCTTCCTTTTCTATTTTGCCGACGGCACCATGATTTTGTTGTCAATACTGACTGGGGGGGGGGGGGGTAGTGATACCCCTCCACCTTCCTGATATAGCAACACCCGAGTCGCAACTATAGGTGGTGTTAAAATGTTGCTGAAAGAATGTGCTGTAACGATTAGGGGAAGGGGGGGGGCAGGGGAAATGGCAGGGGTGGGGGGGGGGGCTGTGACAGGAACTTCGGGCCCGCCCCATTCCGCTTGCTTTCCTGGGGTCCGTTAGGTTAAAATTTTGGATAGTCACTGGCCGCTTTTTAAAGAAAAACTACAGAAACTTAAGATCCGGGTGGGAACCTGATAATTCTGTACGTGCACAACACCATGACGCACACAAGCCCGAGCCGAGTTTTCCGGCGGCCAGTGAACGGTTCACGGTGTTCACTGATACCGCCCTCTATTGGTCATTGGTTGTCGGGCACGCTTTGATCACTTGGGCACGGGAGTTGACGAAAGTGTCGCGCCACACTTTGACATTTTTATGATAAATAAGTAAGTTTGAAAGCAACAGGAAAATGAAATTAGCGAGTGCATGCACTGAAATGATGAGACCCCGACGACGGTGAGGATTTCTTCTCTCAGAAAATTGGTAGGGGGGGGGGGGGGGGGCAACACAGTTGTCATGCAGTCATCACTGTAACAAATGGGTTTGCAATAATTTTCACAAGTGAGGAGGGGTGTTCCTCAGACCCCCTCACAACGGCGAATCGGGGGGGGGGGGGGTGCAGCGACTGCGTGCACCACCCACAAAAGAAAACAAAAGCAGTACATTTGTCCACCCCCCTTGATTTTCATATTTATTTGGCCCCCCCCAAAAAACAAGTGTTCTGGATCCGTCCTTGTCCCCTCGCTCCCAACGTCAATAGGCACATATTTTCTTAGAAAGAGCACTTCCCATTCGTACTTATCAAATAAAATAGTGCAAAAATTGTAATTATATTCAGGTTTTCCGGCTATTTTAAAACATTTTTCATTCAAATTCGCCAAATCTAACATTCCATTTCGTCTGAGAAAAAAATCACACGCTTTTATCAAAGCGATGTAGTCATTTACCATTCAATTTCAAAGTTCGTTCACCACATTTAAACACAGTGTCGAGAATGTTCATCATTACATATCAAATTCGTCTAAGCTGTTGCCGAATGGCAGCATTCAGAGATTAATTCGTCTTATGCCAATCAGTTTAAAACGTCTGTTAATTAAATTAGTCTGGCGTGTGTTATTTACCATGTTCCTTGTGCCCGAGGGACATACAACACAGTTTCTAATCAGGACAGGATACGAATTATCGAATCATTTGAACATAATGCCATGGAAGTCTACTTCCGTGGCTGCAGCTTTGGGCCATTAAACGGGAAAAAAAATAAAGACGACCATGTACAAAAAAAAAGCAGTCGATGACCCTGATATTTTTGTTGTTACAATGTACCTATAACGAGTCTATGATTTTTTTTTAAAGAAATTCGATTCAAAAGAAACAAGCAATACGCCTATATTATGAATAACGCGGAAATAACAGAACAGTTGAAGATATCCTCATCTGCGACCTATTTGCCTTCTACATCCAGCGTAGTGGCCTCCGCTCCAGTAACAACCTTAGAGTTCCACGCACATTCAAAAAGGCAGGGACAGGGCCTTCTCAGTGTCTGGTCCTAGATGCTGGAATTCCTTGTCACACAACATCCGCAACATCAGTTCTCTTGACAACTTTAGGGCAGACTGAAAACTGATCTGTTTTCTAATAATCTGTAACTTGTCTTCTGGAGTTGTCCTTAGTCGCGCATTGTTACTTGCGAAATGCGCGTTATAAATCGTGTTATTATTATTATTATTATTACAGAGGATATCACAATGAACTGTTACGAAATTGAACAAACTTATCATTAAATTGTGTGGCAAAAGACGAATTTGATTTCTGAATAAAACTAGTCGGCGTACTAAGACGAAATCGATTCCCTCGCCAAAAATGGGTGATGTGGATTGAATTCGATTAAGAAATCTTATGACACTATTAAAATCGATGTTGATGGACGAATTTGAATATTAAAACGGTGAATTCGAATGATAAATGTTTTAAAATAGCCGGAAAAACCTATATTACAGTTGGGCAACGATTATATACGTTTACTTGACACTCCGCGATCGCGCAGCGCGGATCCAACCCTCAGCGTTATATGATGTGAACTAGCAGTTTAGTCGAACAGATATAGGTCATTCAAAGCAGTGCTGACTGAAACTGTATTTTTTTAAAACTCAGTTCGACTCCAGAAGTCCGTAACCCTGCTCCATTACTGCTGGAATTTATCAAAATCGGGTTTAAAGAATTCACGTGTATATTAGTATTCGCCTGTCTTTTCTGGCTCCCTTTGAAGACGGTCATAAAACAGCCAACCAAAATTAATCGGTTTCAGATAAATCCGTTTGTATGAACCGGAAACGGAGAACACTGCTTACAACCCTGCATTTTTTGGGGTGGTAACTGGCCTGACATCGTCACTGAAGCACCCATACAACCTTAATGCTGAACGAGTTGACAAAGTTGAGTACCCGTTCGAAAGTTGAAGCCGATGGTGACTGAACTTACCTAAGTCTGCGTATTACATGTGCAGGTGTTAGTAAAAATTATACTCACTTGTTAAGTGCACAATACGGCCCCCATTTAGACCCTACAGTCGCACAAAGGTTCATTTATTTGCTTTGTTTCGTCTCAAAGGCCTTTTCATGAACGTGATATTAGCTTCGCGGGAAGGGGTCTGAGATTATTTGTTCTTATTCCTCCGCGCACAGGACGAAGTCCTTGGATTCGTTCTGCATCCAGCAGTGCCGAAATGTCCCCGTCTAAATAGGAACTCGCAATAAACGAGGCGCCTGGCGGGCAATCATAATGGCCCGTTATTCCTCGGCGAACAATGCCCAGCCTCCCAAAGCTAATTACTGCACGGGACTACCTGAGTTGCACAATCGGCCGGCTTTTGAACATTGTGTTTGCGCAGACAAATTAATCCCCGATGTCGTTAGCGCTGTGTGTCCGGGACGCATGTAGGCGGGGTGCGGGTAAATCCCAAGCAGTGTCGATTTAGTGCCACTTTCTTGTCCTCTCCTCTTCTCCTGTAGAGATCTTGTCACCTCTCTGTCGCTCAGAAAAAAAAAAAAGGTGTTAAGGGGTTGACCCGCAAGGAGGAGCGGCTCGGAGCGGCCTCAGAAGCTGTTATGCTTGCCATTGTCCGGTATTGACGAGGGCTCTACACCCAGGACCCGATGCAAAGTGCGTAGATTTCCTACGGTGCATTTCCCACGGGCTATTTCGGATTGGCGGTGCAAAAAGCCACTTGACAGAGTTGGGGGCTCTCGGGTAAACATTAATCAATCGCTGGCTGGAATATCAGGAGACTTCGGCTCTAAAAAGCGCTCGTCCCTATGGCTCTCAGCCCATCCCCGGTGCGTGGTGCTCGATAATAATTCGCCAGGGCGATTACCGGCAATCATTAGCGATCATGAGATGAGAAATTTGCAGGCAGCAATCTCAGCGAGACCGTCCTATGAATGCTGATGATCAGGCCATAGATGTCATCCCACATCTGACCTAATTTTGGTGTTTTTTTTTTAAAGGGATGTAATTCATCTGGAACATGTAATTTATCGCCATCATCATACACTTTGCTGGATGTTTACTAGGGATTATGGGAACGAGATGAACAACACGAAGAAGTGTTCTTTCTACCGAAGCATCATGTTAAGGTAAGATACATGTGCGTCTTTATCATTTTGACTTCCAAAAGCAAATTGCCTGCATCACAAACTCCGCATTATAAGGGCCGCTTCGTACGTGAACAGTTAACTGGACATTGTTCAGGCATAAATAAATTAATCTACTTTAACAATTACATGGGATGATCTCCCTTTAGCTATACTTTGTTTTGTAATGGATTTGATGAGCAGTTTATTTACCATGTACTCTTAATCATTCATTTGCCATGTACTCTAAATTATACCGAGACAATAGGGAACACTAAGTGTTCTTTCGAACCCCGTGCGTTGCGAGTAGAAACCGTTCCTGCACTCTGGCCCGTACATGAACTTCAACCATTAAAACAGCGTTATTAAACATGAGACAAATTTAAAGACATGATACAGGATTATTTGCTTTTCATATTTTATTGTTTCAAATCTTAACACCACTCAAAATCCAAAGAATGCTATTCAAAACTTGACCTGATTACATTTCAGCTCAGTCCGGAATATTGCACTTTTCGAGAAAACAGTGACAAACCATGCATGTACAACCTAATTTGATCATCACGAGAAAACAAAATGTAAAAAAAAAACTGATTGTTGGAAATCACCCAAATTTCTTGATTTCTTCTGAAAAATAACAGCAAGCCCAAACGGAATAATTTCAAGGGGTGTTGGGCCGGGACGATCTTAATCACTTTGGATATAATACATGCAAAACGAAAGACATACATTTAATGCGGGGCTATTTAGGAAACACCGCTTGGATCCAGTAACCAAATGAAATTGAACCGTGATTATGTTAGGAGCAGTTGTGGTTCCTGGCAAAGAATCTCAAGACTCGGTTCACATTCCATCATTATTATTTATGTTTGCATATTGGTGGAATTCGTCAGTCCCTCCTTGATCGCATGAATTATCCTCAAAACAATTTGCATTTTCCCTATCCTGAAAAACATTTGATTCCCTTTCGTTATACAGGGTGAGTAAAAAACAAACAAACCGAAACCCAAATGTCGGGACGATTGGTTGAGTGAAGTTCTGCAAGTAGCACTTTGAAAATTTAGGATATAAAAGCCCAACTCATAAGCTTTCTTTTAGTAAATGAATCATTCACATCACTTATGTACTTTTCAAGTTACGAAATTTTAAACACAATCACCGTTTTAAAGTTCTGTCCACGGATCACAAAAAGGGTGTGCGTTCTTTCAGCAAAACCCTATGTGATTTGTTTTCGTTTTGCTGAAATAACACTTAACTTCTTGTGATCCGTGGACAGAACTTTAACATTCCGTAACTTGAAAAGTTCATGTGTGATTTGAATGATTCTTATACCAAAAGAAAGCTTATGAATTGGACTTTTGTATTCTAGATTTTGAAAGGTCTACATGCAGAACTTCACTAAAACAATGTTCGTAACATTTGGGTTTCGCTTTTTTTTTTACTCACCTGTGTGTGTTGATGTAAGGAATATGAAGGAGCAAACTGGGCCGGCATTTATGCAAACCATAAGGTAGCGATTTTAAGGTCATAACCGCCAAAGTATGGAGTTTAAATTCCTGTCGTGAAGAAAGTAAGAATTCCAAAAACCTTTTGCTTTTTAACAGTACATGTATCTTCTGTCATCCAACATAATACTGAGCGATCCTCGAACTGTCTTTGATTGCACAAAAACCTTTGAATGCATATTCGGTTAAGTTCTCCAGACTGTGTATAATTAACTGCTGTATTGAAACTGACATGGAAAAATCGTCAAATCTGAATATGCGCACGCGCAGTTGTTTGTTGGGATGTTATCAAACCGGTTTGTAAAGGTGAAACAAATCTTCTGATCACGTTGTGTTGTGATAGTGACTTAAAGTTTGGCCCCTGATGTGATGATGATGTTGAAGTGTATAGCGCCATCTATATGTCTAGCGGTCGCCTCTGTGTTATCGGTCAATTCAATTTTGTTTCAGAGCTTAGTCTGTAAACTCGATGACAAGAAACAATCATTATCGCGCAAACTGGGCGACTAGAATAATTTACTTCAATTGTTTGAAGGAAGGGAAGTAGCCTCCTCCCTCTGGCGGACTCTTAATAAATACGTCATTGTTGACAAATATGAATACAGAAATATTCAGGCTTATTGGGGGGTCAGTGGGATGCACAAGGTAGTTCTGTCGCCTGTTCCGCACTGCCGGGATGATAGAGACTCTTCGAAGCGACCGAAGAAATCCGTATCAGAGAGACCGCAATAATCTGTAAGCTGCGGCCATACGTGCAGTTTCATAAACTGAAGAAATTAAACCATTCATCAACATATCCGCACAATCGCTGTTAATAGTAAGTGATCAGACATTATAGAAACAATAATAATAATAATAGTGAATACTTACAATGCGCACGTATCCACCAGGACTGGTGCTCAAGGCGCTACAATTATATCATTATTACCTCTGCTCATTGGGCCAATGAAACATTCACAATTCCATCCAGCTGCCTGGGGAGTATACAGCTCGATGCTGCCTGTTAGGCGCAAGGAAGCTAATTTATCACAGTAACCATCTCTGCCCTCACATGTACCCATTTACTCCAGGGTGGAAGGAAGCAATGAGTGACAAAGTGCCTTGCCCAAGGGCACACGCACCATGACCCCGCCAGGACTCGAACCCACAACCTGCAGCTTTACCCACAGACCAAGACCACGACTCAGTGCCCTTAAGCACTCCACGTCAAGGGAAGCCTAGTTACGCTGGTCTCATATTAATAATTGGTCCCATGGTGCTCGGTTTTCTAGCTCGGTTTTCTGGTCATCCCGAGTCATCTTACTAGTCATCCGAGTCAAACTTTTTTGGCCAAAGTGAGACTTGAGCAAGTCTACGCCCCAAGATTTTGTAAATTCAGAACACATTCTTTAATGCCTTCCACCTCCGAAAGTGATTATTTGTAATGTAGAGTAACTGCTAAACAAATACAAATAGTTGAAGTCAATTTCAATGATATGTCCATGTCAAATTACACACAGGTGTAACAGGGACACAGACATGTCACACTTTTAAACCCCAGATTGATAGAATGACCCATGAGTGAGATCGATGAGCAGTCAAAGACACAAGTGACAGTCAGTTAGTCAGGTACAAATAGGACACGAGGCTGGCTCTATAGGGGTGCAGACCAGTAAAGAAACTGCCATAGACCCCAATGATAAATGCCCCCACTTCCTAAATTCGGGAAAAATACTCACAACTCTCCAAGGTGTTCCAGACACACATCAAATTAAAGCTTAGTACATTACATTAGGGCAATGGGGGCGGGGGTTTTGTTATACAACCAGCGGCACCCGCTATCTGGCTACAGTCGTCTGCTAATGCTTACTTTGACCTCAATTTGCATGTTAACCCAATTGGGCGTGGTCAACCTTGGTACAGCAATTTTGCCATTTTTTATCATTAACGTTATGTTTTGCCGTAATAGCGATGCGTTTTAGATTTTTTTTATGGAGATAGTGTTGTAATATTTAACTATTGAAAGTCTGAAAGAAACACATTTGCCAAACAAAGCAAAACAAAACAAACAACTCATTTTTTTCATGTGCCAACCATGACTTCAGAGGACCGTGAAATCAGGGCATATATTATACAACCATGTAAATATAACTTATAACTAAGCCTCTCCATTGACCCTTGCATTTTGTGTTTCGAACACTTCTTAGGCCTTTCACAAATTAAAAAAAAAGTGACACATAGACATCAGACAGACATTAGACAGACAGACAGTCCGCCCGCCCGAAAGACAGCCAGACAGACAGACATCAGACAGACAGCATAGGATCTTTAATACAAGATATTGCAGATCTTGTTTCATTTCTCGAGGGCTTTGGTGTCTCTTTTTATGTTGACTTGAACATCTCGGCTGTCCCGAAAAACTCGGACTTGAAAACCTCATCCATCTTCCTTTGAATAGTCCCGTCACTGGAGCACATGCATCTGCAGCTTTGTACCAACAAGTTACACTATAGGCGCAGCGCCCACAGTAATATTTGTCAAACAATAAATTATTTGTTCCTGATGCCGGTGCCTTGTCCGTGGAACCGGACCTCTAAGCTTCCCCCATCATGTCAGATGTGCCATTCGTAGTGATGATATATAAAGCTCAAGCGGGTGGTAAGCAAATGCCAAAGCGAGATTAGAGCCAATCGATCAGCAGGGTCTGAATGAAACAGGATGGGAGTAAAGTATCCCGCACCTGCAGCGGAAGAGACGCGCTAAAAGCAAAGGGGGGCTCCTTCTTGATTGGGCTCTGATTCATGCCTGGGCGTTTGGGGAAAAAACACCTGGTCTTGTCCAAGTTCGTATAATCACGGGCTGGAATTACAACAGCCATGCAGTCACAATGATATGAAGCAGTCAAGCAGGAGAGGCTGGGGCAATTAAAAAAATGAAAACACAATGAACTGTTGGAGTTTAATTGGAAGTGCGAAGAAGCATGAACCACAATATGACTTCGGTTCACACCTTATTGAGCGTAGACAACCGACCGAAAAAGATATGAACACTCCGAAGATTTGCGAAATTGTTCATGATAATCATGGGGAACATTCTGCTACTTATGATCACGATTACTGTGTTATACTCTCTATTTTCCAAAGAGTGAGACCAGGAACAGGGCAATTTAGAGTGAAACTCATTCTTAGTTTAGATAATTGAAATGCATTGAAAAAAGAGTTACTTCAGACGAAACTTGAGTGAAAACTCTGAACACTTGATCGTCTGGTCCTTATAAAGTTTTGTCGGATGGAGTGAAATTTAATGCTTACCCAATGCATACGCAGGCGCAAAATTAAGGCTAAGATGTGAAATACGCTGAGTTTACACACGCATGTATACGTTACATACCTATAGTGTGGACATTCCCTTGCTTTCGTGTAGTTAAGAAAAACCAGTAAAAAACCCTCATTTTTCTCAAACTGTGAAAAGTCTTTCAACCCAATGTTTTTTTCTATGATCCCCTTTAGTGTTTCTCTTCATTTTGCCACGGATAAACCTAACCCAAAAATGCCTCTAAACCTGTTTTCCAGAAATGGGGAAACACTGTGTGGACTTGCCCAAGTCCACACAACGTCCGCCTCTACCTGGTTTATGTGGACCTCTATTGTTCGGAAGTCCACACAGTGAATGTAATGCCTATACCCACGCAAATTCACTCTAGCAGAGTCTTGACTGTGGGCACTGCATGACTGTTAATTGGTTGTTTGCAAGAGTTATGACAGACGAATGGTTGAGTATACGCGGATGGGATATGGCATTCTACAGCGTGTCCCAATAAACATTGTGCATGAAGAACTCGCTGATGTTATCCATTTTTATCAAATTTTACAGCATTTTCGAGCCTATGGTCTTGTTTATAATTGGTGAAAAATCAAGAAAATCAGAGATATCTTTGATTTGGTAAGGCTATGTATTTTTCGACCTGCTCAATGTAATTTCCACACTTTTGTTTGTACATGTATATACCAATTATTGGGTTATTGGTATGTGTTACGCAGTGCTTGAAATTATTGCATGACTTTTATGTAAAACACGATTTTAGTTTGTACATAAATAGAAAAAGAAACAACATAGCTAGAGGGTGTTTATTTGATTGTTCATTGAAGAAGATCATTCAAAAGCACGTGGTAACTGCTCTAATTGCAAATTACTCGAGCGTCAACGTTGTATAGACCCTTTTGACGTTCTTCGTTAACATGCTTAACTACAGGATTCTAATTATGCTGGAGGAAAATAGTATAGCCTTACAAAATCAACGATATCTCTAGTTGCACTGATGGATTTTCTTGATATTTTTTCCAATTATAAACAAGACCATAGGCTTTAAAATAACATAACATTTGATTAGCTAGTATGACCACCTTTTGAGCAAATCAGTGTCTTCTTCATGCACAATCCTTATTGAGACACGCTGCAGTTTGATAAAAACAGGAAACCTATATGATCTTGAAAGGATATATAAATGGGCTTGCAAGACCATTGTGGACAACCAGTACAGTTTATACTATAAATGCGCTCCAATGTAAGTTGAATACACTTGGAAAGAAGAGGAGTGGAGTATTGTGTCAAGTTTGCTAACTAATGGACTTGACAACAATTTAAGAACAATTCACTTGCTACCCCCTACTATGATAGCATGTCATGTTGGGAATCTAAAAGAACACGGTAAACAAATAACTCAACTCCTCATAGAACTAAGCGCTTTCAACAAAGTCCCATCCCTTACTTCATAACATCTTTGAACGCCTGCCGTGTGTGATTTTATTGTGTGTAATTTTGTATTTGGTGCATGTTGTCTCCCTATGTTGTATTGTTTTTGTTTCTTTGGTTTTGTGGGTGTTTGTTACAGTGCAACTTTATTGTATTCCTGCCTTTTAACTTATGTTGTAGTATTTTTACGTAAATTTTAATGGTTTTTCAAACTATGGAATTGTCTCGTTTAATTTGGCCCTTGGGCCACGATATTAGAAAAATAAAAGAAATGAAATGAAATGAGAGTTCCTATTTTAACTGTTTCACGACAAATATAAAGTAGCTCAAGTTTGCATTGATATCATCTGAAAAAAAAAACCACCTACTTTAGTTACTCCCGTGTTGAATCGCAACAGAAAATCAGGGGGACAAAGTACTTCGCCAACACATCCCATTTATTTGCTACACACAGAATTTGATGAATATTAATATTCCTTTTATTTCCCCAGTACTTCTAACGTGTGTCGCGAGTAATCTCATTGTAATGACTGATTGTTCCCGGACTGTCCCGCTCCGTCCCATCACTGGGTGATGAATGTGTGGCGAGAGTGATGCTGATATCATCGCAATGAAGGACTCTAAGTAGTTTGCGGTGATTAATGGTGTACACGCTGTGCCATCAATTTTTCTACATTGGAAAGCTCTTATACACAGGGTGTGGTCATTTGCAATGTGTATAGTGGCCCACAGCAACTGTTGTTTCTTCGGTAGCTGAATGCACAATCTTTTCGGTACATGCCCTGGCATAGCTGTGGCATTTTTGGGTTGTTTGTTGGGTTGTTGGGGTGTTGGTTGGTTGGTTGTTGGCTTGTTTGTTGGGTTGTAGGGGGTATTTGTGGTTGTTGTTGTTGTTGTTGTTGTTGTTGTTGTTGTTGTTGTTGTTGTATTTTTTTTTTTTTTTACAACAGTTGAGTTTTCCTCCAAAACACAAGACAGGCACATCATATAGGCCATCACAACGTGTGTTGAATTTTGAAGAATTTTCATCTTAGAAAAGATGAAGACGGTCAGAGCATACTGACCGGAACGTCGAGTTTATACCTCTGGTTCTTTTCAGAACCATTCTCTTAGTTGAGAAATTATTCGCACATGGTGTTTCCGCAAACCTTTCATTATTTAGTATCTCCACCATGCAAAACCTCAAATCTTACATATCTTAGAAAATTTTATTTGCTTTCAAAAGACAACTTTTTTTTATAGCCAGAATGAAGATTTAGTAAGCCCTCCCTTTACAAAGATACACAAATAAATAGGAAAAAATACGACAATTTTTTTAATTCAGTAACTTTTGTCTGTGTTTGCAGTCCCTGTCTTTTGATGTCCATAACACGGAGATTACACTGGCGTTTTGGAAAGTGAAATTTGGGGTATGGACTTCTGTTTGTGGTTTTTAGGGCCCGTCTATCAGGAAACGGGAGGGGGGGGGGGTGATATGAAGGTGTGTGTGTGTGTGTGTGGGGGGGGGGGGTGAGAGAAGGCGTGCCGAAGGCACAGGCACGCCCTGCCGGGGGTGGGGGTGGAGAGGGGGTCCAGGGGCATGCCCCCCAGAAAATGTTAAAATCTACGATGCCTTCTCCTCGATTCAAAGGCAATTTTGAGAATAAATTTAGGCGCTTTAGCATTCCATTTGATTACTTTTGGCCCCATTTAGCTATTAATCAGCGGCTGAACTGAGGGGTGTGGGGGGGGTTTCAACCCATGCACCCCCTCCTGATACGCCAATGGCTTTAAGAATATACTGCATGCACTCCGTGAATACTCGTTGCATATCCTCCCCAAAAGTCCCATTCACGGTACGCTAAACTGTACACATGTGCAAAGACTTGGCAGAAACCACATTATAGTTCCCTTATCGCGTGGAAAATATGATATGCAGTGTGTCACATCACGAGCCAAAACGAAATTGAAAACCAGGGTCGAAAGTAATTTATCTGTATATAGTGAATGGCTGCGGAGAAGAAGGAAAAAACACACACACTGCAAGAGCGATGTAATTGAATTATCCCCGCACCACACATCAATAGATCGACGATTGTCTGCTTCATTCACTCTGCCGTAATATTCAAAATGCTAATTGGATTTCAGAGTCCGTATTTTTTCTTTGAATCGCACATCACTCGGAGCAATTGAACTAACACGGACAATATTGAAGTGCACAGCGTTGTTAATAACGTTGTTATTGCAGTGTTCTTTAATTGAATTCATTCCAATGCGCAGATACACGCTCACACAGTGTGGGCATTGTATATATATACACACACACATATCAGCTTGACGACTCTCCGACAATATCTCTTGACGAAGACCGAACGCCAAATATCAATCATTACGAGATTACTGCTCACGTGACCCAGCCTTGTTCGTCATCTATAATTTGCACCAACAAAAGGCCAGGCATCCAGGTGGAACTAATGATGTCAATAGTGCGCAGCTTTAGACGTGTTGACTAGTTGGGCCCAGCGGCTCCTAAAATAGAGAGTTATTTTCTTCTGGCCAGTGGAGCCCACAACAGAACACTCGGCCATTATTTGCTGCAGGGTATCTGATAATTGATGTCACCGTGTGTGCCAAGTTCTTGGACGGTCCTCACGCCCCACTTCACCCACCACAGTGCACAGCAACATCCAATTTCACTGGAAGCGCTGGAAGTAAAACCCGCTGCAAACTATATTCATTATTTTTTAGCCTTGTGGCGAAAAACAAAGAGAAAAGCTACATTTTTTTTATCCGGCGTGTATTCCGGTGTGGTTGGATGGTGAATTGACTCTAAATTATATTATTTTCAATATGTTTCTTCCCTCTTAGTCTTACACACTGCACTTGCTATTTAGAAAATTAAATCTCGACGAGAATTGCGAATCTCCTAAATATTTTAATTTTGAAAAGTTAATTAGAGTATTCTTAGGCTTGTGTCCCATCCTATTAATGACGAAATAATCGAAAATGACTGAGCGCGACACCTTTTTTTTTTTTATTATTCCAAGACGTGCCGTACATTATGATTAAACAATGCAACATAAAACCGCTCAATATGCATGTGTTGGTATTAATAAGTCCTAAATATTTATAGAGCTGACAAGATCGTCAAGCACCGTTGGATTATGGTGTTCATTCTTCATAATTGACCGTGTATTTAGTGATAAGGGCTGTCTATGAATCATGCACCCGAGCCGTTCAAAACTGTAGCCAGCCTAAGAAACCCGATCGTGATGTGCCGCTGCTGGCATAATACACATATAATTTATCTATATACTGTTACAGTTGGTATTTGCTGAATGTGAAATATTATCTATTCATAAATACCTAAGACAGTTTACCCACTCCTATTGGTCGAGAGCCCGTCACGTGGCTGGTCTTAAACGGTTGATAAAACACTGGCTGGCTGGTCTTAAACACTTTTCCAGTGTCACATGAAATTTGGACTCCTATAAAATCAGGTCCCTTTTACCCTTTCGTTGGTTGAACGTTCACAATCCTCGGTTAGGCATGCGCAATTCTACCAATCAATCAGCATTTCATAGGCCTAAATTCACACTACACCAGCACTGCTGCGTTCTACGCCACATCGCGCAGTACGCGCAACGCGCGCGCCAATCACCACACGACGATTTGTTTACCATTACTCGCGAGAGGTATACCACAACATATCTAGAGGGTTGTTTATAAAACATGAAGTAACATTGTTGAACAAAACCGTTGGAAATATATAATTTTGACTTTTGTTTGACTGTTTGACTGTAAAGGTATTTATGAATGGGAAGAAAATGTGCTTGACCGGTATTAAACTCTATGTTTAAGACCGATTTGGAATCTGGACGCAGATAATGACCCGAGCCGAAGGCGAGGGTCATTATCAGCGTCATTTTGCGTCGTTTTAGCTTTTGAAGAAAAACTTGTTAACTTTTAGCAACGTCAGGCCGCATTAATTTTTTTTTTAGATTTGTATATATCAGGTCAATCCATTCAGAAAGCAGTTTGTAGCGTTCCTATTCATTTTCAGTGGCCTAACATTTGTGTGAATTGTAAGTGGGTCATTCTATAAATTTGAGGTTCACTTTTTTTTCTATACATCCTTGTTACAGCCGACATGTATGAGTTTGCAATTGTGGATGCACCCCTTATGCACACCTTCTCCAAGAGTAAATAATTATGTAAAGGCCTATCCAACAAATAAAAACATAGTCGTAGCAGGGACAGGTTAAAAAGTGGACCCCAAATCAAGCTATGTTACTGACACTGAATGACAATTTTCAGGAAAATGTCACACTCTGGAACCTCAATTCAAAGTAAAACCCATGAACATGCTTTTCCTTCATGGGCAATTCCTTCAAATAAAAACACTGGTAAGCGCGTTGTTGACCATATAAGGGTTTTTACCTTTCTCCAGAAGATGATTACAGAATTTCTCATGATCTTTCTTTGTAATCATCAGAGTGATTTCGCCGCGGTTTTCTTATAGGCTGCGAAAAGTCCACACTCGCACCACTCCTCCGTCACTTGAGGACCCACCGCTGCACTTCCTTGACGCGATCTACACGTTTATTATTACCACCACAAAATTGCTCCTTAAAATAAAAGGGGTTATAACGATGGCACTTTAATACATAGCTCACGAATCGGGTGTCGCGGTTTCATTTCAAAAGGAGAGCTCTGCACTTGAGGTTTCTTGTTACGGGCCATACCATGATGGCCAGCACGGCATATACGGACACAGAAATTAGCAGGGTACTAATGCTGTCAATGTGTAACACATCCAGATCGGTGTTGGTGTATCCAGTGTTATCATGTAGCAGTGTACAGTGTTTCAGTGTCACACTTACACCACAAGCTTGCTATTTAGAAGAAACCGTATTGTTGAAGGGCATAACAACATTTGCAGATCGCCACTGTGTTGAATTTAATCGGCGCAACCCCCTTATTTGCGGAATGGTAGCGCTTCGCCCGGCATTGCTCACCGTCACTCCATCAATGTTGAATCATTTACGATAGATTCCATTAAATTATCATGGAATTTCAATTAAGTTATAACCGGACTCTGGCAGGGACACCCGCGGGCCGGCGCGTTCGGTGTTCAATTTCCATCACATTTCCTCCTCCGAAATTGGCAATCTATTTTGAGTCGCGTTGTCGATAATTGGGGTCAGTCCCTTCGTGTATCATGTGCGTTATGAAAACGCCGCTGTATTTTCTCCTCTTGTCTTTTTTTCTTCTTCTCATTCTTCCTCTTCTTGTTGCTCAATAAGCAGTGCATGTAGGCACTGATCTGCAGTTGACAGCTGTTCTTTTCAACACATTTCAATTAGGGCAAATTGTCGGTATCTAGCCTTGCATCTTCGCAACTTTTGCCAAGCCCCATCTAACCCATTTGTTTGCTAGAGTCCCGCTTGGGAGGTTTCCGTCCGGCAGAACATGGTGTAAAGGCGTTCGTTAGTCTTCACTGTTGGAAGTCCAGTATAGGTAGGTCCCTTGCCGTCTTTCATTTCCTGTATTTCGCACTTTGGCATAGAGCCTGACTTCAGACAAAATCTGCATTGTTGGAATGCGTTTGGAATCCTTGCGCTGGGTATGATTTATCCTATTCATTATGGAATCGTGTTACACCTCATATTCATCGATTACCCGCTTGCTCTGCTTTGAACTTGCAAATGTATCAATGCTTGACATTTTCAGACTTTTACAGTCAAGTCTGGCCTTTACAAAAATTCCTGCAGCTGGAAAAGTTGATTATTAATTTAATGAGCTAGAAAGAGCAAAATTCATTTTCACGTTGAACTGCGGAGAACGGTAATATGTGAAACAAAATTCTGGTACAAATTCGTTTCAGTTTTTACCCTCTACGAACTTTGCAATGGTTTCTGCTTGAGAACTGAACATGCTCTTTCATTGTCGTGAAACGATCCTGCATGGGTGACACATTGTTATGTTGTCATGGCGAAAACGCAGCCAAAAAAAATATCACCTTGTATGTGTATTGGCTACAATAAATTAAATAACGCAAACACCGCTACTTGTGACAGGTGCTATTTATTATTGTTATTATTTTTTATTAAGCCGTTTCCCCACACCACATCGTACTAATTATCTCTAAAGGGGCTTCCTTCATCAATAACTCTATAGAAACTCATTTCGTTGTCCTTGTTTGCTTTGCACAATGCATGCATCAACCCTGATCATGTTGAGAACAACACTAAATGGTATTAATGAAGGACGTAGCCGGCCCCAGTGTCGACAGCTACACACTATAATGCATGCACGTTGGAATATATATGACAATTACCGATAGCCTTACTCATTCTACAATCAGCCTTAATTCAAACGGGTGTAACCTGCATTATGTATGATAACCGTAGCGAAAAAACACTGCACTTTCACTTCCAAAATAAAACGCAGTCGGCATAGTAAGTAATTTTGCGCGCGCTTGCATTCGCGAGTCGTTCGTATTATTGGCGAGTCGTGTTGGCGTATACGGGCGATATTGGAAAGTTGCAATTAATCAAAGGGTTCTCAATGATATAGAGGCTCGCCCTTGATTAAACAGCACAGGTAATAACACTCAAACTGCATTGACACAGCCATATTATATTCACCCTGCTGATGTTACACAATTCTGCATAGCCAATTTCAATTTTGCTGGGCGTTGCGAACACATGACAGTAACTTCTTTGATAAAACTTATCCAAATAATTCATTTCCTGCTGTAAAGACCCAAGGCAGTGCAGCTCGCGCCGATGAATTTGGAGCCGCTGGCGCATCAGAAGACACCGCTGCTCTCTCATCATTGGATTCCACATCATTTTTTGGTTTTGTTGTTGGCCCGGTCGAAAGCAATCAGTACAATGAATAGCAATGGGAAATTTGGATATGATAGCTATATCTCTTTGCAGTCCGGCCAGGCTACCTGGGGGTAAGTCTCGTACACACTTCTCGCAATTAGCTGGCGCGGAATCAGCTGTCTTGTTAGCCGAGAACGCACCGATGACCGTGCTCTCTCCACTCGATTTTTTTTCTTCTCCGAGAGAAAAGTAAACAGCCCATGCCAATTTGGAGAGTGCGTTCATGGCTTGTACAAACCTGAAATTAGACTTGATTTTCTTTTCTGTGACTGGGAAGAAGCTTTCTCGGGGAGGGAGATGTCGAATTTTGTGTTGAGTATCTGTCAGGCCCTGGGGTGTGTATGCCAATCAAGTCGGCCACGGTAATGGTCCACCTGTCGTCCTTTCACCTTACGGGGGACGCAGCGTGTCATGACTAGACACATGCCATACACTGGCTTCACAAATTCTATCAAGATGAAAACTAAATAAGCACTTTCTTTGTCGTATTCTGTTATCTTTTTCAAACGTCTTCACATTAATGGATTTTTTTTCTTCCATAACATGTGTAATCAAATTAAATGATTCCTCACGACAAGGAGTGATGAGGCATTTTTATTCCACGTTTTGAATCGCTGCACTTTGGCTAATACAGTTTGTAATTAGTATTGATCTTTATCTAAAGCTATTATTATTATTATTATTATAATTTTTGACATGGGTTGTGGAAAGACTGTACTTCCCATCTTGAACCACTTGCCGTATAAAATAGGATAACAACTTTAATGTAATCAGTCAAATATACAAACTTAAAGTAATTATGTAAACTGTAAAACAAAAAGGATAATATTTGAAATTTAACGTATGAAGAAAAAGTAAAATTAACATGATAAAATCTATGACCAACCCCAAAAAACAAGAAAGATAAAATAGACGCGCGGACAAAATTTACACACAATAACAAAAACGTTAAAAATATGTACATATACATTTAAAAGTGGGGGAAAAAACACCCTCAAACAAGCTGGCCAACGAAAACAAATGAGATAAAATAGAGATATTATCAAACAATTACACGCAACAATAAATCGTTTAAACTAGTGAATATAAATCTGAAAGATATGAACAAAATAATATTAAACAATAATGGAAATGCACAATAAAACCAAATTACAGACAACTATATATACCAAGGGAAAAGCGGCGACATGGAGCGATATGTAACGTAACATGGAGCTATACAAACAAGTCAACAAACAGTTTTTGAAGTTTTGTTTTCAATTCGATTCAATATCTTTTTTTTCAAGTTCATAATGCCGTCAACACAAAAAAAATGTAAACATGTACGATTAAATAGACTTGACGTGAAATAAAACTTATACATTTGAAGGAATATCCTCAAGCCTATATGGTTTATGTAGAAATTAATGTAGTATTTTGGATTTATCATTGATGGAAAAATTAATGAACAGAGCTGCAAACTAATTGACCATAAGTTGATGTTAACAGCTTATTCCTATACATTTAATAATGCTAACATCAACTTATGGTACATTCCATAATTGTATAAGGTCACGGGTGCACACGCACCTTTTAAAGGTCACACATTTTAATTAGGGCCTAAGTGGTGTTGGAGGAAACCCTTTCACGTTGAGGGGCACCACTCCCATTTACAGGATCGGGGGGGGGGAGGGGCTGTAAGACATAGAATTGCCATATTTTGTCAACGTATATCTGAGCAGAAGTAAAATCAATGCGGTGTGACGAAGAAAGAACACGTTCAGCGCAGGCATGCTGAATAATTTTAGCACGGAGCGTGCTAACGATGCTCAGAGCTCTCATCCTGTCTCGGTCATCTACGATGCCTCTGTCAAATGCTTATCTAAAACTCAAATTGAGAGGAATTTCGAGTTTTTAAGAAAACAATTTGATTTGGTTTTTTGTGTCATTCATTTTCTGCTTTTTATTGACATCTTTGCTGTGATGTTTTGCAAACTTAACTTGGGCATCTGAAGGTAAAAGGTAAAGGTAAAGGGGACGAACCTGTGTTCACAGGAACAGAGTGCTCATCTCTCATTCGTTAGCGTTTGGGCCAGACTCATACGCTGCTGTGGGGGGATCACCACACCTCCTCCACAGCGAGTCTGTTACCTTCCCAGCATTGAATAATGCCGGTACCCATTTAACACCTGGGTTGAGAGGAGTAATTGAGGTAAAGCGCCTTACTCAAGGGCACAACACGCATGGCCACGATGGGGCTCGAACCCACAACCTCACGATCATGAATCCTGTGCTCCACCGCTAGACCACACGTGCCCTGAAGCACAGTGTGGTATTAAGATAACGGTTTGTTGTGGCGTCGCTAAATGGATATGTGCTTTAGTTCCATCATGTTTTGATTTCATATTTCTATATCGGTTCTTTTATACTTTAATTTTTTCTTCTTCTGAGTATTACCACGATGCACTGCAAGATGATCACTCAGAGGCCCAGTCCTCGGGAACTTTTTTAACGTTCATATGCTGTTGTACAATTCATTCACACTATCAATTTGTCGGCTTTAGGTCGCTAAATTATCAAATTTTGACCCTGTGGAATGAACTAAACATAGTTTTGAAGATTTCTCATAAAGAAAGAGTACATCTCTAAACGGTCAAATTGTCCAAGATGTGACATTTCCGTGTCTGTTTTCCTTATATCGGGCTTATAGTTATAAACAAGTGACCTGTTCACGTCTCCGGATGAGTAACATGAGAAATAAGAATGTTGTTTGTGGTATAGCACTAGACTCGGAATTGCTATCGATCCTTTTGATATTCCCGCATATACAGCAAGCCATCTTCCCTGTCGCGCCTCGGGCCAACCAAAAAACTAGCACATGATCACGTGATGATGTGTGGTTCTAGTTCGGCCTGTCATGCGCCAATCTGAAGATATAGCATCGGAGTTATAATTGAATTTGTGCAGCAGTAGCCCCGCAGCGCTACAGCAGTTGCATGCTGCACTACTGGCGGGTTGGTTCGCCGCCAGACTATCTCTCTGCCCGCTGCACGATCACTGTCCATTAGGGGCCTATATATTATTTTGTTCTTATACAAAACGTAATTGGTTCACAGTTTCATCGTAGGGCAATCTGATGCACGCGTTCTATCAAACTTCAGCAGCGTGTTTATCGGTGCATAAGAGACACGGGGTACAAAAAAAACCCCGTCAAATAAAGCTTTAGATTGTCCATCTACAATAGCGTAAGTTTCTCTACCACGCCAGGAGCCAGACAGCAGTTGGAACACGGTGGGTTAATTTCGCCCGGGATCGATCAGTGATTGTCACCGGGAGCAATGCGAGGCCCGGGACCGCCCCGAGCTCAACAATACTTCGCACTCAGCTCTTGCAAATTTGACGGGCTTTGTTTTTTTTTCTCCTGTAAAAAGTTGAAATGTTAAAGGGGTCGGTAAATCTAATATATAGTGGGGAAAAAATGACCCGCATATTATATTATCTAAGGCAAAAGTACCATTTTGTTTGGTTTACTATATTACCTCCGCCAAGGAGGTTATGTTTTCATCGGATTTGGTTAGTTGGTTGGTTGTTTGGTTGTTTGGTTTATCTGTTTAACAAGATAACTCAAAAAGGCATGGGCGGATTTACATGACATTTCTTAAGGAGTGGTCTTTGGTACAAGTACAAATCGTTTAGATTTTGGAAGAGATCCGGATCTGGGTCTGGATCCAGAATTTTTTTTAAGGATTCTTCACCATTTATGCGAGTATTTCTTTTGAGTGTACTGACAATATGGCGGGGAATTGTTTAGCCTTGCCGGTTTATTTTATGATTTTTGATTATTTTTTTCTGCCTATATTATTAGATAATAGTTTCAATAAGTTGACGTTCTTAAGTTTTTTTTTTCAGTTTGCAAATAAGGACTAAATGTAAATATTTTTTTCACTGATATAATATATCAGTGAAAAATATTGGTTTGTTACACCCGTTATTCAGTGCCAAATTAAATATGACGCGCATTGCTATATTGTGAGGAACTACCACATAGGAATTAATGTCACGAAATACGGCATATCAAATAAAGCTGGTTTCTTTTCAAATCCCATTGCCTTTTTCTAATTAAATGACATAATAGAACTCTCAACTATAGCAGAAATCCTACAAAAGGATAGAGAAATTAAACCGTTGACGCTCCGGGTGATTCTGGAGTAGAACGAAATGATTTGTATTGATCTGAATGCGGATATTAAACACACACTGCGTCATATGTGATGCATTCAGTATGACAGGTCTATAATGGTGAACGATAATTAGTTGAAGTGTCATGTTACCATAAGATTGATTAAGCACTTCATCAGTACAGACACGCACACCATCTGTACCAACTCCCCTGTAATTACACTGCCACGCACGAATATTAATATGTTAGAACTAATTTGTTTCAAACCTATCTGTATACCAAATTCAACAATCATGTAGTCAGCTTCAGCATATCTCTTTGGCATCCGCTTTGTTAAAAATTCGGTTCAATTACAAATCTAGATATATTTCAAAATGCTAGTTTACGTCGATCAACATTAAAAAAAAAACAGTTAGCAAGTATTGACTTCTATGATGTTTGACTTTTTGGGGACGTGAAAGGCACCGAAGGTGAAGCCTCGTACAACTTAGCTGGAGTAATTATAGAATATCTGTCGTGCGTTTTAATTCAAGGGATTGAAGACTTTGGACCTCGATGAGTCCCGCGGCCTAAAGCCAAGCTGATATGAAGACAAAAATGTGTTTACCCGTTTCTTCGCCATTCCATTGGACACTTGCTTGTATCTTGCTTGTAAATTAGTTTGAATACAACTTGTTACAAAGGGTTGCCTATAAACTGGTCCCCAAGAAATACTTTTGAAGAGGGGAGAAGTTCACCAAACGTTATGTTGAGCTTTCTGGTACTCCCTACCAATAGCTAACTACAGACGTGGAGTTTTCATGATAGTGTACACTGCAAAAACCGTAGTGTTAATTTAACACCATTCGGTATCTATATAGGACAACACCAGTAACATTTAACACCAGATGGTCCTATATAGATACCAATGGTGTAAATTTAACACTGCAGTTTTTGCAATGTAGTATCAAAGATTAAAGAAGTACCGTAGCAACATGTACGTTTATGTGGTTCTGTGCACTGTGAACTAGTGCTATTTTCGTCTTTCGGGAGAGTGATTGTTTTCTTACAGGGCGAGTCAAAAAAGCGGAACCCCAAAACAAAGAAATATATTTCATGTAAAAAAAAAACTATGTAGCGCCAAAATTAATTATGGCTTGGAAGCCCATTTTATTAAACTACTATTAACTGAGAACATTATTTCAATTGCTGTACACGTTAAGGTTTTATCACTATTTAAACGAAGTTACCCTAAAATCAGTTTCGTCCAAAAAAGAAATTTATTGTGTGTTCTGACTGTTTGGAACAACAAAGAAAATGACACAGAATACTTGTTTCAATAACTGTAGTACACAATATCTTTATTAACAACCGTGTTTTGGCTAACAATAGGATTTATAAAATCCACCTTTTTTTTAAGACGGGTCTTCAAAAGGACTTTGTTGAATAACTTTTAAATTGAGGTTTTATCGCCGGTGATGTTTGAAGACAATATTGTAACGACAATTCTTGAAATCGCATTTTTGGACGAAACAGATTTTAGTGTCATTTCGTTTAAATGCTGATATAATTTGAACAGATTGAACAATTGAAGTCTTCTTTTCATCTAAAAGTAGTTTATTAAATTGGCTGACCAGTCATAATTTTTGGAGCTACATTTTTTTTTTTTTTCTTTGGCTTTTGTTTTAATGCACCCTGTATATTAAAAAAAGAAACATCACACGAGTTGGTTCGGCTATCGCCGCCCTTTCCCCATCGATTTACGCGTGGACCTGCAAAAATGGAAACCTGCATGATACTTCTATGACCAGCGGCGTAATCTTTAGAGGCCTGATTTTTTGAAAGGGGGCACTCAATAAGTTTGGTCTTATAGGGTCCGAGCTCTGCTCTTTTTCCTCCCACATTTTGAGCAGGAAGGCGAGGTGCCCTCTTTCGGTACCCCGTATAGGTTTGCCACTGTTGTGGCTTGCCTTGCTGTATGGTAAAACTGAAACCACATGCAAACACAAGGCAATTAGCCCGTGGCATCACAACAAACCACACGAATGATGACCTCAACTGGATGCATACCTATGTTCCCCAAAACCTATGTTCCCCAGTACCGATGTTCCCTGAAATCCTAATTACCCTAACCCTAACCCTAATCCTAAGGATTTCGGGGAACAGCGGTATTGGGGAACATAGGTATTGGGGAACATCGGGTAGACCCCCTTCAACTTTGCCAGACACTAATGTATCGGTGTCTCTACTGATTTTTTGAAAGGAGGCACTCAATGAATTTGGTCTTAGAGTCCAAGCTCTGCTCTTTTCCCTCCCCAAATCTTGAGCGTACCGCCAAAGCTATGGCTTACCTTGCTGTATGGTAAAACTGAAACCTCATGCAAACACAAGGCAATTAGCCATCACAACAAACAACACGAATGATGACCTCAACTTTGCCAGACACTAATGTATCGCTGTCTATACCGCTGCTGCCAGTGCTGGTAGATTATCAACCAAGGACCGACGTAATTGGAGCGATTAGTATGGATGCTTTCCTAATTAAGCACTAATGACATTATGCGGAGGGTTAATTGCGCAAGCAGCCATGGGCGAGTATATTATGTGTCATGATAGATTGTGTCCTCCATATCAGGCCACTTTAGGCCTAATGTAAAGTAAGATGGCTTAGGGAATTTGTCATTCATTGATGACAAAACTTCAAACCGATTGATGTAAACATTTGGTGAAGAGGACTTGTTGTGGCATAAAACAACGTAATTTGTTTTGTGTAATAACGATTGCAAATACTCTTCATTTTTTAGGCATTTTTTAAAGGGAATATTTCAACATTTGCTTTCGCTGTTTTTCAGAAATGGATGGATTTGGGCAAGGGCGGATCCAGAACACAATTTTTTTTTAGGGGAGGGGGGCCCCCCAAAAAAATTGTTGGTCCCCAAAAAAGTGAGTCCAAACAAATTACGGCGAGGGGTTCGGGCCCCAATTTTTGGATTCAAGATGCTCTCTGGTGCGATCTGAGGCAATTTCTGACCAATTTAACCATTTTTTAAAAAGAAAATATGATGGTGCACGCAGTGCCTGCCTTTATTACGACGTCACTTAACAACATAAACAAAAATGGGTTAGTTTTTTTATGGGAGGACATGGCCTCCGTTCCCCCCCCCCCCGGATCCGCCCTTGGATTTGGGAGGGTTAGTATTTTATAGCAAATCACTGACTTGTTTTAAGTTTTGTGTTCGTAGATGCTGGAACAACCAAGAAAAACAATAATGTTTCCGTAGTCTGGTTCGCTAACCCCATTTAAGGTGAAACGGAGCAATTTATAGACGTCGAGGAATTGTAAGGTCAGGGAACCAGTCTAGCTGGCTTGTACCCGTTCATATGTTTGTAATCAATTGCAAACAAATGCAGACTGACTAAATATGGTAAATTGGGCAGTATTTGAAGAGAAAAAACAGGGTTTTTTTCCGGCCGACCAACGTTGGAAATTGATACAATATACCACTTCTTGAAAATGACAGCACAAAACCATACAGGTGCGATAATTTTACAGAATGCTTTACTGTCATTCACTAACAGTCCAGTAAGTTATTTCATAATAATGTGATAGTTTTGTTTTTTGATGTTCTTATTTTCACTTTAACAGCATAATTCGAAGGTCAAATGTTTTTCCAAGTTTAATGTTGATGACTGCGATCGTTGACTATCGATGACATTTGAAATAACATGAGGTGCGAAACATTGGTTTCCCGGACCTATGGTGGGAAACATTTTCCATGAGCACGTACGTGACATGGAATACATTGTGTTTTCTTGGTTGCTTTGAAAAAAAGATTCAACTTTTAAAAATTCACCCAAATTCTCAACAGTAACATATGTTCCTCACGTCAGTAACTAATCAGATTCATCGCCAAATCACTGCACAGTGTGACTTTCATGTGTGCGCATCTTAAATAAAAGTCACGGCACGTCGTCTGTATTATTTATGTATGTAATTATGATATCCTTATGGACTACGCCTATGTGCTAAATCCCATTAAGGAGAATGTGTTTTGTTTTGTGAGTGCAATGCAGACAGACACTTATCATCTAGCTTAAGTTGGAAGGTCATCCATGAAATTTCATGACTTAAACATGAGCCACAACGGACATTTTCCATTTTTTTTTACCAATGCCACGGACGATTTCTCACATAATGTTCTCACATCAATAAAATGCGGACATAGGCCTACCGTTCGTTCGCACTTTACACAATTGTTCAATTTGGAAGACAAGGTGCACTGCTGGCGCTGGCATTGATAATGTAAAGTATACCGGTAGCCCCCCCCCCCCCACAAAAAAAGTTTACATTTTTTCAGACGCAGATTTCTCAAAATTGGGGAGACATTTATGAAATGGCTAGAAAATCTTGGTGGCATATGGTAGAAATGCTATTAAAAAAAAGCCTACAAAGTGACGGCCATTTGCATAGAAATGGTCATAAACCTAGCTGTATGTCCTCACGCGTGTATGAGATACATGTGTGGTCATCGTTATGGCAGTTCTTTGTGCACGCGGTGCTATTGTTTTGACCAAGTTTCATAGACTTGCATGTGGACAAACTGGTTTTTGACCGTTTCTCTGTAAATGGCCGTCATTTCTTAATTTTGGCTTTATTTTCAATGCCACTTCCAATATATGCCACCAAGACGTAGTAGTTTATCAATATCTTAAAACAATTTCAATATGTCTCCTAATTTTTTGGGGGCCACCCTGTACAGGAACATAATTTTAATTAAAAAAAAATACTGATCTTCATTAAAATTCTAATTTAAAAAATACTGATATGTTGGCCCGAGGATTTCACAAATTTAATGGGCATCGAACTCTTTACAAAGATTCCATTAATACCCCCGAATTATCTATTTAAGGATACAACTCAATACTTACCCGGCCAAGATCTGGCAGTGGGGTTGTAGAATTTGCTCTGGCCTCGTATGTGGAGGGAACAAAATTGAAAGCTAAATGAAAGGTAATGATCAGAACAATGTTTATTTCACAAACAAAAACAAAATAATACATAAATAATCCAATGAATTCCTACTGCAATAATCTCAACATTTTAAAATACACGTATCTCAAAAAAGTACAGCAACTTCTGTGCAACGCGCTCATTAAAACAGTCCATGTATAGACGTTGCTTGAAATACTGTTATGCACAACATTATATTAACGATATATTTACGGAATATGACGCAGTCTAACTCCGATAATTTTATCAAGCTTCTCAATCAATTTCAAGAAATAAGGATCTGTTAGTCCTTGATATTTCGAGTTGGTCCAGTTAACAATACCTTTGTTAACAAGTATATGTATCTCAATATTAGGTCACCGACGTATAAACACTGTATACTCTATTACTCAGTGTGTTACTTCCCGAGTGAAAGTTGGGAAAAATCACTCGTCAAGACTGTAACCCACGACCTTCTCCTTTCTAGTGCAGACGTCTTAACACTCTTGCGGGATCGGTTGGCCGGTTTGAATCTGATGTAGGCTTACATGTAGCAGCAGGTACCGCCCGAGTGATCCCCCCCCAACTTTCACTCGGGATGTAACAAACTGAGTATACAATGCAGTGTTCATACGTCGGTGAAGGGCAACACCCAATATTGATTAACATCACCCCGACACAAATTCCATCTTATGAATAAGTATATGTTCATATATGTTTATGAATCATTAATTTTAATAATGCTGTGTATGTTGATAGAACGACGTTTCTTTCGACGGTTTCGTTGCTTGGAATTTGTCATTCGGTCAAGCTATCACCAGAACACCAATACAGCAAAGGTTCACATCAGTAAATTCTTCTTAATCGTTTGGAGCATGTCGTTATGAGTTGCAAAACACATTAACGTTGTCACCGAGGGTGGACTGGTATCCTGCCTCATCGTTGGTGTCCCACCAGGTGTGCATGCAGCGCACGACACTCGACCATACACGAGTCCAGGTTGACTCATAATCTCAAAGGTAACCAGCGCGTCTTGATTTCCTCAAAGGATGCAGTATTTCAATGAGGGAATTGATCCTGCACTGCACCACCGCGATACAGAGTCTGTAACCTTAGCCTTCACCATTCGATTGAGCACACTGCAACCTTGTGTTGGTATCATAAAAAAGGACACTCAACAAAATTTGGTTCTTTGGTATAGCATGCGCAGGGCTCGCGGCGGAAACCTGACCGATTACTTTTTATGGTTTTCAGGAAGTAACACACACTGATTGCATGGGATTCTGCTGTGTATCCCTACTTCATAATAATAATATGAATCCCAACCCATTTTTTTTTTACTAAAGTAGGCTGGCCGGGATTTCTACATTTACTTCGTGGACCAGTTTACATCTGTTATATAGTTCGAGCAAAGCGCGACTGAATAAGTTCGTTGCTAACCTTGCAACGGTGGTCACGTGCTGCTAACTGCCGGAGGCAAATTACTTGATTGCTGGTCGTTCGTTTTTAGAAGGCACGTGTAAGCACATGCTCCTTGAATTGAGCAACTGGTTTTAAGAACTTGTAAACTGTCTGCGAAATTAAACACTGTTTTTGACAAATAATGCAATAATAGTGATGGTGTATTGCTGGTGTAATACAATTTTGATTAAAAATAAAAATAAACCCTGCTAACAAAACAGGGAAGTTTGAACAATATGCAAGCAATGTACATGAACTATGACATTTATTTGGAGTAATAACATGTGTGTGTACTTGTTTACACATTCAAAATGTGGACGTTAAATAACAGAGAACAATATGGTCCACGATTGCCCGCAGGTCCACAATATTGACGATCGTGTAGAAAACATATGAGAGGTCTTCCTAAAAAGTTAGGGTACAAACAAAAGAGGGACAATAGGGGTCCACAATTCAAGGTGTTTATACACTCGTGTGGGTTGGTTATCCATACAGACTGAGGATATTGGACAATGGGGTGTGTGCGATTTCAATGGGCCCGAGGACCTGGGCCCAGGTCCTCTGGGGAATTCGTGTACAAACCTTATGGGAGCTGTCGAGAAAAAAGTTAAAGTGCAAACAAAACTACAAAAGAATGACAGGATCAGGTCCTAAATGAGTATAGCACAAACGAGCTGTCTGCGTTGGTGTGGGTGGCTTATATCTGTTTGCTTTGAGTCAAGACCTAGACCCAGAGCAAGTGGGAGGGAGGCAGCTTTCACCAGGTTGCGACATGAGTATGTGTACAACCTCTGTTAATTTTATCAAGGCAACTAACTTAAGATTTCCTGAGCGAAATCTGTTGATGGTTAAAGAATGTTCATTCATGTGACCGGGCGGTTGAATGCTGTAGTAAGACGTTAAGATACATTAATTTATTGGCGCCTTTATATCTTTTGATAACCATTGATAGATTGCATTCGAAGATTTTCTCACATTTTGTTTGTAAGGGCATTCTCTCGTGTATATTGTGTTTTGTGTGAATTTTCTTGCAGCAAGGTACTGTTAAGAGGGAACCCATCTTGTATTATTTGAGCGGGGCCCGTTCACTCTCACGCCGCATTCCCCACTGCAATAACTGCCTGAGGTAATGAAGTGAGCGTAATGAACTCGGCAAACATGGAAACACTGCCAGTGCTTGGTAGTCAGGTCCGTCTTCCAACAACGCTCTCTCCTTTCTTTTGATATTAAACTAACAATCAGATATTCAACGAGCACCTGCCTATAGAACACCACAAACAATTGACCCACGTCCCTTCATGATCTCAGGCTGACTCACTTAATAAAAAAAAACAGCACCAACAATTATTTGTTTATCTTCAGTTTTTGATATGATGCGAGCCTTTTATACTTCCATTCGAAAACGCCACGTCGAACACGTTTCGTCTTACACAGAAACGCAATGCGTATAATTGAATCAAAATCCATCGGAAAATTATCATGATAATTACTGCCAACTGGGAGACGAGCATGCTATATTAGACACGGCGACCATAGAACTAACAACACAAGAATCCTTGTGATGGGCTCGTGCTTTCGCGAACTCCTGTGATATATACTTTTCAATCACTGCTGCGGAGGTTGATTTTTATTTCGCAAAGTTAAACCGGCCCTTAATTCTGTTATACCGTAACGTGAAACTATGAAAGAAGAAGTTTTCAACCTTGACGACAATCATTAAGCGTTATTGTATTAGGAAGGAAAATGTACACGAAAAATTATATACTGATTTGAACAAGTAATTGAAGTCCACAGAGAGCTTAATTTCTTGAGTTATTGCATAAAATGGAGCATTACGAAGGTCAGTTGTAATAACAATAACAAAGTTGACAATAGCTTTGTCATGACATTTGAACAGACTTCATTTGAAACGATTCATTTGAAACGTTGTTGTGTTTAAATTGTGTTTTTTAGGAGTAAGATGGAACCGGTGATCACAGTACAAATGGATAAAAACGAGAACAAGTTTTGCTTTTAAGCGTTATCGCTGAATTGAACGAATACTGTTTGGTGTTTGTGAACAATCCGAAGAACTCGTCAGAATACTCCATTCATAAATAGCATTTAATTTACATAGAAATCACAGTGAAAGTCCAGAAGGTCCAAGTGTTTCCAATTTCGCGATGGCTTTATATCCTCTTGCGACTGTATCAGTGAAACCCGAAGTAAAAAAAAAGAAAAGAAAAAAAGAAATGCCGTGCATACTATAGGCTACGTGTCTGCAAATGTTTGTGTAGAGAAAGCAGCAACGATCTGGCTCGGACTTAGAAAACTAATCGCAGAGAAATCCCCTTACACCAGCAAACTAGATAAGGGCCGTGCGTCACAATCAAAGCCCGCGCGGAGTTCAATTCCACTCTAATCAAGTTGGGGGTCCTCACCGTAAAAATGTGGAGTAATTAAATGATTTTTTATCCGGGAAGAAGCTTGGCCAATATATTGCGGGGTTTGGATATTGACTGCTTTTGGTCTGGCTGCTTTAGCAGCGCTTTAATTTCCTGCGAGGACAGCTGCTTGTAGAGGCCCGGGCCCCCTCAATAATATAGCCGACCTGTTTGGGCTGCAGTGCTTTTAATTACACTTGTGTGATTTCGGAATTGGCTCGGGATAAATGGAGGTTCTCTTGAATTCGCTGCGGATGATGCAGGTAATTGGGCTTTGCCTATCTCATCAATCATGCACCTATACAAATAGCAGTCACCTTACCAAGTAGCCAGACGTATAGTAATTATTATACTGCACACCGCGGTGCTGAGGTGATATGTATCCTCAATATTAAAATGCTGGGAGTATATTACTCGCATGCTCACATCATCTGCCGCAAATATTTACGCAGTGTTTACACCGATCAATTGTTCTGAATCAATTATTCTACAATAGTTATTTTTACGGTCACGCTTGATCATATTGTAGATAAAACAGAACAATACATGTTTTTGTGACCTTCGATTTATGTGGGACTCTTTTTTATAATTGTGACGTATGGCGAGAGTACAAATACTGCAAGATATACTGCAAGTCGCAAATGTGTGTACAAAATGTATGTCCCCATTAAAAAAAGTGAATATTGAAATTATATTCGTCTTTTTATAGCGCTTCAAAACAGATCAAGGGGCTTTAAGATTTTCAAAACGATGATATAGAAATTCATTATATTTGTCAATGAATGTGTGTGGGGTTTCTTGAAAATGACTGCATGCGGCCAAAGATTTTAACACTGATAATCGATATCATAAAGTTAAATAGTATACTATGTTTATAAGGTAGCCTTAGTAAACAGTTTTGTGTTGATACCTATACTTTTGGTTGAATTTGCTCTATAACTTTCAATGGCCGTCTGTGGTGAAAATTTGGTATACATGTGTACATGTGTGTGCACCCCTTTACATGCACGTGGTTAGGTTTGAGAAAGGTATGGGCATATTTCTCACGATACTAACCCTCACATACTTAGCTTTCAATGAGTTTCAATAAATTAAACAAAGAACCTCTTCAAATGGGCATATCGTCAGAACAGAATGCGCAACATACCGTCAAGAGAAATGTCCTAGTCTCATGACGTCTTTTCTCAGAACTCCATTTCGAAAGTCCCAACCCGAGCTGAAACGGTGTCTACCCGATGTTCCCCAGTTCCCCGATGTTCCCCGAAATCCTTAGGATTAGGGTTAGGGTTTGGGTTAGGGCCCTATAGGGTAAAGATTTCGGGGAACATAGGTATTGGGGAGCATAGGTATTGGGAACATAGGTACGCACCCGCTGAAACTAAACAAAAAGGACTTTTGTAGGCCTCGCTGCAAATAAATAACTGATCGTGATATATGTCGTGACATAATTACACTTGAGGAAACAGCTTGATTCACGATGTTCCAACAATCCCCTTTTTCTTCTGGATTTTGCTTTAACTTTACTTTATAATTTGTCATAAATTCTTGGCCTCGAAGGCAGCCAGTTTTTAACTTGGGCACACCCTGTGTAAAGAAATGTAATGAATGAATAAATGATCGTGATATATGTCGTGACATAATTACACTCGCGAAACAACTTCGTCAATGTACATATTGCTCTTGAAAACTGACTGGGAATCTAGCTGCTATGGAAATACACGCCAAACGTTTTAACTATATGGTAGAGTACCTGTACTAATTCTCACAATATATATTTTGAGCGATCATCAGTTGTGCGCAACTAAACCTAAATGAATTGTTAAATTAAATGTTTTTTTCCCCGTAAAATACGATTAGGCCTATACAGTCATTACGAATTTGCTCCTCTGGGATTTTGTATCAGGCAAACCGTTAATTCTTCATTTTGGTAAGTTTCGTAAACTTTGAATGACATTGACTCTGTCTTTAGACATGATTTGTCGTATTGATTAAAGAAAGAATGGTGCATGTATTATAACATATTTCAAGTCTGCCAGCGGTTTTTTTTTTCTTTTCAAATACTTTGCATATGTGTCATGACTTGATTTCAAATTAGGTATTCTTTTCAGAAAGGTGAAACAATTAATGGTATACGTCGGAAATACTATGTATCCACAAAATATTAAAGAGGGGAATGGGTCAATTAAGATAACATCCAAATAGACAAACAAAACTTGACAAACAAAATCAAAAAGGGATAAAGCCAAGATATCTTTAGTGGGTGGGTGAATGGAGTGTGACAAGGGGTAACTGAACATAATTATGGGAAGCTTTTTCGTTGGGTCTCTATACACACACATACTTTTTCTTGGTTATTTAGGGCAATAGATATTGGGGGCACTTCAGGCCCCCGTAGCTACCCAACACCCGATGAAATATTAACTTCATAAAGTTCTCCTATAAATAATGTGTTGCTTCTTAACGTTAAAGCGTGTCTTGTGTGTTTTGGGTCATTTCTCATCGAATCAGCCAGTCCACGCCAACCCTTGACATAGTTTTATATGACAAGCGTGTATAATTTATCGAGGAACGGGAGAATGACAGATATGATAATAGTATTCGTATGGTAAATTTAGTACGAACACTGAGTCGCCTCGGGTGACAGCAGTGGATGCGTTTCTGAATACTTGCCTCGTATATATAGAAGGGGAAAAAAATGTCTGTTTTTTGCACTTTTCTGTAACAAGGTTTTTTGAGGTGTGAGTGCAGGGAAACTACAAAACATAATTGGTAAATAAAGCACCAACATTTACTGGACATAACGACCTGTACCTTTTTTTCAAAACACCGTTGGAGCGTGGTCTGAACTCTGAATCACCCGCCATAAGCGAACACACAATACAAGAGGTTCTCACGATCGACCGGGCCGCTGAGCCGGTCGGATTGCCCGAGCTTTTCAGCCCGAGGGGACGGGGGATAACGAAACAAGCAAATTGGACATAAAACCCCATGCACAGATAGACAGGACACTGGGAATAAACCCGGGCCGAAGCTGACAGGCCAAAAGAAGCTTCTCCGGATTTTAGAAGGCCTGCACTTCTTTGTTTTAGAGTGCAGGCGCACGTTCGTCTCATGTATATGTATGTGTGCTGCCTGTCCCAGCCACTCCGGAATGAATATCAGTAGGAGGGAAAAAAGCCCACGGCTCAATATCTTCCTTATTGACTGTCTAATATTCAGATTATTCCAGTATAAGAAGACCCTGTCTTGTCATGAGATATACAAGCTAGCTCCCCTTACACCGAATCTTTCTTGACATGTCATGGCTTCAAGACGTTGCTTAGTGCCTTTGCCTCCTGATGTCCAACTACTATAGAACAAGGAGAATACTTATACAGATCCCGACTTTAGGAACAGGACACACTAATGTGCGTCACTTCACTTCTCTAATTGGCGATACAAGTCTGACAGGTGCTTTGCAATTTATACAAGAACCGAAGGGGACTGTTTGCATACAGTAGTCGCAGGGCTGCAGAATTATTTAAGTAGTTTGGTTTGACCAACCTGTTTAGATTAATCTCTTGGAATTTATATCCATTTTAGCGACCTTTGCAATAAGCGCAGATCACATCGAGCTGGTGTGCTATGGCCTCTCTAGCCGCATCCATTTCAAAATAATCGGGGTTCAAATTTTGATAACTGAGATCAGAAATCAAGCCTTTGTTTCAAGCAAAGTCCAATTCATTGTCTATTATAGTAGTGTGGTTCTTGAAGAAAAAAAAAGTGAAGTGTGCGCGTCACTCAGACAAAGTAAGGGACAGCGCCCAATGGCGAAACGCTGTCCGCCTAAGTGCATTAACGTGTCATCAGGCTCTCTTGCTCTCCAATTATCACTTACCACTTGTGCAGCACGCTGACAAACCCCGTCAATTTCCAGCAAATCTTAATGTAGGGGAAAAAGGGAACCAGGGGTTGGGAGGTTTGGGAACCAATCAGTAAATGCTGATAGAGCAGATTGTCTTGATGGGATGAGATGTTAAGACTAGTGGTCTCCGTCCAGACTCCAAGGACATGAAACATGACACGACATTCACGCATTAATTTTATGACTGGTTAATTGTTTTTGAAAGTTTTAAGCAACTCTTCACGTCGATTTCAGCCCGTAAGCAGATCCTGGTATGAAGGTTACAGGCTCCTAGAGTTACACGCTTAAAATGGTTGACAAGAGAGTCCGAGTATTGCTGCTTTTTAAACTTTATGATGCTCTAAAATTTTCATTACAATAAGATGAGAAATCTTTAGAAAAATACGAGAGTAAAACAAAAACCAATAACAATATAAATTTAATTATACAATCTTGCCGAAAATGGTATCTCGGAGAGACAGAACCGTAGATTTATGCAAAAAAAATCCAGAAAAACACACAAAAAACCTTTCGAACTCCATTTGGAAATACTCACAATCCTCAAACTTTTTAATTACACTATTCCCGACCCACTGAATCGATTAAAATATTTTGCGACAATAAATTGGTTCTAAAAATGGTAAAGTATTAGGGAGACAATAACATGTATCCTTATTAACCTGTGTCTCCCAAATATAAAACAATTTACTACAAATGTCTCCCTAAGCTATCATTGTTTGATTATACCGACAAAGACATTGTCAGGCCAAGGCACTGCTTTGTTGAGGAGTGGATTATTTACATTTACAAAAAGAAGACCACTTTTAATAATTCTGGATAGTGCAGGGGGAAAAGTGGCTTTGTAATTTAGGAACGCATGCAAAACAATAGGGCAAATGAAAAGTGTGGTAAACATAGGCATGACCTTAATTGTCTATAGACTTCTCTTCTCAAGCCACGCCTTGTCTAGCCAAAGAGTATGGAGCTATAACATGCCGCCATGACACTATTCCTGGTAAAACCCAATTAATTCGTGATTTTCGGAAACACATGCTCAATCACTCATAATGATTACCCAAAGGTACTTTGATGATACGAATGTTTTCTTTGTGGACAACTATTAGTTGGACTTGGCATAAGTTGTTCTGTATCAATAGAATGGTAAAAGGGGCACCGTTTTTAAGGAAAATTCAGATCAGTTAACAACAATACAATCAACAAAGCATTAGGGGTGAGCCCGTTTAAAATGAGGTACACGATTTGAAAAAAATGGAAGGGTCGATGTTATCGAGATGGGAAAAATATGCCTAGGTTTCTCTACACTTGTTTAATTATCTGAAGTCGTGTGTGTCTTGTGACTGAGCACCGGAGCTGTTTAACCACTCGGTTAATATTCTGACATTTAGCTTAGAGATTCATCATCGAACGCCAGACGAGAGGCAAGCCACTCGAGACTGGATACTCTCTGATGAACTGAAATCAAAATGATGTCACGTGTTTACAGAAGGAAAAAAAAAAGTATAGCCCCACTTTGCGTGATTGATATTGGGGATGGTGGAAATGAACGACTGAAATGCCGGAAGCCTCCGGTGCAATCTCCTGCTTGTTGGACCTTCACTTATCAAGGGGAGACATTAGAGTAAGGAGAGCTTTTCAATCTAAGCAGCGAAATTGCATTAGTGTCCGGCCAGTCCACCACGCCAAAAGCTTGTCAGCCGCCATCACGTACCTTCATTTCCTTATTGATGGAAGAATGCCGTTGCGCGCAGCTGTTTCCCCATCCGGCATTAAATGGTCGAAGATATTAGAATCGAACGAATAATTGGGTTCGTAAATGGCAGAAGGAAAAAAAAATGGAAGAAAAAGAAATGGAAGAAAGGAAAGAGAAGAAAGAGTGATTACTGAAGAGAGACATGTAATTGATTATTTTGGAGCGGTGAAGGACTTGGTGTGACGGCATCTACACTCGTTAATTATCCGTTGGTTTGTGCCATTCACCATATCCCAACCCTTAATGCATGTGCTCCATTATCAATGGATCTAATTACACCCACAGGTAATTAATATCCCTTTCAGCACTGCATAGAGTATATAAAAGACTCGGCACCATAGACATGTTTACCTCGTCAAAAATATAAGCTCATTAGCCGCAATGCGCTCACCTGTGAAAGAGCCAAAAGAAAAATACTCCCTTTCAAGAAACCCTTTTACCCTGAGCGGAGAATGGACGCATCCATTTCGTACGAATGAGTGCGAAAACTATAATAACACACGACATATTAAATGCGGCCATTTATTTCTCGTTGAAAGCCCCTCTTTTGTTGCCTGCTTAAACCGCATGTGATTTGGGCTGAATGGCAAGTTCATTATTACTCAGCGTCGCGCTGCTGACTATATAGATGTGTGTACACACAAACCGGGGCCCGGTGCCCCCATTTCCCGCCACTGCAGTGTGTAATCATTAACCGGCTGAACCGCGCACCTCGTGCACACTGCGTTTTGTTTTCAAGCAGCGGCAGCGCTGCAGTACTATACGCGGTCATTCATTCGTCAGGTCGCGAGCACAAGCGGAGGTACTGGCAATACGGATGTGTACGTGGCTGTACCGTTACATGCACATGAACTGTACACGTACATGGTGTGGAACCATTCCAACTCCAAGTACATTGTTGCTACACTATCGTCTGCGGTGTAATACCCACCTACAGCCTCTGTCTGTGTAGCAATTTTACGTTGGAAGCCAAGTAATTGCTGAAGAGAACTACGCATAAACCAAACTGCTTATATTTCCCATCGACAGGTACAGGCCTATGACAGCCTACACGTAAGTGATTGGAGTGACCCGCACACTGCGAAGTACTGTACGTGGGAGTACACCGACTACCTATACCGGATGCCTCACTGCAACATGTCAAGACATCCTCACGCTGCTGCAACCGTTAACTGCAAGTGAGACTCCGTAAATGTTGCCTGACTGGACAAGTGCTTCACGATTCCAGTAATAAGCAGTCCAATCATAGCCACTGCATTACCCCGAGCCTCCAGTCCATGTACCCCAAAGGAAATCAGGGGGACATTATTCAACGATCACCGACCAAACAGTGAGCAGGCACAGCAAGGCATGCCGCCGGGCCTGGGCTAGCATTAGCGTTCGTTTGGAGCAGCATCCAAGACGGTTTTCTCTGCTACACACGCGGATTATGATGCAGGTGTTGAGAACTGCGATTAACAGTTAGTGCAAATACTGTGACTTGTTGGCAATAAATGCCAAAAACACCACCAGCATAGGCCTACGTGTACATGTACATGTACATTCTGCTCCACATACATAAACCCTTACTCCATATTCATACACCCATAGTCACACACACAACACTGCATCAACAGACAGAAAGCCCGCTATGATATTGAACTAAACATACAAGTAAAACTTGAGAAAATCAGTCCGTGCTTGTTGTGTCAACCATTTTGGAGTCGCATGTGGAGAAGTTTCATGCACATGTACAGGATTTAGCAGTGCATTCGACATGACGCAAACCATGGACTCCGTTGCAGGCTGCGATGTGGGTAAGTTCACGTACGATTTCTATTTAGTCTGCTCCAGTTCATTCAAATCTAGTTTTGCCCGTGCAAGTGTGATGAATGGTGATGGATGATCCCTCGTTGAATGTCAGACGGGGTCTTTTGATATTCACATTGGCCGCGAGCCCGATCCACAACGGATCTACAAATGTACACATTTATAGATATTTCTTTTCAACCTCGATCAAATTTTCCATTGAAAAATGCTATGATCAACCCAGTATAAATCAAAAATGACTTTCAATTCTGTCAGTCTATCCAATAGACGGACCAACAAACGAACATAAACATTAAAATAAAAATATGACGTGTATAAACATTAAAATAAAAATATGACGTGCCAGGGTATTGATATAATGTTTATTGAACTTTACCGTTTTCACAATTATTCGTTTGGTTACAGTTTATACAATTCGCCAGCTGCATTTTTCCATCATGAAGTTTGTCAAGTGTAAAAAAAAAACCCCAAAACAGAATGACTGTCATATTGGGTCACTGAGTAAGCATGTCTGGCAGAAGGTCAAAACTTTAGAAGTTACAATTTCAGCTCGTTTCTTTGAGATGATGAAATCTGGATGTTTTATTAACAAGAAAAATGCACTTGTTTCTGGTAAAGCAATGTGCATTTTACACTCAGATGTTAGAATTCATCTATGAGCAATGTGTTGGAGCTGTTTATTTTGTTCATTAAGTCAACATTTCACCATATCAGTTCCGTTTGTTTTTTTTAACTTGCAGCGACATAACACTGCACTTTGTCATTTAGTCTTCCGAAGAATTCCATGTTTACTTTTGTACAGAAAATTTCATTAATTCAATTTTTTTTAAAATCCTATCAGGTTAAATGCTTGCGCTTTAAGGCCCCGTAGCAATTCATGTATTTAATAATGTCATTTTGATGGGTAAATTGAACACCAATATAACATTGAAAAGCACTTGTTCAAACTGTATTCATGAAATATTTCTGAATGATAAAAGTATATTTCGGTCAGTTTCAAGCATCGATATCATTATGAGCACGTTTGTAATATTGTTGGTGTCTAAATATTGTTGCCAGGCTTTGAAGACACGTCTGTGAATGGCTTAATGTGTTACAAAATAAAACACAGTTCACGATCCAACTCATCCTGCATTAGACTACATCGTAATATTCGAAAGTTTTATTTATTTTCGTTTCCCGTTTTTTTCATGATACCATCACAATAGCTTTGATATAGTTTACAGTGATCAAGAGTGGAGATAGAGAAATTATATCTGTGAGAAAGATATATGTGTGTTGTTAATGGAGTTTTCCCAGAAATTTAGTTCAAAATGGGAAAATTATTCTGCACTTTGTCAAGAGTAGGCTAATCCCATTCGTAACCACGTTTAAATGTGTCATTATTTACTATATCACGACAAGATGATAATTCTTAGTCATTATAGTGTTTGTACAGGGTGAGTAAAAACAAAAAGGAAACCCAAATGTCAGGACCATTTTTGTAATGAAGTTCTGCATGTAGCACTTTCAAAATCTAGGATATGAAAGCCCAGTTAATAAACTTTCTTTTAGTACAAGAATCATTCAAACAACTCGTGTACTTTTCAAGTTACGGAATTTTGGAACACAAACGCCGTTTTAAAGTTCTATCCACGGATCACAAAAAAGGTAAGTGTTCCTTCACCAAAACGAAAACAATTCACACATACATCCCTGAAAGTGCTACATACAGAACTTCATTAAATAATTGGTCCTGTCATTTGGTTTTCCTTTTTATACTCACCCTGTGTGTCAATAGATGAGAGTTGATTGAAGAACAATTGAACGTTATCCCCGGTATAAAATAAACATAACAATAAAAAAGTGGAGATGTATATTAACTGATAGTTGACAAAAGAGCATTATTTATATATTGCATTTATGAGGTTTTGTGGGTAACTTGGTTGAATCTATAAAGTAACACGGGCAAATCTACATGTAACACTCAATGATGTTTTGAATTCAATGGCATGAAAGAAGCTTGCCACTTTACTCGAATGATCTCAAACATAAAATGTTATCTTAACGGCTCGCATTGTTACTTGTAGGAAACAATGTGTTCAACTTAAAGGTAATATACAACATTTGCAAACATCCAAAAAAAAAGGACAAAAAAACTACCCATTTATAACAAAATAGTTTACTTGACAGTAAGTGGAAAGTAGTCTCAAGCATCATGTGAAATCATTGCGCCTTGTGTGCTGTCATTTTCAAGAAAAGCTTAAGGTTTGTGTCAAAAGCTGACCTTTTCACCCAAAGATTGCCCCCAATTTACCAAATTTAGTTAGACCACATTTTGTTTGAAATCGGTTACACATCCGTGAACGGATGCAAGCTTGGTGCAACCTAGAAAAAATGCTGTTCTTGTAGTCTGGTTCCCTGACCTGACAATTCCCCGACGTCTGTATAAAATTGCTCTCGTCTGTAGTACGGTCACCTGACAAATCCCCGACGCCTGTAACTTGCTCCGTTTCGTCTGAAGTACGGTCAGGGAACCAGACTAGCTACAACAACAGCATTTTTTTCTTGGTTTTCCAGCATCTATGAACACAAAATTTTAAGCAGGTCAGTTTAACAATATTTGCTATTAGCTATTAGCCCCCAAATCCATCTATGTCTGAAAATTACAGCAAAACAAATGTTGTATATTACCTTTGAAATACGAAGACGGTATCTCTCAGAACGCTGTATAGTTTGAATAGGAGATTCATACAATAAAGGCACTGTGTAGCTTTACATTACAGCTCGCACGTGACCATTATTCATTGCCATTCCCGTCATAAAACCACCCAATTTCGGGGTGAGATGCATCACACGTGACCTTTGTACCAGTTAATAAAATTGAAATTTGATCTTGACGGCTATTTTGAGTGCCAAGTTCAGACCTACAAGCCAAATTGCCTGAACGAGCCGTTTCCAGCGAAGTTTCGTTAAAAATGATAAAATATTACTGAAGCCTTGCCATCGCCTTTTGTTTCTAAGGACATTAGTTTGGATTGTAAATATTAAATTGGAGACCGAAGCACTTAGGCTGGTTGTGTTACAGTGGGATTGGGCTGCAGGCGTGCACTTTGCGGCGTGTGTGCGTGGAAAACACGCGGTACTATGAACAGCTAGCCGCGCGCCATGCCTTGACTCTGGCGAAAATGATGAATTGCCCATTTTTATCAAATTTGTCTGGAGCTGCCCAGACCTAATAAAGCGTTAAGCACCAGATGTTCACGGCGTAAGGGAACGCAATACCCGGGCCGTGTACGAAAAAATAATTTAGTTACAGATAGCGCGGTCATTAATCAACTATCTGATGTGGAAATAATATTGCATGGAGGGTAAACTGCCGTGCGGTGTGGGTGTGTGTATGTGTACAACTGGCGGCATGCAATCAAGGGTGTGTGAGAGGGGGGAAAGAAGGTGCGGAGCTGTATGGTCTCTGATTAGAGGTTGCACCTTGGCTGTCATTAGCAAGTACCCAATGGACTTCGTGCGTGAACAATAGAGGGCGCTTTTGGATCACTTTCGAGAGCACCAGTAGGAGGGACACACCTCGTGCGCGTACTACGAGCGCGTACGGCGCATGTTCATGGTGTAAATCGAGGACACAGATGTGAAGCATCATCGAGTAATTGAGGATAGGAGTCAAATCGAGGACGACCTCGATTAGAAAAATGTACCAAACCAATGCGAGCTGTTGCAAAAAACTTAAAGAGTATAAACAAAATATCGATGACGAGGAACAATAGAAGATCCTCGATTAACACCATAAACAAACCAATCTGTATACGCACTGCTAATTTGTTTCTGAATGTGCACAAACTCATGACGTCTTGCGTGTTCGCGTCTGGGGTCGTCAGCAGTGCGTTCGAATGTCCCTCCCAGTGGTCTCTCCCAACTCTTCCGTTGTCACCGTTGAGGGGGTACTTGTGCACGGAGTCCATACTACAGGTCTTCTTGTACAGTCCAAAAAATCTGCTGCCGTGGCATTTGTTACGTGGTTTGATAAATCCCGAATGAATTTTATTTTTGCAGTTCAAAGCGAAATCAGCAAGGAGAGCCGGTCGACCGGCAACAACAATAACAACAACAACGTGGTGAGATGCTGCGCCGGTTGCGGCTGCAAGATCATGGATAGATTTCTTCTGCACGCCGTGGACAGGTTTTGGCACACGGGCTGCCTGAAGTGCTCGTGTTGCAGCGTGCAACTCGGGGAGGTTGGCCCCTCTTGCTTCTCAAAAGGTGGCATGATCCTGTGCAAGAAAGACTACATCAGGTAAGAGTGCAATAACACCTTCCCATTCAGAACGTATTCATTAAAATAATTGTCTAACAGTTGAACAAAGTAATTGACTTGAGTTTGAACCTGCGACCTCTGGATGGCCGTTCCGCTGCCCTACCAACTGAGCGAACCTAACCCTGTTTTGGCGGTTCCCCATTTTTCCAATGTTTTTTTTTTGTTCAAGGAGCGCTATACAGTCGGAAGCCATAAACACGTTTATGTCATGCAGTCAGGAATCACGCCCAAAGTCACAGTGCTAGCAGCAGCAACATTAACAATGTGCAAACCCGGAAAGTGTTTTCTTCATCTTTGTATAGCCCACTTTATTAATTCATTTGCTTGTTTTGTAATTTTTCTGCATGAAATTGCATATGCGGAGTGTGCCCAAAAAAAGTGCAACATTAAAAAAACAAATAATTAAAACTGACTTTAATGTTTGTTTCTTCAATACAAATTATGTTTTACATTAAAGCCTGACTGTTTCTCAATCCACTCCTTTTCACCCTATTCCATTTGGGTCCCTAGATCCAGAATTACAATCAATTAAGTGAAAGGGTGTGAATTTTACTTGCCCCACTCTACTGGACATGCTGAATCTGTGTTAAGCATTGAATAGGCATTGAAATTTGTGACATCACAGGTGAGAGTGGCCCAAGTTACCCTTTCACTTAATTGATTTTTTTTGTATTTCTGGATAATATCTTCTGATGAGCAAGTTCGACCAAGAACTATAGTTTACCATAGTTTGACTCATCGAACGCGTTTTAGTCGAGGATGATTTAACTATAGTCGTTTTTGGTCTGTCCTATGTGGTTGATCGCGTCGCTGGTTACAGACAGTCACACGTATCACACAGTGCACTAGCAGGGAGCCAACACCGTTGGTTTCGCGATGACGCTTGACCGCAGTTCAACTAGGGATCGCTTAGCGGGCAGGCGCGTGGTACGTCGCTAATCAACCACTGGTTAACCAGTAGTCTTTAATCGAACTTGCTCCATGGCAATGCATAAACGTACGGTTCGCGTGGGGACATGCGTTCAAGCGTGCCATTCTTGTTTAAGCCGTAGAAGTACATCTGTATACATGTAAAGTTATAGACGGTGTACGGATTATACATGTACTGTACGTGCTGCATCAGTTATAAAGGGAGGGCGTCCTATTCTAGAGATTACACTACGCGCACAATCATTTCCATATAGGCTACATATAAACTTTATCATGTCAAGGAAACCCAAGATATTTTTGTTCATTTTATACTACAATTTTCAAATCAATAATCAGCGAAATATCTCTGTTTAAAAATTGTTTCCTCTTCAAAATAGCAAAAGCCTGTAATGCACTTCTAAAAGTTTTTATCGCAACTTTTTTTTTACAAATAAGTTCTGGAAGGCCTACTTGTTATAACAGTTTAAAATATTATTCCGATTTCCAAAATTGCATGTAGCGTTGAGGAATTTTAAGAATTTATTTTAGGCCTACACTGAAAACTGACCTTTAGTCGTTCGTGTAAGATTTAGCTAATCGCAGCGTTTTGATAAAATGTGACAAAAATCAAAGTTCGTTCAGAGGTCACCGCCTTCGTTAACGACATGACAATCTGTAGTCAGTGGAATTGTTGAAAGTGCTAACCATTACCAATTTTCCCAAAATGTTCCAGATGAAAGGGACCGACGATGTGACTAATATCCAAATGCCGTTCCGAAGCCACCTGCTTTGATCATAACAAGAAAGTCGAGCCATTAAGACATTAACAATCATTATTTCCAAAATGTTCCAAATGAAAGGAACGACAATGTGACTAAAATCCAAGACCGTTCCGAAGTCACCGGCTTCGATCACAACATTCAAATCTAGCCTTTGGAATTGTTGAAAGTTTGAAACACTAGCAGTGCACCAAATCAAAGGGAACTTATGCAGTGAAAAAGTCCGTAATCTGAAGAGAGTGCTGCCTAAAAATGTGGCTCCTTGACATCTTGATGGGCTTCTCAAAGTAGCCTTAAAAAGAGCCCCGTGTCGAGCTCTGTGAAAGCTTAGCGTAAGTGTAAACTTAGAGGACAATATTAAGGGATTTAGGTTTCCATTCATCCGGAAGGACGAATGCTGACAATAGTGTTAAAGAGATAATAAAGACAGGCTCAGGCAGGAAGATGATACCCGTCCGCTCAAAGGGCACCAAAATGTGCAATTAAGCTAACCAAGGGGCTTTCAGCCCGCATTATTTCGACTCCTTCACACACACATGCATACATATACCCCCTCTTAACGGTACTTTTCGACCGCTACCTTTCTTTGTCACGCTTTTCAAAAGACAGCTGAAGCGTCCCCCCCCCCCTCTTTTTTTTTTGAAGGATGAACAGACAAAAAAGATTATCAGCCCGTAACCTGTAAGAGGGATTTGTTGCAGTTGGATGGAGCTGTCTGGTTGCAGGCCACTGTTTGGGTTGGCAGGGGCAGTTCGCAAAAAAGTGCATTGGACGATCGATATACTTCATGCGAACCCCAAAGCCTTGGGAAGGGCTTATAGAGCCATTAAGTTATAACCAGTCTACCGTGAAAAACTGAAACTAGTGGTTGTCTCAACAGAGTCAAACCATGCAAGGCTGGATGACATGCACGTACAATCTAAACTGAGATTCGTCTCAAATACCATGAACTTATTTTGCAAGGCACAACGTTTTTTTTTGTTCGGGAAAAAAAATGCCTGCCCCCTAAAGAAAAAGAGGTTACAACAAGACCATACGATGTATTATGGTCTTGTTAGCTTCTTCTATTTGGTAGTTTGTTGGTGAATGTTTAGTCTGTAATTTTTTATTCAGTTTTGATTTCTACGTGTGGTCATGCCCATTTGATGAACTTGTATTGCGTCAGTAATACTGATTTGGATAAGTGTGAATGTGTGGTGTGATGCATTTCCCGCCGGGGTATAGTGTATTGCTAATACATTTTGAAAGTGACTGGAGCAAGTTGGCTCTGAAGATTTCATTTTGTGATAAAAAATAAGGTGCATCCGTCGCATTTGTAGGACTCCATTTAAAACATTCCAAATCAAATCTCCCGGGGAAGTTGAGAGAAAGCTATGCAGTGGTTAGAAGGCAAAAACCCAGGCCCTGGCTGCATAATAGTGTAGTGGTTAAAAGACGTGGTTTGGATCTGATGAAGTCCATCAAAGGACTCGCCTGGCCAGTGGGCCGCATCGTTTTCCCATCACGTCCATTATTTGCTTGCATCGATTTGTGGAAAAGCACTCCCAGCCTGCTGTATAGAAGTCTGCCTGCCTTCTCCCGGGGGAGCCAGATCGCATTAGACGGCACACGTGTTCTCACAAGTAGCTTTCACCTTGCACTTGATGTTTATCTTCCATTAGTCAACCCGTACTGCAATTCCACTGCGTTTCGCGAGCACACAGCGTACACAGAAGTTCCAATTTTTTGAGTATTTTTTTCTTATCTCAATGTAAAAATTTGTCAAGAAAAAAAATGACGATAACATTATTTGAAATGGAAGAAAAGGCAACCCTTGAAGCTTTTTACCAATATAGCGCCTAGCCTGCAATCGGGAGTAATGGGGCGGAACCTGATTGAAAGCGAGTGCTAGAGATATCCCGCGTTAGTTCTCTTGTCCATCAACCACAACCACTCTCCCCGTTATCCATGCGCCTGCAATTACTCTTTCATTCAAGTCGACTGTCTGGTGAACGAGATGGAAAGAGACGAGAACATCCGAAGCGACCCAGTCTAACCACCCTTTGGGACTACATCGAATCGACTCTGTTAAAAGGGTCGCTGTTGAGGGGAATTGTCCACCTAAGAGGGAAGTTGAAAAAAAAGAGAGACGCACTGCATTACTGAAAGGAGTGGTGTTTTTGGTGTATTGAAATGGAAATCAGACTTGAATTTGCAAACAGTGAGTTGGCTGTATAGGGCTTCTAAATGTGAAAGAAAGGTCGAAGCTTTTTGATTTAGTAATCCAGTAGATGGGCTTAAGCATCATACAGCACAGAGAACCCTCTTAACATCAGCTTTATCTTCAATCAGAAAAAAGGAGTAATTTCTGAAATGCATTAGTGGTGAGGTCTGGCGTTATTATTGGCTGTGACGTAGACGGAATTCAGTTTAATAATTGACGACGGCCCGAGTCACAATAAGCTTAGTGTCAGAAAAGCCGGAGTGTGTTGCAGTGAAGGAGATGGATTGGTTTAATGGGAATGACTTGAAGCCCCCAGGGCACGGCTTGCTATCATGAGTGATGTAAAACCGCATCTTCATCACATCACCAAAATGGAAGCACTACAAAGATACTGAAAAGGAAAACCTAAGAACATCAATGCATTTGTGGATCAAAAAGATCATGCCCATTCTTCCCAATATATAATGTTTACAGTTGTGGTTTTATCGATTTACCTGTTAAGTTAGTGCTTCACCTGTAGCAGAATGTTCTTCAACTTTCAATGTGCAATAGTAATATTCTTGACCCGAGTCAAACATTGAAGGTTACAGTCTACATGGTGATTGTTGTATTAAAAAAAAGGTAACTCCATGCTGGTTTGAACTTAAAAGACAATATCACATTATGCATCAAAGTGCATCTGGGTAAGCCTGCATGATGAACACTTCTCAATCAATTCTACATGGAAGTATGGATGAATCAGATTCTAATTTTTTTTCACGATACTTTTTTAGTGATTATTCAAGCTAAACAAGGAAGCACGTGGAACGAGTTTTTAAATCTTGTCGAATTTACTTTAAAAATATAACGTAGGGCAGCATCATTCGTCAGTAAATGTGCGCAAAACCCGATAGTTTGTGTGCATATATCTTGCATTGTCCAGTTGATGTTTTCATGGTGTTTTACGCCCCTGTGCACGTTGATGCGATTTTTGCCTCGGAGTGAAACGTAAAGTTGGAAGAAAACAACGAACGAAATGAAATTCTTTTGAGCTTTGAGTAATATAGTGACATAGTCTGTTGTACTGTTGTAAAGTAAAACGTTTCGTGCGTTATTTATGCTACATATTTGGGGTACATCATAATACATACATGTAAGTCAGTGTTATTGCTTTGACTGTAGAGTACATGCCGACGAAAAACCCCGATATTGTGCGACAGATTAATTTCAGTGGTATGTTTGTGCTCATTGAGATGGAAATGAAATTAATTGACTTGACAAGGTGGTCTGGATTCAAATAGAAAACCCCAATCAAAGAAGTAAAATGAGGAATGACTGGGCAAGATAAAACACGTCAAGGGCGAGTTCTTCGTGAAACGGAGTGTAATCAGTCATTGGTGGTGTGCGAAGACATGCCTTTGGTTAAGCTGCCTCGGTTTTTTTTTTAATAAAACAAAACTTGATGATAAGGACTTAATGATGTTAACAGATCAACGTAAAATATTATTTCCAATCTGACGTATATATGCCGGTCTTTACGGGTCAATAGAACGTGCAAGACTCGCCGGTTCACGTTCACTTTTCATGTGAACGTATTGGTGCCAAGGCAGTGGCTAGTCTCGCGTATTAGAAGTTACCCAATTGTTATCTGCGTGATCGACAACAAGGATGTTGAGGGCATTTGTATGTTACTATAGTCATCAATTCATAATATTTTGTAATGATTCTTTCCTTCCATAGAGTCCACTTACTGCCCTTGACTGGATAAGCCTCGACGGGACACAAAATAAATGCAAAGGATGTATACCCGACTAGGACCAATTGAGTGCAGACAAACATGCAAAACAAAATCAGGCCAACTTTACACACACTTAATTTAGCTGACACAATTCTCGAAAATTGTCATGAGGCAAAAGACAAGGTCCTCAATATTTCCCTAGCCAAGTTTGAGGTCTCAATTCAATTTTTAAAGGAGACCTGTCTTCAACATTTTGCACCTGAGAGTGAAACTAAGTGATTTCAATTCGAAGCCTAAGACTAGACTGGTACATGTCCACTTTTGAAAAGATTGACCCTTCAGTAGTCTGGCGGCATGACTATGAGAATGTGTAGATAATACAGACTAGGTACCAAATGTTTCTGTTGACACAGTTGATTGGTGCAGTACTGAAGTGGTGTTGGACTGCTTTCATGCATGTGCCAGTCTATTTTCTTGTATCGCATGTGTGTACTATCTTAATTACGTTTTTGGGACTCTCGTACACAGTATTGAGAGTCACACATTTTCGGACTGGGACGTTACGCACGTTGTAGATTCTATACAGATTTTAGATAGTGTGAAAGACCCTTTTGTGGTACATTTTCCCTTTATGCAAATTCCCACTCATATCTTTCTGACCGGAGTATCAGGACTTCATTAAACCACTTACATCGAGAGTTGTTGAAAACCGTGTTCGTTTTAATGACTTAATATATACAAAAGCCGCTGCGAACGAAGGAACGCACTTATTTGCGCTCTCTACTTCCGGATGGATTGACTCTTAACCTTTGGTCTAGACAAAAACCATGAAGTATCATAAACGTAAACAAGTGATTCTCAAATCATACTCGTAGTGTATTGTCAGGGCCGCAAGCTTATACTAGAAGTGTTGCCTTTTAGAACCGATCGTTTCAATGCGGTGTGTGCATACTGACGTTTTGGGCCCTGGACATGTAGGCCTAGCACTTTCCGTAAATGGTCATTCAAAATGGGCAATATTGTCGTTGTGTTTACTGACAGACGACTTCTGAAAATGTTCGTGGTCATCAGCTCATAGTTGAAACTCAAATGGAGGACAGCCTCTTGTGTACCCAATTACTCTTAAACGGCAGAAAAACTTGAAACATTCACCCCAATATCCACATAAGAATAATACATTTCCCCCCAAAATCCACATGTTGGCCTTCATCATAATAGGCTTCAGTGAGACTTTACTATACCATAATGCTCCCATGACCATATTTTTTTCTACCTTGACGGCGGCCGTTCCATTTATGCCTTCTTGCCATCAAGCTCCGTAATCTTCCTAGTCTGAAACGGCTTGAAGAGTTTCCGGCTCTTTGTGGTGTTTAGGTCTTGAAGTATTTACAGACTAGAGGACCACCTGTCCGTATTCAAGCCACACACCTGCCGTAGTAATCCTGTGCGTGATCGCTGGCATCGTACGGAGAGACAAACACCACTCCAGATCTATCGACATTAGCATCACTATTGTACATAATAAGGCCAGCTGGGTAGTGTTTACCATAAGTGTATTTTTGTTTGAAAATCATATTGGACTCTTTTCCATAAATTTGCCTCTCGCACGTAGGCCTTATTTGCATAACCTCATAGTCTTTAGATCAACTGTCCAATTCTCTCAGTTGTATATTGTTTCAAAATCATTTTGACCAAATCTGCTTTTTTGGTACAAGTTTGCGTTACGTATACGCCTCATAACCCCGAACGTTTAAAATTAACTCTCAAAAAAAAATTGTTTTTCTAGTCGAACATGTCTAGTTTGCATGACGTCCTGGTGAGGTTTCACGATCACTGTAAATTTCACAAGAATGGTCTGTTTTCTAAAATAAAAAAACCCCAAAGTTTATGCTATAAATGAAAAGCAAAAAAATAAAAATAATGAGGTATAAAACTGTCCATGCCATACAACTATATGTTTAATTGGGGTTTTTGGATTCGAAAATGCCTTTTTTATTCTAAATGTTATGATGCTGATTGTGTTGTAGCACTGACAACACTTTATTTCATAACCTAAAAGTGAGTACTATATATACCTCTGAACTTGCGGTCAAAAAAATATGACCACCCGCTGGCAAATGCCCATGGCAATTTTCCAAGGTATAAAATATTGAGTTCTTTTGAAGTCATCACCTTCATGGTCATGGTAAATAACTTATAAGGCTGGATGCAATCGCCAGTGATCGCTCATCGATTCATCGTTATCGATTTTGGTCACCAAAAAGGACACGACCTAATGGCTATTCAATACTTCCAGGGATTGCTAATCGTATGCGCGGTCACGGTTTTCTTGCAGACACAGCCAGCCGATTCCGTACTGATAATTGCATTCAATTATAGGTCCTAGCCGTGTACTTTTAAAGTCGTGTTAAGACAACAGTTGCCTTTATACTCTTTTTTGAATCTGAGTGCATAACAACTTCAGAGGTTTACGAAACGTCGGCTTTGTTTCCGACTACTTTGGCATCACCTTTGGCTTCAGAATCACTGAGAAGCAAACCAATCAAACTTACGACCCTATGGCTCTGATACGACAGGAACTGGTATTCTTGAATCAGAATATGAACCCATATCGAGCCGGAGTCCACGTCAGGGGCCTAGCATCTCCTGAGCCAAAGCCTGAGACGAAGTCGAGGTTTCGAAAGCGTCTTGATACTTTATGAGTTGTTGCTTATATATGTATACTCTGTTATGTTATTTTTCTCTGTACTGATACACTTACAATCTTCGTACACGTTTTGGTGTCTGATGTAGTCGACAATTCGCAACTGTCGACACTGTTGGTATAAATACAAAATTTCATTATGTGTGACCTTCACATCCAGCACTTGGGATAGATCTAACTGTGCCTATACCCAAAGAGAGATGAATATTGTACCGACATTTATGGCGGTGCTGTTGTCATGTGTTGTCTCGATTTTTTTTTTGATTTTTGACATTTGTTATAGATATCATCTAATTCATACAAGGACACACTACGTCTAAACTTTAAGTTACATGTATTTATTTTTTTATTCAAAACCTCTGGATTGCCGTCGGAGGTCGAAGGTTCAAACCTCCTCCAATTAATGTCTTTGTTCATTAAAAATAATTCACAATGCACTCTATAGGCAGTTTTTTGTTGGTTTATTTGAAAACGAATGGAAACAAGTCCAAACACGAGACGGCAAACACTTGCGGAGATCTGTCCGCCTGTATGCGTGCCCTACGTGCTCATGCAATTTCCAAGAGAAATGTAACTCATCTGACAGACTTTGTTTTAAGACCAACGGTGAATCTTATTAAAAATTGTGACTTCCCTTCCTGGATTATTATGAACATGCCGCTCGTACAATACCGACCACCACTGACATTGCGATTTTTTTGTGACAGCTACAAGTTAATTCCGCGTTTAAACGATACCGTTAATCAGCCACAAATCTGGCGCAATTTTCTGTGACAGCGAGTGTCTGCAGTCGTCATCCGTCATTCACTGGCTGCACCACAGGTCATGCTGTTTCCTAATACTTACGTGCACGGCGCGCCGATTCCATAACTTACCCCTGTTGTCATCAATTACTTCCCCAGCTTTCGCATGCATCACTGTCACCACGCAAAATCTAATAAGTCCTCCCAGTTTGGTTTAATATCCTTTAATTACAGTGTTGTCAAGTTAGTTCAGAGCCGAGGAAATGAAATAGTAGAGAGAGAGAGAGAGAGAGAGAGAGCGACCGACCGAGACGCGAACGTCGGACGTCTTCTATATAGTCAGTGCAGCGCAATTTGCTTTAATGATAATATGAGAGAATGAAATTATAATGCTTTGATGTTACCGGAATGTCATTTTGTAGCCGTTTTCATTTCAAGTCATACATGAGTAATATTGCCGTCGGTGCCAAATGTTGCCTTTTTTTTAACGTGCTGTAGTAGTTTTCACCAGGTTTTTCTTTTTGTTTGGCCTACATGGATACATATGCAATTTGTTTGGCAACGAGTTTGATTATCAACGTTTGTTTACGATTCCAACAACTCCAATTAAATTCCTTTTCTTAATATGCACAAAACAAAAGATGGACAATTTCTTTTGCATAACAAAACAAATGCTACAAAATATCCGCCCGATGTGGTTATCCCGCATGGAATATCACGCAGCTTGCATACCGAATGGGCTTATTGCGAAAACGCATATACATTAGGAAGGTTTTCATATAGCTGATTAATAATTAGGTAGGCTATATGGACCTTCGTTGCAGTCTGAGAGGTAGTAATAATTTACCCGAGTCTAGGTCATGGAAAGCAATTATGTGGCCGCCTAATGGGACTAATTAAGGCCAGCTTTCCACAAAGTGCCTTCTAATAAATTACCTTATAGATTGGTTTTTAAAGGTTATGAGTTTGGGAGAGAACGATTAATGGCATACACGCTTCAGTGTGGCGTACGGTTTTAAGTAATGGTTGTTAAGACGAAAAGAAAGTAATTTGTCCACATAAACGGGGTAATAAATAAACGACTTAAATAATTATGTACAATTTGAATACTGGCGAAGGGTTTGTACTCTCTTCTCAATGCACCTGCATGAAGCTATCCGTTAGTTTGTTTGTGTGTAAAATTAACGTTTCACCTTGGAAACAAAAATAGCATCGTCAGTGTGGTCATTCATTTGATTAATTTAGTATGCAATTTGCCGATAATGATCCTCTGGTGTCTAAATCAGTCATCTGGCTCAGGTGAAATATTTGTTCATCTAATGCACGTTTAAGCATAATTGTGATGGCGCCTCCATGCTCATGCATGCTAAGGGGAGCATGAATACAATTAAGAGCAAACTCATTTGATTAGAATGATGTTGGGAAATTTTTCATGATTTTGTTAATCCGAGTAACCGTATAACGTGAGTCACTGGCTGTTTCCCGTCTGTCATGTAATGCTGAAGTTACTTTCTTTTGTCATCACCTTAACTTGTACTTCCATAAGGAAGATATTCGTTTCGTATTTACAGAAAGCCCTTTCGGATAACCGTTTATCAACCATGTCATGTTCAACTTAACATATGTTCACCTGTTTTGTATTCAAATAATTCAATCAAAGCTTTAACTATACATGCCTTGCTTTTACAACCTGAAACAGAGAATAAATTGAATAAAAGAGTGCAAGAAAAGTGTCACGCAAGGAGCAATGGAATGCCGAAAATAAAGCAACATCATCGACGTACAGGGTGGTGCAAAAAGGAAGGAAACCCACTTTTGACAGGAATCTTAACCTACTTCTTAAATTAGGCCTATTTGAACTTTTTTTATAATGTAGTGAAGTGTAGCTCTTCAACCATACATGGTGAAAAAAATCTTTAAAAAAAATCGTCAGAATAGTGTTATTATGCTAATTTGAATACAAGTCACCAAAATCACTGTTGTCCACGTGTAAGTCTATGCGTTATCTTGTTGGTGTCTTCAAATCAAGCTCCGGAGCTCAGTCAAGCGGATGGAATAAAGCCGTCCGTGGACAAACAGGTTTGGCACATGAACTTGTTAAACTACCATATCTCAGAGACATTTGGCACTGATGTTTAAAGATCAATAGTTTAATACCATTAAATTGAAGTTTTGAAATTTGCTCAACAAGGAGGTGGTAATTGCTGTTAAAAGTGGGTTTCCTTCTTTTTGCACCTCCCTGTATTGCCTTGGTACTGCTCCTGCTTGTCACAGAGGGTCGTGCTATAGTATCCTTTTTGTATCTATCTCATGACTGCCTGACTGACCGACTCATTGTCACCTATGAGATGGGCAGTGCTATCGTATAGGATTTCCCCGTAACGCCCATGAATGGGCTAAATGCAACCTATTGTATAAACCAGATGCATGACCAAATGCGTGAGGATCATTGGAATTGAATTGTTTACTCTCTGGTCTGAATCTTTTACTGCCTCGTTCACAAACATTTCCTGTTTTGTTTTCCAGGTTATTTGGTGTAAGTGGAGCCTGCTCGGCCTGTGCCCAACAAATCCCCGCCAGTGAGCTGGTCATGCGGACGCACAACAAGGTCTACCACCTGAAATGTTTCTCCTGCAGTTCGTGTCATATACAGCTGGTACCCGGCGATCGGTATACGCTGATCAACGGCAGCCTGGTGTGTGAAAACGACCACAGCAAACTGTTCAAAGCGCACGGCATGTCGTCGGCTGTGGCCGGGTTTAGGCCGGGCAATAAGGTATGGAGATAATTATGTTCAATATTCTCTTGACCGTTTGGGAAAATTATACTCGTGATGAAGTCATTATCACGTCCAAATATAGACCAGTTTTGAATTACAATTCATTGACAACTGACGTTATAAATCCTTGATAAGCAATTCAAATGAGCTCCCTCTAATAAAATAATTGCCCTACATCCCGTTTTCATTGGTAGATGAGTATAGTTCAAATCTGCGGGAGGGGAAAACGCATATTTCAAAGCAACCTATTTTGAGACTCTACATTCGGATTGTTTTGATATGTGATCCAGACTTATTCAAATTCCTGGAAAGTATCTTTCATTATCGGACTAATTTTGAAAGAAGAATAACTCCGAGATTAACTGTTCGCGCGGCACCTTCATATGACGGGTTTGTCGAACGCGAAATACCGGGATAAGTTGGATATACAAAAAAAAAAGGTTTTGCATGTGGAAAAACATGCAAAGATTCTGAAAATTTGAAATTGAAAATTGCCACGATCATCATGTCACATCATGTCAAAATTGCCACGATCATGATGTCACAGACAAAAGGGATGTTTTGTTGAATACTGGGGCAACGACACAATTTCTATTTTATATCAAGTCTTGAAAACTGAATGAAAAAAAAGGCAAAAACCAATCCAAAATGTTTATATTGCACGAATTCATCGTTGTTTCGGAACATTTTTTTTTTATAGAATTTTGCGCATTTTATATTTCTGTAAAGCTTCTAATATCCCGACCTTTGCCTGTCGTAGGAGCGTTTTTGGTGATATTTTTGGAATATTGTGGGTCAGGATCGGGTCACATATCTTTTGAAATCTCCTGCGAGTTTCTGAGCTATAATATGTCTTGTCCCCGGACGAAGGTAAAATGTCATGGCTTGATATTCCCTCTGCTATGGCAGGTACTATTAGTAGGCAGAGGCTTTTTGGGGGGCATCATGCGATCAAACTATGCAATTTTTTTGTCTCCCTAGAGGTGGGGTAATGACCAATGCCATGGTCTGATCGGGCATATTGCTTGATTGCATTGATGGGGCGAGAAGCTGTTTACAATGCCTGATGTTAATGGCGTTCATTTTTTTCACCGAGCTTCAGCTTTTTCTGCGATATCTTGTTCGCTATAATATCCGTGAAAGAAACCAGGGGCCATTTTTATTGTGCTGCATGCCCGGCACATAAAGATGCGCTAAGCACAGTAATGTTTTGCTCAGCAGAAACGGGTTACCTTGCAAAAATGTCATGCGATGCGCACGTATGAATGGGTCTAAAAACAAATGTCTAAGCAATGTTTTGTATCGAGCAGGTCAATGAAAAATTTCTCCCGTTTCACAATCTTCCATTGGATCTGAGCAAGCACACAATTCCCGGCCGGGGAGGATATATTCCCCCTTCACTAGAAGGATGGGCCAATGTTCCGTAAAAAAAAAACACAACAAATGTGCCACAGATGTGCCAACCCCCTCCCCCCAAAAAAACCCCCCAAACCCCCCAAACCGCCCCCCCCCCAAAAAAAAAAAAAAAAAAAAACCACACACACAACAAAAAACACAAAAACAAAAACAAAAACAAAACCAAACAAAACCAAACAAAAAAACAACAAACAAAGAGAAACATCCACACCGATCAATAATTAAAAAACAAATCCAAATTAGTATAAACAGTGAAAACGCCATTATTTGGGTATTGAAGCTCACACATGTACATCATGTTTAAGTATTCATATACAAGATTATAATAAACGCAACCAGGTGTCGAAATGGTGCCTAGTAGCCATTATTAAAGAAACCGCTGCCCCACCCCCTGCGTTATTAAGCAACGTGTTACGAAGTTTTGTGAGCATTCTATAGCGTCATCCTCCAACCCAAGTCGTCGACACAAAATTTCGAGGGCGCGTTGAAAAGTAGCAGCTCTATATTAATACAACTAAACGGTTACCTGCAGTGCAGTGTGTGCACTAGCAATAATAATACATCGCTGCAGCCTACGCTCAACTGCTCGGGTCATTGACAGTTTTCTCCAATGCATGGTTTTCGCCTTCTGGCTATGTTTGCATCTGATGATGTATTAAGTTTGCAATTAGCCGTGTGTGGCTGTGTACGTTTCCCATCGGCTGCAATTATGCCTGGAAATTGCCGGGAAAATTAGCCTGATGGGCTGCCCGGGCCGTACAAAGTGGTGGCACACGCGAGTAAAATTATACCCAAACGACCCTTCGCCAGCGTTGATTTCGTATCGACATTTCACGTTTCTAGTGTCATGGAGAGAGCTTGGAATTGCATATGTTGATATAAAACACCGTAGTAGAAAGTTACAACCTTGTCAAAACAACATACAACCATAACGTGTTAAACAAACAATACCTCATTGATTAATCATGCATTCGGGCCCAAATGTCTAATTTTAAGCCTATACATATGTACATTTATATATTATGCTCTTCTCTATAAAGGCCCTCAGTTTCTTAAGTTATTGTGGGAGCAAGTGTATTTTGAGACATATTTACGCAAAATAATTTGTGATGATAATAATACATGGCTTAGTTCTTGAAAGCCACACTGGAAATAGTTCTTTGTTCACGGGGGCATAATTATCGAGCGTCAAATTAACAATCAGAAAGGCCAAGGCTACCTCTTTGTTATACCAATTACTCCGTTCATATTCAGGTTTGCCTCGATTCTATTGAGATATAATAGTGTAACAGTAATATTACCAGAGAGTAATAAAATAATCATAAGCCATTGCCGGAGAGAGAGTCTGCATGCCGCGAATTTAATTGGAATCGTGAACCAGTCCGCCAGAAATGTGATAACGGCACATAACGGTAATAGCGTGAGCAGCCAATTACCAGGTTAATGTCCAAACGGTTCAAGTCTTCAAGAACTATATTGGGTTTTTAATAAAGGCAGACCCGGAGCCTCGGCTCAAAAATCAGTTTTGGAGTGTGTGTGTGGCAGAATTTAATCAGACAAGGCCTTGGACACGGTGCTGCTTAACAATGGGATTGAGAATATGGCAAACTTAATCAACTGTGCGCGGTCAGGGCGCGCAATCATATATCATGCCCTTTTTATTTATTACGGCCGATGCATGTTGCTCACGTATTTTCGTGCTTTTTTTTCGCGATAGGGTTCCAAACTTCTGTGCGCTGTATTACCATATCTCAACGGTTTGTTTTCAGGTTCAATTTAAAATAAGCTATGAGTTTGAAATAAACATATTATAAATACATTGTTCAAAATACATCCGAAAACACGGTGAATGCAATTTGGAGATATTGTGATTCTTAAAAAAACGCCAAAAAGTTTATTTAAATTCTTGTTATCAACGTTTTAATCTCAGACATTTCAACAGAATGTTCAAATTTACACCTCTACCGCTCTTTGAGGGACATTTCAGTTAAAGGAGACGTACACTTAAAAAAAAACCACACATTGTGAACACAAGAATTTTTTTAAATGAAGGAACATTTATTTCTTTTAACAGAAATTGTATTGAACTTTGATACTACAATGATTTGAAATGTAAAATAAAAAAAAATAAAAATGTGTAAAAAACAAATTAATTAAACAAACAAAATTGACAACGCGTTTGGAGTCCTGGACATAAACTTGAATACAAGAATGTTCCTTTTTGAACAGAAATTACATAGCTAGCATCAAATACATTTTTCATAATTTTGTCCAAAAATCGACACAAATTAAGAAAAAAAGAGTCTTGTAAATGTTTCTTTGCCTGTTGCATTTGGTGTCAGTGAGCCAAACTGCATTTTCTGAGGATTGACGTCATAGTCTCAAACACTTGCTCGGAATTATGAAATCAATATTTTGTATCTAATTGTGATACCTTACAGTCTGCACAGCACACTTCAAGGAAACATTAATGATATGTGATGCTCGCCCGAAACTAGAGTGACATTAAATCTGTTCGACACGTCGCCTAGTTGTATGTTATAGGGATGGTTTCAATCTCTTAGCAGCGTGCATCGATGGACTATGTGGCTGCTTCGATTTCGTTGTGGCGAAATATGCTGTTTAAATTTTCAGATTTATTTTCCACTGTTATCGCAATTTTAGTGAATCATGTATTAAGTGCCGCAAGAGAGTAAGGTATACTCCTCATAGAACATACTGTTTGTGAAGATTACACAGTCAGCGAATGGTTCTTTAAAACAAACTCGTTCATACATTCGGTTATCATGTTTTCGGAGATTAAGTTATGTATCCCCCACGTCATTACCTCCTCCAAGGAGGTTATGTTTTCATCGGATCTGGTAAGTTTGTTTGTTGGTTGGTTGGTTGGTTGGTTTGTCTGTTTACAAGTTAACTCAAAAAGTTATGGACGGATTTGCACGAAAATATTTTTAGGGGTGGTCCTTGGTACAAGTACAAATCGATATATTTTATATAAATGTTCTGTTTACAAATGTTTCATATGCTTTCAGACGGTTCTATTTTTAGTTTTTGTGAACGATGGAGTGTTTGAGACTGGTTCCCTCTCCACATTTGAATGGAAGGATCAGGATCCGGCGCGTAGCTTCATTTGTTTGTGCAGGAATGGCCAACGATCTGTCCGGATTTTTTTCACATGAAGATCATTGGTTTGAACAGCCAATCTGTCCCCGAATTGAACTATGGGCTGTAGTTTGAGTTCATTTTTTGTCGACGATTGGAAAATGTAGTTCCCCTGTGAAAATTTGTTTTGAAGAAAATTTGCAGTGGTGGCATGTAAGCGAGGAGGGGAATGTTGAAAAGTGATGATAACTTCACCAATGCCATAATTCGATAGTTTTTCGCTTTGAGGCTATCTGGAAAAGCACCAGGGCCCGGTTTCACAGTGCTACGGTATTAAGCAGAATGCTTAGCGGAAAACAGCTGAGAACCTGTCTTACGCCATTTACATTGTATGTCTTGCTGGTCTTTAACCTCTTTTCTTGCCAATTAATTATTTTCTGTGCACAGAAAAATTTGGAGGTAAGCAGGCCAATCTATGAAATTAGGCCCAGTTGTACTTATTATTGACGGGCTGCCTCCCTCACAGCACCAAGCCCCACTTCGGCCGTCAAGTCACCCAGGACTTGATAAGTAACGGCTCGGTTTGGCTTATTAATTGGGCGATGCGATATCGCCACAACACTTTAATTGGGCCAATTCCAAATTGTCCCAGCCTGCGTCGGTCTCGTGGGGACTCTAAACGCGCCGGTCATTGCATTTTATCTGCGCCCTAATTTAATAGCTGTGTAAAGTCACGGACCCGCCATGCAGACCCATTATGCTCTTGTGGTTCTTTGAAACTGTATCCTGTTTTCTTTGTAAATGTGTTTTTATTTTTTTGAAGCATGCTTGTGTTTGCACTTCATTTCAGACGTGTACGCACAGAAGGCCAACCGAATGTTTCGAGTGCAAGGGTTACCAAAGATGTTAACAAAGAAAAGAACAAATTAGGCGAAATGGTCACGATAAACGTCGGGAAACTCAAGACTCCTGGAAATGTATTATTGGAACTTAAAGACATCTTGCATCATCATCATCAGTCAAGAATGTCAATTTTAAAGCTATTTTTCCCTCCAATTTTCAAGGGGAATGTACTACTTCATCTCCTGAGAATGACCTTGTTTCGTTCCCTAATCATTGTAAAGATTCTGGAGTTTGAACAGTTTTTTTTTCTTGTAAGAAGTCCATCATGCCTCTTTCTGGTGCACTACCACAGATATTTCATAATGAGCAAATACGATTTCAGGATTTGCACCACTGCGACGACTAAAGCAAACACGCGTGCGTGATTTAGTGGGCCAAATCTGCCTGCAATTACGAACGCTGAAATTGCTGCCTGAGAACGAAGGATGCACCGACATCGCACAAGACGATCTTATGATTGCTAGTCACTCATTCTCAGATGCTCTATTTTCTAGGATGCGTGGGATCGATACGGGGGTGCGAAGGGGATGCTGATCCGTCCAAATAACCAACGTTGAAAGTGTTTTAAAAACTAGAAAATAAACCCGTGCTACGCACGGGAAGCGAATTATAAAACACATTTAGGCAGCACAACTTCACATTGTCATAAACTTGGTTTGATCTCATGCCGTTGTAAATCTGAAATTCGAACTTGTTCAGGCAACAATACATTTTCAGAATCTTGGTTTAATCCCATGCCATTGGAAATCAGAACATGGAACTTATATATCATTCAGATTCAGGCAGCGCGTACGGGATACATTTGCGGCTTATCAAAACTTGCCGTGGCTATTTCACCAGACCCACGTCTACATCCCAACATTTTGATGTGAAATACAAATTGCACCTATTGTGCCCGATGAAATAACTACACACTATGGCGATATAACAAGCAACTTTTCTTTTCGAACCGCATAGGTACGGTGTTCCGTACTGGTAATGATCCCTGACGTGTTCAAAAGTAAGACCAAATTTAAATGATCATCAAACCGATTTACTCCCTAGAAGCATAAGCTTTTACTGTTGGAATCCACGTCCCCCATTTCAAATGTTCACAGTAAAAGAGAAAATGACTGACATAAAACGTATGTAATACACGTGGAGACTAGGAAGCAAGGCGTGTATAGGGCATGGTTAAACTTCAATAAGATGTTCTAATTTTAACACCAGCTTCTATTTTGTGCGCTGTTTTATTATTGCAGATTTTGTTTTAATGCAGGAATAGTCAAATAGAGATTGTAAAGATGTGCGATGTAATGACTATACCACTGACGCGGTGATGTCTATTTTAGGTATCATCGCGCTATTATTGGCCAACAGAACCCCATTTTTATCGCCATGTTGGAACTTCCCTTCTCGTTAGGGTCTTGAGATTATAATCAAATAACGAGCACCGAAATGTCGACGTCTTCACGGAGAGAGATGATTATTTTTTGTCGATGCATGCAGCACTTGTCTGGGAGCGAGTTTTTTTTTTTTTTTTGGGGGGGGGGGGGGCGGGGGTGGCGTTCGAAGCTCGGAGCCACGCGATGGTCGCGGACCGATCTCCCCCAGCGCCCTTGGCCCAGCGCTAATGGCGAACGAATAATGACTCGTCCAAGCAAATTACGCCCGTGGGTCCCTTGTGTGTGCCAGCCCTACATCTATTGCATCAATATTGGATGCTGCCGGTAATTGAGTAGAGAGTTGTGCTATCGTGGAGGAGACGCTGTCAAGCTATCCATCCGCTGATCATCATGACTAGCCCGGTCATGGCTATCGAAATACGCACTGCCCCTGTTTGCTATATCATTATCATTTGTCACGAGTGGTTTTTTTTCTCGCTATGTGTGTATCTGCTCTAGTCCTCCATCCTGTGCTTTTTGGGTTCTTCATTTCTTCCTTCGGTGGCGCAAAGGCATTATTGAACATGCGCAGGATGACACATCTTTCTCCGGCGCCACTGAGTGGTTAGTGGCTGTCGGCGCTGCGTATATATACACACGTATTAAAAAACCTTAAAAATTAAAAGCACTTAAAAATGCCCCAGCATTGAGTTGCAGATGCAGAAGATGATTCTCCCTCTTTCTCTTTTTTTTTTCTCTCTCTGCTGACTGTTCGGCGAATTGCCGCTCTTCCCGTCCAGCACTTACGACTTCACTTGGACTGGGGTTGCATTAACTCTCCATCCACTTAAACTAACCAAATGTCTCCGGGATTAATAATGGGCCCCATTAATGGCGCCCGCCAGAGCACCTGCCGTTAAAAGCAATATTATTTCACCTTTCTGAAAGCTGCATTGTATAGAGCGCTGCTAAAAATTCATTTGTGCCTATGTCCTCTTCCGAAGGTGCGTGCGATGTATCGATATTATTCGGACAGAGTGTGGTAGCAGAATATCACATGCCAAGAATTCTGCGCAATAAGACAAAGGAAGAAGACCTTCAAATAAGGCAATTATTATGAAATGTGTGATCGCATCATATTTTTTTTCACACAGTGTACAGCCAGGCTCTTTTGTCATTCCATTTCTGACGTTTCAGTGATCCGCAGTGGGGCTGCCTTTGCGACTCTGGCTCTAAAAAGCAATTTCATTTCTGATATGGCGGCTTAATTGGCAATTAAATAAAATATGGGACCGCGCGAAAAGGCAATCCACTCCCGGCGCCACGAGACCACGTGATACTGCAGAGAGAGAAAAAAAAGTGAAGCAGTCATGCCTGAAATGAATATGTAGATCCTCTCTATATCATTTCTGATCAACTGGTATTAATTTGTAATGATTGGCACTCGTCGCGGAACGTGAATTTGACGCGTTGGGAAAGGAATCGCATGTGCAAATGAGAGTATATAATTTCTCGTGACAGGCGATGATGCATGTGTTGGTGAGGGTTGAAATAGGCGCTGCTCCTTATGTAGCAGTAACCATGAATTGGGTTCTGAATACATGTCTTTAGTATCACATGAGTGGAAGTTGCAGTGTTTGGTGTAGCACGTATGCAAAACAAATAGGCAGCGTACAACGACTTGAATTCATGTGCCAAATTGGTGGTGCTCATTCATTATAGAGTGATCATCGGAACCGTTTCATTTCAAAACAAAAACAAAGCAAAGCGAAACAATACCCTCAGAAAAAGAAAACAAAGAACCCCCCCCCCAAAAAAAAAAAAAAACCAAGCAAACAAACACGCAGCTGGACAACCCAACAAACACTCACAATTAAAATACACACACAGAAGAAAATATAAAAAGTCGTCCTCTATTAATAATGTTTATTATGTTGTAAAAATAATATTAATTCATGCTTCTGTGTTTATTCGTACAAACTGTAAGACGAATGTCTGCTTTACAGCTGTCTATTTTTAAGGATGTGGGAAAATCCTTGGAAAATGAATGAGTTCATCTGAACAGATCAGACGTTGTTTGGTCGTAGCTTTATTAAGATTGAAAAAAAAATGTAGTTCAAAATAATACAGGGTGGTCCAAAAAAAAAATTACACTTATTTTAGATGTAGATTTCTCGGAATTTGGGAGACATGTTAAAATTGTTTCAGGACATTCCTAAAATACAGCATCTTCGTGGTTTATGGTGAAAACGGCGTTGAAAGTAAAGCCTAAATTAAGAATTGGCGATGGTTTAAAGAAAGATGGTCAAAAGCCAGTTTGTCACACGTAAGTCTAAGTGAGATATGTTCAACACAATAACACTCCACGCACAAAAAAAACCTGCAATAATTGTTATTAGGTCTACATGACTGCCATAGACGTGGACATTCCCCCAATCTAGTTTTTGACCATTCTTCTGTAAATGGCCGCTATTTCGTAACGTGAGCTTTATTTTCAACGCCTTTTTTCACCATATACAACCAAATCTTGATTTTTCAAACAATTTCAACATTTGTCTTTAATTATAAGAAGTCTGCCTCCGAAAAAGTGTAAACTTTTTTTGGACCCCACTGTATAGTCCCAAGCACGTGTTTGTACAAAACCTGGCTCCAAAACCCATATGCTCTTTTTTTGCTCTGGCGTCTTTAAAAAAAATGTTTCTCGTTTTTTTTTCTCCCAATAGGTCTGTTGAGGATGGCTTGAGCTTTGGATAATTTCGTGGGGGTACACAGCCACCATCGGACTACGATGCGACGCCACAGCACCATGCCGCTCATTCTGACAGACACTGAACTGGCCATTTTTAGTATGAACAACCTGTGTGTTGGACGTTGTACCCGTCGGTGTTTCAAACCAAGCCACCATCTTAACTCAACTCGTCATTTCAACCAGGATCTCTCCCCAAGATATCAAATGAGGGCGCTATAATAGGTTAAATAAACTGCAAAGAGGGCACTGTAAGCAAGTCATCAGAGCTGTCAAGCAATACGGTGTACTTTGTGTATAGGTTTCTACTCATGTTTTGGCACTCGGTTTAACTTCCCCGTAATTTATCAAGCCTAGGAGTTGCAATTTATATTTTAATACGTACTGACGGAGTCATTACTTTCCATAGTGCACATTTGAATGTGCTGTATAATTTAGCTTTCTGTTGTCATTATCGTGACAATATTCTAGGGAAAATCTAGGTTTCTTGTATGCATTTGAAGTCAGTCCTTTGATAATTCTTTGGCTGTTTGCTGGGCCGAAATTGACACTTGACACAAGTCGAAGCTGTAGTATTGGACACTGGATTCCTGGACATAAATACGGGGTCAAATTATGGCTCAAGTCGAAAACAAAAATGTATCCGTCGCAAAAGGATAATTGAATTTCCCCATCCTAAACAAAATACGTAAAATGTAAATTTGCATTTTTGTGAAAGGAAATTGCATCATGCAGTATTTCCAAAACATCCACCCACCGTACTGTCACGATTAATGGTACACCGTGCCTTTAGGTAAAAGTCTCTATTTTAGTTTAACCGTGTGGTGGATGTGATAGCGCCCTCACTTGGTAAAAAGTACTGCCCATGACGTGCACTTACATGGAGCGAATGCATTTACTGTCACCGTTAGTGTTCAACGAGGTCGGCCTTAATAAGAATTGCCCATAGATGATGCCTGAGCTATGCTGCAACGATTCCTGATGGAAGACTGACTATCGTGATATCAGCAAAACAAGATTTTTTTTTTTTTTTAAAGGAACACACAGATGTGTCCCAGGTACGGCACGGACTACATGAAGTCACGGCAGTCATGGTATTGCCGTGGCATTTACAAATGAACCTTGGTATGTACAAAAGTGTACTCTTGACTTCAAACGACCATCGCAAGGAAACAGTATGGCCAACGCTAGTGCAACATTTCCCACGACGGTAGATTTTGCTCTTACCTTGATCGAAATGGTGTCTGGACTTTGGAGAGAAATCGAGATGAATGATCCATCAATTTACATTAAATACCTTGATTTTGCACGTGCTTGTGACGGTTGCGCTTCAACATTAACCTCTGACCAGGAGCTTGGTATCTGCTATATTCAGTGAGGTGACACAACACAATGCTCGAACAACGCATCTTCGAAATAAAAGATAATTGTAAATGCCTCGTCGTTTGAAAGGTTGATTTACAGGTATCCCGCTGCATGGAATTTGCATGTAATGTTTCGTATTGTGTGAATTATTGTCGACCATGTGGACTGTGTATTTCAGCTGTCAAGAACATCTCATTGTTGTGTATCGCATGACGAGGCCTACCCTTGGCCGACAGTATGACACCATTTTGCATACTTTGTCAATCTGCGTATAGGCGTCACTTCTGAAATTTAGCAGGGTTGTATTCGAGTCCATCACAAGTCCTCACAATTCGGTCATTCTATAAAAAGGGGGTCTGAAAGTGTGACATGTTGGTGTCCCTGCTACACCTGACCCGTGTGTAATTTGACATGGAAATATCATTGAAATTGACTTCAAACTACTTTTTATTAGTTTAGCAGGTACTTTGCATTAATTAATCACTCTTGGGGGTAGAAGGCGTTAAAGAATGTGTTCTGAATTTACAAAATCGTATACCTTTTAATTGCCAATGCAACGACTCAGTGTGATTAACCTTGATTAACTTTGCCTCACTTTATTGTTCATAAGTGTTCTTGAAAAAAAAGTCTCATGAATGTTTTTACTGGTTTTTTTTCTTTCTATTTTTATACTACCGAATGTTTTTGATAACTTGGCACCTTTGAAAAACAGTGTTCCACGGAAAGCTTTCCCAAGGATAAATACGAACTTAGTAAATCAGATCAATTTTACCCCAAATGTATAGAATCCCAAGGCTAAAACAAAATGCCCAGCTGAGATTTGAAAATGCCAAGCTATTCCCAAGCTATTCAAATGAACTCCCAAGCTATTCAAATGAACTGTTAAAACAAATAGTCTTTATTTAAAGTTCCTGTTACTGGTACTTTTGATTTACTTGTGACCGGTCTTGTTATGGACTCGACTACATCGATTCAAACACTGAAATCAGATTATTTATTCTGTTTCTCAAACGTAAAGTTGACATTGGCATTATACCTTCATACATGTTTTCCGAATAAACTAGCAGCAACAAAACGGCAGAAACTTGCGTCAAACGCGTAAGTTGGAGGCAAAGTGCATTCCGCATTGATGATACCGAACATAATTTGGCAACAGTTCCAATGTTCTATCAACATACTTGTGACAATGTCCACGTTGTAATCATTGATATGATAGTGTTACTTGGCCAGTGACCGAGGAGGACATTGGACGAAGCTCTAAACTGTCATGGATATAATATATGTATATAAAGCATGGAATGAAAAGTACTTGAATAATTCTGGATTGTATTATAGCACATAGATATGTACATAATTCATGATAGGTTTATAAATATAGCTATTTACTGTACGTATCTGTCAAATTTGATAAAAACAAATCAGAGATGAAAGCAGAATTTGCTAAATGCCGACTTTTGTATCTGAGTCGACATAGCTGAAATACAAGTTTATTGTTAATGTATAATATTGTGAGATCATAAAGTGAGACACAATCTTGCGTCAGATTGAGATGCTCAATACATGAACATTGGGGAATAATGACGATAAAGCCACTTAACGGTATAGTGGTGGGTTGACACTCTAAAACTACAGTTAGGCATTTATCTCACCACTTCACATGGTAAACATTGTAAAAAAAAAAATAATAATAAACCTGGTACTTTGTTTAATTGACAAAAGCTGAACAAAAAGAGCACATGTGTAGGGCCTACCCATGATAAGATTACCGTCTTATAGGCAATTTGCATCGGAAGGTGTGTATATTATCTTAACGTTTCATGCATGATACATGGTTCGTTAGGACGCATGATTTACACTTAAAAGTAAAGACTATGGGTTCAAAAATATTTACGCTAAGGACGTTTTATTTTACAAGCAAAACGTGGGCGCGTAAGTTTTGGTGGTATGCAATCCAAACTTATATTGCCCATGTATTCAACACCAAAGGGGGGTGTTCGGGTAGCTTTTGTGATATTACTAATGACTCTTTATAACCTTAGTTTCAACCAAGAAAAATGGAACAATGGCTATTCATGCAGTAAGCTTCGTTTATGTAATGATACGGCTGGTTAAACACATGTTTACATGATAGTTTTATACTTTTGTTTTACTCTTAAAATACAGCCTTTGTTCATTTTAATTTGTATGTATCATTTTATTTGTCTAAAGATTAAGAGGAAAATTAAATAAATAAAGTTAAGCTTGTCATCTACGATGGTAAATTGTTAATTCCCATCCAATGCTATTGTTTTATAACTACACCAAACTATGTTAGCTTTTCCTGATACCGACATGTGAAGCCATTCATGTGACAAGCGATTGTTGTACTTTGGTATGATCATTTTTTTAAAATTATTTTTAAATACATTAAACATCTGAATAATGTAATTCTTGGGAGTGAATATATTTATTGATCAGTTTTAACCACTTAATGTCTTATCACATAATATGTGATTATCAATATTATTGAGTTCTTTGCAATACCGACAGTTTCGTCAATCCAACGAAATGAAAACCAATTAGCTTCTTGAGAAGGCATAAAATGCTACCTTTTACTCTGTTTGTGTAAAACTTCTTTTCAGAAGTTGGATTTCTTTTCTCCTTTTTTATATTAGGCTATGTCTTACAAGACAGCTAGTCGAACGCACCGAACACAATCTTAATCTCAATGAGATATCAGATTACTACTTTCTGGCTTGTTTGCACATGTGTTTTTGTAATGATTTAATGGAAGTGACCGAAAGGACAGTGTCAATGAACACTTCCCAATGCCTGGAATATAAACTAGTAAATACATGTGTATAAATTTTCATTAGAAGTTTAAGTAAATACAACAATGTATGAATAACACAATGAAATAAAGACACATTGGAATCCTATATTACATTGCATTCGTGTCGGCTCATGAGTTTTTAAAGCTTTGCTGTGAAATTTGCCTCAGATTAGAAAGCTATCTATATCGCTATTTCTACACAAAATCCAAAATTGCTGATAAAACAATCTTCATATAAATAATGGTTTCCTATATACTAACTCTGTTCAGTTTTCTTGACTGTCCAGTAATCGGTCATCGCATGGTGCGTAATAGCTGATTCCTGTAAATGAAAATGGGTACACCGTGACCTTAGAACAGCTTCATGGTGTTCACAGGGGTCTGTTGTGCATTCATTTGCGATATATCCCTGTGTCAATGGGCAACAAGTGCAACAATCGTTAGAATATCTGCAAGTCCATGATAGTCGCTCTAAGTAATGTACCATTTTTGGCCTATGGCATCCGTGCGCCAAGGGAGAGGGCGCTTTATTTAAAACCTTCGAGAGTCCCGTGGGATGTCTATGCGTGGTCCGTAGACATGTAATAAAACCTAGACACGATATTTGCTCTCACCACTACAGTTAGCAAAAGGCGCGTACAGAATATTTCTATTACGCAAACGCTCTATGCGCGCGGTTCGTTAGCCACGGGACCAACCAAAGCGTCTTCGCATGACCGTCAGGCGTCGTCGTGTCGGCAATGTGTTCGGATGTCACTCTCTAAGCGGTCTCCCCCAACTCTCCCATCCTTACCGTTGAGGGGGTATTTGTGAAAAAAAAATTCAACATGCGTGTTTAGGTTAAAAAGCAAAATCATTGGACGCAGATGAAATAAACAATCACTTGTTTCAACAAACAAAAATCAACCTGGTTTTAAATGTAAAAATCTAAGTGATCCAAAACAATGAACTCTGGTTTCGTAAAAAAAAACCCATTAGCTCGAGACTGGTCCATTCTTTACATACCGTTGCTTGGGGAACTTTTTCAACTGTGGCAAAATATTGTCTAAGCTTGTTTATGACAGACCATGTGTTTGAGCTAATGAGGGCGCTGTAACAACGTCATTTGTGGTGCAGACCTGTAAATAGGCTAGAAATTGCCTACACCAGCCAAATCACCATTTCCACGCTCTCAGATTCCCCAGTATTAGAGCATTTTGAGGGCCGTGAACTTTACCTGAGGATTTGTTTTAAAAAAAAAAGAAGGTGGAAGCCGTGAAGACTGCAAGCTCGTATTAGTGTGAAATGTGGAGGAACTTGAGCCCTAAAATGACTCTTGAGCGTGGGCGTCCGTTTTAGTCGATGATCATCATTGCATGAAATTTTCTACCAAAACTCATTGGTTAACCCCCAAAAAATCGAACAGAAAATGAAACATGATGAAAGAAGGTTTAATTGGACGTGTGTCTCAAACACCTTGGAGAGTTGTGAGTATTTTAATCACTTTGGGAAGTGCGCGTAATTATCACTGAAATCTATGGCAGTCTACTTACTGGTCTGCACCCTCGGGGATACAGTGAGACGTGAATCCCAGCATCGCTACAACGTCAGGTTTGATTGCTTTAATTTTCATTACGATAAAACAATCGTTAATTTTGAGACTGAAGTAAAGCTGCTTTTTACTTCGGTAAACGTGATATCGTCGTTTTTTGGTACTCAGAAAAGAAGCGTCGCCACAGCTTCCTATGCGCTCAAAAAAAAAGGTATCTTGATTCGTTGCATGACAAGTAAGCCTCTGTGGTGGGAGCACAATATATTCACCCTTAGCAATGAATATCCATATTGGATCCAAAGTAATGCAATGTAACCATAAACCTCTATCAACCATAAACCCCTATGAGGTTGTTAAACTATCACAATAACCATTTACTCTTATGCTAGAGCTTGCATCAATGCAGACTCCATTTAACCCAACCGACCACCAAACTGACATCGTGGCCCTCTACCTCCCTGTGAACTCTAGGGTTGCCGTTTGGGTCAGTAAGGGTTTGGGTAACCCTTGGGTTAGAGGTAGTTCTACTCGTGTCCTACCACTTAATGATTGGGTTTTAAGTTAGGGTTGGGGTTAGGCTAAGCCTAGGGTAAGGGTCAGAGTTCAATGGTTAGGTAAAGTAAAGGGTTATGGTTAGTGTTAGGGGTTAGGGTTGTGGTAAGGGTTAGGGTTAGTGTTTAATGACTAGGTTAACGTGGTTATAGGGTTAGGACTATCATCATCATCATCATTGGTCGACTGCAGCGTGCACTAGTTGTGTTGGTCACGATGATGGACACGCCACATGTCCTGTTCCATCATCAGTGTCCCTAGTTCATCTGCAGTCGCGGCGCCACTGTCCTCCATCAGGGTCTTCACTATGGTTTTGTACGGGCGCCAACGATTCATCCTACCATGGGTTAATTCCCAGATGATGACTTTGCTGGCGGGCAACTCTGGGTGTCGCACGCAGTGCCCGGCCAGTCGCATCCATCTCCCTGCTATCTTGTTGGTCAATTTAGGTAGGTCGCCATAGAGTTGCTCGTTGTAACCCTCTGCGTCCAGTCGATGTTGAAGGCGATCCGGAGCATCTGGGTATAGCAGCCATCAAGAGACTTGGTCATGGACTTACATAGTCAAAGTCCAGGTTTCACACCAGTAAAGGAGGATTGTCTCGATTGCTGTTATAAAGATTCTCCTTTTTTAGTCCTCTGGAGAGGTTGGAGGTCAAGATGTTCCTCATTGGCAGCTACGTTGTAGGACATGTACTCTCACTGTCTTCTTGACATTCAGGTGCAGCCCGATGTTTGTTAGGACTAAGAATGTTCATAATTTCAAACCTGGGCGTTTACTAAATGTAGAAGAAAAATCTTTTTAAGTTCGTTTTTGCAAAAAAAAAATCATTTTAATTGATTTTGAATTACACAGAAAATTCTACATGTGAACAAAACACACTTTGCCATTATCTCTTATTGGTCTCCCACTTTTGTCCGCATTGAGTGCCAGATCGATTCACAGAAATAGGCACTATCCATAAATGGGTTTTATGCTCTTTTCTCACGACTGTCCCATACTTGTTTGCGATATTTATACACACAGGAAAGCAAATCAATCGAAATGCCATTATCGACAAATGCTTCTTCAGTCGACGTTTTTTAAATCATGTGCCATCCGCAGAGCATCGGTGAATTTGGAATGTCAAATGAAATCGAAAACGTCCCGGTCGACTAAAACCGTGAAGCCTGCTGTATACGTGAGTAGACCTATAATGAGTGTATTTGTGTCTACATTTAAAAGTAATAAACGCGGCCCTCCGAAATTCTGGAGAAACCAAGAGAATGTTTGTTCTTCCAAATTGTCCGTAAAGTGCCCCGCTTGGCCGGCTCGCCATCGTGGGCTGGCCATGCGCTGCGCGAGCACGGCTAATTGGCGAAAGCTTTTCCATCACCGGACAGAATTACACACAGATGTCTCACAGTGTCTGCTCAGGATAGCAGGAAATGAAACTGGCAGCTCGGTTGTCTCCATTAGAAGCTAATATCTCTAGCCAAACAAAACACGAGAGTGGACAAAACACGAGACTTTCGAAGCAGCCTTATTTGTCTGCACACTTGATTCTGAGAGTATCAGATTTTGCCTGTATCGACCTGCAGCTCTCTTACCCTGGTATTGGATCATTTGCATGAGCAAAATGTTTGAACACGTATGCAAATGAGGAATAGTCTGGTGCCTGCCTGTGCCTTACATTAGCGGTGTCGTATGGGTGCAGGCCAGGAAATCGGTCCGAAATTGCCTACGCCGGCCAAATCACGATTTGCATGCCCTCTTCAGTATTTGAGCATATTGTGGGCCATGAACTTGAGGGCTTGTAAAAAAAAAGTGGGGGCCGTGCACAGGACTGTGAGCTTGTAGTTCTGTGCAATTTGGATGAAATTGGGGCTGATGAAATGAGATTTGATAAGATGATGAAATAAGCTTTAATTTTATGTGTGTCTCGACGAACACCTTGGAGAGTTGTGAGTATTTCTTCCTGAATTTCTGAGGTGGGGGCATTTATCATTGGGGTCTTTGGAAATTTATATACTGGTCTGCAACGGTATGCGGTGTCTGGAGTAAAAACAGAATCAATTTGTCGTGACGTGAGTTATGTGTTTTTTGAAGTTAAAATGTTACAATCTTATCCCGACAAAATGCAGTATCACATTTCATATTAATATGAGCAAGTTGGAAAGGAAAGGAGTATTATTGAGAAGGCGTGGACGTTTGAAATAACAACACCAAGTACTCGATATAAATCCATTGCTAGCCAATTGCGGTATCGAATCAGGATACAGGAAGAAATTACCTATCCAGGGCTTAATATTGTAAACGAGGTTGGAAATAAAGTAGGCACTGGAAACGAGGTTGGTATCGATTAACTCACTATTGACATTCTTAGTGGGGCAGTTAGGGGAACTATTTGGGGGAATTGATGAATACAAGCATAGAATTTGGCACACTATAATCATGAGAAAGATATTTGGTTAAAGGGACATTGCAGGTTTGTCCTTTGAAAAAAAAATCGCAAGCAATTTTGAACATTTCCCATATGGCTACCATTGCTTTTTTTTTGGAAATTCATTCTTCTGAGATTGGATTTGATTAGATGAGATTGCCATTCCATCATCACTCTGCCTTAAATATGTAACAGTCGGAAATGATATCTCCCTGAGACAGGGACGTGAATAGCGGGAACGGCGTGGGTCGATGCCGTGTGGGCAGAGCACCACGACTAATTACCCACATTTCGGAGTGGTAATTACCGAGGTGGGCCAAGTGCAGCTCGGCTTCGTAACAACTAATACGGTCTTCGGGAGAGGGCAGTACAAGTTACTGAGGTGGGGTAGGCGTGTTTCGCGGCTGTCAAATAGTGGGGAGTGCGAGTTGCCGAGATGGGTAAATGCAGCTCCGCTTGACAAGCGACCGGTTGTTGTGGATAATGTGGTAATACGTCTTGACGAGGCGGGGCAAGTGTTTCTCCGCTGACGATTATGGGGAGAGTGAGCTGCCGGGAAGAAGCAGGCTTGCCTCCGCTTAACAAGGTAGGGAATGCCGAGGATCAGTCCGGCAGATTCGTCGGGTGGAGGTGCGAGTTGCCGAGGTGGGGCAAGCGCACCGCCGTGACAATAGCGGTGAGCGAGTTGCCAGGGAGGGCCGAACGCTACTCCGATAAATCTTCCTGCCAAACTACACCAAAAATTACCACAGAATACGTGAATATATCCAGAAGGAAGAAGATGATAACAACAAGAAAAAGTCAGCTTAACTTAAAGACTTATTAGGAAAGCGACAAGAAAAGAGCAAATATTGGAGCTTTTGAAAACACGTCTTTCCTGTAGCGCGCGCTAAGACTAAAGAGGATGTGTCGTGGCGGGCGGGCCGCAAGGTACTGTGGGGAAAAAAATCTAAGGGAGTGGCTGGCGCCCTCTTGAGGATACTGCATAATGTAGTAATGCTATAAGGATAAGTCGAGCGCAGTAGATTGTGTACGTAGTTACTACACTTGTAAATGAAACAGGCTTAAAATAAAAGGTTTAGAAATTGAATGAATGGGGGCATATTTATATTTTTTTCAGTGACCAAAAGTTTCTACTATTACTTCGTGGGCTCAGATAAAAATCTCATGAAATCGATATTACAATTGACTTTTAATACCGTTCTCTAAAATATGATGAAAAAAAATCTCTTAAAATTTCATTTGAAAGAATGAGAACCTTTCTACCTGCACACTCTGCCACTCACCTTGTGACACTCGGTGGTGTGAAACTGGGCAGCAAACGGCAACATGTTCGGGGCCACTCATTGACGTAACCCTACACTCTCAACCCCCCCCCCATGAAAATGTAGTGACCACGTCATGATAGATATTCTGTGCAACGTGCATTCCATTGCTCCAATCCTATATAAGTCGAAGAAAACAAGACTAAACGCAACAAACATTTATGCAACCCTCTGTGGTTTTGGCAGAAACAGATCTGCTTTGCGAGCAGACTGGCTTCCAGTCCGTACATTACAGATACTGATTGTGGGGCTGGAACCAGTCTACCACGCGCAAACTGGATTGTTGTCTGGCAGCCAATAATTTCAAATAATAAAGTAACAATTCAAAACTAAAGACCGATTTTCTTTTTAATCGGTCAATGTCTTATTCGTATATGAATAACTATTGAAAATGCAAGAAAATTAGCAATTAAAAAAATTACTTATTATTCGAGCTGGAACTCAAGAGCTACAGCACTAAAAAACGAAAATCCAATCCAAATTGGAACTTGTGATTGTGTTGACCACATATAATATACCCTTGTTTTGCAAGGGTCTATTACATAGACTAAGGATATATTTTCCCATTAAATAATGTTTTAATAAAAATAACCTTGAAAACATTAAATATAATTCTCTTGCTGAATTTTATTTGAATACGTAAATGAGTTAAAATTATGGAATAAAAATGTTAAATCTCAAATAGATACCAAAGTACACTTTCAAAATAGTGTAAATACAAAAATAAACACTTAGTCAGCAAACGCTGCTAAAATTGGTTTCATATACAACAGTTATCTTTGACGGACTGACATGACGTCATCAGGATGACATCAAAATGCATAAATTAAAAAAACAGCTGCTTCTGTATTTTTTTCACAATATTTGGACCTTTTTCGTTAAATGAGCTCATTTGCACAGAAATATCCATTATTACGAAATAACTTATTCCAATTGCTATAAATGCATTAAGTTACAAGCCAAAATAGTCCAGTGTTGTGGTGAATACATACATGTTTCAGTTGAATACGTAAATGAATGGAAATTACACAATGACAAAATATACTCTTAATTCCTTGAATACCCCAAACGATATTTCAAATTGATAGATAACTACATTTTCAACTATAAAACATATGGTAATTACAAATTAAAAAAAAACATATTAAATTCAGGAAGACCAACATATACATATTATATATCATTTAAAATAGTCTCCACTAAGTCATAAATTCTGCTAGAAAATAAATGTAGGTTTCAAAATAAAAATCAGCCTCGCTATAGATAAAACAGGACGGTTTCAATCGCTATTTTATTTTACCACGGTAGCGCCACAGGATGCCAAAGAACTGTTCTCCCTTGGAGGCCTACGGCGTAATTATTATCACTTATTCCATTAATATCATTCCTCGGAGTATTACAATAGATTTTACAAAAAAGTTTACAAAATGTCCGTGCATTAATAGATACAACCGATGGTAATTACAAACTGTGTCACGTTCAGCTCACGGTGTCAACGCTTGTACACACTGTTCCGAATGTTCAAGATTTGACTGAACACAACTGAGCGTTGGCTTCATACTGTACCTTCGTTCTTAACACACAGTACATTATTATTTCCATCCTCTCACTGATAAGAAGAAAAAAAGATAACAAGCTGTTATAACAAATAGCTGATCTAAATACAAACCAGCATATAAAACGTAACAACTAAGCATTTGCGTATGTCTAACATTAAGCAAATCGGAACCCATATCCTTATCATATTAAATACATCAATGAATAAACAAACAAACAAACAAACAAACTAAAAAGGGTTACTTTACCAATTAATTAACTGTTCGATACAAGACTGTGCAGAATTTCATTAGGTTACCAAAACAACGAGGAATAAATGCAGTAGTGTTTGAGGCGAGTCATAACTAGACAGCTGAGAAGTTGGAAATCATATTAATACAGATTTTACTTTTTTTCACTTTAAAATTAATGATGTTGGTTAATGACTAAAGACAACCATGACTATTTTTTTTTACAGCAAATTAGTAAATGACTCATTCTAGTAGTGTTGGGTGTTTGAAATGAACATCATTGCAGGGGTAAAACAAACAAACAAACAAACTCTAATGGATTAAACCCAGTTGCAACTGAGTTACATTTTTTTGAGTAAAATGCTACTTATAGAAATGGCTATTTGCTTTGTCCTCTTCTATAGGAATTAAAAAACACGGCAACCAAAGAATAAGGGAGAGAGACACGGTACCATAATTCGCATTTGTACAAGTCACACTCCATCATAATCAAATGTTATATTGTAAATTAGTACATGTATATTTCAATTTCCTTCAGTTTTTCTACTATTATGCCAAGTAAATAATAATTAATTAATTTATTGACCACTGTTTTAAATTATAGCTATAATTGTTGTTTATTTCATAAGTTATTCACAAACGGGACCAGGCTCTGTATAAGCTTCGGCTTTTTTCCTGGTTCCCCCATCTGTCACCATTTATGTTTAATTGATCAAAGTGTTGTACAAGTATTAGTATTAAGTTTAGTTATTGTAGTAGTAAATAATCTGTTGCATTTGCATTATATTAATTTGTGACAAATGGAAATAAAACAATACAATACAATACAATACAATACTTTATTGGGTAAATGCAGTATGTGCGAGGATTAATTCTCTAGTAATCATGGTAAATTTCAGCTGCAAGTCTTCGCTTAGTCGTTCAGTCTACTTATCCCATGGGTATTACTTGTCGCAGAGCTGCATTTGCAGCTATGGAAGTTGTGGCCAATGACGAGGTTTAGTAGTGGATGGCGGGATTGTACACCACGCGGCCTGCAACATCCCTTCAATGGCGCTGTGAAAGAAAACACATATACATGTCACAAGTCTTGAAATTAAAGTCGAGTTGAAAAAAAATGTACACCGAGGGTAAAACATTTATCGTCTGAAATTTAAAATGTGAATGTTTTGATCCTGTTAGCTTACTGCTTCTTCTTCTCGGTAACGTTCCAATGCCTCGTTGCCAGACACCATGTATGGTCGGATGAACTCTGAATTACTCTGCATAGCCTGTGCGTCGTATAAAAAAATAGAAAACTTAACCATTAAGTTATACATGATGTTACTTAGATTATACATATCCAAAGACAGTATTGTGATTGTGACCATGCCTATCAGATACAAACACCTTGTAACAGGATCCATTTTACCGAGCCCCTAAGCACATGATACGTAAAATGACATTGGTTGAGCTCTACTTTCCGGAATCCAACAAAGGACCTCAAAACCTCATGGTGGATTGGAATAGATTTGAAAAGGCTAGGGTTATAACTCCAGCAACTGGACAGGCTCTTTATAAACCTCTCTTGGAGGAGAACACAGTTAACCTGTCTTACATGTAGGAAAGGTGACCGGCTCATTACATGAGCGAGACGATTGATCCGCCTTTCTTCCTCGCTGCAGCCAGCTACACTGTCGCTTTCGTCAGAGGACAAGCTGCGATCTCTGCGATCTTCAAAATCGATGGGTTCTCTACTAGCTTGGAGCCGTCTACTTGACTGATGGTAGATTTCACTCTTGATAAGATATTTACGCCTCATGCAGCACCAGATGACTATTCCTACTATCACCAACAGGAGAACAACACATCCGACTATGATGAGAACTGTAGCTAGAGGTGACACACCACCACCTGCAACAGCGAAAAGAGTACATAATTGAAAACATCCCTGGTCTTGTTTTTTTCCAAAACCTTCAGATTCAGGAAAGAAAGCAGTTTTGCATCATTACATGCTATTGCATAATAATCTGAGATCCATCTACGAGAAACAAAATTCCATGATTGGAGCTGACTCTTTGTCATAAAAGAACAAACAGAAACAAGTAGTTGTGAGATTAATATCTGAACCAAGGGTGTAAAAATGTTGCAAAATGTATCTCTGTACCTGCAGGGATCATGCTCCAAGCCGCGATGCTAGCAACATGAATAAAGTTGCACACCTCCACTTATTGCTTCTGATTAATGTCCCATTGACAGCTTGGGAGACTGCCAACGCAAAAATTGTTCAGCGATGATACAGTTTTACAGATCTAAGATTAAATTCCTGCTGAAACCAATTTATTTGCTAATTTCTTTCCATCGACTGCACCATGTTAAGAGCATTTCTATACCCTCTTTATATATTGTGTACTGTGTGAAAGGTATTTCAATCTTCATTTGGTTGCATATACATATTAGGGTTTGGTTTATTTCTTCGTTATTGTGTCGCAAAACTGACCTCCTTCTGTGGTTGGTGTCTCTGTTGTCAAGTCTGGTGGTGACGTGGTCACTGCAGTTTCGCACCGCTCGCCAGTGAACGATGCCGGGCAACTACAAGAAACATACAGATTGCATCCCACTTTTGCTTATATCTATACTTCTGAACACTCATTCTACATGTTTGGAAAGCCTCAGAAAGCACAAGAAAGCCTCTAAAATCAATAATTATCTACCATTCACTTCACAATTGTGTCATTAAGCATTCCTTACCAGCCGTTTTCATTCTTGATATACATTTTGTGCATATTGTAAAGAAAGTGGGACCAGGAATGGAGGAATTTCTCCATTCTTTTTTTATGATTAAATCAAGGATGTAATGAGTGAGATTTATTCAGTTAAACTCTCTGTACACAACAATATATCAGCTCAAGTAGTCTATGTTAGTAACTATCAGAATTTGATTAACACTATTTCGACCAACTAGTATAATTTAAGATCAATATATCATACAGAATATAAACACAGTACTGAAAAATTGCCTGGGTTATTTTTACCCAAGCAAGGTGTAGTAATCAATTGCAAAGAAAATGCGGAATAACTAAATATGACAAATTATATAGGAGCATTTTTTGTAAAAAGCAAGTTTTCTCCAACGCTGGTCGGCCGACCTGCGTTGGAAAATACAATTTTTCTTGAAAATGTCAGCACACCAGGAGCCACGATTTTACAGAATGCTTTAAACTGTCTTTCCCTAACAATCCAGTAAGGTATTTCGTGAAAATTTTATCATTTCGTTTTCTAATGTTTGGAAATGTTGTATCTCCCCTTTAACAAAAACATGAAATAGCGTAAACAACTAAAGAAAAGTGGCAGAATGTGTCCGAGTTGATTTGAATAGGTGTGTTTTCAGTCTAGTTTTGAAAGTGTTGAGTTTGGGAATCACGTATATGACGACGGGGCGATTGATCCAAAGTTTGGGAGAACAGATGGAGAAGTCTCGATCGCCGTATGAAGTATCAAACATCATTTGAAACACACGTTGTAAGCTCTCGCCAGGGATATAAGTACATATGGGTATCAGGTTGATGCAACTTTAAAGACCGCAATATAAGCATTGAGTTTTCCCTGGGACAAAAAAGAATACCAGATGACATATACTCAACATTTATAATCAGTTTGGGACTTTTTTCATCATTCAATTTATAATTACTCAACTGGGCGATACATCCGATACTTAAAGAATTCAGGCATCGTTTTTGCCCCTTTGTCATGTTCTGCTTTTAATGGTTATATACTCCCACTCCTTTCGCACAATCCTGGCCCCGCCCCATAAATTACCTGCAAGTTGGCTGAGGGGAGAATCCTGAACTCTCGCACGTTCCGCCATTCATGCAACCATCTTGTGTGCAGTCTGATAACAATGCTGATAAAAAAAAACAATTATTTAAAAAAAAGTTTCACTGTGATTCCACTGCATAGCAATTAATCCACTTGTGAGATTTTCGTGTTACCTATTGACACCGTCTAAAATAGACCACTGCTTTACTGAGCACTTTGAGCGTAGGTTGTCGCAGGGATTGCATTTTTAATTCAGGAGGAAGTTTCTGGGTTCACCAGTTGTCCATATCCTTTTCAAATAAGTTGGCACTGCTGTACACTGTTCAAAGTTTGAAACCATTTAAAATATTTGAATGTCCCGTGTTTCTGAATTATTTCTGTTTGTTTCATATTTATATCGCTGATTCAGAGTGCAACTGGAATTTCAATCATGGAGTGAAATATCTCAACAATTGTTAAAAATCGTATTCGCCCTCCAATCAAAATGTTCCTGTAACCCATTAGCACTTGTATAACACTGTGTTATCACACTGCAATTTCTCATTAATGAATCCATAAACCATACAAGGGCTCGGGCAGTTTGGTGTACTCTCTAAATTCCACAGAGTGAAATTAGGGACGAGACGTTTTAGAGTGAAAATCACTCTCCTTTTCGGGGAAAATGAATAGTCTGGGAAAAAAAGAGCCACTTCAGTTGCAGCTCGAGTGAAAACTCGATCTTAACGACTGAAGAAATTTCACTCCTAAACGTCTATTCCCTAGTTTTCGACTGTGGGAGTGAATCTTCACTCGAATGGAGTGAATGTTCACTCTTTCGATTTTAGAGAGTAATACTGGCCGGTAACTGGCAAGTTGGTTTTTGGCGGTACAGGAGCTAAGACATTACAAAGCCTTACATGTGTTTGTGTAACTGACAGAGTCCGGTACAAGACCTATGTCTTCAAAACCATCGTTTAGTGTATCATTTGCTGCTATCACATTGCTGATGACGTCCACCGAGGGTTCTTGCCCTTTGAATGCCAGTGCCGTCTGTGCAACCACACTGCCTTCTTCTAAGCTCAAAACTGTTACCGCAGTCACACGGTCGGTGGACCTATATCCCCGCAGCTTAATTATGATCTGGAAAAAGGAGAAAGTAGCGTTCAGATGGTAAAGAGATGAGGGAGTTCTTATTCTTAATGCAAATGTGAAAATCACCTGCGACATTTGGGCAATTTGCCTCAGGATTTTGCAAAGTTGAATACATTTCCACAAAGTGGATATTTCGTTATAATGATGGATTCACTTCACATGAACCCATCTTAACTGTAATTTGTAGGACTGGGAAAACACCTGGGTATTCCGACTACTCGACAGAATTCGATGTGAGAAACTAAATCCGGTTCCATATTTCGTTTTATTGCCTGAAAACCTTCGCTGCAAAATCAAAAAATTTTGAAAGCGAGACACAACTTCAGTTACCAAAACATGATGAAAAAATGTGCCTTTCAACTCGTGGATGATGATTACCTCATAAACACGCAGACCAGTGTATATTTGCCTGCAATGGGGGACCCCTATTGTCACTCTTTTGTTTGTACTTTAACGTTTCAGGAAGACCTAGCTCCCATGTGTTTTGTACAAAATTGCCAAATTGGAGACCTTTGGGAATTTGGGACCTATTGTCCTCTATTGTTCAACATCCCCTATTGAATGCAGAAACAAACTCACGCACACAAGTGTATTATTTGCTTGCAATCGGGGACCCCATAGCCCTCTTTTGTTTTGTACCCCATAGCCCTCTTTTGTTTGTACTTTAGGAAGACCTCGCATATTTTGTGTACACGATTGTCAAGCGTGGGTCTTCGGGAACTGTGGACCCTATTGTCCTCTATTGTTCAACGTCCCCCTATTGAATGCTGAAACGCACACACACGCCTGTTGCACTTGACGGTGGTGATGATTAAAAAATACTGACAAAGTGCTCATATTTTCTCGTTTTTAAATTTTGGCTATCGAACGTGTGGTGCGCAATACACGTGAACCTACGGTTTCGTCATGTTTTAGTTTTGGTTTAGTTTTGCAGGTTCTTGATCCTTACGACATCGGGTATCCGGTTTGCGATGAAGGCACATTCTCTACACAATTTCCAGACCATATCCAGAACTGTTTGCATGGGGATATGCTCCGTTGTAGAGTAACTCTCGTTTGTATCCTTGTGTGCAACACACACGTTTTAGGCTCATTTCAACAGGTGCATACATTTAATAAAATGAATGGAACTATTATAATTAATGGTATATTACCGCTGTAGTGATCCTTCTGGCAAGTTTTCTCCATGAAGCAGATGGTGGGTTACGGTAGGCACTAAGGAAAGGCAGGTCTAATGCCATGCCAAATCGGAATGGCGTGCGTTCTGAAAAAAAGCAAAAAACAATAACAGTGGTTGATTTTATTTTTCTGTCTTGAAGTTATGTTACAGCAATACTGTTGAATGACCCTTGCACTGTGCATAGTGCGCTGTGTGTAAATGTAACACAAACTATTAGCAGGGTTGACTAGCAAACTGAAATTTTGAGGAACATTTTGGTTAACCGCTCCTCCCTCCCCCAGAAACAAATGAAAAATATCTTGCTCTGCTTGATTAACTGTAAACTACTGCTAGTATTGTATCTTTCAAGATGCCACATACAACTTCAGATTTCAAATAATAGCTTCAACAGTGAGATCATCAAGTGGAAAGATCAATTGAGAGGACCGTGGTGCAGTTTTCCACATGCATCCGACTGAAGTCCTGCTCCAGTCACTGTTAAATAGAGATTGTGAAGGACCAATGTCGACTTACTTGAACATGAACCGTCACTGTTAGTGAAATATCCTGCAAACCAATTGCATTCGCATGTGTAGCCCGCAGCGTTGGTAGCCGGTTGACAGAACTTGCCGTCAGTGTCTGGACATTGAGTGGTGTTTGACAAACATGGACTGGCAACTGAAAAATAGTAAAATAAGGGAGAGCGAAATATTCTGAAAGTTATTGTTGCGTTGATACCGGTACATGTTGTACAGGCTTTACCATATCTTAGTAGTCAAATTAAAATTGTACTTCTTGTAGCAGAGAACATGTATTTTGTTTTTCATGGATTGGCTTGCACGTATTAATTGTAAAAGGGGAAAAAAGAAACACAAATACAGGTAAAGAAGTGACCTGAGTAAACTGAGTAAAAACAAAAAGATTCCTTGGAATATTTCCACAGCTGAGACACTGCATCTGCACTTCCTGCCAAAGTGCCCGTTCACACTATCTTGAAGCAAAAGTAAAGCAAGTTAATGACGTCGACAACTGAAGAACGAATTCACTACTCGCATTATAATTCGCATGAATAAGGAACTTAAGCATCATTTGATAAAATGGAATGCTTCAACAATTTTTTTGTGAGTAAAAGAATCATCACGGAGCAACTCAGTGTAACCGCTCAGTGTAATTTTTGGAATCGAATCAGAAGAGAACATCTTTGGATGAGACCAGTATCTTAGAAAATATAATCATACTACGACTTACAAAAAAGCAAAACCATAACTGCTGAATTATTGTGATCCCAAGAAAATGTTTGAGTTTGAATGACAACTCATTGTAAAAGCGTACCTGCACAAGTTGGTCCAGCATAATCAGATGGACAAAGACACTGGCAGAATTCTGCATCAAATGTACCTCCGTTTGAGCAACTGGATGCAGACAGCGTGCACTCTGATACAAAAAAAACATACATTAAAACATACAACAACGAGCCACATTGGAGTGAATGGGCATTGTATGTGACGTAGGACCTGAAAGGATCATGCTTCAAGTAGCAATGCTAGCGATATGATAAATGTTACACACATCTGTTTGTGGCTTCTGATTATGGTGAGTGTCTTTGCATTTTGGGAGACTGCCAAAGCAGGCTGGATACAGCACAACATTTATGGTGGATCAGTGGTGGTTCTGGGGGGGGGGGCATTTTGGGCTTTAGCCCCCCAAAATTTTGTCTAACCCCCCCCCCCCCCTCCAAAAAAAGAAGAAGAATAAATCCATAAAAATAAAAAAATGCATTGGTAAAAAGATGGAATGTGACGTACATGTTTGCAGTAAGTATAGTGTGCCTGACTGTAGGATTTTATTGGGGCTCCCCATGAAAAATATGGCACGAGCCCACAAGCCCCCCCCCCCTTTCCCCCAACCTATTGATTTTCGGAGGCCTCCGTGTCTGGAGAAATTAACCTGTCTACATTGAAGCACAACTCCCTGAAAACATTCTGGATCCACCCTGCTAGCCCCCCCCCCACCCACACACACACACACACGCAATATTGGCTCTAAAACCGCGCCTGTGGTAGATAGAGCGGTGATACAGTCTTAATGATCTAAGGTTCTTTCGACTCATTTCAAGTGAGGTCCCGTGGTGTGTTATGGGAAAGGAAATAATAACAGTGTAGGTGGTGGGAAAGAACCTGGGAATATTCCAGGTAAGACCCACTGAATCAGGTAGGGACTGAAAATCGACACACACATGGGCCAAGATAGGATTCTAGCTACAGGGTCACAGTGGTAGGTGCAAGAAATTACAGCTATGCCAAACTAATCCCCCATGGTCATGATGGATGATGTATATGAATGTATCTCCGGTTTTTAAATACCAAATTCAACTTCTGCTCATTATTGTATGGGAAATTATCATTTTTTTGACGAATTGACTTATTGAAGCTTTGTTGACAAGTTTTTGAGAGTGCCAGACCCCTCAAAATATTAGAGCCCTTCCTGATAACTCACTGTAAATTGTAAATGCCTAATTTCGTTCCCATACCTGAACAGTTAGCTCCAGTCCAGCTCTGGGCACATGAACACTGGCAAGTAGCAGTTTTGAGCGTTCCGCTATTCTCGCAAATCAAGTTGCAGTCTGCAACAAACAATCTCCATTGGTCAATTTTCTTTTTTAACAGTACAACATTCCCCGTCTACAGTGCTATACATGTAATATACAAATAACGAATGTTTATGAGTGCAACGGTAAGAATTATTTCAAGAGGTGGCAGATGGAACATTCCAATAAAAAGCTAGGGATTTATTCGGGAGTTGTATAAATATCGTGTATGCTTATACACTGTAATAAAACACCTAGGTATATGATTAGAAAACGGTCAAACCTGCAGCAGACTACAGCAACGTTCAGGTCTCAACGAGATACGAGATATCCTATAACCATTTATAAAAAACATAAACATAATTGGGTCGATATAGAGGGCAGTTCTTTTGTCTTCTAATGCTCCAGGCTCGCAAGTTTATCATTGTGTTTTTCAATCGATTAATCGTTCCCTTTTCGATTACGGTTTTGATTAATCGAACAGCCTCATTTTTTGACCGGAAAATCTGGGTTGAGCATAAAGCCACGATTAAAAAAACGATATCGCATAGATCTCGATGTTTTAGAGCTTACGTACGCGATTCCGATTTGTTTAGACAAACATCAAAATTGTGGCGAAATATTTTATCGTTTAGCGCTACGTGGAATGTTTTACATTTTAGGTTTTAAAGGAAAGCTTTATTTTCACAACTTGGTTTTTGATTAATCGAGTACAAAAATGTACATGAATAATCGACACAGCAATCGATTGATCGAGTAACCGAATAATACTTGCAGGCTAACAATGGTCTGTTTATATGTGCAAACAATTAAAGAGCCAAAAGAGAAGGTTCGTTTTTAGCCATATTTTGGTATGGTGGTGTTTCGTTATAGCAATGTTCTATTGTATACATATAAGACTCATCCATACTCACCAGCGCAGGTAATTCCCATCCAGTTTTTATCGCATTGACACTGACATGCTCCGTCATTCAGAGTACCGTTATTTGCGCAGGAAAGTGGACAGTCTGAAAAAAACAATCACAATACTTTAGCTTAAAAACGTATCTTAACTATTTTAAATAAACTAAAGAACGAGGCTTGTGTTCTTAGTCACAAGTTTTCAAAAATTAAAACATGCTTTTAAATTTCAAGTAAAGCCATGAGTCCTCGTTCTAACATTCCCACTATATAGCTATAGGATAGCCACTTTTTTGTTCAATTAAGAAATGGCCAATAGCTGAGACCATAATTTTCACAAGATTAAATAATTATTTCAGAATACTTATGATACAGTTGTTCCATTTTCATGTTTTTAAGACGTATCTTCTGAGCAATTTAATGACAACGAAAATGAAAATTGGCAACGGGCCGAGTGGCCCATCAGTAGGGTTCCGTCGGTAGAGAAGACAATTAAAATCGTACGTTTTTGTCCGTTTGGTTTGAGTACAAGAAAACATGATTTGAAATTAAGCCAGTTTAAAAGTGGGCAAAATCAATCATTTCTAATGACACTCATTTTCTACGATTAAAACCAAAACTCACCAGAACAGGTGGTTCCAGTCCAGCTACCTGCACATGTACACTGACATGTCCCATTATTGAGATTCCCACCATTGGCACAGCTCAGTTGGCAATCTGTAAACAAGGTTCAAATTCATCTCTGTCATATCATAGTTGTACTACATTTTTTTCCTTTTCTATATTTTATAGAAAACCTCAATACGTCATCAATTTTAACCTACATGAATTGCTGAGTTCACAAAACTGACTACAGTTCATTACATACAGAAGGACAACATTACATTGTCGAGTCTACATTAGACTTTCTTGAAGAAAAAATATAGTCTTGAAAACTGCGGCGTAAAACAGGGAACTATGCCTTAACAGCTAAGTTACTACAACTGGTTTGACAACATCTTGTTTGGACTTTTGAGATTTTACACAGGTCGCGGCTTTATCACATTATACACTGAATAACAGAAACTTGGTCCATGTTGACAAACACAAAGCTTCCGTTGCCGTAACGACAAATAAATTGTCCACTTATTCTCTATTTGTCAGCAACAACAATTTACACCAACAAAAATCACTGCGTCTGATGTGTTACAAGATCGCTACACCCCCTTACAGAAATGTCCCATGTAATTCCCATGGGAAATTTTCCCATGGGACCCCATGGAATTGCATGGTGAATTGGACACCATGTAGCATGGGATTTTTCCCATGGGAGTTTTCCCATGGGAAATTTTGTATGGGCTTTTTCCCAAAAGATTTATTGCTCCATGGTATTTTTTAATAACAACTTCCTTAATACATTTTAACCCCGTGTGTTGAGTGCTATTCACCGAATAGGTAAAGCACATCACGGAACTCCGATTGGGATTGTTCCACGCAATCAAAAGGAGTGACTTATGCACTTTATGAACAAACACCACATTATTGCTCCCATACCACTTGTCAAGTCGTACCATATTATCACAGTGTTACCAATTTATTTTCTCATAAATGTTTCCAACCATAATAACATGTGAATCAATATTATCCAAAGTTTATGTGACACATTTTCCACATAAAAAAATACTGTATGCATCATTTAACTTCACTTATCAACAGAGAAATTCAAAAATGTGCAATTACAACACTCGTTATTGTAAGCGATTCTCACAAAAATGTCCCGTGATGGTCCCATGGTGGTCCCATGGTGTCCCATGGTGTTCCCATGGTGTCCCATGGTGTTTATCCCATTGTGTTCAATTGGTGAACATCCACAGGAGTTTCCCATGGTCAGCGTAACAAATAGAATTCTTGATAACCTCTATGACCACAAGGGAAATATTTTTAATTGAATTCAAATTTACAGCTAGGCGAATGAGTAATTAATCAAAGAAAGGTTTTCCTATAACTTGGGAGTGCAATTGGGTCTATGATGGTTTTCCATGGCAAATGCATGTTCTCCAGAATAACCCGGCAGTGTCCCCGTGCTGCCTTTTAAATCTCCATGGTGTTACCATTGTGTCCATAATTTATATCACCCACATTATGGTGTTCCCATGGCGTCCGAATCCTCATGGTGTACCCATGTGTCTAAAATCCCCATGATGTTCCCATGGTGTCCAGTAAATCCCCATGGTGTTCCCATGGTGACATACAATCCCAATGCATGGTGTTCCCATGGTGTCCATAAAATCCCCATGGTGTTCCCATGGTGTCCATAAAATCGCCATGGGGTTCCCATGGTGTTCCCATGGTGTCCATAAATTCCCATGGGGTTCCCATGGTGTTCATTAATTCCACATGGTGTTCCCATGATGTCCATAAAATCCCCATGGTGTTCCCATGGTGTCCGTAAAATCCCCATGGTGTTCCCATGGAGCTCATAAAATCCCCATGGTGTTCCCATGGTGTTCCAATGGAGCTCGTAAAATCCCCATGGTGTTCCCATGTTGTCCATGCAATCTCCATGGTGTTCCCATGGGTTTCCCATGATGAGCATAAAATCTCCCATGGTGATCATTTTAACTTACATGGTGTTCTTGATGACCCCATGGGTTTCCCATGGGGTCCCATGGGAATCCCATGGGACCCCATGGGAATCCCATGGGATGCTCATGGGACATTTCTGTAAGGGCCCACTTTAAAGTGTACTGACATCATGATTCCCCTCATTTAAGAGTTTGCATGATTTCCAAACTCTTAAACGAGGAAAGATGTTGGATTTTCTGTGAAATGTTCAATGATAAGAAACATAAAGGCAACAAAAGGGTATTTTTGAAAAGTAGACACAACTCTTACCAGAGCAATTTTTTCCCATCCAGTTACCTATGCACAAACATTTACAGGTCTGCCTATCAAGCTGTGCATCATTCGCGCATTGTAACGCACATTCTGTAAACAGAACAGATGACAGATTTTAAATGCTATGAAGATATTTAAACAGTTAACATAAATTAAAATGTTATTTGACACGAAATGTTAAAGTTGGGATGTGTTGCAAAATAACTGCAAATGAGCTACTTTCCCTGATATAAACAAATTTTGAAAATGCTGAACGTAATTTGTTATCAAGATGACAACATTTCATCAGGCCTCATTATGCCAACGAATAGTAATTCTGCTAACAAGGGCGAAAATTTCACCAAGTATTGATGCAAAATTAACTTGGTTGGAATGGCTACCAGACTTGGTTCGTTGACAGTGAAGATTACTTTCCTCTGTTAAAAGGTTTGGCTTATCTTGACGCTTGGAAAATCTGAAAGAGCATTCATTTTTGAAAAAAAAAATTAACAAAAATTTGCAAACGGCGCGCCACCAAGTGTCTTAACCTACTTAACATCCTTGACGAATTCTTCATTATTGCTTGAATGGAAGGCCTTTGTACACCTTCATTGTTGATTTGTTAAAATGGGAAAATTATATTTATTCATGAGAAAAAAATATAACGTCATATCAATGTAAGTATTTAGTCAATTAATTACATTTTAAGTATTTGAAAGAACGGCAGTCGTGGAGCTGCCACAGAAGTGGTTAACGAGATGAGCTATGTATTGAAAGGTTCCTAGTTCGAATCCTGAAATGTCCATTTTTCCAAAGGTAATTTTTCTCCTTCGACTTCATCGGTTGTTTTTATTGAAAGGGGGAGGAGAACGAAACTTAAATTGTCTTGCTGTGATTTCATGAAATTCCTGCATTATTCGTATGTGGATTCAACCACCTTTGCGTTAGATGTCGAGTGGTTCGTCGTGCTCCATTCGTCCAAAATAATAAGGAAGCAAAACAATGGTGTGACGTCACAGGAGGGTGTTAAAACTGTGGAAGGCGTGTCAACCTGAAATGCCCTTCCCCTTCCTTGGAGAGTGATAGCCAAGGTTGATATATTTTGTTTCAAAATTGCTGTATTTGTTTGTATTGCTGTATTTGCAATTTCAGAGCAAAAGAAAAGCTTCCCCACTCAGACAAAATTACACATGTAAGTTAATACAATAGAAGCAATAATGGGTGTTCATTTACCGGAACAGTCATCCCCTGTCCAGTTCTGGTCACTGTCACATGTACACTGGCAATTCTGATCCTGCACTCCATTATTGAAACAGGTGGACGAGCAAGCTGCCATACATACAACAAGAAAAGTGAGCAATGAGTAAAATGAAATGGTATTGCTTTATATACAAATATTTCTATTTATAATTAATGAGAGTGCATAAATGCAACTTTGTCTTTTCTTGCATACATAAGGTATAGTTCGGCACGTTCCCGCCATTTTTTTTAACTGATATTGAGAACAATGTTAAAAAAGAAAACACAAAAAACACTGTCACTTGGAAAATGACGGCATAGTGGGGTCATGTACGCTATTAAGCCAAACTCTGCAAATTCAAGCTGACTTGTCATTATGAGAAACATAAAAGCATAAAGGGGAGGAGGGTGTCTCCCACATCCACCATTGTCCTTATTTGTCCTATACCTGAGCATTGACAAGTACTGTTGAACAGATTTTCTCCTGGTGGACAGCTATTTAGGCCGCAATCTGAAAAAAAATAAAAGAAAGCGAGAACAGAGATTATCCAACAAAAAATTCTAACCTAAATTATTTTCAGATTTTTCAGAAACTTTATCTTCATAGTTAGCTCATTAAATCTTTTTTCAACACAGGCGAAGAATGCTAGATGAGCTAAAATGACAAGATTTTCTGCATACAGAGCATCTGTCTATTTCATGGACACTGCAAGTATGTAGGCACAACAACAGTCCGCATGCACCATGACTTTAGGGACATAATTTGTCTCCAATTAGTTTTCCAAGGCCAGCAAAACAGTTCCTTCTACAACTAGCACAACTTGTTTGCTTGATAATCTTTGTTGCGCCATGAAATTGGCGGCAAGTACACATCAAAACTGAACAACGTGTGTATTTAGCTGCAATCATGTACCCCCATTGTCCCTTATTTGTTTGTACCTTTACTCGTTTGGAAGACCTCATATGTTTCGTACACGTCGTCAATTATTGTGGACCTTCAGGAATTGTGGACCCTATTGTCTTCCATTGTTCCCTATAGACCGTTATCATAATGCGGCCATCATAATTTTGTTCGCCATTCAAATCAATTTAACAGAAGAGAGGCTGGAAGGAAAATAGTCTGGTTCCTTTATGCAAAAAAATATATTATCATTCAGTTCTGTAATTGGATACAAGGAACATAACTGAAATGGTGGCAGCATGATAAAGGTATATTAAATGCAGAAATGAAGGTATAATTATCAATATATTTACCAGTACAGGTCGTTCCCATCCAATCGTTATCACACATACACTGACATGTCGTTTGATCCAGATTACCGCCATTCATGCAGTCCAATGCGCAATCTAGTATCAATCAAATAACATTAAACCAATGATCATCTGTATTACATTGTATTTATTTTTTGCTGAATCCATGAGACGTCGAAGTGCTGGGGCTTGGAAGCAAACACGTTGGGCAGTATGAAGCTTAAATGTGACTATTGAAGCCGTGGCTCAAATTTCAATGCATAAAAAGATCGGCCACATGTCTGATGTTGATCTTTTATTCCAAAGTCCGAAAGATCATGTTCTACCTCCCCCCTCAACCCCCCCCCCCAAAAAAATGTTAAAGCCCCAGCAAAATGCATTGCTAACTTAAATTATATCCAAAACAAAAATACAATGTAGAAATGGAAACATTCAATTGGAGCTTGCCACAAATTAAGAGCACACAGGCTTTGTAATAAAAACAAGTAAATGGGTTCGATGCCTTTTTCAAAACTGTACCCATGACACTAAAACCGAAATCCAATTAATGGCTATAAACTCTGAATCCATTCACATAACCCTTGCTACTAAACAAAACCCTGGTAATACTGGTTTTTTGTGACTTCTTTTTTTTAACTGACCGTCACAGCTCAGTCCACTCCAGTTGTCGGTGCATGTACATGTGCATGCTGCAAGATCCAGTGTTCCGCCATTTGCACATGAAAGCGTACAAACTGAAACAAAAACACGTACATATTTGGCAGTCATTATATATTGCTGTCTCAAGTCTCATGACATATTTTGTTAAGGGTCTGTTTCATATTACCTATCTATTACCCAGAGGGACTGCAAATATATGACTATAGCACACTGCATGGCTTGAACAAGAGCAAGAAACTCAATCCCGAAACCTGAAACTATATCTTAAACCTTCACCACCTTTGGAATTTCCAAACAAACGTGTTCAAACTGCTTTTCATTATTCAAGAGCATAGATTGGACCTTCCACACATTTGTTTTGTTTTACAATTCTTTTTGTTATTATAAATATATAATTATATCAGCTAGACAGTTTATAAGACAGTTTGTCTGCCACTTCTGTACTATTTTACACTGATATCATTGAACCCATATGAAAAATTAAAAAAGTTCAATATTATCAAAAACACAAGACAGATTGAACTAAAGCGTAATTCTTTTCCAACAAGCATAACAATTCCAACCCGTTACCTATTTCACAGTTTTCTCCCTTATATCCTTCGTCGCAGCTGCAGGTGTATCCGCGAGAGTTGTTGAGATCGTCGATACATGTTGCTCCGTTTACGCAGTCGTTGCCTATTTGACAAGGGGCTTAGGAGAATGATAATAAAAAAAATCAGTTCGAATCATATCCTAGAGGAATAGAAATATTCTTATTTTATTACACGCTTAAATAAACCAGAGATAAAATCCATTTTGGCGTGCCCGTTAAATGTTAAACAGAAGCAAAAAAGCAAGTACCAAGGAAATCTTAAAGCAAAGCTGAAAATAATCTCAAAACGTGAATATTTTTTTCAGCCATCAGTCAACCAATGGCTTACCTCGGGTTAAACTTCTGTGTGTGTGTGTGTGGGGGGGGGGGGGGGGGGGGGGGCGAAGGCAAATGATATAATTATGTTCAATTCAAGATTGTACATGGGGCATGGGGAGATGGCGGGGGCGTTGTGGGAGGGGGCAATTGGGGGGGGGGACCCGGAAGGCATGGACATCCACTAAGTTAGCCACTGAAAACAATGCGTTTGAGTCATTACCGTGCAGAGATATAGATGCACGTATACCAGAGCATTACAGGAAACAAAACTGTGCCCTTAATAACAAGGTATGTTTACATCAATAAATATGAAATGAGATATAGATATCGAAATCTAATAACAGTTTTGTAATCATCATAAAGCATTTCCATACCAAGTAACACTATATATCACTGAGTTTACATGAAATGATCTGTATATTTCCAAGTGTTGTGGTCCTGTCAATCACGAGTCCTTTCATGAAGTCAGTCACAAACAACGGGATGAACAATGACAAAGGAGTGACTTTGTTGCATTTCATTGAAATAAAGCTAGTGACTTGACTTGCGACTGAAGGACTTATGATACACTGGCATGGAATTGCATAGGCTGGACTACAACACTGATATTTCCTTTAATCCCTCAACAGTAGGTCATTTGGCCCATGCCTACTCTGCTTTTGATTACAAAAAAACACCAACTAACATCCTGACACTGACAGTGTATCTTTTTAAGTGCTGAGTTTCTTTATTAAGAAAGTTACCTATCGTTTCACACCGCGGGCCGCTGAATCCTTGACCACATGTACAGGTGTAGCCAGTGTCTGATGAAGAGTTACCTGCACAATTCCCACTATTCATACAAGGGTTGACGTCACATGGTGCTGAGAAATGAAAAAAAATAAGAAGTGGCAATCATGCCCACATATTTTGTTGGGTTCTTTCACAAATTGCCAATCCCATGGGAGCTAATGTCCCCCTTAGTCTCTCCCCGCAAGATAAAAATCACACTACTTTGTACAGACGTTCACCTACCGACTTGGCAGTTTTGTCCGCTGTAGCCCAGTGGGCAGCTGCACGTGTATCCTCCCGTGGCTAAGTTGTCTTCAACACACTCACCACTGTTCTCGCAGGGCGCTGAATCACACTCTGGTTCGGAAAAAAAACAGCCGAATATGAATTATTTAACTGTGAATGTCTCCTCTGCTCGCTATTCTTTTTTGTTAGAATAAAGATTATTATTTTAGTTTGAAACGCACTTGACTCAGAATCATTCATCTTATGCGAGGACGTACTTGTTATAATAGAGGTTGGTTTATATCTCGAGTGTAAGTACTTACTAGGGTCGCCGATGATGAATGTCCGTCTGATCAGCTGGTGGTTGGGAGCCAGCTGACCCCCATTGCTACCCGTCAGCTGGCCAAGCAATGCCATGATGATCTCTAGATCCGAGTGCGTAGAGCCACTTTGGAAGTTGATGACCAACTTCAGGAGAGCTGCTGTTGAGTCCGAGTTCAGAGTCAAGTTTGTGATGACGACATCCCTAAAGGAACTACTCAAAGAAGAATCGTTGAAGGCTTCCTCCATCTGAGTTCAACATGAGTCATAAAGAGAACCAGCAATTCATTTTTTTTATGATGAACGTTCAACAAAACTTTCATGCACTGCCAAAACGTTGCAAATTGGAAATGTTTAGTCAATATTTTACAAAAGCCACCATCTGCCCAAGGCATAGGCAATGAGCATCAATCTTGTTGAAGCAATAACCAGTTGCCACTTTTCATGGGTATTGAAAATGGTTAAAGCAAACGTCCTGGGACATCCTCAACTAAAAACTATAAAGAAGTGTATGTCATTGTTGAACTCATTGGAGTGCTGATCTAATAGAAGTTTCCCTTGTAAATGTTTGGCTCCGTTTTCCATTTTCCATTTTTGTTCATTCAAACACACCACATCCATATCAGTTATTTTATAAATAATGGGGAATGAATTTGAGGAAAAATCTACGAACCGAATTCTTCAAATCTTGGCGGTAGGTGACGGAGCCTGTTGCCAGATCAAATCCAGCACTGTCCACAGCCAAGCCGCTAATGACTTCAAACACGGCAGATGCCTCTTTTGAATAAGCCGCTGAGAAAACAATAGGCACATTTAAATTAGGCGACCCTTTAACTGTTGACAAGGTTGGCCACTTACCTATGAGCATGAGCACCACTGCAGAGTTGTAATGACTGGAGTCAATGACTAGACTCGATTCCGACTCAAATCACAATTTTGGCGACTCGAATCGACTTGTAGTCACTGTGAGCAAATGACTTGACTCGAGTCGAAGGCTATATCACTCTAGTCCAAAACCTGTGCGAAATTTTGCAGTGACTACCGGTGAAGTTATTTATGTTCCAAACTTCGCGTTACTGTCAATTTTTTGCTGCTTATCGCGTACAAGTATACGCTGTTTAACAGATTTCTTTGCGGTTTTACAATATAGCGCACAAACTACCATCCCGGAACCAGACTTTAAACGCATTTCCCAATTCTTGGTGTCAGCATCAGCTTCGGGCTATTTCTTAAGCCCTTGATGCATACTCTGACTAAATGTATATCCTGTTTTCAAAAACTAGTTACATATATTTATAAATATCATATAGATGATAAAAAAAATATTCCAGACCCGAATTTCAACTTCAACAATTTCAACTGAAAAGTCGACTCGACCTTTTTCACTTAATGACTCGACTCAGTTCGAATCTCTTCCTTGAAATGACTCGACTCGAGTCACAAAATGTAGTGTCTCGTTAAAACTCTGGCCAACAGTAATGACCGAAACCTTCTGCTAACTGCTCCAACAACGGGCATTCCAAGCAATAGCTGCCACAATGCCAATGCCATAACTGGGGTATCCATATGCGTGCACAGTTATTCACACTCCAGCATTGTCGACTTCTGGTTTCTATCATTTTTCTTTTCCTATTTCTTTTTTTTTTTGCGACCATAGCGTTTGGGACATTTTCGTCCACATTAGCATAATAGTCATGCTCACATCTTAACTTCCCCTTTTTACCTGTGCAACATTTTTATGATAATTTCATCATTATTTTAATGGCCATTAAAAAAATCATAAATAAGAGTTACGATTTCCAGCAAATCTGGAATAGCAAAATATTACCCAGACATGATGAGGATTGTTGATAGAATCCTAACATGCAGTTGCACTCATATGTCCCTGGCAGATTGGCGCACATGGAGTCGGCCATCGTACACGGAGTGTCATCACATTCATTCACATCTAAATAATTGGGTAAGATGTCAACAAACATTCCATCAACCCCAAACTCCTTACGCATTTTGGCCAAGAAGCTTCCTGAATCCTACAACAACAAAAAACATTTTGCAAGAAAATCAATTACATTTTTTTTTCTTTATTTACTAATGTAAGTGGTTTGGATCTTCCTTCCCTCAATCCTGCAAAAATCCTTCAAACCTCTTTTCTTTTAAGGATGTAAGTGTTACGATATTACAATACAAAATGGTAAATTGAAGAACAACCCGGACAAAGTTTTGTAGATTGAGATAAGTTTATACATAAAGCAAAACCAAACACCTCATTTTACGCACTGTCCTAAGATTCCCAATGGGGAATGACAGTAAATTTTCAAAGTTTTCATTAATTTGTAGCAAATATAATTTGTCAGGTTAGGCGGGATGATCGCCACCTCAATGAAATTCACGCTTGGCCAGACATTTCTAGTCCTTATACTAAAAATCAACATTTGAAATTTAAGAGTGAAAGATGGTTGCTGTTTTGCAAGGTTTATTGACCAAAACCACAACAAGTGAAAATTCATCAGTCGTCCGTACATCACTAAATGTGCAGCACAGAACTGTTGTAAACATTCAATTACCTTCACACTGGCCCAATGCATTCTTTTCATACCCCTCCTTACAGTCACACATGTAGCTGCCGATAGTGTTGTTACACAGAGACACCGATGTATCGCAGTTGTCAAGATTCAGCGCACACTCATCAACATCTATAAAGAATCGGAACCAATCAAACATATCATGGAATATTTAGTATCTGTCCGATAATGCACAAAACACTAGGAGGCAGGTCTTTAAGCTCTAGCCTCAATTGACTGATAGGACACACACTAGAGCTAGTACCACTCTTTCGCCCAGGGAATTTTCTGCAAAGGAACTTTGCCTAAATTCTGTAAAATCCAGAACTGTGTACAGGAACTCAATGGTACAATCTTTATACTTCATCTTTCAAAGAAGCATCAAGCATATATCTATCCAGTAATGGGGGGGGGGGGGGGGGGGCACAGGAGGAGCACTAGGGGAGGGGAGAAATGTAAACCGTGGCGAAATGTTCCCTTCATCAGCATTTTACTATCAGTACTGTTTAAACAATTTTTCAAAAATAAATATGAGCGCCCCTCCTCCATCGAGCAAGACGTGGACATGCTACTGACATGAAGCCATTTTGCAGTTACAGGGGATAGGATCTACCTTCTAAAAAAATCCTGCAAAACCCTCTGAAACATTGTTAGATTTTGAATGAACATGATTTTTTTTTTTACACATTTACATCACGAAACATTTCAGGACCCAGTTCCCTCAAGTTGGAATGTGCTTGTGCAAGTTTACAACGCATACACTTTGTTTCCAAAGAAATTGAAATGTGTTTACCATCGCACTGTCTACCAGTTGGGAAGCCTGCAGAGACATAACCATCTACGCAGGAACACATGTAGCTACCGACATTGTTCGTACACTCAGCAATGTTGGCTGCACACTCATCGGTACCGGTCATGCATTCATTCAAATCTGCAGACAACCAAAGAACAATTCTCAAAGCTCACATTTGACTAGTGTACATTTCATTTTTTTTGATATAAGAAAGCAAGATAGCACTTTAAACTGATTTACAAAAGCAGTGGCGTTTTTCAAATTTGGTGTATATCGTTGTGTACATGCTATACATTCTAGCAGAAATAGAGGGACATATAAGAGGAGTCTGACTTTTGACACCTGTTTGACAAAACTCTGCTAACTTCGTTAGTTTCCACCTGTCGTAACGAAATGAAGTTCCCCTTTTGCTATTTAACAATAGAGTCAGATAAATCCAACTTTTGAAGGGCCGGTCGACTTATTGGTTTTGAGGTTAACCTTACTCTATATGTCCTCTTCTACTTGATCTCAAATTTAGCTTTCAATTCAGTCAAACATTCATAAAACGTTTTTATATTTACCCATTACAACTGATTCTCCATGTTTTGATCCTTCTTGTTTCCATTCAACCTTAGCCTCATGATAATATCCATAATTGTGGTAGTTGCCTCAAAAAACTTAATTAACTTGGTTGTTTATGTTTCCGATATTGCTTGTTAAGCAGTATGCCGAAAGACCAATATGTCAATTCTTAAAAAAAAGTCAAACTCTAAGCTCATTTCGTGGAGACAGGTCAGATATGACGTAACATAAAGGTATTAAGTTGTTTTACCTTCACAATATGTGCCATTTCCTTGATAACCCTGGTTACAGTCGCAGCGATAGCTCCCCTCAGTATCTGTGCACGTCGCTAAGGAGTGACACACGCCAGGGTTCTCCTGACACTCATTGATGTTGACGCACGAGGTGAAGCCATCACCACGGAAACCATCGTCGCACGTGCAGAGATAACTGCCTTCGTTGTCCGTGCAGGTGCTGTTGGTAGCGCACGCGGAGATCCCACTCTCACACTCGTTGATATCTGGTGAAGGAAAATGTGTGAAACACACGTGATTTTATACAGCGGCAAAATACATCTGGACGCATCAAGTCTTAAGAGTGCCTACCCCAATGTTTTCTTTGTAACAAAAGATAAAGTGCTTGAAAAAAAATTGAACTTTTGTTTTAGCTCATAAAGTGCCATCAAAAAATGGCCTCACAAATTCCAAATAAAATCTATTTCACGAGGCAAAACAAAACTGCTTTACGCCTTCAGGGTTAAAGTGCTCAACATAAACCCTCCCCTCTTGTTTCCCTTTCTTAAAATCCCTCATACATTGCTGGAAAATTGCTTTTTAACTATGAATATAAGATCAATACTGTGTATACTACTTTATGCTAGCTTCGCATCATCTGTCGTAATACAAATCTAATTGGATTTGGTTGTAAAACTTTAAGAGGTCTGGAATGGTTTCACATTGTTTCCATTAATTAAGCTACACTCACACTCAAACACACTATATGACCAAGTTCAACTGTGCTTGGTATCACGTGAGTAAATACACAGGTTCAGTTCACCAAGTAATCTTCTGCCATATGGCTAAACGAGAAATTGGGATAACTTATATAGACTCCGGGTATAGTACACAGTGGTTCCTCACCACTCACAGGAGCTGCAGTGGAAGGGATTTACAGCATTGGTGCACTTGTCAATTTGCACATGGCATGCAATACACAGGGTTTATGTATTCTTAATATTATGTACGACCTCATCGAATCTTCACGTATTTTTTATTAAAGTGTCAGACGCTCTAGGCAATGCATTCAAGGTTCTTTCCCATCGGTCCCTCCCAACTTGCTCTTTGCAACCATTACAGGGGCACTTGTGCTACATGGTCCACTTATCGATTGTATTTGCAATACAGGGTGGATAAAAAAAACACGAAACCGAGATATTATTGCTAATTGAAACAGATGTAGGGCACATGTGAATCACAAGGAGATATCCTCTGTTAGGGTTAAAATCATCTGTTTAAAATGACACCCTGATCATGTCATTACATTCATGGTGACTGAACAGTGACCAATATTATGAAAAGGTCCATTTAGAGAATTGCGCCACTTTTCAATCGTGTTTTTTGTTGTTGTGTCATTTGTCACAGAGTGAAAGGCTATGGTTGCCAATCAAGGCAGGTGGGGACAAAAGAGATTTCACCATGAACTTCTGTTCCAATTAGCAATACTATTTCGGTTTTTTTTTATCCACCCTGTATATCCCAACATCCCAGCATTCAAGGTGAACCAAAAGAATACTTAATCACAAGCATATCCTGGCACTCATCTATAGTTAGTCTATAAGCAGGTTATCATGTTTGCACGTACTTTCGCAAGTTTGCCCATCCCCTTCGTATCCCGTGTTGCAATTGCATTGGAATGAGCCCGCCAGGTTGGTGCACGATGCGGAGAGACTGCAGTTGGCATACTTCGGGTCGTTTGTGGGCAAGGAACATTCGTCAATATCTGGAGGAAAACCAAATCAATTCAAATGTTCATTGAATCGTGAAGTGAATGAATCAACTTCACATTGAGCCGATCATGATGCTTTTACGATTTCTAATGAATTTTAAAAGAAAAGACAAAAGTCTGAAAGCTAGCCCAGATCTTCAGAAAAATTAGAACATGCCAAACTTACATGTGTATTCCAATGAATCAACACCACAAATAAAACAGGAACATATTTCATTTACTTGCTGGCATATATGATGTATCATGTCAGGTGTGACTTCAAAGCATGCTACAACCCAGCGCTAATACTGATGAATAAAGCACCCACAGTTTGTTTGTGTAGTTTGTGGACCCACCCCCCTCAAAAAAGGGACCATAAAGTGTCGTATGTTGTTACAAGTACCTAACTGCATAATACACGAGTTGTAACAACGGGAAGCACCAAACAAACACTCACAGTAAACGTGAATAATACCAAAACATAAAAAAGTGCATTACCAAAGCATAGCTGTCCGGTGCCAGTAAATCCGTCCTTGCATTGGCAGGTGAAGGAACCGTTATTGTTCAGGCAGTCAGCGTCGCTGTGGCAATCATTCAAGGTGTCGTTCAAACATTCGTTGATGTCTGTCAAAATTAACAAACATGAATCACATCTTTAAAGGAAAATTAAAATGAACTGAAGCGGGACATGTGCACGATTTCCGAAAGATTTTTTTGGCAATGACAAGGTTTCTTTGGATAAAGTGGTTGCGCCTCTGGGGATTTCTGCCGGCAACACGTTGCAGTGATTATCCATATATCAATATTGACAGATTTGAACATGCAGCTAATTTGTGTTCACAGGTTGCGGTTGAAAACATATAAGTCCTTAACAGACTTTCGAAATTTGTCCAACGAATGAAAGTCCAAAAGGCCTTGAAATGTTAACAAAATTGTAATTGAGAGTGAGGTAATTCAAACCGATTTCAGCTTTATTCTAATCCTGTTCACGATAATAATCTTCATGTTCATTTTGTGAATCATGTTTGCTTTTAGATATTTATGTTCAGAGTCATGGAACATGAAATTTGTAAAGTTTCCAAAGGCCCCCAGGTACGCACACCCATGAGGAAAGGGTCCTAACCTGAGCAGGATCCGTTGAAACTCTCGCTGCTGAAGCCAGGCTTGCAGTCACAAGTGAAGTAGGGTTCATCGTTGACGCACATCTGGCTCATAGCGTCGCACTTATGAGTACCAGCTTGGCATTCATTCACATCTAAATGTCATGAAATAATGCCGTGATGGCTTGTCAGAGTTCAGATTTCAAGTAGAAATTAGGTAGACTACAGTGCTGATTAATCTATATACATTCTACCAGACAAGAAGTACTTTTACATCAACAGTGCCCCCCACCAAAAAAAAAAGGAAAAAAAAACGGTCGGTTGATTCATAGTACTTTTGGTCGGCAATATTTCTGCTCAGCAGCCACGCAAAATTGAATATTAGTTTCATTGTAAAATTGACATACCTGAACAGGTCCGTTGGTCACTGTTGAGAGTGTAGCCGGGATAGCAACGACACTCGTACCTGCCGTCCATGTTAACACACATCGATTTGGCACCACACATGTGAGGGTCACTCGGGCTTGTGCACTCATCAATATCTGAAATGCAGTCAGAAAATGTGAAGTTAGAAGAATGTTCTCTTAAAGCCATTGAACGGTATGGCGTAGAAATATTTCAATTCTTGTAAAGAAATATGACTCTGTTTCACAGATCAAAAAGTTAAAACAAGTTGAGGAAGGAAGACACTTTTGAAGAATATTACCTTCACAGACTAAGGGATTAACATCGATTGCGTATCCTGGGTAGCAGAGGCACACGTCTGCTTTGTTGGTTCTGTAGCACTCACCCTGTGTGCAATTTGTACCCGAACACAGCATTTCAGCTGTGGGAGAAAAAAAAACCACATACATTGTGATGGCAAAGAATTGTACTACGTTGTATTTACTCACTGATGAATCTATAAAACCGGACAGTGCTGGGGCAGTTTCGGGCTGTACATGGACTCATGGGTTACGATATTTGGTAGTAAAGAGACAATTACGAATACAAAGTTTTGTCATGTTTGCTAACCACTTGAGCTTTCTTCATTTTGTTAATATTTATTAACATAAATCAGCAAAACAGGTTTTCCCACTGGAAATACTGGTCATGTGATAATTAATAGGTAATCTTTTGGATTTCTCGATGCGCTTTATGCACATTTCGGATGCCAAACTGGCTAAATAGTTTACCTTGGCAAACTCCATATTGAAGGGTGAAACCTGCACTACAATTGCAAGCAAATGATCCTTCCGTGTTAGAGCACTCTTGCTGGCAGTTGTCTAATTCAAGAGTGCATTCGTCAATGTCTGTGCAAAAGGGAGTGGAAACCAGATTTACAACAAATAGCACAAGTATTGGAGTTAAACGCTGATAACTGTGAAAAGGGCCATTGTTTTGTCATTGCAAGTCCCCTGTACTGTTACTGGACTTGGAGATCGACCTGCACTTTATACCAAAGAAGAGATTTGTGTTGAGCAATGGACTTCATAAAAAATGGAAAGGGATGGTTACACACAGCTTGCGATTAAATGGCAACACAGGCTTTTATAGTAATATTGATACTAAAATAATGTTATTGCCACATCCGGTGGAAAAGTTTAGACAAAAATAAGGAACATTCTTCGCCTCACTACTTCAGTGTCGGATAATTTATTGACTGAGTCTGATGGCTTTTGATTGCTTTAACAGCTGAGACACTAAACCAAAACAATCGCACTGTGACATTGGTTCTAAGAAAGAATATTTACAATTGTTTTATTTTCTTTTACAAAGATTTTATAATGTCAGGGTGCTAAATTGTGAAGATTAGTTGATATCTCACCTGTGCAGGTCTGTCCATCCCCTGCGTATCCAGTCACACAGTCACACTGATAGCTGCCAACCGTGTTGGTGCAATTAGCGTTTTCAGAACAATCATTGCTTCCCTGACACTCATCGATATCTACAAGGATCAAAGTTTGTGACAAGAAAGAAAATGGTTGGATAGAAATAAAATACTTTCATTTTAATTTGTGTCAATGTCGTATTCTTTTGTCAACAACGTGTTTGCCGAGCAAGGGATTTGGCAGTGCATCAAGGAATGTAGCAAATGGGGCGGGGTGCCACCAAAAAGTATCCCAGTCAGCACCTACAGCCTCAATTGACAAATGAACCACCGTGAGCGTTGCTGTAGTGACGAGAGCCAACTATTCTTCGATAAGGTCCAAGGGATTTGAACATCGTCTCCTGGAGTCAGACAGAGTACAGTTCCCCTCCAACACAACATTTTTTTTGCGTTTGCAACGGCTGGCTATTTACCGCTTCCTAGCCACCTTCCAACACGGAGGAACAGTCAGCAAATTTGGTATCGCACACCCAATCGAATTAGTCTTACTATGCCCCTGAGCACATATTCCAATCTTGTCAACTACCTCTAGTCTACACATTTAAGAAGCAGTCCTTCGACACAAAAGCACTGGCAACAGAACAATTAATCTTTGTTTTCGTTTTAGACAATTGTATGAATACCTGCGAAGAAGGTTTTGGTAAAAAATAGAGGATAACTCCCATTTTCAGTCCGCTGTTTAGTTCCCGTTAACAGTGTGCATCTAAAAGGGACACTAATAATACACATATACAGCACACTCAGTATGTTTGATTTACCTGTACAGTTTGTCCGACCGTCCCCGGTGTATCCATCCTTACACCTGCAGTCAAAGCTACCCACTGTGTTGCTGCACTCACCAGTAACGGCCAAACAATCGTCCTGACCAGTGGTACACTCATTCAAATCTGGAAATCAACGGTAATGGCAGAAACATTACGCTGTGCTGAAATATGGTATTTTGCAGCCGTGGCTCTATCTTTGTCCTATGGTTTGCAACAGTGAATACTTTTAGTCAATCATGGACAACAGTAACTGTGTTAGGACATGGCCTAAGTTGGTGAGGGTGATCGTGTTATGTTGGAAGTCGACAAATCAGATCGACAGCCCTGGAAAATATGCACTGAACAGAGCATACTCTTTTCCACTCCATTACCTTCAGGAAATAAAACACTGCACTCCAAATATCGCCCTGGCTGGCTAGGTTCACTAACTGCAATCAATACCAAGCTTGTTGTACACTAAAAAATTGCAATAACATTACTTACCCGCACACATCATTCCGTTGCCAACATAACCAGCGTTGCACTGGCATAGAAAGCTGCCTTGAGTGTCCGTACACTCAGCGTTCTCATCACAGACTGGTAACGGTGCGGCACATTCGTCTATATTGGTGCAGTTGGTGCCATCGCCAGTCCAGCCATCCCGACACGCACACGTGTATGACCCCACGGTGTTTGTACAATCGGCTTCAGCGTGACAATTATCATCCATGTCTCTTGCGCATTCATTCAGATCTGGTGACAAACAGACGAAAGTAGTATTTCGAGTGACACGTAACAGCAAGTTTCCACGCTGCCTTTTAACACAAATATTGAACGCAGTTTAACACCTCCAGATTTCGAGAATAAAGTTTTATTATACCAAAATTAAATCGCATTTGCATTGGCGATAACATGGACATTACCTCCTGATTCATCCATTTGGTAAAATCCACATTGTTTGCGTCTATATAAGGCAATTAATTCCAAAGTCAATTAGTACATAAGGCCTTACCTTGACATGTCTTGCCATCACCTTCATATCCCGCAATGCACACACACAGGTACGAGCCGATGGTGTTTTCACACTTAGCTTTCTCGTCGCAAGTGTAGCTACTATTGTCTGTGCATTCCACGAGGTCTAAGGGATGTATCACAAAAACCCACACAATTTGAAAAATCTTACTTTGATTTCAACTTCTTGTAGATAATGTTGTTTTTTTATGCCTCCACTAGTGATTGTAAATTAAGCTAATTTAATACTGACTTCACAGTAAGGTGAGAAAAACATTGAAAACAGGAGAATTTCTACTCAACATTTTAGCATTATTTGTTTGTATATTGACTGTATTTGAACAAAATTTCGAGCCATGACTGACTTAAATCAAATTTTATTAATGTAAAAAGAACAAAATTTGGGTGTCATTACTTTGAGTTTGCATTCTCCTTGGTATATCATGTACCTGCCTAGGCTAAATTGCTTAGCTACAACCTTTGAAACACCTGAAAATAAATATTCACGAGTTCTCACAAGTTCTCACCAGTTCTCACCAGTTGACTATGTTGTTGATTGTGGTATGTTCAGCATCATAATTTGCACAGTGGAAAGGCAAAACCACAAACGCCGTGTTATCAAACATTTTTAACCAATAAAACAACATCTGTTTCTAAACTGTTTTGTGCTTTATCATATTCATAAATACTCATAGATTTTGCTTACTGTACAACAAATGTTGAAAACTTCTCTACTGCTTTCTAAAAACGAATAGGCCTACCTGTACACGACGTTCCATCCATGAAGTCGTCCCTGAAGCCTGGTTTACAGTCACACTCGTAGCTGCCCTGGGTGTTGTTGCACACGGCGTTGACACTACAGTTGTGCAGGTCCAATTCACATTCGTCAATATCTATACCATCCAAATCAAACACAAACATTCTAAACGGGTGGTTTTATAGCTAAAGTGCAAGTCTGACACACAAAAACTGGTTATTCATTATCTGTTTGTCTGTTGTGTCTGTCTGATTTGCATGTCTCATCAACTCACATAGTATTTCTTTAATTAGTTAGTATTTAAAGACATCTCTTTATATAGGCTTCGGCTTCCAGAATATGCCTCCATGTGTGTGCCGGAACACTTTGTATTATTCTATTGTCTCGTGCAGAATGGAATTGAATGTGAACTGGGGGAAAAACACTGACATGCCGACAATCCTCAGATAACACAAGGGTAAATTTTGAATTAAAAAAGGCTGACAATTCGAATAAGCCTTCAAATACATAAAATGCTGAATTTTGCTCATTTCATCTTTGTTAAATATAATCAATTTCGGCGTTTCAAAATACAGTGCGCCACCAAGAGTTTGTCATGGAGAGTTCATTTTACCAAGTGCATTGTGGGCGATGGTCGATAAATTCGCAGCGCGGGACATTAACAGGTAGTTTTTTTCCGGTCAGTAGTAGTTTCGTAAGCGAATGATTTTAGGGTCTGTTTGCCCTTTTATTTTCTTAATATCAATATGGTGTTGTTGGTAATGCGGCAGAACGCTATGCCCCCATCTATAACATAAGCTCAAGTTGACTTCTGACAATCATTCAAATGGGCCATGTTTTGTCGACCATCAATTTAAAAAATATTGACTCTCCATGGCAAACTTTTGGTGGCGCAATGCATTATGAATCGCCTGAATTAGTAGTTGTAGATTTTTTGGAAGGCGATGGCAGAATGTGTAGCCAATGACCCTAAATATCACTGTCCGAGTCTCACAATGTAATTGATAACTGCATCTGAGGGAGGTTCGAGGAAAGCTAAAATAGTATCTGTCACAGTTGGCCTATTGCGGATAACCTTTTCTTCACCTTATCCAGATATTTAAAGAGAAAACTTCTTATGTATTGTGCCCTCTCACTTTCGCAACCAATTTTTTTTCAACAGGTATATCTGTGATTCTGCAGGTTTTTCTTTGTATTTTAGTCCATACAAAGAGCACTGCATACCAATGCATCGCCTGTTGTCAATGTACAAGGAGTAGCCACATTCACAGCTGCAGTTGTAGTCCATGAGGGTGTTGTTGCAGATCTGATCGCAGCCACGTCCACCGCTGCTGGCTGGCTCGTCTTTGTATAGCTCACACTCGTCGATATCTGCAAGAAATCAACATAGAGTCTTCAGGACAACACGATACGTCATCAACAGTTAACGTGAGTTCCATATCATTAATACAGTAGTCACTATCAAACTTCATTAACTAATGAAAACAGAATCATTGGGTACTTTATTGATGTAATCTATCACAACAGGGAATTGTAAGGGCGGGGAATTGAGGTGGCTAACCATGTTATTTCCTTTGGGGGAGGGTGTTGGAGATGGCTGACTACTCCCCTTCAAGTATATTCCAAGGCCCTTATAGGGGTTTCCGTATATAGTTTCCGATTTCAAGTATCTAGGATCATGGGTCGACTCCTCTGAGCACGACATCCGCATTAGGAAAGCCCTTGCCTGGAAGGCTCTACATGGGATGAAAACCATATGGAGCTCTAACATGTCAAGGGATGTCAAGATCAGTTTCTTCCAGGCCACGGTGGAGTCCATCATGCTATATGGATGTGAGTGCTGGACCTTAACAACGACCCTTCAGAAGTCCCTCGACGGTTGTTACACCAGAATGTTGGGGAGGGTGCTCAACATCGACTGGAGAAACCACGTTTCTAATAACACCCTTTACGGCATGCTACCTAGGATCTCACAGAAGATCGCATACAGGCGGATGGGCATGGCAGGGCACTGCTGCAGACACCCTGAGCTACCAGCAAGCCGTCTGGTGCTGTGGGAACCGACTCATGGGGTGAAGCGGAGGGGAAGACAGAGGACGAGCTATGTCGGGGTTCTGAGGAGAGATGCCGGGACTGAGACCACAACAGAGTTGGCTGCTTGTATAAAGGATAGAGAGGATTGGAAACGCCGCAGGGGATCCCGCCTGCGGGCGACATGATGATATGTTGATGATGTGACTCCATTTGTGACTCCATTTGCAAAAATCTTGATTTAGATTGGGCTGTTAATTGCGGTCACTCTCAAAGTTCTGGCCTGCATTGGAAGTACATCTCTTGTGGTGCTGAGGGTCGCCCATGGGCATGTCACAGGTGAAGTGGTCCACGAGCAAGTTGGTCTTAGCCAGTAAAGGAGCTAGTGGTTTCAAATTAAATGCTCAAACCAAGAACTCTTTACTTACCCTGACAGAACCTGCCGTCACCCTCAAGTCCTTCAGGGCAGGGCCCACAGGTGCTGTTCAACGACGGTGGCGCTTCATCGAAACAAGCCACGCCTATGAAACAGGGGCCGTCCTCACAGGCGTCGTAATCCACTTCACAGAACTCACCACTCCAGCCAGGCTCACACTCGCAAAGCACCACCTTGAAAGGAAATGAATGACAATGTAAACCAACATACTGCACACATAATGTAAACCAACATACTGCACAAATAAATGTGCAGAACAACAATCTCGTCGATTGCATTGCTACATACATTCACAGAGCTTATAGGTAGTGTCTTTCGAATTAGGAAATCCTCTGTCATCGAACAGGACACTTTTCTTACAAAAAGTTCAACTTTCAATTAGCTGCATTTTAGGCCTAATTAAGACTAATCAATAGATCATGAGAATCATTGTTACACAAGCGCAAAAAATACTACACAGCTTCTATACACGGACTCATGTCGACTTCATCATACATCATACATAGGACAGATATAGCCTGGTGAAGCTGTGGCCAGAAGTTTTACTGCAGCTTCGGAAGATAATGACTGTGTAAAAAGTATAAAAAGGTAAGTCAGTCAGTCGGTAGTTAGTCGAAAATTCGATCGGTCAGTGGGCAATAGTCTAGCCCGGTTGGGCCAGCAAACAAAATAACCGACCCGCCATAAAAAAACCCAAAACAATAAGCACTCACACCAAAACTGTCTTCGACAACATCCGTGCCAATCACAAACTCATCCCACAGGCACGTGCCACCGTTCATGCAGTCACAGAGCTGTACGGTTGGTTCGTGTGTGGTATTAGCTTTGCCATCTGTTGCTAGGAACGCAACCATGACCTTTGACTGGTCCGCTGGCGTCCATGTGAAGAGACCACCTGTAAGATAATATGGAAGTGGAAAAAATATAGTGGCTTCTGAAACTTGAAAAATCGTAATTAGCTGTAGGCCTCTTATAATTATGTGGTGTCCAAAGTATTTAGTGCCCAACATTTTGGACTGGGTGGGTTCGTTTCTGCCACCTATCATAATGGGTAAGGTAAGGGATACTGACCGCAGGGAGGATCAATAATAAGAGCCACTTTTAGCCGGGGGGTTGCAGGAGCCCAAAATGGAACAGAAGGGGGGGGGTTGTATATTAAAATAAAACACAACAGTTGAATTTTTCAAAAGCATAGAACATAAAGTCTTATGAAAGTAGGCTAGCAGTGGTAGATCCAGGATTTTCATGACTTGTGTTAATTGGGCTAATAGTCCGGAAACTTTTCAAGAGTTGATCGATAGATAAGGCTCAGGACTCAACGCATGAAACGATCGAATGCCTTTGGCTAGGATTCAAGATGTGCAACAAGGATTTTTTTCTTGGAACTTTGTGAAATTTGGGGTCATCACACTAGTCAGAAGTGGGGTTGGAGTTGAAGAGAGGTGGAGAGAGGGGGAGGGGGCTTGTTAGCCACCTGAATATATAGATGTCGTGGGTTCAAGTCAAACGCAATTAAGCTAATGTTTTTTTCTCAAAGATTAATTTGATGGCAACGCGTACACTGCTCTCATGAAAATAATGCTGACGGAAGAGAGCCTAAGCTACTTCGTAAAGGTTATTTGTTTTACCCTCTTCGGTGATGGATGCACCTTCAATTGGCTCCACCAATGAAAATACAACATCGTCTCCATCAGGATCCATGGCTTCCAGTTGTTCTGCGAATTCCACACCCACCGATACCCTGATGGTATCCGAAGCGGTTATGTTTGGTGGATAGTTTGCTGCAAATTGTTAAAAAATAAGTGCATTTTATTGCATTACAATAGAATGCCACTCTATCAAACACCGATATACTGGATTTATGGCCAAAACAATCGCCGTAAAATCTGAACCCAAAGGTTTGTGCAATCCTACAGGTCAAGTGTGGCAGGCAGAAAAGGGATTTAACCAATGACCACCAAACAAAAATTAGGGCTTTTTTGTGGACCCCGTGATGCCCATTGTAGTGATGCTCAACTGCAAATGATCATTTGCATGCACGATTGTCAGTGCGATGGTGAGCACCTGTACGTTCCCTGTACGCTGATGATGCATGAGCATCATACCAGCGTATGATGTTGATGGTATCAACACGAATCCGTGCCCAACCCTGCCTTCGTCACTACTGAAGGACTAGTCATGAGCGACAGCTTTACTCACTTGCTGCACTTTCGGTTTCAGAGTTTATTTCATTCAGCATCACTGTAGACTGTCCGATGCTTTCATCTTCCGTCGCCAGTGTGTCAAACAAACACATCTTGTTGTCCCCGCATAACTCCTGAGCCTTTTGAAGCTTTTCCGGAGTGGCAGCTGCGACAAGATCTTCATAGAAACTTGGCAGGAAGGAGTGGTCATTTGATAGTGCCCAAGTTTCGTCACCCACATAGTAGAATAGAGAACCTTGTTCAGTGATACGCCCTGTGTGAAGCCAAAGGAGAAATGTGCATGTTATCTAAGAAAACTGAGGTTCTATTGTAGCAAAGAAATATCTAATTTGTCTGTCAATATTCAACAGCTTCATAAAGAGTTTCGGATAGGATCGTGTTAATGTATAGGATCATATTCTGCAATTAAATCACTTTGACCTTGGTTCCAGACATGTGAAATGTATTTCTGACTTGTACCCGATTGTGTAGGTATTCATTGGAGTGTCTTTGCGAATACCCTCCAACATCTTCCAGATCTATTTACGGACTCGACTGGAAAAGGAAGTGTACACATTTCAGGGGTATCCCGACTGAATGCTAAATTATGACAAAATCTAAAACAAAAAACAGGCAAAAAGATTTCACAACAGTCAAAAACAGTACGTTGATAGACTTACAGGTTTCACCAAAATTATAGAAGTCTCTTTCAATCATCTCTCCGTTGTCACCGGTGGCTGGTTGTATAGTACCATCACGTCTGGTTGCATCATTGCTTTGGTCGCCATCCCAAACGCCTGTACAGCAGACATTTAATCAATCATTCATGCTACACAGACTGAGAGCCTGCATGACCTTTAATTACACACGTTTTGTGAAGGACAGCCCCTCCAAAGTTCAGGAAATCGAATAGGTTGCTTTATTGGTTGCTATTATGTGCCTCGACGGGTGCCTACTTCCTTGTAGCCCGATTGGGCTACTCCTGCAGTACTCTTTTGTGTCATATGGATCTAACTTAAGTAGGCCCTATGGGACAGTATACATGGAGATCAATTTCGCACCCACTTTTATCAGACAATAACGCCTAGTACTGTAGTTGAGTCTTTCACGAGTAAATCACAATATTGTAAAGAACAATAACACGGGAAAGTCCCCGTCACAGTTCATTTGAATGCTTGACTTGACGCTGGACTGTATCGGACTTTCGTTGACTTGTAGTGCACTTGTGAGAACTTGTGAGGACTTGAGAAAGACTTGTGTACATTGGACTGAAGTCAAAATGAAGTTTTTGAATGTTGTCTGTTAAGGCAATCAATTTTGTACTGTTTGCTTATGAATAATTTGAGTTTTACTCACCCAGTAATCCTTTGGTTTGTCCTTGATACGTTTGCCCTAACTGGACAGTAATGTCTCCAATGCTGTTGTTTACTCCTACTGTAAACTGAATATCGCCAGGGAACATGGTGACCACTTTGTTAGTTGAAGCATCCCTTTTGACAGTCACATTGCCAATTAGCAATCCTAAAGAGAATGGATGATAATGAGAAATTCTTGGTTTTTAATTATTTCCCCATTACTAGGTAAAATGCCACTTATTGATTAAAACTTCCGAAAACTAAAAAGAACAGGGAAAAGAGTTGCTTGGTGCATTCTAAATACACATCTGAAAGGTATGGTAGAGGTATGATGTAATCTAAAAGGCTCAACAGGGGACTCATAGGAGGTTGTGTTCAATGAAGAATCACTGGGTTAAGTATGGGCCGATCAGCACAGATGTTGTAATTATACCTCTACTACTAATTTAGGGGGCGGGGCTACCAGGTAACATTTAAACTGCACCCACTGCTCATGTACCTGCTGTTGTAGGCGTGACAACATCTCCATTGACAGTTGTTATCAGGTCGTCGGCTTCCTGCCTTTTGTTTAATTTTACCTCAACCTGGGAGAAAATAAAAAAAAAAAACACTTCTCATCAAATCTGACAGGTTCAGAAAGCTAGGACATTATTTCCTTCCGACTTAAAATATTTCGAAAGTGCTTGATCCAGTGCAAGATACGTGCAGAAAATGTGAGATTTCTGTTAGTTTTAGTGCAATACGGACCAACGACAAAGGGTATATTGAAGGGCAAAAAATGCAATGTCTTAGATCACAATGTTTCTCTTCAAGAATATTAGCAAGTTTCCATATTAAAAAATTCCTCAACATTTTAAGATTTCAAGAAAATCATATACTGTTGGATAGACAATAGGGCAACGGATGTATAGTAATCCTTTCCAAATCTACAAAATAAACTTTAAAATATTGTTTTCATTGTTGTTGTTTTTTTTTGGGGGGGGGGGTCAGCGGAATACTGAACTCATAGCGTGCAGATTCATGAGTATTAACAAGCTCATAGAAACGTGCTAAAAATGTATGTCAAATGAACACTTAATTAGCTACAGCTGCCAATTACTTAAGTTTAATAATCGGGTGCAGCTCAAAATATTTTTGCAAAATATTTTTGATGAAAGTAAAGTGTTACAAACCCGTCCCTCTCCGGAATACTCCGCAGCAAACCCAGAATAGAATGTTGCATCCGTTAGTTGACCAGTTTCTACATTGGTAGCTCGCTGCGTCCGGCCTTGTAGTTCAAAGATTTGTGCTCCGTTCTCATCTTCCATGAGTGCTACTGTGTATTCACCAAGGCCATTGAAGGTGTACTCAACTCCGTCCAGGGTTTTGATGTGAGGGTCTCCCCAGAACCAGACTTTGAGAATTTGCAAAAGAAAACAAAATTAATAAAATAAATTTTATTCAGTGCCTGGTTTTCCACTTGTTCACTTGTTGTCGATATGAAATCATACAAAGGTATCAAAGGTTTCTCTTATTACTGACACTATTACACAAAGTAAATTGGACCAACCATTATTTCAGCATGTTAGATTAGTTTGCGTGCCTAAGCTTGTAAAAATGTACTTATCAACAAACTTTTCCATTTGCATGAAAAAGTTATCATGCATGGACCAACAGATTGAAAAATAACAAAAACTAGCTTTGTTTCAGTGAATGGAAACTTAGCAGATGTAGTAAGCACAAGATCGGATGAAGAACACAATTTTAATTTTCTAGGGGGGCCCAAAAAAAATCTGAGGCAATTTTTGACGACTTTGACCATTTTTTTTGTAAGGAAAAGATGGTGATGTACGCAGTACCTGCCTTTATATTATAGTGACGTCACTTATTTTTTATTTGGGGGAGGGGGGTGTGCCATGCCCCCCCCCCCCCCCCGATCTAAGTAAGCATGGATATCTACGACTGGACAGCCGAGATCTGAAAGACAAATTTCTGTAAAATTTAAAACAAAAATGACTTGCTCAGAGTTCTAAATAATGCAAACTTACACCACCATGGTGGTCGGTAACTATAGCAACCCATGGCCGGTCTGTAGTAATTGTAGAGGTAGCAGAGTGTAGAAGCCTGACAGCAGTAATACCGAGGCAGTACTTCCTGATCTGTGTACAAAACACGCAGAATGATTTCCTCATTTTAAAGTCACTCACTTTGTATTTGTCTTCAGTGCGCCATCTGGCGTTTTTTCTTCTTCTTTGTTTCGTTTTGTTTTGTTTTGTTTTGTTTTGTTTTGTTTTGTTTTGTTTTATTTGTTTGTCCAGTTTTCCTTGTACGTTCGTTTTCGTATTTTAGTTTGGGAGATAGGGGAAATTTTTGGGGAATTGTGCCTTCGATAAATCGTGCATGGAATTTGGCACACAGTCAGAGTATGTATTAATACAGATATTTGGCTCTAGACTAGGGCAAATTTGTATTTCCCAGATTTGTGCTTTGAAAAATGTAGGTAGAATAAGATTCAGTTTTCAAAATTTTCAAAATTGCCATAACTTGTTATTCTACCGATATTTTTACAAAGGACAAATCTGCGATGGCCCGATAGCAAAACATCTTTCTAATGACATGTGTGCCAAATGCCATGCTTGTATCAGAAGTTGGACAATCAAAACTTAACTTCTGTTTTATGATTTGGTGGCTTTCAAGACGATCAGCAACTTTTCGGGAAATTTTAAAAATAAACATGTATATATATTTTGTTTGACCGCAGCGCCCTCTATAGTTGGGTTCCATGGCAACCAAAGTTATATTTTGAAAGACCTATTCATGAAGAATAAATGTGCTGAGTTTGATTAAGATCGGCCAAGGTCTGCTCAGGTTATGGCATTTTGTTTCGTCCCCTTCCAACCCTATTACTAAGAAATTGCCTTCTAAGCTCAATCATGGAAAATTCCAATAATTGGCCTCCTGAGAGAAAGCATCCCTAAATTTCCATTGTTAACATTTTTTTCCTACTGGGGATATGCCAATGATAAAAAAAAAAATATCGGTGGCGGTGGGTTCGGGGGGGGGGGTGCCTGGGACCCCCCCCCTCTCCCTTAGGTCACGGACTATATGAGTAACTGGGTAAATGTGAGGGCAAAGATGGTTATTGTGGTTTATTTTGCTGCTTTGCGCCGAAATGTCAGCATCGAGCTGTATACTCCCCAGGGAGCTGAGATGGTCTTTGGAACGTTTCATTGGCCCAGTGTGCAGGGTAATAATGCTGCGCGTAATGGTGCCATTAAGGAGACACGTTATATTAATTTCTTCGCACGATGGGAGACATCGGTCATTAGGGAGACATTTTCATGTCTCCCTAATGTCACAGCCCCCCTTTAGAGGCACAATTTTGCAGTCGCAATTAGATTATATTTGTTGCTCGTGGTCTAATTAGTAAACTTACCGAAATTCGTTGTAAAAGGACAAGGAAATATTGGGTTAGGGCACATGTAAGTTTGAACAATTTTGTGCACATGTCTTTGGGGATGAACGAATAAAACTTGCAAGGGAAACAGACAAAACTAGAGATTCGCGTGTGTTGAGTTACAAACGCAGAGTGGTCGGGCGGACAGCCTTTTCATTATACACTGCCCAGAAAAGTTAGGAATATACGCATATATAGAACAAAGGATCACGAAATTAAATCCTTTCCAGTACAATCAACTATTTTTTTTTTTACAAAAATGTATCTTAAACGGTGTAGTAAAATGCTTCTGCTTTTGAGTTATATTCGGATTTTATTGCATTTCCGGTAACACCGGAAGTGAAGGTCAAGCGGTTTTGTTTCCAGCGACAAAAATGGTTCCCACGGCATAGTGTACAACCTCATGGAAGAACGAACACGATACTCTATTTAGTTAAAAATATATAGCGCAAACTATTTTGTCAGAATTTGCCCTTAAATCGCTTGTAATTTGATACCTGATGACGTCAAGATGACGTAACAAAGATTATAGATTTCGAAAGATGACGTCGTCACACTGTTTTATGTGTCTGACATTCCTCACTTAACACTTTCCTATTTTGTATGTGTGTAGTAAAATGCTTCTGCTTTTGAGTTGTATTCGGTTTTTATTGCACTTCCGGTAACATGCGGTTTTTTGTGGGGACAAGAAATGTTTCTCAAGGCATAGTGTGCAACCTCACGAAAAAAATGAATAGAAGCTCTATATAGTTCAAAAGATATATCGCAAACTATTTCGTGAAAATTTGCCCGTAAATCACTTGTAATTTGTTACCTGATGACGTCATGATGATGTAAAAAAATTTATAACATCTTCATAACATGGTTCAAATTCACACTATGTTTTATGATCATACCATAAACCGTTCGGAAGAAATTTTGCTTTGTTTTGATTCCAAGCTAACGTCTTCATTTTGAATTCACCTAACTTTGACCTTCCGGTAGCCCCAGAAGAAAAGGTCACACGACTTTGACTTCAAAATCAAAAAAAAATGTTTATCAAGGTATTGACGTAAGAGTAATATGCACCACTTGGGATGAGAGTCGATGTATATTGAAAGTTACAGGTTCATATCATAAACCGTCTAGGAGAAAACCCGCGGAGAATTATTGACCGGAAAGGTTTCAAATTCATGACGTCATGAGACCGGAAGTTACTTCTATGAGAATTTAAAAACGATAATATTTTAAATTTAATTATATTATGTGATTCATGTCGTATATCTTCGTAGCCCAAATAACGATATCCCTTTCAATGTTTACCTTTTGCTTCCAAATACTGTGACGTCATCAAACCGGAGTTTGGTGTTAGGAATGCATACAGTTATATTTTCCATATTTTCATACGTTAACGTCACAACGAACATTTATCCCCTCCGAACTAAACAGTATTCACTTCCCGTTTTTTGAATAATGACGTCATTAAGCCAGAAAAAGCTTGTATGTGTACATAGAATGTTCACTAAAATTTATCACACCGTTAATTTTTTGAAACAAAATATTTGATTGTACTGGAAAGGATTTAATTTCGTGATCCTCGTTCTTACATAAACATATTCATAACTCAACTCGGCAGTGTTTAATGAACAAATTGCCTGCCCGACCACTCTGCGTTTGTAACAACAAACGCGAACCTCTAGTTTGTATTTGAATGCCTGTAGTGTGTGTGATCTCTGTGTATTCACTAAGCTGAATAGCTTCAAAGCATTGAGCATTCTATGGACAGCTATAAAAATGGGTTATTTTAGTAAAACGTGCATAGCATTGTCCGATTTCAGTTATTCTTATTTTTTTTCACATGAGCGGAATAACATGCTCGTTTAACACATGATTTATTGGTGTGTCAAATTTAATCAGACGTAAGACATGATGACATTTCTCTTTGTTTACTGTTTACTTTTCATGGGAGCTAAAGGTGGGTCTTGACCCCAGCATGCTGCTACCCATGCATGTAAAGAAAGTAAGTTGTGATTATGTCGCAGGTTTATTGGCCTTTAGCTGGTCTAAAATGTAATGTTGCAAGTTGTTGGGTGCATTCAATTAGGTGTCTGCCTATTAGGTGCTTACCATACCGCTGGTTGAACAGACTAGGTGAATAAAACCAGGGACTGACTGGATAATACTCAAAGACAGAAGCAACTACAGCATTCCTGACGCCCCGGAGAAGACTCCATGTCCATGTGCTGTAGCAACATACCGGACCCGGGGTATAAGGAAACTGCCAAGCACGAACATAGCAAACAGCAGCTGCATAAAAATTACATTCAGTTAAAAAAAACACACAAAGAGAATAGGAAATCAGTGTGAAAGGGGTTACACGTAAACAATAGAGGGTAAAATATTGAATTTTCTCTTCAAAAATAGAAGTTTAATTTACCAATAAAAGAAAGGTTTGCCGGAAACACCATTGGAATATTTTTTTAAACTAAGAGAATTGTTCTGAAATAAGACCTGAGGTGAAGACTCGTCAGAATTTTCTGACCCGTCTTCAAAGACGGTCATATAAACTTGCAGTTCCGGTCAGTATGCTTTGACCGTTCTCCTGAAGACGGCCAGAGCATACAGACCGGAACGTCGAGTTTATACCTCTGGCCAGAGCATTCATGCCTGGGACGTCGAGTTCACACCTCTGTTGTTTTTTCAGAACCAATCTCTTAATTTGAGAAATAATTCCGACATGATGTTTCCGCAAAACTAGTATCCCCACCATGCAAAGTCTCCAATCTTACTTGAGTGAACCATTTTGGCTTTCAGAAATTGAACGTTAAAATGTATTGTGAGAATTTAAGAAATAGCTTTTGGTATAACGCGTCTGCATTTCATCAAGTTTGAGAGCCCTCATATTTCAGCATCCAGTTTTTTGACGAATAATCATAGAAAAAATCCAAATAGTTTTAGAAATGTTGGGTTTGTGTTAATTGTTGTTTGCTTTACAAAAGAACCACACAAGTCAAATGTAAAGGTACATTGTAAAATGAAGCGTCGAGTTAACCGCTGTTCATGAACTGGTCACTGTTCATTCAGACATGTACTATCGGGGTGGGGGTGGGAGCTAGTGGATAGCCTGTACTCACCAACTGATGAGCTGCTTCCTGAATTTGGGAGGAAATAACTGTAAGCGATGGATATCCATCTTGGGTCCCAACGTGCCTGCCACCAACTGCATGGACAAGTGTGCGCAGTCCAATACCAGTAGTAACCTAAAGTAACCTGCCCACTGTACCAGTTACGACAGAACAAGCGGGGATTCACAAAATTGTCCGGTAGGCTGTCAAGTCTCTGGACCCAGCGCCCGTACATCCCGGTATTTCCCATAACACTTCCAGGGCGGAAACGTAAGTAGCTTGGTACGTTCAGGTAGAATTTGTTGCCATATTGTCCGCAGGTGAAGCCCTGGATGACGTTGTCATTTGGCAGGAGGTTTTCGTTCCAGTTCATGCCGCAGCGCTCATAGTTGAAGATAACATAGCCATGAATGTAATCTGTCACAAGCACAGCTTGGAAAGAGTTGGTACTCTGAACAGAAAAAAAAACACAACAAAATAAAGAAATGCATTGTTAATCCCAAAAGACTGAGAAATCAGTTCAGCACGATTTGACTTCACTTACCTACAAAATTCAAAAGCTTTATTCAACGTCAACACCCTGGTTTAAATATAATTATTTTCAAATAATATTTAGTATTGTACTTGTTGTCCATTAAACAAAACAGTGTAGAGCAAAATGCATGGTGATGCATGCTTTGATAGATAAACTGTTCATTTGTAAACAAATTGTATGCTGCTATTTAATACGTAGGTATTTGTCAAACAAATTGTGTACTGTTTGAGCATGATGTTCGACAAAACGTTGCACTGGCAGAATTAAAATGTGTACGAGGTTACAGAATGTAGGCAGGCAACAGTATTACACAGAGTTGAGCAGACTGAAGTTGGCTACAGACATACATTGGTGAAGCGATTGTGATGATGAACCCAACTCTTCACCAGCGTTTTATTAACGATTCGCTTTTGCATCCGATCTTATAGAGAGACATGATTTAAATCAAACAGCCCTGTTACAAAATACTTACTTTATCGGGTGAGAGGGCTTCTACATAGCGCCATGTGATGACAAGAGCCCAGGCTGCATTGAAGCTGCCATACCGGGCCGACACGATGCTACTCAAGGTAGATAACATGGTTGAGCCACTGCCTTCATATACCTGGAAAAAGGCAGGAGAACTTATGCCGTGGTGCTGTAGGCTAAATATAGCAGTGTGTTTTGAGAGTCATTGTAAATGAGCTGATGAGATGGGCTAGATCGGAGGTTAATGGGGAGACTATTCCACAGACTTGGGGCAGCTGTATACGAAAAGATCAGCTCTTCCCAGGATCGTTAAGATCTCAGCACAGCCAGAAGTTGTTGGTTCGAAGACCTGAGACTAGAGCGATGACAATTACAATGAGAACCAGGAGGGTGATAAATAGGTATGTGCATAAAATGACATTGTTTCATACTCTTGACAATCAGTGTGAAAGTGGCAGTGTGTCCATATACCTGTCACTGCTTATGCAAGGAGTCGATTAAGTGACAGTTCTTACAATTCATAATTATCAGTAACTTGGATGTATTATTCATGCGGGGATGAATGGGGGGATGGACTGGACGTGTTTGCCCCCACGCCACCACGCCCCCAACCCCGCCCCCAAAAAGGTCCACATTAGTTTAACCCTAAAAGGGCCGGGGGCGGAATCCGCCCCTCCCCTCGGCTTTTTCCGCGATAGCCTTTAAACAATTTTTTTTCGCGACCCGAGCTGTAATGACTTTTTAGCCTCGAGCCTTGCGCATCTTTAGACACCAAAAATATAAAAATCGGACTAGAGGTTTTGCGCAACGAAAATTTTTCCGGCGCTACGCGCCGTGAAAACTGAATTTTCCCGTATACGTCGGGTACACAGACCAGAATTACCATTCATACATATGAATAATTAATTAGCCATAATTCTAAAACCCTTTGACCTATAGTCATGAAATTTCTTGGGTATATTTATGAAGAGTTGATCTATGCATGTACCGAGTTTCAAAATTGTTCGTCACTCGATGGCCGAGATCTTGAGGGGGGGGCGGAATCCCCCCCACCCCCCCGGCTGAGAGATGGTCAAAATAACCCGGCCCTTTTAGGGTTAAGTTAGTTTCAACTGAGTAAACCTAATACTTTCATATCTTTTTTTTGCGGGGGGGTGGGTGGATTTAGGGTCAGGTCCAGATACCACAAAATAAGTCTTAATCAAATTCTTAATCACCACTACCTCTCTATAAAGCGCAAAGGGTGTATGCAAATCTGTTAGATATATGATCTTTGGCATAATCAAGTACGTGATCACGAAGCATGCAAAGCCTGTGAAGCAGGCGGCAGGCAGCGAAGTGGCCCCATCCCCCCAGCGGGCGAGGAGATCGAAGACTTGCCTTTCTTGTGCATTACAATGAACATAAACTGCTCTCAATCTGATTTCTCATTTATCTGTTTGATATCCTAATGCATATGGACTTAAAGGGATTGAAAATATTGAGTTAATTCTTTAAATTCCAATTGTGCAAGTTAAATTTTTTTCGCGGCTGGTTTATACTCAAAGACAGCTCAGGCTAATGCAAACTCGTTTTGATTAACTGGGTAAAGAGGATATTTAAAATACTTTTTTTGCCAGTCATTCTATGAAAACGAGAGACTAGTCAGAGTATAAGGACTGCTGAGCTTTGTTTTGATTAATCTGGGTCAATAGTAGCTTTGTTTGACTGGCTCAAAACTTACTTATTTGCTCGGTTGATTTCAAAACTACGCAGTATGATTTTTTGCATGACGAAATGTATGAAGTATGGCGGGGTTTACTGTCCTAAAAGACATGATAGCACAAAACTGCAACAAACTCACCTGAAAGAAGACATTCCTTGTCTGAGAAAACCTTCTGCTGTTGACGTCCGCCCAAAAAGGAGCTACCATTTTTGTTGGGCCCGTGAAGAAAGATTTTCTGGTGCCTGGGTAACCTCGTTTGTACAGACTTCGGGCATTGGAGAAGACAATGACACCATTATCTGCGAACTGTAAAAACAGGCAGTAAAAGATTTGTCAGCACCGTGAATTATAGTTCAAACATAAGATTTGGACATGGTTCCAATTCGTGGCACTGCTGAGCACACGTTTTTGTGTTAACAAAATCCCTTGTCCATTTCACAAAGCCAGCTAACTTCAATTTAGGGGCAAAGTTTGTTTTCAATACCTTTTATTTAAACATTTTATTTGTAACAACACGTACAGCAGAACGTCGGTATACAAGAATGGGGGTCCACCACAATAAATTCCAGTCAGTGTTTGTTAGAGCAATGCTCAGTAAAACAAGGGCGGATCCAGAACACAGTTTTTTGGGACCCCCAAAAAATTGGTCCCCCAAAAAGTGGGTTCCCGAACATTGCAGCGCGGGGTTTGGGGCCCACTGAAGGGCCCCCAAAAATGTTTGATTCTAGATGCTCTGTGGTGCGATCTGAGGCAATTTCTGATCACTTTAACAAAATCTTTTTGAGGAAAAAATAGTGGTGTATGCTTTATTGCGACGTCACCTAAAAGAAAACAAAATAATGGGTTCGTTTTTGGCGGGGCCATGGCCCCCGTTGCCCCTTCCCTATGGACTCGCCCTTGCAGTATAATTGTACATAAAAAGAATTTTTGGCAAATAGAATATGCATGTGGTTTGCATAGTAGTACAGTGCTACTGCGTGTGATTTAAAAAAGATATAAGGTATTGCAGATAATGCAGATTTCCGTTCGAAAAATATACATTTTCTTCATGTTTTTCTTCTGTCATACTTACATAAATTTTCTCATGCAGCTCATTGCAGTAAGGAAAGAAATTTGGTGGGGTGATGGTTCTTGAGATCAAATCTTTGTTAGACGACAGTGATGGCTGTTTAGACAAAAAAGGTTGATTGTTTAAAGTCAGTGAGCAAGCAATATGATTTAAATAATAAAGAAAATTTAGTTAAACAAAAAGATTATCCAAAAAATATCATACGGATTCTTCAACCAACCCGTCGACGTGCAACAGACAGCCGTGTACATAGCAAAACTAAACATACACTAAATATTAGCTACTAAGGTTTGTAATTAACTTAAGAGGGAAGTACTTCCCTGCATTTCAAATGTTTATCAAATAGTCTCTACATTAAAAAAAAAAGTAATTTGGTGTAAGGCCACTGTGTATACCAGTATTATCAAAATAGTTCCTGTTCCCAACTGAAACAGGTTATCCGCAATTTTACACAGGGATTCAACAATTATGTAGTGGTTTTACAAAACATTAGTCTTCACACCTTTCCCTTTTTTTACGGGAGTGCGTGCAGAAACTAAACTGGTTCATGAGTAAGTACTTTTAATACACTGTATTTATTTTATGGTAAATCCATAAACATAAACAGTGATAGGGTAGTTTTGGGTGGTACAGGGTGCAAAGGGTACATGAAGAGTTATAGGGAACACATCTTATTCGATCACGAGGAAGCCATTATTGATCGGGTTCCCTGAACACATTTATAAATTGTACGCTGTTAAAAGTGATGTGCCAGACTATGTGTTCAAAGCCTTTTTTTTTCATTTATGTTTAAATGTGGCTTAAAACATTACGGTATAATTAATCACACATGTTTAATTACTTATCAGAACTGACCGGTATTAGTTTGTAATCAAGTTTGAGTCATTGCTTTCTTTTCTAATTTCAAGTTCCAAAAAGAAAGAATTCACACTGCTGTTGAATCAATATTGCAGACCCGTTAATAAAGCCTGTTGTGTGGTATAGTGACTAGTGGGTAATACCCTAGGATGAACAATTACGATGAGGTTCCAAAGTTGATACAAATCAGATATCCAGATTTAACTTATTTGTTACTTACTGGTTGTTGTTCTTGTGAAAGACGCCTATCCCCGACTGCGGTTCCGAAAGAAACAAAATTGGCCTCTGTTTTTTGAGAAAAGGCAAGACAATTAACAAATGTGTATCGTTGCACTCCAATTGTACACACCAACAGTATTCGTTATTGTCCGACTAGTGTCAAGGATTTCATGAATGGAACACATCTCGTAGACGTGTAATGTGACAAGGTTCATGTTGCGTGAAAAATGCATAAATCTCAAATTTGAGTGGCCCATGCAGTTTGAAACGCTCTGAGCATATCACTGATTATTCTGTGGAACAACAAATGCTAGACATATAATATGTGCATTCCAGCGTCAAAAATGGTAGAAAATCATCTCCACAATGCATGGTAAACTGAAATAAGTCTATCCAATTGTCCAAAATTTCTGTCAAAGGGACAGCACATCTTTGGTCTGCTGGGTGTTAGATATCGCCATGTAATTGGACGAAAAGGTGCTTTGAACAGAAACAATTTTCTCTTTATTCACATTAATGGGGGTACCAACACTCATATATTTCTTACCATAGACACTGAACGAGAAGCTCTCTGATGTGCTGCAGATTTCAACCTTAACACCGCAGGTCACTGTGTGATATCCAACACCAAACGAGATGCCTCCGCTGAGAGGCACATCATTTCCTTTCTGATCGGTACAAATGATGGATTCGCCATCCAAGTATCCGCCTGTCACTGCAGGCCACGAAACTACGACATCATTCTGTCCAGGCAGGGTACACTGGTTAGTAACCAATGGCACCGTTATGCGGGGCTTTGCTGTGGAGACAAAGGCAGTATTGACTGAACGTATGAATCTCGAGGTTTACTCATGTTTCAAATACTCAAATAAACCCACAGGTGGAAAAATATTGTGACATATTTAAATAACCCACAGAGGGATCAAACTCAGAAGGTGAATAATATTAATGTTTTACTTTACAGGAAATTGTAACTTAGGGAGACATTTCCATGGGGTTGAACACACACTTGTGTCCAATTTTAATGACCCCTAACCTCTATTTTTTCTTATCCAACCCTAAGAATGTTAGTATATTTATGTTTTGGAACACAAGCAATCAATCTAGCCCATCTGCGACACTACCATTTCGCCTCGAAATAGGAGTCGTGACATGTGCATTAGGGAGATATTAGAAGGACGAAAAGAATGTCTCCCTATGGGTACATTAACAAGAGTTTATAGCTGAACAAAGAAATCGATTGGGGTACGGTTTGAACTTGTGACCTCCAGATCACCGTTTTGACACGCTATGAACTTAGCGGTTAATACACTTTAGACACACCTATACATTAAGTCCTAGCATGGTTGAATTAATAGAGACGCTGTATTAACAAGTTTAGGCCACCGAACTATATGTGATCAATAAAATAGCCTAGCAATTAGTGTACACATTCCAACACTGTCTCAAAATTTTCTTAGATGAATGTATCCCATTCAAAAAGCAAATCGAGTCTCGGTCTTCCAATGTGTGACAGTCTTTAAATCACGGGTGCCACTAAGAAGCATTGATGTTAACCCGTGCAAGCCGTGGGTCCACGTATCAGGTACAAACAAGCTCTGAATTAAAATGTGAGACACCTAGTTAAGTTACCCTTCCCAGGTTTTGACTGTATCCTTGAACATTGTACTATTCCTTACCAAACACATAGAAATCGAAGGCTCCCACCGCTGCGCAACCAGCATTATTGGTGACAACGCAGGTGTGGACGTGTGTATGGTCCTGCAGGTACCACCAACCCCCTGTGAGCGGCATAGAGATTCCCCACGCTATACAGACGATTTGGTTGTTGTCGCTGTGCGTGGCGGTCACTCGGGGCCATGAAACCTGGGCATACACCCACCAAGAGACCGCACAACGATCGGCGACAGCTGGCAGGTTAAGAATCGATGATTCTATGGGGGTAGAAAAGGGAAAACAAAAAACACCAATTCAATCTGGAATGAGTAATGACACAGACCATAAGTAAACACACACAAACATGGACAATTGGGCTACTGGCTAAATCAATCAAAAGCAGATAAGTGGATGGCGCTGTGTTCCAGTTACTCTTGGACACAGGAGGGTAGAGGGTACTTATGCCCTGACCCCATAAGGGGGATTGAAAAGATGAGTTGAAATACACTGAAACCTACACTAACTTTATTGTGTTTTTTTTTTACTTACGTCGGACAGTGAACGAGAAGGTTTGCGAAACAGAACAACTATTATTGTCGACCTGACAGATCACGGTGTGAGCGCCCACCCTAAAGGCGATACCGCCACTGAGAGGCACAGCAATACCTCCTTCACTACATGAGATGGCTTGTCCACCCAGGTTGGTGCCAGATACTGCAGGCCAGCTTACAGAGGCAGTAGCCACACCAAAATCAGTGCATTGGTCGTCAACGTCTGGTACTGTTAGCGATGGAGATTCTGTGGATAGAAAGTATACATCGAAAGTTCTCGTTATGCAGATGTCGACGAAGTTTACCCATTATGTTTCAGTTTCATCCCAAACCGCCCTTCCTGCTACTCCCTGTGTTGCCTCAGCACTGACCATGCGCTTCCCTGGGCTAGCTGCACCCAATATTCTCAGCTAAGGACACGTTTTCTACTGCAAGGATTCGCCTTGACTGTTTTCGTACGCTTTGCTTAGATTGAAGAGCAGGATGAGATACCCCTTTTCCCACCAGACTAAGATAACGTAGATGCAAATCTCACCTACAACAACAACTGCGAAGCTGTTTGATGCCATGCAACCACCGCTATTGGTCACTGTGCAGTTAACGGTGTGACTTCCTACCGGGAAGTTACCTCCAACTAGAAACACGGGCAATCCACCTGATGTACATTTAATGGTTTGACCGTTGGTGTTGGTGCCAGTTACTGGACTCCATGACACTGTAGTTGTCACCTGATTTGGACTGGAGCAACTAACAGGGACCACGGGCACTGAAATTGATGGTGAAGCTATTGGAACAAAAAAACATACACAGAAGGTGAGATGCAATCTTTAACGACAAACGTCAATTCAATTTACTGTAAGTGAATATATATATATATATATTACGTCAGAGTGAGATGATAGAGCAGATGTAAATTAGCATGATTTTGGTAGCACACTGTTTACTGCCATCATAACTGAAGCAAATGTTCAAATCTTGAAAGATTTCTTCGTGTTACAAGGATGTGTACAAAAGTGTTAAACTGTGATTTAAAAAATGAAACAGGATGTCCACATTTGTTTCAAAGCTATATCCTGTCAGATGCAAAATCATCCATGAACTGTCACTTTGTTTCAGAGTTATATTTGTTTCAAAGTTTTCTCCTTTCACGGTTATATACTGTCAAATGTCAAATCTTCCAAGTCTTCCAACTGTTAGTTTGTTACATAAAAAAAATAATACACCACTACAGAATAGTATGTTTCATACCTGATACAACAAATGTGAAGCTTTTTGAACCTGGGCATCCATCGGAATTGGTAACACTGCATGTGATTTTATGCGATCCTACTCCAAAGGTTCCACCAGAGGTCGTCACTCCAGTTCCGCCTCCAGAAGCAACACATGTGATGCTTGCACCCGCAGCATTGGTGGCAGTCACAGTGGCCCAAGTCACAGTTACTGTAGCAGAGCCTTCATCGGTACATTGCGGACCCACGCTGGGCACAGTCACAGATGGAGAAGCTGTGTCAAACACAATATCAAATGACCAATGTCGATTGATTTTCAAAATTTGATGCATGAAGAATGTAGGAAAATACTACATTGGGACACGAATCTGGGGTCTTCTGAATACTATTAGAATACTCAACTAAGCCCTATCTTGACAGTCTGCCAACCTGTCAATGTCTTTGCCCAGTAAGCAGCCATCAATCTACAAGCGCCATGTAGCCTGAAATCACACCAAAATACAGGATGCTAGCAGCATTTTGCTAGTAATTCTGCTGACCTGGGTTTGGCGAACAAGTATCATTCAGGAAGGATATTGGCTTGTTTTGTTTTGAAATTGAGCGCACACAAAAAGTCAATTAAAAAAGGGGAAAAGGTTTGGGAGCAAATCCAATGCATACTAGGTTGAATGTATATGCAATTACTGAAGGTGGACTCAAACTTCCATAAAATTTAACTGTTGCTTAACCAACTAAGCTATCGCCTAATTGTGGCAGAATCCCAATGTCCTGACCAATTCTGCCAAAAGTTGAAACGTATGATTAACGGGATCAATTTTCACAAACTTTGGCGGCTTAATTATTCTAGTCATGCTCAATACCTGCAACAACAAACGTGAAACTATTGGAGCCTGTGCAGTTGCCAGAATTAGTTACAGTGCACGTGACCGTATGCGATCCTACTCCAAATGTTCCACCGGTGGTTGTCACACCGGCTCCATCTCCAGAATCACTGCAAGAGATGCTCCCTCCCGCAGCATTGGTGGCAGTTACGACTGGCCACGTTACAGAGGCCGTAGATGCACCAACATCTGCACACTTTGAACTCACTGTTGGCACATACACAATTGGTGTCGCTGTGTAAAAGACAATTGATCAGTATCAATCAGTTTCAAGATTCACAACCAATATTCAGAAGATGACAAAGTTACTTTTGAGTTATATGTAGCACGATAAAGTGTTCATTATCCTCCATCAAATGTTGAAAATGAATAAGTGAAAAGATGTGCTTTGGACACATTTTAAGGGATCCGGTCACATATATTCAAATGAATTTGAAATACACAGCTGCCTTATTTAACATTATATAAATTAGAGATTCATGATGTGGTTGAGTCCATTCCTTATTCCCTTAGTATACTGACATGTGAGTTGTCAAAGTTGGAATCAATAAAAGTAAAAAACGAAAAAGAAACTGGTTACTTTGAATGTTGTGTGTTGAACATAATATATTTGGGTGTTTCTTTGGAGGGGACAAAAAGATATGTATACACGAATTTGACTCACAGGTCTGATGCAAGATATTTACTGTATACTGTTTTGATGAAATACTCAGTTTCCTTCATATATTTAGTCAGTATGTTTTTTCAAGCTCACGTCTATTCACCCACGAAATCAGATAAAGACTTGGTATTAACACTTTTAAGAATCATTTTTCAAAACATGTTTTTCCCATTATTAAAAAGCGTAAGTACCTAATACGAGAAAGGTGAAGCTATTGGAGCCATAGCAATACTCAGAAAGAGTTACACTGCACGTGATTGTGTGTGATCCTGCTCCAAAGGTGCCACCAGAGGTCGTCACTCCAGTTCCGTCTCCAGAATCGGTACAAATGATGCTCCCACCTACAGCATTGGTGGCGGTTACATTAGTCCAAGTCACAGAAAGTGTGGTTACACCAACAGCTAGACACTGCGGACCAACAGTCGGCACATTCACATTTGGTGGTGCTATGAAAGCAAAGTAAAAATTCAGTATGAATAGGTAATTCCATGGTTACAGGGACATGACCCTCCATCGTGTCCAAACTGTATCACTTTATATGCATGAATTTGTCTTAACGTCAGGTTTTTAGAACCGCTAGAGAAGAGGAAGCTCAAATCTGATCAGAAATGTGTATGTAGAGTTTCCAATAATGTTCACAGTCAATATTGGCAACCCAACTGCAGTGAGTATGTAAAAAATATGGCTTTGTCCCACACCAATAAGAGTTAAAAGGGAGATATGGGAATAACACGTTAAATGTATACCTGGTGATTTGCCCAAAACATCAAGTGTGCCCAAAAAAAGTTTCAATGTTTATAAACAGCAGGCAAAATGTTAGCAGCTTGGAAGTAACGGACATCCATTGTGTAGAATTGTTAGTAATGAAGAAATCTTACAAAAAAAGTATCCAGACTTTCTATGTAATTACTGAATGAACTGGATGCCGAGGGCATAAAAATGGTCAAATAAAAATAACAAATCTGCATTGTCAGCCAATTTTTATGCGTAAAATTTCAGTTAAAATGTAAAATGATTTTGTTAAGTGTAGATTTTAATCATCTTTCACACAGTTACCCTAAAACACAACTTCCAAATTGACCCGGTGTGAGCCTTTTTAAAAAATGACATAATACATCAGTATAAAAGGCAATATTTACCACATTGTGTTGTTACTTGGGTGGAGGTTGGTACTTGGGTGGTGGTTGGTTCTGGAGTAGTGGTTGGTTCCTGAGTGGGGGTTGGTTCTGGGGTAGGGGTTTGTTCTGGAGTGGTGGTTGGTTCTGGAGTGGAGGTTGGTTCTGGGGTGGTGGTTTGTTCTGGGGTGGTTGTTGGTTCTGAAGTGGTGATAGGTCCAGAAGTAGTGGTTGGTTCTGGAGTGGTGGTTGGTTCTGGAGTGGTGGTTTGTTCTGGAGTGGTTGTTGGTTTTGGACTGGTGGTTGGTTCCGGGGTGGTGGTTTGTTCCGGAGTGGTGGTTGGTTCTGGAGTGGTAGTTGGTTCTGAAGTGGTCGTTGGTTCTGGAGTGGTGGTTGGTTCAGGGGTGGTGGTTTGTTCCGGAGTGGTGGTTGGTTCTGGAGTGGTAGTTGGTTCTGAAGTGGTCGTTGGTTCTGGAGTGGTGGTTGGTTCAGGGGTGGTGGTTGGTTCTGGAGTTGTGGTTTGTTCTGGTGTGGTGGTTGACTCTGGAGTGGTGGTTGGTTCTGGGGTTGTGGTTGGTTCTTGAGTGGTGGTTTGTTCTGGAGTGGAGGTTGGTTCTGGGGTGGTGGTTTGTTCTGGGGTGGTTGTTGGTTCTGAAGTGGTGATGGGTCCAGAAGTAGTGGTTGGTTCTGGAGTGGTGGTTGGTTCTGGAGTGGTGGTTTGTTCTGGAGTGGTTGTTGGTTTTGGACTGGTAGTTGGTTCCGGGGTGGTGGTTTGTTCCGGAGTGGTGGTTGGTTCTGGAGTGGTAGTTGGTTCTGAAGTGGTCGTTGGTTCTGGAGTGGTGGTTGGTTCAGGGGTGGTGGTTTGTTCCGGAGTGGTGGTTGGTTCTGGAGTGGTAGTTGGTTCTGAAGTGGTCGTTGGTTCTGGAGTGGTGGTTGGTTCAGGGGTGGTGGTTTGTTCTGGAGTTGTGGTTTGTTCTGGTGTGGTGGTTGGTTCTGAAGTGGTGATGGGTCCAGAAGTAGTGGTTGGTTCTGGAGTGGTGGTTGGTTCAGGGGTGGTGGTTTGTTCTGGAGTTGTGGTTTGTTCTGGGGTGGTTGTTGGTTCTGAAGTGGTGATGGGTCCAGAAGTAGTGGTTGGTTCTGGAGTGGTGGTTGGTTCTGGAGTGGTGGTTTGTTCTGGAGTGGTTGTTGGTTTTGGACTGGTGGTTGTTTCCTGGGTGGTGGTTTGTTCCGGAGTGGTGGTTGGTTCTGGAGTGGTAGTTGGTTCTGAAGTGGTCGTTGGTTCTGGAGTGGTGGTTGGTTCAGGGGTGGTGGTTTGTTCCGGAGTGGTGGTTGGTTCTGGAGTGGTAGTTGGTTCTGAAGTGGTCGTTGGTTCTGGAGTGGTGGTTGGTTCAGGGGTGGTGGTTGGTTCTGGAGTTGTGGTTTGTTCTGGTGTGGTGGTTGACTCTGGAGTGGTGGTTGGTTCTGGGGTTGTGGTTGGTTCTTGAGTGGTGGTTTGTTCTGGAGTGGAGGTTGGTTCTGGGGTGGTGGTTTGTTCTGGGGTGGTTGTTGGTTCTGAAGTGGTGATGGGTCCAGAAGTAGTGGTTGGTTCTGGAGTGGTGGTTGGTTCTGGAGTGGTGGTTTGTTCTGGAGTGGTTGTTGGTTTTGGACTGGTAGTTGGTTCCGGGGTGGTGGTTTGTTCCGGAGTGGTGGTTGGTTCTGGAGTGGTAGTTGGTTCTGAAGTGGTCGTTGGTTCTGGAGTGGTGGTTGGTTCAGGGGTGGTGGTTTGTTCCGGAGTGGTGGTTGGTTCTGGAGTGGTAGTTGGTTCTGAAGTGGTCGTTGGTTCTGGAGTGGTGGTTGGTTCAGGGGTGGTGGTTTGTTCTGGAGTTGTGGTTTGTTCTGGTGTGGTGGTTGGTTCTGAAGTGGTGATGGGTCCAGAAGAAGTGGTTGGTTCTGGAGTGGTGGTTGGTTCTTGAGTGGTGGTTGGTTCAGGGGTGGTGGTTTGTTCTGGAGTTGTGGTTTGCTCTGGGGTGGTTGTTGGTTCTGAAGTGGTGATGGGTCCAGAAGTAGTGGTTGGTTCTGGAGTGGTGGTTGGTTCTGGAGTGGTGGTTTGTTCTGGAGTGGTTGTTGGTTTTGGACTGGTAGTTGGTTCCGGGGTGGTGGTTTGTTCCGGAGTGGTGGTTGGTTCTGGAGTGGTAGTTGGTTCTGAAGTGGTCGTTGGTTCTGGAGTGGTGGTTGGTTCAGGGGTGGTGGTTTGTTCCGGAGTGGTGGTTGGTTCTGGAGTGGTAGTTGGTTCTGAAGTGGTCGTTGGTTCTGGAGTGGTGGTTGGTTCAGGGGTGGTGGTTGGTTCTGGAGTTGTGGTTTGTTCTGGTGTGGTGGTTGACTCTGGAGTGGTGGTTGGTTCTGGGGTTGTGGTTGGTTCTTGAGTGGTGGTTTGTTCTGGAGTGGAGGTTGGTTCTGGGGTGGTGGTTTGTTCTGGGGTGGTTGTTGGTTCTGAAGTGGTGATGGGTCCAGAAGTAGTGGTTGGTTCTGGAGTGGTGGTTGGTTCTGGAGTGGTGGTTTGTTCTGGAGTGGTTGTTGGTTTTGGACTGGTAGTTGGTTCCGGGGTGGTGGTTTGTTCCGGAGTGGTGGTTGGTTCTGGAGTGGTAGTTGGTTCTGAAGTGGTCGTTGGTTCTTGAGTTGTGGTTTGTTCTGGAGTGGAGGTTGGTTCTGGGGTGGTGGTTTGTTCTGGGGTGGTTGTTGGTTCTGAAGTGGTGATGGGTCCAGAAGTAGTGGTTGGTTCTGGAGTGGTGGTTGGTTCTGGAGTGGTGGTTTGTTCTGGAGTGGTTGTTGGTTTTGGACTGGTAGTTGGTTCCGGGGTGGTGGTTTGTTGCGGAGTGGTTGTTGGTTTTGGACTGGTAGTTGGTTCCGGGGTGCTGGTTTGTTCCGGAGTGGTAGTTGGTTCTGAAGTGGTCGTTGGTTTTGGACTGGTAGTTGGTTCCAGGGTTGTGGTTTGTTCCGGAGTGGTGGTTGGTTCTGGAGTGGTAGTTGGTTCTGAAGTGGTTGTTGGTTCTGGAGTGGTAGTTGGTTCTGAAGTGGTCGTTGGTTTTGGACTGGTAGTTGGTTCCGGGGTGGTGGTTTGTTCCGGAGTGGTGGTTGGTTCTGGAGTGGTGGTTGGTTCTGGGGTTGTGGTTGGTTCTTGAGTTGTGGTTTGTTCTGGAGTGGAGGTTGGTTCTGGGGTGGTGGTTTGTTCTGGGGTGGTTGTTGGTTCTGAAGTGGTGATGGGTCCAGAAGTAGTGGTTGGTTCTGGAGTGGTGGTTGGTTCTGGAGTGGTGGTTTGTTCTGGAGTGGTTGTTGGTTTTGGACTGGTAGTTGGTTCCGGGGTGGTGGTTTGTTCCGGAGTGGTAGTTGGTTCTGAAGTGGTTGTTGGTTTTGGACTGGTAGTTGGTTCCGGGGTGCTGGTTTGTTCCGGAGTGGTAGTTGGTTCTGAAGTGGTCGTTGGTTTTGGACTGGTAGTTGGTTCCGGGGTTGTGGTTTGTTCCGGAGTGGTGGTTGGTTCTGGAGTGGTAGTTGGTTCTGAAGTGGTTGTTGGTTCTGGAGTGGTGGTTGGTTCAGGGGTGGTGGTTTGTTCCGGAGTGGTGGTTGGTTCTGGAGTGGTAGTTGATTCTGAAGTGGTCGTTGGTTCTGGAGTGGTGGTTGGTTCAGGGGTGGTGGTTGGTTCTGGAGTTGTGGTTTGTTCTGGTGTGGTGGTTGACTCTGGAGTGGTGGTTGGTTCTGGGGTTGTGGTTGGTTCTTGAGTGGTGGTTTGTTCTGGAGTGGAGGTTGGTTCTGGGGTGGTGGTTTGTTCTGGCGTGGTTGTTGGTTCTGAAGTGGTGATGGGTCCAGAAGTAGTGGTTGGTTCTGGAGTGGTGGTTGGTTCTGGAGTGGTGGTTTGTTCTGGAGTGGTTGTTGGTTTTGGACTGGTAGTTGGTTCCGGGGTGGTGGTTTGTTCCGGAGTGGTGGTTGATTCTGGAGTGGTAGTTGGTTCTGAAGTGGTCGTTGGTTCTGGAGTGGTGGTTGGTTGAGGGGTGGTGGTTTGTTCCGGAGTGGTGGTTGGTTCTGGAGTGGTAGTTGGTTCTGAAGTGGTCGTTGGTTCTGGAGTGGTGGTTGGTTCAGGGGTGGTTGTTGGTTCTGGAGTTGTGGTTTGTTCTGGTGTGGTGGTTGACTCTGGAGTGGTGGTTGGTTCTGGGGTTGTGGTTGGTTCTTGAGTGGTGGTTTGTTCTGGAGTGGAGGTTGGTTCTGGGGTGGTGGTTTGTTCTGGGGTGGTTGTTGGTTCTGAAGTGGTGATGGGTCCAGAAGTAGTGGTTGGTTCTGGAGTGGTGGTTGGTTCTGGAGTGGTGGTTTGTTCTGGAGTGGTTGTTGGTTTTGGACTGGTAGTTGGTTCCGGGGTGGTGGTTTGTTCCGGAGTGGTTGTTGGTTTTGGACTGGTAGTTGGTTCCGGGGTGGTGGTTTGTTCCGGAGTGGTTGTTGGTTCTGAAGTGGTCGTTGGTTTTGGACTGGTAGTTGGTTCCGGGGTGGTGGTTGGTTCTGGAGTGGTAGTTGGTTCTGAAGTGGTCGTTGGTTCTGGAGTGGTGGTTTGTTCAGGGGTGGTGGTTTGTTCCGGAGTGGTGGTTTGTTCTGGAGTGGTAGTTGGTTCTGAAGTGGTCGTTGGTTCTGGAGTGGTGGTTGGTTCAGGGGTGGTGGTTGGTTCTGGAGTTGTGGTTGGTTCTGGTGTGGTGGTTGACTCTGGAGTGGTGGTTGGTTCTGAGGTTGTGGTTGGTTCTGGAGTGGTGGTTTGTTCTGGAGTGGAGGTTGGTTCTGGGGTGGTGGTTTGTTCTGGGGTGGTTGTTGGTTCTGAAGTGGTGATGGGTCCAGAAGTAGTGGTTGGTTCTGGAGTGGTGGTTGGTTCTGGAGTGGTGGTTTGTTCTGGAGTGGTTGTTGGTTTTGGACTGGAAGTTGGTTTCGGGGTGGTGGTTTGTTCCGGAGTGGTGGTTGGTTCTGGAGTGGTAGTTGGTTCTGAAGTGGTTGTTGGTTCTGGAGTGGTGGTTGGTTCAGGGGTGGTGGTTTGTTCCGGAGTGGTGGTTGGTTCTGGAGTGGTAGTTGGTTCTGAAGTGGTCGTTGGTTCTGGAGTGGTGGTTGGTTCAGGGGTGGTGGTTGGTTCTGGAGTTGTGGTTTGTTCTGGTGTGGTGGTTGACTCTGGAGTGGTGGTTGGTTCTGGGGTTGTGGTTGGTTCTTGAGTGGTGGTTTGTTTTGGAGTGGAGGTTGGTTCTGGGGTGGTGGTTTGTTCTGGAGTGGTTGTTGGTTTTGGACTGGTAGTTGGTTCCGGGGTGGTGGTTTGTTCCGGAGTGGTTGTTGGTTTTGGACTGGTAGTTGGTTCCGGGGTGGTGGTTTGTTCCGGAGTGGTAGTTGGTTCTGAAGTGGTCGTTGGTTCTGGAGTGGTGGTTGGTTCAGGGGTGGTGGTTTGTTCCGGAGTGGTGGTTGATTCTGGAGTGGTAGTTGGTTCTGAAGTGGTCGTTGGTTCTGGAGTGGTGGTTGGTTGAGGGGTGGTGGTTTGTTCCGGAGTGGTGGTTGGTTCTGGAGTGGTAGTTGGTTCTGAAGTGGTCGTTGGTTCTGGAGTGGTGGTTGGTTCAGGGGTGGTTGTTGGTTCTGGAGTTGTGGTTTGTTCTGGTGTGGTGGTTGACTCTGGAGTGGTGGTTGGTTCTGGGGTTGTGGTTGGTTCTTGAGTGGTGGTTTGTTCTGGAGTGGAGGTTGGTTCTGGGGTGGTGGTTTGTTCTGGGGTGGTTGTTGGTTCTGAAGTGGTGATGGGTCCAGAAGTAGTGGTTGGTTCTGGAGTGGTGGTTGGTTCTGGAGTGGTGGTTTGTTCTGGAGTGGTTGTTGGTTTTGGACTGGTAGTTGGTTCCGGGGTGGTGGTTTGTTCCGGAGTGGTTGTTGGTTTTGGACTGGTAGTTGGTTCCGGGGTGGTGGTTTGTTCCGGAGTGGTTGTTGGTTCTGAAGTGGTCGTTGGTTTTGGACTGGTAGTTGGTTCCGGGGTGGTGGTTGGTTCTGGAGTGGTAGTTGGTTCTGAAGTGGTCGTTGGTTCTGGAGTGGTGGTTTGTTCAGGGGTGGTGGTTTGTTCCGGAGTGGTGGTTTGTTCTGGAGTGGTAGTTGGTTCTGAAGTGGTCGTTGGTTCTGGAGTGGTGGTTGGTTCAGGGGTGGTGGTTGGTTCTGGAGTTGTGGTTGGTTCTGGTGTGGTGGTTGACTCTGGAGTGGTGGTTGGTTCTGAGGTTGTGGTTGGTTCTGGAGTGGTGGTTTGTTCTGGAGTGGAGGTTGGTTCTGGGGTGGTGGTTTGTTCTGGGGTGGTTGTTGGTTCTGAAGTGGTGATGGGTCCAGAAGTAGTGGTTGGTTCTGGAGTGGTGGTTGGTTCTGGAGTGGTGGTTTGTTCTGGAGTGGTTGTTGGTTTTGGACTGGTAGTTGGTTCCGGGGTGGTGGTTTGTTCCGGAGTGGTGGTTGGTTCTGGAGTGGTAGTTGGTTCTGAAGTGGTTGTTGGTTTTGGAGTGGTGGTTGGTTCAGGGGTGGTGGTTTGTTCCGGAGTGGTGGTTGGTTCTGGAGTGGTAGTTGGTTCTGAAGTGGTCGTTGGTTCTGGAGTGGTGGTTGGTTCAGGGGTGGTGGTTGGTTCTGGAGTTGTGGTTTGTTCTGGTGTGGTGGTTGACTCTGGAGTGGTGGTTGGTTCTGGGGTTGTGGTTGGTTCTTGAGTGGTGGTTTGTTTTGGAGTGGAGGTTGGTTCTGGGGTGGTGGTTTGTTCTGGGGTGGTTGTTGGTTCTGAAGTAGTGATGGGTCCAGAAGTAGTGGTTGGTTCTGGAGTGGTGGTTGGTTCTGGAGTGGTGGTTTGTTCTGGAGTGGTTGTTGGTTTTGGACTGGTAGTTGGTTCCGGGGTGGTGGTTTGTTCCGGAGTGGTTGTTGGTTTTGGACTGGTAGTTGGTTCCGGGGTGGTGGTTTGTTCCGGAGTGGTAGTTGGTTCTGAAGTGGTCGTTGGTTCTGGAGTGGTGGTTGGTTCAGGGGTGGTGGTTTGTTCCGGAGTGGTGGTTGGTTCTGGAGTGGTAGTTGGTTCTGAAGTGGTCGTTGGTTCTGAAGTGGTGGTTGGTTCAGGGGTGGTGGTTGGTTCTGGAGTTGTAGTTTGTTCTGGTGTGGTGGTTGACTCTGGAGTGGTGGTTGGTTCTGGGGTTGTGGTTGGTTCTGGAGTGGTGGTTTGTTCTGGAGTGGAGGTTGGTTCTGGGGTGGTGGTTTGTTCTGGGGTGTTTGGTTCCGGAGTGCTCGTTGGTTCTTGGGTGGTGGTTTGTTCTGGAGTGGTGGTTTGTTCTGCAGTGGTGGTTGGTTCTGATGATGTTGTTGGTTCTAGAGTGGTTGTTGGTTCTGGGGTGGTGGTTCGTTCTGGTGTTGTCGTTGGTTCTGCAGTGATGGTTGGTTCAGGGGTGGTGGTTTGTTCCGGAGTGATGGTTGGTTCTGGAGTGGTAGTTGGTTCTGAAGTGGTCGTTGGTTCTGAAGTGGTGGTTGGTTCAGGGGTGGTGGTTGGTTCTGGAGTGGTTGTTGGTTTTGGAGTGGTGGTTTGTTCTGGAGTGGAGGTTGGTTCTGGGGTGGTGGTTGACTCTGGAGTGGTGGTTGGTTCTGGGGTTGTGGTTGGTTCTGGAGTGGTGGTTTGTTCTGGAGTGGAGGTTGGTTCTGGGGTGGTGGTTTGTTCTGGGGTGGTTGTTGGTTCTGAAGTGGTGATGGGTCCAGAAGTAGTGGTTGGTTCTGGAGTGGTGGTTGGCTCTGGGGATGTGGTTTGTTTTGGTGTGATGGTTGGTTCTGGTGTGGTGGTTGGTTCTGGGGTGGTGGTTCGTTCTGGAGTGGTTGTTGGTTTTGGACTGGTAGTTGGTTCCGGGGTTGTGGTTTGTTCCGGAGTGGTTGTTGGTTCTGAAGTAGTGATGGGTCCAGAAGTAGTGGTTGGTTCTGGAGTGGTGGTTGGTTCTGGAGTGGTGGTTTGTTCTGGAGTGGTTGTTGGTTTTGGACTGGTAGTTGGTTCCGGGGTGGTGGTTTGTTCCGGAGTGGTTGTTGGTTTTGAACTGGTAGTTGGTTCCGGGGTGGTGGTTTGTTCCGGAGTGGTAGTTGGTTCTGAAGTGGTCGTTGGTTCTGGAGTGGTGGTTGTTTCAGGGGTGGTGGTTTGTTCCGGAGTGGTGGTTGGTTCTGGAGTGGTAGTTGGTTCTGAAGTGGTCGTTGGTTCTGAAGTGGTGGTTGGTTCAGGGGTGGTGGTTGGTTCTGGAGTTGTGGTTTGTTCTGGTGTGGTGGTTGACTCTGGAGTGGTGGTTGGTTCTGGGGTTGTGGTTGGTTCTGGAGTGGTGGTTTGTTCTGGAGTGGAGGTTGGTTCTGGGGTGGTGGTTTGTTCTGGGGTGGTTGTTGGTTCTGAAGTGGTGATGGGTCCAGAAGTAGTGGTTGGTTCTGGAGTGGTGGTTGGTTCTGGAGTGGTGGTTTGTTCTGGAGTGGTTGTTGGTTTTGGACTGGTAGTTGGTTCCGGGGTGGTGGTTTGTTCCGGAGTGGTGGTTGGTTCTGGAGTGGTAGTTGGTTCTGAAGTGGTTGTTGGTTCCGGAGTGGTGGTTGGTTCAGGGGTGGTGGTTGGTCCTGAATTAGTGGTTGGTTCTGGATTGGTGGTTTGCCCTGAAGTGGTTGTTGGTCCTCCAGTGGTGGTTGGTTCTGAAGTGGTAGTTTGTACTGGAGTGGTGGCAGGCTCTGGAGTGGGTGTTGGTTTTTGAGAGGTGCCCATTTCTACAGTGGTGATCAAACAGAAGACTGGTCAATTATTACCTTTACATCAACATCGGCATTCAGCATGAACTTTTAGTCTAAAGACAAGTTAAGCTCCGCATATTCATATTCTGCTCTAGTAATATCCAATACAAAATGCTTGCTACATTCAAAACAAACAGATGAAATTCAAATTTTCAATATAAAATATAATTCACCCGAGTCCAGTGGATTTTTCAACTGGATTCGGAACCCAACTTTCATGGATTGATGATCTCAATCATTTACTGTCATTTCAACTAACAAAATTGAAGTAAACCGTGGTTTAACGTGTGTTCAGAATGCTGAATTTCTAGTTTTGATAACGTGAGGAAAATTCCAAATTAAATCTTACCGGTTACATCGAAGCAAAATTTTTAGTACCGTGGTACCGTGTATGGAAATCAATCAAAACACTACTTTAACAATATTGTTTAGTCGGCTTTTAAAATGGGTTATTTTTTTATCAAAACAAACAAACCTAGTGAAAGAAATCTGTTGTATATTAAAGATCGCCTCGTTTGGTTTTATGTTCAGCATTTTATTGCCCGGCCGGCCGCACACGAGAGCTACGTGCTGGGCAAAATGTCTGTCGAGGCCGTTTTTTTCAGCACGTAGCCCACCGTGGGCGGTGATTTTTTTCCCTTTGCCTCACAAGGCGAACCCTCTCCCCGTGTGCGGCGAAAGTGAGTTAAGTACTCGGTACACGCGGTTTTAAATATTTTTGTGCAAAGTCTTAAAAAGCCTGCTGGTGTTTGTCCCCATTTTTTTCACCAGACCGACTAACGCGAACAATGTGCTTTCATTGGTTAGTTAATCGGTTAAGCTCAGCACGTTACTCAAGCCCACCGCGCAAGAAAGATGGTTCGCCGCTCACGATGAGATTTTCGCCTAGCAAGGAGAAATAAATCCAACAGCACAAACGATCCTTAGCACGAACGATTAAAATGTATTAAGAATTATGAAACGAACTAGCGAAAATAAAATAGAATAAAACTTTCAGGGATTTATTAAAATTGATAAATTTAATGATAGAAACATCAATGTCATCACCTTTGGTTGGGGTGATTGTACCTGCAGTGGTGGATGTTATTGGAGGGGTGGCTTGTGCCAGAGTCGTGTCCGGTGGTGTAGGAGATCCATCTACTGGAGGGGTGGTTGATCCTGCAGCGGTGGATGTTCCTGGAGGGATGGCTTGTGCCAGAGTCGTGTATGGTGGTGTAGAAGATCCATCTACTGGAGGGGTGGTTGATCCTGCAGTAGTGGATGTTCCTGGAGGGATGGCTTGTGCCAGAGTCGTGTATGGTGGTGTATGAGATCCATCTACTGGAGGGGTGGTTGATCCTGCAGCGGTGGATGTTCCTGGAGGGATGGCTTGTGCCAGAGTCGTGTATGGTGGTGTAGGAGATCCATCTACTTGAGGTGTGGTTGTTCCTGCAGTGGTTGCTGTTCCTGGAGGGATGGCTTGTGGCAAAGTGGCGTCTGGTGGTGTAGGAGATCCATCTACTGGAGGGGTGGTTGTTCCTGCATGGGTTTGTATTGTGGGAGATCCATCAATGATAGTAGTTGAGGGAATGGTCCTTGACCATTAAGTCGTGCTTGTACATGTATATCACATACCCCTTCTGTGATTTACATGTACAAGTACTTTGAGTACTAACTTGCCTGAAAATAATCACCCTTTTGTCTATATGTACAACTGGAGCTATGGGAAAGAATTCTAGACAATACTTCGCTCAGACAACAAAATATTTATATAAGGACCATACAATTGAACGGATAAGGTTATGATTGGAGTTCAGTGGTTTCATAAGTGTTGATTATGTGAAAGAACCACAATCAAAACCTATAATTGCATATATACTTCAAAAAATAATTAGGGAAATTTAAGTTTGACTTGGTTTACAACAGGTCTTTCAGGTCTGAGCGATGAAACATGCCTCATCAATGAAATCTAAACGCATTATTTAACCTCAGAGTGTGGTTTTTGGATACATATGCCTTTCAATCGAAACACAAATAAAACAAAACAGTAGTGTCTGTTGTGTCATCATTCCTATATTTGTTATTAAAACTGATAACATGTTCATTTCAAGATCCTTTACCTTTTAGTCAAGCTTTGATGGAATAATTACAGAAAAGTAGTCAGTTATCCTGCTACTATAGTAGTATTTTGACAATCATGCGAGGGAACAAGTCAGATGACATGTTTGTGTTTCATTTTTTGCTCTTTACTCTCACTGTGGCACAATCAAGAGTGCACGCCATAGTTTGATGAGTGGTTCTTTACTCATAAGCGTTATCGAACAAGAGGCCATGTTAGTCGTGTATTACTCTTTACTCACGCGAAGGCACAGGTAATGGGGCATGATAGTGCATATTAGTGGTTCTTTACTCACTAGAGCACACAAGCAAGAGGGCGTGTTATTGTGTTTGATAAGTGGCTCTCTACTTACGCGAGGACACAAGCAATAAGACATGTTAGTGTTACATAGTGGCTCTTCACTCACGCGATTAAGCAAGCAGAGGACATGTTGGTGTTTGGTTAGTGGTTCTTTGCTCATAAGAACACACAAGCAAGAGGGCGTGTTATTGTGTTTGATAACTTGTTAGTGTTTGATAAGTGCCTCTTTACTCACGCGATTAACCCTAAAAGGGCCCCCTCGACTATTTCCGCGATAGCCTTGTAAAACAATTCTTTTTGCGACCCGAGCTGGTATGACGTTTTAGTCTCGAGCCATGCGCATTTTTTGATACCAAAAACATACAAATCGAACCACTCGCTACGCGCTGTGAAAACTGAATTTTCCCATATTGTCGTGTACAAATAGCAGAATGCACCATTCGTACATATGAAATATTAATTAGCCATAATTCCAAAACCCTTTGACCTATTTCTTGGATATGTTTATGATGAGTTGCTATGTGCATGTACTGAGTTTCAAAATCTTTTCGTCACTCTATGGCCGAGATCTTTGGGGAGGGGGGGGTGGCGGAATTCACCTCCTCCCCCTGCTGAGAGATGGTTAAAATAACCCGGCCGCTTTAGGGTTAAGCAAGCAAAATGACATGATAGTGTTTGATTAGTGGTTCTTTACTTATGCGAGGACACAAACAAGGGTGCATGTTAGTGTTTGATTATTGGCTCTTTACTTACGCGAGTATACAAGCAAGAGGGCAGGTTAGTGTTTTGTTAGTGGCTTATATACCTCATGTGAGGACACAAGCAAGAGTTGACTGATGTCGTTGGCTTTACAATAGGACAAGAACACACTTACCTCATAGAGTGCTTTTAGGTTTTTATTATTACAACTTAAATCTTAATGACTGTAGCAAATCTGTAGTATGCCGATGACATGGCTGTTAATGACATGGTTGTTTAAGCCTTAAAAAAACTTTGCATAGGTCAGATAATCACGTGGTCCGTTATTGTGATTGCAAGAAATATACAATGAAATGGTAATTAATACTACATTGGTTGTTGAACTCATACTGAGTCTGACCTCCAGTTCATTAAACAAAATTTGCTAAAGCAGCACAATCTTTTGGCCTCACTATCGGCATGATATAGAGATAGGACACAGTAGTCTTGTCAACCGCAGGTTCAGCAGCACCACCCCATGTGTTCAAATTGACAACACACAGGTGAAAACGGTTGACTCCTTCAAATACTTTGGCAGTGTAATACTATCTATTAGCTCCCTAGACAATGACATATCGACCAGAATCAAAAATGCCGGTGGGGCACTTTGCGCACATTTGCTGAACCATCCCAACATCAAAATACAAACAAGGTTAAAGGTGAACTAGTTGTTGAACGCAAAATTGTGCTCTATGGATGTGAAACATGAACTCTACACAGAAACAAAAAAAACACATCCGTCAATGTCATAAGTATTGCATGCATTCGTTGGTTGGATTAAGTGACCAACTTAATTTGCAAGTGCTGGACTGGTCTGAATTTACACGTCGAAACCATTATCCTAATGGAAAACAATCAAATTTGATTTTTGATATTCTGACCATAACTCATGGAAAGTGTTGGTCAATGGTCCCTACATGGGAGGTCCCGCACATCCTGTTTCCAAGCTCCCTCGTGAGTCATGGAAACAGATGGGCACTTCATTCCATGAAATAAGTTTGAATTGTTTTAATGTTCCATGAAATGGGTTTATATTATAAAGTGTGCTGCTCCGGCCGGGTAGCCTTAGAATAAATTGTTTCCAATGTGCCCAAAACAGATTGATAACAATTGTCTCCTTATTAGCTGTTGTAAACCGAAACAGCTCTTGTTTTCGTTAAGATTTTTAGCTGTTTCGGTGACACACCGAAACAGTTCTTGTTTTCGTTAAGATTTTTTTTCTCCTTTTTCAAACATTTTCTCTATAGGTTTTGTACACGTTTCTTCCACCAGTCTAATTTGGCACTTTTTTTTTTTAAATCCGATCGATTTCAGACTTAGTGCATACTTTAAAGATCACCACCCACAGATGGTCCCAGAAGAAATTCGCGATCGTGATGTCATCAGGTGTCAGGCTACGTCATGTTAAAGATGTATTTTTCCCTATAGGGTTTGTACACGTTTTAAAACACCCCACTTTGGGAACTTTCGTAAATCTGATCGACTTCAGACGTGGAATATACTTAGATCACCACACACAAAAGGTTCTAGAAGAAATTTGTGATCATTACATTATCATGTGTCAGGTTACGTCACATTAAATATGTATATTTCCCCATAGGGTCTGAAAAGGTTTGAAAACACTCCACTTTGGCACTTTCGTAAATCTGATTGACTTTATACTTAACACAGACTTAGATGACCACCCACGAATGGTCCTAGAAGAAATTTGGGATCGTGACGTCATGAGGTGTCAGGTTACGTCACAATACAGATGCCCTTTTTCCCATTGGTTTTGTACACGTTTTTCTTCAGACAATACATTTTCGCAGTTCTATATGTTTGATTGACTCTACACTTGTCAGACACTAAGTCCAGCTGCCGAAGATGGTCTCCAATGAATTCGTAACGATAACATCATCATGTGTCACGTGACGTCACATAAAATGTGCATTTTTTTCAAACGCTATAACTTCGGAAGTACAAGTCTGTTTGGGTTAAAATTTGGTATGCACATTTACAGGGATGTGTTATAGATGGAAATTGAAGTGACGCATTTTATTCTTTTATAGGTCTATGAATTATAATGTTCGATTTGGTTGTAACTTGACACGTGCTGTTATAGATGTCATTTGTAGTGATGTCACTAATTGTTCATCACGTGCACAGAGTATTTTAAATATCCGAAACAGCTTGTGTTTGTCCACAAACACATTTCTAGTTTTGTTTGTGGCTCATTAAAAGCACAGCTTCAATGGACTGATCATGAGATTGACATGAATGAGTCATGCATATCACGTTAGCTTATCTATGGAGTCCTCTCACCGGCCAAAGAAACCTCGAAAGCCCTAAGAAGCGGTACAACGTCTGCATTAAAGCAAACCTACAACGCTGGTGCTTAGCCTCAAAAGAGCTGGAGGTTTGAGCCTATATCAGGACTTACTGTCATGTTACCATGAATAGTACTTTGGTCTACTGTACGCGAATCAGCTTGTAATTTCCCACAGAATGGGGAAAAAAGGTGCATGCAAAGTAATGGGACAAAAAGTAAGCCACCAATGCATTTTATGTTCTCATGAAGTGCAATCAGGTTGCATTGCTTAACCACAAACAAATGATGATAAAATTCCAAAGAGTAAAGCATCAGCAAAAGGAGCGTGCAAAAAGGTTCTGAATTATATTACTGCAAAGTGGTCGAAAAGTTTGAAAAAAAAACGAGGATATACTGCAACAGCGATTTTGTCGGATTGAACTTTATTCCATATTCAAAGGTTGTTGCCACTTCGTGAGATCAGTGAGAAAACGGGGCAGCTGCGATAGCAAACTTTGTAATCTTACTCTGAAACGCTAAAAAGATCATAATCATTTCCCAAAAATTAACATTCAGTGTGATCAGTAATTTGCTCATTACTGAAAATTAATGCACGTACTTTTCAGATCCCGCTTAACTAATTTTGTTAATTTGGGGTGAAAATGGAGATATGGTATTTGACGGCGGGTAAATAATATGCAAATTGTTTGTAAACCCGTATTTATTAACGTTTCATCTGGTTCTGCAGTATTTATTAATCTTAAACTACGTTAACGTCGCGAGGGTTGGGAGAGAGGGGCACTCACAAGGGCGGATCCAGAACACATTTTTTTAGGGGGGGGGGGCAAAAAATGTGGGTCACAAAATATCACGGCTTTGGGTTCGAGGACCGCTTAAAGGCCCAGAAATTATTTTGGGATTCTACATGCTGTGTTTTTTCTGACCACTTTAACCATTTTTTTTTTCTGGAAATGAAAGTGGTGTACTGATTGCCTGCCTTTATTGCGAGGTAGATAAACACAAAATCACCATTGGGTTCGTTTTTATTTTTTTATTTTTTTTGGGGGGGGGGGCTGGCCCCCTATGCCCCCCCCCCACCACCACCCGATCCACCCTAAGGCACTCCTCCAGAAGTGGGAAAATGAAAAATGCGAACAAAATATATACAAACAATGAAAGGGGCGTAGAATTCTGTGGGGATGGGTATTGTATCTTGAGCGGAGACTAATAATAATATTAATAATAATAACTACCGGTAATGGGGTAATAGGGAGACTTTCTCATAGACTTGTGCACACAAATCTTCCGACTTAAATGTGCCCTAAACCGATATTCCCTGGTCCTTTTTCCACGAATTTCGGTATTTTTACTAATAAGACCACCAGCAACAAATATAACCCAATTTCGAAAGCAAAATGTTGTCTCTAAAGGGGGGCTGCGCCAATAGGGAGACACCTAGGTGTCCCCCTATTAAGCCCGTGTCTCCCTACTACCGAATTTTCTACGCTAACGTGTCTCCCTAATAGTACATTTGTAGGAATAAGCATAATGATAACACGATTTATAGCGCGCATTTTTGCGCAACTAAGGACAACTCCAGAAGACAAATTACAGATTTTGTGGGGAGAACAGATCAGTTTTTGATCTATCCTTTAAGATGTCAAGAGAAGTGATATTAAGGATGCTGTGTGTTTAGGAATTTCAGCATCGAGGACCAGAGACCGAAAAAGCCCTGTCCCATGCATTTTTGAAAGTGCAAGGAACTCTTAGGTTGTTACTGGAGCGGCGGCCACTCCGGCTGGGTGCATTAAGGTTAAGTGATCCCATTACGTACTGCGGCATGTGTTGTAAAGTGTTTTGTGCATGAAAACTGCTATTTTGAAGTTGATGCGTTGTCTAACTGATAACAAAAGTAATTGAATACCCGGGTAAAGGTCATCACGTGACATAGAGACTTGTATGTGTGTGGTACCGAGCAATAAACAAGCATGACAACGGACTTGTACACGTTGGATTGTTAATGTGATTGATTGTAGTCAGATCCTGAGTAGAACACTTCAGGTGCCGGTACCTGACTTTGAACTTGCCTAAATTGTGGTGCGGGCTCATGGAATTTGGACTACCTTAAGGAGTGGCTGAACAAACAGCAAAACAATGAATTAGCCTGCTTCACACAGCCAGACAATTTTCTTCTGGTAAACGTGGAGTTTATAAATATAACAAGTATCGATTATCGATGCAAATCGATTTTTTTCAGTACCCGAAACAGTCATAACTTCTGAATGCAATTGATGTCTATAAAAACAAAACAAAAAACATAGAGGCTCGAACAACGGGTGCCTTTCAGTGATTTATTTAAAGATGATTGCCACGTTAATCCCAAAGAATTGTTAAAATTGTTGTTTTGGTGCTACCAAAAAAAAAACTACCGTACGGCAGGGAGCTGGATACTCACCGGGATGACGCCACCTGGGTGCATATCATTTTAACTTTTCCGAAGCGCGTCGGAATCGGCCAATGACGCGCTCCAATTTGTTCATGAATCTATATAAGGTACGTATAGCAATTTGCTGTACACACAACCTCGTCCCTGGGGTGTCGAGCAGTACACGCCCACCACTACCTGCTCCCTCACTCTGGTATTGGATTATTTTTAGGTGCAAGATTTTTGACCACGTATGCAAATGAGGAATAGTCTGGTGCCTGCATGTGCGTTACATTAGCGTTTGTTTTTGTACGCGGTGTCTGGTGTAAAAACAGCATCAATTCGTCGCGCAGTGAGTTATGAAAACACGATTTTTCTTTTAAGTTAAAATGTTACAATGTGGCCCGACACTATGCAGTATCACATTTCATATATGAGCAAAGTGGAAAAAATGAGTATTATTGAAAAAGCGTGGACTTCATAATTGCAATGATCGTAAAAACACGTAACGCACTTTGAAAACAATAGGAACAACTACACGAAATATATCCATTATTAGCAAATTGCGATATCGAATCAGGATACAGGAAAAAAGTTCCCTATCTAGGACTTACTATTGGAAACGAGGTTGGAAATAAAGTAAGTGCAGGGGACAAGGTTGCTATACACATGCCACTCGATGTGGTATTAAACATATGCAAATAAAACAATTGCAGCATTTACTGTTTTCCAGGCACAACCCACACTAACACTTCAAGATTATGATTCGACCTTGTGACCTCATATGGTCTTTCCCTCATTGATCATTACGTCAGTCCACCTTTACTTGTATTTTGTAAATTATGTCATACTCTGTTTTCCCCCGCAATTGCCTCTCTGTAAATATAAAATGCCCAAATAATTTTCTTTAGTACAAAATGCATAACGTACCACCATTGACTGATAGTTAAGTATATTTTTTTTTTTACATAACTACACTATCGTTCAATTTTTGTTATATTATCGGTTAGTGATACGGTATTGGTTATTTTTTGTGACACTATCTGTTGTTGATACGTTATCGGTTTTTTTTTAAATTTCATATCGATCAAACGATTCACACAACGGGAAATTATAGCATGGAACTTTGAGGACGGAAAACTTATTCTATAACTTACCTTATAGCTGTAACTTCGCCAAATGGAGACAATTGCCCACGTTTCATTCTAACTCTTTTATATGTTTATATCAGCGGGAACATAGAAAATATACATTTAAAAGAAAATGTATGTGTATGACATCTTGGGTCTAGGACTCTTTGGGAGTAGAACCTCCCCAAACCCGAACATTTCCCAACCTCCCCAAATCGAAAACATTTTACCCTTACTAATGATACATTTTCCTGAGAGTTATTATTACGTACGTACGTATCGTATTAAGACATTTATTCGACTTAAAAGCCGTAACATTTCCACCTTTTCCCCATACTGATACATTTTCGGTTGATTCTTTTAATACGTTATCGGTTGATAAAGTATCCGGTCTGTAGGGATACGTTATCGGATACAGTTTTGTGTTGTTGTAACCACATCATCCGTCGACACGTGATACATACAATTTTACTACACTATTGGTCAAATTTTGTCACATTATCGGTTAGTGAGTATAGGTAAATTTGCAAACAGCCAATACTTACTTCAAAACGTATAATCAGTCAACGAGTTGAACTGCACACAATATCAGTAAAAACCTGCGTAGCAAATCTCCTTCTACCCGAGGCCACGTACTTTTCTGGTAGCAGAAAAGCAGATGTCCCTTTTTGAACCGGCAGTGAAGGGCAAAAAGTAAAGTCTTTTCTGGTAGCAGAAAAGCAGACAAGTAGAACAATGCATTTCAGCAAATACGTTCTGTCTGCTTTTTTGATAGCAGAAAAGCATAAAAAAATGCAATTAATAAAAACGTTCAATCTTATTATTTTATTAATAATTCCCCCCACCCTTCCCCTTTTTTGGGACGTCTGCAACCCTCTGATGATTTTTTTTTTGCCATAAAGACATCCACTGTGCGAGCGGATTGGTTCCCGGTCCGTACATTATCGATATTGATTGCGGGGCGGGAACCACCTTACCCGCGCGAACAGAATTATTGCCTGGCAGACAATAATGCAAAATATTAAGGCAGTCATTCAATAATTAAAACACGGCAAAATCTTTTTTCGTCGGTTGATGTATTATTCAAAAGTGAAAACCTTATGGTTGCAGACCAGTAAATCGGTCTGAAATTGCCTACGTCGGCCAAATTACGATTTGCATGCCCTCAAAATCGTCAGTATTTGAGCATGCTGTGGGACATGAACTTGAGGGTTTGTAAACAATATGGGTGGAAGCCGTGCAAAGAACTGTGAGCTTGTAGTTCCGTTCAATTTGGATGAGATTGGGGCCCTTAAAGTGCTCTATCTTGCAATGGAGTGTAGGCATCGTTTTTCAAAATGGCGATGGGCTTCAGGACTTTTTTCAGGGGTGATCATGTTCGGATGGAAATTTCTCCTAAAAGTCATCAGTTAACCCCCCCAAAATTGAAAAGAATATGAAAGATGATGCGATAAGCTTTAATTTGATGTGTGTCTTGAACACCTTCGAGAGTTGTGAGTATTTTTCCTGAATTTCTGAAGTAGGAGCATTTACCATTGGGGTCTATGGAAGTTTATTTACTGGTCTGGAACCTTATAGCCTCGGAAAAAAAAGAAGATAAATTGGCAATATGCTAGCGAATGTACCAGGATTTTTGTGGGAAAACATGTATGTTTTTCCGAACCCCCCCCCCCCTCGTAAAAATGACCTGATATAAAATGTTACATTGGGCTTAAATTAGTTTGGAAATTATTACCAACAAAATATGAGGGACATTGTGAGTGAGTTGCAGCGGCAGGTGGAGGACCACGACCTTGACTTGTCATGACGGGAGTATGGCGCACAGCGCGGTGGGCGGGTTGCACGGGTGGGTGCCGGTGTGGTTTTATTCCAACCCTTCATCTGAAAAGAAAACGATTGTTGTTCGAAAAGAAACACAATTCAAAGTCTAACGATAGTACATGCTGTCTTCAGAACTTACCCACTGACGCTTGGATGGTTACGACGAAAAGCAAAAAGGCCACGAAGAGCGCCTCCGAACTCCGTCGTCGACGCATCTTGCTAACCTGGGTTGGCCGGCGATCGCCCTGCCTTGAAATTCGCCCAAAAATCCCGCTGTATTACAGTCAATTATCCGGTTGGCTTACGTACAGGTAGCACTTGACTCCAAGATCAATAGGCCGCGGACTGATAATGTCACCGAGGCGATATGACATGATTTGGGGCTTAGATCCCAAGACCCCTCCCCCGTCTGTGATCGACAGCTCCGAAGTGATTGTCACGCATGTGCAGAGCATGTGATTCCGGATCCTTTTAACGGTTTCTTTTTCCCTTACAACTCGAAAGGCCTGGTACATCAACAGACCATTTTTCTCCATATCCCATTTGCACTTGATGATACTTCATAAAAACTGAATTCACAGACCGTGCCCAGGTCTTTCGAAAAGAAAAGCATACAGAAGTGATGACACGTAAAGGACGGCACGTAAAGGACTCAGCCAACACGCAATACCTTATAAATAAATGAATCATGATCCACTCATGAAACACTCACAGCTCATGTTCAAGTTTGGTAATATAGCTCCTGTATTTATAGAGAAGCAAAATCCTCGCCATACAGGCCCTTATCTGTGAATCGCGTTTTTGCATCGTTATTGAGCCACCATGTAGGCCTCAAGACTCATGTGTATTTTTTTTCACGGCAAGTGTTCTCAACATTACGAAATGCGTAAAATACAACTTGTTATTGTGTCTGCCGTACAAGAATGGGGAGATATTTTCTGTCATTTTTTTCCAGGATGGGTCATAGGATCATCCCCTTCAGATTTGTTTTTGTTGCCAAAAAAAAAAAAAAATTACACAGCCCCACAAACAGAAACACACACGCAAGTTTTTATCCATTCCAATGGCATGGATTTACACAGTTAACTTTTACAATCCGTTAGATCGTCCAAAAATGGGATTTCAAGAATCGTCATCACAATTGTCTTCAAACACCGCCAGCGATAAAGCCTGAGTTTAAAAGTTTAAAATATTCAACAAAATCCCTTCTTTTGAAAAAAAAAAGTGGATTTTATAAATCACATTTTTTTGTTCAGCAGGGTTGTTTATAAATATATTATTTACTGCAGTTGTTAACAGTTGTTGAAACAAGTTTATTTGTCATTTTCTTTGTTGTTGAGAACACGCAATAAATTGTTTTTTTTCCGAGACAGGTTTTAGAGCCATTGTGGGTGAATTGTGATATTCTTTGAGCGAATTGAGAAATTTAAGCATTTTTTTTTTATCTAGAAGTAGTTTCTGAAATTGGCTCTCCAGTTTTTTTTATTAAAGGTAAAACATATATAGTTTTTTAATTGGATTCCGCTTTTTTCTTTATTCACCCTGTGTGTGATCACTTGACTAGTTTAAGTACAGGTCATTATCAATAGTAGCTCCACCATTTATCACAAACGATCCGGCTCCAAAGGATTCAGGCGATAATGGCTGGGTTTGTTTGCGTTGAGACCGTTAGTCACGTACAAACCCACTCGGCTACGTGACGTGAGTAGTGAGCAAATATGTGCTTTACCTCACGTGGGCCTACTTATATTCGTGTTGTCGCCCGGTTCTGGGGATGTTGTGGGGGGTCTTTGGAACATCATTGGACAAACTGGACAGACACTAAGACAACATATCAATGGACACAAATTTGATATCAGAGAACAAGGTATACAAACACGTATCAATTAATCAGGCCTCACTTTAGATACAGTTTAGAGTAGCTCTACTCAAAACAGATGGAATTCAACTAGGCCTTAATAGGGATCGTGGCTTTGTTTAACTCTGACAGTACATTTTTAATCATCACCATTGATAATTGATTGATCACCACTCTCTGTTTTACTGTACATGTTCCCCTATGTAAACCTTGTGTGATGATTCACCTCTTTAGTGCATCTGATGAAGTACTTTTTGCTACGAAAGCGTAGGCAAATTTTCATTCTATTCAGTCGTTAAAAGTGCTACTTTACTATTCCTTTTCACGCGGCTGCCCACCACTTTTAGAATCAGGTATATGCTCTGATTTTTTGAATAAAAACAGGATTCTGGTAAATTTGGATTCGCATCAGTGTGTGGATTACAAATGCACTGTTAGACTAGTGTCTGCTTCGCGCAGCGGTAATTTATCTGTGAACGGGGATGGAGTCCATGCGGTTGGAGTTCAAGTTGGGTTTTCATGTAGCACTGATTCAACAAACCCCGTGTATAGTCATGTTTCAATACAGAATTCACGTTTTCTTCCACAATAACTTTTCGCTGACCTTTGGAGCCACTTCAATAATAGCGATTTTGAAGGACTTATTCTGAAAGCAACCTACCCAGTTATCAAAAAGCTTATTTAACACCCCCTGAAACTGTTCGGTCTGGGTTGCTGTCATTTAGAGGAAATCACCACTTTGGGGAATGATTTTCTTTGAGTGGAAATGTCCCTCCCACCAAGGCATCGGATTACCCCCAAACAAATTGAACGGACATTGAAAGATGATTAAGCTTTAGTTTCATGGGTGTCTGGAACTTCTGGGAAAGTAATGCCTGCAGCAAATGCCGCTGCTGGCAGTACAGGTTTTCATTTTCCAACTAAGAAGAGTTAACGTACAGGAGTACGCCAACACAAGCAAAGTGATAATTGACTATTCTCGAACAATGACGACTTGTATAAGACATGCCATGCGCGGGGTTCATGGCCCATGCAGTATTTTGCCAGTAACAATGACTCTTCCAAACGCGTTTTTATCATTATCACTATATTATTTTTTTTATTTTTTTTGTACAGTAGTAGGACTTGGCTAATATTTGTTGTACAGTTCAGAGTTCTATGTGTCGTGACAAACGGTGGAATAGGTATTAATAGTTATCTAAAGTTGCAAGCGGTCAATCTTTCGGATATTTACGAGGTTTTAAGACACGCAAAATGAAAAAAAAGGGGAAAAAAGCGGCTTGCACTGTGCCGATACCTTTTGTTCACAGGTCAACACAGCGACTGCAATGTACGTAAACACACGTTTGTTAATGTTGTGAATCGAGGATTTTATATTGTTCCTTTTCATCAAATCTTTGTTAATACTCTAACAACAATACCCGCTGGTTTTGAACACGTTTTTTTTTTTTATCGAGGACGTCCTTGATTTGAATGCTGTCATCTATTTGATCTAGGTCCACCATTGCCTGTCTTTACATACTCATGCATACCCATAACACCTTACCTACTTTCCTTTGTTTTCGTGTAGGAAAAAAATACTTAACTCGCACCGTGAAAACTCTTTCAACCCAAAGGTTAATCATGATTTCCTTAAAAGCATTCATCTTCATTTGGCGATGATAACCCTAACCCAGAATGCCTCTAAATCGTTTTTGTTTTCTCACAGAGGAGGAACCTTGTGTGGACGTGGGCAAGTTCATATAACGTCTTCACTACCTGCACTGTGTTGACATATTTTGTTAAGAGGTCCACACAGTGCCTGTCAACCCGTGTATTCGTGTTATCCTCTACTTATAAGGGTCTCTTATTGTTTCAGTTTTGTGTTTCTATTGTTTGTTTTTACATCACTTGTTCTCAATATTTCGAATACGGTTTGTACACGAAAACCTCCCCAGGACTTGGCTCATGTCCTCGGGGTTATTGTTATCACAAATCCCCCATTGTTTTTAGGTCCTTAGTAGTTAAGGATGACAAGATCACCTAGACACACACGTTTGTTTATGGTGTAAATCGAGGATTTTCTTGTGTTCCTCTTCCCTTATCCTTGGCTTGTACTTTTTGAACTTTTTCGCAACAGCTCTTATTGGTTTTGAACACGAGGTTCTCGAAACTGGAGGCTTGACATTTTAGGACGAATGGGAAATCATTTACTTCATAGATTTCATGATGAGTGCAGTAACATTGGTGCAGGCAGTCTCAGGGTCTGCATGCATGTGGGCTGCATTCCAGTCGGCTTTCTTGATGTCGTCGTTCAGGCGATCTCCATCGGCCCTCTGGTAGTGCCTCGAGGAACGAGTAACAGGCTAGTGTCTCTAAGCAGGCAATGAAACTGAAGCAATGACTGTTTGGTGATCAGGAGTTCCACAGGGAGAGAGAATCTCACACTTACATCTGACTGCGGGGGGGGGGGGGGTCTGTGAGGATGAAATCCAGGGTGTTAATGGGGTAAAGTCGTGTTGGTTTATCTACAATCTGGTGTAGACCATGCATAGCCTGCGTCCGTAGACCAACAGTGTCGGCAGATGACGGGGAAACAATCTGGTTGCCAACAATGAAGTCGTCAAGGGTCAGTATCTTCATATGTAGGGCAGTGAGACGAGAATCAAGGTAGTCAATCAAGCTGACATCCGCTCTGGGCAAAGATTCAGGACGATGGAGGGCACCAAGGAGCATCTTGCCATACTTCATGTTAACAGACAGGCAGATGAGCTCCAAGACGTCCGGTTCCTCATCTTCTAAGCGGATGGCATCTGCGCCATCCTTATGAGCCCACACAATGACAACTCCACCATATCGATTACGACCACAGCGGAATATTGTTGATACCCCGGGATGGCAATTAACTTACCTGTAGTTGAATCATCAATAGGGGTTTCAGTAACGACATTGTAAGTTGGGTTATGGCACGGTGCATAAAATTGGAGCATATCCAGATTACTTGCTTCACCAGGATGATGGCCAGACAAGCCGCAGATGTTAGTAAGCAGTACACAGAACCCTTCCGATGCATGTTGAGAATTGCGAGTTCGCCCTCTACGACCAAAACGTGCACTCATATCGGTTGTACATTCATGATGAATCTGAAAGTGGGTGGGAGGGGTAAAACTCTCAGCTGGACCAGTTTTCCTGGACAAATGAAAGACACTGCTCAGAAAGAAGGATTTATCCGCCGACTTTTATACACTTTTTTTGGCGGCTGAACGATCTAGTGCAGCGTGATTTTCCGCATGGCGCAAGCCGGGCCGGTACCTCCAGTGGACGGCCAAACATTGGCCGCCCGTGCACGGTGACTTCGTTTTTGACGGCGCGAGGTGCGTACATGTACGTACGTACGCTCGCAACCTACAAAAATAAAACCCACCTATTCGCAGTAATTCGTGAATCCTGTAAAACTATTTCTTTTTTTTAAATATCTCATTCAAATGCTGTGATAAGTGGCATGTTGGGGAAACTGGAGAACATTTGAAAAAAAAAATCCCAACTTTAACTGACCCTTTTTACCGATGATTGCATGGACATGGAAAGCAAACAACGATCTACAACGGCATTTTCCTACTTTTATTACAAAGTATGGTGAATAAAATAAAAATAAGGTCATTTTATTTCATCCGGTGGTGTGAATTTAACTTAATCTGGCAAAACGTACAGGATGTTTTCAGATGGAAATTAGTGTTGTGTTTTATTCGATTAACTTGTTGTTTTTTAGTTCGATTAATTAGACTAGATACAAAACAACAAAGAGTGACAACAAAAACAAGTGACAGTCACCATGAAATCTAGACTAGACATTCAGTCCTCCTAGAACAATACGTGTGCCTTGTGTGCCTTGCTTTTCTGAACTCATGAACTTGAGGTTTGGTGGAACTCACTGAACTGGCAGTTTGCACGAGCACAACTTCAAATAACTAAACTGACAAAGGAGGGAAATTATAGGGGGTTTCACGATTGAAGGTAAGGTGCATGTTTACACAAATGAGTGCTTCAGCGATATTGTCCTTGGTTACCGGTTATGCTCACTCTGATCGCAAACCGCTGTAGCGTTCAGATTTATGAATGAACGGTCGTCGCTGAGGTCACTGCATTGTTTACTTCCGCATTCCTCACCTTAGTGGGGTTGTTGCAACGAAATCAGTTAAGTCGCAGAACTATGCGATGACGCCCTCTATCGTCCAGCTACAAGTTTTGTTACAGAAATTACACATTTGTTGGCGCTCAATTTGCCAAAGTCTGGGTTCGCTTGGTCAGTGCAGTAAGCGCATACGTTTCACTCCGGGTCTTGACGTTGTATAAAAACAAGAGCAGTAGTGTGTTATTTAATGACAAAAATGGGGATGTTATTAGTTTCGTTGCCCAAATATGGCTCTTTGTTAACAGAACAGAATAATAGATGTCGTGTGTAGGTTACACTTATAGAAATATGTGATGCAACAACGGGTATATAACCGAAGACCAGATATAGAAAGCGCACGCTGAAAGGTCAAGGCGCAGTCTTTTTTTGCATAATTAATCGCCGATTCTGCTCGCATATCACAGACCCTTGCTCGAAAGGCTATATTGCATAAACTATGGATATATTATACCATTTAACATATTGAATAATGTTGTTATCATAATAACAATCATGAAAACATCAAACAATTTTCCCTTGCTGACCTTTATTTGAATACGTAAATGAATTGAAATTACGGAATAAAACATACCCTTAATTCCATCAAAACCCCAATTGATATTTGAAATTGATACCAAACTATACTTTCACAAATTGTGTAAATACCAAAATAAACTATAGATGAAATTCTGGGAGACACAAAATATATATTTCATTTATTTATGCTTTCAATAAGTCATACAACGCTGCTAAAATAAGATTCACATACAATCGTTCTCTTTGATTTGTGACAGACTGACATGACATCATCATGACATTGATATGCAAATTTTAAATACAGCTGTTTCTGTACACATTACAACAAAATATGTTGACCTTTTCATTAAATGCGTTCATTTGTAGGGAAATATCCGTATTACAAAATACTTCACTGCAAGTGACATACATGCATTGAGCTACAAGTAGCCGAAACAATCCAGTGTTGTGGTGAATACATTCATTTTCCAGTTGAATACGTAAACGAATTGAAACTACAAACTTAAACAAATACTTTTAATTCCTTGAAAACCCCAAATGTTATTTCAAATTGATAGAAAACTACATTTTCAACCATAAAACATATGGATATTACAATAATAAAATCCGATTAAATTAAGGAAGACCAAAATGTATATGTGTATATTTTTTTTTCCATTTAATTAGGCCTCCACTTAGTCATAAATGCTGCTAAAATATATGTAGGTTTCATATAAAATCATTTTTTTTTTCATGTTTTTTTGACAGCCTGGCATATATGAAATGATGCTGTAAAGTTTCGGATGAAATGTTTTAAATTTGTTAAATGTATTTTATTTGACCTCGGTAGCCTGACAGGATGTCAACGAAGTTTCCATTTTTTATTTGGGGGGGGGGGGGAACATTTCTTTAAAAGGGTACTTGCACATCCGTGCTGAAATGTAGACCTTTTTTTTCCCCTCCAGACACTATGAAAAATCAAATAGTGTGTGTGTGTGGGGGGGGGGGGGAGATGGGGGCGCTGTTCCAAATCGCCGATTATGCAAACTAACGGACAATATATGGTGCTTTCCAGGGTGATACAAGCGCAAAATTAAAACAAGGCACCCGTAACGGCCGTTGGCGCAAAAAGGGCACGATTTTTGTTGTTGTTAAGGACACTTGTTTAGAAAAAAAAAGGCACTTGTTACCAAAAGAAGGCCACTCTTTACAAATATGGGAAGGGGTGGTGGTATGCGCTGGTGAAAACATGGACATTTGAATGGAAAGGGGCAGTCTTTACAAAGTATTGGGAGAGGGGTTAAATACCCACTTACACCCCCCCCCCCCATGGAGGCCTAGGCTGTAATTAGCATATCTTTTGTCAATAATGACATTACTCTGAGTATTACAATACATTTTACGCAAACGTTTACCCAATTTCTATGCATTATTAAAATAAAACTGACTGCGATTCAAAACTGGTTCGTGTGCAGCTTGTGTGTCAGCTAATGTGCAGTACATGTAATATTGTACACACCGAATGCTCCGAATGTTCAAGATTTGACTGAACATTATTGAGCGTTGATTTTTCATTTCTCTCACCGATAAGAATACAATAAAAATAGATTACAAGATATTCTAACAAAAAGCTGATCAAAATTTACAGCAGAATATAATCCGTAAAAACAGCCTAAGCTTTTCCTTTTGTCCCACAATGAAAGACATCGGATTACATTAAACAAAATGGACCCCGTATACCTATTACAGATTAAATACAACAATTACTTAACACAGCAAATAAGTTCATGTTTTCCCCTTAAAATTATTGATGTTGGTGGATGGCTGAAGACAGCTATGTCTAATCTTGAATGCTCATTTTGGCCCCAAATTAAATGAATCTGTCTTGTAGAGTTTGGTGTATAAAATTAACATCATTGCAGGGGTAAAAAATAACCAAACAAGCCTCACCGAATCCAAAACCAGTTGCAACTGAGTTATTGCTTAAGTAAGATGTTACTTTTGGAAATGGCTGTTTGCTTTGTCCGCTCCTACAAGAATAAAACAATATATTAAAACTAAGAATAAGGGAGAGAGACACGGCACCTTATTGGGTAAATGCGATATGTGCGAAGATTAACTCTCTACTTGAACTTGGATAACTGTGGAACTGGTTATCATGGTAAAGCTGCAAGCCGTCGCTTACTCGTTCAGTCTACTTATCCCATGGGTATTACTTGTCACAGAGCAGGCTATTGTCGTAGTTTAGTAGTAGAGGGCGGGATTGTACACCACGCGGCCTGCAACGTCCCCTCCATCACGCTGTGAAAGAAAACACCAAATACATGACACGAGTCTTGAAATTAGAGTCGTGTTAGAATAGAAACAAGTACACCGAGGGTAAAACATTTAATATCTGAAACTTAAAATGTGAATGTTTTGATCCTGTAAGCTTACCGCTTCTTCTTCGCGGTAACGTTCCAATGCCTCGTTGCCAGTCACCATGTATGGTCGGATGAACTCTGAATGACTCTGCATAGTCTGTGCGTTGTATAAAAAAAAAAGTAAGTAATACATGATGTTACTTAGATCATACACATCCAAAGGCAGTATTGTGATTGTTACCATGCCTATCAGATACAAACATCTTGTAACAGGGTCCATTTTACCGTGCCCCTAAGCACACGATACGTTCTTTTAAGAGGCATCAAGCCTCGTTAAATGACATTGGCTGAGCTCTACTTTCCTGAATCCTACAGAAGACATCAATACCTCATGGCGGATTGGAAAAGATCTGAAAAGGCTGGGGTTATAACTCCAGCAACTTGACAGGCTCTTTCTTTATAAACCTGTCTTGGAGAAGAACACAGCTACCTGTCTCACCTGTAGGTAAGGTGACCGGCTCATGACATGAGCGAGACGATTCATCCGCCTTTCTTCCTCGCTGTAGTCAGCTACATTGTAGCTTTCGTCAGAGGACAAGCTGCGATCTCGGCGATCTTCAAAACCGAAGGGTTCCCTATTAGCTTGGAGCCGTCTACTTGACTGATGGTAGATTTGACTTTTAATAAGGTATTGACGCCTCATGCAGCACCAGATGACTATTCCTGCTATCACCAGCAGGAGAACAACACATCCGACTATGATGAGAACTGTAGCTAGAGGTGACACACCACCGCCTGCAACAGCGCAAAGAGTACATAATTTTTTTCCAAAACCTTCAGATTCACGAAAGAAAGCAGTTGAACACAAACTGATATACCTGGTTTTGGGGAAAAATAATAATAATTGCATCATTACTTGTTATTGCATAATAATCTGAGATCCATTTACCAGAAACAAAACTCAATGTTTGGAGCTGACTCTTTGTAATAAGAGAACAAACAGTAACAAGTTGTTGTGCGATTAATATGTGAACCAAGGGTGTAAAAATGTTGCAAAAGGTATCGCTGTACCTGCAGGGATCATGCTGCGACCAAGCCGCGATGCTAGCAACATGAATAAAGTTGCACACCACTTATTACTACTGATTAATTTTCCATTGATAACTTGGAAGACTGCCAACGCAAAAAATAGTTCAGCGATGGTACAGTTTTACAGATCTAAGATTAAATTCCTGCTGAAATCAATTTCTTGGCTATTTCAAGCTCAGTTCTTCCCATCGACTGCACCATGTTAAGAGCATTTTTATACCCTCTTAATATATTGTGTACTGTGTGAAAAGTATTTCAATCTTCATTCGGTCGCATAAACATATTATGGTTTGGTTTATTTCTTCGTTATTGTGTCGCAAAACTGACCTCCTTCTGTGGCTGGTGTCTCTGTTGTCAAGTCTGGTGGTGTCTCTGTTGTCAAGTCTGGTGGTGACGTGGTCACTGCAGTTTCGCACCGCTCGCCAGTGAACGATGCAGGGCAACTACAAGAAACATACAGATTGCATCCCACTTTTGCTTATATCTACATTTCTGAACACGGATTCTACATGTTTGGACTAAGAAAGCCTCTAAAATCAATGATTATCTACCATTCATTTCACAATTGTGTCATTAAGCATTCCTTACTAGCCGTTCATTCTTGATATGCATTTTGTGCATATTGTAAAGAAAGTGGGACCAAGAATGCAGGAATTTCTCCATCCTTTTTTATGATTAAATCAAGGATGTGATGAGTGAGATTTATTCAGTTAAACTCTCTGTACACAACAATATATCAGCTCAAGTAGTCTGTGTTAGTAACTATCAGAATTTGATTGACACTATTTCGACCAACTAGTATAATTTAAGATCAATATATCATACAGAATATAAACACAGTACTGACAAATTGCTTGGGTTAATTTTACCCAAGCAAGGTGTAGTAATCGATTGCAAAGAAAATGCGGAATAACTTAATATGACTAATTATATAGGAGTATTTTTTTTGTAAAAAGCAAGTTTTCTCCAACGCTGGTCGGCCGACCTGCGTTGGAAAATATAATTTTTCTTGAAAATGCCAGCACGCCAGGAGCCACGATTCTACAGAATGCTTCAAACTGTCATTCCCTAACAATCCAGTAAGGTATTTCGTGATAGTTTTATCATTTCGTTTTCTAATGTTTGGAAATGTTGTATCTTCCCTTTAACAAAACATGAAATAGCGTAAACAACTTAAGAAAAGTGGCATTTGAATTGTTTGAATAGGTGTGTTTTCAATCTAGTTTTGAAAGTGTCCAGAGTTTGGGAATCACGTATATGACGATAGGGAGATTGATCCAAAGTTTGGGAGAATAGATGGAGAAAAATCGATCACCGTATCAAGTATCAAACATCATTTGAAACACACGTTGTAAGCTCTCGCCAGGGATAAAAGTACATATGGGTATCAGGTTGATGCAACTTTAAAGACCGCAATATAAGCATTGAGTTTTCCCTGGGACAAAAAAGAATACCAGATGATATATACTCAACATTTATAATCAGTTTGGGACTTTTTTTCATTATTCAATTTACAATTACTCAACTGGGCGATACATCCCATACAAAAAAAAGTCAGACACCTTTCTGCCCTTTGTCATGTTCTACTTGTCATGGTTATATACTCCCACTCCTTTCGCACAATCCTGGCCCCGCCCCATAAGTTACCTGCAAGTTGGCTGAGGGGAGAATCCTGAGCTCTCGCATGTTCCGCCATTCATGCAACCATCTTGTGTGCAGTCTGATAACAATGCTGATAACAAAAAAAAAAATTAAACAAAAAGTTTCACTGTGATTCCACTGCATAGCAATTAATCCACTTAATGACCTATTGACACAGTCTACAATAGACCACTGCTTTACTGAGCACTTTGAGCGTAGGTTGTCGCAGGGATTGCATTTTCAATTCAGGAGGAGGTTTCTGGGTTCACCAGTTGTCCATATCCTTTTCAAATAAGTTGACACTGCTGTACACTGTTCAAAGTTTGAAACCATTTAAAATATTTGAGTGTCCCGTGTTTCTAAATTATTTATGTTTGTTTCATATTGATGTCGCTGTTTCAGAGTGTAACTGGTATTTCAATCATGGAGTGAAATATCTCAAAAATGGTTTAAAATCGTATTCGCCCTCCAATCAAAATGTTCCTGTAACCCATTAGCACTTGTATAACATTGTGTTATCACACTGCAATTTCTCATTAATGAATCCATAAACCATACAAGGGCTGGGGCAGTTTGGGGTACTCTCTAAATTCCAAAGAGTGACATTAGGGACGAGACGTTTTAGAGGGAAAATCACTCTCATTTTCGATTGAAAAAGTCTGAAAAAAAAAGCCACATCAGTCGAAGCTCGAGTGAAAACTCGATCTTAACGACTGAAAGAAGTTCACTCTAAACGTCTAGTCCCTAGTTTACGACTGTGGGAGTGAATCTTCACTCGAATGGAGTGAATGTTCACTCTTTGGATTTTAGAAAGTAGTACTGGCCGGTAACTGGCAAGTTACAGGAGCTAAGACATTACAAAGCCTTACATGTGTTTGTGTAACTGACAGAGTCCGGTACAAGAGCTATGTCGTCCACACCATCGTATAGTGTATCATTCTCTGCTATCACATTGCTGATGACATCCACCGAGGGTTGTTGCCCTTGGAATGCCAGTGCCGTCTGTGCAACCACACTGCCTTCTTCTAAGCTCAAAACTGTTACCCCAATCACACGGTCGGTCAAACTATCTCCCCGCAGCTTGTTCAGGATCTGGAAAAAGGAGAAAGTAGCGTTCAGATGGTAAAGAGATTGGCTTTTTTATTCTTTTACAGAAATACATTTCAACAGAGTGGAAATTTCGTTATGATAGATTCACTTCACATGACCCCATCTTGACTGTAATTTGTAGGAATGGGAAAACACCTGGGTATGCCGACTTTTCGACATAATTTCATGTGAGAAACTGAATCCGGTTCCATATTTCGTTTTATTGCCTGAAAACCTTCGCTGCAAAAACAGAAATTTTCTGAAAGCGAGCCACAACTTCAGTAACCAAAACGAGATGAAATAATGTGCCTTTTAATTCGTGAATGCTGATCAACTCATGAACACGCAGACAAGTGTATATATGTCTGCAATTCGGGACCCCTATGCACTCTTTTGTTTGTACAACAACTTTACAGGAAGACCTCCCATATGTTTTTATACAATATCTCCAATATCGGGATTTGTGGACCTATTGACCTCTATTGTTCAACATCCCCTATTGAATGCAAACAAAACCAAAAAAACTCACGCACACAAGCGTATATTTGCCTACAATCGAGGACCCCTATTGTCCCTCTTTTGTTTGTACTTTTTAGGAAGATCTCCCATATGTTTTGTAAACAATTGTCCTCTATTGTTCAACGTCCCCAATTGAATGCTGAAACAAACTCTCTCTCTCACACACACACCCCCACACGTGTGTAAACATTGGCAATCGTGGACGCCTTATTGCCCCTAATCCTCTTTCCTTTGTTTGTACTCTCGTTGGTTTTGTACACGATTTGAGATCGTGGACGTTCGGGAGATCGTGGACGTATCATTTGCGCCCCAGTTCTTTTGTCCTACGTCCACGATCATTGCCGGTGTTTACACAGGCGCACACACACGCCTTTTGCACTTGACAGTACGGTGGTGATGAGTACAAAATATCGACAAAGTGCTTATATTTTCCTTTTTTTTTTAATTTTGGCTATCGAACGTGTGGTGCGCAATACACGTGAACCTACGGTTTCGTCATGTTTTAGTTTTGGTTTAGTTTTGCAGGTTCTTGATCCTTACGACATCGGGTATCCGGTTCGCGATGAAGGCACATTCTCTACGCAATTTCCAGACCGTAGCGTAGGGATATGCTCTGTTGTAGAGGAACTCTCGTTTGTATCCTTGTGTGCAACACACACGTTTTAGGCTCATTTCACCAGGTGCATACATGTAATTAAATGAATGGAATTATTATAATTAATGGTATATTACCGCTGAAGTGATCCTCCTGGCAAGTTTTCTCCATGAAGCAGATGATGGGTTTCGGTAGGCACTAAGGAAAGGCAGGTCGAATGCCATGCCAAATCGGAATGACGTGCGTTCTGAAAAAAAAAAAACAATAACAGTGGTTGATTTTTTTCCTGTCTTGAAGTAATGTTACAGCAATACTTTTGAATGACCCTTGCACTGAACGTACTCTCTGTACACGGTCTGCTTGTGCATGGTGTGCTGTGTGTAAATAAGGGAATAACAGTGTGAGGAGCCGGTCTTCACTGCGTGATAATGACCGGGTTTTGGGGTGACCGCTGTTAATGGACCGAGACGAAATAAACAGTTAAAATGCTCCAATTTTGTGACTTTTTTACGGCGATATTTCCAGACTTTTTTGTGTTGATGTTCATGGGCCATATTTTAGCTTATGCGTGGTACCCTGTCTCTTCAATAAGCGTTATTTTATACACCACAGCCGGGCCCAGGCTGCGCTGCCAATTGCAACATCTTCATTGCGTACGCGTACGACTTCTGCTGCCGTAGTCAAACAAATTACAACAATGTTTTCATATTTTTACCTTATGGAGGAAGCTGAAATTTCGTTTACACATTCCTTGTGTCCAGACTTACAAAGATGCCTGGTTAAGGAAAGGTAAATTATGTCGATCGGCGAGGTATTTACAGAAAATAAATCGTAGATCTACGCTTTCGTCGTAACATCAGTTAAGTGCACTGCCGCTGTACGATATGTCGTTTCCAAACTTCCTTACGCGCGCGCACCCATAGCAACTGTGTTGCGTACGCGCGCGTCAGTCTCACGCGAAGGTGGTTGAGCGCATGGGCAGTGCTGTATTGTTACAAGCTGCCGTATGGCTGCTGTAAATTTGGCCAATCATTGCCTTCCATAGGGCTGGATCATTGCTGTTTCAGGGGCCATTTATTCGCTTGTTCTTTGAAGCCGGTCTTTATATCACCGTTAATGCCCGGCCACGTGATCGAGTTTCGACCAATCATCAACTCTCCAAGGTATTTATTAATGTAACTTAAACTGTTAGTAGGGTCGACTGGCAAATTGAAATTCGGAGGAACATTTTGGTTAACCGCTCCCCCCACAAACAAATGAAAAATATCTTGCTCTGCATGGTTTACTGTAAACTACTGCTTGTATTGTATCTTTTTAGATGCCACATACAGAGTAATGATTTTTGAGTGCAAATCTGTCTTCTCTCTACAGGTTTCTTCAGGCTTGCGAGCTACAGTGCCTATGGCACTTTTGAGTAATCCTTGGTTTCATTACCAGAAAGAAATAAAATAAAAATAAAAATAAATAATAGCTCCAACAGTGAGGTCATCAAGTGGAAAGCTCAATTTAGAGAACCTTGATGCATGCATCAGACCGAAGTCGTGCTCCAGTCACTTTTAAATAAAGATTGTGAAGAACCAATGCCGACTTACTTGAACATGAACCGTCACTGTTAGTGAAATATTCTGCAAACCCATTGCATTTGCATGTGTAGCCCGCAGCGCTGGTAGCCGGTTGACAGAACTTGCCATCAGTGTCTGGACATAGAGCGGTGTCTAACAAACATGGACTGGCAGCTGAAAAAATGGTAAAATATGGGACAGTAGGCCTACATGGTTTTGTAAGTTATTGTTGCGTTGATAGCAGTACATGTTGTGTAGCAGTACCATATCTTAGTAATCAATTTAAAATTTTACTTCTTGTAGCAGAGAACATGTATTTTTTTCTTCATGGATTGGCTAGCATGTATTAATTGTAAAAAAGAAAAGGGGACAAAAAAGAAACACAAAAACAGGTAAAGAAGTGACCTGAGTAAACTGAGTAAAAACAGAAAGATTTCCCGGAATATTTCCACAGCTGTGACACTGCATCTGCACTTCCTGCCAAAGTGCCCGTTCACACTATCTTGAAGCGAAACTAAAGCAAGTTAATGACGTCGACAACTGAAGTTTCATTGTGTCGTTTGCTGTTAACCGACAAGGGCGGATCCAGAACACAATTTTAGGGGGGGCCAAAAAAAATTTGGTCCCCCAAAAAAGTGGGTCAAAAAAATTACGGCGTGGGGCCCGCTTAAGGGCCCCGAAATATTTTTGGATTCTTGGTGCTCTGTGGTGCGATCTGAGGCAATTTCTGACCACTTTAACCAATGTTTTTTTAGGAAAAGATGGTGGTGTACTCATTGTCTGTCTTTATTGCGATGTTACATAAAAACAAAAAAATTGTTTCGTTTTTTTTTTTTTTGGGGGGGGGTCATGGCCTCCTTTGCCCCCCCCCCCCTGGATCCGTCCTTGTTACCCGAACGAATTCACTACTCGCATTATAATTCGCTTGAATAAGGAACTTAAGCATCATTCGATAAAATGGAATGCTCCAATAATGTTTGTGAATAAAAGAATTATCACGTAGCAACTCAGTGTAACCGCTCAGTGTAATTTTTGGAATCAGAAGAGAATATTTTTAGATGAGACCAGTATCGTAGGAAATATAATCATCATACAAATTACAAAAAAGCAAAACCATAACTGCTGAATTATTGTGATCACAAAAAAATATTTTAGTTTCAAAGACAGCTCAATGTAAAATCCTACCTATACAAGTTGGTCCAGCATAATCAGATGGACAAAGACACTGGCAGAATTCTGCATCAAATGTACCTCCATTCGAGCAACTTGATGCAGACAGCGGGCACTCTGATACAAACAAACAAGTTAGTTCTACATGGGAGTGCATGGGTATTGCATGTGACATAGGACCTAAAAGGATCATGCTTCAAGTCCCAATGCTAGCAACATGAAAAATGTTGCACACATTCTGTTTATGGCTTCGGATTACAGTGAATGTCTTTGCATTTTGGGAGACTGCCAATGCAGGCTGGATACAGCACATTCTGTTTATGGTAGAGCGCTGGTACAGTCTTAAAGATCTCATCAGGTTCTTTCGACTCATTTAAAGTGAGGTCCCATGGTATTACATGGGAAAGGAAATAACAGTGTAGGTGACGGGCCAAGATAGGGTTCTAACTATATGGTCACAGTGATAGGTGCAAGAAAGTATAGCTATGCCAAACTGATCCCCCATGGTCATGATGGATGATGTATATGAATGTATCTCCGGTTTTTAAATACCAAATTCAACTTCTGCTAACTATTGTATGGGAAATTATCACTTTTATGATGAACTGACGTATTGAAGCTTTGTTGAGAATGCCAGCCCCCTCAAAATATTAGAGCCCTCCCCGATAACTGTAAATTTTAAATGTCTAATTTCGTTCCCTTACCTGAACAGTTAGCCCCAGTCCAGCTCTGGGCACATGAACAATGGCAAGTAGCAGTTTTGAGCGTTCCGCCATTCTCGCAACTCAAGTTGCAGTCTGCAACAAACAATCTCCATTGGTCAATTTTCTGTTTTAACAGTACAACATTCCCCATCTACAGTGCTATACATGTAATATACAAATAACGAATGTTTATGAGTGCAACGGTAAGAATTATTTCAAGAGGTGGCAGATGGGACATTTCAATAAAAAGCTAGGGCTTTATTCGGGCGTTGTATAAATATCGAGTATGCTTATACACTGTAAAACACCTAGGTATATGACTAGAACCTGCAGCTAACTACAACAACGTTCAGGTCTGAACGAGATACGAGATGTCCTATAACCATTCATAATGATTATAACCATAATTGGGTCGATATAGAGGGCAATTTGTTTGTCTTCTAATGCTCTAGGCTCGCAAGTTTATCTTTATGTTTTTCAATCGATTAATCGTTCCCTTTTCGTTTACGGTTTCGATTAATCGAACAGCCTCATTTTTTTTGGCCGGAAAATCTGGGTTGAGCATAAAGCTACGATTTAAAAACAAAATCGCATAGATCTCGATGTTTTAGAGCTTACGTACGCGATTCCGATTTGTTTAGACAAACATTATAATTGTGACGAAATTTTCATCGTTTAGCGCTACGTGGAATGTTTTACATTTTAGGTTTTAACGGAAAGCTTTATTTTCACTACTTGGTTTTTGATTAATCGAATACAAAAATGTACATTAATAATCGACACAGCAATCGATTGATCGAGTAACCGAATAATACTTGCAGGCTAACAATGGTCTGTTTATATGTGCAAACAATTTAAAAGCCAAGAGAGAAGGTTCGTTTTTAGCCATATTTTGGTATGGTGGTGTTTTGTTATAGCAATGTTCTATTGTATAAATATAAGACTTCTCCATACTCACCAGTGCAGGTAATTCCCATCCAGTTTTTATCGCATTGACACTGACATGCTCCGTCATTCAGCGTACCGTTATTTGCGCAGGAAAGTGGACAGTCTGAAAAGAAAACAATCACAATACTTTAGCTTAAAAACGTATCTTAACTATTTTAAATAAACTAAACAACGAGGCTTGTGTTCTAAGTCACAAGTTTTCAAAAATTAAAACATGCTTTTAAATTTTAAGTAAAGCCATGAATCCTCGTTCTAACATTTCCACTATATAGCTAGTAGGATAGCCACTTGTTTTGTTCAATTAAGAAATTACCAATAGCTGAGAACATACTTTTTCACAAGATTGAATAATTATTTAAGAATACTTATGATACAGTTGTTTAAGTTGAATTTCCATTTTCACGCTTTTTAAGACGTAGCTTGTGAACAATTAAAATGACAACAAAAATGAAAATTGGCAACTGGCCGACTGGACCATCAGTAGGATTCCGTCGGTGGAGAAGACAATTACAATCGTACTTTTTTGTCCGTTTGTTTTGAGTACAACAAAAAATGATTTGAACATTTAGCTAGTTTAAAAATTGGCAAAATCAATCATTTCTAATGACACTCATTTTCTACGATTAAAAGCAAAACTCACCAGAACAGGTGGTTCCAGTCCAGCTACCTGCACATGTACACTGACATGTCCCACTGTTGAGATTTCCTCCATTTGCACAGTTCAATTGGCACTCTGTAAAGGTTCAAATTCATATTTTTCACATCATAGTTGTACTAATTTGTTTTTCCCTTTCTTTATTTTATTGAAAACCTCAATACCTCATCGATTTTAAACCTACATCAATTGCTGAGTTCACAAAACTGACTTCAGTTCACAACATTGTCGAGTCTACATTACACTTTCTTGAAGAAGAAATGTAGCCTCGAAAACTGCGGCATAAAACAGGGAACTATGCCTTAACAGCTAAGTTACTACCACTTGCTTGACAACATCTTGTTAGGACTTTTGAGATTGTAAACAGGTCGCGGCTTCATCACATTATACACTGAATAACATAAACTTTTTCCATGTTGACACAGACAAAGCTTCCGTTGCCGTAACGACAAATAAATTGTCCAATTATTCTCTATTTGTCAGCTTCAAATTTACACCAACAAAAATCACTGCGTCTGATGTGTTACAAGATCGATACACCCACATCAACGTGTACTGACATCAAGATGCCCCTCATTCAAGAGTTTGCATGATTTCCAAACTCTTAAACGAGGAAAGATGATTGGCTTTCTGTGAAATATTCAATGATAAGAAACAGAAAGACAACAATAGGGTAATTTGAAAAATAGACACAACTCTTACCAGAGCAGGTTGTTCCCATCCAGTTACCTGTGCATGAACATTTACAGGTCTGACTTTTAAGCTCTGCACCATTCGCGCATTGTAACGGACATTCTGTAAACAGAACAAATGACAGATTTTAAATGCTATGAAGATATTTAAACAGTTAACATAAGTTAGAGTTTTATTTGACAAGAAATGTTAAAGTTGGGATGTGTTACCACATAACTGCAAATGAGCTACTTTCCCTGATATAAACACATTTTGAAGATGCTGAACGTAATTTGTTATCAAGATGACAACATTTCATCAGGCCTCATTATGCCAACGAATAGTAATTCTGCTCACAAGGGCGATAATTTCGCCAAGTATTAATGCAAGCTTTACTTGGTTGGAATGGCTACAGGGCTTGGTTTGTGGACAGTGAAGATTCATTTCCTCTGTTAAAATGTGTGGTTTATCTTGACGATTGTTTGGCAAATTTCATGGAGCATTCAATTTGGATAATTTTGTTAACAAAAAAATGCGAACGGCGCGCCACCAAGTGTATCAACCTGCTAAACATCCTCCACGAATTCTTCTCTATTGCTTGAACGAAGGCATTTGTACATTTTCGTGGTTGATTTGTTAAAATTATGTTTATTCATGAAAAACAAAAAAACATAACGTCATATCAAAGTAAGTATTTAGTCTATTAATTACATTTAAAGTATTTTAAAGAACGACAGTCGTGGAGCTGCCACAGAAGCCTAGTGGTTAACGAGATGAGCTTTGTATTAAAAGGTCCCTGGTTCGAATCCTGTCCATTTTTCCAAAGGTCATTTTTCTCCATCGACTTCATCGGTACTTTTAATTGAAGGAAAGCGGGGAAGAGAACGAAACTTAAAGTGTCTTGCTGTGATTTCATGAAATTCCCGCATTATTCGTGTGGATTCAACCACCTTTGCATTAGATGTCGAGTGGTGCGCGGTGCGCCTTTCGTCCAAAAATGAGGAGGCAAAACAATGGTGTGTCGTCACAGGAAGATGTTAAAACTGACGAAAGGGGTGTCAACCTGAAACGCCCTTCCCCTTCCTGGGAGAGTGATAGCCAAGGTTGGTATATCTTGTTTAAAAATTGCTATATTTGTTGTACGGCACAGCGGACTGTGATTTCAGAGCAAGAGGAGAGCTTTCCTGCTCAGACAAATGTATACATGTAAGTTAATACAATAGAACCAATAATGGATGTTCATTTACCGGAACAGTCATCCCCTGTCCAGTTCTGGTCACTGTCACATGTACACTGGCAATTCTGCTCCTGCACTCCATTATTGAAACAGGTGAACGGGCAAGCTGACATACATACAACAAGAAAAGTGAGCAATGAGTAAAATGAAATGGTATTGCTTTACATACAAATATTTCTATTTATAATTAATGAGAGCGCATAAAGGCAACTGTGTTATTTCTTGCACACATTAGGTATAGTTCGGCAGGTTCTTGTCATTTTGTTTAATTGAGATTGAGAATAATGTTAAAAAAGGAAACACCAAAAACACTGTCACTTGGAAAATAACGACATAGTGGGGTCATGTAGGATTGTTAGCCAAACTCTGCAAATTCAAGTTGTCTTGTGAATATGACAAACATGAATCCATAAAGGGGAGGGAAGTGTCTCCAACGTTCAACATTGTCCTTATTTGCCTATACCTGAGCATTGACAAGTGCTGTTGAACAGATCCTCTCCTGGTGGACAGCTAGTTAAGCCGCAGTCTGAAAAATAACAAAAAATGAGAACAAAGATTATCCCAATTTTTTTTTCTGACTGAAATTAGTCTCAGAAATTTAAGAAAGTCTATCTTTATAGTAAGCTCTTTAAAACAATTTTTTTAACACAGTCGAAGAATGCTTGGTGAGCTCAAATGATTTTCTGCAAACAGAGCATCTGTCTATTTAATGGACACTGCAAGTATGTAGGCACAGCAAACAGTCCGCATGAACCATGACTTTAGGGACAGAATTTATGTCCAGGTATTGCAAGGTCAGCACAACAGTTTCTGCTACAACTAGCACAACTTGTTTGCCTAATAAAATTGGTTGCACCATGACATTGGAGGCAAGTACACATCCAAACAGAACAAAGTGTGTATGGTATTAAGCTGCAATCATGTACCCCCATTGTCCCTCATTTGTTTGTACCTTTACTTGTTTGGAAGAACTCATATGTATTGTACACGATCGTCAATAATTATGGACCTTCAGGAATTGTGGACCGTATTGTCTTCCATTGTTCCCTATAGACCGTTATCATAATGCGGCCATAGTGATTTATAGCCATGCAAATCAACTTAACGAAAGAGAGGCTGGAAGGAAAAATAGTCTGGTTCCCTTTTTGCACAAAATATATTATCATTCAGTACTAATATTGGATACAGGGAACATGACTGAAATGGTGGCAGCATGATAAAGGTATATGGAATACAGAAATGGAGGTATAATTACCAGTACAGGTCGTTCCCATCCAAGCGTTTTCACACATACACTGACATGTTGGCTGATTCAGATTACCACCATTCATGCAGTCCAATGTACAATCTGGTGTCAATCACATAACATTGAACCGATAAACACCTACTCTACTACAATGTATTTATTTTTTGATGAATCCATGAGACGACGCAGTGCTGGGGCTTTGGAGGCAATCACGTTGGGCAGTATAAGGCTTTAATGTGACTATTAAACCCGTGCCTCAAATTTCAATGCATGAACAAATCGGCCACATGTCTGATGTTAATCTTTAATTCCAAAGTCCGTAAGATCATGTTTTAAACCCGCTACCCCCACAAATCCATGTTAAAGCCCAAGCAAAATGCAATGCTAACTCCAATTATATCTAAAACAAAATTACAACCAAGCAATGGAACCAATAAGGTGGACATACAGGCTTTGTAATAAAAACAGGTCACAGGTTTGATATCCTTTTGAAAACTGTATACACGGCATTAAACAGAAATCAAATTCATGGCCGTAAACTCTGCGTCCCTGGCCCTTCACATATCCCTTGCTACTCCCCCCCCCCCAACCCAAAAAGTATAATGCTGTATTTCGTTTATTTGTTTTGACTGTTTTTAACTGACCGTCACAGCTCAGTCCACTCCAGTTGTCGGTGCATGTACATGTGCATGCTGCAAGATCCAGTGTTCCGCCATTCGCACATGAAAGCGTACAAGCTGAAACGAAAATACGTACATATTCGGCAGTCATTATTTATTCTTGTTGCAAGTCTCATGACATATTTTTAAGGGATTGTTGCATATTACAATTCTGTTTCCCAGAGTGACTGCAAATATATGACTATAGCACATTGCATACCTTGAAAAACAGCAAGAAACTCCTCAATCATGAAACCTGAAATTATACCTTAAACCTTCACCACCTTCGGAATTTCAAAAAAACAACAACACCGTTTTTAAACTGCTGTCATTATTCAAAGGCATAGATTGGACCTCCCACGCAATTCCTTTTTTATTATTGAAATATATCAGCTAGACAGTTTGTAAGACAGTTTTTTTGCACTTCTGTACTATTTTACTGTCACTGATGTCATTGAACCCATATGATATATAGGAACGTTCAATATTTTCAAAAACACAAAACAGATTGAACTAAAGCGCAATTCTTTTCCAACAAGCATAACAACTCCAACTCGTTACCTATTTCACAGTTTTCTCCCATAAATCCTACGTCACAGCTGCAGGTGTATCCCCGAGGGTTGTTGAGATCGTTGACGCAAGTTGCTCCGTTTACGCAGTCGTTGCCCATTTGACAAGGTGCTTAGGAGAAAATAAAAAAAATAAAAAAAATAAAAATCAAATAGAATCATATCCTGGAGGCGGGTACAGCTAAAATAAACCAGAGATGAAAATCCATTTTGGCGTGCTCGTTCAATTTTAAACAGAAGCAAGAGCAAATACCGATAAATTCTTAAAGCAAAACATGAATATATTTTGTTTTCAGCCATCAATCAACCAGGTGGCTTACCTTGGATTACACTTTTTCTTGGGGGGGGGGGGCACCTGGAGGTGCATTACATTTTTCAAGGCGGGGCAATGAAGGCAAATGATATCATTACGTTCAATTCAAGATTCTAAAAGGGTGATGGGGGAGATGGGAGGAGGCATTGCGATAGAGGGCAGGGAGGGGGGGGGCACCCGGGAGGCATGGACATCCACTGGGAGGCACGTGCCCCCGTGCCTCCCCCTACCCGTAGTTAGCCACTGCAAACAACCCGTTTGAGTCATTACCGCGCACAGATGCACGTATACCAGAGCATTACAGGACAAAATCTGTGCCCTTAAATAACAAGGTATGTTTACAATAAGCGTGAAATGAGATATCGAAATCTAATAACAGTGTTGTAATTACCATAAAGCCTTTACATACCAAGTAACATCATAGTCATATATATATTCTTGAGTTTACATGAAATGATCTGTATATTTGCAAGTGTTGTGGTCCAGTCAATCACAAGTCCTTTCCTGAAGTCAGTCACAAGTAACGAGTTGAACAATGACAAAGGAATTATTTTGTTGCATTTCACTGAAATATAGCTAGTGACTTGACTTACGACTGAAGGACTAATGATACACTGGCAGGGACTTGTGATGGACTGGACTACAGCACTGATATTTCCTTTAATCCCTCAACAGTTGGTCATTTGGCACATGCCTACTCTGCTTTTGATTAAAAAAACCACCAACCAACATCCTGACACTGTATCTCTTTAAGTGCTAAGCTTCTTTATTAAGAAAGTTACCTAACGTTTCACACCGAGGGCCGCTGAATCCTTGATCACATGTACAGGTGTAGCCAGTGTCTGATGAAGAGTTAACTGCGCAATTCCCACTATTCATACAAGGGTTGACATCACAAGGTGCTGAGGGGAAAACACAAACACACATGATAGCCTATATCACCAAAAATATAAGAAGAGGCAATCATGCACAAAGTTTCCCTATTTCGTTGAGTTCTGTGGCAAATTGCCGATCCCATAATTATGAGCCATTTTCCCAATAGTCTCTCACCGAAAGATACAAATCACGCTATTTTGTACAGAAGTTCACTTACCGACTTGGCAGTTTTGTCCGCTGTAGCCCGTCGGGCAGGTGCACGTGTATCCTCCCGTGGCCAAGTTGTCTTCAACACACTCACCACTGTTCTCGCAGGGCGCTGAATCACACTCTGGTTTGGAAAAAAAAACCAGCAGAATATGAATTATTTTACTGTGAATGTCTCCTCTGCTCGCTATTCTCCTTTGTGAGAATAGACATTATTATTTGAGTTTGAAACGCACTTGACTTAGAAGCATTCATCTTGAGTTCGAGGACTTACTGGGGACACCGATGATGAATGTCCGTCTGATCAGCTGGTGGTTGGGAGCCAGCTGACCCCCATTGCTACCCGTCAGCTGGGCAAGCAATGCCATGATGACGTCTAGATCCGAGTGCATAGAGCCACTCTGGAAGTTGATGACCAACTTCAGTAGAGCTGTTGTTGAGTCCGAGTTCAGCGTCAAGGATGTGATGACGACATCCCTGAAGGAACTACTCAGAGAAGAATCTCCGAAGGCTGCCTCCATCTGATTTCAACATGATTCATAAAGAGGACCAGCAATTCAAGATGGGAATCCATTTCTATTTTATGATGGACGTTCAACAAAACTTTCACGCACTGCAAAAGTTGGAAATGTTTAGTCCATAGTTTACAAAAGCCACCACCTGCCTATGGCATGGGCAATGAGCATTGATCTTGTTGAAGCAAAAACCCTTTGCCATTTTTCATGGGCATTATTAACGGTTAACTCATTTTTCTTGGGATGTCATCAATTTATTTGTTTGCTCCTAATTATATACATTGTTGATCTCATTGAAGTGCTGATTTAATAAATTCAAGATTCCTTTATACATGTTTGGTTTCATTTTCTTAAATTAAAGCACAACGGCCACACTCATATCAGTAACCACCAATCATGCAATCAATATTATGGAGGAATATGTACCGAAGTCTTCAAATCCTGGCGATATGTGACGGAGCCTGTTGCCAGATCAAATCCAGCACTGTCCACAACCAAGCCACTGATGATTTCAAACACGGCAGATACCTCCTTTGAATAAGCCGCTGAGAAAAAAAGCACATTTAATGTTGGCGACCTAACAAAGTATTGACAAGTTTGGCCACACAGCAGAGTTGCAATGACTCGAGTCATTGACTCGACTCGATTCCGACTCGATTCACAATTTTGGCGACACGACTCGACTCGAGTCGACAAGTCGATAACTCGAGTCGATAACTGACAAGACTCACTCGAGTCATTGTTAGCAAATGACTCGACTCGAGTCGAAGGCTAATCACTCGAGTCCCAAACCTGAGCGAATTTTTGAAGTGAAGTTATTTCTGTTTTCGTACTTTGCGTTTCTGTCAATTTTTTCCCCGCTTATCGCATACAAATATACGCCGTATAACTGACTCCCTCGTGGTTTTATATTGTAGCGCACAAACTACTACTCCGGAACCAGGCTTTAAACGCATTTCCCAATTATTGGTTTCAGCATCGGCATCTGGCGATTTCTTAAGCCCTTGATGCATACTCCGACTAAATGTATGTCCCGTTTTCAACAACTAGTTACGTTGTCTGCGTAAAAATATTCCAGACCCGAATTTCAACTTCTTATTAACTGTTACGTAGATTTTCGGTAAACGTCCAGCAGAAGAGTCTATTTGGTACCATGCAACATATTTTAAGTCTTTGGATCGTTAAAAAAAGTGCCGTGTGTTCCTTCTTCAATTATTTATTTGATTGATGCACAAGTACCAGTGACTCGAATTGACTCTACCATAAATTTGACTGAAATCGACTAGACCTTTTTGAGGTAATGACTCGACTCGAATCACTTCCTTGAAATGACTCGACTCGACTCGAGTAACAAAATTGGACTCGTTACAACTCTGCCCCACATTAATGACAAAAAACAATGTCTTAACTGCTTTTACAACAGGTATTCCAAACAATAGTTGCCACAATGCTTGCTTCTACGAGTGCACCGTGATGCACACTGCAACATTGTCTTGCTGTATATCGACTTCTGTCTTCTATCTTTTTTCTTTTCCTTTTTTATTTTTTTTGTGACTATAGCGTTTGGGAAGTTTTTGTCCACATTAGCATAATAGTCATGCTCACACCTTAACTTCCCCTTTTTACCTGTACAACATTTGTATGATAATTTCATCATTATTTTAATGGCCATTTAAAAAAAAACAAATCATCAATAAGAGTTACGATTTCCAGCAAATCTGGAATAGCAAAATATTACCCAGACATGTTGCGCCTTGTTGATAGAATCCTAACATGCAGTTGCACTCATATGTCCCTGGCAGATTGGCGCACATGGAGTTGGCCATCGTACACGGAGTGTCATCACATTCATTCACATCTAAATAATTGGGTAAGATGTCAACAAACATTCCATCAACCCCAAACTCCTTAAGCATTTTGGCCAAGAACCTTCCTGAATCCTACAAAAAAAATTAACATTTTGCAAGAAAACCAATGACATTTTTTTTCTTTATTTACTGATGTAAGTGGTTTGGATCATCCTTCCCTCAATCTTGCAAAATCCTTCAAACCTCTTTTTTTTTTAAGGATGTAAGTGTTACGATATCACAATAAAAATGGTAAATTGAAGAACAAACTGGACAAAGTTTTGTAGATTGAGATAAGTTTATACATAAAGCAAAACCAAATACCTCATTTTACGCACTGCCCCGAGATTCCCAATTGGGAATGACAGTAAATTTTGAATGTTTTCATTAATTTGTAGAAAATATAATTTGTCAGTTTAGGCGGGATAATTGCCACCTCAATGAAATTCACTCTTGGCCAGACATTTCTAGTCCTTATACTAAAAATCAACATTTGAAATTTAATAGTGAAAGATGGTTGTTGTTTTGCAAGGTTTATCGCCCAAAACCACAACAAGTGAAAATTCATCAGTCGTAGTCCGTACATCACTAACAATGTGCAGCATAGAACTGTTGTAACAATTCAGGTATTACCTTCACACTGGCTCAATGCATTCTTTTCATACCCCTCCTTACAGTCACACATGTAGCTGCCGATAGTGTTGTTACATAGCGACACCGATGTATCGCAGGTGTCAAGATTCAGCGCACACTCATCAATATCTATACAGAGTCGGAGCCAATAAAACATATCATGGAATATTCAGTATATGTATAATAAGGCACAAAACACTAGTAGGCAGGTTTCTAGCTCTAGGCGCGACTGACGAAAAGAACGCACAATGTAGTTTCAGTCTTTCTCCAAGGGAATGTTTTTCAAAGGAACTTTCCCTAAATTCTGTAAAATCCAGAACTGTGCTGTACAGGAACTCAATGGTACAATCTTTATACTTCATCTTTTAAGAAGAGTCAAGCAGATATTTATCCAGTAATGGGAGGGGGGTGCACAGGTGGAGCACTAGTGGAGGGGAGAAATGTAAACCCTGGCGAAATGTTCCCTTCATCAGCATTTTAGTATCAGTACTGTTTTAACAATTTTTCAAAAAAATATGAGCGCCCCTCCTCCACCGAGCAAGACGTGGACATGCTACTGGCATCAAGCATTTTGCAGTTACACGGGCTTAGATCTACCTTCTAGAAAATCCTGCAAAACCCTCTGAAACATTTTGAATGACCATGATTTTTTTTTTTTTACACATTTACATCACGAAACATTTGAGGACCCAGTTCACTCAAGTTTGAATGTGCTTGTGCAAGTTCACACCACATACATTTTGTTTTCTAAGAAAAGAAAATGTGTTTACCATCGCACTGTCTACCAATTGGGAAGCCTGCAGAGACATAACCATCTACGCAGGAACACATGTAGCTACCGACATTGTTCGTACACTTAGCAATGTTGGCTGCACACTCATCGGAACCGGTCATGCATTCATTCAAATCTGCAGAAAACCAAAGATCAATTCTCAACGCTTACATTTGACTAATGTACATTTCATTTTTTTTTTGATGTAAGAAAGCAAGATAGCACTATAAACTGATTTACAAAAGCAGTGGCGCTTTTCAAATTCGGTGTATATCGTTGTGTACATGCTATACATTCTAGCAGAAATAAAGGGACATATAAGTGGCGTCTGACTTTTGACACCTGTTTGACAAAACTCTGCTAACTTCGTTAGTTTCCACCTGTCGTCACGAAATTAATTTTCTTTTTTTTCTATTTAACATTACAGTCAGACAAACCCAACTTTTGAAGGGCCAGTCGACTTATTGGTTTTGAGGTTAACCTAAATCTATAAGTCTTCTTTTACTCATCAAAATTAGCTTTCAATTCAGTCAAACATTTATACAACGTTTTCATTTTTACCCATTGCAACTGTTTCTTTATGTCTTGATCCTTACTTTTACCTGTACGTCTTGTTTCTGTTCAACCTTTGCCTCGTGACAGTAGCCATCAATGAAGTCTGGTTGTTTGTGTTTCCTTTATTACCAATATGTCAATTCTTTAAAAGAAAAAGTCAAACTCTCAGCTCATTTCGTGGAGACAGGTCAGAAATGACATAAATAATAATTGTTTTACCTTCACAATATGTGCCATTTCCTTGATAACCCTGGTTACAGTCGCAGCGATAGCTTCCCTCGGTGTCTGTGCACGTCGCTAAGGAGTGACACACGCCAGGGTTCTCCTGACACTCATTGATGTTGACGCACGAAGTAAAGCCATCACCACGGAAACCATCGTCGCACGTGCAGAGATAACTGCCTTGGTTGTCCGTGCAGGTACTGTTGGTAGCGCACGCGGAGATCCCACTCTCACACTCGTTAATATCTGGTGAAGGAAAATGTGTGAAACACACGTGATTTTATACAGCGGCCAAATACATCTGGACGCATCAAGTCTTAAGAGTGCCTACGCCAATGTTTTCTTTATAACAAAAGGTAAAGTAATTGAAAAAAAAATTGAACTTTTGTTTTAACTCAAAATGTGTCATCAAAAAAAGGCCTAAAAAATTCCAAATGAAATCTATTTCTCGAGGCAAAACAAAACTGCTTTACGCTTTCAGGGTTAAAGTGCTCAACATAAACTCTCCCCTCTTTTTTCCCTTTCTTAAAATCCCTCATACATTTCTTGAAAATTGCTTTTTAACTATGAATATAAGATCAATACTGTGTTTACTACTTTATGCTAGCTTCACATCATCTGTCGTAATACAAATCTAATTGGATGGTTGCAAAGCTTTAAGAGAATGGTCCGGAATGGTTTCACATTGTTTCAATTAATTAAGGTACACTCACATTCAAACACACTGTATGACCAACTTCAACTATGCTTGGTATCATGTGAGTAAATACAAAGGTTCAGTTCACCAAACAGTCTTCTGCCATATGGCTATACGAGAAATTGGGATAACTTATATTGATTCCGTGCATAGTATACAATGATTTCTCACCAATCACAGGAAAAAGGGGTTCACAGCATTGGTGCACTTGTCAATTTGCATATGGCATGCAATACACAGGTTTTATGTATTCTTGGTATTATGTACGACCCCATCGAAAAATACACAGGTTTTGTGAATTCTTTATATAGTTTTTTTCCCGGCCAATTTACTAAAATGCTCATTCACTTCTGAAAATCGGTCATTCAGTTAAGTCTGAACTTGAGAATCGCTCTGAACACGAGTTTTTTGTTCGCTACCACAGCATTTGATTCCATTTCAGTTCAATCAATTAAGTGATTGAGCAGCACCTTTCGTTTATGCTCATTCAGATTCATTTACAAGACTTCTTTTTCACTGTCAGAGGGCGATTTCAAACAGTGATCATTATCTTTTACTTGAGTTTAATGTTCTGTGATGTAATCTGCTATATTGAATGAGAGAAACGTACTTTTGTTTGCACGTTGACGAAATTGAATTCCAGAACTCTGCGCGAAAAGGTATGCTTGCTTGAATGAATGCAAAGGTAACGTAATTGGCCGTTTGTTTCTCAAAACCGAATGCACCGACAACAAAAACGATTGAAGTGTTGTTGAATTGAAATGAGATTGAAGACGTGCATTCAAATTCGGACGAAAGGGAATGACCGATTTTCAGAAGTAAATGAACATTTTAGGAAATTGGCCGGGAAACCTATATGATGTACGAGCCCATCACCATCGAATCTTCACTTATTTCTTTATAAAAGTGTCCGCGCCGTAGGCAATGCATTCAAGGCTCCCTCCCATCGGTCACACAAACTTCCTCTTTGAAACCATTAAAGGGGCACTTTTGCTACACGGTCCACTTATCGATTGTATCTGCTATATATCCCAGCATTCAAGGCGAACCAAAAGAATACTTAATCACAAATATATGCTGACACTCATCTATTGTTAGTCTGTACGCAGGTTATTTTTTATTTGCACATACTCTGGCAAGTCTGTCCATCCCCTTCGTATCCCGTGTTGCAGTTGCATTGGAATGAGCCAGCCAGGTTGGTGCACGATGCGAAGCGACTGCAGTTGGCGTAGTTCGGGTCGTCGGTAGGCAAGGAGCATTCATCAATATCTAGAGGAAAACAAATTCAATTCAAATGATAATTGGATCGTGTAGTTAAATTCAATCAACTTCACATTGAGCCGACCACGATGCTTTTACGATTTTCTGATGAATTTTAAAAGAAAAGACAAAAGTCTGCAAGCTAACCCAGATTTTCAGGAAAATTAGAACATGCCAAACTTACATGTGTATTCCAATTAATCAACACCAGAAATAAAACAGGAACATATTTCAATTACTTGCTGGCGTATATGATATGTATCATGTCAGGTGTGACTTCAAAGTATGCTACAGCCTAGCGTTAATACTGATGAATAAAGAACCCACAGTTTGTATGTGATGTCTCAGACCCGCCCCCCCCCCCCCCCACACACACACACACAAAGGACCATCAAAGGTCTTATGTTGTTACAAGTACCTAACTGCATAATACATGAGTGTATCAATAGAGTAACATGAAAAAAGAAAAGAAAAAAAAAACATGAATGGAAAACACCAAACAAACACTCACATTAAACTTGAATAATACCAAAACATAAAAAGTGCATTACCAAAGCACAGCTGTCCGGTGCCAGTAAATCCGTCTTTGCATTGGCAGGTGAAGAAACCGTTATTGTTCAGGCAGTCAGCGTCGATGTGGCAATCATTCAAGGTGTCATTTAAACATTCATTGATGTCTGTCAAAATTAACAAACATGAATCACATCTTTTGAAGAAAATTTAAATAAATTGAAGCGGGACATGTGCACGATTTCCGAACGTTTTTTTTTTGTTTTCTTTGAATAGAGTGGTTTCCGTTGCGGCTCTGGGGATTTCTTCAGGCAACATGTTGCAGTGATTATCCGTATATCAATATTGACAGATTTGCAGATGCAGCTAATTTGCTTTCACAGGTTGTGGTTGAATACAGGTAATTAACTGAGTTTCGAAATTTGTCCAACAAACGAAAGTCCGAAAAAGGCCTTCAAACCGATGTCAGCTTTGTTCTTCTCCTGTTCATAATAAGAATCTTCATGTGCATTTTGTGAATCATGTTTGCTTTTAGATATTTATGTTCAGAGTCATGGAACAAAGAAACAAATGAGCCTACTTCTGACATCTCATTTAGTTTTGAGTCTTTTGGAATACATGCACTGCATTTTCCCCGTTTTACTTACACTCACAGGATAGCTGATAATAAAGCTGTTGTAAAGTGCACAACAGCCCCAATCCCTAAACTGAGATATGAAAGTTAAGGTGGTTCAGACAATCCCCAAAGTGGAACTTAATTTGTAAAGTTTTCCATAGGCCTCTAGATATACACGCCCAGGAGGAAAGTTTCCTAACCAGAGCAGGATCCGTTGAAAATCTCGCTGCTGAAGCCAGGCTTGCAGTCACAAGTGAAGTAGGGTTCATCGTTGACGCACATCTGGCTCATAGCGTCGCAGTTATGAGTACCGGCTTGGCATTCATTCACATCTAAATATCATGAAATTATGACCGGAACGTTTGTCAGAGCTCAGATTTCAAGTATAAATCCAGTGGACTGCAGTGCTTGTTAATCTATACACATTCTACCAGACAAGAAGTACTTTTACTTCAACAGTCCCCCCCCCCCAAAAAAAAAAAATGCCCGTTGATTCATAGTACCTTTGGTAAGCAATATTTTTGCTCAGCAGCCACGCTCAATTGAATCATAGTTTCATTGTAAAATTGACATACCTGAACAGGTCCGTTGGTCACTATTGAGAGTGTAGCCGGGATAACAACGACACTCGTAACTGCCTGCCAGGTTAGCACACATGGAGTTGGCACCACACCTGTGAGGGTCACTCAGGCTTGTACACTCATCAATATCTGAAATGCAATCAGAAAACGTGAAGTTAGAAGAATGTTCTCTGAAAGCCAGTGAACGGTTTGGCGTAGAAATATCTCAATTCTTGTAAAGAAATATGACTCTGTTTGACAGATCAAAAAGTTAAAACAAGTTGAGGAAGGAAGACACTGTTGAAGAATATTACCTTCACAGACTAAGGGATTACATCGATTGCGTATCCTGGGTAGCAGAGGCACACGTCTGCATTGTTGGTACTGTAGCACTCACCCTGTGTGCAATTTGTACCCGAACACACCATTTCAGCTGTGGGAGAAAATAAACCCAGACATTGTGATGGCAAAGAATTGTACTATGTTGTATTTACTCACTGATGAATCTATAAAACCGGACAGTGCTGGGCCATTTTCGGGCTGTACATGGACTCATGGGTAACGATATTTGGTAATAAAGAGACAATTACGAAAAAAAGTTTTGTCATGTTTGTTTACCACTTGAACTTTCTTCATTTTCTTAATATTTATTTACATAAATCAGCAAAACAGGTTTTCCCACTGGAAATACTGGTCATACGATAAGTAATAGGTAATCTTGATGAATTTCTCGATGCGCTTCATGCACATTTCGGATGCCAAACTGGCTAAATAGTTTACCTTGGCAAACCCCATCTTGAAGGGTGAAACCTGCACTACAATTGCAATCAAATGATCCTTCCGTGTTAAAGCACTCTTGCTGGCAGTTGTCTAATTCAAGAGTGCATTCGTCAATGTCTGTGCAAAAGGGAGGGGAAACCAGATTTACAACAAGTATTGGAGTTAAACGCTGATAACTGTGAAAAGGGCCATCGTTCTGTCATTGCAAGTCCCCTGTACTGTTACTGGACTTGGAGATCGACCTGCACTTTATACCAAAGAAAAGATTTGTGTTGAGCAACGGACTCCATAAAAATGGAAAGGGATGGTTACACACAGCTTGCGAATAAATGGCAACAAAGGCTTTTATAGTAATGTTGATACTAAAGTAATATTATTGCCACATCCAGTTGGAAAGTTTAGATAAAAATTAGGAACATTCTTCACATCACTTCTTCAATGTCAGATAATTTATCGACTGAGTTTGATGGTGTTTGATGGCATTAACAGCTGAGACACTTAACCAAAACAATCGCACTGTGACATTGGTTCTAAGGAAGCAATTTACAATGGTTGTTTCGCCTTTTACGCAGATTTAGTTACAATGTCAAGGTACTAAATTGTATATATTAGTTGATTTCTCACCTGTGCAGGTCTGTCCGTCCCCTGTGTATCCAGTCACACAGTCACACTGATAGCTGCCCACCGTGTTGGTGCAATTAGCGTTTTCAGAACAATCATTGCTTCCCTGACACTCATCGATATCTACAAGGATCAAAGTTTGTGACAAGAAAGAAAATGGTTGGATAGAAATAAAATACTTTCATTTTAATTTGTGTCAATGTCGTATTCATTTGTCAACAAGCTGTTTGCCGAGCAAGGGATTTGGCAGCGCATCCAGGAATGTAGCAAATGGGGCGGGGTGTCACCAAAAAGTATCCCGGTCAGCACGTACAGCCTCAATTGACAAATGAACCACCGTGAGCGTTGCTGTAATGAAGAGAGCCAACTATTCTTCGATAAGGTCCAATGGATTTGAACATCGCCTCCTTGAGTCAGACAGGGTACAGTTCCCCTCCAACACAACATTTTTTTTTGCGTTTGCAACGGCCGGCTATTTGCCGCTTCCTAGCCACCTCCCAACACGGAGGAACAGTCAGCAAATTTGGTGTCGCACATGCTCCTGAGCACATATTCCAATCTTGTCATCTCCCTCAAGTCTACACATTTAAGAAGCAGTCCTTCGACACAAAAGCACTGGCAACAGAACATTTTCTTTTCCTTTTGAGACAATTGTATGAATACCTGCGAAGAAGGTTTTGGTAAAAAAAAAATAGAGGATAACTCCCATTTTCAGTCAGCTAGCTGTTTTGTTCCCGTCGCAGGCCCAGTATTAACAGTGTGCACCTAAAAGGGACACTAATAATACACGTATACAGCACACTGAGTATGTTTGATTTACCTGTACAGGTTGTCCGACCGTCCCCGGTATATCCATCCTTACAGCTGCAGTCAAAGCTACCCACTGTGTTGCTGCACTCACCAGTAACGGCCAAACAATCGTCCTGACCAGTGGTACACTCATTCAAATCTGGAAATCAACGGTAATGGCAGAAAAAATTAGGCTGTGCTGAAATATGGTATTTTGCAGCCATGGCTTTGTCTTTGTCCCACGATGGGCAACAGTGCATACTTTTAGTCATGGACAACAGTATCTGTGTTGGACATGACCTAAGTTGGTGAGGGTGATGGTGTTATGTTGGGAGTCGACAAATCAGATCGACAGCCCTGGAATATATGTTCGCCGTGCACAGAATACACTGAACAGAGCATATACTCTTTTCCACTGCATTTCCTCGAGGAAATAAAACACTCCAAATATCGCTATTGCTGGCTAGGTTCACTAACTGCAATCAATACCAAACAATTTGTACACTACAAAATTGCGATAACATTACTTACCCGCACACATCATTCCGTTGCCAACATAACCAGTGTTGCACTGGCATAGAAAGCTACCTTGAGTGTCCGTACACTCAGCGTTCTCATCACAGACTGGTAACGGTGCAGCACATTCGTTTATATTGGTGCAATTTGTGCCGTCGCCAGTCCAGCCATCCCCACACGCACACGTGTATGATCCCACAGTGTTTGTACAATCGGCTTCAGCGTGACAATTATCATCCATGTCCCTTGCGCATTCATTCAGATCTAGTGACATACATGAAGACGAAAGTAGTGTTTCGAGTGACACTTTCAGCAAAATACGACTTTGTGACGCTACAGAAAGTTTTCACGCTGCCTTTTCACAAAAATATTGAACGCAGTTTAACACCTACAGATTTCACCATGAAAGTTTTGTTATACCAAATTTAATTCACATTTGCATTGGCAATGAAATGGAAATTACCACCTGATGTATCCACTTGGTAAAATCCACATTGTTTGCGTCTATTTAAGACAATTAATTCAAAAGTCAATTAGTTCATAAGGCCTTACCTTGACATGTCTTGCCATCACCTTCATATCCCGCAATGCACACACACAGGTACGAGCCGATGGTGTTTTCACATTTAGCTTTCTCGTCACAAGTATAGCTACTATTGTCTGTGCATTCCACGAGGTCTGAGAGATGTATAAAAAAAACACTATTTGAAAAATCAAACTTTGTTTTCAACTTCTTGTAGATGATGGTGTTTTGTATGCCTCCACTGACTGTAGTGACTGTAAATTAGCTAATTTAATACTGACTTCACAGTAAGGTGAGAAAAACCCCTGGAAACAGGAGAATTTCCATACATTGTTTTTAGCATCATTTGTTTGTATTGACTGAATTTCCACAAAGACTCTTTTGAGCCTTGATTAACTTAAATCGAAATTTAAGAAAGTAAAAAGAACAGAATTTTGGTGCCATTACTTTGGGTTTCAATTCTCCTTGGTATATTATCTACCAGCCTAGCCTAAATTGCTTAGCTACAACCTTTGAAACACCTGAAAATATTTAAACACGAGTTCTCACAAGTTCTCACAAGTTCTCCTCAGTCATCACAAGTAGTGAAACTACTCAAACCGATAACTAAACAAACAGTACTTCTTTTTCTTTGTCCAATATTCCTTCGCTACATTTTTACTTGACTATGGTAAAAAGTACTTGTAAGGTAACTTATGAATGATTTGCAATTGTCTTGACATTTACTTTAAGATTGTGGTACGTTCAGCATCATCATTTGCACAGTGAAAAGGCTAAATCACAAACGCTGTGTTATCAAACATTTTTACACCAATAAAAACAGCATCTGTTTTTAAACTGTTTTGTGCTTCATCATATTCATAAATTTTTTTATAGTTTGCTTACTGTACAACAAATGTTGAAAACTTCTCTACTACTTTCCAAGAACACATAGGCCTACCTGTACACGACGTTCCATCCATAAAGTCGTCCCTGAAGCCTGGCTTACATTCACACTCGTAGCTGCCCTTGGTGTTGTTGCACACAGCGTTGACGCTACAGTTGTGCAGGCCCAATTCACATTCGTCGATATCTACACCATCCAAATCAAACACAAACTTCTAAATGGGTGGTTTCATAGCTAGAGTGCGAGTCTGACAAACAAACACAAATTGGTTATTCTGTATATCTGTTTGTCTGTTGTGTATGTCTGATTTGTATGTCTCATCAACTCACATAGTATTTCTTTAATTAGTTATTATTTAAAGACATCTCTTCATACAGGCTTCGGCTTCCAGAATATGCCTCCATGTGTGTGCCGGAACACTTTTTCCGTATATATTGTTATTTCTTGTATTATTCTATTGTCCGGTGCAGAATGGAAATAAATGTGAACGGGGGAAAACATTGACATGCCCAAAATCCTCGGATAACACAAGGGTAAAATCAAATTTGAATTAAAAATGGCTGACAATTCCAATATGCCTTCAAATAAATATAATGCTCAATTTTGTTCATTTCGTCTCGTTTTTTTAGGTCAGTAGTAGTTTCGTAAGCAAATGATTTTAGGATCTGTTTGCCCTTTTTATTTTCTTTATATCAATATGGTGTTTTTGAAAATGCGGCAGAACGCTTTGCCCCTATCTATAACATATTAGCTCAAGTTGACTACTGACAATCATCCAAATGGGCCATGTTTTGTCGACCATAAACTTAAAAATATTGACTCTCTATGGCAAACTCTTGGTGGCGCACTGCATTGTGAATCGCCCAAATTAGGACTTGTGGATTTTTGGGGAGAGGATGGCAGAATTTGTAGCCAATGATATTTGATATCAATGTCCGTATCTCACAATGTAAAACGATAACTGCATCTGAGGGAAGTTCGAGGAAAGCTAAGCTAATATCTGTCACAGTTGGACTATTGAGGATAACCTTTTCTTCACCTTATCCAGATATTTAAAGAGAAAACCTCTTAGGTATTGTGCCCTTTCACGTTCGCAACCAATTTTCTTTCAACAGGTACATCTGTAACTTTGCAGGTTTTTCTTTGAATTTCATTGCATACAAAGTGCACTGCATACCAATGCATCGCCTGTTGTCAATGTACAAGGAGTAGCCAGATTCACAACTGCAGTTGTAATCCATGAGGGTGTTGTTGCAGATCTGATCGCAGCCGCGTCCACCGCTGCTGGCTGGCTCGTCTTGGTACAGCTCACACTCGTCAATATCTGCAGGAAAATCGACATAGAGTCTTCAGGACAACACGATACATCATCCACAGTTAACGTGAGTTCCATATCATTAATACAGCAGTCACTATCAAACTATGTTAACTAATGACAACAGAATCATTGTGCACTTTACTGATGTAATCTATCACAACAGGGAATTGTAAGGGCGGTGAATTGATGTGGCTAACCATGTTATTTCCTCTGGGGGAGGGGGTTGTAGTTGGCCGACCACTCCCCTCCAAGTTTATTCCAAGGCCATTAGTTTCCGTATATGTTGATGATGTGACTCCATTTGTGACTCTATTTATGACTCCATTTGCAAAAATCTTGATTTAGATCGGGCTGTTAATTGTGGTCAATCCGAACAGTTCTGGCCTGCATTGGAAGTACATCTCTTAAGGTGTTAAGGGTCGCCCATGGGCATGTCACAGTTGAAGTGGTCCACAAGCAAGTTGGTCTTAGCCAGTAAAGGAGCTAGTGGTTTCAAATAAATACTCAAACCAAGAACTCTATACTTACCCTGACAGAACCTGCCGTCACCCTCAAGTCCTTCAGGACAAGGTCCACAGGTGTTGTTCAACGACGGTGGCGCTTCATCAAAACAAGCCACGCCCATGAAGCAGGGGCCGTCCTCACAGGCGTCGTAATCCACTTCACAGAACTCACCACTCCAGCCAGGCTCACACTCGCAAAGCACCACCTAAATAGGAAATGAATGACAACGTTAACCAACATACTACACAAATAAATGTGCAGAACAACAATTACAACTTGATCTCTTCGATTGTATCGCTACATTCATTCACAGACCCCATTGTATAGGTAGTGTCTTTCGAATTAGGAAAGCCTCTGTCTTCGAGCAGGACACTTTTCTTACAAAAAGTTATACTTTCCATTAACTGCATTTTAGGCCTAATTAAGATTAACCAATAGCTTATGAGAATATTTGTTACACTAGAGCAAACATACTACACAGCTCCTACACAGACCCACGTCGAATTCATCATATACAGCGTGGATAAAAAAAAAAACGAAACCGATATATTATTGCTAATTTGAACAGAAGTAGGGCACATGTGAATCAAAGAGAGATATCCTCTGTTAGGGTTGAATCTCCTCTTTAAAATGACAGGTCACAGGGGAATAGGCTAGCCCGTTGGGTCCAGCAAAAAAACACACACACACACTCGTCTGTGCAAGGTATTTGTGGGGACCGAAAATGCTATGGGGACAGCAGAAAGTCCCCATAACTCGGTCCTAATTTGCCTAACATTAACAAACTTCCCCATAACGCGGTGTATGCCTACCCACACACACAATTAGCACTCACCCCAAAACTGTTTTCGACAACATCCGTGCCCATCACAAACTCATCCCACAGGCACGTGCCACCGTTCTTGCAGTCACAGAGCTGTACAGTAGGTTCGTGTGTGGTATTAGCTTTGCCATCTGTTGCTAGGAAAGCAACCATGACCTTTGACTGGTCCGCTGGCGTCCATGTGAAGAGACCACCTGTAAGATAATATGGAAGTGGAAAAATATGGTGGCTTCTGAAACTTGAAAAATCGTAATTTGCTGTAGGCCTACTCATGCTCTTATAATTATGTGGTGTCCAAAGTATTTAGTGCCCAACATATTGGACTGGGTGGGTTGGTTTCTGCCACCTATCATAATGGGTAAGGTAAGGGATACTGACCGCAGGGAAGATCAATAATAAGAGCCACTTTTTGTCAGAGGGTTGCAGGAGCCCAAAATTTAATAGAGGGGGGTAATTGTATATTAAAATAAAACACAAGAGTTGAATATTCCAAAAGCATAGATAGAACATAAAGTCTTATGGAATACGACATCAACACTGAAGTAGGCTAGCAGTGGTAGATCCAGGATTTTCATGACTTGTGTTGGCTTGGGATAATAGTCCGCATACTTTTCAAGAGTGGATCGATAGATGAGGCGCAGGACTCAACGCATAAAACGATCGAATGCCTTTGGCTAGGAATCAAGATGTGTAACAATGACTTTTTCTTGGAACTTTGTGAAATTTGGGATCGTCACACTTGTCAGAAGTGGGGTTGGAGTTGGAGAGGGGTGGGGGAGGGGGCGTGTTAGCCACCTAATCATATAGGTCATGGGTTTAATTCAAACGCAATTAAGCTGATTTTTTTTCTCAAAGATTAATTTGACGGCAACGCGTACACTGCTCTCATGAAAATAATGCTGACGGAAGGCACAGCCTAAACTACTACGTAAAGGTTAATTGTTTTACCATCTTCGGTGATGGATGCACCTTCGATTGGCTCCACCAATGAAAATATAACATCGTCTTCATCAGGATCCATGGCTTCCAGTTGCTCAGTGAATTGCACACCCACCGTTACCCTGAAGGTATCCGAAGCGGTTATGTTTGGTGGATAGTTGGCTGCAAATTGTTTAAAAAATAAGTGCATTTTATTGCATTACAATATAATGCCACTTTATCAAACACCGATATACTGGACATATGGCCAAAACAATCACCGTAAAATGTGACCCCCAAAAGTTTGTGCAATCCTACAGGTCAAGTGTGGCAGAAAATGGATTTAACCTATGACCAGCAAACAAAAATGTTGGGTTTTTTTGAGGACCCCATTATGCCCATTTCAGTGATTCTCAACTGCAAATGATCATTTGCATGCACGATTGTCAGTGCAATGGTGAGCACGTGTACGTGCCCTGAACGCTGATGATGCATGAGCATCGTATCAGCGTATGATGTCGACGGTATCAACACGATTCCGTGCCCAACCCTGCCTTCGTCACTAAAGAAGGACTAGTCATGAACGACAGCTTTACTTACTTGCTGCACTTTCGGTTTCAGAGTTCATTTCATTCAGCATCACTGTAGACTGTCCGATGCTTTCATCGTCCGTCGCCAGTGTGTCAAACAAACACATCTTGTTGTCCCCGCATAACTCTTGAGCCTTTTGAAGCTTTTCCGGAGTGGCAGCTGCGACAAGATCTTCATAGAAACTTGGCAGGAAGGAGTGGTCATTTGATAATGCCCAAGTTTCGTCACCCACATAGTAGAAGAGAGAATCCTGTTCAGTGATACGCCCTATGTGTAGCCAAAGGAGAAACGTACATGTAATCTAAGAACACTGAGGATCTACTGTGGCAAAGAAATATTTAATTTGTCTGTCAATATTCAGCAGCTTCATAAAGAGTTTCGGATAGGATTGCGTTAATGTATAGGATCATATTTTGCAATTAAATCACTTTGACCTTGGTTCCAGTCATGTGAAATGTATTTGTGACTTGTACCCGATTGTGTGGGTATTCATTGGAATGTCTTTGCAAATTTCCTCCAACCCCTTCCCGATCTATCTATGGTTTCGACTGGAAAAGGAAGTGTACAAGCTTGCAGGGGTATCCCGGCTGAATACTAAACTATGACGAAATCTAGATAACCAGGCAAAATGATTTCACCAAAGTCAACAACAGTACGGTGATTGACTTACAGGTTTCACCAAAATTATAGAAGTCTCTTTCAATCATCGCTCCGTTGTCACCGGTGGCTGGTTGTATAGTACCATCACGTCTGGTTGCATCATTGCCTTGGTCGCCATCCCAAACGCCTGTACAGCAGACATTTAATCAATCATTCATGCTACACAGACTGAGAGCCTGCATGACCTCTAATTACACACGCATTTGTGAAGGACAACACCTTCAAAGTTCATGGAATCTTATGGGTTGCTTATTGGTTGCTATAATGAGCCTTGACGGCGCCTACTTCCCTGTAGCCTGATCGGGCTACTCCTGCAACACTCTTTTGTGTCATGTGGAATGCACGGCTATGATGTGCATGTTTTTGGAGATTTTAGTTAAGTAGGCCCTATAAGGCAGTACATGGAGATCAACATCGCACCCATTTTTCTCAGACAATAACGTCTACTTTTGTACTTGAGTCTATCACAACTAAATCACAATATTGTAAAGAACAATAACAAGTCCCCGTCACAGTTCATTTGAATGCTTGACTTGACGCTGGACTGTATCGGACTTCCATTGACTTGTAGTGTACTTGTGAGAACTTGTGAGGACTTGAGCAAGACTTGTGTACATCGGACTGAAGTCAAAGTGAAGTGTTTAAATGCTGTCTGTTCAGGCAATCAGTTCCGCACGGAATGTTTTTGAATAATTTGAGTTTTACTCACCCAGTAGTCCCTTGGTTTTTCCCCGATACGTTTGCCCTAACTGGACAGTAATGTCTCCAATGCTGTTGTTTACTCCTACTGTAAACTGAATATCGCCAGGGAACATGGTGACCACTTTGTTAGTTGAAGCATCCCTTTTGACAGTAACATTGCCAATTAGCAATCCTAAAGAGAATGAATGATAATACAACTCACCACTACTTATCAAAAGGTCAGTGATAAATCGTAGGCTTTAATTATTAACCCATTAGTAGATAAAATATGCTACCCAAAGATTAAGACTTCTAAAATTAAGAAACTCACGACAGGCAAAACGGTTGATTGCATGTTGCATTCTAAATACACTACTGAAAAATATTGTAGAGGTATGATGTAATCTGAAAGGATCAACAGACGACTTGTATGAGGTTGTGTTCAATGAAGTATAACAATAATACCGGAGTCTTATATAGTGCAATTAGATACTCAAGGCGCTGGATATGATGTCTATTATTATAGACATGTGAATGAAGTATACGTGAGAGAAAGACCCATTATTTAGCACCTTTATAAGGGTTTACAGGGTGCTGCGGCGCATTAAGCAACCACTTTCAGAAACACGGGGGCAAACCCCTTTTCTTAGCGATAAGTGTTACTGGGTTCTTTAACGTGCATTACACAACACGCGGGACCTACGGCTTTACGTCCCATCCGAAGGACGGAGCAATAATGGTAAAGTGCCTTGCTCAAGAGCACAAGAACAACGTTCCCACGGTCAGGATTTGAACCCATGTACCACGCACACGAGTCGAACACCGTAATCGTTGGACCACAGCACCCCACTCCCAAGTAAAGAATGGCTTGGTTAAGTATTTAACAGATGTAAGGGCGGGGCTACCAGTTAACATTTAAACTCCACCAACTGCACATGTACCTGCTGTTGTAGGCGTGACAACATCTCCATTGACAGTTGTTATCAGATCATCAGCTTCCTGCCTTTTGTTTAATTTCACTTCAACCTGGGAAAAAAAATACTTGTGACAGGTTCAGAAAGCCAATACTTCATTTCCTTCCATCTTGAAATATTTCGAAAGTGTAGCGCTTGATCCAGTGGAAGATACGTGCAGAAAATGTGAGATTTCCGTTAGTTTCTGAAGTAGGTTCCTCCGTTGTGTAATACGCACCAACTACTCAGAAAATTTTGAAGGGGAAAAAAGTCAATTTCAAAGAATAGTTGCGAGTTTCAACATTCAAGAATTCCTCAAAATTTCAAGATTTTAAGAAAAACATTTTATGTCGTATAGACAATGGAGCAAGGGATGTATAGTTATCCTTTCCAAATCTACAAATCAAAATTTTAAAATATTTCTTTAAAAATTTTTGGGGGCAGGAGAATACTGAACTCATAGCATGCAGATTCATAAGTATTACCAAGCTCAGAGAAGCGTGCCAAAAGGTATGTCAAATGAACACTTAATTAGCTACAGCTGGCAATTACTCAAGTTTAATAATCGGGTGCAACTCAAAATATTTTTGATGAAAGTAAAGAGTTACAAACCCGTCCTTCTCCTGAATACTCTGCAGCAAACCCAGAGTAGAATGTTGCATCCGTTAGTTGACCAGTTTCTACATTGGTAGCTCGCTGCGTCCGGCCTTGTAGTTCAAAGATTTGTGCTCCGTTCTCATCTTCAATGAGTGCTACCGTGTATTCACCAAGGCCATTGAAGGTGTACTCAACTCCGTCCAGGGTTTTGATGTGAGGGTCTCCCCAAAACCAGACTTTGAGAATTTGCAAAAGAAAACAAACTTAACAATAAAACAGATTTTACTCAGTGCCTGGTTTTCCACCTGCTCTTCACTTGTTGTCGGTATGAAATCATACAAAGGTATCAAAGGTTTCTCTTATTACTGACACTATTACACAAAGTAAATTGGACCAACCATTATTTCAGCATGTAAGGCCAAGTTCGTGCAAGGACTATAGTTGACCAATGGTTAACTAACGTTTGCCAGACCTCTGTCTAGTCGACGGTAGTTGGCTACGCTAGTCGACTATTTGTAACCAGCCTACTGGGGTTGCTTCGCTGGTAACCAATAGCTGCGCGCATTCATAACGCTAGCAGAGAGCCAGGATCCAGAAGTTTTGCGATGACATTTCGACCAGCGTTTGACTAGAGACGTTCGCACGTTGCAATCAGTGCGCAGGCGTAAGGTACGTCACAAATTAACCACTAGTCGACTAATGGTCCTTGCCCGAACTTGGCCTGAGATTTGTTTGTGTGCCTAAGCTTGTAAAAATGTACCAATTAACAACCTTTTCCATGAAAAAGTTGTGACCTAATGCATGGACCTAGAGATTGAAAAATAACAAATACTAGTTTTATTTCAATGAATGGAAATTGTGCAGATGTAGTAAGCACAAGATCGGATGAAGAACACAATTTAAATTTTTAATGGGGGCCAAAATAATCAGGCAATTTCTGACGATTTTGACCATTTTTGTGTATGGAAAAGATGGTGATGTACGAAGTACCTGCCTTTATATTATGGTGATGTCACTTAAAAAAAAGTAGGGTTTTTTTAGGGGGGGGGTGCCACCCCCCCCCCCGATCCGCCCTTGAGTAAGCATGGATATCTACGACTGGACAGCCGAGATCTGAAAGGCAATTTTCTGTAAAATTAAAAACAAAAATGACTTGCTAGGAGTTCTAAATAATGCAAACTTACACCACCATGGTGGTCGGTAATTGTAGCAACCCATGGCCGGTCTGTAGTCATCGTAGAGGTGGCAGAGTGTAGAAGCCTGACAGCAGTAATACCGAGGCAGTACTTCCTGATCTGTGTACAAAACACGAAGATTGCTTTTTGGTGTGTTGGTGTGTTGGTGGGTTGGGTTGGGTTGGGTTGGGTTGGGTTGGGTTGGGTTGGGTTGGGTTGGGTTGGGTTGGGTTGGGTTGGGTTGGGTTGGGTTGGGTTGGGTTGGGTTGGGTTGGGTTGGGTTGGGTTGGGTTGGGTTGGGTTGGGTTGGGTTGGGTTGGGTTGGGTTGGGTTGGGTTGGGTTGGGTTGGGTTGGGTTGGGTTGGTTGGGTTGGGTTGGGTTGGGTTGGGTTGGGTTGGGTTGGGTTGGGTTGGGTTGGGTTGGGTTGGGTTGGGTTGGGTTGGGTTGGGTTGGGTTGGGTTGGGTTGGGTTGGGTTGGGTTGGGTTGGGTTGGGTTGGGTTGGGTTGGGTTGGGTTGGGTTGGGTTGGGTTGGGTTGGGTTGGGTTGGGTTGGGTTGGGTTGGGTTGGGTTGGGTTGGGTTGGGTTGGGTTGGGTTGGGTTGGGTTGGGTTGGGTTGGGTTGGGTTGGGTTGGGTTGGGTTGGGTTGGGTTGGGTTGGGTTGGGTTGGGTTGGGTTGGGTTGGGTTGGGTTGGGTTGGTTGGGTTGGGTTGGGTTGGGTTGGGTTGGGTTGGGTTGGTTGGGTTGGGTTGGGTTGGGTTGGGTTGGGTTGGGTGGGGTGGGTTGGGTTGGGTTGGGTTGGGTTGGGTTGGGTTGGGTTGGGTTGGGTTGGGTTGGGTTGGGTTGGGTTGGGTTGGGTTGGGTTGGGTTGGGTTGGGTTGGGTTGGGTTGGGTTGGGTTGGGTTGGGTTGGGTTGGGTTGGGTTGGGTTGGGTTGGGTTGGGTTGGGTTGGGTTGGGTTGGGTTGGGTTGGTTGGGTTGGGTTGGGTTGGGTTGGGTTGGGTTGGGTTGGGTTGGGTTGGGTTGGGTTGGGTTGGGTTGGGTTGGGTTGGGTTGGGTTGGGTTGGGTTGGGTTGGGTTGGGTTGGGTTGGGTTGGGTTGGGTTGGGTTGGGTTGGGTTGGGTTGGGTTGGGTTGGTTGGGTTGGGTTGGGTTGGGTTGGGTTGGGTTGGGTTGGGTTGGGTTGGGTTGGGTTGGGTTGGGTGGGTTGGGTTGGGTTGGGTTGGGTTTGGGTTGGGTTGGGTGGGTTGGGTTGGGTTGGGTTGGGTTGGGTTGGGTTGGGTTGGGTTGGTTGGGTTGGGTTGGGTTGGGTTGGGTTGGGTTGGGTTGGGTTGGGTTGGGTTGGGTTGGGTTGGGTTGGGTTGGTTGGGTTGGGTTGGGTTGGGTTGGGTTGGGTTGGTTGGGTTGGGTTGGGTTGGGTTGGGTTGGGTTGGGTTGGGTTGGGTTGGGTTGGGTTGGGTTGGGTTGGGTTGGGTTGGGTTGGGTTGGGTTGGGTTGGGTTGGGTTGGGTTGGGTTGGGTTGGTTGGGTGGGTTGGGTTGGGTTGGGTTGGGTTGAGTTGGGTGGGTTGGGTTGGGTTGGGTTGGGTTGGGTTGGGTTGGGGTTGGGTTGGGTTGGGTTGGGTTGGGTTGGGTTGGGTTGGGTTGGGTGGGTTGGGTTTGTTGTCCAGTATTCCTTGTCCGTTCGTTTTCGTAATTTAGTTTGGCAAATAGGAGAAATAATTTGGGAATTGTGCCTTTGATAAACCGTGCATGGAATTTGGCAAACAGACAGAGTATGTATTAATACAGATATTTGGCTCTAGACTAGGGCAAATTTGTATTTCCCAGATTTGTTCTTTGCAAAAAATGTAGTTAGAATAAGATTCAGTTTTCAAAATTTTCAAAATAGCCATTACTTGTTATTCTACCTATATTTTTACAAAGGACAAATCTGCGATGGCCCGATAGCAAAACATCTTTCTAATGACATACTCTGACTGTGTGCCAAATGCCATGCTTGTATCATCAAAGGCACAGTCCCAACACCTATCTGCGATGCTTTTTATTGTTATTGTCTGAGTAAACTGTCCTACACTGTACGTGTTTGTGTAAGGCGTTTCTATACAAGCATCGGTTAACATGATCAGGCCCATACTTTGCACCCACCTTTATTATCTCCAGTCGTTTAGAAATGTTTCAACAGATCAGATTCACGATAACAATACTTAACTGCCACAACACTAGAGCCAAATTTAACGAAGCTTCTGAACAGAAACCATTTCTTATAGCAGATGGACAGGCTATATATACAATTTGGCTGAGCACGCATCAGCTGAGTATCAGTCATTAGTAATATGCACTGCTTAACATTTGGCTGTCACTCATCACTTCTCTCCATCCAGGAGTAACTGGGTACATGTGGGGGCAAAGATGGTTATTGTGGTTGATTTTAGCTGTTTTACGCCGAAATGTCACCATCGAGCTGTATACTCCCCAGGGAGCTGAGTTTGTCTTTGGAACGTTTCATTGGCCCAGTGTGCAGGGTAATAATGCTTCGTGTAATGGTGTCATTAAGGAGACACGTTATATTAATTTCTTCGCACGATGGGAGACATCGGTCATGAGGGAGGCATTTTTATGTCTCCCTAATTTCACAGCCCCCCTTTAGAGGCACAATTTTATCGTCGCAATTAGATTATATTTGTTGCTCGTGGTCTACTTAGTAAACATACCGAAATTCGTGAAAAAAGACCACAAGGGAATATTGGGTTAGGGCACATTTAAGTTTGAACAATTTTGTGCACACGTCTATGGGGATGTCTCCCAATATGAACGAATAAAGGGAAACAGACAAAAAACACCAAGCCATCAATTCAGATTTTTTCTTTATTTGTTCCCCTAGTACAAAACACAAACCTGACGTACCATTAATGTTGTGTCTTGACTCGCATTATTTAAATCTCATTTGTATTTGAATGCCTGTGTGTGATCTCTGTGTACTCACTACGTTGAATAGCTTCAAAGCATTGAGCATTCTGTGGACATCTGTAAAAATGGGTTATTTTAGTAAAACGTGCATAGCATTGTTCGATTTCAGTTATTCTTATTTTTTTCACATAAGCGGAATAACATGCTCGTTTAATACACGATTTATTGGTGTGTCAAATTTAATCAGACGTGAGACATGATGACATTTTTCTTTTTTTACTGTTTACTTTTTTTCATTGGAGCTTTAGGTGGGTCTTGAACTCAACATGCTGCTTTTCATACATGTGAACAAAGCAAGATGTGATTGTGTCACAGGCCTATTGGCCTCTAGCTGATCTAAATGTAATGTTGCAAGCTGCTGGGTACATTCAATTAGGTGTCTGCCTATTAGGTGCTTACCATACCGCCGGTTGAACAGACTAGGTGAATAAAACCAGGGACTGACTGGATAATGCTCAAAGACAGAAGCAACTACAGCATTCCTGACGCCCCGGAGAAGACTCCAGGTCCATGTGCTGTAGCAACATACCGGACCCGGGGTATAAGGAAACTGCCAAGCCCGAACATAGCAAACAGCAGCTGCATGAAAATTGCATTCAATTGAAAAAAAAAGAGAATAGGTTATCAGTGTGAAAGGGATTATACGTAAACAATAGAGGGTAAAATATTGAATATTCTTTTCAAAAAAAAAATGTTGAGTTTACCAATAAAAGAGAGGTTTGCCGGAAACACAATTGGAATAATTTTTCAAACTAAGAGAATTGTTCTGAAATAAAACCTGTGGTAAAGACAGGTCAGAATTCTCTGACCGTCTTCAGGAGAAGACGGTCAGAGCTGAAAAGAACCAGAGATATAAACTCGCAGTTCCGGTCAGTATGCTCTGACCGTTCTCCTAAAGACGGCCACAGCATACAGACAAGAACGTCGAGTTTATGCCTCTGGCCAGAGCATTCATGCCTGGGACGTCGAGTTTATACCTCAGGTTTTTTTTTTTTCAGAACCAATCTCTTAATTTGAGAAATTATTCCCACATTATGTTTCCGCAAACCTAGTATCCCCACCAAGCAAAGTCTCCAATTTTACTTGAGTAAACCATTTTGGCTTTCAGAAATTGAACTGCAAAATGTATTTTGAGAATGTAAGAAAAACCTTTTGGTATATCGTGTCTGCATTTCGTCAAGTTTGAGAGACCTCATATCTCAGCATCCAGTTTTTGGAAGAATACTCATCAAACATTCAAATAGTTTTAGAAATGTCTGGCTTGTGTTAATTGTCGTTTGCTTTACAAAAGAACCACACCGTCAAATGTCAAGAAAAAATGAAGCGTCGAGTCAACCGCTGCTAATGAACTGATCACTGTTCATTTAAACATGTACTATCGGGGGTGGGGCTGGGGGTGGGAGTAGATAGCCTGTACTCACCAAGTGATGAGCTGCTTCCTGAATTTGGGAGGAAATAACTGTAACCGATGTATGTCCACCTTGGGTCCCAAAAAGCTTGCCACCAACTGCATGGACAAGTGTGCGCGGTCCTATACCAGTAGTAAAGGATCTAACTATTAACAACCTGCCCACTGTACCAATTCCGACAGAACAAGCGGGGATTGACAAAATTGTCTGGTAGGCTGTCAAGTCGCTGGACCCAGCGCCCGTACATCCCGGTATTTCCAACAACACTTCCAGGGCGGAAACGCGAGTAGCTTGGTACGTTCAGGTAGAATTTGTTGCCATATTGTCCGCAGGTAAAGCCCTGGATGACGTTGTCGTTTGGCAGAAGGTTTTCGTTCCAGTTCATGCCGCAGCGCTCGTAGTTGAAGATAACATAGCCATGAATGTAATCTGTCACGAGCACGGCTTGGAAAGAGTTAGTACTCTAAACAGAAAAAAAAAAGAAACAATAAAGCAAATGCATTGTTAATCCCAAATGATTTAGAAAGCAGTTCAATACGATTTGCCTTCACTTACCTACACAATCCAAAAGCTTTATTTAATGTCAACACTCTGGTTTAAATATAATTATTTTCAAATAATATAGGGTATTGAACTTGCTGTCCATTTAACAAAACAGCGTAGAACAAAATGCATGGTGATGCATGCTTTGATAAATAAACTGTTCATTTGCATACACATTGTATGCTGCTATTTAATAACGTGATTATTTGTCACACAAGTTGTGTACTTGCACCTTTTTGCACATGATGCTTAACAAAACGTTGCACAGGCAAAATTAAAATGTGTACGAGGTTACAGAATGTAGGCTACGAGGTTACACAGAGTAGAGCAGACTGAAGTTGGCTACAAACCTATGTTGGTGTGGAGAAATGACTTATGATAGTGATTTGTTGTTGATCATTCACAAATTTGGCCAACAGAGGGCGCTCGCCTACTCACCGTTAAATTGCCAAAAGCTGGCCTGCCCAGGTGTGTGCACAATATTCTACAAATAGAATGTGTATCCATGCAGCGCAGGGACATGTCTGCAAAGACTGGCATTCGGTGTCGTGTAAGATAATATAGGGCCTCATTAAATATTGTTTGGTGGTAATAAAAGACTGTATCTTACATAATTTGGTAGTTAAGTAAACTCTTTGAATATTACTAAGGTTCTTTAGAGGGATACAAAAGCTGTTTATTCTAAGAGAAAGGAGAGGTAACCCAGACAGCGGTAAACAGGCTTCGCGGGGCAGTGCTCCGGAACTAGTGTCAAACGAGAAGGATATAAATCTGGGTCAGTCACGGGAAGAGATGAGAGGAATGGCCTCCGAATTGGGGAAAATACAGAGATAATTCCCCTGAATACCGCTGAAAATCATGATGAAAGCTACTGTTTGTCGTGCTTAGCCTGGTGCAGCGACTGGCTACCTCCTTCCCTTCGACTCTGAGCAACCAATGAAGACGAATGAACATTAATGAATGAATAAATAATCAGTGATTCTCGCCCCCAACGAGACTCAAGCCCCACGGCGCTACTCCGCGCTCACTACATTGGTAAAGCGATTGTAATGATGAACCCAACTCTTCACCAACCAAATTAACGATTCGCTTCTGCACCAGATGTAATAGAGAGACATGATTTAAATCAAACATGCCTGTTACAAATACTTACTTTGTCGGGTGAGAGGGCTTCTACATAGCGCCATGTGATGACAAGAGCCCAGGCTGCAGTGAAGCTGCCATACCGGGCAGACACGATGCTACTCAAGGTAGATAACATGGTTGAGCCACTGCCAACATATACCTGAAAAAAAAAGCAGGAGAACTTATGCCTTGGTGTTGTAGGCTAAATATAGTACTGTGTTTTCATAGTCTTTTTAAATGAGCTGATGAGATGTGCTAGATCGGATGTTAAAGGGAATTGGGAAGACTATTCCACAGACTTGGGGCAGCTGTAGGCCTATACGAAAAGATGTTCGTTCAAGGATCGTTAAGACCTTGGTACATCCAGAAGTTGTTGGTTAGCAGACCTGAGACAAGAACGACTGTTATTACAAAGAGAACCAGGAGGGTGATAAATAGGTATGTGCATAAAATGACTTTGTTTCATACACTTGACAATCAGTGTGAAAGTGGCATTGTGTCCATCCAATATAGCTGCTACTGCTTATGCAAGGAGTCGATTAAGTGACAGTTATTACAATTCATGATGATCAATAACTTTGATTTATTATTTATGTGGGGATGGATGGGGGGGGGGGGGGGCGATGGACTAGACGTGTTCGCCGCCATGCCACCACGCCCCCAAAGAAAGGTCCACATTAGTTAAAGTTAGTTTCAACTGAGTAAACCTACTACTTTAATATGTTTTTATGGGGGGGGTAGGGTTAGGTCCAGATACCACAAAATGAGTCTTAATCAAGTTCTTAATCACCACTACGTCTCTATAAAGCGCAAAGGGTGTACGCAAATCTGTAAGATATAGGGTCTTTGGCATAATCAAGTACGAATCTGCATGGAGCCTCAAATAAACAAGGCCAAATAAGGTCAGTTTCGTAGTCTTATTGCGGCATTTGAAGTGTACTCAATTGTGCAGTGATCACGCGCGAAGCCTGCAAAGCCTGCGAAGTAGGCAACATGCAGCAAAGCAGGCGACAGGCAACGAAGTGGCCCCATCCCCACAAAGCGGGCGAGGAGATCGAAGACTAGCTTTTCTTTTGCATTACAATGAACATACCCTGCTCTCAATCTGATGTATCATTCCGTTTGATATCCTAATGCCGATGGACTTTAAGTGGTTGAAAATATTGAGTTACTCCTATAGATTCCAATTGTGCAAGATAAAATTGTTTCGGGGCTTGTTTATACTCCAAGATAGCTCAGGCTAATGTAAACTCGTTTTGTTCAGTTGGGTAAAGAGGATATTTAAACGCATATATTTTGCCAGGCAACTTTATGAAAAAGAGAGACTAGACAGAGGTTAAGGACTGCTGAGCTTTGTTGTTAATAATCTGGGTCAAGGGTAGCTTTGTTCGATTGGCTCCAATCTTACTTAATAATTTTGTTCGGTTGATTTTGAAAGTACGCAGTATGATTTTGAGGTTTACATGACGGAATGCATGAGGTTACATCTTTTTTTTTAAAAGATGGACAGGGTACACTGTCCTCAACGACACGATAGCACAAACCTTCAACTAACTCACCTGGAAGAAGACATTCTTTGTCTGAGAAAATCTTCTACTGTTGACGTCTGCCCAAAAAGGAGCTATCATTTTTGTTGGGCCTCTGAAGAAAGTTTTGGTGGTACCTGGGTAACCTCGTTTGTACAGACTTTGGGCATTGGAGAATACAATGACACCGTTATCTGTGAACTGTAAGAACAGTCAATCAAAGATTTGTCAGGACCGTGATTAATAGTTCAAACGTAAGATTTGGATATGGTTCCAATTCATGGCACTATAAGCACACATTTTTGTGTTAACAAAATCCCTTGTCCACTTCACAGAGACCATGATACAGCCAGCTAACTTCAATTCAGGGGCAAAGTTTGTTTTCAATACCAACATAAATCTGCTTGCGCGTGCCACCGTAAGCGTACGGCGCTGTAAAATCTACTGGATTTTGCACTGCTTTTCTGCTACAAAAGGCACAATGTTTGTGCTTACTGTTAAGTAGCACGTTGACACCTGCCTATGGTGTTTACAACCCACTGATGTGACCTGTGTCTTTTTCACACAAGTCAAAAAATGACCATCTTTTAAAAGGCAATGACAAAAGTAATAAAGGTAAACACACAAGTTATAAAGGTTACACAAAACCAAGTTTTTCTGCTGATGGTACCACGATAGGCCAGTTTTGAATGGTAAACTTGTCTTGTCGGACAATTCTCAAAGAAGTGGTATTCAAGACGATTAAATACACAAGGCATCAAGACTAGTTGTTTTCATTATACCTTTTATTTTTCTTAAAACACGCATGTTACCGCTACCATCGATCAGAAATTACATAATTAATGTTTTCCTTTATGCAAGGGATACACTGTAATAAGCACAATATAGCAGAACGTCGTTCTATATATACAAGAATGGGGTCTACCACAATCTAGTCCAGTAAGTGTTTGTTACAGCAATGCGAGTGCTTGTTACAGCAATGCGCAGTATAACAAGGGCAGATCCAGAATGTTGTTTTTTTTTTAGGGAGGGGGGGGGGGCAAACAAATTGTTCCCCAAAATGTGGGTCCCAAAAATTATGGCTTGGGGTTTGGGGCCCACGTACAGGCCCCAAGAAATGTTTGGATTCTAGATGCTCTGTGGTGCAATCTGAGGCAATTTCTGATCATTTAAACACAATCTTTTTGAGGAAAAGATGGTGGTGAATGCAGTGCCTGCTTTTATTGCGATGTCACTTAAAACAAAATTTTCTTTACGGGCAAATATTAGGCGCACGTGGTTTGCATTATAGTACAGTGCTACTGCGTGTGATTAAAAAAAATAAGGTATTGCAGATAATGCAGATGTTCCGTTCGAAAAATAAAAATTTCTTCATGTTTTTCACCTGTCATACTTACATAGATTTGTTCATGCAGCTCATTGCAGTAGGGAAAGAAATTTGGTGGGCTGATGGTTCGTGAGATCAAATCTTTGTTAGATGATAGTGATCGCTATTTAGACAAAAGAGGTTGATTGTATGAAGTCAGTGGGCAATCGATATGATTAAAATAATAAAGAACATTTAATAAAAAAAACAGGATTATTCACCCCAAAAATCATACAGACTCTTCAACCAACCCATCGACGTGCAACAGACAGACGTGTACATAGCAAAAATAAAAATACACTAAATATTAGCGACTAAGTTTTGTAATTTATTTCAAAGAAAAGTACTTCCCTGCATTTTTAATGTGTTTTAAATAGTCTCTACCTACCCCCCCCCTCAAAAAAATAGTAATTTGGTGTAAGGCCACTGTGTACCCCAGTACTATCAACATATTTCCTGTTTCCAACTGAAACAGGTTATCCACAATTTCACAGGGATTGAACATTTATGTAATGATTTTACAAAACATTGGTCTTCACACCTTCCCCTTTTTCACGGGAGCGGGTGCAGAAACTAAGCTGGTTCATGAATAAGTACTTTTAATACACTTTATTTATTCTGTGGTAAATCCATAAACACAAACAGTGATGGGGTTGTTTTTGGGTGGTACAGGGTGTAACAGGTACATGTAGCGTTATAGGGAACACACCTTGTTCGATCACGAGGAAGCCATTATTGATCGGGTTCCCTGAACATATTTTATGAATTGTAAACTGTAGAAAGTGATGGTGCCAGACTATATTTATGCGTTCCAAGCATTACTTTCATTTATGTTTAAATCTGGCTTAAAACATTAGGGTATGATTAATCACACCTGATTAATCACTTATCAGAGCTGACCGGTATTACTTTGTAAATAAATTTGTGTCGTTGTGTTTTTTTTCTAATCGCAAGTTCCAAAAAGGAAGAATCCACCTTGCTTTTGAATCAATATGGCTGACCCGTGAACGAAGCCTATTGTGTGGTATGGTGACTAACGGGTAATACCCATACTGTTTTGTAAGGTGAACACTTAGAATGAGGTTCAAAAGTTGATACAAATCAAATATCCAGAAACTCCTGTTAAGTGATGTGTTACTTACTGGTTGTTGTTCTTGTGAAAGACGCCTATCTCCGACTGCGGTTCCAAAAGGAACATAATTGCCCTCTGTTTTGAGAAAAGAGCAAAATCATTTACAAATGTGTATCCTTGCACTCCAATTTTACACACCAACACATTGCGAGTAACTTCCAGAATAAACTTGTGAGAGAAAACAGTCAATCTAACTGTAAACTGGCCAGCCCTCTAATCTATCTTAAACTTTTGTCCAAACAGTGGCTTTATAATCCCTAACACTTAGTGTAATCAAGCCACATTTGCTGTCACACAACTGATATTGACAGTGCAGGGGATAAGCAGCAGTATCTGATAACATGGGCCAGTTTGTTGACAAAGGGATTAACACGATAACAGAGTTCCGCTCTAAGTACTGTATTCTTTCCGAGTTTACAGGCCCTAACTTGGGAAGCTGCTAGAAGCACTTATAACTGATGAGTATTTGTCTTTGTCCGACCAGTGTCAAGAATTCCATGAATGGAACACATCTCGTAGACGTGAAATGTGACAAGGTTCATGTGCATTTGGCGTGAAGAATGCGTACATCTCAAATGTGAGTGGCCCATGCAGTTTGAAACGCTCTGAGCATATCACGAAATATTCTGTGGAACAACAAATCCTAGACATAAACGTGAGCATTCCAGCGTCAAAGTAAATGGTAGAAAATAATCTCCTCAATGCATGGTCAACTTAAACTTCCAAAATTTCTGCTACAAGGCCAGCACATCTTTGTTCTGCTGAGTGTTGAATATCGCCATGTAAATTGGACCAGAATGTGCTTCTAACAGAAACAATTTTCTCACCATCACCATCGCCTTATTCTCATTAATGGGGTACCAACACTCATGTATTTCTTACCATAGACACTGAACGAGAAGCTCTCTGATGTGCTGCAGATTTCAACCGTAACACCGCAGGTCACTGTGTGAGATCCAACACCAAACGAGATGCCTCCGCTGAGAGGCACACCATTTCCGTTCTGATCGGTACAACTGATGGATTGGTCATCCAAGTATCTGCCAGTCACTGCAGGCCACGAAACTACGACATCATTGTGTCCAGGCAGTGTACACTGGTTAGTAACCAATGGCACCGTTATGCGGGGCTTTGCTGTGGAGACAAAGGAAGTATTGAATGAATGTATGAATCTTGAGGTATAGGCATGTTTCAAATACTCAAATAAACCCACAGGTGGAAAAAAATAATGTTACATTTTCAAAAAAACCACGGAGGGATCCAACTCAGAAGGTGAATAGTTATAATGTTTTACTTTACAGGAAATTGTACCTTAGGGAGCCATTTCCATGGGGTTGTACACACACTTGTGTCCAACTTTAATGACCCCTATCTTTTTTTTATTATCCTACCCCTAAGAATGTTAGTATTTTTATATTTTCGACCACAAGCAATCGATCTAGCCCATCTGCGACACTACAGTTTCGCCTCGAAAAAGGAGTGGTGACATCAGGGAGATATTGCAATGTCTCCCTTATGTCCGGTCTCCCAATGGTATGACGAACAATCTACAACAAAAAGAATGTTTCCCTTTGGGTACATTTACAAGAATTTATACAAAGAAATCGATTGGGGTACGGTTTGAATTTGTGACCTGCGGATCACCGTTTTGACACGCTACCAAATTAGCGATTAATACACTTTAGTCACACACCTACATTAAGTCATATCATGGTTGAGTTAATAGAGACGCTGTATTGCCAAGTTTAAGCCATATTTGATCATGAAAATAGCCTTGCAATTACTGTACACATCCAACACTGTCTCAGATTTTTCATTGATGAATGTATCCCTTTCAAAAAGCAAATGAGTCTGATATGTTCTCGGTCTTCAAATGTGTGACAGTCTTTAAATCACGGATGCCACTAAGAAGCATTGATGTTAACCCGTGCAAGCCTTGGGTCCACGTATCAGGTACCAACAAGCTCTGAATTAAAATGTGAGACACCTAGTTAAGTTACCCTTTCCAGGTTTTGACTGCATCCTTGAACATTGTACTATTCCTTACCAAAAACATAGAAATCAAAGGCTCCCACTGCTGTGCAACCAGCATTATTGGTGACAGCGCAGGTGTGGACGTGTGTATAGTCCTGCAAGTACCACCAACCCCCTGTGAGCGGCATGGAGATTCCCCACGCTATACAGACGATTTGGTTGTTGTCGCTGTGCGTGGCGGTCACTCGGGGCCATGACACCTGGGCATACACCCACCACGAGACTGCACAACGATTGTCGACAATTGGCAGGTTAAGAATCGGTGATTCTATATGGGTAGAAAATGATAAACAAAAACCATAACATGTCAAATTATTATGAAACACAATTTTCTTCACAATGACAGAGCCCAATTTCCCCTGAAATTCGAACTGAAAATCGAACCAGACAGCCGACCCCGACAAGCTCGGTGGTCGAGTGGTAAGACGTCTGCACGAGTAAGGTCATGGGTTATCTAGAGTCCCACTCAAGGGATTTCTTCCACTTTCACTCGGAAGCTAACACACTGAGTATACAGTGTTTATACGTCGGTGAAGGGCACATCCTTAATTGGAATTTACATCACCCCAACACCAACTCAAGCTAGTGAGTAATGACACAGACTATAAGTGGACACACACAAAGATGGACAATTGGGCTACTGGTTAAATCAATCAAAAGCAGATATGTGGATGGCGCTGTGTTCCAGTAACTCTTGGACACAGGGCGGAGTACAGGTGCACGGTGGCGACGGTGCTCAGAAGTAACCATCATCTCCTTCTTCAGTGTTGAGAGGGTACTGATGCCCTGACCCATAAAGGGGATTGAAAAGATGAGTTCAAATACACTGAAACCTTTCCTAACTTTACTGTGTGTTCTTACTTACGTCGGACAGTGAACGAGAAGCTTTGCGAAACGGAACAACCATTATTGGTGACCTGACAGATCACGGTGTGAGCGCCCACAGCAAATGCGATACCGCCACTGAGAGGCACGTCGATTCCTCCTTCACTGCATGAGATGGCTTGTCCACCCAGGTTGGTGCCATATACTGCAGGCCAGCTTAAAGTGGCAGTAGCCACACTGAAATCAGTGCATTGGTCGGCAACGTCTGGTACTGCTAGCGACGGAGATTCTGTGGATAGAAAGTACACATCGAAAGTTCTCGTTATGCAGACGTTTCAGTTTCATCCCAAAACGCCTTTCCTGCTACTCCCTGTGCTGCCTCAGCACTGACCATGTGCTTCCCTGAGCTAGCTGCACCCAATATTCTCAGCTAAGGACACGTTTTCTACTGCAAGGATTCGCCTTGACTGTTTTCGTACGCTTTGCTTAGATTGAAGAGCAGGATGAGATACCTCTTTGTCCAACAGACTAAGATAACGGAGATGCAAACCTCACCTACAACAACAACTGCGAAGCCTTTTGATGCCATGCAACCACCGCTATTGGTCACTGTGCAGGTTATGGTGTGACTTCCTACCGGGAAGTTACCTCCAACCAGAAACACGGGCAATGCACTGGATGTACACTGAATGGCTTGACCGTTTGTGTTGGTGCCAGTTACTGGACTCCATGACACTGTAGATGTCACCTGATTTGGACTGGTGCAACTAACAGGGACCACGGGCACTGAAATTGATGGTGAAGCTATTGGAAAAAAAAATACAAAGAAGGTGAGATGTGACCTTCAACGTCATTAAACGTCAATTCAATTTACTGTGAGTGAATACATGTATTAGGTCAGAGTGAGATAATAATACGAGTAGAAGTTAATCAGCATGATTCTGGTAGCACACTGTTTACTGCCATCATAACTGAAGCAAACGTTCAAATCATGAAAGATTTCATTCGTGATACAAGGATGTGTACACGGTGTTAAATTTTGATTTAAAAAAAATGAAACAGGATGTCCAAATCAGATGCAAAATCATCCATTTGTTTCAGAGTTATATTTGGTTCAAAGTTTTCTCCTTTCAAGGTTATATCCTGTCAAATGTCAAATCTTCCAAATCTTCCAACTGTTAGTTTGTTACATCAAAAAAAATAACACACCACTACAGAATATTTTGTTTCATACCTGATACAACAAATGTGAAGCTTTTTGAGCCTGGGCATCCATTGGAATTGGTAACGCTGCACGTGATTTTATGCGATCCTAATCCAAAGGTTCCACCAGAGGTCGTCACTCCAGTTCCACCTCCAGAATCTGTACATGTGATGTTTGCACCCGCAGCATTGGTGGCAGTCACAGCGGCCCAAGGCACAGTTACTGTAGCATAGCCTTCATCGGTACATTGCGGACCCACGCTGGGCACAGTCACAGATGGAGAAGCTGTGTCAAACACAATGACCAATGTCGATTGATTTTCAAAATTTGATGCATTAAGAATGTAAGAAAATACCATATTGGGACACGAGCCTGGGGTCTTCGGAATACTGTTAGAATTCTCAACTGAGCCCTATCTTGACAGTCTGCCAACCTGTCAATGTCTTTGCCCAGTAAGAAGCCATCAATCTACACGCGCCATGTAGCCTAAAATCACATCAAAAAACAGGATGCTAGCAACATTTTGCTAGTAATTCTGCTGACCTGGGTTTGGCAAACAAGAGTCACTCAGGAAGGATATTGGCCTTCATTGTTTTGAAATTGAGTGCACACAAAAAGTCAATTAAAAAGGGGAAAAAGATCTGGGAGCCATTCCAATGCATATAGGTTGAATGTATATTCAATTACTGAAACGGGACTAAAACCTCCATCAAATTTAACTGGTGCTTAACCAACGAAGCAATCGCCTAATTGTGGCAGAATCCCAATGTTCTGGTTAATGCTGCCAAAAGTTGAAACGCATGATTAACCGGGTCAATTTTCACAACACTTTGGCCGACTTAATTATTCTAGTCATGCTCAATACCTGCAACAACAAACGTGAAACTACTGGAGCCTGTGCAGTTGCCAGAATTAGTTACAATGCACGTGACTGTATGCGATCCTACTCCAAAGGTTCCACCAGTGGTTGTCACACCGGCCCCATCTCCAGAATCACTGCAAGAGATGCTCCCTCCCGCAGCATTGGTGGCAGTTACGGCTGGCCAGGTTACAGAGGCTGTAGATGCACCAACATCTGCACACTTCGAACCCACTGTTGGCACATGCACAATTGGTGTCGCTGTGTAAAAGACAATTGATCAGTATCAATCAGTTTCAATTTTCAAAACCAATATTCAGAAGATGACAGAGTTGCTTTTGAGTTATATGTAGCACGATGAAGAGTTCAGTATCCTCCATCAAATTCACAAAAATGAATAAGTGAAATGATGTGCTTCGGACACATTTTAGGGCTTCCGGTCACATATATTCAAATAAATTTGAAAGACACAGCTGCCTTATTTAACATTAGATAAATTAAAGATTAATGATGTGGTCGAGTCTATTTTTATTCCCTCAGTAAACTGACATGTGAGTTGTCAAAGTTGGAAAACGAAAACGAAAACGAAAACGAAACTATATTTGGAGGTGTTTTTTTGGAGGGGGCTAAAAGATATAAACACGAATTTAAGTCACAGATCTTTTGCAAAAAAATCGCATTTACTGTATTTTATTTGATGAACTACTTAGTTTCCTCCATATATTTAGTCAGTATTTTTTTCACGCTCACATCTAGTCACCCACGAAATTAGATAAAGACTTGGCATTAACATTTTTGAGAATCACTTTTCAAAACATGTTTTTCCCATTATTAAAAAGCGTTAGTACCTGATACGAGAAAGGTAAAGCTATTGGAGCCATAGCAACCCTCAGAAAGAGTTACACTACACGTGATTGTGTGTGATCCTGCTCCAAAGGTGCCATCAGAGGTCGTCACTCCAGTTCCGTCTCCAGAATCAGTACAATTGATGTTTCCACCCTCAGCATTGATCGCGGTTACAGTAGTCCAAGTCACTGAAAGTGTGGTTGCATCAACAGCTAGACACTGCAGACCAACAGTCGGCACGTTCACAGTTGGCGGTGCTAAAAAAACAGTTACAATTTAGAACAAATAGGCCATTCGATGCTTACAAGGACATGACCCTCCATCGTGTCCGAACTGTATCACTTTATATGCATGAATTTGTCTTAACGTCAAGTTTTTAGAACCGCTAGAGAAGAGGAAGTTCATATCTGATCACAAATGTCAATTTAAAGTTTCCAATAATGTTCAGAGTCAGTATTGGCAGCCTAACTGCAATGAGTATGTAAAAGTTAGGGCTTTGTCCCACACCAATAAGAATTAAAAGATAGGGAGCAATGAGAATAACACGTTAAATGTATACCTGTTGATTTGCCCAAAACATTTTCAAGTGTACCAGAAAAAAAAGTTTCAATATTTAGAAACCGAAGGCAAAATGTTGGCAGCTTGGAAGTAACCTCCATCCATTGTGTAGAATCGTTAGTAATGAAGGATTTCAAATCCGCTTTGTCAGCCAGTTGTCATGTGTAAAATTTCGGTTACAAGGTAAAATAATTTTGTTATGTGTAGATGTTAATTATGCATTTGTGGAAAGCCTACTACATTGTATATACTACCAAACAAATCTTTCATACAATTACCCCAAAACACACCTTCCAAAGTGACCCGGTACGAGCCTTTTAAAACAGAACATAATCCATACACTATGAAAGCAATATTTACCACATGTTGTTACTTGGGTGGAGGTTGGTACTTGGGTGGTGGTTGGTTCTAGAGTGGTGGTTAGTTCTGGAGTAGTGGTTGGTTCTGAAGAGGCGGTTGGGTCTGAAGTGGTGGTTGGTACTGAAATGGTGATTGGTCCTGAAGTAGTGTTTGGTCCTGAAGTGGTGGTTTGTTCTGAAGTGGTGGTTCTTTCTGGAGTGGTGGTTGGTTCTGGAGTGGTTATTGGTTCTGAAGTGGTGGTTGGTTCTGGAGTGCTGGTTGGTTCTGGAGTGGTGGTTGGTTCTGGAGTGGTAGTTGGTCCTGAAGTGGTGGTTGGCTCTGGAGTGTTGGTTGTTTCTGGAGTGGTAGTTGGTCCTGTAGTCACTGTGGTGGTAGGTTGTGTAGTCACTGTGGTGGTAGGTTCTCTAGTCACTGTGGTGGTTGGTTCAGTAGAAACTGAGGTGGTTGGCTCTGTAGTCACTGTGGTGGTAGTTTCTGTAGTCTCTGTGGTGGTTGGCTCTCTAGTCACAGTTGTGGTAGTTTCTGTAGTCACTGTGGTGGTTGGTTCTGTAGTCACTGTGGTGGTTGGTTCTGCAGTCACTGTGGTAATTGGCTCGGTAGTCACTGTGGTGGTAGGTTGTGTAGTCACTGTGGTAGTTGGTTCTGTAGTCACTGTGGTGGTTGGCTCTGTATTCACTGCGGTGGTAGTTTCTGTAGTCACTGTGGTGGTTGGTTCTGTAGTCGCTGAGGTTGTTTGCTCTGTAGTCACTGTGGTGTTAGGTTGTGTAGTCACTGTGGTGGTTGGTTCTGTAGTCACTGTGGTGGTTGGTTCTGTAGTCACTGTGGTGGTAGTTTCTGTAGTCACTGTGGTGGTAGTTTCTGTAGTCACTGTGGTGGTTGGCTCTGTAATCACTGTGGTGGTAGGTTGTGTAGGCACTGTGGTGGTTGGCCCGGTAGTCACTGTGGTGGTTGGTTCTGTAGTCATTGTGGTGGTTGGCTCTGTAGTCACTGTGGTGGTAGGTTGTGTAGCCACTGTGGTGGTTGGTTCGGAAGTCACTGTGGTGGTAGGCTTGGTAGTCACTGTGGTGGTAGGCTCGGTAGTCACTGTGGTGGTAGTTTCTGAAGTCACTGTGGTGGTAGGTTCTCTGGTCACTGTGGTGGTTGGTTCTGTAGTCTCTGTGGTGGTTGGTTCTGTAGACACCGAGGTGGTTGGTTCTGTAGACACAGAGGTGGTAGGTTCTGTAGACACTGAGGATGTAGGTTCTGTAGTCACTGTGGTGTTTGGTTTCGTAATAGAATTGAAAGAAAAGAAATATATAGAAAAAAAGAAGACAAGGCAACGTGTTAATGTGCAGTTTGACACTGTCTTAATCGAGATAATTTGGTTTAAAACACATGTTAGTGAGCCATTGAAAGAATAAATTATGGAGTACAATACCTGAAAACACTTTTTTTATGTAAAAACAGACTTCTGATTTAACCCGATAAAAGTCTGGTTATGATTAACAGGTCCTCAAAGGCATCCCAATTAGGAAAGTGACGGTGAAAGTTTTCACCCTTTCAAAGGCACAAACAAGAGAGCGTGTTGGTGTTTGCTTAATGGCTCTTTACTCACGCGAGGAAACAAGCAAGATGGAATGTACGTGTTTGATAAGTGCCTCTTTACTCATGCTAGGACACAAGGAAAATAAAATGTTAGGCTGGGTTTACACTATGTTCCAGGCGGCCATGACAATCACGTTTTTGGCCACCGTGGACAAAACGGAATGGACGTCAGACAGCGCCGGGGGACGGGATGGGCAAACGTGACAGTCCGTGATTGCCGTGGATGCCGGGCCAGATTTTTAAACCGTCAAAAATTTGCCACGGCAGTCACGGTGCTGATGAGAAACCTAGTAGGCCGTAGTAAATCGGGGTGAACGCAACAAAACGTGACAGTACGTGATAGGCCGTAACAAAATTTGGAGACGGTCCGTAGTGGGACGGGAAGCATGTACATTCCCCGGTATCTTTCCGGTCCTTTCAAGTTTGTCAAGCTTTGCTTCGTTTCTATGGCAAGCTAGGGTGAACGGTAGCCGTTTCGTCGCGTTCAATCACGGCGCGTCCAGATGTTTGACAGTTAACAGGCCCGGTGCGATGCGGCGCGTTGCGTTCTACTACGATCTGATACGGCGAGCGCTGTCTGGGAGGGAGTATAAAAGCAAACAATGATTGTCATTGCTTGGGAGGCTTTCTTTTTCATACCGTGGGCATAAACTTGCTTCGAAGCTAACCCGGCGTACACGTTTCATCCATAGAAAGCCTTGACAGGACGCAAAAAACGTGTCAGACTTTGATTAGAAGGTGAGGAACGTGAGGGACCCCAGAGGGACCCATCAGAACGTGACTGGCCAGGAGGGAACATACTGGCATTCTTGGTAGACCGCGGGCCGAACCGTAGTGCGCATATGAGCCTCCGGGACTCAGCAGCCCTTTCCCCATGGCCCATCACAGATACTGTGAAAGCACCTAACACTAACACGTTTTATTTCAATCGACAAAAGCTTCTTGAAAAATAGCCGTCTTCGATTGAATATATACTTTTCATTATATATCACTGTTTATTTATATCTGCATTGTCAGAAATATCAACAGTTCCTGATTGTTCAGTTAAAATAGCTCACGATTTTTCATTGGAACTTGGAACACAACTTTCATGGATTAATGATCTCAATCATTTACTGTCATTCAAACTAACAAAATTGAAGTAAAACGTGGTTTAAAGTGTGTTCAGTATGCTGAATTTCTTATTTCAAAAACGTGAGGAGAATTTTAAATTAAATCTTACCGATTACATCGAACGTGAAGTATGCTGATGACGTGCAATTACCATCATTGGTCACAGTGCAGTTGACATTATGAGACCCTGCTGGAAAGTCTCCAGCTGTGACTGTCACATTGGTTCCCCCTGCATCATCTGTACACGTTATTGCATGACCATCTGAGTTGGTTGCGTTCACTTCATCCCATTGCACTGGAATTGATGCTTGCCCAGGTGCAATGTACTGATCATCAACAGCCGGCACGGTGAATACAGGTATTGCTGTGAGGCAAAATAAAAAAACTTCATTAATCCTTTCAACCAAACATGTACACTCCAACTTATTGAACAACTCCATATATTAGATATTCTATAATGTAACACCTTGAAGTCTAATAATTTGTTTAAAAAAAAACGAAGAATAATCAATTAACAGTTTTTTCTTCAAATAATCCTTGGTGACACTGTTTTCAGTATTAAAACATATTTTCAGGGGTTGTTGACTATGCTGCTTTGTTTAAATCAAATACTCTTGACAAATGGGCATGTTCAAGTATATGTGCACTGCGCAAATCAAATTTTAACATTCTCAAATCGACACCAACTATTTCAATAAAACTGTTCGCTCTCAGGTAAATACAGTGTCAATCTGAAACTCAAGACTTTATGATGAAAAAGATAGAGATCTTCATTTTGTCATGTAGGGCCAATTTACGCACAAATCAAAGGATACCTTTACCTTCAATGGAGAAATAGAATGATTCTTCTATTTTGCATCCACACGGGAGAGTAAAAACGCAGGTGACTGTGTGACATTCTACCCCAAATAAGCCTCCTGTCAGAGACACTACGTTTGCTCCAACAGAGTCTGAACAACTGATGTTTTCAGCAGCAATGTTTGTGGCAGTGACTTTGTCCCATGTGACAGAAACAGGAGCTTGAGATTCATAAATGCATTGATCTTCAACAGTAGGAACAGTGACAACTGGCGGTTCTCCATCTGCAAGACAAAACAAAATACAATGTGTGTTTCTCGGATTTCTGAAAGCAAAGAACAATTTCTTTCAATTATTCAATTTCAAGCACAGCATGCGCATACCTTTAATACTGTATTTTTCTAGCTAAAAATGTTTGTGTGTGTAAAAGTACCAGTCTTGGTTGATGTTAAAATGATAAGCACAAGTTTTAATAGTTTATTACATGCGGCTGTGTTATTGTGAACACTGGTATCTTAATCCTGCAGTACGTAATTGTTTTCCCTTATTTCTTTGACATTTTTTTAAAGGATTTTGTCTCTGATCTTTAAATCAGTAGATGAAATGCACGTCAATCATGATCACTGTACAGCATACATGTATTACATGTACATCAACGCATGCCTATAGAAGTAGTGTCTAGGTCAGACATATCAATAAACGTTAGGGAAAAAACGAGATTAGAGGTTTACATTATTGATGTATATAAAATTCCATGTCAAGCAATTAACCAACATGCTTTCATAACTGATGCTATTGGAACTACATGTAACTGTGAAAACTCCCACCTAACAACACGACGAATTTAAAACATATAACAATAGGATATCATTTAATTTCTCACCGCATTGGCAGGTAGTTGTTCCTGTGGTCACCGCGGTGGTTGGTTCTGTAGTCACTGTGGTGGTTGGCTCGGTAGTCACTGTGGTGGTAGGTTGTGTAGTCACTGTGGTAGTTGGCTCGGTAGTCACTGTGGTGGTAGGCTGTGTAGTCACTGTGGTGGTTGGTTCTGTAGTCACTGTGGTGGTTGGCTCGGTAGTCACATTGGTGGTAGGTTGTGTAGTCACTGTGGTGGTTTGTACTGTAGTCACTGTGGTGGTTGGCTCTGTGGTCACTGTTGTGGTAGGTTGGGTAGTCACTGTGGTGGTTGGCTTGGTTGTCACTGTGGTGGTAGGTTGTGTAGTCACTGTGGTGGTTGGTCCTGTAGACACCGTGGTGGTAGGTTCAGTATTCACTGTGGTGGTAGGTTGTGTAGTTACTGTGGTGGTTGGTACTGTAGTCACTGTGGTGGTTGGCTCTGTAGTCACTGTTGTGGTAGGTTGGGTAGTCACTGTGGGGGTTGGTTCTGTAGTCACTGTGGTGGTTGGCTTGGTAGTCACTGTGGTGGTAGGTTGTGTAGTCACTGTGGTGGTTGGTCCTGTAGTCACTGTGGTGGTAGGTTCAGTATTCACTGTGGTGGTAGGTTGTGTAGTTACTGTGGTGGTTGGTACTGTAGTCACTGTAGTGGTTGGCTCTGTAGTCACTGTGGTGGTTGGCTCGGTAGTCACTGTGGTGTTAGGTTGTGTAGTCACTGTGGCGGTGGGTTGTGTAGTCACTGTGGTGGTTGGCTCGGTAGTCACTGTGGTGGTAGGTTGTGTAGTCACTGTGGTGGTTGGTTCTGTAGTCGCTGTGGTGGTTGGCTCAGTAGTCACTGTTGTGGTTGGTTCGGTAGTCACTGTGGTGGTAGGCTCGGCAGTCACTGTGGTGGTAGTTTCTGTAGTCACTGTGGTGGTTGGTTCTGTTGTCACTGTGGTGGTAGGTTGAGTAGCCACTGTGGTGGTTGGGTCTGTAGTCAATATGGTGGTTGGCTTGGTAGTCACTGTGGTGGTAGGTTGTGTAGTCGCTGTGGTTGTTGGCTCAGTATTCACTGTGGTGGTTGGCTCGGTAGTCACTGTGGTGGTAGGTTGTGTAGCCACTGTCGTGGTTGGTTTTGTAGTCACTGTGGTGGTTGGCTCTGTAGTCACTGTGGTAGTAGTTTCTGTAGACACAAAGTTGGTAGGTTCTGTAGACACTGAGGATGTAGGTTCTTTAGTCACTGTGGTGTTTGGTTTCGTAGTAGAATTGATAACAAAAAAAAATTGATAGAAAGAGAAGAAAGGACAACGTGTTAATGTGCAGTTTGTCATTGCCTTAATCAAGATAATTTGGTTTATAACACATGTTTTGGAGTACAGTACCTGAAAACACTTTTTTTATGTAAAGACAGATTTCTGATTTAACCCGATAAAAAGTCTGGTCAAGATTAACAGGTCATCAAAGGCATCCCAGTTAGGAAAGTGAAGGTGAAAGTTTTCACTCTTTCAACGGCACAAACAAGAGGGCGTGTAGGTGTTTGATTAATGGCTCTTTACTCACGCGAGGAAACAAGCAAGATGGAATATAAGTGTTTGATAAGTGCCTCTTTACTCAATTATATCTTATAATAGTTTATGCGGTACCTGCTGCTATGTACATCGGATTCTAACCGGCCAACCGATCCCATTAGCTCGGTGGTCGAGTGGTAAGACATCTGCACTTGAAATCAGGAGGTCGTGGGTTCGAGTCCCACCCGAGTGATTTTTTCCAACTTTCACTCGGGAGGTAACTCACTTAACTCTTTACTTAAACCGATAACAAAAGCCTAGACAACATGTTATAGTGTTTGGTGACCGGGTCTTTACTAAAACGAGGACACAAACAAAAGGGCATGTTAACGTTTGTTAAGTGGCTCTATACACCTTCGAGGACACAAACAAAGGGCAAGTTAGTGTTTGTTTGTTGGCTCTTTACTGACGTGAGGACACATTTCAAAGAACAGATTAGTCGTGAGATTCCGCATTTCATTAAACAACTAATCAATACTGGTTAGGCCTCATGAAAATGATATCCCTCTTCCCAAAGTTTAAAAAACTGTCTTGTCAAGAAAAACATCAATGACAGTTCTTGGAAGAAGACTGTAAGCACAATAATATTCAACGTTTACTTGAGCTTCACCATCAATGTGCATGCAAGGCTAAAGTCAAAATGGATTTGAACTATATAATTTGATAGACAATAGAGTTTTAGGGTTTTGTGGTTAGGGTGATTTTACCAGTAGTGGTGGTTAGTTCTGGAGTGGTGGTTGGTTTTGGAGTGGTAGTTGGCTCTGGAGTAAGTGTTGGTTCTGGAGTGGTAGTTGGTTCTTGAGTGGTATTTGGTTCTTTAGTGGTGGTTAGTTCTGGAGTGATGGTTGGTTCTGTAGTGGTGGTTGGTTCTGGAGTGGCAGTTGGTTCTGGAGCGGTGGTTGGTTCTGGAGTGGATGTAAGTTATTTTGTGGTGCAAATGTATAGAGTGGTTATAAAATTCATGATGTAATAAATATTACATGTTCATATCAGTAAGAGTTGATTTTTAGTCCAAAGACTGGTTAAGCATCAGCATTCCGATCTAGCAATATCCTATGTAAAATGAGATTTTTGTTACACAAAACAAAATTAAATTAAAATGTTCATTATAAAAATAAAAATTGACCCAGCTAAAATTAGTAATTGTATTGATTTCGACCGACAGAATGCATCCATATGTATGTATGGTAAGGCTCAGCTCCTTGAAAGCTAGCCGTCTTCGATAACATAAATCACATCATTCAGCATTTGCACTTTTCCTTGTGTATAAGTTCAATTTTTTTTTTTGCAGTTTCGGATATATCAACAGTTCTTGATTGTTTGGTTAAAAAGCTCATTAATTTTCAATTGGGCCTTAAACACACTAAAATATTCGATAACGTAATGAGAATTCCAAACTCAATCTTACCGATTACATCGAATGTGAAGTATGCTGATGCCGTGCAACCACCATCATTGGTCACAGTGCAGGTTATATTATGAGACCCTGCTGGAAAGTCTCCTCCTGAGACTGTCAGACTGGTTCCCCCTGCATCATCCGTACAAGTGATTGCTTGACCATCTGAGTTGGTTGCGTTCACTTTATCCCATGTCACTTGAATTGATGCTTGGTCAAGTGAAATGTACTGATCATCAACAGTTGGCACAGTAAATATCGGTATTGCTGTGGAGCAACATATGCAATCTTCTTTATTAACAACTTCAACCATACTTTTATACTAAAAACTATTAATAAATACCTTGGAGAGTTGATGGTTTCTGATTGGTCGAGACTCGATCACGTGGCCGGGCATTAACGGTGATAATGGACCGGCTTCAAAGATCAAGCGAATAAACGGCCCCTGAACCAGCATTGATCAAGTCCCGTTCAGCCCCATGCAAGCCAATGATTGGTCGAAATATAGTAACAGTCCTGGGGTAGCTTGTAACAATAGAGCACTGCACATGCGCTCAACCTCCATCGCGTGAGACTGACGCGCGCGTACGCAACACAGTTGCTAGGGATGCGTGCGTGCGCGTGCGTAAGGAAGTTTTGAAACGACTTCGTACAGCAGTGCAGTAAATACTGAGGATGTTTACGACGAAAGCGTAGATCTACGTTTTATTTTCTTTGAAACAATTCACCCACCAACATATTTACCTTTCCTAAACCAAGCATCTTTGTAATTCCGGACACAACGAATGTGTAAACGAGATGTCGGCTTCCTCCATCAGGTAAAGATATGAAAACATTGTTGTAATTTGTTTCGCTACGGCAGCAGTTTCTGCTAAGTTTACGTCGTTATATACTTCAATTCCTTTGCTATTTTTTCCGCAAAATAAAAAAATATTTTGTCCCAGTCACTCATTATCAACCTGAGAGTCAAGGCTGATTTTCATGACAATTCTGAAAAATATAGTTTGTCATATATGGCCAATCTATTCACCAATTAAATCTTGTATCTATAATATAGAAATCATTTCTTCTATACCACCTACACATAGTAGACTAATAACCCAGGTCACTGTATGGCAATCTAAACGCATGCATGTATGCCCGGTTCAGTGATGGTGTGTTGACTTGTTTGGTGCACCCTGTTATGTTGGACATGTGCCCAGATTACTTTTTTGTGTATGTTAAAAAAACCTAGTCCACTGTACCGGTTAGCCTAATGAAAATAACCAAACAGCAACGCATGTGGATTTTTATTTTTTACCAAGCCCATTTCGATTTTCAATTAGTTTCCTTGATTCACCCTCCCACATGTTTGAAATATATTTGAAAGGTAAGAAGTTGCTCACTAAACAATGGCGGAGTTAATAAACATTAATTAAAAACGTACTGACAGAGTTAAACAATGAAAATATGTTTTAATCTAATGAACGATCAATGCCGGTCCGAGCTGATGAAAAGGTCGATGCTCAATTATTTTCCTTAACACTAAAGGGGCTGGGTTATTTTGACCATCTCTCAGCCGGGGGGGGGGGCGGATTCCGTCCCCCCCCCCCAGATCTCGGCCATCGAGGGACGAACAATTTTGAAACTCGGCACAAGAAATTTCATGACTATAGGTCAAAGGGTTTTGGAATTATGGCCAATTAATTATTCATATGTACGAATGGCAATTCTGCTCTGTGTACACGACGTATATGCGAAAGTTCAGTTTTCACGGCGCGTAGCGCCGGAAAATTTTTCCGCTACGCGGCAACCCGTGGTCCGATTTTTATGTTTTTGGTATCAAAAGATGCGCAAAGCTCGAGGCAAAAAAGTCGTAACAGCTCGGGTCGCGATTTTTTTTTTTTTAGCGGCTATCACGAAAAATGTTGATTCCACCCCCCCCGGCCACTTTAGGGTTAAACCAAGCACCCACATTTTCGAGTTCATGAACAAAATAAAGATTTGACAATATTTTTACTTTTGCTTAAGACGCTAGAATATAATTTCCTTTCTATTCAAACAAAGGATGCGAACGTATCACTCACCACATTGGTAGGTGGTTGTGATTGAAGTGGTGGTTGGTGCTGCAGTGGTAGGTGCATCTGTGGTGGAAATTGTTGAAGTTGTGGAACAGGATTGATTTAAAGTTATACAATGGACAAGACATGTAAACATGACAAACATGAATATTGTGATCGTATTGCCATTTGAATTGCTCCCGGATCTTAGGCGCGATTAATTAAACTAGTTTCTTCCAGCTGGACGTTCACGATGATTCTAAAATAATGTAATGTTATTTAACAGTCCCCTATGCTGTGTGATAAGAGGTTATTGGCTTTAATCAACTTAACACACCATCCTTTCTCACAGAATGGTCTTAGGTTTTATTACTACCAATTCAGTCTTACCTAGTACATCAAATGCGAAATATGCCAATGCCGTGCAATTTCCATCATTGGTCACAGTGCAGGTTACATTATGAGACCCTGCTGGAAAGTCTCCTCCTGTGACTGTCACACTGGTTCCCCCTGCATCATCCGTACAAGTGATTGCTTGACCATCTGTGCTGGTTGCGTTTACTTTATCCCATGTCACAGGAACTGATGCTTGGCCATGTGCAATGTACAGATCATCAACATTCGGCACATCAAATCTTGGTATCGCTGCAGAGCAATTTACAATATTTATTTATTATATCAATGATGCAAACGAACTACAAATCACTGAGCAACGATCGATAATAAAATGAAAAAAAAAATCAATTGATGTGGAATTGCCAACCTTCTCTAAATTATCAAGGATGACATTGTTTTAAGTGATGTAGTGTATTTTAAGTTTGCGTAATATTGTCATGTCTAAATTTAAAAAAAAAAGTGACAAGTTATATGAATAGCTACCCGACTCATTACACATTTCAAATGCAATATTCTGTTGTGACCATTTTCAATAAATATATTCGCTTCCAGGTGAATGCATCATCAATCTGAAAAACAAGCCTGATTTTATGACAATTAGACAATAAAAAGGCACGACTCATGAAAGATCAGTCGAAATAAATCAAATTATCTTACCCCAGATATAAAAGGTAAAAGTCACTTCTTTTACGCATCCACATGGTAGAATAACGATGCAGGTCACTGTATGACATTCTACTCCAAATGAACCCCCGGTCGAAGACACTTCCTGTCCTCCCACAGAGTCTGTACAAGTGATGTTTAAATGTGAAGCGCCTACAACGGTGATTTCATCCCATGTCACAGACACAGATCCTTGAGATTCTGCGATGCATTGATCTTCAACTACCGGAACGATAACTGTGGGTAGTTCTGTGAAGGTAAATAATCAATTTTCATTAACCATTTAAAATAGTTACCTACCAAATATTGATCAACTCAATCTATTCGATGTATATGATATAACACTTCAAGGTTACTTTTACATTGTATATTTGTTATTTGAGCAGTATTACTATTTATGACAGTGGCAACTGGTTTTACTTGTGGATCATAATGATTTAGCTCCTTTGTATATTCTACTTTGCACCATACCATTTTGAATGACACGATAAAGCCTTCACTAGCTCATGGCGGCTGTCTCAGACCAAAAAGCCATCTTACATTTATATTGTCATACAAGTTCATTAACCCTAAAGGGGCCGGGTAATTTTGACCATCTCTCAGCCAGGTGGGGGGGGGGGCGGATTCCGCTCCCCCCCCCCCAAGATCTCGGCCATTGAGTGACGAAAACTTTTGAAACTCGGCACATGCATAGAGCAACTCTTCCTAAACATACCCAAGAAATTTCATGACTATAGGTGAAAGGGTTTTGGAATTATGGCTAATTAATTATTCATATGTACGAATGGCAATTCTGCTTTGTGTACACGACGTATATGCGAAAAATCAGTTTCAGGGAGCGTAGCGCCGAAAAAATTTCGCTACGCGGCAACCCGTTTTCCGATTTTTATGTTTTTGGTATCAAAAGATGCGCACTGCTTGAGGCTAAAAAGTCATAAGAGCTCGGGTCGCGAAAAAAAATTGTTTAGAGGCTATCACAAAAAATGTTGAGGGGGGCGGATTCCGCCCCCCCCCCCACCCCCGGCCCCTTTAGGGTTAAGGCCAAATAGAAAGAAAATAACATGTTTCTTGTCCGCACTTGTTCCAGTTTTAAATTCCGCGCCCAGCTTTTGGTTACTAAGGATATGCACAAAAAAAAAGAGGCCAACAATTAAACATTTAATTCTAAAACAAAACGCATGTGGGCCTGAGAGCCTTTACAATGTTTGGTGGTTAAAATAACACACACATATACTTTAGCATTGCAAAAAGTTGATTAAGAGTATGTGATGTGTTATAATTGGCCCCAACAAAATAAATGATCTGATTACCCCAGACATAGAAAGTGATCTCTACGACTTTTATGCATCCACACGGTAGAATAAGTACGCAGGTCACTGTGTGATTTCCTTCTCCAAATGAACCTCCAGTTGGAGACACTGCCTGTCCTCCCACAGAGTCTGTACAAGTGATGTTTTCAGGAGGGCCTTCGGCGGAAGTGATTTCATCCCATGTCACGGAAACAGATCCTTGAGAGTCTTCAAGGCATGCATCTTCAACAACCGGCACGGAAACTATAGGGATGACTGTGAAGCAGAAATATACAATCTTCATTAATCATCTCAATAATACAGTTACTCTGCAAATTATTGAATATCTCCATCTATTGGACGTTAATGATGTAAAACCATCAAGATTATGTATTCAAATGTGCAACTGACAGTCATATCTCAACTAATGCAGGGAGGCATCATATTTAGTGATTACTTTAGTTTTTGGGGGGTTGTTGATTTATGCTGATGTGTCTAAATCAAATAATCTTTACCGAGAGACATCTTAAGGTGCAAAGCACGATACAACTGTTAAATTTCGTGCAATAATTGTCATAAAAAGATGCTCAGGCGCAAGTCAATGAAGAATCACTCGAAAATACAATACTGCATTTTCTGACAATGTTACGAATGTTTATTGCCAGAAAGGTTCATTGATGTCAAACGGCAATAAATGACGTTTCTTGTCCCACATACTCCAAATAGTATGTCCAGTTTTGATTACGGCACCGACTTTTTCGTTACTTATAATTTGGGAATAGATTTTAAAAAGCAAAAGGAAACACTCAATTACAACACAGCAGGCAATTTGATTCATATCGTATGTGCAATCAGAGATTTTGAAATTCACTTCTTTCAAAAGCGTCTGACCTTGACATTTTTGTTTATAAGTGGCATCAACAAAGTAACTGATCTGATTACCCCAGACATAGAAAGTGATCTCTACGACTTTTATGCATCCACACGGTAGAATAAGTACGCAGGTCACTGTGTGATTTCCTTCTCCAAATGAACCTCCAGTTGGAAACACTGCCTGTCCTCCCACAGAGTCTGTACAAGTGATGTTTTCAGGAGGGCCTTCGGCGGAAGTGATTTCATCCCATGTCACGGAAACAGATCCTTGAGAGTCTTCAAGGCATACATCTTCAACAACCGGCACGGAAACTATAGGGATGACTGTGAAACAGAAATATACAATCTTCATTAATCATCTTAATAATACAGTTACTCTGCAAATTATTGAATATCTCCATCTATTAGACGTTAATGATGTAAAACCATCGAGATTATGAATTCAAATGTGCAACTGACAGTCATCTCTCAACTTATGCAGGGAGGCATCATATTTAGTGATTACTTTAGTTTTTTGGGGTTGTTGATTTATGCTGATGTGTCTAAATCAAATAATCTTTACCGAGAGACATCTTTAGGTGCAAAGCACGATACAACTGTTAAATTTCGTGCAATAATTGTCATAAAAAGATGCTCAGGCGCAAGTCAATGAAGAATCACTCGAAAATCCAATACTGCATTTTCTGACAATGTTACAAATGTTTATTGCCAGAAAGGTTAATTGATGTCAAACGGGACTAAATGACGTTTCTTGTCCCACATACTCCACATAGTATGTCCAGTTTTGAATACGGCACCAACTTTTTCGTTACTTATAATTTGGGAAAAGATTTTTAAACAGCAAAAGGAAACACTCAATTACAACACAGAGGGCAATTTGATTTATATCGTATGTGCAATCAGAAATTTCAAAAGCGTCTGACCTTGACAAGAATTATGTTTTTTGTTATAATTGGCCTCAACAAAGTAAATGATCTAATTACCCCAGACAAAGAAAACGATCTCTACGACTTTTATGCATCCACACTGTAGAATAACTACGCAGGTCACTGTGTTACTCTCCAAATTATTTTCAAATCCACCTATTAGGCGTTTTTGATGTAAAACCGCCAAGATTATTTGTTCACTGATTTGTTAAATGTGCAGCAATGCAGAAAAGTGCGTAACGCCATGATGACGTTTTTTAACACATACAAGGGAAGGTCAGATAGTCATTCAAATTGGACGATATCTAGTTAATGTCATTATACAATATAATATTTAGAAAAATAGAAGTGACTCAAAATGACGTCCTCAGTTGATTTAAAAAAGAAGACGATTCTTTTTCTAATGCCGATTTGAAACTGCCTTTGATGTGGTTACTCCAAACTTGACACGGCCTAGGAACAAGATTTTTGTCACTATGAAGTCATCGGAAGTCAAGTCACGTCACATTAAAGGTGCATTAATTTTCCCGATAAGGTTTGTACAATTTGCTTCCACCAATACACTTTGGCATTTTGCAAACCAGACCGACTCCGGACTTGGAACACACATAGACCACCACCCACGGACGGTCCCTGAATATTTTTGTTGCAAGGACGCCATTGTGTGTCAGATGATGTGTCATTAATTGTTCGAGGCTTTTTAATTTCTTGAGTACAAATCCGATTTGGGGTTGAACATTTGTATAGATACAGAAAGGGATATGATTTAGGTAAATATTTTAGAGACTTTACGATGACATCGTCACAGGTCATGTGACGTCAAATTAAATGAGAATGTTCTGAGGCCAATATTTGTAGAACCAAAGGTCCGAATTTGTTTGTAACTTGGTAGGTATATTTACTTTTCAGTCGGCAACAATGTACCATTTGTGAACTTTGCAACTAGCTTGACTAGTGGATAAGTCGGCAATGTAAATAATGTTGTTCTACATCGCTCCATATAAACTTAAACAGCACCACCAAACAACGTCGGGAAATAACTAAGGTCTTCCTCACGTATTTTTAAAACGTCATTTGACATAAAGAACTGAAATGAAATTTTTACCCACGACATAGAAAGTGTTATTGTAAATGTTTTGGTTCTTATTTCTGACCAACCCTGTTTTGGGCTCCCGAACAAACACCAACCCGCACCCTTAAACACACCCAAAAAAATAAAAACAAGAAACAAACAAACAACCCAACATATAAACAAGCCAACGACCAACCCAATAAACACACGAGCACCCCACCCCACATGCAAACAAACAACATATTACCCCGTCCGATATCAGAAATTACATTGAACAAAATGCCAAATTTAGGCAACAAGGTTTGACAAATAGTGTTCCTTTATATGTCATGCCAGCAGCTGCAGCCGAAACGTTTGTAAGTTGTATGGTGAAGATAAAATGTAAGTCAACGATGAATTACCCCCCCCCCTCCCTTTATATCAACTCCTGCTTAACCCTTACGACAATCACTTTGCATCATTTAATTTGGCAATAGAGCGCAAATGTATTTATTTTTTCAGAATTGTATTTCTTGCAGACTGACCAGCACTACTTCAGAGGCAAATAATTAATGCTACGAGTTTTACACCGCAACACTGTGGAATAGTCATGCATTTCACTGAATGATTTTTTCTCCAACAAAAAAGATCCTCCGTATGAAAATCGAATTTTGGCGCTATATGAGTTTCTGTTGTCATTGTTATTATCCACAGAGTACCAGTGATGTTCTGTAAATCTGAGATTAAATTAGTCTCAATATCCTTTAAGAGTATTACATTTGAAATGTCTTTGAAACTGGAAACACTTTTTGATGTCTCTTTTTGAGATTGATCCATTTTTACCCCCCCCCCCCCTCCCAAAAAAATGAGAGCATCAGTCTGGTAGTTGTCAAAATGATAAGCAAATAGTCAAAAAATTCTCAAATTAATCACATGTGACTCTCGTGTGAACATCATTTACAACATAACTAATGCATTAAGGTGAGATGATGAGGTCTGAAATGTTACTCTTATCCATACTGGTTGAATCAACCTTAGGCACATTATTTACTTAACAAAAAAATAAGCGCTTCAAAAATTACACTGGTTCCCGCCAGGGACCTTCATACTCATTCTGAATTTAAGTAATATTTTCAAAACGTCTTGATTTTGAAAAGGTAAAAGATATCTTCAGACCTGAACATAATATTCAACATTAAAGAGTTTTGTTGTTACATACCCCCTTCAAGGCAAACAAACAGAATAAAAAGGCATTTACACTGTACTCTTGTAGCTGTTACTCCTATTTTGTATTGTCTTGATTACTTGTCGATTAGAAATACAATCTCACCTTTTATAACGAATGTGAAGTATGCTGATGCCGTGCAACTACCATCAATGGTCACAGTGCAGGTTACATTATGAGACCCTACTGGAAAGTCTCCTCCTGTGACTGTTACACTGGTTCCCCCTGCATCATCCGTACAAGTTATTGCTTGACCATCTGAGTTGGTTGCGCTCACTTGATCCCATGACACTGGAATTGATGCTTCCCCCGGTGCAATGCACTCGTCACCAACAGTCGGCACGGTCAAAAGTGGTGTTGCTGTGAAGCAAAAAATACAATCGTCACTTATAATTCCTACAACATAATTACATTCCAAATCATCAAATCACTCTATTGATTAAATGATAAAATCAGTAATACTATAGGCACGTCAATTGGAAAGATTTATTTTTAAAGTGAAATTCACTGTGTTCCAAAACATTACAGGATGATGTTATATTAAGTAATTAATTTGATATTAAGGGCTTCTTGGTCTAAAATTTTAAGCCATGTCGAAATCAATATAAAAAGTAACAAGTTCAAGTACACTAGACTGCTCCATACGGATGTTAACATTCATGAACATATTTTGTGACTAATTTCAATCAATGTTTCGCCGGCCAAATTAAAAAGATTGGAAGATTTGCATGGTAAATTGGGCGATGAAGCAGGTACAATTAAGTGTAACACCTAGTCTCAAAAGATCCATCTTTTATCAAAATGCTGGCCTCTAAACAATGCAAAGAACTTTCGAAAAAAAATCCGGTTGACTTCAATCATATTTCCAAGGGTGTCAATTACAAATCAAATCTTACCGATTACATCGAAGGTGAAGTATGCTGATGCCGTGCAACCACCATCATTGGTCACAGTGCAGGTTACATTATGAGAGCCTACTGGAAAGTCTCCTCCTGTGACTGTTACACTGGTTCCGCCTGCATCATCCGTACAAGTGATTGCTTGACCATCTGAGTTGGTTGCGCTCACTTGATCCCATGACACTGGAATTGATGCTTCCCCCGGTGCAATGCACTCGTCACCAACAGTCGGCACGGTCAAAACGGGTGTTGCTGTGAAGCAAAATTAAATACAATCGCCACTTATTATTCCTACAACATAATTACATTCCAAATCATCAAATCACTCTATTGAATAAATGATATATTCAGTAATACCATAGGCACGTCAATTGGAAAGATTTACTTTTAAAGTGAAATTCACTGTGTTCCAAAACATTACAGGATGATGTTATATTAAGTAATTAATTTGATATTAAGGGCTTCTTGGTCTAAAATGTTATGCCCCGTCAAAATCAATATAAAAAGTAACAAGTTCAAGTACACTAGACTGCTCCATAAGGATGTTACATTCATGAACATATTTTGTGACTAATTTCAATCAATGTTTCACCGGCCAAATTGAAAAAAATTGGAAGATTTGCATGGTAAATTGGGGGATGAAGCAGGTACAATTAAGTGTAACACCTAGTCTCAAAAGATCCATCTTTTATCAAAATGCTGGCCTCTAAACAATGCAAAGAACTTTAGAAAAAAATCGGGTTGACTTTAATCATGTTTCAAAGGGTGTCAATTAGAAATCAAATCTTACCGATTACATCGAAGGTGAAGTATGCTGATGCCATGCAACCACCATCATTGGTCACAGTGCAGGTTACATTATGAGAGCCTACTGGAAAGTCTCCTCCTGTGACTGTTACACTGGTTCCCCCTGCATCATCCCAACAAGTTATTGCTTGACCATCTGAGTTGGTTGCGCTCACTTGATCCCATGACACTGGAATTGATGCTTCCCCCGGTGCAATGCACTCGTCACCAACAGTCGGCTCGGTCAATACGGGTGTTGCTGTGAAGCAAAATTAAATACAATCGCCACTTATTATTCCTACAACATAATTACATTCCAAATCATCAAATCACTCTATTGATCAAATGATATATTCAGTAATACTTTAGGCACGTCGATTGGAAAAAGATTTCTTTTGAAAGTGAAATTCACTGTGTTCCGAAACATTACAGGATGATGTTATATTAAGTAATTTATTTGATATTAAGGGCTTCTTTTCTAAAATTTTAAGCCCCGTCCAAATAAATTTAAAAAAGTAACAAGTTCAATTACACTAGACTGCTCCATATGGATGTTTACATTCATGAACATATTTTGTGACTAATTTCAATCAATGTTTCGCCGGCCAAATTAAAAAGATTGGAAGATTTGCATGGTAAATTGGGCGATGAAGCAGGTACAATTAAGTGTAACACCTAGTCTCAAAAGATCCATCTTTTATCAAAATGCTGGCCTCTAAACAATGCAAAGAACTTTCGAAAAAAAATCCGGTTGACTTCAATCATATTTCCAAGGGTGTCAATTACAAATCAAATCTTACCGATTACATCGAAGGTGAAGTATGCTGATGCCGTGCAACCACCATCATTGGTCACAGTGCAGGTTACATTATGAGAGCCTACTGGAAAGTCTCCTCCTGTGACTGTTACACTGGTTCCCCCTGCATCATCCGTACAAGTTATTGCTTGACCATCTGAGTTGGTTGCGCTCACTTGATCCCATGACACAGGAATTGATGCTTCCCCCGGTGCAATGCACTCGTCACCAACAGTCGGCACGGTCAAAACGGGTGTTGCTGTGAAGCAAAAAATACAATCGCCACTTATTATTCCTACAACATAATTACATTCCAAATCATCAAATCACTCTATTGATTAAATGATATATTCAGCAATACTATAGGCACGTCAATTGGAAAAATATTTCTCTTGAAAGTGAAATTCACTGTGTTCCAAAACATTACAGGATGATGTTATATTAAGTAATTAATTTGATATTAAGGGCTTCTTGGTCTAACATTTTAAGCCCTGTCGAAATCAATATAAAAAGTAACAAGTTCAAGAGCACTAGACTGTTCCATACGGATGTTTACATTCGTGAACATATTTTGTGACTAATTTCAATCAATGTTTCACCAGCCAAATTGAAAAGATTGGAAGATGTGCATGGTAAATTGGGCGATGAAGCAGGTACAATTAAGTGCAACACCTAGTCTCAAAAGATCCATCTTTTTATCAAAATGCTGGCCTCTAAACAATGCAAAGAACTTTCGAAAAAAAATCGGGTTGACTTAAATCATATTTCAAAGGGTGTCAATTACAAATCAAATCTTACCGATTACATCGAAAGTGAAGTATGCTGATGCCGTGCAACCACCATCATTGGTCACAGTGCAGGTTACATTATGAAAGCCTACTGGAAAGTCTCCGCCTGTGACTGTTACACTGGTTCCCCCTGCATCATCAGTACAAGTTATTGCTTGACCATCTGAGTTGGTTGCGCTCACTTGATCCCATGACACTGGAATTGATGCTTCCCCCGGTGCAATGCACTCGTCACCAACAGTCGGCACGGTCAATACGGGTGTTGCTGTGAAGCAAAATTAAATACAATCGCCACTTATTATTCCAACAACATAATTACATTCCAAATCATCAAATCACTCTATTGATTAAATTATATATTCAGCAATACTATAGGCACATCAATTGGAAAGATTTATGTTTCAAGTGAAATTTACTGTGTTCCAAAACATTACAGGATGATGTTATATTAAGTGATTAATTTGATAACAAGGTCTTCTTGGTCTAAAATTTTAAGCCCTCTCGAAATCAATATAAAAAGTAACAAGTTCAAGTACACTACACTGCTCCTTACGGATGTTTACATTCATGAACATATTTTGTGACTAAATTCAATCAATGTTTCACCAGCCAAATTGAAAAGATTGGAAGATTTGCATGGTAAATTGGGCGATGAAACAGGAACATTTAAGTGTAACACCTAGTCTCAAAAGATCCATCTTTTATCAAAATGCTGGCCTCTAAACAATGCAAAGAACTTTCGAAAAAAATCGGGTTGACTTCAATCATATTTCAAAGGGTGTCAATTACAAATCAAATCTTACCGATTACATCGAAGGTGAAGTATGCTGATGCCGTGCAACCACCATCATTGGTCACAGTGCAGGTTACATTATGAGAGCCCACTGGAAAGTCTCCTCCTGTGACTGTTACAATGGTTCCCCCTGCATCATCCGTACAAGTTACTGCTTGACCATCTGAGTTGGTTGCGCTCACTTGATCCCATGACACTGGAATTGATGCTTCCCCCGGTGCAATATACTCGTCACCAACAGTCGGCACGGTCAATACGGGTGTTGCTGTGAAGCAAAATTAAATACAATCGCCACTTATTATTCCTACAACATAATTACATTCCAAATCATCAAATCACTCTATTGAATCAATGATATATTCAGTAATACTATAGGCACGTCAATTGGAAAGATTTATTTTTAAAGTGAAATTCACTGTGTTCCAAAACATTACAGGATGATGTTATATTAAGTAATTAATTTGATATTAAGGGCTTCTTGGTCTAAAATGTTATGCCCTGTCAAAATCAATATAAAAAGTAACAAGTTCAAGTACACTAGACTGCTCCATACGGATGTTTACATTCATGAACATATTTTGTGACTAATTTCAATCAATGTTTCACCGGCCAAATTGAAAAAAAATGGAAGATTTGCATGGTAAATTGGGCTATGAAGCAGGTACAATTAAGTGTAACACCTAGTCTCAAAAGATCCATCTTTTATCGAAATGCTGGCCTCTAAACAATGCAAAGAATTTTTGAAAAAAATCGGGTTGACTTTAATCATATTTCAAAGGGTGTCAATTAGAAATCAAATCTTACCGATTACATCGAAGGTGAAGTATGCTGATGCCATGCAACCACCATCATTGGTCACAGTGCAGGTTACATTATGAGAGCCCATTGGAAAGTCTCCTCCTGTGACTGTTACACTGGTTCCCCCTGCATCATCCGTACAAGTTATTGCTTGACCATCTGAGTTGGTTGCGCTCACTTGATCCCATGACACTGGAATTGATGCTTCCCCCGGTGCAATGCACTCGTCACCAACAGTCGGCACGGTCAAAACGGGTGTTGCTGTGAAGCAAAATTAAATACAATCGCCACTTATTATTCCTACAACATAATTACATTCCAAATCATCAAATCACTCTATTGAATAAATGATATATTCAGTAATACCATAGGCACGTCAATTGGAAAGATTTATTTTTAAAGTGAAATTCACTGTGTTCCAAAACATTACAGGATGATGTTATATTAAGTAATTAATTTGATATTAAGGGCTTCTTGGTCTAAAATGTTATGCCCCATCAAAATCAATATAAAAAGTAACAAGTTCAAGTACACTAGACTGCTCCATACGGATGTTACATTCATGAACATATTTTGTGACTAATTTCAATCAATGTTTCACCGGCCAAATTGAAAAAAATTGGAAGATTTGCATGGTAAATTGGGGGATGAAGCAGGTACAATTAAGTGTAACACCTAGTCTCAAAAGATCCATCTTTTATCAAAATGCTGGCCTCTAAACAATGCAAAGAACTTTAGAAAAAAATCGGGTTGACTTTAATCATGTTTCAAAGGGTGTCAATTAGAAATCAAATCTTACCGATTACATCGAAGGTGAAGTATGCTGATGCCATGCAACCACCATCATTGGTCACAGTGCAGGTTACATTATGAGAGCCTACTGGAAAGTCTCCTCCTGTGACTGTTACACTGGTTCCCCCTGCATCATCCCAACAAGTTATTGCTTGACCATCTGAGTTGGTTGCGCTCACTTGATCCCATGACACTGGAATTGATGCTTCCCCCGGTGCAATGCACTCGTCACCAACAGTCGGCACGGTCAATACGGGTGTTGCTGTGAAGCAAAATTAAATACAATCGCCACTTATTATTCCTACAACATAATTACATTCCAAATCATCAAATCACTCTATTGATCAAATGATATATTCAGTAATACTTTAGGCACGTCGATTGGAAAAAGATTTCTTTTGAAAGTGAAATTCACTGTGTTCCAAAACATTACAGGATGATGTTATATTAAGTAATTTATTTGATATTAAGGGCTTCTTTTCTAAAATTTTAAGCCCCGTCCAAATAAATTTAAAAAAGTAACAAGTTCAAGTACACTAGACTGCTCCATACGGATGTTTACATTCATGAACATATTTTGTGACTAATTTCCATCAATGTTTCACCAGCCAAATTGAAAAAATTGGAAGATTTGCATGGTAAATTGGGCGATGAAGCAGGTACATTTAAGTGTAACACCTAGTCTCAAAAGATCCATCTTTTTCAAAATGCTGGCCTCTAAACAATGCAAAGAACTTTAGAAAAAAATCGGGTTGACTTCAATCATATTTCAAAGGGTGTCAATTACAAATTAAATCTTACCGATTACATCGAAGGTGAAGTATGCTGATGCCATGCAACCACCATCATTGGTCACAGTGCAGGTTACATTATGAGAGCCTACAGGAAAGTCTCCTCCTGTGACTGTTACACTGGTTCCCCCTGCATCATCCGTACAAGTGATTGCTTGACCATCTGAGTTGGTTGCGCTCACTTGATCCCATGACACTGGAATTGATGCTTCCCCCGGTGCAATGCACTCGTCACCAACAGTCGGCACGGTCAAAACGGGTGTTGCTGTGAAGCAAAAAATACAATCGCCACTTATTATTCCTACAACACAATTACATCCCAAATCATCAAATCACTCTATTGATTAAATGATATATTCAGCAATACTATAGGCACGTCAATTGGAAAGATTTATTTTTCAAGTGAAATTCACTGTGTTCCAAAACATTACAGGATATGTTATATTAAGTAATTAATTTGATATTAAGGGCTTCTTGGTCTAATATTGTAAGCCCTGTCGAAATCAATATAAAAAGTAACAAGTTCAAGTACACTAGACTGCTCCATACGGATGTTTACATTCATGAACATATTTTGTGACTAATTTCAATCAATGTTTCACCAGCCAAATTAAAAAAAATGGAAGATTTGCATGGTAAATTGGGCGATGAAGCAGGTACATTTAAGTGTAACACCTAGTCTCAAAAGATCCATCTTTTATCAACATGCTGGCCTCTAAACAATGCAAAGAACTTTCGAAAACAAATCGGGTTGACTTCAATCATATTTCAAAGGGTGTCAATTACAAATTAAATCTTACCGATTACATCGAAGGTGAAGTATGCTGATGCCGTGCAACCACCATCATTGGTCACAGTGCAGGTTACATTATGAGAGCCTACTGGAAAGTCTCCTCCTGTGACTGTTACACTGGTTCCCCCTGCATCATCCCAACAAGTTATTGCTTGACCATCTGAGTTGGTTGCGCTCACTTGATCCCATGACACAGGAATTGATGCTTCCCCCGGTGCAATGCACTCGTCACCAACAGTCGGCACGGTCAATACGGGTGTTGCTGTGAAGCAAAATTAAATACAATCGCCACTTATTATTCCTACAACATAATTACATTCCAAATCATCAAATCACTCTATTGATCAAATGATATATTCAGTAATACTTTAGGCACGTCAATTGGAAAAAGATTTCTTTTGAAAGTGAAATTCACTGTGTTCCAAAACATTACAGGATGATGTTATATTAAGTAATTTATTTGATATTAAGGGCTTCTTGTCTGAAATTTTAAGCCCCGTCCAAATAAATATCAAAAAGTAACAAGTTCAAGTACACTAGACTGCTCCATACGGATGTTAACATTCATGAACATATTTTGTGACTAATTTCATTCAATGTTTCACCAGCCAAATTGAAAAAAAAATGGAAGATTTGCATGGTAAATTGGGCGATGAAGCAGGTACATTTAAGTGTAACACCTAGTCTCAAAAGATCCATCTTTTATCAACATGCTGGCCTCTAAACAATGCAAAGAACTTTCGAAAACAAATCGGGTTGACTTCAATCATATTTCAAAGGGTGTCAATTACAAATCAAATCTTACCGATTACATCGAAGGTGAAGTATGCTGATGCCGTGCAACCACCATCATTGGTCACAGTGCAGGTTACATTATGAGAGCCTACTGGAAAGTCTCCGCCTGTGACTGTTACACTGGTTCCCCCTGCATCATCAGTACAAGTTATTGCTTGACCATCTGAGTTGGTTGCGCTCACTTGATCCCATGACACTGGAATTGATGCTTCCCCCGGTGCAATGCACTCGTCACCAACAGTCGGCACGGTCAAAACGGGTGTTGCTGTGAAGCAAAAAATACAATCGCCACTTATTATTCCTACAACATAATTACATCCAAATCATCAAATCACTCTATTGATTAAATGATATATTCAGCAATACTATAGGCACTTCAATTGGAAAGATTTATTTTTCAAGTGAAATTCACTGTGTTCCAAAACATTACAGGATAATGTTAAATTAAGTAATTAATTTGATATTAAGGGCTTCTTGGTCTAATATTGTAAGCCCTGTCGAAATCAATATAAAAAGTAACAAGTTCAAGTACACTAGACTGCTCCATACGGATGTTTACATTCATGAACATATTTTGTGACTAATTTCAATCAATGTTTCACCAGCCAAATTAAAAAAAATGGAAGATTTGCATGGTAAATTGGGCGATGAAGCAGGTACATTTAAGTGTAACACCTAGTCTCAAAAGATCCATCTTTTATCAACATGCTGGCCTCTAAACAATGCAAAGAACTTTCGAAAACAAATCGGGTTGACTTAAATCATATTTCAAAGGGTGTCAATTACAAATCAAATCTTACCGATTACATCGAAGGTGAAGTATGCTGATGCCGTGCAACCACCATCATTGGTCACAGTGCAGGTTACATTATGAGAGCCTACTGGAAAGTCTCCTCCTGTGACTGTTACACTGGTTCCCCCTGCATCATCCGTACAAGTTATTGCTTGACCATCTGAGTTGGTTGCGCTCACTTGATCCCATGACACTGGAATTGATGCTTCCCCCGGTGCAATGCACTCGTCACCAACAGTCGGCACGGTCAATACGGGTGTTGCTGTGAAGCAAAATTAAATACAATCGCCACTTATTATTCCTACAACATATTTACATTCCAAATCATCAAATCACTCTATTGATCAAATGATATATTCAGTAATACTTTAGGCACGTCAATTGGAAAAAGATTTCTTTTGAAAGTGAAATTCACTGTGTTCCAAAACATTACAGGATGATGTTATATTAAGTAATTAATTTGATATTAAGGGCTTCTTGTCTAAAATTTTAAGCCCCGTCCAAATAAATATAAAAAAGTAACAAGTTCAAGTACACTAGACTGCTCCATACGGATGTTAACATTCATGAACATATTTTGTGACTAATTTCAATCAATGTTTCACCAGCCAAATTGAAAAAAATTGGAAGATTTGCATGGTAAATTGGGCGATGAAGCAGGTACATTTAAGTGTAACACCTAGTCTCAAAAGATCCATCTTTTATCAAAATACTGGCCTCTAAACAATGCAAAGAACTTTTGAAAAAAAATCGGGTTGACTTCAATCATATTTCAAAGGGTGTCAATTACAAATCAAATCTTACCGATTACATCGAAGGTGAAGTATGCTGATGCCGTGCAACCACCATCATTGGTCACAGTGCAGGTTACATTATGAGAGCCTACTGGAAAGTCTCCGCCTGTGACTGTTACACTGGTTCCCCCTGCATCATCAGTACAAGTTATTGCTTGACCATCTGAGTTGGTTGCGCTCACTTGATCCCATGACACTGGAATTGATGCTTCCCCCGGTGCAATGCACTCGTCACCAACAGTCGGCACGGTCAATACGGGTGTTGCTGTGAAGCAAAATTAAATACAATCGCCACTTATTATTCCTACAACATATTACATTCCAAATCATCAAATCACTCTATTGATCAAATGATATATTCAGTAATACTTTAGGCACGTCAATTGGAAAAAGATTTCTTTTGAAAGTGAAATTCACTGTGTTCCAAAACATTACAGGATGATGTTATATTAAGTAATTTATTTGATATTAAGGGCTTCTTGTCTAAAATTTTAAGCCCCGTCCAAATAAATATAAAAAAGTAACAAGTTCAAGTACACTAGACTGCTCCATACGGATGTTAACATTCATGAACATATTTTGTGACTAATTTCAATCAATGTTTCACCAGCCAAATTGAAAAAAATTGGAAGATTTGCATGGTAAATTGGGCGATGAAGCAGGTACATTTAAGTGTAACACCTAGTCTCAAAAGATCCATCTTTTATCAAAATGCTGGCCTCTAAACAATGCAAAGAACTTTTGAAAAAAAATCGGGTTGACTTCAATCATATTTCAAAGGGTGTCAATTACAAATCAAATCTTACCGATTACATCGAAGGTGAAGTATGCTGATGCCGTGCAACCACCATCATTGGTCACAGTGCAGGTTACATTATGAGAGCCTACTGGAAAGTCTCCTCCTGTGACTGTTACACTGGTTCCCCCTGCATCATCAGTACAAGTTATTGCTTGACCATCTGAGTTGGTTGCGCTCACTTGATCCCATGACACTGGAATTGATGCTTCCCCCGGTGCAATGCACTCGTCACCAACAGTCGGCACGGTCAATACGGGTGTTGCTGTGAAGCAAAATTAAATACAATCGCCACTTATTATTCCTACAACATAATTACATTCCAAATCATCAAATCACTCTATTGATCAAATGATATATTCAGTAATACTTTAGGCACGTCAATTGGAAAAAGATTTCTTTTGAAAGTGAAATTCACTGTGTTCCAAAACATTACAGGATGATGTTATATTAAGTAATTTATTTGATATTAAGGGCTTCTTGTCTAAAATTTTAAGCCCCGTCCAAATAAATATAAAAAAGTAACAAGTTCAAGTACACTAGACTGCTCCATACGGATGTTAACATTCATGAACATATTTTGTGACTAATTTCAATCAATGTTTCACCAGCCAAATTGAAAAAAATTGGAAGATTTGCATGGTAAATTGGGCGATGAAGCAGGTACATTTAAGTGTAACACCTAGTCTCAAAAGATCCATCTTTTATCAAAATACTGGCCTCTAAACAATGCAAAGAACTTTTGAAAAAAAATCGGGTTGACTTCAATCATATTTCAAAGGGTGTCAATTACAAATCAAATCTTACCGATTACATCGAAGGTGAAGTATGCTGATGCCGTGCAACCACCATCATTGGTCACAGTGCAGGTTACATTATGAGAGCCTACTGGAAAGTCTCCTCCTGTGACTGTTACACTGGTTCCCCCTGCATCATCAGTACAAGTTATTGCTTGACCATCTGAGTTGGTTGCGCTCACTTGATCCCATGACACTGGAATTGATGCTTCCCCCGGTGCAATGCACTCGTCACCAACAGTCGGCACGGTCAATACGGGTGTTGCTGTGAAGCAAAATTAAATACAATCGCCACTTATTATTCCTACAACATAATTACATTCCAAATCATCAAATCACTCTATTGATCAAATGATATATTCAGTAATACTTTAGGCACGTCAATTGGAAAAAGATTTCTTTTGAAAGTGAAATTCACTGTGTTCCAAAACATTACAGGATGATGTTATATTAAGTAATTTATTTGATATTAAGGGCTTCTTGTCTAAAATTTTAAGCCCCGTCCAAATAAATATAAAAAAAGTAACAAGTTCAAGTACACTAGACTGCTCCATACGGATGTTAACATTCATGAACATATTTTGTGACTAATTTCAATCAATGTTTCACCAGCCAAATAGAAAAAATTGGAAGATTTGCATGGTAAATTGGGCGATGAAACAGGTACATTAAAGTGTAACACCTAGTCTCAAAAGATCCATCTTTTATCAACATGCTGGCCTCTAAACAATGCAAAGAACTTTCGAAAACAAATCGGGTTGACTTCAATCATATTTCAAAGGGTGTCAATTACAAATCAAATCTTACCGATTACATCGAAGGTGAAGTATGCTGATGCTGTGCAACCACCATCATTGGTCACAGTGCAGGTTACATTATGAGAGCCTACTGGAAAGTCTCCTCCTGTGACTGTTACACTGGTTCCCCCTGCATCATCCGTACAAGTTATTGCTTGACCATCTGAGTTGGTTGCGCTCACTTGATCCCATGACACTGGAATTGATGCTTCCCCCGGTGCAATGCACTCGTCACCAACAGTCGGCACGGTCAAAACGGGTGTTGCTGTGAAACAAAAAATACAATCGCCACTTATTATTCCTACAACATAATTACATTCCAAATCATCAAATCACTCTATTGATTAAATGATATATTCAGTAATACTATAGGCACGTCAATTGGAAAAATATTTCTTTTGAAAGTGAAATTCACTGTGTTCCAAAACATTACAGGATGATGTTATATTAAGTAATTAATTTGATATTAAGGGCTTCTTGGTCTAAAATTTTAAGCCCTGTCGAAATCAATATAAAAAGTAACAAGTTCAAGTACACTAGACTGCTCCATACGGATGTTACATTCATGAACATATTTTGTGACTAATTTCAATCAATGTTTCACCAGCCAAATTGAAAAAATTGGAAGATTTGCATGGTAAATTGGGCGATGAAGCAGGTACATTTAAGTGTAACACCTAGTCTCAAAAGATCCATCTTTTATCAAAATGCTGGCCTCTAAACAATGCAAAGAACTTTCGAAAACAAATCGGGTTGACTTCAATCATATTTCAAAGGGTGTCAATTACAAATCAAATCTTACCGATTACATCGAAGGTGAAGTATGCTGATGCCGTGCAACCACCATCATTGGTCACAGTGCAGGTTACATTATGAGAGCCTACTGGAAAGTCTCCTCCTGTGACTGTTACACTGGTTCCCCCTGCATCATCCGTACAAGTTATTGCTTGACCATCTGAGTTGGTTGCGCTCACTTGATCCCATGACACTGGAATTGATGCTTCCCCCGGTGCAATGCACTCGTCACCAACAGTCGGCACGGTCAATACGGGTGTTGCTGTGAAGCAAAATTAAATACAATCGCCACTTATTATTCCTACAACATAATTACATTCCAAATCATCAAATCACTCTATTGATCAAATGATATATTCAGTAATACTTTAGGCACGTCAATTGGAAAAAGATTTCTTTTGAAAGTGAAATTCACTGTGTTCCAAAACATTACAGGATGATGTTATATTAAGTAATTTATTTGATATTAAGGGCTTCTTGTCTAAAATTTTAAGCCCCGTCCAAATAAATATAAAAAGTAACAAGTTCAAGTACACTAGACTGCTCCATACGGATGTTACATTCATGAACATATTTTGTGACTAATTTCAATCAATGTTTCACCAGCCAAATTGAAAAAAAAATGGAAGATTTGCATGGTAAATTGGGCGATGAAGCAGGTACATTTAAGTGTAACACCTAGTCTCAAAAGATCCATCTTTTATCAACATGCTGGCCTCTAAACAATGCAAAGAACTTTCGAAAACAAATCGGGTTGACTTCAATCATATTTCAAAGGGTGTCAATTACAAATCAAATCTTACCGATTACATCGAAGGTGAAGTATGCTGATGCCGTGCAACCACCATCATTGGTCACAGTGCAGGTTACATTATGAGAGCCTACTGGAAAGTCTCCTCCTGTGACTGTTACACTGGTTCCCCCTGCATCATCAGTACAAGTTATTGCTTGACCATCTGAGTTGGTTGCGCTCACTTGATCCCATGACACTGGAATTGATGCTTCCCCCGGTGCAATGCACTCGTCACCAACAGTCGGCACGGTCAAAACGGGTGTTGCTGTGAAGCAAAAAATACAATCGCCACTTATTATTCCTACAACATAATTACATTCCAAATCATCAAATCACTCTATTGATTAAATGATATATTCAGTAATACTTTAGGCACGTCAATTGGAAAGATTTCTTTTGAAAGTGAAATTCACTGTGTTCCAAAACATTACAGGATGATGTTATATTAAGTAATTAATTTGATATTAAGGGCTTCTTGGTCTAAAATTTTAAGCCCTGTCGAAATCAATATAAAAAGTAACAAGTTCAAGTACACTAGACTGCTCCATACGGATGTTAACATTCATGAACATATTTTGTGACTAATTTCAATCAATGTTTCACCAGCCAAATTAAAAAAAATGGAAGATTTGCATGGTAAATTGGGCGATGAAGCAGGTACATTTAAGTGTAACACCTAGTCTCAAAAGATCCATCTTTTATCAACATGCTGGCCTCTAAACAATGCAAAGAACTTTCGAAAACAAATCGGGTTGACTTCAATCATATTTCAAAGGGTGTCAATTACAAATCAAATCTTACCGATTACATCGAAGGTGAAGTATGCTGATGCCGTGCAACCACCATCATTGGTCACAGTGCAGGTTACATTATGAGAGCCTACTGGAAAGTCTCCTCCTGTGACTGTTACACTGGTTCCCCCTGCATCATCCGTACAAGTTATTGCTTGACCATCTGAGTTGGTTGCGCTCACTTGATCCCATGACACTGGAATTGATGCTTCCCCCGGTGCAATGCACTCGTCACCAACAGTCGGCACGGTCAATACGGGTGTTGCTGTGAAGCAAAATTAAATACAATCGCCACTTATTATTCCTACAACATATTTACATTCCAAATCATCAAATCACTCTATTGATCAAATGATATATTCAGTAATACTTTAGGCACGTCAATTGGAAAAAGATTTCTTTTGAAAGTGAAATTCACTGTGTTCCAAAACATTACAGGATGATGTTATATTAAGTAATTAATTTGATATTAAGGGCTTCTTGTCTAAAATTTTAAGCCCCGTCCAAATAAATATAAAAAAGTAACAAGTTCAAGTACACTAGACTGCTCCATACGGATGTTAACATTCATGAACATATTTTGTGACTAATTTCAATCAATGTTTCACCAGCCAAATTGAAAAAAATTGGAAGATTTGCATGGTAAATTGGGCGATGAAGCAGGTACATTTAAGTGTAACACCTAGTCTCAAAAGATCCATCTTTTATCAAAATACTGGCCTCTAAACAATGCAAAGAACTTTTGAAAAAAAATCGGGTTGACTTCAATCATATTTCAAAGGGTGTCAATTACAAATCAAATCTTACCGATTACATCGAAGGTGAAGTATGCTGATGCCGTGCAACCACCATCATTGGTCACAGTGCAGGTTACATTATGAGAGCCTACTGGAAAGTCTCCTCCTGTGACTGTTACACTGGTTCCCCCTGCATCATCCGTACAAGTTATTGCTTGACCATCTGAGTTGGTTGCGCTCACTTGATCCCATGACACTGGAATTGATGCTTCCCCCGGTGCAATGCACTCGTCACCAACAGTCGGCACGGTCAATACGGGTGTTGCTGTGAAGCAAAATTAAATACAATCGCCACTTATTATTCCTACAACATATTTACATTCCAAATCATCAAATCACTCTATTGATCAAATGATATATTCAGTAATACTTTAGGCACGTCAATTGGAAAAAGATTTCTTTTGAAAGTGAAATTCACTGTGTTCCAAAACATTACAGGATGATGTTATATTAAGTAATTTATTTGATATTAAGGGCTTCTTGTCTAAAATTTTAAGCCCCGTCCAAATAAATATAAAAAAGTAACAAGTTCAAGTACACTAGACTGCTCCATACGGATGTTAACATTCATGAACATATTTTGTGACTAATTTCAATCAATGTTTCACCAGCCAAATTGAAAAAAATTGGAAGATTTGCATGGTAAATTGGGCGATGAAGCAGGTACATTTAAGTGTAACACCTAGTCTCAAAAGATCCATCTTTTATCAAAATACTGGCCTCTAAACAATGCAAAGAACTTTTGAAAAAAAATCGGGTTGACTTCAATCATATTTCAAAGGGTGTCAATTACAAATCAAATCTTACCGATTACATCGAAGGTGAAGTATGCTGATGCCGTGCAACCACCATCATTGGTCACAGTGCAGGTTACATTATGAGAGCCTACTGGAAAGTCTCCTCCTGTGACTGTTACACTGGTTCCCCCTGCATCATCCGTACAAGTTATTGCTTGACCATCTGAGTTGGTTGCGCTCACTTGATCCCATGACACTGGAATTGATGCTTCCCCCGGTGCAATGCACTCGTCACCAACAGTCGGCACGGTCAATACGGGTGTTGCTGTGAAGCAAAATTAAATACAATCGCCACTTATTATTCCTACAACATATTACATTCCAAATCATCAAATCACTCTATTGATCAAATGATATATTCAGTAATACTTTAGGCACGTCAATTGGAAAAAGATTTCTTTTGAAAGTGAAATTCACTGTGTTCCAAAACATTACAGGATGATGTTATATTAAGTAATTTATTTGATATTAAGGGCTTCTTGTCTAAAATTTTAAGCCCCGTCCAAATAAATATAAAAAAGTAACAAGTTCAAGTACACTAGACTGCTCCATACGGATGTTAACATTCATGAACATATTTTGTGACTAATTTCAATCAATGTTTCACCAGCCAAATTGAAAAAAATTGGAAGATTTGCATGGTAAATTGGGCGATGAAGCAGGTACATTTAAGTGTAACACCTAGTCTCAAAAGATCCATCTTTTATCAAAATACTGGCCTCTAAACAATGCAAAGAACTTTCGAAAAAAAATCGGGTTGACTTCAATCATATTTCAAAGGGTGTCAATTACAAATCAAATCTTACCGATTACATCGAAGGTGAAGTATGCTGATGCCGTGCAACCACCATCATTGGTCACAGTGCAGGTTACATTATGAGAGCCTACTGGAAAGTCTCCTCCTGTGACTGTTACACTGGTTCCCCCTGCATCATCCGTACAAGTTATTGCTTGACCATCTGAGTTGGTTGCGCTCACTTGATCCCATGACACTGGAATTGATGCTTCCCCCGGTGCAATGCACTCGTCACCAACAGTCGGCACGGTCAATACGGGTGTTGCTGTGAAGCAAAATTAAATACAATCGCCACTTATTATTCCTACAACATAATTACATTCCAAATCATCAAATCACTCTATTGATCAAATGATATATTCAGTAATACTTTAGGCACGTCAATTGGAAAAAGATTTCTTTTGAAAGTGAAATTCACTGTGTTCCAAAACATTACAGGATGATGTTATATTAAGTAATTTTTTGATATTAAGGGCTTCTTGTCTAAAATTTTAAGCCCCGTCCAAATAAATATAAAAAAAGTAACAAGTTCAAGTACACTAGACTGCTCCATACGGATGTTAACATTCATGAACATATTTTGTGACTAATTTCAATCAATGTTTCACCAGCCAAATAGAAAAAATTGGAAGATTTGCATGGTAAATTGGGCGATGAAACAGGTACATTAAGTGTAACACCTAGTCTCAAAAGATCCATCTTTTATCAACATGCTGGCCTCTAAACAATGCAAAGAACTTTCGAAAACAAATCGGGTTGACTTCAATCATATTTCAAAGGGTGTCAATTACAAATCAAATCTTACCGATTACATCGAAGGTGAAGTATGCTGATGCCGTGCAACCACCATCATTGGTCACAGTGCAGGTTACATTATGAGAGCCTACTGGAAAGTCTCCTCCTGTGACTGTTACACTGGTTCCCCCTGCATCATCCGTACAAGTTATTGCTTGACCATCTGAGTTGGTTGCGCTCACTTGATCCCATGACACTGGAATTGATGCTTCCCCCGGTGCAATGCACTCGTCACCAACAGTCGGCACGGTCAATACGGGTGTTGCTGTGAAGCAAAAAATACAATCGCCACTTATTATTCCTACAACATAATTACATTCCAAATCATCAAATCACTCTATTGATTAAATGATATATTCAGTAATACTTTAGGCACGTCAATTGGAAAAAGATTTCTTTTGAAAGTGAAATTCACTGTGTTCCAAAACATTACAGGATGATGTTATATTAAGTAATTAATTTGATATTAAGGGCTTCTTGTCTAAAATTTTAAGCCCTGTCGAAATCAATATAAAAAGTAACAAGTTCAAGTACACTAGACTGCTCCATACGGATGTTACATTCATGAACATATTTTGTGACTAATTTCAATCAATGTTTCACCAGCCAAATTGAAAAATTGGAAGATTTGCATGGTAAATTGGGCGATGAAGCAGGTACATTTAAGTGTAACACCTAGTCTCAAAAGATCCATCTTTTATCAAAATGCTGGCCTCTAAACAATGCAAAGAACTTTCGAAAACAAATCGGGTTGACTTCAATCATATTTCAAAGGGTGTCAATTACAAATCAAATCTTACCGATTACATCGAAGGTGAAGTATGCTGATGCCGTGCAACCACCATCATTGGTCACAGTGCAGGTTACATTATGAGAGCCTACTGGAAAGTCTCCTCCTGTGACTGTTACACTGGTTCCCCCTGCATCATCAGTACAAGTTATTGCTTGACCATCTGAGTTGGTTGCGCTCACTTGATCCCATGACACTGGAATTGATGCTTCCCCCGGTGCAATGCACTCGTCACCAACAGTCGGCACGGTCAATACGGGTGTTGCTGTGAAGCAAAATTAAATACAATCGCCACTTATTATTCCTACAACATAATTACATTCCAAATCATCAAATCACTCTATTGATCAAATGATATATTCAGTAATACTTTAGGCACGTCAATTGGAAAAAGATTTCTTTTGAAAGTGAAATTCACTGTGTTCCAAAACATTACAGGATGATGTTATATTAAGTAATTTATTTGATATTAAGGGCTTCTTGTCTAAAATTTTAAGCCCCGTCCAAATAAATATAAAAAAGTAACAAGTTCAAGTACACTAGACTGCTCCATACGGATGTTAACATTCATGAACATATTTTGTGACTAATTTCAATCAATGTTTCACCAGCCAAATTGAAAAAAAATTGGAAGATTTGCATGGTAAATTGGGCGATGAAGCAGGTACATTTAAGTGTAACACCTAGTCTCAAAAGATCCATCTTTTATCAAAATACTGGCCTCTAAACAATGCAAAGAACTTTCGAAAAAAAATCGGGTTGACTTCAATCATATTTCAAAGGGTGTCAATTACAAATCAAATCTTACCGATTACATCGAAGGTGAAGTATGCTGATGCCGTGCAACCACCATCATTGGTCACAGTGCAGGTTACATTATGAGAGCCTACTGGAAAGTCTCCTCCTGTGACTGTTACACTGGTTCCCCCTGCATCATCCGTACAAGTTATTGCTTGACCATCTGAGTTGGTTGCGCTCACTTGATCCCATGACACTGGAATTGATGCTTCCCCCGGTGCAATGCACTCGTCACCAACAGTCGGCACGGTCAATACGGGTGTTGCTGTGAAGCAAAATTAAATACAATCGCCACTTATTATTCCTACAACATAATTACATTCCAAATCATCAAATCACTCTATTGATCAAATGATATATTCAGTAATACTTTAGGCACGTCAATTGGAAAAAGATTTCTTTTGAAAGTGAAATTCACTGTGTTCCAAAACATTACAGGATGATGTTATATTAAGTAATTTATTTGATATTAAGGGCTTCTTGTCTAAAATTTTAAGCCCCGTCCAAATAAATATAAAAAAGTAACAAGTTCAAGTACACTAGACTGCTCCATACGGATGTTAACATTCATGAACATATTTTGTGACTAATTTCAATCAATGTTTCACCAGCCAAATTGAAAAAAATTGGAAGATTTGCATGGTAAATTGGGCGATGAAGCAGGTACATTTAAGTGTAACACCTAGTCTCAAAAGATCCATCTTTTATCAAAATGCTGGCCTCTAAACAATGCAAAGAACTTTTGAAAAAAAATCGGGTTGACTTCAATCATATTTCAAAGGGTGTCAATTACAAATCAAATCTTACCGATTACATCGAAGGTGAAGTATGCTGATGCCGTGCAACCACCATCATTGGTCACAGTGCAGGTTACATTATGAGAGCCTACTGGAAAGTCTCCTCCTGTGACTGTTACACTGGTTCCCCCTGCATCATCCGTACAAGTTATTGCTTGACCATCTGAGTTGGTTGCGCTCACTTGATCCCATGACACTGGAATTGATGCTTCCCCCGGTGCAATGCACTCGTCACCAACAGTCGGCACGGTCAATACGGGTGTTGCTGTGAAGCAAAAAATACAATCGCCACTTATTATTCCTACAACATAATTACATTCCAAATCATCAAATCACTCTATTGATCAAATGATATATTCAGTAATACTTTAGGCACGTCAATTGGAAAAAGATTTCTTTTGAAAGTGAAATTCACTGTGTTCCAAAACATTACAGGATGATGTTATATTAAGTAATTAATTTGATATTAAGGGCTTCTTGGTCTAAAATTTTAAGCCCTGTCGAAATCAATATAAAAAGTAACAAGTTCAAGTACACTAGACTGCTCCATACGGATGTTACATTCATGAACATATTTTGTGACTAATTTCAATCAATGTTTCACCAGCCAAATTGAAAAAATTGGAAGATTTGCATGGTAAATTGGGCGATGAAGCAGGTACATTTAAGTGTAACACCTAGTCTCAAAAGATCCATCTTTTATCAAAATGCTGGCCTCTAAACAATGCAAAGAACTTTCGAAAACAAATCGGGTTGACTTCAATCATATTTCAAAGGGTGTCAATTACAAATCAAATCTTACCGATTACATCGAAGGTGAAGTATGCTGATGCCGTGCAACCACCATCATTGGTCACAGTGCAGGTTACATTATGAGAGCCTACTGGAAAGTCTCCTCCTGTGACTGTTACACTGGTTCCCCCTGCATCATCCGTACAAGTTATTGCTTGACCATCTGAGTTGGTTGCGCTCACTTGATCCCATGACACTGGAATTGATGCTTCCCCCGGTGCAATGCACTCGTCACCAACAGTCGGCACGGTCAATACGGGTGTTGCTGTGAAGCAAAATTAAATACAATCGCCACTTATTATTCCTACAACATAATTACATTCCAAATCATCAAATCACTCTATTGATCAAATGATATATTCAGTAATACTTTAGGCACGTCAATTGGAAAAAGATTTCTTTTGAAAGTGAAATTCACTGTGTTCCAAAACATTACAGGATGATGTTATATTAAGTAATTTATTTGATATTAAGGGCTTCTTGTCTAAAATTTTAAGCCCCGTCCAAATAAATATAAAAAGTAACAAGTTCAAGTACACTAGACTGCTCCATACGGATGTTAACATTCATGAACATATTTTGTGACTAATTTCAATCAATGTTTCACCAGCCAAATTGAAAAAAATTGGAAGATTTGCATGGTAAATTGGGCGATGAAGCAGGTACATTTAAGTGTAACACCTAGTCTCAAAAGATCCATCTTTTATCAAAATACTGGCCTCTAAACAATGCAAAGAACTTTTGAAAAAAATCGGGTTGACTTCAATCATATTTCAAAGGGTGTCAATTACAAATCAAATCTTACCGATTACATCGAAGGTGAAGTATGCTGATGCCGTGCAACCACCATCATTGGTCACAGTGCAGGTTACATTATGAGAGCCTACTGGAAAGTCTCCTCCTGTGACTGTTACACTGGTTCCCCCTGCATCATCAGTACAAGTTATTGCTTGACCATCTGAGTTGGTTGCGCTCACTTGATCCCATGACACTGGAATTGATGCTTCCCCCGGTGCAATGCACTCGTCACCAACAGTCGGCACGGTCAATACGGGTGTTGCTGTGAAGCAAAATTAAATACAATCGCCACTTATTATTCCTACAACATAATTACATTCCAAATCATCAAATCACTCTATTGATCAAATGATATATTCAGTAATACTTTAGGCACGTCAATTGGAAAAAGATTTCTTTTGAAAGTGAAATTCACTGTGTTCCAAAACATTACAGGATGATGTTATATTAAGTAATTTATTTGATATTAAGGGCTTCTTGTCTAAAATTTTAAGCCCCGTCCAAATAAATATAAAAAAAGTAACAAGTTCAAGTACACTAGACTGCTCCATACGGATGTTAACATTCATGAACATATTTTGTGACTAATTTCAATCAATGTTTCACCAGCCAAATTGAAAAATTGGAAGATTTGCATGGTAAATTGGGCGATGAAGCAGGTACATTAAAGTGTAACACCTAGTCTCAAAAGATCCATCTTTTATCAACATGCTGGCCTCTAAACAATGCAAAGAACTTTTGAAAAAAAATCGGGTTGACTTCAATCATATTTCAAAGGGTGTCAATTACAAATCAAATCTTACCGATTACATCGAAGGTGAAGTATGCTGATGCTGTGCAACCACCATCATTGGTCACAGTGCAGGTTACATTATGAGAGCCTACTGGAAAGTCTCCTCCTGTGACTGTTACACTGGTTCCCCCTGCATCATCCGTACAAGTTATTGCTTGACCATCTGAGTTGGTTGCGCTCACTTGATCCCATGACACTGGAATTGATGCTTCCCCCGGTGCAATGCACTCGTCACCAACAGTCGGCACGGTCAATACGGGTGTTGCTGTGAAGCAAAATTAAATACAATCGCCACTTATTATTCCTACAACATAATTACATTCCAAATCATCAAATCACTCTATTGATCAAATGATATATTCAGTAATACTTTAGGCACGTCAATTGGAAAAAGATTTCTTTTGAAAGTGAAATTCACTGTGTTCCAAAACATTACAGGATGATGTTATATTAAGTAATTAATTTGATATTAAGGGCTTCTTGGTCTAAAATTTTAAGCCCTGTCGAAATCAATATAAAAAGTAACAAGTTCAAGTACACTAGACTGCTCCATACGGATGTTAACATTCATGAACATATTTTGTGACTAATTTCAATCAATGTTTCACCAGCCAAATTAAAAAAATTGGAAGATTTGCATGGTAAATTGGGCGATGAAACAGGTACATTTAAGTGTAACACCTAGTCTCAAAAGATCCATCTTTTATCAACATGCTGGCCTCTAAACAATGCAAAGAACTTTCGAAAACAAATCGGGTTGACTTCAATCATATTTCAAAGGGTGTCAATTACAAATCAAATCTTACCGATTACATCGAAGGTGAAGTATGCTGATGCCGTGCAACCACCATCATTGGTCACAGTGCAGGTTACATTATGAGAGCCTACTGGAAAGTCTCCTCCTGTGACTGTTACACTGGTTCCCCCTGCATCATCCGTACAAGTTATTGCTTGACCATCTGAGTTGGTTGCGCTCACTTGATCCCATGACACTGGAATTGATGCTTCCCCCGGTGCAATGCACTCGTCACCAACAGTCGGCACGGTCAATACGGGTGTTGCTGTGAAGCAAAATTAAATACAATCGCCACTTATTATTCCTACAACATAATTACATTCCAAATCATCAAATCACTCTATTGATCAAATGATATATTCAGTAATACTTTAGGCACGTCAATTGGAAAAAGATTTCTTTTGAAAGTGAAATTCACTGTGTTCCAAAACATTACAGGATGATGTTATATTAAGTAATTTATTTGATATTAAGGGCTTCTTGTCTAAAATTTTAAGCCCCGTCCAAATAATATAAAAAAAGTAACAAGTTCAAGTACACTAGACTGCTCCATACGGATGTTAACATTCATGAACATATTTTGTGACTAATTTCAATCAATGTTTCACCAGCCAAATTGAAAAAAATTGGAAGATTTGCATGGTAAATTGGGCGATGAAGCAGGTACATTTAAGTGTAACACCTAGTCTCAAAAGATCCATCTTTTATCAAAATACTGGCCTCTAAACAATGCAAAGAACTTTTGAAAAAAAATCGGGTTGACTTCAATCATATTTCAAAGGGTGTCAATTACAAATCAAATCTTACCGATTACATCGAAGGTGAAGTATGCTGATGCCGTGCAACCACCATCATTGGTCACAGTGCAGGTTACATTATGAGAGCCTACTGGAAAGTCTCCGCCTGTGACTGTTACACTGGTTCCCCCTGCATCATCAGTACAAGTTATTGCTTGACCATCTGAGTTGGTTGCGCTCACTTGATCCCATGACACTGGAATTGATGCTTCCCCCGGTGCAATGCACTCGTCACCAACAGTCGGCACGGTCAATACGGGTGTTGCTGTGAAGCAAAATTAAATACAATCGCCACTTATTATTCCTACAACATAATTACATTCCAAATCATCAAATCACTCTATTGATCAAATGATATATTCAGTAATACTTTAGGCACGTCAATTGGAAAAAGATTTCTTTTGAAAGTGAAATTCACTGTGTTCCAAAACATTACAGGATGATGTTATATTAAGTAATTTATTTGATATTAAGGGCTTCTTGTCTAAAATTTTAAGCCCCGTCCAAATAAATATAAAAAAGTAACAAGTTCAAGTACACTAGACTGCTCCATACGGATGTTAACATTCATGAACATATTTTGTGACTAATTTCAATCAATGTTTCACCAGCCAAATAGAAAAAATTGGAAGATTTGCATGGTAAATTGGGCGATGAAACAGGTACATTAAAGTGTAACACCTAGTCTCAAAAGATCCATCTTTTATCAACATGCTGGCCTCTAAACAATGCAAAGAACTTTCGAAAACAAATCGGGTTGACTTCAATCATATTTCAAAGGGTGTCAATTACAAATCAAATCTTACCGATTACATCGAAGGTGAAGTATGCTGATGCCGTGCAACCACCATCATTGGTCACAGTGCAGGTTACATTATGAGAGCCTACTGGAAAGTCTCCTCCTGTGACTGTTACACTGGTTCCCCCTGCATCATCCGTACAAGTTATTGCTTGACCATCTGAGTTGGTTGCGCTCACTTGATCCCATGACACTGGAATTGATGCTTCCCCCGGTGCAATGCACTCGTCACCAACAGTCGGCACGGTCAATACGGGTGTTGCTGTGAAGCAAAATTAAATACAATCGCCACTTATTATTCCTACAACATATTTACATTCCAAATCATCAAATCACTCTATTGATCAAATGATATATTCAGTAATACTTTAGGCACGTCAATTGGAAAAAGATTTCTTTTGAAAGTGAAATTCACTGTGTTCCAAAACATTACAGGATGATGTTATATTAAGTGATTAATTTGATATTAAGGGCTTCTTGGTCTAAAATTTTAAGCCCTGTCGAAATCAATATAAAAAGTAACAAGTTCAAGTACACTAGACTGCTCCATACGGATGTTAACATTCATGAACATATTTTGTGACTAATTTCAATCAATGTTTCACCAGCCAAATTAAAAAAATTGGAAGATTTGCATGGTAAATTGGGCGATGAAACAGGTACATTTAAGTGTAACACCTAGTCTCAAAAGATCCATCTTTTATCAACATGCTGGCCTCTAAACAATGCAAAGAACTTTCGAAAACAAATCGGGTTGACTTCAATCATATTTCAAAGGGTGTCAATTACAAATCAAATCTTACCGATTACATCGAAGGTGAAGTATGCTGATGCCGTGCAACCACCATCATTGGTCACAGTGCAGGTTACATTATGAGAGCCTACTGGAAAGTCTCCTCCTGTGACTGTTACACTGGTTCCCCCTGCATCATCCGTACAAGTTATTGCTTGACCATCTGAGTTGGTTGCGCTCACTTGATCCCATGACACAGGAATTGATGCTTCCCCCGGTGCAATGCACTCGTCACCAACAGTCGGCACGGTCAATACGGGTGTTGCTGTGAAGCAAAATTAAATACAATCGCCACTTATTATTCCTACAACATAATTACATTCCAAATCATCAAATCACTCTATTGATCAAATGATATATTCAGTAATACTTTAGGCACGTCAATTGGAAAAAGATTTCTTTTGAAAGTGAAATTCACTGTGTTCCAAAACATTACAGGATGATGTTATATTAAGTAATTTATTTGATATTAAGGGCTTCTTGTCTAAAATTTTAAGCCCTGTCCAAATAAATATAAAAAAGTAACAAGTTCAAGTACACTAGACTGCTCCATACGGATGTTAACATTCATGAACATATTTTGTGACTAATTTCAATCAATGTTTCACCAGCCAAATTGAAAAAAATTGGAAGATTTGCATGGTAAATTGGGCGATGAAGCAGGTACATTTAAGTGTAACACCTAGTCTCAAAAGATCCATCTTTTATCAAAATACTGGCCTCTAAACAATGCAAAGAACTTTTGAAAAAAAATCGGGTTGACTTCAATCATATTTCAAAGGGTGTCAATTACAAATCAAATCTTACCGATTACATCGAAGGTGAAGTATGCTGATGCCGTGCAACCACCATCATTGGTCACAGTGCAGGTTACATTATGAGAGCCTACTGGAAAGTCTCCGCCTGTGACTGTTACACTGGTTCCCCCTGCATCATCAGTACAAGTTATTGCTTGACCATCTGAGTTGGTTGCGCTCACTTGATCCCATGACACTGGAATTGATGCTTCCCCCGGTGCAATGCACTCGTCACCAACAGTCGGCACGGTCAATACGGGTGTTGCTGTGAAGCAAAATTAAATACAATCGCCACTTATTATTCCTACAACATAATTACATTCCAAATCATCAAATCACTCTATTGATCAAATGATATATTCAGTAATACTTTAGGCACGTCAATTGGAAAAAGATTTCTTTTGAAAGTGAAATTCACTGTGTTCCAAAACATTACAGGATGATGTTATATTAAGTAATTTATTTGATATTAAGGGCTTCTTGTCTAAAATTTTAAGCCCCGTCCAAATAAATATAAAAAAAGTAACAAGTTCAAGTACACTAGACTGCTCCATACGGATGTTAACATTCATGAACATATTTTGTGACTAATTTCAATCAATGTTTCACCAGCCAAATAGAAAAATTGGAAGATTTGCATGGTAAATTGGGCGATGAAACAGGTACATTAAGTGTAACACCTAGTCTCAAAAGATCCATCTTTTATCAACATGCTGGCCTCTAAACAATGCAAAGAACTTTCGAAAACAAATCGGGTTGACTTCAATCATATTTCAAAGGGTGTCAATTACAAATCAAATCTTACCGATTACATCGAAGGTGAAGTATGCTGATGCTGTGCAACCACCATCATTGGTCACAGTGCAGGTTACATTATGAGAGCCTACTGGAAAGTCTCCTCCTGTGACTGTTACACTGGTTCCCCCTGCATCATCCGTACAAGTTATTGCTTGACCATCTGAGTTGGTTGCGCTCACTTGATCCCATGACACTGGAATTGATGCTTCCCCCGGTGCAATGCACTCGTCACCAACAGTCGGCACGGTCAATACGGGTGTTGCTGTGAAGCAAAATTAAATACAATCGCCACTTATTATTCCTACAACATATTTACATTCCAAATCATCAAATCACTCTATTGATCAAATGATATATTCAGTAATACTTTAGGCACGTCAATTGGAAAAAGATTTCTTTTGAAAGTGAAATTCACTGTGTTCCAAAACATTACAGGATGATGTTATATTAAGTAATTAATTTGATATTAAGGGCTTCTTGGTCTAAAATTTTAAGCCCTGTCGAAATCAATATAAAAAGTAACAAGTTCAAGTACACTAGACTGCTCCATACGGATGTTAACATTCATGAACATATTTTGTGACTAATTTCAATCAATGTTTCACCAGCCAAATTAAAAAAATTGGAAGATTTGCATGGTAAATTGGGCGATGAAACAGGTACATTTAAGTGTAACACCTAGTCTCAAAAGATCCATCTTTTATCAACATGCTGGCCTCTAAACAATGCAAAGAACTTTCGAAAACAAATCGGGTTGACTTCAATCATATTTCAAAGGGTGTCAATTACAAATCAAATCTTACCGATTACATCGAAGGTGAAGTATGCTGATGCCGTGCAACCACCATCATTGGTCACAGTGCAGGTTACATTATGAGAGCCTACTGGAAAGTCTCCTCCTGTGACTGTTACACTGGTTCCCCCTGCATCATCCGTACAAGTTATTGCTTGACCATCTGAGTTGGTTGCGCTCACTTGATCCCATGACACTGGAATTGATGCTTCCCCCGGTGCAATGCACTCGTCACCAACAGTCGGCACGGTCAATACGGGTGTTGCTGTGAAGCAAAATTAAATACAATCGCCACTTATTATTCCTACAACATAATTACATTCCAAATCATCAAATCACTCTATTGATCAAATGATATATTCAGTAATACTTTAGGCACGTCAATTGGAAAAAGATTTCTTTTGAAAGTGAAATTCACTGTGTTCCAAAACATTACAGGATGATGTTATATTAAGTAATTTATTTGATATTAAGGGCTTCTTGTCTAAAATTTTAAGCCCCGTCCAAATAAATATAAAAAAAGTAACAAGTTCAAGTACACTAGACTGCTCCATACGGATGTTAACATTCATGAACATATTTTGTGACTAATTTCAATCAATGTTTCACCAGCCAAATTGAAAAAAATTGGAAGATTTGCATGGTAAATTGGGCGATGAAGCAGGTACATTTAAGTGTAACACCTAGTCTCAAAAGATCCATCTTTTATCAAAATACTGGCCTCTAAACAATGCAAAGAACTTTCGAAAAAAAATCGGGTTGACTTCAATCATATTTCAAAGGGTGTCAATTACAAATCAAATCTTACCGATTACATCGAAGGTGAAGTATGCTGATGCCGTGCAACCACCATCATTGGTCACAGTGCAGGTTACATTATGAGAGCCTACTGGAAAGTCTCCTCCTGTGACTGTTACACTGGTTCCCCCTGCATCATCAGTACAAGTTATTGCTTGACCATCTGAGTTGGTTGCGCTCACTTGATCCCATGACACTGGAATTGATGCTTCCCCCGGTGCAATGCACTCGTCACCAACAGTCGGCACGGTCAATACGGGTGTTGCTGTGAAGCAAAATTAAATACAATCGCCACTTATTATTCCTACAACATAATTACATTCCAAATCATCAAATCACTCTATTGATCAAATGATATATTCAGTAATACTTTAGGCACGTCAATTGGAAAAAGATTTCTTTTGAAAGTGAAATTCACTGTGTTCCAAAACATTACAGGATGATGTTATATTAAGTAATTAATTTGATATTAAGGGCTTCTTGTCTAAAATTTTAAGCCCCGTCCAAATAAATATAAAAAAAGTAACAAGTTCAAGTACACTAGACTGCTCCATACGGATGTTAACATTCATGAACATATTTTGTGACTAATTTCAATCAATGTTTCACCAGCCAAATAGAAAAAATTGGAAGATTTGCATGGTAAATTGGGCGATGAAACAGGTACATTAAAGTGTAACACCTAGTCTCAAAAGATCCATCTTTTATCAACATGCTGGCCTCTAAACAATGCAAAGAACTTTCGAAAACAAATCGGGTTGACTTCAATCATATTTCAAAGGGTGTCAATTACAAATCAAATCTTACCGATTACATCGAAGGTGAAGTATGCTGATGCTGTGCAACCACCATCATTGGTCACAGTGCAGGTTACATTATGAGAGCCTACTGGAAAGTCTCCTCCTGTGACTGTTACACTGGTTCCCCCTGCATCATCCGTACAAGTTATTGCTTGACCATCTGAGTTGGTTGCGCTCACTTGATCCCATGACACTGGAATTGATGCTTCCCCCGGTGCAATGCACTCGTCACCAACAGTCGGCACGGTCAATACGGGTGTTGCTGTGAAGCAAAATTAAATACAATCGCCACTTATTATTCCTACAACATAATTACATTCCAAATCATCAAATCACTCTATTGATCAAATGATATATTCAGTAATACTTTAGGCACGTCAATTGGAAAAAGATTTCTTTTGAAAGTGAAATTCACTGTGTTCCAAAACATTACAGGATGATGTTATATTAAGTAATTTATTTGATATTAAGGGCTTCTTGTCTAAAATTTTAAGCCCTGTCCAAATAAATATAAAAAAGTAACAAGTTCAAGTACACTAGACTGCTCCATACGGATGTTAACATTCATGAACATATTTTGTGACTAATTTCAATCAATGTTTCACCAGCCAAATTGAAAAAAATTGGAAGATTTGCATGGTAAATTGGGCGATGAAGCAGGTACATTTAAGTGTAACACCTAGTCTCAAAAGATCCATCTTTTATCAAAATACTGGCCTCTAAACAATGCAAAGAACTTTTGAAAAAAATCGGGTTGACTTCAATCATATTTCAAAGGGTGTCAATTACAAATCAAATCTTACCGATTACATCGAAGGTGAAGTATGCTGATGCCGTGCAACCACCATCATTGGTCACAGTGCAGGTTACATTATGAGAGCCTACTGGAAAGTCTCCTCCTGTGACTGTTACACTGGTTCCCCCTGCATCATCAGTACAAGTTATTGCTTGACCATCTGAGTTGGTTGCGCTCACTTGATCCCATGACACTGGAATTGATGCTTCCCCCGGTGCAATGCACTCGTCACCAACAGTCGGCACGGTCAATACGGGTGTTGCTGTGAAGCAAAATTAAATACAATCGCCACTTATTATTCCTACAACATAATTACATTCCAAATCATCAAATCACTCTATTGATCAAATGATATATTCAGTAATACTTTAGGCACGTCAATTGGAAAAAGATTTCTTTTGAAAGTGAAATTCACTGTGTTCCAAAACATTACAGGATGATGTTATATTAAGTAATTTATTTGATATTAAGGGCTTCTTGTCTAAAATTTTAAGCCCCGTCCAAATAAATATAAAAAAAGTAACAAGTTCAAGTACACTAGACTGCTCCATACGGATGTTAACATTCATGAACATATTTTGTGACTAATTTCAATCAATGTTTCACCAGCCAAAAAGAAAAATTGGAAGATTTGCATGGTAAATTGGGCGATGAAACAGGTACATTAAAGTGTAACACCTAGTCTCAAAAGATCCATCTTTTATCAACATGCTGGCCTCTAAACAATGCAAAGAACTTTCGAAAAAAAATCGGGTTGACTTCAATCATATTTCAAAGGGTGTCAATTACAAATCAAATCTTACCGATTACATCGAAGGTGAAGTATGCTGATGCTGTGCAACCACCATCATTGGTCACAGTGCAGGTTACATTATGAGAGCCTACTGGAAAGTCTCCTCCTGTGACTGTTACACTGGTTCCCCCTGCATCATCCGTACAAGTTATTGCTTGACCATCTGAGTTGGTTGCGCTCACTTGATCCCATGACACTGGAATTGATGCTTCCCCCGGTGCAATGCACTCGTCACCAACAGTCGGCACGGTCAATACGGGTGTTGCTGTGAAGCAAAATTAAATACAATCGCCACTTATTATTCCTACAACATATTACATTCCAAATCATCAAATCACTCTATTGATCAAATGATATATTCAGTAATACTTTAGGCACGTCAATTGGAAAAAGATTTCTTTTGAAAGTGAAATTCACTGTGTTCCAAAACATTACAGGATGATGTTATATTAAGTAATTAATTTGATATTAAGGGCTTCTTGTCTAACATTTTAAGCCCTGTCGAAATCAATATAAAAAGTAACAAGTTCAAGTACACTAGACTGCTCCATACGGATGTTAACATTCATGAACATATTTTGTGACTAATTTCAATCAATGTTTCACCAGCCAAATTAAAAAAATTGGAAGATTTGCATGGTAAATTGGGCGATGAAGCAGGTACATTTAAGTGTAACACCTAGTCTCAAAAGATCCATCTTTTATCAACATGCTGGCCTCTAAACAATGCAAAGAACTTTTGAAAAAAAATCGGGTTGACTTCAATCATATTTCAAAGGGTGTCAATTACAAATCAAATCTTACCGATTACATCGAAGGTGAAGTATGCTGATGCTGTGCAACCACCATCATTGGTCACAGTGCAGGTTACATTATGAGAGCCTACTGGAAAGTCTCCTCCTGTGACTGTTACACTGGTTCCCCCTGCATCATCAGTACAAGTTATTGCTTGACCATCTGAGTTGGTTGCGCTCACTTGATCCCATGACACTGGAATTGATGCTTCCCCCGGTGCAATGCACTCGTCACCAACAGTCGGCACGGTCAATACGGGTGTTGCTGTGAAGCAAAATTAAATACAATCGCCACTTATTATTCCTACAACATAATTACATTCCAAATCATCAAATCACTCTATTGATCAAATGATATATTCAGTAATACTTTAGGCACGTCAATTGGAAAAAGATTTCTTTTGAAAGTGAAATTCACTGTGTTCCAAAACATTACAGGATGATGTTATATTAAGTAATTTATTTGATATTAAGGGCTTCTTGTCTAAAATTTTAAGCCCCGTCCAAATAAATATAAAAAAAGTAACAAGTTCAAGTACACTAGACTGCTCCATACGGATGTTAACATTCATGAACATATTTTGTGACTAATTTCAATCAATGTTTCACCAGCCAAATAGAAAAAATTGGAAGATTTGCATGGTAAATTGGGCGATGAAACAGGTACATTAAAGTGTAACACCTAGTCTCAAAAGATCCATCTTTTATCAACATGCTGGCCTCTAAACAATGCAAAGAACTTTCGAAAACAAATCGGGTTGACTTCAATCATATTTCAAAGGGTGTCAATTACAAATCAAATCTTACCGATTACATCGAAGGTGAAGTATGCTGATGCTGTGCAACCACCATCATTGGTCACAGTGCAGGTTACATTATGAGAGCCTACTGGAAAGTCTCCTCCTGTGACTGTTACACTGGTTCCCCCTGCATCATCCGTACAAGTTATTGCTTGACCATCTGAGTTGGTTGCGCTCACTTGATCCCATGACACTGGAATTGATGCTTCCCCCGGTGCAATGCACTCGTCACCAACAGTCGGCACGGTCAATACGGGTGTTGCTGTGAAGCAAAATTAAATACAATCGCCACTTATTATTCCTACAACATATTTACATTCCAAATCATCAAATCACTCTATTGATCAAATGATATATTCAGTAATACTTTAGGCACGTCAATTGGAAAAAGATTTCTTTTGAAAGTGAAATTCACTGTGTTCCAAAACATTACAGGATGATGTTATATTAAGTGATTAATTTGATATTAAGGGCTTCTTGGTCTAAATTTTAAGCCCTGTCGAAATCAATATAAAAAGTAACAAGTTCAAGTACACTAGACTGCTCCATACGGATGTTAACATTCATGAACATATTTTGTGACTAATTTCAATCAATGTTTCACCAGCCAAATTAAAAAAATTGGAAGATTTGCATGGTAAATTGGGCGATGAAACAGGTACATTTAAGTGTAACACCTAGTCTCAAAAGATCCATCTTTTATCAACATGCTGGCCTCTAAACAATGCAAAGAACTTTCGAAAACAAATCGGGTTGACTTCAATCATATTTCAAAGGGTGTCAATTACAAATCAAATCTTACCGATTACATCGAAGGTGAAGTATGCTGATGATGTGCAACCACCATCATTGGTCACAGTGCAGGTTACATTATGAGAGCCTACTGGAAAGTCTCCTCCTGTGACTGTTACACTGGTTCCCCCTGCATCATCCGTACAAGTTATTGCTTGACCATCTGAGTTGGTTGCGCTCACTTGATCCCATGACACTGGAATTGATGCTTCCCCCGGTGCAATGCACTCGTCACCAACAGTCGGCACGGTCAATACGGGTGTTGCTGTGAAGCAAAATTAAATACAATCGCCACTTATTATTCCTACAACATAATTACATTCCAAATCATCAAATCACTCTATTGATCAAATGATATATTCAGTAATACTTTAGGCACGTCAATTGGAAAAAGATTTCTTTTGAAAGTGAAATTCACTGTGTTCCAAAACATTACAGGATGATGTTATATTAAGTAATTTATTTGATATTAAGGGCTTCTTGTCTAAAATTTTAAGCCCTGTCCAAATAAATATAAAAAAAGTAACAAGTTCAAGTACACTAGACTGCTCCATACGGATGTTAACATTCATGAACATATTTTGTGACTAATTTCAATCAATGTTTCACCAGCCAAATTGAAAAAAAATTGGAAGATTTGCATGGTAAATTGGGCGATGAAGCAGGTACATTTAAGTGTAACACCTAGTCTCAAAAGATCCATCTTTTATCAAAATACTGGCCTCTAAACAATGCAAAGAACTTTTGAAAAAAAATCGGGTTGACTTCAATCATATTTCAAAGGGTGTCAATTACAAATCAAATCTTACCGATTACATCGAAGGTGAAGTATGCTGATGCCGTGCAACCACCATCATTGGTCACAGTGCAGGTTACATTATGAGAGCCTACTGGAAAGTCTCCGCCTGTGACTGTTACACTGGTTCCCCCTGCATCATCAGTACAAGTTATTGCTTGACCATCTGAGTTGGTTGCGCTCACTTGATCCCATGACACTGGAATTGATGCTTCCCCCGGTGCAATGCACTTGTCACCAACAGTCGGCACGGTCAATACGGGTGTTGCTGTGAAGCAAAATTAAATACAATCGCCACTTATTATTCCTACAACATAATTACATTCCAAATCATCAAATCACTCTATTGATCAAATGATATATTCAGTAATACTTTAGGCACGTCAATTGGAAAAAGATTTCTTTTGAAAGTGAAATTCACTGTGTTCCAAAACATTACAGGATGATGTTATATTAAGTAATTTATTTGATATTAAGGGCTTCTTGTCTAAAATTTTAAGCCCCGTCCAAATAAATATAAAAAAAGTAACAAGTTCAAGTACACTAGACTGCTCCATACGGATGTTAACATTCATGAACATATTTTGTGACTAATTTCAATCAATGTTTCACCAGCCAAATAGAAACAATTGGAAGATTTGCATGGTAAATTGGGCGATGAAACAGGTACATTAAAGTGTAACACCTAGTCTCAAAAGATCCATCTTTTATCAACATGCTGGCCTCTAAACAATGCAAAGAACTTTCGAAAAAAAATCGGGTTGACTTCAATCATATTTCAAAGGGTGTCAATTACAAATCAAATCTTACCGATTACATCGAAGGTGAAGTATGCTGATGCTGTGCAGCCACCATCATTGGTCACAGTGCAGGTTACATTATGAGAGCCTACTGGAAAGTCTCCTCCTGTGACTGTTACACTGGTTCCCCCTGCATCATCCGTACACGTTATTGCTTGACCATCTGAGTTGGTTGCGCTCACTTGATCCCATGACACTGGAATTGATGCTTCCCCCGGTGCAATGCACTTGTCACCAACAGTCGGCACGGTCAATACGGGTGTTGCTGTAAAACAAAATTAAATACAATCGCCACTTATTATTCCTACAACATATTTACATTCCAAATCATCAAATCACTCTATTGATCAAATGATATATTCAGTAATACTTTAGGCACGTCAATTGGAAAAAGATTTCTTTTGAAAGTGAAATTCACTGTGTTCCAAAACATTACAGGATGATGTTATATTAAGTGATTAATTTGATATTAAGGGCTTCTTGGTCTAACATTTTAAGCCCTGTCGAAATCAATATAAAAAGTAACAAGTTCAAGTACACTAGACTGCTCCATACGGATGTTAACATTCATGAACATATTTTGTGACTAATTTCAATCAATGTTTCACCAGCCAAATTAAAAAAATTGGAAGATTTGCATGGTAAATTGGGCGATGAAACAGGTACATTTAAGTGTAACACCTAGTCTCAAAAGATCCATCTTTTATCAACATGCTGGCCTCTAAACAATGCAAAGAACTTTCGAAAACAAATCGGGTTGACTTCAATCATATTTCAAAGGGTGTCAATTACAAATCAAATCTTACCGATTACATCGAAGGTGAAGTATGCTGATGATGTGCAACCACCATCATTGGTCACAGTGCAGGTTACATTATGAGAGCCTACTGGAAAGTCTCCTCCTGTGACTGTTACACTGGTTCCCCCTGCATCATCCGTACAAGTTATTGCTTGACCATCTGAGTTGGTTGCGCTCACTTGATCCCATGACACAGGAATTGATGCTTCCCCCGGTGCAATGCACTCGTCACCAACAGTCGGCACGGTCAATACGGGTGTTGCTGTGAAGCAAAATTAAATACAATCGCCACTTATTATTCCTACAACATAATTACATTCCAAATCATCAAATCACTCTATTGATCAAATGATATATTCAGTAATACTTTAGGCACGTCAATTGGAAAAAGATTTCTTTTGAAAGTGAAATTCACTGTGTTCCAAAACATTACAGGATGATGTTATATTAAGTAATTTATTTGATATTAAGGGCTTCTTGTCTAAACTTTTAAGCCCCGTCCAAATAAATATAAAAAAGTAACAAGTTCAAGTACACTAGACTGCTCCATACGGATGTTAACATTCATGAACATATTTTGTGACTAATTTCAATCAATGTTTCACCAGCCAAATTGAAAAAAATTGGAAGATTTGCATGGTAAATTGGGCGATGAAGCAGGTACATTTAAGTGTAACACCTAGTCTCAAAAGATCCATCTTTTATCAAAATACTGGCCTCTAAACAATGCAAAGAACTTTTGAAAACAAATCGGGTTGACTTCAATCATATTTCAAAGGGTGTCAATTACAAATCAAATCTTACCGATTACATCGAAGGTGAAGTATGCTGATGCCGTGCAACCACCATTATTGGTCACAGTGCAGGTTACATTATGAGAGCCTACTGGAAAGTCTCCGCCTGTGACTGTTACACTGGTTCCCCCTGCATCATCAGTACAAGTTATTGCTTGACCATCTGAGTTGGTTGCGCTCACTTGATCCCATGACACTGGAATTGATGCTTCCCCCGGTGCAATGCACTCGTCACCAACAGTCGGCACGGTCAATACGGGTGTTGCTGTGAAGCAAAATTAAATACAATCGCCACTTATTATTCCTACAACATAATTACATTCCAAATCATCAAATCACTCTATTGATCAAATGATATATTCAGTAATACTTTAGGCACGTCAATTGGAAAAAGATTTCTTTTGAAAGTGAAATTCACTGTGTTCCAAAACATTACAGGATGATGTTATATTAAGTGATTAATTTGATATTAAGGGCTTCTTGTCTAAAATTTTAAGCCCCGTCCAAATAAATATAAAAAAAGTAACAAGTTCAAGTACACTAGACTGCTCCATACGGATGTTAACATTCATGAACATATTTTGTGACTAATTTCAATCAATGTTTCACCAGCCAAATAGAAACAATTGGAAGATTTGCATGGTAAATTGGGCGATGAAACAGGTACATTAAAGTGTAACACCTAGTCTCAAAAGATCCATCTTTTATCAACATGCTGGCCTCTAAACAATGCAAAGAACTTTCGAAAACAAATCGGGTTGACTTCAATCATATTTCAAAGGGTGTCAATTACAAATCAAATCTTACCGATTACATCGAAGGTGAAGTATGCTGATGCTGTGCAGCCACCATCATTGGTCACAGTGCAGGTTACATTATGAGAGCCTACTGGAAAGTCTCCTCCTGTGACTGTTACACTGGTTCCCCCTGCATCATCCGTACACGTTATTGCTTGACCATCTGAGTTGGTTGCGCTCACTTGATCCCATGACACTGGAATTGATGCTTCCCCCGGTGCAATGCACTCGTCACCAACAGTCGGCACGGTCAATACGGGTGTTGCTGTGAAGCAAAATTAAATACAATCGCCACTTATTATTCCTACAACATAATTACATTCCAAATCATCAAATCACTCTATTGATCAAATGATATATTCAGTAATACTTTAGGCACGTCAATTGGAAAAAGATTTCTTTTGAAAGTGAAATTCACTGTGTTCCAAAACATTACAGGATGATGTTATATTAAGTAATTTATTTGATATTAAGGGCTTCTTGTCTAAAATTTTAAGCCCTGTCCAAATAAATATAAAAAAGTAACAAGTTCAAGTACACTAGACTGCTCCATACGGATGTTAACATTCATGAACATATTTTGTGACTAATTTCAATCAATGTTTCACCAGCCAAATTGAAAAAAATTGGAAGATTTGCATGGTAAATTGGGCGATGAAGCAGGTACATTTAAGTGTAACACCTAGTCTCAAAAGATCCATCTTTTATCAAAATACTGGCCTCTAAACAATGCAAAGAACTTTTGAAAAAAAATCGGGTTGACTTCAATCATATTTCAAAGGGTGTCAATTACAAATCAAATCTTACCGATTACATCGAAGGTGAAGTATGCTGATGCCGTGCAACCACCATCATTGGTCACAGTGCAGGTTACATTATGAGAGCCTACTGGAAAGTCTCCGCCTGTGACTGTTACACTGGTTCCCCCTGCATCATCAGTACAAGTTATTGCTTGACCATCTGAGTTGGTTGCGCTCACTTGATCCCATGACACTGGAATTGATGCTTCCCCCGGTGCAATGCACTCGTCACCAACAGTCGGCACGGTCAATACGGGTGTTGCTGTGAAGCAAAATTAAATACAATCGCCACTTATTATTCCTACAACATAATTACATTCCAAATCATCAAATCACTCTATTGATCAAATGATATATTCAGTAATACTTTAGGCACGTCAATTGGAAAAAGATTTCTTTTGAAAGTGAAATTCACTGTGTTCCAAAACATTACAGGATGATGTTATATTAAGTAATTTATTTGATATTAAGGGCTTCTTGTCTAAAATTTTAAGCCCCGTCCAAATAAATATAAAAAAAGTAACAAGTTCAAGTACACTAGACTGCTCCATACGGATGTTAACATTCATGAACATATTTTGTGACTAATTTCAATCAATGTTTCACCAGCCAAATAGAAAAAATTGGAAGATTTGCATGGTAAATTGGGCGATGAAACAGGTACATTAAAGTGTAACACCTAGTCTCAAAAGATCCATCTTTTATCAACATGCTGGCCTCTAAACAATGCAAAGAACTTTCGAAAAAAAATCGGGTTGACTTCAATCATATTTCAAAGGGTGTCAATTACAAATCAAATCTTACCGATTACATCGAAGGTGAAGTATGCTGATGCTGTGCAACCACCATCATTGGTCACAGTGCAGGTTACATTATGAGAGCCTACTGGAAAGTCTCCTCCTGTGACTGTTACACTGGTTCCCCCTGCATCATCCGTACACGTTATTGCTTGACCATCTGAGTTGGTTGCGCTCACTTGATCCCATGACACTGGAATTGATGCTTCCCCCGGTGCAATGCACTTGTCACCAACAGTCGGCACGGTCAATACGGGTGTTGCTGTGAAACAAAATTAAATACAATCGCCACTTATTATTCCTACAACATATTTACATTCCAAATCATCAAATCACTCTATTGATCAAATGATATATTCAGTAATACTTTAGGCACGTCAATTGGAAAAAGATTTCTTTTGAAAGTGAAATTCACTGTGTTCCAAAACATTACAGGATGATGTTATATTAAGTGATTAATTTGATATTAAGGGCTTCTTGGTCTAACATTTTAAGCCCTGTCGAAATCAATATAAAAAGTAACAAGTTCAAGTACACTAGACTGCTCCATACGGATGTTAACATTCATGAACATATTTTGTGACTAATTTCAATCAATGTTTCACCAGCCAAATTAAAAAAATTGGAAGATTTGCATGGTAAATTGGGCGATGAAACAGGTACATTTAAGTGTAACACCTAGTCTCAAAAGATCCATCTTTTATCAACATGCTGGCCTCTAAACAATGCAAAGAACTTTCGAAAACAAATCGGGTTGACTTCAATCATATTTCAAAGGGTGTCAATTACAAATCAAATCTTACCGATTACATCGAAGGTGAAGTATGCTGATGCTGTGCAACCACCATCATTGGTCACAGTGCAGGTTACATTATGAGAGCCTACTGGAAAGTCTCCTCCTGTGACTGTTACACTGGTTCCCCCTGCATCATCCGTACAAGTTATTGCTTGACCATCTGAGTTGGTTGCGCTCACTTGATCCCATGACACAGGAATTGATGCTTCCCCCGGTGCAATGCACTCGTCACCAACAGTCGGCACGGTCAATACGGGTGTTGCTGTGAAGCAAAATTAAATACAATCGCCACTTATTATTCCTACAACATAATTACATTCCAAATCATCAAATCACTCTATTGATCAAATGATATATTCAGTAATACTTTAGGCACGTCAATTGGAAAAAGATTTCTTTTGAAAGTGAAATTCACTGTGTTCCAAAACATTACAGGATGATGTTATATTAAGTAATTTATTTGATATTAAGGGCTTCTTGTCTAAACTTTTAAGCCCCGTCCAAATAAATATAAAAAAAGTAACAAGTTCAAGTACACTAGACTGCTCCATACGGATGTTAACATTCATGAACATATTTTGTGACTAATTTCAATCAATGTTTCACCAGCCAAATTGAAAAAAATTGGAAGATTTGCATGGTAAATTGGGCGATGAAGCAGGTACATTTAAGTGTAACACCTAGTCTCAAAAGATCCATCTTTTATCAAAATACTGGCCTCTAAACAATGCAAAGAACTTTTGAAAAAAAATCGGGTTGACTTCAATCATATTTCAAAGGGTGTCAATTACAAATCAAATCTTACCGATTACATCGAAGGTGAAGTATGCTGATGCCGTGCAACCACCATCATTGGTCACAGTGCAGGTTACATTATGAGAGCCTACTGGAAAGTCTCCTCCTGTGACTGTTACACTGGTTCCCCCTGCATCATCAGTACAAGTTATTGCTTGACCATCTGAGTTGGTTGCGCTCACTTGATCCCATGACACTGGAATTGATGCTTCCCCCGGTGCAATGCACTCGTCACCAACAGTCGGCACGGTCAATACGGGTGTTGCTGTGAAGCAAAATTAAATACAATCGCCACTTATTATTCCTACAACATAATTACATTCCAAATCATCAAATCACTCTATTGATCAAATGATATATTCAGTAATACTTTAGGCACGTCAATTGGAAAAAGATTTCTTTTGAAAGTGAAATTCACTGTGTTCCAAAACATTACAGGATGATGTTATATTAAGTGATTAATTTGATATTAAGGGCTTCTTGTCTGAAATTTTAAGCCCCGTCCAAATAAATATAAAAAAAGTAACAAGTTCAAGTACACTAGACTGCTCCATACGGATGTTAACATTCATGAACATATTTTGTGACTAATTTCAATCAATGTTTCACCAGCCAAATAGAAACAATTGGAAGATTTGCATGGTAAATTGGGCGATGAAACAGGTACATTAAAGTGTAACACCTAGTCTCAAAAGATCCATCTTTTATCAACATGCTGGCCTCTAAACAATGCAAAGAACTTTCGAAAACAAATCGGGTTGACTTCAATCATATTTCAAAGGGTGTCAATTACAAATCAAATCTTACCGATTACATCGAAGGTGAAGTATGCTGATGCTGTGCAGCCACCATCATTGGTCACAGTGCAGGTTACATTATGAGAGCCTACTGGAAAGTCTCCTCCTGTGACTGTTACACTGGTTCCCCCTGCATCATCCGTACACGTTATTGCTTGACCATCTGAGTTGGTTGCGCTCACTTGATCCCATGACACTGGAATTGATGCTTCCCCCGGTGCAATGCACTCGTCACCAACAGTCGGCACGGTCAATACGGGTGTTGCTGTGAAGCAAAATTAAATACAATCGCCACTTATTATTCCTACAACATAATTACATTCCAAATCATCAAATCACTCTATTGATCAAATGATATATTCAGTAATACTTTAGGCACGTCAATTGGAAAAAGATTTCTTTTGAAAGTGAAATTCACTGTGTTCCAAAACATTACAGGATGATGTTATATTAAGTAATTTATTTGATATTAAGGGCTTCTTGTCTAAAATTTTAAGCCCTGTCCAAATAAATATAAAAAAAGTAACAAGTTCAAGTACACTAGACTGCTCCATACGGATGTTAACATTCATGAACATATTTTGTGACTAATTTCAATCAATGTTTCACCAGCCAAATTGAAAAAAATTGGAAGATTTGCATGGTAAATTGGGCGATGAAGCAGGTACATTTAAGTGTAACACCTAGTCTCAAAAGATCCATCTTTTATCAAAATACTGGCCTCTAAACAATGCAAAGAACTTTTGAAAAAAAATCGGGTTGACTTCAATCATATTTCAAAGGGTGTCAATTACAAATCAAATCTTACCGATTACATCGAAGGTGAAGTATGCTGATGCCGTGCAACCACCATTATTGGTCACAGTGCAGGTTACATTATGAGAGCCTACTGGAAAGTCTCCGCCTGTGACTGTTACACTGGTTCCCCCTGCATCATCAGTACAAGTTATTGCTTGACCATCTGAGTTGGTTGCGCTCACTTGATCCCATGACACTGGAATTGATGCTTCCCCCGGTGCAATGCACTCGTCACCAACAGTCGGCACGGTCAATACGGGTGTTGCTGTGAAGCAAAATTAAATACAATCGCCACTTATTATTCCTACAACATAATTACATTCCAAATCATCAAATCACTCTATTGATCAAATGATATATTCAGTAATACTTTAGGCACGTCAATTGGAAAAAGATTTCTTTTGAAAGTGAAATTCACTGTGTTCCAAAACATTACAGGATGATGTTATATTAAGTAATTTATTTGATATTAAGGGCTTCTTGTCTAAAATTTTAAGCCCCGTCCAAATAAATATAAAAAAGTAACAAGTTCAAGTACACTAGACTGCTCCATACGGATGTTAACATTCATGAACATATTTTGTGACTAATTTCAATCAATGTTTCACCAGCCAAATAGAAAAAATTGGAAGATTTGCATGGTAAATTGGGCGATGAAACAGGTACATTAAAGTGTAACACCTAGTCTCAAAAGATTCATCTTTTATCAACATGCTGGCCTCTAAACAATGCAAAGAACTTTCGAAAACAAATCGGGAAACTTCAATCATATTTCAAAGGGTGTCAATTACAAATCAAATCTTACCGATTACATCGAAGGTGAAGTATGCTGATGCTGTGCAACCACCATCATTGGTCACAGTGCAGGTTACATTATGAGAGCCTACTGGAAAGTCTCCTCCTGTGACTGTTACACTGGTTCCCCCTGCATCATCCGTACAAGTTATTGCTTGACCATCTGAGTTGGTTGCGCTCACTTGATCCCATGACACAGGAATTGATGCTTCCCCCGGTGCAATGCACTCGTCACCAACAGTCGGCACGGTCAATACGGGTGTTGCTGTGAAGCAAAATTAAATACAATCGCCACTTATTATTCCTACAACATAATTACATTCCAAATCATCAAATCACTCTATTGATTAAATGATATATTCAGTAATACTTTAGGCACGTCAATTGGAAAAATATTTCTTTTGAAAGTGAAATTCACTGTGTTCCAAAACATTACAGGATGATGTTATATTAAGTAATTTATTTGATATTAAGGGCTTCTTGTCTAAAATTTTAAGCCCCGTCCAAATAAATATAAAAAAAGTAACAAGTTCAAGTACACTAGACTGCTCCATACGGATGTTCACATTCATGAACATATTTTGTGACTAATTTCAATCAATGTTTCACCAGCCAAATTGAAAAAAATTGGAAGATTTGCATGGTAAATTGGGCGATGAAGCAGGTACATTTAAGTGTAACACCTAGTCTCAAAAGATCCATCTTTTATCAAAATACTGGCCTCTAAACAATGCAAAGAACTTTTGAAAAAAAATCGGGTTGACTTCAATCATATTTCAAAGGGTGTCAATTACAAATCAAATCTTACCGATTACATCGAAGGTGAAGTATGCTGATGCCGTGCAACCACCATTATTGGTCACAGTGCAGGTTACATTATGAGAGCCTACTGGAAAGTCTCCTCCTGTGACTGTTACACTGGTTCCCCCTGCATCATCTGTACACGTTATTGCTTGACCATCTGAGTTGGTTGCGCTCACTTGATCCCATGACACAGGAATTGATGCTTCCCCCGGTGCAATGCACTCGTCACCAACAGTCGGCACGGTCAATACGGGTGTTGCTGTGAAGCAAAATTAAATACAATCGCCACTTATTATTCCTACAACATAATTACATTCCAAATCATCAAATCACTCTATTGATCAAATGATATATTCAGTAATACTTTAGGCACGTCAATTGGAAAAAGATTTCTTTTGAAAGTGAAATTCACTGTGTTCCAAAACATTACAGGATGATGTTATATTAAGTAATTTATTTGATATTAAGGGCTTCTTGTCTAAAATTTTAAGCCCCGTCCAAAAAATATAAAAAAAGTAACAAGTTCAAGTACACTAGACTGCTCCATACGGATGTTAACATTCATGAACATATTTTGTGACTAATTTCAATCAATGTTTCACCAGCCAAATAGAAACAATTGGAAGATTTGCATGGTAAATTGGGCGATGAAACAGGTACATTAAAGTGTAACACCTAGTCTCAAAAGATCCATCTTTTATCAACATGCTGGCCTCTAAACAATGCAAAGAACTTTCGAAAACAAATCGGGTTGACTTCAATCATATTCAAAGGGTGTCAATTACAAATCAAATCTTACCGATTACATCGAAGGTGAAGTATGCTGATGCCGTGCAACCACCATCATGGGTCACAGTGCAGGTTACATTATGAGAGCCTACTGGAAAGTCTCCTCCTGTGACTGTTACACTGGTTCCCCCTGCATCATCCGTACACGTTATTGCTTGACCATCTGAGTTGGTTGCGCTCACTTGATCCCATGACACAGGAATTGATGCTTCCCCCGGTGCAATGCACTCGTCACCAACAGTCGGCACGGTCAATACGGGTGTTGCTGTGAAGCAAAATTAAATACAATCGCCACTTATTATTCCTACAACATAATTACATTCCAAATCATCAACTCACTCTATTGATCAAATGATATATTCAGTAATACTTTAGGCACGTCAATTGGAAAAAGATTTCTTTTGAAAGTGAAATTCACTGTGTTCCAAAACATTACAGGATGATGTTATATTAAGTAATTTATTTGATATTAAGGGCTTCTTGTCTAAAATTTTAAGCCCCGTCCAAATAAATATAAAAAAAGTAACAAGTTCAAGTACACTAGACTGCTCCATACGGATGTTAACATTCATGAACATATTTTGTGACTAATTTCAATCAATGTTTCACCAGCCAAATTGAAAAAAAATTGGAAGATTTGCATGGTAAATTGGGCGATGAAGCAGGTACATTTAAGTGTAACACCTAGTCTCAAAAGATCCATCTTTTATCAAAATACTGGCCTCTAAACAATGCAAAGAACTTTTGAAAAAAAATCGGGTTGACTTCAATCATCCCAGTGGGCACATGACGTTGTTTCAACGTTGAATGTTGGTTGAAATGACGTCACGACGTCGAAATACCGTAAAACAACGTTATTTCAACGTCACTTTTGCGACGTTGATTTTATGTTTCAGTTTGACGTTGTTTCAACGTCGAATAAATGTTGAAATTGCGTCGCGATATTATCAACCTAAATTCAATGTCTATCCAACGTCGGTTTTGTAACGTTGTTCCAACGTCCATATTTCGACATTAATCCAACATTGAATGTTGGTTGAAATTGCGTCGCGATATTATCAACCTAAATTCAATGTCTAGCCAACGTCGGTTTTGTAACGTTGTTTCAACGTCCATATTTCGACATTAATCCAACGTTAAATGTTGGTTGAAATTGCGTCGCGATATTATTAACCAAAACTCAATGTCTATTCAACGTCGGTTTGGTGACGTTGTTCCAACGTACATATTTCGACATTAATCTAACGTTGGATAAATGTTAAAATTGCGTCGCGATATTAACAACCTAAAATTAACGTCTCTCTGACGTCGGTTTGGTAACGTTGTTCCAACGTACAGATTTCGACATTAATCTGACGTCGAATAAAAGTTTAAATTGCGTCACGATATTGACAACCGAAATTCCATGTCTATTCAACGTCAGTTTGGTAACGTTGTTCCAACGTACAGATTTCAACATTAATCTGACGTTGAATATGCGTTTAAATTGCGTCACGATATTAACAATGTTAAATTCAATGTCTATCAATCGTCAGTTTTGTAATTGTTCCAACGTATTTTGACATTATTCTGATGTTGGATAAATGCTTAAAATTGCGTCGTGATAACGACCTAAATGTACCAACGTCGGTTTGGTAAACTTTGTTTAACATACGGATTTTAATTAGTCCAAAGTTGAAAAAATGTCGAAATTAAGTGCGTCGCAATCAAACATATTGCATTGCTTTGAAATTGAGTATCCTCGCGGTTACTTCAACGTCAGTCCTGCTGTATCAATTAACGTATAATTTTAACTATCAAAGTGCAAAATATTATGTCAAGAAATATAAACAAAATAGCCGACTTAATTGAACTTTGTGGCCTTTTTTATGAAAACATATTATTTGTCAGCACGCCAAAGCTGTGACGCTAGCCAATCACACGGCGCGTAATTTGTTCTACATTCCAAGGTTGTGACGCTGGCCAATCAGTTTTCATGTACTCTCTTTGAATCACGATATGGCGCGCAAGCATATGACCGTTACATATTTCGACATCATACTGCAGTTGTGTGGACGTGTAGCGTGCAGCCGACATCATTTTACTCAAATAACAGGTAAGAATTTTGCCATCAAAATTCGTCGTTATTGTTATGATGTTGCTTAGACATACCTGACGTTTATTCGAAGCACTTACTTATTAATTGCAACCAATTTCTCCCCAAAACGATAAACAAATATTGACACATCACTGGGGTCGGGGACACTGGCATGCATGGTCACTGATGATACCGGCGTCCGGTACGTATGGGAACCAGGTCGACCGCATGCATCCCGGCACTCGGAACAGTGTATTGCTGAGCTGTACTTAAACGGGTTCAATGGGAAAGTAGTGAGAGAAATCCTGAGAAATAATCCTCCATTGGCGTTTTGAACTGTACAGTATAATGGACGTGTGACTTAAACTTTCCAAAACGATATTGTTACCATGAATAAATGTGGCTCAATTACTGGATTTCCTTTGTATTGAAAAGTTGTTTCTGAGGAAATAGAAATTGCATTTTTTTTCACTTGGTAGACCTTATGGACATGAAATGCATGATGATGAAATGTACTTAAGCCTACCTGGTTAAAAAAAATAATAACCAGGAAAAATATAATTCGATTTTCTGCACTGTAGAGTTTCAGTTTTCATGTAATTTTCAGGCTAAAAAGTAAAAATGGATCGTCCAAAAGTGATTGTAGAATGGAATGCAGTATATTTTCTCGAGGTCAATTACTGCCATACTGGATTTCTTCGTACAGCTACACAGCGGTGATAGGTCGTGGGTCATGTACATTATACCGTTTTACTTCCCCTGATTATTAAACCAGGTGGGTTATCTTCCATAGGGAATAGGCCTATCAATTCGGGGATAAACACTCCCAATTTCGATTTCACATGTTGCTATCACCACCCCGGTGCTCTTGTACATGTACAAGTCACAAAACGGAGGAAGTTGCTGGGTAGTTCACAATAGTGAGAATGCATAACACACATTTCTGTATCAAAACTTTAGGTAAATGCAAGCATGGATAATTATACCGCTGTTTGTAGCCTGTGCTGTGAATGGTGCAATAACAAAATGGACTCACGGTGCAGGGAGTGAGTAATTACGTAAATGTATTGGCCTAAGTAATCAATCATTGCATAGGCAGGTGGTATTTCTACATAAACTTGTTTTTGTTTTGTGTAGATACTAGACATGGTTTGCATATTTTTTGGGGAGTATGCAGAGTCTAAGTTTGGCAGGTAGGACAGGTAGGGTAGTTAATCTCACTTTTTCAGCTTCTGAAGAAAAAAATCCTTTTCAAAATTCCAGAAGAGTTTACAAGACCTCACAGATGACGAAACCCCACTCAGCAATGATTCATACAGGAATTGAGGAGGAGCCAAAGTCAGCATGGATTGTCGAACCAGTATGGAGGAGTTATGTATGACTTTCGAAGATGCTTCAGTTTGAAATCTTTCGGACAGTACTCGCAGTGCCGTAGCTGGTATGTATATGCCGACAAAAAAAAAAAATTCAGGGCTAAGTTTTATTGGAAAAACCGATTATTTTATTCTTAAGTCAATAACACTTGCAGAGATGTAGCTCTGATTGCAGTCATCGCACATAAAAAAAGTGGTATTCAAATCCATTTATACCTGTGCGAACAACAGACACAATGGCCAGTTCATTCAAAACGTTAACAAAACGCAAAAATGAAAACAGATTTGTGGCTATATCTTAATTGAGTGTTGGCAGAAGTTTCGTCACAGTGCATTGTATAATAACTTGTGTTTGTTTACACTCTTCCGTTATCTTTTTTCCTGATGGGTCTTTGCTTTTGTCTCTGAGCGTTTTTTTTTTTCTCATCCAACAGGTGCATGACCAAGTGATTGAAGACAGTTCAACAATGATGGGCAGAGTGGAACTGAAACTGAAAAAAAGCAGATGAGGAGACGGACCTTTTCAGTTTCGCAGGTAATTTAATTTTCTTCGCCAGATTTAATTTATTTTGACCAATTATTGATCTTGGTTAAAATCTCATTGTGTGGGTACTTGGTTGTATGGTTGATAATTGCTGAAGTGTCAGGAAATACAAGTGGTAGTTTTTATAAGTGCAAGTTTAATAAAAGGAATCATTCTGTTGATTTTTTGTACACAATGTCAGCACATAAAATGAACGTGTTGTCGCTTTGTTGAAACTAATATGGTTTATGTATGTATTTCTCTTTGTTTGTGTTTGTAACATTTTCTTTTTTGAGGGTGATTTGGTTGTGTCAATGAATAAAGAGATGGTTGGGGAGGAAGCTTGCAATTCTAAAATATTACACTATCTTTTATTTGTCTTTTCTAGCGAGGTCTAGTAACTTCGTAATCGGGCAAGGTGATGGATGTTGCTGCTTGTTGAGTTTTTCATCTCCTGTCAAGTTTGCGCCTGAAAGAAGAGGTGATGGAGGGACACACTGAGGGCCCATGCACCTTCACATTCAGTCGTACCTTTGGACTGTGTTAAATATTTCAATATTGGAACAGTTGATTAATAGTAATTGTTCAAATACAGTAAGTTGCTCTGGAGTGGCTGGTATCTTTCCGTAAGTGTAACAGGTAAAGGCTCTTTAAGTGATGGAAATTCAACCTCTGCCGCATCTTGTACTTTTCATCTTGAAACTTCCACGTTCGAGAAGTGGGGGACTGTTATAATAATTATATACAGTACATGTATTGTGCATTATTTAGTTATTACTGTTGATTCTTGGTTGACCTGTTCAAATGTTCAATTGAATCATTTAGATTAATTTTGTATGAATGATGCTGTTTGTTTTATTATTTTCTATTTGATAGTTTCTAATGCTCTTGCCCAAGTCTGCCGCATAACCTCTTGCAATATTTCACAAGAAAATTCATAGATATGATAGAATAGTGCTGCAGGTAAATTTGGAAAACTAATATGAATTGTATGCAAATGAAAAAAAAAAAGTGAATTTAGACGTTTAAAAATTGTACCGTATGCTTGTTAATTCGTGTTATATTTCCGATGTAATTGCACTGGGCAGTGCTGCATTTCTTTGAAAAAAGAATCAAATTCATTATCATGTATCTTTTTAGAGACTAGTACCCTCGTTTAGGCTATAATGCTGTTGGAACAAGTCAATCTAATTCTGAATTTTACTATGTATGGATTAATTACTACTTTGTTGAAACCTAAAAGGTGTTGTATAAGCTGATAAGGTTGGAAGTTAATTAATAAATACACACATTTTTTTATGGAAAAAATTAAAGTGATTGATAAAGAATTTCATTTAAATTTAAAGTTATTCAATTTCGACATGGATTTAACAACACTCCTCAGCTTGCAAATTTATTTAACATAGAACGATTGGAAAAATGCCAACATCCACCATTATCAGTACATTCTGGCTTTAAATCTTAACACAAACCTTAAAATATTTTGATTCAAGAATTGCATTTATTTAACTGTGATATTTCTAAGAATAGGATGTCATTTAATGTTGATTATTTATACGTTGATTGAACATCATGTCAGTGCTATTTTAATGTAGAGATGTCGACGTTAAATCAATGTTGAAATGTCTACGTTAACTCAACGTTGTGATCTTAACGTTGTTTCAATGTCGACATTTCCACGTCGCTTCAATTTGCAAATTCAATCATTAATCAACGCTGAATCAACGTAGAATCTCCGACATTAAATCAACGTTGACATATCTACGTTGATTCAACGTCGTGCTCTCCACGTTGGTTTAACGTCAGCATAATGACGTCAGATCAACTTGCAAATTCAATCATTAATCAACGTTGAATCAACGTAGAATGTCCGCCATTAAATCAACGTTTTAATATCTACGTTGATTCAACGTTGTGCTTTCCACGTTGGTTAAACGTCAGCAAAACAACGTCAGATCACCTTGCAAATTCAATCATTAATCAACCTTGAATCAACGTAAAATTTTCAACTTTAAATCAACGTTGAACTGTTGACCTTGATTCAACGTCAGCATTTCAACGTCAGATCAACTTTCAAATTCAATCATTATTCAACGTTAGTTCAACGTCGGAATCTGACGTTGTTTCAACGTTATTTCAACGTATTTTGCCCACTGGGATATTTCAAAGGGTGTCAATTACAAATCAAATCTTACCGATTACATCGAAGGTGAAGTATGCTGATGCCGTGCAACCACCATTATTGGTCACAGTGCAGGTTACATTATGAGAGCCTACTGGAAAGTCTCCGCCTGTGACTGTTACACTGGTTCCCCCTGCATCATCAGTACAAGTTATTGCTTGACCATCTGAGTTGGTTGCGCTCACTTGATCCCATGACACAGGAATTGATGCTTCCCCCGGTGCAATGCACTCGTCACCAACAGTCGGCACGGTCAATACGGGTGTTGCTGTGAAGCAAAATTAAATACAATCGCCACTTATTATTCCTACAACATAATTACATTCCAAATCATCAAATCACTCTATTGATCAAATGATATATTCAGTAATACTTTAGGCACGTCAATTGGAAAAAGATTTCTTTTGAAAGTGAAATTCACTGTGTTCCAAAACATTACAGGATGATGTTATATTAAGTAATTTATTTGATATTAAGGGCTTCTTGTCTAAAATTTTAAGCCCCGTCCAAATAAATATAAAAAAAGTAACAAGTTCAAGTACACTAGACTGCTCCATACGGATGTTAACATTCATGAACATATTTTGTGACTAATTTCAATCAATGTTTCACCAGCCAAATAGAAAAAATTGGAAGATTTGCATGATAAATTGGGCGATGAAACAGGTACATTAAAGTGTAACACCTAGTCTCAAAAGATCCATCTTTTATCAACATGCTGGCCTCTAAACAATGCAAAGAACTTTCGAAAACAAATCGGGTTGACTTCAATTATATTTCAAAGGGTGTCAATTACAAATCAAATCTTACCGATTACATCGAAGGTGAAGTATGCTGATGCTGTGCAACCACCATCATTGGTCACAGTGCAGGTTACATTATGAGAGCCTACTGGAAAGTCTCCTCCTGTGACTGTTACACTGGTTCCCCCTGCATCATCCGTACACATTATTGCTTGACCATCTGAGTTGGTTGCGCTCACTTGATCCCATGACACAGGAATTGATGCTTCCCCCGGTGCAATGCACTCGTCACCAACAGTCGGCACGGTCAATACGGGTGTTGCTGTGAAGCAAAATTAAATACAATCGCCACTTATTATTCCTACAACATAATAACATTCCAAATCATCAAATCACTCTATTGATCAAATGATATATTCAGTAATACTTTAGGCACGTCAATTGGAAAAATATTTCTTTTGAAAGTGAAATTCACTGTGTTCCAAAACATTACAGGATGATGTTATATTAAGTAATTTATTTGATATTAAGGGCTTCTTGTCTAAAATTTTAAGCCCCGTCCAAATAAATATAAAAAAAGTAACAAGTTCAAGTACACTAGACTGCTCCATACGGATGTTAACATTCATGAACATATTTTGTGACTAATTTCAATCAATGTTTCACCAGCCAAATTGAAAAAAATTGGAAGATTTGCATGGTAAATTGGGCGATGAAGCAGGTACATTTAGGTGTAACGCCTAGTCTCAAAAGATCCATCTTTTATCAAAATACTGGCCTCTAAACAATGCAAAGAACTTTTGAAAAAAAATCGGGTTGACTTCAATCATATTTCAAAGGGTGTCAATTACAAATCAAATCTTACCGATTACATCGAAGGTGAAGTATGCTGATGCCGTGCAACCACCATTATTGGTCACAGTGCAGGTTACATTATGAGAGCCTACTGGAAAGTCTCCTCCTGTGACTGTTACACTGGTTCCCCCTGCATCATCAGTACAAGTTATTGCTTGACCATCTGAGTTGGTTGCGCTCACTTGATCCCATGACACTGGAATTGATGCTTCCCCCGGTGCAATGCACTCGTCACCAACAGTCGGCACGGTCAATACGGGTGTTGCTGTGAAGCAAAATTAAATACAATCGCCACTTATTATTCCTACCACATAATTACATTCCAAATCATCAAATCACTCTATTGATCAAATGATATATTCAGTAATACTTTAGGCACGTCAATTGGAAAAAGATTTCTTTTGAAAGTGAAATTCACTGTGTTCCAAAACATTACAGGATGATGTTATATTAAGTAATTTATTTGATATTAAGGGCTTCTTGTCTAAAATTTTAAGCCCCGTCCAAATGAATATAAAAAAGTAACAAGTTCAAGTACACTAGACTGCTCCATACGGATGTTAACATTCATGAACATATTTTGTGACTAATTTCAATCAATGTTTCACCAGCCAAATAGAACCAATTGGAAGATTTGCATGGTAAATTGGGCGATGAAACAGGTACATTAAAGTGTAACACCTAGTCTCAAAAGATCCATCTTTTATCAACATGCTGGCCTCTAAACAATGCAAAGAACTTTCGAAAACAAATCGGGTTGACTTCAATCATATTTCAAAGGGTGTCAATTACAAATCAAATCTTACCGATTACATCGAAGGTGAAGTATGCTGATGCTGTGCAGCCACCATCATTGGTCACAGTGCAGGTTACATTATGAGAGCCTACTGGAAAGTCTCCTCCTGTGACTGTTACACTGGTTCCCCCTGCATCATCCGTACACGTTATTGCTTGACCATCTGAGTTGGTTGCGCTCACTTGATCCCATGACACTGGAATTGATGCTTCCCCCGGTGCAATGCACTCGTCACCAACAGTCGGCACGGTCAATACGGGTGTTGCTGTGAAGCAAAATTAAATACAATCGCCACTTATTATTCCTACAACATAATTACATTCCAAATCATCAAATCACTCTATTGATCAAATGATATATTCAGTAATACTTTAGGCACGTCAATTGGAAAAAGATTTCTTTTGAAAGTGAAATTCACTGTGTTCCAAAACATTACAGGATGATGTTATATTAAGTAATTTATTTGATATTAAGGGCTTCTTGTCTAAAATTTTAAGCCCCGTCCAAATAAATATAAAAAAGTAACAGGTTCAAGTACACTAGACTGCTCCATACGGATGTTAACATTCATGAACATATTTTGTGACTAATTTCAATCAATGTTTCACCAGCCAAATTGAAAAAAATTGGAAGATTTGCATGGTAAATTGGGCGATGAAGCAGGTACATTTAAGTGTAACACCTAGTCTCAAAAGATCCATCTTTTATCAAAAAACTGGCCTCTAAACAATGCAAAGAACTTTTGGAAAAAAATCGGGTTGACTTCAATCATATTTCAAAGGGTGTCAATTACAAATCAAATCTTACCGATTACATCGAAGGTGAAGTATGCTGATGCCGTGCAACCACCATTATTGGTCACAGTGCAGGTTACATTATGAGAGCCTACTGGAAAGTCTCCGCCTGTGACTGTTACACTGGTTCCCCCTGCATCATCCGTACAAGTTATTGCTTGACCATCTGAGTTGGTTGCGCTCACTTGATCCCATGACACTGGAATTGATGCTTCCCCCGGTGCAATGCACTCGTCACCAACAGTCGGCACGGTCAATACGGGTGTTGCTGTGAAACAAAAAATACAATCGCCACTTATTATTCCTACAACATAATTACATTCCAAATCATCAAATCACTCTATTGATTAAATGATATATTCAGCAATACTATAGGCACGTCAATTGGAAAAATATTTCTTTCGAAAGTGAAATTCACTGTGTTCCAAAACATTACAGGATGATGTTATATTAAGTAATTAATTTGATATTAAGGGCTTCTTGGTCTAACATTTTAAGCCCTGTCGAAATCAATATAAAAAGTAACAAGTTCAAGTACACTAGACTGTTCCATACGGATGTTTACATTCGTGAACATATTTTGTGACTAATTTCAATCAATGTTTCACCAGCCAAATTGAAAAGATTGGAAGATTTGCATGGTAAATTGGGCGATGAAGCAGGTAGATTTAAGTCTAACACCTAGTCTCAAAAGATCCATCTTTTTATCAAAATGCTGGCCTCTAAACAATGCAAAGAACTTTCGAAAACAAATCGGGTTGACTTCAATCATATTTCAAAGGGTGTCAATTACAAATCAAATCTTACCGATTACATCGAAGGTGAAGTATGCTGATGCCGTGCAACCACCATCATTGGTCACAGTGCAGGTTACATTATGAGAGCCTACTGGAAAGTCTCCTCCTGTGACTGTTACACTGGTTCCCCCTGCATCATCCGTACAAGTTATTGCTTGACCATCTGAGTTGGTTGCGCTCACTTGATCCCATGACACTGGAATTGATGCTTCCCCCGGTGCAATGCACTCGTCACCAACAGTCGGCACGGTCAATACGGGTGTTGCTGTGAAGCAAAATTAAATACAATCGCCACTTATTATTCCCACAACATAATTACATTCCAAATCATCAAATCACTCTATTGATCAAATGATATATTCAGTAATACTTTAGGCACGTCAATTGGAAAAAGATTTCTTTTGAAAGTGAAATTCACTGTGTTCCAAAACATTACAGGATGATGTTATATTAAGTAATTTATTTGATATTAAGGGCTTCTTGTTTAAAATTTTAAGCCCCGTCCAAATAAATATCAAAAAGTAACAAGTTCAAGTACACTAGACTGCTCCATACGGATGTTAACATTCATGAACATATTTTGTGACTAATTTCAATCAATGTTTCAACAGCCAAATTGAAAAAAAAATTGGAAGATTTGCATGGTAAATTGGGCGATGAAGCAGGTACATTTAAGTGTAACACCTAGTCTCAAAAGATCCATCTTTTATCAAAATACTGGCCTCTAAACAATGCAAAGAACTTTTGAAAAAAAATCGGGTTGACTTCAATCATATTTCAAAGGGTGTCAATTACAAATCAAATCTTACCGATTACATCGAAGGTGAAGTATGCTGATGCCGTGCAACCACCATCATTGGTCACAGTGCAGGTTACATTATGAGAGCCTACTGGAAAGTCTCCTCCTGTGACTGTTACACTGGTTCCCCCTGCATCATCCGTACAAGTTATTGCTTGACCATCTGAGTTGGTTGCGCTCACTTGATCCCATGACACTGGAATTGATGCTTCCCCCGGTGCAATGCACTCGTCACCAACAGTCGGCACGGTCAAAACGGGTGTTGCTGTGAAACAAAAAATACAATCGCCACTTATTATTCCTACAACATATTTACATTCCAAATCATCAAATCACTCTATTGATTACATGATATATTCAGCAATACTATAGGCACGTCAATTGGAAAAATATTTCTTTTGAAAGTGAAATTCACTGTGTTCCAAAACATTACAGGATGATGTTATATTAAGTAATTAATTTGATATTAAGGGCTTCTTGGTCTAAAATTTTAAGCCCTGTCGAAATCAATTTAAAAAAGTAACAAGTTCAAGTACACTAGACTGCGCCATACGGATGTTAACATTCATGAACATATTTTGTGACTAATTTCAATCAATGTTTCACCAGCCAAATTAAAAAGATTGGAAGATTGGCATGGTAAATTGGGCGATGAAACAGGTACATTTAAGTGTAACACCTAGTCTCAAAAGATCCATCTTTTATCAACATGTTGGCCTCTAAACAATGCAAAGAACTTTCAAAAACAAATCGGGTTGACTTCAATCATATTTCAAAGGGTGTCAATTAGAAATCAAAGCTTACCGATTACATCGAAGGTGAAGTATGCTGATGCCGTGCAACCACCATCATTGGTCACAGTGCAGGTTACATTATGAGAGCCTACTGGAAAGTCTCCTCCTGTGACTGTTACACTGGTTCCCCCTGCATCATCCGTACAAGTTATTGCTTGACCATCTGAGTTGGTTGCGCTCACTTGATCCCATGACACAGGAATTGATGCTTCCCCCGGTGCAATGCACTCGTCACCAACAGTCGGCACGGTCAATACGGGTGTTGCTGTGAAGCAAAATTAAATACAATCGCCACTTATTATTCCTACAACATAATTACATTCCAAATCATCAAATCACTCTATTGATCAAATGATATATTCAGTAATACTTTAGGCACGTCAATTGGAAAAAGATTTCTTTTGAAAGTGAAATTCACTGTGTTCCAAAACATTACAGGATGATGTTATATTAAGTAATTTATTTGATATTAAGGGCTTCTTGTCTAAAATTTTAAGCCCCGTCCAAATAAATATAAAAAAGTAACAGGTTCAAGTACACTAGACTGCTCCATACGGATGTTAACATTCATGAACATATTTTGTGACTAATTTCAATCAATGTTTCACCAGCCAAATTGAAAAAAATTGGAAGATTTGCATGGTAAATTGGGCGATGAAGCAGGTACATTTAAGTGTAACACCTAGTCTCAAAAGATCCATCTTTTATCAAAATACTGGCCTCTAAACAATGCAAAGAACTTTTGAAAAAAAATCGGGTTGACTTCAATCATATTTCAAAGGGTGTCAATTACAAATCAAATCTTACCGATTACATCGAAGGTGAAGTATGCTGATGCCGTGCAACCACCATTATTGGTCACAGTGCAGGTTACATTATGAGAGCCTACTGGAAAGTCTCCGCCTGTGACTGTTACACTGGTTCCCCCTGCATCATCCGTACAAGTTATTGCTTGACCATCTGAGTTGGTTGCGCTCACTTGATCCCATGACACTGGAATTGATGCTTCCCCCGGTGCAATGCACTCGTCACCAACAGTCGGCACGGTCAATACGGGTGTTGCTGTGAAGCAAAAAATAGAATCGTCACTTATAATTCCTACAACATAATTACATTCCAAATCATCAAATCACTCTATTGATCAAATGATATATTCAGTAATACTTTAGGGACGTCAATTGGAAAAAGATTTCTTTTGAAAGTGAAATTCACTGTGTTCCAAAACATTACAGGATGATGTTATATTAAGTGATTAATTTGATATTAAGGGCTTCTTGGTCTAAAATTTTAAGCCCTGTCGAAATCAATATAAAAAGTAACAAGTTCAAGTACACTAGACTGCTCCATACGGATGTTAACATTCATGAACATATTTTGTGACTAATTTCAATCAATGTTTCACCAGCCAAATTAAAAAAATTGGAAGATTTGCATGGTAAATTGGGCGATGAAACAGGTACATTTAAGTGTAACACATAGTCTCAAAAGATCCATCTTTTATCAACATGCTGGCCTCTAAACAATGCAAAGAACTTTCGAAAACAAATCGGGTTGACTTCAATCATATTTCAAAGGGTGTCAATTACAAATCAAATCTTACCGATTACATCGAAGGTGAAGTATGCTGATGCTGTGCAACCACCATTATTGGTCACAGTGCAGGTTACATTATGAGAGCCTACTGGAAAGTCTCCGCCTGTGACTGTTACACTGGTTCCCCCTGCATCATCAGTACAAGTTATTGCTTGACCATCTGAGTTGGTTGCGCTCACTTGATCCCATGACACAGGAATTGATGCTTCCCCCGGTGCAATGCACTCGTCACCAACAGTCGGCACGGTCAATACGGGTGTTGCTGTACGTGAAGCAAAATTAAATACAATCGCCACTTATTATTCCTACAACATAATTACATTCCAAATCATCAAATCACTCTATTGATCAAATGATATATTCAGTAATACTTTAGGCACGTCAATTGGAAAAAGATTTCTTTTGAAAGTGAAATTCACTGTGTTCCAAAACATTACAGGATGATGTTATATTAAGTAATTTATTTGATATTAAGGGCTTCTTGTCTAAAATTTTAAGCCCCGTCCAAATAAATATAAAAAAGTAACAAGTTCAAGTACACTAGACTGCTCCATACGGATGTTAACATTCATGAACATATTTTGTGTCTAATTTCAATCAATGTTTCACCAGCCAAATTGAAAAAAATTGGAAGATTTGCATGGTAAATTGGGCGATGAAGCAGGTACAATTAAGTGCAACACCTAGTCTCAAAAGATCCATCTTTTATCAAAATGCTGGCCTCTAAACAATGCAAAGAACTTTCGAAAAAAATCGGGTTGACTTAAATCATATTTCAAAGGGTGTCAATTACAAATCAAATCTTACCGATTACATCGAAGGTGAAGTACGCTGATGCTGTGCAACTACCATCATTGGTCACAGTGCAGGTTACATTATGAGAGCCTACTGGAAAGTCTCCTCCTGTGACTGTTACATTGGTTCCCCCTGCATCATCCGTACAAGTTAATGCTTGACCATCTAAGTTGGTTGCGCTCACTTGATCCCATGACACAGGAATTGATGCTTCCCCCGGTGCAATGCACTCGTCACCAACAGTCGGCTCGGTCAAAACGGGTGTTGCTGTGAAGCAAAATTAAATACAATCGCCACTTATTATTCCTACAACATAATTACATTCCAAATCATCAAATCACTCTATTGATCAAATGATATATTCAGTAATACTTTAGGCACGTCAATTGGAAAAAGATTTCTTTTGAAAGTGAAATTCACTGTGTTCCAAAACATTACAGGATGATGTTATATTAAGTGATTAATTTGATATTAAGGGCTTCTTGGTCTAAAATTTTAAGCCCTGTCGAAATCAATATAAAAAGTAACAAGTTCAAGTAGACTAGACTGCTCCATACGGATGTTAACATTCATGAACATATTTTGTGACTAATTTCAATCAATGTTTCACCAGCCAAATTAAAAAAAATGGAAGATTTGCATGGTAAATTGGGCGATGAAACAGGTACATTTAAGTGTAACACCTAGTCTCAACAGATCCATCTTTTATCAACATGCTGGCCTCTAAACAATGCAAAGAACTTTCGAAAACTAATCGGGTTGACTTCAATCATATTTCAAAGGGTGTCAATTACAAATCAAATCTTACCGATTACATCGAAGGTGAAGTATGCTGATGCCGTGCAACTACCATCATTGGTCACAGTGCAGGTTACATTATGAGAGCCTACTGGAAAGTCTCCTCCTGTGACTGTTACACTGGTTCCCCCTGCATCATCCGTACAAGTTATTGCTTGACCATCTGAGTTGGTTGCGCTCACTTGATCCCATGACACAGGAATTGATGCTTCCCCCGGTGCAATGCACTCGTCACCAACAGTCGGCACGGTCAATACGGGTGTTGCTGTGAAGCAAAATTAAATACAATCGCCACTTATTATTCCTACAACATAATTACATTCCAAATCATCAAATCACTCTATTGATCAAATGATATATTCAGTAATACTTTAGGCACGGCAATTGGAAAAAGATTTCTTTTGAAAGTGAAATTCACTGTGTTCCGAAACATTACAGGATGATGTTATATTAAGTAATTTATTTGATATTAAGGGTTTCTTGTCTAAAATTTTAAGCCCCGTCCAAATAAATATTAAAAAGTAACAAGTTCAAGTACACTAGACTGCTCCATACGGATGTTTACATTCATGAACATATTTTGTGACTAATTTCAATCAATGTTTCACCGGCCAAATTGAAAAAATTGGAAGATTTGCATGGTAAATTGGGCTATGGAGCAGGTACAATTAAGTGTAACACCTAGTCTCAAAAGATCCATTATTTATCAAAATGCTGGCCTCTAAACAATGCAAAGAACTTTAGAAAAAAATCGGGTTGACTTTAATTATTTCAATCAATGTTTCACCGGCCAAATTGAAAAAATTGGAAGATTTGTATGATAAATTGGGCGATGAAGCAGGTACAATTAAGTGTAACACCTTGTCTCAAAAGATCCATCTTTTATCAAAATGTTGGCCTCTAAACAATGCAAAGAACTTTAGAAAACAAATCGGGTTGACTTTAATCATATTTCAAAGGGTGTCAATTACAAATCAAATCTTACCGATTACATCGAAGGTGAAGTATGCTGATGCCATGCAACCACCATCATTGGTCACAGTGCAGGTTACATTATGAGAGCCTACTGGAAAGTCTCCTCCTGTGACTGTTACACTGGTTCCCCCTGCATCATCCCAACAAGTTATTGTTTGACCATCTGAGTTGGTTGCGCTCACTTGATCCCATGACACTGGAATTGATGCTTCCCCTGGTGCAATGCACTCGTCACCAACAGTCGGCACGGTCAATACGGGTGTTGCTGTGAAGCAAAATTAAATACAATCGCCACTTATTATTCCTACAGCATAATTACATTCCAAATCATCAAATCACTCTATTGATCAAATGATATATTCAGTAATACTTTAGGCACGTCAATTGGAAAAAGATTTCTTTTGAAAGTGAAATTCACTGTGTTCCAAAACATTACAGGATGATGTTATATTAAGTAATTTATTTGATATTAAGGGCTTCTTGTCTAAGATTTTAAGCCCCGTCCAAATCAATATAAAAAAGTAACAAGTTCAAGTACACTAGACTGCTCCATACGGATGTTAACATTCATGAACATATTTTGTGACAAATTTCCATCAATGTTTCACTAGCCAAATTGAAAAATAATTGGAAGATTTGCATGGTAAATTGGGCGATGAAGCAGGTACATTTAAGTGTAACACCTAGTCTCAAAAGATCCATCTTTTATCAAAATGCTGGCCTCTAAACACTGCAAAGAACTAGAGAAAAAAAATCGGGTTGACTTCAATCATATTTCAAAGGGTGTCAATTACAAATCAAATGTTACCGATTACATCGAAGGTGAAGTATGCTGATGCCGTGCAACTACCATCATTGGTCACAGTGCAGGTTACATTATGAGAGCCTACTGGAAAGTCTCCTCCTGTGACTGTTACACTGGTTCCCCCTCCATCATCCTTACAAGTTATTGCTTGACCATCTGAGTTGGTTGCGCTCACTTGATCCCATGACACTGGAATTGATGCTTCCCCCGGTGCAATGCACTCGTCACCAACAGTCGGCACGGTCAAAACGGGTGTTGCTGTGATACAAAAAATACAATCGCCACTTATTATTCCTACAACATAATTACATTCCAAATCATCAAATCACTCTATAGATTAAATGATATATTCAGCAATATTATAGGCACTTCAATTGGAAAGATTTATTTTTAAGGTGGAATTTACTGTGTTCCAAAACATTACAGGATGATGTTATATTAAGTAATGAATTTGATATTAAGGGCTTCTTGGTCTAAAATTTTAAGCCCTGTCGAAATCAATATAAAAAGTAACAAGTTCAAGTACACTAGACTGCTCCTTACGGATGTTTACATTCATGAACATATTTTGTGACTAATTTCAATCAATGTTTCACCATCAAAATTGAAAAAAATTGGAAGATTTGCATGGTAAATTGGGCGATGAAGCAGGTACAATTAAGTGCAACACCTAGTCTCAAAAGATCCATCTTTTATCAGAATGCTGGCCTCTAAACACTGCAAAGAACATTCGAAAAAAAAATCGGGTTGACTTTAATCATATTTCAAAGGGTGTCAATTACAAATCAAATCTTACCGATTACATCGAAGGTGAAGTATGCTGATGCCGTGCAACCACCATCATTGGTCACAGTGCAGGTTACATTATGAGAGCCTACTGGAAAGTCTCCTCCTGTGACTGTTACACTGGTTCCCCCTGCATCATCCGTACAAATTATTGTTTGACCATCTGAGTTGGTTGCGCTCACTTGATCCCATGACACTGGAATTGATGCTTCCCCCTGTGCAATGCACTCGTCACCAACAGTCGGCACGGTCAAAACGGGTGTTGCTGTGAAGCAAAAAATACAATCGCCACTTATTATTCCTACAACATAATTACATTCCAAATCATCAAATCACTCTATTGATTACATGATATATTCAGCAATACTATATTTCTTTTGAAAGTGAAATTCACTGTGTTCCAAAACATTACAGGATGATGTTATATTAAGTAATTAATTTGATTTTAATTGCTTCTTGGTGTAAAATTTTAAGCCCTGTCGAAATCAACATAAAAAGTAACAAGTTCAAGTACACTAGACTGTTCCATACGGATGTTTGCATTCGTGAACATATTTTTTGTGTCTAATTTCAATCAATGTTTCACCAGCCAAATTAAAAAGATTGGAAGATTTGCATGGTAATTTGGCGATGAAGCAGGTAGATTTAAGTCTAACACCTAGTCTCAAAAGATCCATCTTTTTATCAAAATCCTGGCCTCTAAACAATGCAAAGAACTTTCGAAAAAAAAATCGGGTTGACTTCAATCATATTTGAAAGGGTGTCAATTACAAATCAAATCTTACCGATTACATCGAAGGTGAAGTGTGCTGATGCCGTGCAGCCACCATCATTGGTCACAGTGCAGGTTACATTATGAGAGCCTACTGGAAAGTCTCCTCCTGTGACTGTTACACTGGTTCCCCCTGCATCATCCGTACAAGTTATTGCTTGATCATCTGAGTTAATTGCGCTCACTTGATCCCATGACACTGGAATTGATGCTTCCCCCTGTGCAATGCACTCGTCACCAACAGTCGGCACGGTCAAAACGGGTGTTGCTGTGAAGCAAAAAATACAATCGCCACTTATTATTTCTACAACATAATTACATTCCAAATCATCAAATCACTCTATAGATTAAATGATATATTCAGCAATATTATAGGCACTTCAATTGGAAAGATTTATTTTTAAGGTGGAATTTACTGTGTTCCAAAACATTACAGGATGATGTTATATTAAGTAATTAATTTGATTTTAATTGCTTCTTGGTCTAAAATTTTAAGCCCTGTCGAAATCAATATAAAAAGTAACAAGTTCAAGTACACTAGACTGTTCCATACGGATGTTTACATTCATGAACATATTTTGTGACTAATTTCAATCAATGTTTCACCAGCCAATTTGAAAAGATTGGAAGATTTGCATGGTAAAAAGGGCGATGAAGCAGGTACATTTAAGTGTAACACCTAGTCTCAAAAGATCCATCTTTTATCAAAATACTGGCCTCTAAACAATGCAAAGAACTTTCGAAAAAAAATCGGGTTGACTTCAATCATATTTCAAAGGGTGTCAATTACAAATCAAATCTTACCGATTACATCGAAGGTGAAGTATGCTGATGCCGTGCAACCACCATTATTGGTCACAGTGCAGGTTACATTATGAGAGCCTACTGGAAAGTCTCCGCCTGTGACTGTTACACTGGTTCCCCCTGCATCATCCGTACAAGTTATTGCTTGACCATCTGAGTTGGTTGCGCTCACTTGATCCCATGACACAGGAATTGATGCTTCCCCCTGTGCAATGCACTCGTCACCAACAGTCGGCACGGTCAATACGGGTGTTGCTGTGAAGCAAAATTAAATACAATCGCCACTTATTATTCCTACAACATAATAACATTCCAAATCATCAAATCACTCTATTGATTAAATGATATATTCAGCAATACTATAGGCACGTCAATTGGAAAAATATTTCTTTTGAAAGTGAAATTCACTGTGTTCCAAAACATTACAGGATGATGTTATATTTAGTAATTAATTTGATATTAAGGGCTTCTTGGTCTAAAATTTTAAGCCCTGTCGAAATCAATATAAAAAGTAACAAGTTCAAGTACACTAGACTGCTCCATACGGATGGTTACATTCGTGAACATATTTTGTGACTAATTTCAATCAATGTTTCACCAGCCAAATTGAAAAATTGGAAGATTTGCATGGTAAATTGGGCGATGAAGCAGGTAGATTTAGGTCTAACACCTAGTCTCAAAAGATCCATCTTTTTATCAAAATGCTGGCCTCTAAACAATGCAAAGAACGTTCGAAAAAAAATCGGGTTGACTTTAATCATATTTCAAAGGGTGTTAATTACAAATCAAATCTTACCGATTACATCGAAGGTGAAGTATGCTGATGCCGTGCAACCACCATCATTGGTCACAGTGCAGGTTACATTATGAGAGCCTACTGGAAAGTCTCCTCCTGTGACTGTTACACTGGTTCCCCCTGCATCATCCGTACAAGTTATTGCTTGACCATCTGAGTTGGTTGCGCTCACTTGATCCCATGACACCGGAATTGATGCTTCCCCCGGTGCAATGCACTCGTCACCAACAGTCGGCACGGTCAATACGGGTGTTGCTGTGAAGCAAAAAATACAATCGCCACTAGACTACTCCATACGGATGTTAACATTCATGAACATATTTTGTGACTAATTTCAATCAATGTTTCACCAGCCTAATTAAAAAAATTGGAAGATTTGCATGGTAAATTGGGCGATGAAACAGGTACATTTAAGTGTAACACCTAGTCTCAAAAGATCCATCTTTTATCAAAATGCTGGCCTCTAAACAATGCAAAGAACTTTCAAAAAAAAATCCGGTTGACTTTAATCATATTTCAAAGGGTGTCAATTACAAATCAAATCTTACCGATTACATCGAAGGTGAAGTATGCTGATGCCGTGCAACCACCAACATTGGTCACAGTGCAGGTTACATTATGAGAGCCTACTGGAAAGTCTCCTCCTGTGACTGTTACACTGGTTCCCCCTGCATCATCCGTACAAGTTATTGCTTGACCATCTGAGTTGGTTGCGCTCACTTGATCCCATGACACTGGAATTGATGCTTCCCCCGGTGCAATGCACTCGTCACCAACAGTCGGCACGGTCAAAACGGGTGTTGCTGTGAAACAAAAAATACAATCGCCACTTATTATTCCTACAACATAATTACATTCCAAATCATCAAATCACTCTATTGATTTAATGATATATTCAGCAATACTATAGGCACATCAATTGGAAAGATTTATTTTTCAAGTGAAATTTACTGTGTTCCAAAACATTACAGGATGATGTTATATTAAGTGTTTAATAAGGGAATAAATGTGTGCTCCGGAGGTTTTTATCACTCGTTTAATACCGCTTAGAGTCTGGGTGCTGATAATTACCCGAGCCGGAGGCGAGGGTAATTATCAGCACCCAGACTCTAAGCGGTATTAAACGAGTGATAAATACCGACCGAGCACATATTTATTCCCATTCATAAATACCTTATCCGTAAAAAAATTTTCAAATAATTCGTTCAAAACATCCCGATTTTGTTCAACAAGTTCACTTCATGCTTTTTAAAACATCCCTCTAGCAAAATAATGGAGTGTTCAGCTGGCGAGTAAGATGTAAACAACCCTTTTATGGAGATTGACGCGCGCGTAACATGTTCTGCGGAATGTCACGCAGAACGCACCTGGGGCGTTGCGTTTTGAATTTAGAACTATAAAATTCTGACTCGCTTGTAGTGCTGCGCATGCCTACGTGAGGATTGTGAACGTTCAACCAATGAAACGGTAAGAGGCACTGGATTTTTAGGAGTCCACATTTTATTGTGACACTGGAAAAGTGTTTAAGACCAGCTAGCCATGTCTTTATCATCCGTTTAATACCGGCCACGTGACGGGCTCTCGACCAATAGGAATAGCTAAACTGTCTGAGGTATTTATGAATTTGATATTAAGGGCTTCTTGGTCTAAAATTTTAAGCCCTGTCGAAATCAATATAAAAAGTAACAAGTTCAAGTACACTAGACTGCTCCTTACGGATGTTTACATTCATGAACATATTTTGTGACTAATTTCAATCAATGTTTCACCATCCAAATTGAAAAAATTGGAAGATTTGCATGGTAAATTGGGCGATGAAGCAGGTACAATTAAGTGCAACACCTAGTCTCAAAAGATCCATCTTTTATCAGAATGCTGGCCTCTAAACACTGCAAAGAACATTCGAAAAAAAAATCGGGTTGACTTTAATCATATTTCAAAGGGTGTCAATTACAAATCAAATCTTACCGATTACATCGAAGGTGAAGTATGCTGATGCCGTGCAACCACCATCATTGGTCACAGTGCAGGTTACATTATGAGAGCCTACTGGAAAGTCTCCTCCTGTGACTGTTACACTGGTTCCCCCTGCATCATCCGTACAAATTATTGTTTGACCATCTGAGTTGGTTGCGCTCACTTGATCCCATGACACTGGAATTGATGCTTCCCCCTGTGCAATGCACTCGTCACCAACAGTCGGCACGGTCAAAACGGGTGTTGCTGTGAAGCAAAAAATACAATCGCCACTTATTATTCCTACAACATAATTACATTCCAAATCATCAAATCACTCTATTGATTAAATGATATATTCAGCAATACTATATTTCTTTTGAAAGTGAAATTCACTGTGTTCCAAAACATTACAGGATGATGTTATATTAAGTAATTAATTTGATTTTAATTGCTTCTTGGTCTAAAATTTTAAGCCCTGTCGAAATCAATATAAAAAGTAACAAGTTCAAGTACACTAGACTGTTCCATACGGATGTTTACATTCGTGAACATATTTTTTGTGTCTAATTTCAATCAATGTTTCACCAGCCAAATTGAAAAGATTGGAAGATTTGCATGGTAATTTGGCGATGAAGCAGGTAGATTTAAGTCTAACACCTAGTCTCAAAAGATCCATCTTTTTATCAAAATGCTGGCCTCTAAACAATGCAAAGAACTTTCGAAAAAAAATCGGGTTGACTTCAATCATATTTCAAAGGGTGTCAATTACAAATCAAATCTTACCGATTACATCGAAGGTGAAGTGTGCTGATGCCGTGCAGCCACCATCATTGGTCACAGTGCAGGTTACATTATGAGAGCCTACTGGAAAGTCTCCTCCTGTGACTGTTACACTGGTTCCCCCTGCATCATCCGTACAAGTTATTGCTTGATCATCTGAGTTAATTGCGCTCACTTGATCCCATGACACTGGAATTGATGCTTCCCCCTGTGTAATGCACTCGTCACCAACAGTCGGCACGGTCAAAACGGGTGTTGCTGTGAAGCAAAAAATACAATCGCCACTTATTATTTCTACAACATAATTACATTCCAAATCATCAAATCACTCTATAGATTAAATGATATATTCAGCAATATTATAGGCACTTCAATTGGAAAGATTTATTTTTAAGGTGGAATTTACTGTGTTCCAAAACATTACAGGATGATGTTATATTAAGTAATTAATTTGATTTTAATTGCTTCTTGGTCTAAAATTTTAAGCCCTGTCGAAATCAATATAAAAAGTAACAAGTTCAAGTACACTAAACTGCTCCATACGGATGGTTACATTCGTGAACATATTTTGTGACTAATTTCAATCAATGTTTCACCAGCCAAATTGAAAAGATTGGAAGATTTGCATGGTAAATTGGGCGATGAAGCAGGTAGATTTAGGTCTAACACCTAGTCTCAAAAGATCCATCTTTTTATCAAAATGCTGGCCTCTAAACAATGCAAAGAACTTTCGAAAAAAAATCGGGTTGACTTTAATCATATTTCAAAGGGTGTTAATTACAAATCAAATCTTACCGATTACATCGAAGGTGAAGTATGCTGATGCCGTGCAACCACCATCATTGGTCACAGTGCAGGTTACATTATGAAAGCCTACTGGAAAGTCTCCTCCTGTGACTGTTACACTGGTTCCCCCTGCATCATCCGTACAAGTTATTGCTTGACCATCTGAGTTGGTTGCGCTCACTTGATCCCATGACACAGGAATTGATGCTTCCCCCGGTGCAATGCACTCGTCACCAACAGTCGGCACGGTCAATACGGGTGTTGCTGTGAAGCAAAATTAAATACAATCGCCACTTATTATTCCTACAACATAATTACATTCCAAATCATCAAATCACTCTATTGATCAAATGATATATTCAGTAATACTTTAGGCACGTCAATTGGAAAAAGATTTCTTTTGAAAGTGAAATTCACTGTGTTCCAAAACATTACAGGATGATGTTATATTAAGTAATTTATTTGATATTAAGGGCTTCTTGTCTAAAATTTTAAGCCCCGTCCAAATAAATATAAAAAAAGTAACAAGTTCAAGTACACTAGACTGCTCCATACGGATGTTAACATTCATGAACATATTTTGTGACTAATTTCAATCAATGTTTCACCAGCCAAATTGAAAAAAAATTGGAAGATTTGCATGGTAAATTGGGCGATGAAGCAGGTAGATTTAAGTGTAACACCTAGTCTCAAAAGATCCATCTTTTATCAAAATACTGGCCTCTAAACAATGCAAAGAACTTTTGAAAAAAAATCGGGTTGACTTCAATCATATTTCAAAGGGTGTCAATTACAAATCAAATCTTACCGATTACATCGAAGGTGAAGTATGCTGATGCCGTGCAACCACCATTATTGGTCACAGTGCAGGTTACATTATGAGAGCCTACTGGAAAGTCTCCTCCTGTGACTGTTACACTGGTTCCCCCTGCATCATCAGTACAAGTTATTGCTTGACCATCTGAGTTGGTTGCGCTCACTTGATCCCATGACACTGGAATTGATGCTTCCCCCGGTGCAATGCACTCGTCACCAACAGTCGGCACGGTCAATACGGGTGTTGCTGTGAAGCAAAATTAAATACAATCGCCACTTATTATTCCTACAACATAATTACATTCCAAATCATCAAATCACTCTATTGATCAAATGATATATTCAGTAATACTTTAGGCACGTCAATTGGAAAAAGATTTCTTTTGAAAGTGAAATTCACTGTGTTCCAAAACATTACAGGATGATGTTATATTAAGTGATTAATTTGATATTAAGGGCTTCTTGGTCTAAAATTTTAAGCCCTGTCGAAATCAATATAAAAAGTAACAAGTTCAAGTACACTAGACTGCTCCATACGGATGTTAACATTCATGAACATATTTTGTGACTAATTTCAATCAATGTTTCACCAGCCAAATTAAAAAAATTGGAAGATTTGCATGGTAAATTGGGCGATGAAGCAGGTACATTTAAGTGTAACACCTAGTCTCAAAAGATCCATCTTTTATCAAAATACTGGCCTCTAAACAATGCAAAGAACTTTCGAAAACAAATCGGGTTGACTTCAATCATATTTCAAACGGTGTCAATTACAAATCAAATCTCACCGATTACATCGAAGGTGAAGTATGCTGATGCCGTGCAACCACCATTATTGGTCACAGTGCAGGTTACATTATGAGAGCCTACTGGAAAGTCTCCGCCTGTGACTGTTACACTTGTTCCCCCTGCATCATCCGTACAAGTGATTGCTTGACCATCTGAGTTGGTTGCGCTCACTTGATCCCATGACACTGGAATTGATGCTTCCCCCTGTGCAATGCACTCGTCACCAACAGTCGGCACGGTCAAAACTGGTGTTGCTGTGAAGCAAAAAATACAATCGCCACTTATTATTCCTACAACATAATTACATTCCAAATCATCAAATCACTCTATTGATTAAATGATATATTCAGCAATACAATATTTCTTTTGAAAGTGAAATTCACTGTGTTCCAAAACATTACAGGATGATGTTATATTAAGTAATTAATTTGATTTTAATTGCTTCTTGGTCTAAAATTTTAAGCCCTGTCGAAATCAATATAAAAAGTAACAAGTTCAAGTACACTAGACTGCTCCATACGGATGTTTACATTCGTGAACATATTTTGTGACTAATTTCAATCAACGTTTCACCAGCCAAATTGAAAAGATTGGAAGATTTGCATGGTAAATTGGGCGATGAAGCAGGTAGATTTAAGTCTAACACCTAGTCTCAAAAGATCCATCTTTTTATCAAAATGCTGGCCTCTAAACAATGCAAAGAACTTTCGAAAAAAAATCGGGTTGACTTTAATCATATTTCAAAGGGTGTCAATTACAAATCAAATCTCACCGATTACATCGAAGGTGAAGTATGCTGATGCCGTGCAACCACCATCATTGGTCACAGTGCAGGTTACATTATGAGAGCCTACTGGAAAGTCTCCTCCTGTGACTGTTACACTGGTTCCCCCTGCATCATCCGTACAAGTTATTGCTTGACCATCTGAGTTGGTTGCGCTCACTTGATCCCATGACACTGGAATTGATGCTTCCCCCGTGCAATGCACTCGTCACCAACAGTCGGCACGGTCAATACGGGTGTTGCTGTGAAGCAAAATTAAATACAATCGCCACTTATTATTCCTACAACATAATTACATTCCAAATCATCAAATCACTCTATTGATTAAATGATATATCCAGTAATACTATAGGCACGTCAATTGGAAAGATTTATTTTTAGAGTGAAATTGACTGTGTTCCAAAACATTACAGGATGATGTTATATTAAGTAATTAATTTGATATTAAGGGCTTCTTGGTCTAAAATTTTAAGCACTGTCGAAATCAATATAAAAAGTAACAAGTTCAAGTACACCAGACTGCCCCATACGGATGTTAACATTCATGAACATATTTTGTGACTAATTTCAATCAATGTTTCACCAGCCAAATTGAAAAGATTGGAAGATTTGCATGGTAAATTGGACGATGAAGCAGGTACAATTGAGTGTAACACCTAGTCTCAAAAGATCCATCTTTTATCAAAATACTGGCCTCTGAACAATGTAAAGAACTTGAGAAAAAAAATCGGGTTGACTTCAATCATATTTCAAAGGGTGTCAATTACAAATCAAATCTTACCGATTACATCGAAGGTGAAGTATGCTGATGCCGTGCAACCACCATCATTAGTCACAGTGCAGGTTACATTATGAGAGCCTACTGGAAAGTCTCCTCCTGTAACTGTTACATTGGTTCCCCCTGCATCATCCGTACAAGTGATTGCTTGACCATCTGAGTTGGTTGCACTCACTTGATCCCATGACACTGGAATTGATGCTTCCCCCGGTGCAATGCACTCGTCACCAACAGTCGGCACGGTCAAAACGGGTGTTGCTGTGAAGCAAAAAATACAATCGCCACTAGACTGCTCCATACGGATGTTAACATTCATGAACATATTTTGTGACTAATTTCAATCAATGTTTCACCAGCCAAATTAAAAAAATTGGAAGATTTGCATGGTAAATTGGGCGATGAAACAGGTACATTTAAGTGTAACACCTAGTCTCAAAAGATCCATCTTTTATCAAAATGCTGGCCTCTAAACAATGCAAAGAACTTTCGAAAAAAAATCCGGTTGACTTTAATCATATTTCAAAGGGTGTCAATTACAAATCAAATCTCACCGATTACATCGAAGGTGAAGTATGCTGATGCCGTGCAACCACCAACATTGGTCACAGTGCAGGTTACATTATGAGAGCCTACTGGAAAGTCTCCTCCTGTGACTGTTACACTGGTTCCCCCTGCATCATCCGTACAAGTTATTGCTTGACCATCTGAGTTGGTTGCGCTCACTTGATCCCATGACACTGGAATTGATGCTTCCCCCGGTGCAATGCACTCGTCACCAACAGTCGGCACGGTCAAAACGGGTGTTGCTGTGAAACAAAAAATACAATCGCCACTTATTATTCCTACAACATAATTACATTCCAAATCATCAAATCACTCTATTGATTTAATGATATATTCAGCAATACTATAGGCACGTCAATTGGAAAGATTTATTTTTCAAGTGAAATTTACTGTGTTCCAAAACATTACAGGATGATGTTATATTAAGTGTTTAATAAGGGAATAAATGTGTGCTCCGGAGGTATTTTAATTAATTGATTTTAATTGCTTCTTGGTCTAAAATTTTAAGCCCTGTCGAAATCAATATAAAAAGTAACAAGTTCAAGTACACTAGACTGCTCCATACGGATGTTTACATTCGTGAACATATTTTGTGACTAATTTCAATCAACGTTTCACCAGCCAAATTGAAAAGATTGGAAGATTTGCATGGTAAATTGGGCGATGAAGCAGGTAGATTTAAGTCTAACACCTAGTCTCAAAAGATCCATCTTTTATCAAAATGCTGGCCTCTAAACAATGCAAAGAACTTTCGAAAAAAATCGGGTTGACTTTAATCATATTTCAAAGGGTGTCAATTACAAATCAAATCTCACCGATTACATCGAAGGTGAAGTATGCTGATGCCGTGCAACCACCATCATTGGTCACAGTGCAGGTTACATTATGAGAGCCTACTGGAAAGTCTCCTCCTGTGACTGTTACACTGGTTCCCCCTGCATCATCCGTACAAGTTATTGCTTGACCATCTGAGTTGGTTGCGCTCACTTGATCCCATGACACTGGAATTGATGCTTCCCCCGGTGCAATGCACTCGTCACCAACAGTCGGCACGGTCAATACGGGTGTTGCTGTGAAGCAAAATTAAATACAATCGCCACTTATTATTCCTACAACATAATTACATTCCAAATCATCAAATCACTCTATTGATTAAATGATATATCCAGTAATACTATAGGCACGTCAATTGGAAAGATTTATTTTTAGAGTGAAATTGACTGTGTTCCAAAACATTACAGGATGATGTTATATTAAGTAATTAATTTGATATTAAGGGCTTCTTGGTCTAAAATTTTAAGCACTGTCGAAATCAATATAAAAAGTAACAAGTTCAAGTACACCAGACTGCCCCATACGGATGTTAACATTCATGAACATATTTTGTGACTAATTTCAATCAATGTTTCACCAGCCAAATTGAAAAGATTGGAAGATTTGCATGGTAAATTGGACGATGAAGCAGGTACAATTGAGTGTAACACCTAGTCTCAAAAGATCCATCTTTTATCAAAATACTGGCCTCTGAACAATGTAAAGAACTTGAGAAAAAAAATCGGGTTGACTTCAATCATATTTCAAAGGGTGTCAATTACAAATCAAATCTTACCGATTACATCGAAGGTGAAGTATGCTGATGCCGTGCAACCACCATCATTAGTCACAGTGCAGGTTACATTATGAGAGCCTACTGGAAAGTCTCCTCCTGTAACTGTTACATTGGTTCCCCCTGCATCATCCGTACAAGTGATTGCTTGACCATCTGAGTTGGTTGCGCTCACTTGATCCCATGACACAGGAATTGATGCTTCCCCCGGTGCAATGCACTCGTCACCAACAGTCGGCACGGTCAAAACGGGTGTTGCTGTGAAGCAAAAAATACAATCGCCACTAGACTGCTCCATACGGATGTTAACATTCATGAACATATTTTGTGACTAATTTCAATCAATGTTTCACCAGCCAAATTAAAAAATTGGAAGATTTGCATGGTAAATTGGGCGATGAAACAGGTACATTTAAGTGTAACACCTAGTCTCAAAAGATCCATCTTTTATCAAAATGCTGGCCTCTAAACAATGCAAAGAACTTTCGAAAAAAATCCGGTTGACTTTAATCATATTTCAAAGGGTGTCAATTACAAATCAAATCTCACCGATTACATCGAAGGTGAAGTATGCTGATGCCGTGCAACCACCAACATTGGTCACAGTGCAGGTTACATTATGAGAGCCTACTGGAAAGTCTCCTCCTGTGACTGTTACACTGGTTCCCCCTGCATCATCCGTACAAGTTATTGCTTGACCATCTGAGTTGGTTGCGCTCACTTGATCCCATGACACTGGAATTGATGCTTCCCCCGGTGCAATGCACTCGTCACCAACAGTCGGCACGGTCAAAACGGGTGTTGCTGTGAAACAAAAAATACAATCGCCACTTATTATTCCTACAACATAATTACATTCCAAATCATCAAATCACTCTATTGATTTAATGATATATTCAGCAATACTATAGGCACGTCAATTGGAAAGATTTATTTTTCAAGTGAAATTTACTGTGTTCCAAAACATTACAGGATGATGTTATATTAAGTGTTTAATAAGGGAATAAATGTGTGCTCCGGAGGTTTTTATCACTCGTTTAATACCGCTTAGAGTCTGGGTGCTGATAATTACCCGAGCCGGAGGCGAGGGTAATTATCAGCACCCAGACTCTAAGCGGTATTAAACGAGTGATAAATACCGACCGAGCACATATTTATTCCCATTCATAAATACCTTATCCGTAAAAAAAATTTCAAATAATTCGTTCAAAAAATCCCGATTTTGTTCAACAAGTTCACTTCATGCTTTTTAAAACATCCCTCTAGCAAAATAATGGAGTGTTCAGCTGGCGAGTAAGATGTAAACAACCCTTTTATGGAGATTGACGCGCGCGTAACATGTTCTGCGGAATGTCAAGCAGAACGCACCTGGGGCGTTGCGTTTTGAATTTAGAACTATAAAATTCTGACTCGCTTGTAGTGCTGCGCATGCCTACGTGAGGATTGTGAACGTTCAACCAATGAAACGGTAAGAGGCACTGGATTTTTAGGAGTCCACATTTTATTGTGACACTGGAAAAGTGTTTAAGACCAGCTAGCCATGTCTTTATCATCCGTTTAATACCGGCCACGTGACGGGCTCTCGACCAATAGGAATAGCTAAACTGTCTGAGGTATTTATGAATTTGATATTAAGGGCTTCTTGGTCTAAAATTTTAAGCCCTGTCGAAATCAATATAAAAAGTAACAAGTTCAAGTACACTAGACTGCTCCTTACGGATGTTTACATTCATGAACATATTTTGTGACTAATTTCAATCAATGTTTCACCATCCAAATTGAAAAAATTGGAAGATTTGCATGGTAAATTGGGCGATGAAGCAGGTACAATTAAGTGCAACACCTAGTCTCAAAAGATCCATCTTTTATCAGAATGCTGGCCTCTAAACACTGCAAAGAACATTCGAAAAAAAAATCCGGTTGACTTTAATCATATTTCAAAGGGTGTCAATTACAAATCAAATCTTACCGATTACATCGAAGGTGAAGTATGCTGATGCCGTGCAACCACCATCATTGGTCACAGTGCAGGTTACATTATGAGAGCCTACTGGAAAATCTCCTCCTGTGACTGTTACACTGGTTCCCCCTGCATCATCCGTACAAATTATTGTTTGACCATCTGAGTTGGTTGCGCTCACTTGATCCCATGACACTGGAATTGATGCTTCCCCCTGTGCAATGCACTCGTCACCAACAGTCGGCACGGTCAAAACGGGTGTTGCTGTGAAGCAAAAAATACAATCGCCACTTACTATTCCTACAACATAATTACATTCCAAATCATCAAATCACTCTATTGATTAAATGATATATTCAGCAATACTATATTTCTTTTGAAAGTGAAATTCACTGTGTTCCAAAACATTACAGGATGATGTTATATTAAGTAATTAATTTGATTTTAATTGCTTCTTGGTCTAAAATTTTAAGCCCTGTCAAAATCAATATAAAAAGTAACAAGTTCAAGTACACTAGACTGCTCCATACGGATGTTTACATTCATGAACATATTTTGTGACTAATTTCAATCAATGTTTCACCAGCCAAATTGAAAAGATTGGAAGATTTGCATGGTAAATTGGGCGATGAAGCAGGTAGATTTAAGTCTAACACCTAGTCTCAAAAGATCCATCTTTTTATCAAAATACTGGCCTCTAAACAATGCAAAGAACTTTCGAAAAAAAATCGGGTTGACTTTAATCATATTTCAAAAGATGTCAATTACAAATCAAATCTTACCGATTACATCGAAGGTGAAGTATGCTGATGCCGTGCAACCACCATCATTGGTCACAGTGCAGGTAACATTATGAGAGCCTACTGGAAAGTCTCCTCCTGTGACTGTTACACTGGTTCCCCCTGCATCATCCGTACAAGTTATTGTTTGTCCATCTGAGTTGGTTGCGCTCACTTGATCCCATGACACTGGAATTGATGCTTCCCCCTGTGCAATGCACTCGTCACCAACAGTCGGCACGGTCAAAACGGGTGTTGCTGTGAAGCAAAAAATACAATCGCCACTAATTATTCCTTCAACATAATTACATTCCAAATCATCAAATCACTCTATTGATTAAATGATATATTCAGCAATACTATAGGCACTTCAATTGGAAAGATTTATTTTTCAAGTGAAATTGACTGTGTTCCAAAACATTACAGGATGATGTTATATTAAGTAATTAATTTGATATCAAGGGCTTCTTGGTCTAAAATTTTAAGCCCTGTCGAAATCAATATAAAAAGTAACAAGTTCAAGTACACTAGGCTGCTCCATACGGATGTTAACATTCATGAACATATTTTGTGACTAATTTCAACCAATGTTTCACCAGCCAAATTGAAAAGATTGGAAGATTTGCATGGTAAATTGGGCGATGAAGCAGGTAGATTTAAGTCTAACACCTAGTCTCAAAAGATCCATCTTTTTATCAAAATACTGGCCTCTAAACAATGCAAGGAACTTTCGAAAAAAAATCGGGTTGACTTTAATCATATTTCAAAGGATGTCAATTACAAATCATATCTTACCGATTACATCGAAGGTGAAGTATGCTGATGCCGTGCAACCACCATCATTGGTCACAGTGCAGGTAACATTATGAGAGCCTACTGGAAAGTCTCCTCCTGTGACTGTTACACTGGTTCCCCCTGCATCATCCGTACAAGTTATTGTTTGTCCATCTGAGTTGGTTGCGCTCACTTGATCCCATGACACTGGAATTGCTGCTTCCCCCTGTGCAATGCACTCGTCACCAACAGTCGGCACGGTCAAAACGGGTGTTGCTGTGAAGCAAAAAATACAATCGCCACTAATTATTCCTTCAACATAATTACATTCCAAATCATCAAATCACTCTATTGATTAAATGATATATTCAGCAATACTATAGGGACTTCAATTGGAAAGATTTATTTTTCAAGTGAAATTGACTGTGTTCCAAAACATTACAGGATGATGTTATATTAAGTAATTAATTTGATATCAACGGCTTCTTGGTCTAAAATTTTAAGCCCTGTCGAAATCAATATAAAAAGTAACAAGTTCAAGTACACTAGACTGTTCCATACGGATGTTAACATTCATGAACATATTTTGTGACTAATTTCAATCAATGTTTCACCAGCCAAATTGAAAAGATTGGAAGATTTGCATGGTAAATTGGGCGATGAAGCAGGTATATTTAAGTCTAACACCTAGTCTCAAAAGATCCATCTTTTTATCAAAATTCTGGCCTCTAAACAATGCAAAGAACTTTCGAAAAACAATCGGGTTGACTTTAATCATATTTCAAAGGGTGTCAATTACAAATCAAATCTTACCGATTACATCGAAGGTGAGGTATGCTGATGCCGTGCAACCACCATCATTGGTCACAGTGCAGGTTACATTATGAGAGCCTACTGGAAATTCTCCGCCTGTGACTGTGACACTGGTTCCCCCTGCATCATCCGTACAAGTTATTGCTTGACCATCTGAATTGGTTGCGCTCACTTGATCCCATGACACTGGAATTGATCCTTCCCCCGGTGCAATGCACTCGTCACCAACAGTCGGCACGGTCAAAACGGGTGTTGCTGTGAAGCAAAATTAAATACAATCGCCACTTATTATTCCTACAACATAATTACATTCCAAATCATCAAATCACTCTATTGATCAAATGATATATTCAGTAATACTTTAGGCACGTCAATTGGAAAAAGATTTCTTTTGAAATTGAAATTCACTGTGTTCCAAAACATTACAGGATGATGTTATATTAAGTAATTTATTTGATATTAAGGGCTTCTTGTCTAAAATTTTAAGCCCCGTCCAAATAAATATCAAAAAAGTAACAAGTTCAAGTACACTAGACTGCTCCATACGGATGTTTACATTCATGAACATATTTTGTGACTAATTTCAATCAATGTTTCACCGGCCAAATTGAAAAAAAATTGGAAGATTTGCAAGGTAAATTGGGCGATGAAGCAGGTACAATTAAGTGTAACACCTAGTCTCAAAAGATCCATCTTTTTATCAAAATGCTGGCCTCTAAACAATGCAAAGAACTTTCGAAAAAAAATCGGGTTGACTTTAATCATATTTCAAAGGGTGTCAATTACAAATCAAATCTCACCGATTACATCGAAGGTGAAGTATGCTGATGCCGTGCAACCACCATCATTGGTCACAGTGCAGGTTACATTATGAGAGCCTACTGGAAAGTCTCCTCCTGTGACTGTTACACTGGTTCCCCCTGCATCATCCGTACAAGTTATTGCTTGACCATCTGAGTTGGTTGCGCTCACTTGATCCCATGACACTGGAATTGATGCTTCCCCCGGTGCAATGCACTCGTCACCAACAGTCGGCACGGTCAATACGGGTGTTGCTGTGAAGCAAAATTAAATACAATCGCCACTTATTATTCCTACAACATAATTACATTCCAAATCATCAAATCACTCTATTGATTAAATGATATATCCAGTAATACTATAGGCACGTCAATTGGAAAGATTTATTTTTAGAGTGAAATTGACTGTGTTCCAAAACATTACAGGATGATGTTATATTAAGTAATTAATTTGATATTAAGGGCTTCTTGGTCTAAAATTTTAAGCACTGTCGAAATCAATATAAAAAGTAACAAGTTCAAGTACACCAGACTGCCCCATACGGATGTTAACATTCATGAACATATTTTGTGACTAATTTCAATCAATGTTTCACCAGCCAAATTGAAAAGATTGGAAGATTTGCATGGTAAATTGGACGATGAAGCAGGTACAATTGAGTGTAACACCTAGTCTCAAAAGATCCATCTTTTATCAAAATACTGGCCTCTGAACAATGTAAAGAACTTGAGAAAAAAAATCGGGTTGACTTCAATCATATTTCAAAGGGTGTCAATTACAAATCAAATCTTACCGATTACATCGAAGGTGAAGTATGCTGATGCCGTGCAACCACCATCATTAGTCACAGTGCAGGTTACATTATGAGAGCCTACTGGAAAGTCTCCTCCTGTAACTGTTACATTGGTTCCCCCTGCATCATCCGTACAAGTGATTGCTTGACCATCTGAGTTGGTTGCGCTCACTTGATCCCATGACACAGGAATTGATGCTTCCCCCGGTGCAATGCACTCGTCACCAACAGTCGGCACGGTCAAAACGGGTGTTGCTGTGAAGCAAAAAATACAATCGCCACTAGACTGCTCCATACGGATGTTAACATTCATGAACATATTTTGTGACTAATTTCAATCAATGTTTCACCAGCCAAATTAAAAAAATTGGAAGATTTGCATGGTAAATTGGGCGATGAAACAGGTACATTTAAGTGTAACACCTAGTCTCAAAAGATCCATCTTTTATCAAAATGCTGGCCTCTAAACAATGTAAAGAACTTTCGAAAAAAAATCCGGTTGACTTTAATCATATTTCAAAGGGTGTCAATTACAAATCAAATCTCACCGATTACATCGAAGGTGAAGTATGCTGATGCCGTGCAACCACCAATATTGGTCACAGTGCAGGTTACATTATGAGAGCCTACTGGAAAGTCTCCTCCTGTGACTGTTACACTGGTTCCCCCTGCATCATCCGTACAAGTTATTGCTTGACCATCTGAGTTGGTTGCGCTCACTTGATCCCATGACACTGGAATTGATGCTTCCCCCGGTGCAATGCACTCGTCACCAACAGTCGGCACGGTCAAAACGGGTGTTGCTGTGAAACAAAAAATACAATCGCCACTTATTATTCCTACAACATAATTACATTCCAAATCATCAAATCACTCTATTGATTTAATGATATATTCAGCAATACTATAGGCACGTCAATTGGAAAGATTTATTTTTCAAGTGAAATTTACTGTGTTCCAAAACATTACAGGATGATGTTATATTAAGTGTTTAATAAGGGAATAAATGTGTGCTCCGGAGGTTTTTATCACTCGTTTAATACCGCTTAGAGTCTGGGTGCTGATAATTACCCGAGCCGGAGGCGAGGGTAATTATCAGCACCCAGACTCTAAGCGGTATTAAACGAGTGATAAATACCGACCGAGCACATATTTATTCCCATTCATAAATACCTTATCCGTAAAAAAAATTTCAAATAATTCGTTCAAAAAATCCCGATTTTGTTCAACAAGTTCACTTCATGCTTTTTAAAACATCCCTCTAGCAAAATAATGGAGTGTTCAGCTGGCGAGTAAGATGTAAACAACCCTTTTATGGAGATTGACGCGCGCGTAACATGTTCTGCGGAATGTCAAGCAGAACGCACCTGGGGCGTTGCGTTTTGAATTTAGAACTATAAAATTCTGACTCGCTTGTAGTGCTGCGCATGCCTACGTGAGGATTGTGAACGTTCAACCAATGAAACGGTAAGAGGCACTGGATTTTTAGGAGTCCACATTTTATTGTGACACTGGAAAAGTGTTTAAGACCAGCTAGCCATGTCTTTATCATCCGTTTAATACCGGCCACGTGACGGGCTCTCGACCAATAGGAATAGCTAAACTGTCTGAGGTATTTATGAATTTGATATTAAGGGCTTCTTGGTCTAAAATTTTAAGCCCTGTCGAAATCAATATAAAAAGTAACAAGTTCAAGTACACTAGACTGCTCCTTACGGATGTTTACATTCATGAACATATTTTGTGACTAATTTCAATCAATGTTTCACCATCCAAATTGAAAAAATTGGAAGATTTGCATGGTAAATTGGGCGATGAAGCAGGTACAATTAAGTGCAACACCTAGTCTCAAAAGATCCATCTTTTATCAGAATGCTGGCCTCTAAACACTGCAAAGAACATTCGAAAAAAAAATCCGGTTGACTTTAATCATATTTCAAAGGGTGTCAATTACAAATCAAATCTTACCGATTACATCGAAGGTGAAGTATGCTGATGCCGTGCAACCACCATCATTGGTCACAGTGCAGGTTACATTATGAGAGCCTACTGGAAAGTCTCCTCCTGTGACTGTTACACTGGTTCCCCCTGCATCATCCGTACAAATTATTGTTTGACCATCTGAGTTGGTTGCGCTCACTTGATCCCATGACACTGGAATTGATGCTTCCCCCTGTGCAATGCACTCGTCACCAACAGTCGGCACGGTCAAAACGGGTGTTGCTGTGAAGCAAAAAATACAATCGCCACTTACTATTCCTACAACATAATTACATTCCAAATCATCAAATCACTCTATTGATTAAATGATATATTCAGCAATACTATAGGCACTTCAATTGGAAAGATTTATTTTTCAAGTGAAATTGACTGTGTTCCAAAACATTACAGGATGATGTTATATTAAGTAATTAATTTGATATCAAGGGCTTCTTGGTCTAAAATTTTAAGCCCTGTCGAAATCAATATAAAAAGTAACAAGTTCAAGTACACTAGACTGCTCCATACGGATGTTAACATTCATGAACATATTTTGTGACTAATTTCAACCAATGTTTCACCAGCCAAATTGAAAAGATTGGAAGATTTGCATGGTAAATTGGGCGATGAAGCAGGTAGATTTAAGTCTAACACCTAGTCTCAAAAGATCCATCTTTTTATCAAAATACTGGCCTCTAAACAATGCAAGGAACTTTCGAAAAAAAATCGGGTTGACTTTAATCATATTTCAAAGGATGTCAATTACAAATCATATCTTACCGATTACATCGAAGGTGAAGTATGCTGATGCCGTGCAACCACCATCATTGGTCACAGTGCAGGTAACATTATGAGAGCCTACTGGAAAGTCTCCTCCTGTGACTGTTACACTGGTTCCCCCTGCATCATCCGTACAAGTTATTGTTTGTCCATCTGAGTTGGTTGCGCTCACTTGATCCCATGACACTGGAATTGCTGCTTCCCCCTGTGCAATGCACTCGTCACCAACAGTCGGCACGGTCAAAACGGGTGTTGCTGTGAAGCAAAAAATACAATCGCCACTAATTATTCCTTCAACATAATTACATTCCAAATCATCAAATCACTCTATTGATTAAATGATATATTCAGCAATACTATAGGGACTTCAATTGGAAAGATTTATTTTTCAAGTGAAATTGACTGTGTTCCAAAACATTACAGGATGATGTTATATTAAGTAATTAATTTGATATCAACGGCTTCTTGGTCTAAAATTTTAAGCCCTGTCGAAATCAATATAAAAAGTAACAAGTTCAAGTACACTAGACTGTTCCATACGGATGTTTACATTCGTGAACATATTTTGTGACTAATTTCAATCAATGTTTCACCAGCCAAATTGAAAAGATTGGAAGATTTGCATGGTAAATTGGGCGATGAAGCAGGTATATTTAAGTCTAACACCTAGTCTCAAAAGATCCATCTTTTTATCAAAATTCTGGCCTCTAAACAATGCAAAGAACTTTCGAAAAACAATCGGGTTGACTTTAATCATATTTCAAAGGGTGTCAATTACAAATCAAATCTTACCGATTACATCGAAGGTGAGGTATGCTGATGCCGTGCAACCACCATCATTGGTCACAGTGCAGGTTACATTATGAGAGCCTACTGGAAATTCTCCGCCTGTGACTGTGACACTGGTTCCCCCTGCATCATCCGTACAAGTTATTGCTTGACCATCTGAATTGGTTGCGCTCACTTGATCCCATGACACTGGAATTGATCCTTCCCCCGGTGCAATGCACTCGTCACCAACAGTCGGCACGGTCAAAACGGGTGTTGCTGTGAAGCAAAATTAAATACAATCGCCACTTATTATTCCTACAACATAATTACATTCCAAATCATCAAATCACTCTATTGATCAAATGATATATTCAGTAATACTTTAGGCACGTCAATTGGAAAAAGATTTCTTTTGAAATTGAAATTCACTGTGTTCCAAAACATTACAGGATGATGTTATATTAAGTAATTTATTTGATATTAAGGGCTTCTTGTCTTAAATTTTAAGCCCCGTCCAAATAAATATCAAAAAAGTAACAAGTTCAAGTACACTAGACTGCTCCATACGGATGTTTACATTCATGAACATATTTTGTGACTAATTTCAATCAATGTTTCACCGGCCAAATTGAAAAAAAATTGGAAGATTTGCAAGGTAAATTGGGCGATGAAGCAGGTACAATTAAGTGTAACACCTAGTCTCAAAAGATCCATCTTTTTATCAAAATGCTGGCCTCTAAACAATGCAAAGAACTTTCGAAAAAAAATCGGGTTGACTTTAATCATATTTCAAAGGGTGTCAATTACAAATCAAATCTCACCGATTACATCGAAGGTGAAGTATGCTGATGCCGTGCAACCACCATCATTGGTCACAGTGCAGGTTACATTATGAGAGCCTACTGGAAAGTCTCCTCCTGTGACTGTTACACTGGTTCCCCCTGCATCATCCGTACAAGTTATTGCTTGACCATCTGAGTTGGTTGCGCTCACTTGATCCCATGACACTGGAATTGATGCTTCCCCCGGTGCAATGCACTCGTCACCAACAGTCGGCACGGTCAATACGGGTGTTGCTGTGAAGCAAAATTAAATACAATCGCCACTTATTATTCCTACAACATAATTACATTCCAAATCATCAAATCACTCTATTGATTAAATGATATATCCAGTAATACTATAGGCACGTCAATTGGAAAGATTTATTTTTAGAGTGAAATTGACTGTGTTCCAAAACATTACAGGATGATGTTATATTAAGTAATTAATTTGATATTAAGGGCTTCTTGGTCTAAAATTTTAAGCACTGTCGAAATCAATATAAAAAGTAACAAGTTCAAGTACACCAGACTGCCCCATACGGATGTTAACATTCATGAACATATTTTGTGACTAATTTCAATCAATGTTTCACCAGCCAAATTGAAAAGATTGGAAGATTTGCATGGTAAATTGGACGATGAAGCAGGTACAATTGAGTGTAACACCTAGTCTCAAAAGATCCATCTTTTATCAAAATACTGGCCTCTGAACAATGTAAAGAACTTGAGAAAAAAAATCGGGTTGACTTCAATCATATTTCAAAGGGTGTCAATTACAAATCAAATCTTACCGATTACATCGAAGGTGAAGTATGCTGATGCCGTGCAACCACCATCATTAGTCACAGTGCAGGTTACATTATGAGAGCCTACTGGAAAGTCTCCTCCTGTAACTGTTACATTGGTTCCCCCTGCATCATCCGTACAAGTGATTGCTTGACCATCTGAGTTGGTTGCGCTCACTTGATCCCATGACACAGGAATTGATGCTTCCCCCGGTGCAATGCACTCGTCACCAACAGTCGGCACGGTCAAAACGGGTGTTGCTGTGAAGCAAAAAATACAATCGCCACTAGACTGCTCCATACGGATGTTAACATTCATGAACATATTTTGTGACTAATTTCAATCAATGTTTCACCAGCCAAATTAAAAAAATTGGAAGATTTGCATGGTAAATTGGGCGATAAAACAGGTACATTTAAGTGTAACACCTAGTCTCAAAAGATCCATCTTTTATCAAAATGCTGGCCTCTAAACAATGCAAAGAACTTTCGAAAAAAAATCCGGTTGACTTTAATCATATTTCAAAGGGTGTCAATTACAAATCAAATCTCACCGATTACATCGAAGGTGAAGTATGCTGATGCCGTGCAACCACCAACATTGGTCACAGTGCAGGTTACATTATGAGAGCCTACTGGAAAGTCTCCTCCTGTGACTGTTACACTGGTTCCCCCTGCATCATCCGTACAAGTTATTGCTTGACCATCTGAGTTGGTTGCGCTCACTTGATCCCATGACACTGGAATTGATGCTTCCCCCGGTGCAATGCACTCGTCACCAACAGTCGGCACGGTCAAAACGGGTGTTGCTGTGAAACAAAAAATACAATCGCCACTTATTATTCCTACAACATAATTACATTCCAAATCATCAAATCACTCTATTGATTTAATGATATATTCAGCAATACTATAGGCACGTCAATTGGAAAGATTTATTTTTCAAGTGAAATTTACTGTGTTCCAAAACATTACAGGATGATGTTATATTAAGTGTTTAATAAGGGAATAAATGTGTGCTCCGGAGGTTTTTATCACTCGTTTAATACCGCTTAGAGTCTGGGTGCTGATAATTACCCGAGCCGGAGGCGAGGGTAATTATCAGCACCCAGACTCTAAGCGGTATTAAACGAGTGATAAATACCGACCGAGCACATATTTATTCCCATTCATAAATACCTTATCCGTAAAAAAAATTTCAAATAATTCGTTCAAAAAATCCCGATTTTGTTCAACAAGTTCACTTCATGCTTTTTAAAACATCCCTCTAGCAAAATAATGGAGTGTTCAGCTGGCGAGTAAGATGTAAACAACCCTTTTATGGAGATTGACGCGCGCGTAACATGTTCTGCGGAATGTCAAGCAGAACGCACCTGGGGCGTTGCGTTTTGAATTTAGAACTATAAAATTCTGACTCGCTTGTAGTGCTGCGCATGCCTACGTGAGGATTGTGAACGTTCAACCAATGAAACGGTAAGAGGCACTGGATTTTTAGGAGTCCACATTTTATTGTGACACTGGAAAAGTGTTTAAGACCAGCTAGCCATGTCTTTATCATCCGTTTAATACCGGCCACGTGACGGGCTCTCGACCAATAGGAATAGCTAAACTGTCTGAGGTATTTATGAATTTGATATTAAGGGCTTCTTGGTCTAAAATTTTAAGCCCTGTCGAAATCAATATAAAAAGTAACAAGTTCAAGTACACTAGACTGCTCCTTACGGATGTTTACATTCATGAACATATTTTGTGACTAATTTCAATCAATGTTTCACCATCCAAATTGAAAAAATTGGAAGATTTGCATGGTAAATTGGGCGATGAAGCAGGTACAATTAAGTGCAACACCTAGTCTCAAAAGATCCATCTTTTATCAGAATGCTGGCCTCTAAACACTGCAAAGAACATTCGAAAAAAAAATCCGGTTGACTTTAATCATATTTCAAAGGGTGTCAATTACAAATCAAATCTTACCGATTACATCGAAGGTGAAGTATGCTGATGCCGTGCAACCACCATCATTGGTCACAGTGCAGGTTACATTATGAGAGCCTACTGGAAAGTCTCCTCCTGTGACTGTTACACTGGTTCCCCCTGCATCATCCGTACAAATTATTGTTTGACCATCTGAGTTGGTTGCGCTCACTTGATCCCATGACACTGGAATTGATGCTTCCCCCTGTGCAATGCACTCGTCACCAACAGTCGGCACGGTCAAAACGGGTGTTGCTGTGAAGCAAAAAATACAATCGCCACTTATTATTCCTACAACATAATTACATTCCAAATCATCAAATCACTCTATTGATTAAATGATATATTCAGCAATACTATATTTCTTTTGAAAGTGAAATTCACTGTGTTCCAAAACATTACAGGATGATGTTATATTAAGTAATTAATTTGATTTTAATTGCTTCTTGGTCTAAAATTTTAAGCCCTGTCAAAATCAATATAAAAAGTAACAAGTTCAAGTACACTAGACTGCTCCATACGGATGTTTACATTCATGAACATATTTTGTGACTAATTTCAATCAATGTTTCACCAGCCAAATTGAAAAGATTGGAAGATTTGCATGGTAAATTGGGCGATGAAGCAGGTAGATTTAAGTCTAACACCTAGTCTCAAAAGATCCATCTTTTTATCAAAATACTGGCCTCTAAACAATGCAAAGAACTTTCGAAAAAAAATCGGGTTGACTTTAATCATATTTCAAAAGATGTCAATTACAAATCAAATCTTACCGATTACATCGAAGGTGAAGTATGCTGATGCCGTGCAACCACCATCATTGGTCACAGTGCAGGTAACATTATGAGAGCCTACTGGAAAGTCTCCTCCTGTGACTGTTACACTGGTTCCCCCTGCATCATCCGTACAAGTTATTGTTTGTCCATCTGAGTTGGTTGCGCTCACTTGATCCCATGACACTGGAATTGATGCTTCCCCCTGTGCAATGCACTCGTCACCAACAGTCGGCACGGTCAAAACGGGTGTTGCTGTGAAGCAAAAAATACAATCGCCACTAATTATTCCTTCAACATAATTACATTCCAAATCATCAAATCACTCTATTGATTAAATGATATATTCAGCAATACTATAGGCACTTCAATTGGAAAGATTTATTTTTCAAGTGAAATTGACTGTGTTCCAAAACATTACAGGATGATGTTATATTAAGTAATTAATTTGATATCAAGGGCTTCTTGGTCTAAAATTTTAAGCCCTGTCGAAATCAATATAAAAAGTAACAAGTTCAAGTACACTAGACTGTTCCATACGGATGTTTACATTCGTGAACATATTTTGTGACTAATTTCAATCAATGTTTCACCAGCCAAATTGAAAAGATTGGAAGATTTGCATGGTAAATTGGGCGATGAAGCAGGTAGATTTAAGTCTAACACCTAGTCTCAAAAGATCCATCTTTTTATCAAAATTCTGGCCTCTAAACAATGCAAAGAACTTTCGAAAAACAATCGGGTTGACTTTAATCATATTTCAAAGGGTGTCAATTACAAATCAAATCTTACCGATTACATCGAAGGTGAGGTATGCTGATGCCGTGCAACCACCATCATTGGTCACAGTGCAGGTTACATTATGAGAGCCTACTGGAAATTCTCCGCCTGTGACTGTGACACTGGTTCCCCCTGCATCATCCGTACAAGTTATTGCTTGACCATCTGAATTGGTTGCGCTCACTTGATCCCATGACACTGGAATTGATCCTTCCCCCGGTGCAATGCACTCGTCACCAACAGTCGGCACGGTCAAAACGGGTGTTGCTGTGAAGCAAAATTAAATACAATCGCCACTTATTATTCCTACAACATAATTACATTCCAAATCATCAAATCACTCTATTGATCAAATGATATATTCAGTAATACTTTAGGCACGTCAATTGGAAAAAGATTTCTTTTGAAATTGAAATTCACTGTGTTCCAAAACATTACAGGATGATGTTATATTAAGTAATTTATTTGATATTAAGGGCTTCTTGTCTAAAATTTTAAGCCCCGTCCAAATAAATATCAAAAAAGTAACAAGTTCAAGTACACTAGACTGCTCCATACGGATGTTTACATTCATGAACATATTTTGTGACTAATTTCAATCAATGTTTCACCGGCCAAATTGAAAAAAAATTGGAAGATTTGCAAGGTAAATTGGGCGATGAAGCAGGTACAATTAAGTGTAACACCTAGTCTCAAAAGATCCATCTTTTATCAAAATGCTGGCCTCTAAACAATGCAAAGAATTTTAGAAAAAAATCGGGTTGACTTTCATCATATTTCAAAGGGTGTCAATTACAAATCAAATCTTACCGATTACATCGAAGGTGAAGTATGCTGATGCCATGCAACCACCATCATTGGTCACAGTGCAGGTTACATTATGAGAGCCTACTGGAAAGTCTCCTCCTGTGACTGTTACACTGGTTCCCCCTGCATCATCCGTACATGTTATTGCTTGACCATCTGAGTTGGTTGCGCTCACTTGATCCCATGACACTGGAATTGATGCTTCCTCCGGTGCAATGCACTCGTCACCAACAGTCGGCACGGTCAAAACGGGTGTTGCTGTGAAGCAAAAAATACAATCGCCACTTATTATTCCTACAACATAATTACATTCCAAATCATCAAATCACTCTATTGATTAAATGATATATTCAGCAATACTAAAGGCACTTCAATTGGAAAGATTTATTTTTCAAGTGAAATTGACTGTGTTCCAAAACATTACAGGATGATGTTATATTAAGTAATTAATTTGATATTAAGGGCTTCTTGGTCTAAAATTTTAAGCCCTGTCGAAATCAATATAAAAAGTAACAAGTTCAAGTACACTAGACTGCTCCATACGGATGTTAACATTCATGAACATATTTTGTGACTAATTTCAATCAATGTTTCACCAGCCAAATTGAAAAGATTGGAAGATTTGCATGGTAAATTGGGCGATGAAGCAGGTACAATTAAGTGTAACACCTAATATCAAAAGATCCATCTTTTATCAAAATGCTGGCCTCTAAACAATGCAAAGAACTTTCGAAAAAATATCGGCTTGACTTTAATCATATTATAAAGGGTGTCAATTACAAATCAAATCTTACCGATTACATCGAAGGTGAAGTATGCTGATGCCGTGCAACCACCCTCATTGGTCACAGTGCAGGTTACATTATGAGAGCCTACTGGAAAGTCTCCTCCTGTGACTGTTACACTGGTTCCCCCTGCATCATCCGTACATGTTATTGCTTGACCATCTGAGTTGGTTGCGCTCACTTGATCCCATGACACTGGAATTGATGCTTCCCCCGGTGCAATGCACTCGTCACCAACAGTCGGCACGGTCAAAACGGGTGTTGCTGTGAAGCAAAAAATACAATCGCCACTTATTATTCCTACAACATATTTACATTCCAAATCATCAAATCACTCTATTGATTAAATGATATATTCAGCAATACTAAAGGCACTTCAATTGGAAAGATTTATTTTTCAAGTGAAATTGACTGTGTTCCAAAACATTACAAGATGATGTTATATTAAGTAATTAATTTGATATTAAGGGCTTCTTGGTCTAAAATAGTATGCCCTGTCAAAATCAATATAAAAAGTAACAAGTTCAAGTACACTAGACTGTTCCATACGGATGGTTACATTCATGAACATATTTTGTGACTAATTTCAATCAATGTTTCACCAGCCAAATTGAAAAGATTGATAGATTTGCATGGTAAATTGGGCGATGAAGCAGGTAGATTTAAGTCTAACACCTAGTCTCAAAAGATCCATCTTTTTATCAAAATGCTGGCCTCTAAACAATGCAAAGAACTTTCGAAAAAAAATCGGGTTGACTTTAATCATATTTCAAAGGGTGTCAATTACAAATCAAATCTTACCGATTACATCGAAGGTGAAGTATGCTGATGCCGTGCAACCACCATCATTGGTCACAGTGCAGGTTACATTATGAGAGCCTACTGGAAAGTCTCCTCCTGTGACTGTTACACTGGTTCCCCCTGCATCATCCGTACATGTTATTGCTTGACCATCTGAGTTGGTTGCGCTCACTTGATCCCATGACACTGGAATTGATGCTTCCCCCGGTGCAATGCACTCGTCACCAACAGTCGGCACGGTCAAAACGGGTGTTGCTGTGAAGCAAAAAATACAATCGCCACTTATTATTCCTACAACATAATTACATTCCAAATCATCAAATCACTCTATTGATTAAATGATATATTCAGCAATACTATAGGCACGTCAATGGGAAAAATATTTCTTTTGAAAGTGAAATTCATTGTGTTCCAAAACATTACAGGATGATGTTATATTAAGTAATTAATTTGATATTAAGGGCTTCTTGGTCTAAAATTTTAAGCACTGTCGAAATCAATATAAAAAGTAACAAGTTCAAGTACACTAGACTGCTCCATACGGATGTTTACATTCGTGAACATATTTTGTGACTAATTTCAATCAATGTTTCACCAGCCAAATTGAAAAAAATTAAAGATTTGCATGGTAAATTGGGAGATGAAGCATGTACAATTAAGTGCAACACCTAGTCTCAAAAGATCCATCTTTTATCAGAATGCTGGCCTCTAAACACTGCAAAGAACTTTTGAAAAAAAAATCGGGTTGACTTTAATCATATTTCAAAGGGTGTCAATTACAAATCAAATCTTACCGATTACATCGAAGGTGAAGTGTGCTGATGCCGTGCAACCACCATCATTGGTCACAGTGCAGGTTACATTATGAGAGCCTACTGGAAAGTCTCCTCCTGTGACTGTTACACTGGTTCCCCCTGCATCATCCGTACAAGTGATTGCTTGACCATCTGAGTTGGTTGCGCTCACTTGATCCCATGACACTGGAATTGATGCTTCCAACTGTGCAATGCACTCGTCACCAACAGTCGGCACGGTCAAAACGGGTGTTGCTGTGAAGCCAAAAATACAATCGCCACTAATCTACAACATAATTACATTCCAAATCATCAAATCACTCTATTGATTAAATGATATATTCAGCAATACTATAGGCACTTCAATTGGAAAGATTTATTTTTAAGGTGAAATTTACTGTGTTCCAAAACATTACAGGATGATGTTATATTAAGTAATTAATTTGAAATTAAGGGCTTCTTGTCTAAAATTTTTAACCCTGTCCAAATCCATATAAAAAGTAACAAGTTCAAGTACACTAGACTGATCCATATGGATGTTTACATTCATGAACATATTTTGTGACTAATTTCAATCAATGTTTCACCAGCCAAATTGAAAAGATTGGAAGATTTGCATGGTAAATTGGGCGATGAAGCAGGTACTATTAAGTGTACCACCTAGTCTCAAAAGATCCATCTTTTATCAAAATACTGGCCTCTAAACAATTCAAAGAACTTTAGAAAAAAAATCGGGTTGACTTTAATCATATTTCAAAGGGTGTCAATTACAAATCAAATCTTACCGATTACATCAAAGGTGAAGTATGCTGATGCCGTGCAACCACCAACATTGGTCACAGTGCAGGTTACATTATGAGAGCCTACTGGAAAGTCTCCTCCTGTGACATTTACATTGGGTCCCCCTGCATCATCCCAACAAGTTATTGCTTGACCATCTGAGTTGGTTGCGCTCACTTGATCCCATGACACAGGAATTGATGCTTCCCCCGGTGCAATGCACTCGTCACCAACAGTCGGCACGGTCAATACGGGTGTTGCTGTGAAGCAAAATTAAATACAATCGCCACTTATTATTCCTACAGCAAAATTACATTCCAACTCATCAAATCACTCTATTGATTAAATGATATATTTAGTAATAAAATAGGAACTTCAATTTAAAAGATTCATTTTTAAAGTGAAATTCAATGTGTTCCCATAAAATATTTCAGGATGATGTTATTTTAAGTGATTAATTTGATAATAAGGGCTTGTTGGTCTAAAATTTTAAGCTCTTGGAAACCAATATAAAAAGTTACAAGTTCAAGTACACTAAACTGCTCCATATGGATGTTTACATTCATGAACATATTTTGTGACTCATTTCAATCAATATTTCACCAGCCAAATTGAAAAGATTGGAAGATGTGCATGGTAAATTGGGCGATGAAGAAGGTACAATTAAGTGTAACACCTAGTCTCAAAAGATCCATCTTTTATTAAAATGCTGGCCTCTAAACATTGCAAAAAACTTTCGAACAAAAATCGGGTTGACCTAAATCATATTTCAAAGGGTGTCAATTACAAATCAAATCTTACCGATTACATCGAAGGTGAACTGTCTTGATGCCATGAATCCACCAGCATTGGTCACACTGCAGGTTACAGTATGAGAGCCTACTGGAAAGTCTCCTCCTGTGACTGTCACACTGGTTCCCCCTGCATCATCCGTACAAGTTATTGCTTGACCATCTGAGTTGGTTGCGCTCACTTGATCCCATGACACTGGAATTGATGCTTCCCCCGGTGCAATGCACTCGTCACCAACAGTCGGCACGGTCAAAACGGGTGTTGCTGTGAGGCAAAATTGAATACAATCGCTACTTATTATTCCTAAAACATGGGTCAGATAATCACGGTGTCAGTTGTCATTTATAAATGCCAATGATGTGAAATGGTTGTTGATACTACAGTTGTATTCATACAATAGAATTTGCGTCGGGATGATTTACAGTTGTAGTTGAACTCATAGAGAGTCTAACCTCCAGTTCATTTTAACACAATTTTCAAAAGTAGCACAATCTGCAGTCTCGCCATCAGCAGGATATATAGAGAGACTTTAGCAGCCAACAACCCTCATGTGTTCAAACAACACATAGGTGAAACGATTGACTCCTTTAGATATTTGGGCAGTTTATTAATTGGGTTAGGGCTTGGGTTTGGGTTAGGTGTAGGGTTGGACTCGGGTTAGGATTAGGACCAGAGTAAGTTTTAGGGTTAGGGATAGGGTTTGGACTAGATGGTTAGGGTTTAGGTTGTGATACATTGGTATCGGGGAACATAGGTATGCACTCCTCCGGACTCGCGATGAAACATCGACAAGAATCAGCTAGGCCAGGTAGGCACAATCACATCATCAAGTTAAAAACAAGGTTAGCGGCTTACAAGCTGTCGTATTTGTAATTACTAGATTGCTCTTCGGATGCAAAACATGAGCTCTATACAGAACAATACGTTCACTTTGACAAGAAATTCATGGCTTGACTTATTATTGAACTCTCTACGTTGAAAGTGCTACACTCGGTTGAATATACATATTGGAACAATAATTATTCTGGAGGAAAATAATCAAGTATGACTTGTGTTTCACTGAATATATGAGTCGTTTTATTTCTGAAGTACAAAAACACTGACCACAACTCATAGACAGTGTTGGTCAATGGTCCCCACATGGGAGGTCTCCCCATCCAGTTTCCTACTACTCTATCTCAATAAGTCATTAAATCAGATGGAAAATTCATTGAGGCTGTTTCCATGAAAAAGTTTGTTTTGTTTTAATGTGCCACAAATGGTGTTTATTTTGTTAAGGTAAGTGAGATCACTCTCACTATGAATCGAGACTTAGCAACACTGCATTTAAGCCTGCAGCGGTTGTTGTACAACAAATTGAATTATGACTTGGTTAACAGCATTTCTTTGGCTAATCAATGAAACTCGAACACATGTTTCAATCTCACAGTTTGGTTTTAAGATACACATGCTTTTCAATCAAAACCGACACATTCAATAAAAAGGGTGCATATTAGTGTTTGATTAGTGGCTCCTTACACAAGCGAGTAAACAAGCAATAGGGTATGTTTGTGTTTGATTAGTGGCGCCTTACTCAAGCAAGTAAAGAAGCAAGAGGGCATGTTAAGTGTTTTATAAGTGGCTCATTCTCATGTGAGAACACGATAAAGAGGTGATTGATGTTTGTGGCTTTGAAATGGACTACAATACAGTTATCTCATAGAGTGCTTAGGTTTCCTTATTTCAACTTAAATCGTACTGATAGGAAATATTAAGTATGCTGATTCCGACATGGTTGTTTACGCCTTAAAAACTTTGCATAGGTCAGATAATCACGTGGTCAGTTATCATCAATGCAAGAAAAATGAAATGGTGGTCGATACTAGTTGAGCTCATAACAAGTCTGACCTCCAGTTTATAAAGTGAAAAAGCAGCACACTTTTTGTCTCTCTTTTTAGCAGGATATAAAGATAGGCACTGTTACAAAAGTATGTTGTTTTACAACGGCTTACATTAAAAACAGAGAATTTGTTGTTGTTTTGCTTAAATACAGTTAATAAGTGTTGGTGAACAAGTATCGTCGAAATGTCTACAACATCCATGTTAAGCAGCACAGGTTAACTGTTCAAAACCGGCTCGTGCTGGAAATTTCTTGTTGTTTTAATCGATGCTGTATATATTTTTGAAAACCTTACAAATAAACGATTAATTTAATTTATTGATCCTGTCTTCCAAAAAAGGCAATTATGCGCGTTCTTGAAATATTGTGCGTGCACAAGTAACTCAGTATTAGACAAGCCAGTACAAGAACATGCCGAACAGCACTTACAATTCAAAGCTGTGATGGCCGAAATTAAGTTCCTAACCCCCCGGAGCGCGGCCCCGGGCTTATTTCAAGGGTTGCTCTTGCAGGAAAAAAACCACGAAAGGCGCGAAGTAATATAAAAAGCTTTAAAATTCGCATGTTGGTTCTTCATGCCAGGAATTTTTGTTTCAGATATGGAGGCATTTCATATTTGACCTCTGGTAACCTTTAGAGGTCAATGGACTTTCCATTCTTTTTTTCATAACTTTTGTTCTTCAAAACTTCACTTTCCTATGACCCAATTATATGGGATAAGTCTTCATACAATGAAAATAGTGATCAGAGTTTGGATCAATTCATATCTGACCTCTGGTGACCTTAAGAGGTCAATGACCTTTGTTAACCCGTTTTTAGCTATTGGTACGATTTATTCTTTTACGATTTTTTTTACCCCATTTGTTTACGATTCATATCCAAATTAAAGATGTTCATGCTATAAAGAGAATTTTCATACATAGGTCATTTCATATTCACCCTCCGGTGACCTTACGAGAGGTCATGACCTTTGTAAAACATAGCCTATTTATGGATAGTAATTAGCTTAAGACAATTGAAAATGCCTTTTTTATGACCCAAGTCTACAACTTAACTCTTCTTTTTGTGCCATGAAAAGAATTGTCAAATATGGGAACATCATATTTGACGTAGTGATACCGTTAGAGAGGTCGATGAATTTTTGATAGCTTAGTTGCCGTTATTTATCATATTTATTCGTAAAAACGCCATGTGTTCGTGCCTTAATAGTGTCAAAGAACGGTATTGCACTTACTAGTTTACAGTCAAGTTATGAATTCAGAGTCCTCAAACAATTTTGAGGTGACCTCTTATCTCGCTTCTCTTTGTTTAATTGGCAGACGCAATATGAAGAGATTGGAATAGAAATTTGTGGGTCTGTTATGTATGGAGAATGTACATGTATCAAGCAATATTCACTCTTGTGTAGTTATTACACCCTTCTGTATCCATATGAACTTGGAAGCCACGTTTTTAACCTTTTTCTATTAAGCCAAATAATCTCGTCTGCGTCTGCGTCTGCCCTAATTAAAAGGAAAATTGAGATCAGAAGTTATGCAAACTAGTTTTTGGGGTCCGACTTCATGACATGTTGTAGAAAACTTATTAAAATACACGCCTTTTGCTTTATTAGACTTCGGTCATGAACAATTGCAAAATGACGACAATCAGAGTATACAAAAAATCAATGACCTCGCAAACGTCATCATAGGTGAAATACGAAATGTCTACATATCTGAAAATTCATATTATGGCAAGAAAACCAAAATTTGGATAAATAAAAAAGAGGTGTTTTGAATAGTTAATCCTCTAATACCTTTACACAGGATACGCAAAGTTCATTTACCCCTTGAAGGTCATTAGAGGTCAGATATGAGATTCCCTAGACATGAAATTCTTGTCCAAGCATGAGCAACTTAACAAGCGCATTATTGAAAACCAAAATTTATAACTTAACATTATGCATGAGAACTACAATAAAAAAAAAGGGGTTTAAAGAGTAAAATCGTATAAATAACTATAAATAGAGTAAGTGCAGTTAATACAAAGGTCATTGACCTCAGGAAGGTCATCATAATTCAAGTGTGATTTTTTTCCACATTTGGTTGTTATTTACTTTGTATGAAGACTATACATAGACTAAGGTCATAGGAAAGTGACGTTTTATACATAGAGTATTCAAAGATCATTGACCCCTCAAAGGTCACTGGGGGGTCAGATATGAAATGCTTCCATATCTGAAACTGGTTGTTATGGTATGAAGGCCTCGTATGACTAGTTACATACTTTTATAACAAAAGGCATAATTATGTCCCTATGCCGCACAACTATATTTCTTTCTTCTAGTTTTCGGGGCAGTAAAATAATTACATAAAACCCAAAGAGGCGATTTTTTTAGATACAATAGATTTCTTTACGTTACAATTATTTTGATAAAAACGAACAACTTTAAAAGCTGTATGAACAATATTGTTTTAGTTGTTTTTGATTGTTCCCAATGAAACGTGGTGCTTGCAGGCCTCGACAAGACTGACTAATGTTCCGAGATACGTACGGGGGTTTGAGAGCAGTTTTTGGACAATATTCCTCCGCGGTCAATCAAGACATGAGCCAATCTATCAAAAATGTGTTCACAAATCTGATTACTTGATAATATCCTCTGCCATAACAATAGGGGAATAACAGTGTGAGGAGCCGGTCTTCACTGCGTGATAATGACCGGGTGTGGGGGTGACCGCTGTTAATGGACCGAGACGAAGTCGAGGTCCATTAACACTTTTATTAAGTGCATTAATAAAATTCATTTATTTTATTAATAAATACCTTTTTTACGAAATAAAATGCTCCAATTTTGTGACTTTTTTTTCCAGCGATATTTCCAGACTTTTTTGTGTTCATGTTCATGGGCCATATTTTAGCTTAACAGCTATAACGACGTAAACTCAACAGAAACTGCTGCCGTAGCGAAACAAATTACAACAATGTTTTCATATTTTTACCTGATGGAGGAAGCTGAAATCTCGTTTACACATTCCTTGTGTCCGGAATTACAAAGATGCTTGGTTTAGGAAAGGTAAATATGTCGGTGAGTGATGTGTTCAAAGAAAATTAATCGTAGATCTACGCTTTCGTCGTAAACATCCTCAGTATATAAAGCACTGCTGTACGATGTCGTTTCAAAACTTCCTTACGCGCGCGCACGCACGCATCCCTAGCAACTGTGTTGCGTACGCGCGCGTCAGTCTCACGCGATGGGGGTTGAGCGCATGTGCAGTGCTCTATTGTTACAAGCTACCGCAGGACTGTTACTATATTTTGACCAATCATTGGCTTGCATGGGGCTGAACGGGGCTTGATCAATGCTGGTTCAGGGGCCATTTATTCGCTTGATCTTTGAAGCCGGTCCATTATCACCGTTAATGCCCGGCCACGTGATCAAGTCTCGACCAATCAGAAACCATCAACTCTCCAAGGTATTTATTAATAATAATTATAATTTGGGAGGCTAATCATCCTTTCTCGCAGCTGAGAAGCTGAATTGCGAAGGATGCGGCTACAGCGTGGTCGGGCCGCTGGCACGTAAAGGTACCTATGGCTGCCGTCCACATCGACTGATATATGACCACGGAGCACAGCCTGAGATCGGAAGTGTTTGATTGTTGTCATTATGTATAAGTATGAGTGTAGGGGAAACCTCTGAAATGTGTTGGTCGCAAACAAAATGGTCCTTAATGTAAACAAGCGAAATCTGAGAAAGACGGTGGTTTCATTAAACCACTGTTTTTACGTTCTCAAGAAATATTTGAAAGTATTGAAACAATAACGACAGGCACCAAATTGTCTGGACTTTAAACGATACAACACAATAACAATACATGTATAACTTGACTAATGCTGGTCGAAGTATCAATTGTTACACTCTTTGGCAAATTCTTCCCAATAGTTTGACAATTTTTTTTACCCAATTCAACCCAATTTGAGGTAATTTCATACCAATGCTGGGTAAATTACATTGCCCAACACAGTTTCATCCAATCTTTATACAGTGTACAAAGGGTTCTCCCGGGATAGGGTTTTGTGAATTTTCGGGAGAAAGTACACGTAGTCGGGTAGCTGATTGGTTGCTACCGTGGGTCAAAGTATTTGTGGATGTGGGTATCAATATGGCGGTATTCTAGCATTTCGTTGAGAATTTGGTGCACAAGTAATGTGGTTTCATGTGCCATATTTCTTTCGATGTTTTCATGTTGGGAATTGGGATGTTTAAAACCAACTTGTAATTAGTCCTCACGGTTCAAGATGCATTTGGCATTTGTCACATGGCTTAATAACGACCTGTGGATTGTTTTTGAGTTAACAGGTGGTTGATAGTTTTGCTTTAGGCATGTTTGTGAGGGGTTCCTCATTCTGATGTGGGCTAATTCCGTTGTTGTAATTGTTGTAGTCTCCAATTAGTTCACAAGTGTAACCATTTTGGTGGCAAACCCAATGTTTTAGATACCAAGGAACCCTATCAAATCATTGTTTAACCTTACCTGGATTCAGGATGGACTACTGACTCTACACATTTTTATGTTTTATATTGTCCTGGCCACGTGGTAAACAAACCCGGGGCCATCTATCGCCAGATCCTAATATGGACCATAGTACGTCCTTCAGAGGGGGTGTCAGTCTTGTGATCCTACTGGAGGGGTTGAAAATTGGCGGGAAAACCCTGTGTGCTTGTACACATTTACATAGGCTTGTGTACAATGTGTTTAGTAGGAAGGGACGTAATCATACATGTCGCCACTACATTTTAAGTTAAATGGAATGGAGTTTGGCCGCCACCATGCATTTAAGTTTTTATCAGACTTGTGTTTTCTTAAAAAGAAGTGGTTTTCTGGCTAGGAAAATAGCAAGGAAGAACCGGTTTTGTGCAAGCAAAATTCAGGGAATAATCTGTTGATATTAATAACTTGTTGGAAAGTTCCAAGGTCATTCCAAGAAAGTTGCCGCCGTGAATTAGGGTTTAAAACATGGGAGGGGGATGGGATTTGCTATCAGCATCAGCAGGGCCGTTCCTCATTCTTTTCTTTTTATGGGATGTATGATAACATTGGAGTACGAGGGGCTCCGCGAGCTGATGAATCTTTTTTTGAAAACATTGTGTTTGCAACCAGCTAGGGAAGATTTTCGTTTATTTAAGACTTTCAAGCACTGGTATGGATACCTGTGTAGTTATATGACTAAACTGCCTAGAGCGTATTTGTTAAGGTTTTTTTTTTCCTTTTTTGGAAATTCAATATGCATATAGGGAGTAAAATCAGTTCCACTGCTGGGTTGCGGTGATGGGTGGGTTATAACTTGTCAACACATACCTCGCCAGCGGGCCCATTAGATTGGTGATAACCGGAGAGCGGGAGTTTCAAAAAACTCATCCGGTGTTTAGGCGACGCAGGGACTGGTTTGTGTACATGTGGTTTTTGTTTCTAGTTCACTTAATGTTTTGATTTATACCGGTGATAATATGCCGTCACACCTGTTTTTCCTTTGTGTGTGTCGGGGGAAACAGTGCATATTTTCTGTGCCAATGGATGACAGCCATCTAGGATACTTTGGTATGAAGTTTGTTACTAAGGAATCTAAATAACTATAAATAAGTGGTCTCAACCACTGTGTTACCCCGATGGATGGTAGGTTTCTCTTGAAATAATATTTCAATACACAGATCAAAAAATACTTGGAGCGTAACCCCATGGGCATCAACAGCACGATTATTATGACTTCTGGATATGATTTGATTGACTGTATAGATCAAAAGTTAAAGCAGCATCCCAGACTTGGTCTCAACCACTGTGTTCAGCCAACTTTTCCTTGCACCTGATGATAACCAACAAAGCACCAGTGGCAGCCTTCACGGCCCATTTTACTCGTTATACTAAGATGTTCAAGCTTAATTCACTGCTTTCCATATCTAGTGTAACCAGGACAGTACCATGGTTGTCTGAACATGTGATGCAGTTGATCCAGAGAGCCAGGGGCGGCGGAACGCTTTTCAAACTGGGGGAAAAAACAAAAAAGGGGCATTTGCTCAGAAAAAAGGGACACCTTCCGTCGGTGTGAAATTGAAAGAAAAGAATATGGCCCCGTTAACATTTCACTATAAACCTACATGACGAGGAATATATCATGAATACGTTGTCCCTTTTGATCTTTGTTTTTCTTTTACCTAGTTATGCAGAAACACCTTTTTTTATCGCGAGAGGGGCACTGATGCGTTGGATGGCCAGTTCAGTGATCATGTCCTTTACGTGAAGAGCACTATTATTGTTAAAGGGGCCAGTTATCCATCTTGAGAGGGGGCAACATTTTGATGACCGTTGTTGCGAACGGGGCACTAATTTTGCTTTCGAGTGGTGATAAAGATTCACTATCGTGCAAAAGTCAGGGGCGTCGCTAGACCATATTGAATGGGGAGGGGGGGGGGGGTTGGGGGGGGGTGCCATCGTGAAATCTGCCGACGGACCGTCACGCAAAATAAGTGTAATTGATCATTTCTGCCCAAGTGATAGCCCTTTAACTCTATTTCTAATTCCTCCACGATTATTATGAATGGTTATTATAATTACTTTTGAAAGGTTACAATTTTCAGTGGGATAAGTTACACTTCAAAAGTAAATTATCAACATTTTGCCCAATCATATTGAAAAGTTTGGGACTTTTCTTTCGTCACTAAACTGCGCGTGACGTGTGCGCCTACTGTGCTTAGGCCCGTTCCCTGATCCCTGACTGGGGGTGGGGTGGCGTAGGGGTGGGGGTATTTAAATCTTAAGGTACAACTTTTTTATAAGCGAGCAAGAAGCGCATAGCCCTGAAGGCGTTTGGTCTTAAGGACCCCGGTAAATGTTTGGATTAGGTAGACGTTCTGTTGTGCAATCTGAGGCTTTTCCTGGCAATTTCCCCTGATTTTTTTTTTTTTTTATGAATTGTCCTAGTGTTTAGGATGATGATGGAGGGTCATCAAAAATTGATATATTACATCACAAACATCCGATAAACTGTAGCTTGACTCTCTTTCGAGATTTGCCCTCTTTAGCTTGAAGCCTGATTTTGAGTCGCCACAAAGAATCAGCTTAATTCGTAACTGAGATTCAGCAGGTATTGTGCCAGACAGCTTTAATTGTAAGAGATCCTGTTTTGCTATTTGGATTTTCGTACCGATGAACGAGTTGGAATCGTCTTGCATTGTTATCATGATTAATGCAAGCAGCGAACAATTTAAATAATAAAAGTTAGGCAGTGGACAGTCACGGTGGGCGGTAACTGTGGGTGGAGCGTGGCAAGCAAAGCTTTTCATTGGCTGAGACGTAAATGCCTGTCCTGCGTACGTTCAAAACGAATGAACACTAACACCCGGGGCCCGTTGTGATGTTTTCAGTGGGTTACTGGAAACAGGCTGCGTGCTTTCAATTTGTACGACCTAGCCGAAGCACAAAAGGTAAATATTACCCCCAAGGGACTTTAGCTCACTCCCGATAGTAGAACCCTGCCTTTGAGATTGAGATTTGCCCTCACGCAAATCATGATTGCAAAATATATAGGCTGTGGTTCGTTATGCCAACTGCGCATGTGCATAACAATTATATGTAATGGATACTTCACTTTGTAATGGAAAGAATAATTTCTTTTCGGTCACCTCAAGAACTTATTCTTATTAATGCACTCAGACAATTTGGCATAGTCCAACTTTTTTTTTAATTGTATGTACTTCTCACGCAACTACTTTTGCTTCAAACCATCAGTTCATTTTTTTTGGGGGGGGGGAGTTATGGTCATGGAGTTTGGCAAAGCGGTTAGCATCGTATCGTTGCGCTGCCTTTGTTCCTCCAGACCGTCAAAAAATTCCAGATGTACGATAGGCCTGTCCCTGTACCAATCCCAGGAAACATTCGACACGGGCTGTATGCCATGCAGCTACTGTTTGTTTGTTGTGGTTGTTCTATAAAAGTCTGGAGAGGCATTGCTGTTAATGTAAGGATCCCACTTCTAGGCAGTGTTGCCACTATGTGTGTGTGGTAGGTCCATCCTACACTTAAGTTGGGATCATGCACTCGGACAAAACACAAATTATATTAAAGATAGAAACCAGGACTTAAGTAGGATCTTACATGAATCACTAAGATTTAATTAGAATCTTAAAGATTGAGTTACAATTCCAAAAAAATACAAGATTAAATAACGCTAAAAATACGAAGGTAGAATTCCCCAGTTACCAAGGTAGCAAGCCCATATGGGTCCCATCTGGGACTAGATACGGGTCCCATATGGGCGGGCCCTGATCTTTTCCTGATCTAACACAATGGGTAATAACTGACTGGGCTTGTCCATGTGGGCCCGACATGGATCATGGTATCAGAATCATTTGGGGCCCATATATGGACCCATATGGCTTAGATCTGGGGCCCATGGGAAAAATTCAGGGTATCATAATTATGGGGTAGCTTGTATGGGTCCCATTCGGGCCAAGATATGGGCCCATTATGAGCAAACCATACATTTACTAATTTCCCTAACGTATATCATCTACATAACTGTCACCCATTATAAAAATAGAGAGACTGGTGATCAAGATTCACTATCGTGCAAAGGTCAGGGGCGTCGCTAGACCATTCTGAATGGGGGGGGGGGATTCAGGGTGGGGGTGCCATCGTGAAATCTGCCGACGGACCGTCACGCAAAATAAGTGTAATTGATCATTTCCGCCCAAAAGTTTCAAAACTTCAAAAGTAAATCATCAACATTTTGACCAATCATATTGAAAAGTTTGGGACTTTTCTTTCGTCACAAAACTTCGCGTCACGTGTGCGCATACCGTGCTTAGGCCCGGTCCCTGATCCCATACCGGGGTGGGGTGGGGTAGGGGTTGGGGGTCTTTAAATCCTGAAGTGGAACTTTTTATAAGAGAGCGAGAAGCGTAAAGCACTGAAGGCGTGGGTCTTAAGGACCCCGGGAAATGTTTGGATTAGGTAGACGCTCTGTTGTGCAATCTGAGGCTTTTCCTGGCCACTTTCTCTTGACTTTTTGAACGAAATGTGCTAGTGTTTAGGGTGATGATGGAGGGTCATCAAAATTGATATATTACATCACAAACATCCAATAAACTGTAGCTTGACTCTCTTTCGAGATTTGCCCTCTTTAGCTTGAAGCCTGATTTTGAGTCGCCACTAAGAATCAACTTAATTCGTATTGCCTACGAGTGTGTACGTGCTTGTGTTTTGCACAGCTGTAGCTGTCAACCGCCGTCCGACCTCGCGCGGCAGCTAGTGCCGACACGACAGAATGTACAATCTTTTGCCATGGGTTTTAGAACCAGATTTTAGCTTTGCGGAGCAGCGGTGTCTATTATTTACATTCTCCATTTCTTCTTCTTCCCTCTGCCTTTCCTCTTCTTTTTCCATTCTCCATTTTTATCCTTGCCGACAGCACCAAGATTTTGCCGATAAAACTGACTAATGGAGGTGTGACACCTCCCCTGTACCGACGCCGGTGTGTTCAGGCCCGTTTCTGTTCTTGCAAAACAATAGTTATTAAATGAAAAAAAAACCTTTACAGGCTGATCAATATACCATGGGTCTTCTGTAGTTGCGCAACCATTACGAACGACTATGTCCATAACTGTATAATAATTATTTCCTGTACCCGTCCACTGATGAACATTTGTGTCAGGTTCATTTTTTAACTCGTGACTCGGACTCGGACTCGTCTCAAATGACTCCGAACTTGGACTCAATACTTGAATACATGTCTGAAGCAGTGAAGCTTGATTTACTATAAAAAAATATTCGGTACACAATAAAGGCGTACATGTATCATTAGTGCGTTTCATGGGCTTGGCATCCGGGGTAAGCGATAAGCAAACTAAGGTGCTCACAACTTGACAGTACTTAATAAGTTATGTTCCGTAGACATCAAACGAAACCCTAGACCGACAACTAGTAACAACAGATTTGTTTTTCAAATAAAATTATTAATAATATATTATTCTTCGCCCGATATTCGTCGTTTACAAATATTATAATAAAGGGCGTATTTTTTTTTGTATATATTTGCTTTCCTTTTTATATGCTGTTCGACGTCTTTTTGTAGACTACTGCTGGATTTACTGATTTCAACTCATGTTTATGCACTTTTATGAAAGGTGTTGCGTAGCATTGACGAAATGTAAGGACCACTGACAATAAACGAACGTAATACCTTAACAAAGTTCTACTGATCAACAAAATGCAAACAAAACCTCGTTTTACAGTAGAAAGTCCCGTCTAAGATGCGAAGTAGACTTCTTCTATCCACGGTACTCTTCCTCAATGCTTTTAGATACTTGGCGCTCGGTATTTTTTTTTATGCAGACAAAACGCTTTGATCTGATCAATCTTTAAACAACAGGCGAACTGGTAGGAGATCATGATTTGAAATAATTAGCGCGCGTCATGACTGGTGAGAGCGCAGACACAAAGCGGATATCTGTAGGAACACCCAGCGTTAGACTTGGAAAAACATGAGTTTAAATTTAACAAAGAAATTGACTGGAACGGGAATTGAACCTGACACCTCAAACATACCGTGGTGATCGCTTACAGAGCAGGCGGCTTGATACAAGATGAACCGAATGAAGAAGTACAAATAAATAGTAAAATGCCAGTTTGGAGGGCCTTTTTACAAAAATAAAATTTACATATATCATTAAGCATAATGCGCATCCGCTACACTGATGACAGTTGTATTATCTGGTCACATTGGGTCATCGCTAAAAAGTTCCATCAGAGATTGAATGTGTTTCACCTCACCATTAAATCTGCGATCGCCGTGCTCTTCAACGGTACTTTTTTTCCTATGAATATATTTTCAACTTTTATGCTTCATTAAGAAAAAAAAAAGAAAAAAAAATCCGTTTTGGGATGTCTCCAATGTCTGATGAAAGAATGTTTGCTCTGAGAGCAGACTGGTTCCCGGTATGGTCCGTACATTATCGATACTGATTACGGGGCGGAAAATAAACCTAGCCCACGGGAACGGAATTATAGTCCAGCCGCCAATAATGTGAATGGGTGAAGTAATAAATCAATAATTAGACATGGGATTTTTTTTCGGGTGATGCTGCATTCAAAAGTGAATAAATAATATTTCTAGAAAAAAATGCAGTATTTGGAAACGGAATCTATTTTTGGTGTTTACAGGCGAATATAGCAGAAGAAATGCATTTATAAACTAGCTAAGAACACAGTGAACGGTACATCTTTTTTTTTCCGGGCGCGAATTATATGAACACAATTGTCCCAATGGTGTTTTTCTTTCAGAACCCTTGACCTCTGGATACCCGTATATACAGGTTTCTATCCAACTGGGCTAATAAGCGGGCCCTATTATGCCAACGGTTTTCCCATCCTGTCAATACGGCGCTAGTCAAAAGCATTCAACCGGTATGAATAGTCAGGGATCACGCCCAAAGTCACGGTACTAGCACACTATTTCGGTAATGCTGCTCACCTGAGAAATAGCAAACGGAATTGAAACGATTTTTTGTTTTAACTTAAATTACAAGTAAATACAATTCGATGAGTTCTGTAGGTTTTTGTTCATTTCAAAACAAGTGTTGAATAAAAAAATCTTGAATAATCCCACCCAACGTTTCCAGCTTGTTCGAACGGCAGTGTGTGCGCGTGAATATTTTTCCAAAGTTGGAGAAGGCGCGAAAGATATATACAAGTTCCAAAAGTGTTGTTCTTTCAGAAACCAGGTTCCTGTAGGCTTTGAGTGAAGGTTTCAAATCTAACCCTGCGTCGTGTCGAAAGTGGGCTTCACGCTAGTTTGTCAAGTATAACTCCCCTCCCCCCAAAAAGGGTACATTGTTGGGAGAAACCACATGAATCGGGTGGCAGCAGCGAGTCGAGGACCGCGACAATAACCATTCCATGAAGCGACTGTGCCGCGGTGCGAGTTTCACGGGTTGGTGTCGGGGTGTTGGGGATGTTAGCTTCATTACTGTTCTGTTACAATAAATTTCATACAGTATCTGTATAACACTTTAAACTTAAAAGTATATGTCGAAAAAACGCTTTAATTTGACATGAACAGGTTGAGTCAAGAAGAAAGTGACCTGGATTTATGACTTTTTTCCACTTGAAAAGCAATCAACTTTGATACACCACATGAAGTATGTCTTAAATAAGAGCATGTTCGTCCACTCATCTGAGAAAAAAAACCTGATATTGATCCAAGCTATCAGAAATTATGCATGCATCACCAAAAGACTCGTCATAGCTGTCCATGGAATGTCAATGGAAGCTTTTGAGCAAAGTTTTAATTACAGATCACACAAGGCCATTCAAATTCAAATGATATTTTAATCATTTGAGTCAAGACTAAAACATTATTTTTACTGTAAGATTTTGTGTTTTGAATATGAGGAACAAGTCAACTGTTTTCTTTTCTGAAATATTTATGGCATTTTTGTCTGTTTTCCTTTGCATGTTTGTGTTTATTATTTGCATTAAAAAGTGTGCGTAAAAGATCAACTGGAGCACAAAGCCACAACGGGCTGTAATGGCGAGGAGTTTCGAATATCAACCTGGAACCAGTTTATAAAAAAAAACTGTAAGGGCTCCCCGGACTCCGCAGTATGTTTTGTTTTTGTTTGAGAAACCAATGCACTTCATTATGATTTAGCTGGTAAATAAATTGCGGAGTGACCAGAAAAGGTTTTATTGCTTTACTCCTACAAATGAAAGAACTGAAAAGGGGCCTCACTGTAGGCCTCTAATGAATAAACATAAAATAACGCTGAACAAGTTGCTGTGAAAAACATGACCACATAAATGTGGAACCGCACCTCTCGCCATTATTTACAGTCGAACCAATCGACACGCCCAGGAGTCTCATTTGTGAAATATTTGTGAATGCAGTGCAAAAACGTAGGCTTTTAGTTGTTGCCCTTCATGTACAAAAAAAAATACCATGCATGTCAAGTGTGATTCGGAGTAGACTGCTACACTACTCAGTCGGCATATTTGATTGTAATTTTGCTTGTGGTTTCGTACAGGCTAGGCCTGCATGCCTATCGCCTTTGAATGAATGATAAATAAAACACTGAACATAGACCAATAATGATATTAGGGCTATAACTGCATAAGAGCAATGTTTAAAAGGCCTACAGCCATGGGCAGATTCATGTCAGCACTTAGTTCAAAACGAGTCTTGTGCCGTGCCGTGTTTCAACTAGCCAGCCGGTCGGCGGCCCGGCCGAAGCAAACGTAAATTCAATACGGAATCAGCACATTGGCACTGAACAAAAAATTGCCCCAAAATACGGGTTGTTTTTTGTTCATGCTGATATATGACGTTTTCCTCTTGAAAAGCAATCACATTTGATACACCACATGAAGTATGTCTTAAAAGAGCATGTTCGTCCATTCATCTGAAAAAAAAAAACTGATATTGATCCAAACTATCAGAAATTATGCATGCATCACCAAAAGACTCTTCGTAGCTGTCCATGGAATGTCAATGGAAGCTTTTGAGCTGAGTTTTAATTACAGACTACACGAGGCCATTCATATTCAAATGAGATTTTTATCATTTGAGTCAAGACTGAAACATTATTTTTCCGTCAGATTTTGTGTTTTGAATATGAGGAACAAGTCAACTGTTTTCTTTTCTGAAATATTTATGGCATTTTTGTCTGTTTTCCTTTGCATATTTGTGTTTGTTCGTGTTTATTCGCGTTTATTCGCGAAAACGTTCATGCTTCATTGTAATAGGTATACATCGGTTCGCTGAACGGTAAAGAATCGGTGGTGGACCGCTGAATTTCGTAATGTCGCTATCAAAATAGACTTAACTTGGGAATATAGAGTGTCTAAATTACGTGAATGTTTTCATGTTATGAATTCAGAGTCCTCAAACAATTTTGAGGTGACCTCTTATCTCGTTGCTCTTTGTTTAAATGGCAGACGCAATATGAAGAGATTGGAATAGAAATCTGTGGGTCTGTTATGTATGGAGAATGTACATATATCAAGTAATATTCACTTTTGTGTAGTTATTACACCCTGCTGTACCCATATGGACTTGGATAGCCAAGTTTTTAACCTTTTTCTACCAAGCCAAATAATCTCGTCTGCGTCTGCGTCTGCGTCTGCGTCTGCGTCTGCGTCTGCCCTAATTAAAAGGAAAATTGAGATCAGAAGTTATGCACAAAAGTCTTTGGGGTCCAACTTTATGACATGTTGTAGAATAATTATTAAAATACACGCCTTTTGCTTTATTAGACTTCGGTCATGAACAAATGCAAAATGACGGCAATTAGAGTATACAGAAATCATTGACCTCGCAAAGGTCATCATAGGTCAAATACGAAATGTCTACATATCTGAAAATTCATATCATGGCAAGAAAACCTGCAAATTTGGCAACGCTGCTCACCTGAGAAATTACTGGTATCACTCAGAGATGATACGGCTTTTAATTCTGTTTAACATGAATTGATAAGGATAACTAAATACAATTCGAAGAGTTATATAGGCTTGTTACAAAACAAGTGTTGAGTAAAGATAAAACATATTATGAAATATTACATTTGTTTGATCCACTAAACACATGGTAAAAAAAATCGCTTGAACAGTTCCACTAGAGATTGAATGCATTCCACCCACCATTAAACTCACTTTGGAACACACAAACAGTAAGTCAATTCCCTGGACACCACCGTCAAGGTTGTGCATATTGATCTATTTTAGCCTATACTTCAACAAAAAGTTAAAAACGAAACCCACAAATATTTCAAGCTTGTGCGTGTTTATGTTTTTCCAAAGTTATGGAGAAGGCGCGAAAAGTACAACAATGTCCCAACAGTTAACAGTTACAGTGGGCTTCACGTTAGTTTGGAAATTATTACCAACAAAATAGGAGGACATTTTTTGGTCAGTTTTTCTTTGCAAATGTGTGTTTATTCGTGAAGATGAAAAAAACGTTCATGCTCCATTGTATTACGGGTATTCATCAGTTCGTTAAACGGTGAACTGCTGGATTTTGTAATATCGTTTTCAGAATATACATAACTTAGAAAAAGAGTATCAAAATTAAGTGAAAAGTTTACATAATACTAAAAAACACTTACTGTATTTATGTTTAATTTGCATGAAATAGAGCGAGCGCCACATTTAAAAAAAAAAAAAAAACGTTGACTTTTTAAACTTTATTTCTTTGATGTGTAAGATTGTATATGATGTATCAAAGTGAACATACTATTCTCTTGAAAATGTATTTGCCCCTGTCACACTGCCTGCGATCATAATGGGCTCTCCTTAACAAATAGATAGGGCGCAACAACAACTTCTAGATCGCAGTGAAAACTACTTAGATCGCCAAATGGGCGCCAGCGGGTCATAATGGTCTCCAAAGAACGCCCACGATTTCGAACATGCTCAAAACAATCGCAACACCTCTGCGTTCTGGCCAGGGCGCAACTTGGGCGCTGTGCGACTAGTGCAAACGTGAATCGAGTGACTTCGACGTGGTATTGACGCACCCTAGAAAGTAACTCGACTGCGATGAAGTTGAAGAACAATTTTGAAACTTGACTGACCGTTTCACCATGGTATATTTGTAGAGGGGCGAAATATGGGATATATAAGCCCAATTCATAAACTTTCTTTTAAAACAAGAATCATTCGAATAACTAATATACTTTTTAAGTTACGGAATTTTAAACACAACCACTGGTTTAAAGTTCTGTCCACAGATAACACGAAGGCAAGTGTTCTTTCAGTAAAACGAAAACAAATCACATAGGTATGTGTGTGCATTGTTTAGTTTTGCTTACAGAACGCACACCTTTATTTGTGATCCGTGGATAGAACTTTAAAACAGTGGTTTTGTTTAAAATTCCGTAACTTGAAAAGTATATGCGTGATTTGAATGTACTAAAAGAAAACTTTCCAATTGGGCGTTCATATCATAGATTTTGAAAGTGCTATATGCATAACTTTTCTAGAACAATGGTCCCGAAATTTGGTGTTTTTTTTTTTAATACTCACTCTGTAGTTTGACATACAATTATATAAAGATATAGCCAGGTCTGTGAGAACGGTGTATGTTTGCTGAAGGTCGACAAGACGTGACCAAAGCATTGAATTTTGTAGACAAGTGTGAAACGATTCGGGTTGGTAAAGGACCCTTACTTTTACTCTTGGATGTTGTCAATTATTGGATCCACAATTCTGGCTTAAACTATGTCCAGAAAGTTTTCGTGTTTGGCAAGCTTGTTTTTTGTCTTATTTTTAAGACTGCACAGGACTCTTTTAGCCGGGCTTCCAATACGGGGCGAGTTGTTAACTGCTTGTGCACATTTCTTGCTCGTTATTTTATGGTGCTTTTCTGATGTATTGATGTGTTGACAAGTTGGCAGTGTGCGTTTGTGTACATGCACATATGAATTACGTTGTGTACGTGACTGCCTTTGCATTATGCACTGAGTGACTGCCTTTGCAGAGCATTGTGTAGACGTTCGGGGTCTTCTCCGTGGGCTGCACCGCTTTTTGCATATTATTCCACCGGTGATTTGATCGAGTATGGGTACAAATCTTAAGTATATTTATATTTCAAAATGGTTAAATGATATGTTCTTTGTTAGCATATAAATATATAATTTTTAAGTTTATAATCTATTCCAGAATGATAAAAATGTAAATTTTATTTATTTGCTCTTGTTTTGTAGTCTTTTATGGATGGATCTTTTTGATTGGTTGGATCTTTTAATTGGATATTTTAACGGATTGGATCGTTTGAGTTGGAGAAGAAATAAATCAGCGTTTGAAGATTTACTTGAGAACACTCTTTGAGTTCCTTATCCTACAAAAGTGAGGGTCGTGCATGGACCCTGATTCCAGCGACAAGAATATCCTTACATATGCTAATGCAAGTTTCTCCATTCATGAAAAATAGCGCGATGTCGTATCAGGCAGAAAACTATATTGCTGCAAATTGTTTGCGCACAAAAAGTTGCCAGAGTTTTGGATATTTTGCTGTTGAAGATGTTCTTTTCTTTGAAGATTCGTTGCTGTTAGTAAATGGCAGTTGTGTTAGTAAATGGCAGTAAGCTAATCAGCACACTTTTCTCATAAATGTTATCAATACGCAGATTTTTGGATTCACATTTGTACACAAAACCCTTAAACTGAACATTGTCTCCCTGAAATGACATCACGGCAACAGCGCCCTCAGTTGTCCAAAAAAAAGCAATTTTATTTGTTTAAAGAAATGCACTTTTGAATAAAATTAACCAGAAGGGATGTCAAATAGTTTTCATACATTTAAGAAGAGTAGAAAGTAGCAAAAAATAAGCGCCAATGGTAATTCTGGTTTGTGTACACTACATTCTGGGTGCACATCGCCAACACATTTTTTCGCTGCAAGGTAATCCATGGTGGGAATTTTATGTTTTGGGCCGCAAATTATGAGCAAGACTCAAGGCTAAAAAGTCAGGAACGCTCATGTAGGGAAAACCTTTTTTTGTGGCAAAGTTAAGGGGGCGGAATCCGCCCCGGCTTTTTTAGGGTTAAAAACTAATGATTGGGAAATTGAATTTTGACTTGATTAACAGCAGTTCTTTGGCTAATCAATGAAACTTGAACACATTATTCAATCTCATAGTGTGGTTTTACGCCACATGCCTCTCAATCAAAACAGACGAATTAAATCAAAAGGGTGCATGTATAGTGTTTAATTAGTGACTCTTTTCTCACTAGAGGACGAAGCAAGAGGAAATGCTAGTGTTTGATTAATGTGTCTTTACTCACACATACCACAAACAAAATGACATGTTAGTGTTCGATTAATTAGTGGCTCTTTTCTCGCACAAGGACACAAAAGGGCACGAAAAGCCCGCCGGATACGAGAGCTTTCAGCTAAATATCAGCAAAAAGTCATTTGTGGCCATTTGGGGTTTTTCTGCATTTGTAGTATCACTTGGCAGGGGCGACGGATCGGGGAGGGGCAGGGGAACATCAACACACTGTAAACAAAACCCGTAAAAAACACTGTCCATTTTTACGGGTTATTACCGTTATTGCTCAAACCGTCACAAGATAGAAAGTGCTACGTGAATTTCCCGTAAAACTTGGTGACCTGTGATTCACAATGCTTTTGTATTCGTAACCTTTCAAACCCTCACAACCGGTTCTTTTTTTTAAGCTGTGATTCAAAAACACACCTTGTCACGCAAGGTTTGCTACGTGTTTAATACATGCAAAGCTTATCATTGTGCTGTCAAAGCCGTAAAGCTTTGATATTGTCGAATTCGGAGAGCCAAGCAGCTAATCCTGCGGTATTGACAATAGGTCGACCCATTTCTGATGGATCAGTAAAAAGATGTAAATGAAACTTAAATTACAACTTACTGATGCAAGTTAAGTTACAACTAAAAGATTATTTCACCTTAAATGAAAATGATATGAAAATCACCATGCGTGTAAAAGACAACCTGTAAATCTACAGCTTGTCTAAAAGCATGCATACCCAACTCCCAGCTGCTGTAACTGTAACTTATCTCCCTACACCCCCCCCCCCCCTCGTGCACCCAGCCCAATGCCACACGATTTGTACTCCATTACCTAACGTCAAATTTCCGTCAGATTTACGGGAAGTTCGTGATAAACTTACGGTCACCGTCAATTAGGAAACCCGTAAGTGACCGTACTTTTGTTTGTTTGGCAACCCGTTTGACAATGTTTTTACCGTAACATCACGGGTGATTTGTTTACAGAGCAGGCCAACAAAATTTCCCCTCTCGGGGTTATAAATGTGCCCCCTCGAGATGTTAATAACACTGCCCCTCAAACGCACACGTAGAAAAACATATGATCGCGCTACAAATTAAATTGTCTCGTCTCTTGTAAATTCAATGCAATACTGCCCATTTAAAACTCAAGTACACCTCTCACATTAACAAGATTGAGCATATTCTCGATATTAAAAACTACCCTCCGAAAGCACAGATAACACCCTTCCTACATTAAAATTGTGCCCCCTCGAGAGTGAAAATTGGCTGTTAAAAACAATAGTGCTCCTCTGGCGATAACTTCTCGAGATGAAAAACAACATCTGCCCCTCTCACAACTTTTTTCGTAACAAAACTAGGTAACAGAGTAATAAGAGCAAGATGGACAACGTATTTATAATTTGTAGCTCGTCATATATGTTTATAGCGAAATGAACGGGACAATATTCTTTTTCACCACTTGCACACAGACGGAAGATGTACATTTTTCTGAGCAAGTGCCCCTTTTGGGTGTTGCCCCCGCCCTGTTTGTTTGTATTTATTCAATTTAATTTAATGTTTAATTGAATCAGTCCAGTATACGTGTGCTGTGTGATTCCGATACAAATAACACACAAGCCCTATAACTTCACCACATAGTTATTGCAACATGAAATTTTCACTTACCGATCCCATCTGTAGTGGTTGGTTCGAGAGTGGTGGTTGGTTCCGGAGTGGTGGTTGGTTCCGGAGTGGTTGTTGGTTCCAGAGTGGTGGTTGGTTCCGGAGTTGTTGTTGGTTCCAGAGTGGTGGTTGGTTCCAGAGTGGTGGTTGGTTCCAGAGTGGTTGTTGGTTCCGGAGTGGTTGTTGGTTCCGGAGTGGTGGTTGGTTCCAGAGTAGTTGTTCCTGTCAACAGGTAGATAATGAAAATGGTAAGTACACGGACGCACATGGCAGTATAAACGCAACGGGTCTAGTAAACACATTCTGTTCATAAAAATACATTCTCATGAACATCTACATTGTTCCCATAAATTGGCCAATACAAAAATGTTCCAAATGTGGAAACTATTGTTTTAGTGAAGTTTTCACTAAAATAAGAATCATTCAAATCACTCATATGCTTTTTAAGTTACGGAATTTTAAACATATGCACCGTTTTAAAGTTCTGTCCACGGATCACAAAAATGCGTCCGTTCTCTCAGCAAAACGAAACAATTCACACATGCACATCCCTACGTGATTTGTTTTCGTTTTGCTGAAAGAACACCTACCGTCTTGTGATCCGTGGACATAACTGTAAAACTGTGGTTTTGTTAAATTCTTTAACTTGAAAAGTACATAAGTGATTTGAACAATTCTTGCACTAAAAAAAAAAGCTTTTGAATTGGCCTTTCATATCATAGATTATGCTATATGCAGAACCTCTCTAAAATAATGGTCGCGGCATTTGTTTTTTGGTTTGTTTTTTTCTTTTCTTTTTACTCACCCTGTAGTTTGGCATAAATTATGTATAGGTATAGCCAGGTCTGTGAGAACGGTGTGTGTTTGCTGAAGGTCGACAAGACGTGAACACAACATTGGATTTCGTTGACAAGGGAGAAACGATTCGGGTTGGCGAAAAACCCGGACTTTTACTCTTGGATTTTGTTAATTACTGGATCCACAATTAACAAATAGCTCATTTGCCGTACTCCGAAATTTAAAGAGTTATTTTCTGGAAAGTTGCCAATTGTATGGAAAAGTAGAATATCGATCAGATCGTAACAGATTGCCGAGAGATGGAATTTGTTACAGCTAGAATGGTTCTACATTTCGGCGCGGATGTGCGGTTGCCCCCCCCCCCCCATATCAAAAGCTGGATACGCTGCTGGTTATAACACTTAACATTTTACATGTAATTTCATTTCTGTAGTGCCATTTCTATCAAAAGTATTCAAAAGCGCTGTACAATGAAATACAATATTAGAAATTAAAACAAAGATAATTAAAACATTGATAAGGCACACACAAAGTATCCGGTTTTTGGTATGGAGCAAAACTGGTGCGGCGATACCAATGCCACTAGATCACTGGATCATGGGCAAGCAAAAGGACATGTTTGTGTTTGATAACGGTGCCTCTTAACAAAATGAGAGGATATAACAAGAGGAAACATTATTGTTTGATCGGTGGATGTTTACTGAAAGTAGGACACGAGCAAATGCATATTATTATTTGATAAGCTGCTCTTTGCTCACGCGAAGACACAAACGATAGGACATTATGTTAGTGTTTGATTACTGCTCTTTTCTCACGCGAAGACACAAACAAGAGGGCATATCGGTTTTTGATTAGTGGCTCCTTACTCACACAAAAGCTAGCACAGCCATTAGTGTTTGATTAGTGTCTCCTTACTCACAAGAGGATGCAAGGTTAGTGTTTGATTAGGGCTCTTTACTTACAAGATACAAGCGAGAGGGCATGTTAGTGTTTGATTAGTGGATCTAAACTCAAGCGTTGACACAAGGTTAGTGTTTGATTAGAGGCTCTTTATTCACGCAAGGACACACTCAAAAGGACGTGTTGGTGTTTGATTAGTGACTCTTTCTTGCACATACTCATTGTGTAATTATTCGTAATTTCATTAAATTGTAAGAGTAATCTCAAGAAGCTCAAACATGCCACAAAGCAGGACATATTTTGAAGTCAAATTCTCTTTGGCAATCGCGATACCTTTTTTTTTTCAAGCAATTGCAACAAAAGATCTGCAAATCCAGCATTGATTAACCCTAAAAGGGCCGGGAGGCGGAATCCGAGCCGAGCTGTTTTGACTTGTTAGATTTACCAAAAACCAGTGGCGTTTTTCAATGGGGGGGGGGGGGGGGGGGGCGCTCGGGGGGGGGGGGGGCGTCATGTAGATCAATGATAATTTTTTATGAAACTCAAAATCTCAGTGGGGGGCGACTGGGGGGCGACAAGGTTTCATGGGGGGGGGGGACGCCCTCCCTGGATACGCCACTGCCAAAAACATGATACCAAAAACATGAAAACTGAATTTTCCCATATACGTCGTGAACACAGAGCAGAATTACCATTCCTACATATGAATTATTCATTGGCCATAATTCCAAAACATCGTCACTCGATGGCCGAGATCTTGGGGGGGGGGGGGGCGGGAATCCGCCCCAGCACCCCCACCCCCTCCCCCGCCCCGGGGAGGATGATCAAAATAACCCGGCCCCTTTAGGGTTAAGGGATATGTGATGGAGCAGCTAGACTGATTAGGGGCCTGGCCGCTGATAATGTCCTTGACTAGTTTTAAACATCACGTTTACAAATGCTACATCAAACTGTATCCCCATTCACAAATATCTCCTTTGTCAAGTCCATAAAAAGTCGAAAAGTTGAAAAACTTTCAACGATTTGGTTCTTCAATTTGACTTAATGTTCATGCAACTTCAATGCTACACGTAGTACGCCGTGATACGTGTGCTCAGCATTTCATTATTATATCAATGGTTCTCAAGTACCCGTTTGTTGCCGCTAAGTGTGGCACGTGTGGAGTGCATGTCATGAAATTGCAAGACCTCCCGATCGGTCTGAAATATCGGCGACAAACATTGACAAGTGTTTTACCGGTAGTTTTAGATCACCCACGTGACAAGCTCAATCAATAATCCTGCACCTGGCTGACTTTTGACATTTACTTATGCAGAGATATTAGTAACAGAACACCTTATAGTGTTTGAATAGGCCCAAAAAAAAGTCTCCGGTTTCTGGTATGCGCGCGCGTCGCCGTAGCCATGCGCGTCGGCAAAATGAAAACGTTTTTTTTTTTCAGTGAAAGATGATGTCTCAAAACCGCCAAACTCACTGGTTTGACTGGAATCCTGCTGCTGCAAAATTTTAACGTGTTTTTAGATTGGGTTATGGTCGAGAATAAGCTTTATGTGGCCACTCTTGACTCCCATATATTAGCACTAAGTTTAGTCGGGCACCATTTGCAGTCATCGGCCGATATTTGAAGCAAAACAATCAGGTAAAAAAAAAAGCCGCGTCGCTGCACCACTTTTTGAGCAAGCTCCATACCAGAAACCGGAGCCTTTTTTTGGCCTTAGTGGTTGTTTCCTCACAGTTGTAATTGTTTACTCACATTAGGACACAATCACTACGGGTTCAGCAACACCAACACCGTGTGTTGAAATTAACAACACACGGGTAAAAAACCATTGACTCCTTCAAATATTTGGGCAGTTTATCATCATATATTGGGACCAATGCCCCAAAGGCAGGAGAGGCAGTCTTACTTTGTAAAATGTTAAGTGGCAAATTGTTAATTTAGAGTCTGTTACATTATGCAAATAGCCAAAAAGGCATTATGCACATCTAAATACGGTTGCATTGGGAGGGGGGAGGGGAATCTGGGGGATTGTACTGCCTGCTATTCATCCACTAGTCTAAAAAAAAAAAAAAGTATACACGGGTGTATATGTGTTTATGGAAATGTGCCAGATTCAGGCAGACTTCCTTTTTATTCTTGAACAACCCGAAATATCGGGGAAATACACTTTTTAAGGAATTGTTTGCTAATGTGCTATTTTTGAGCGCTGGTGCAGAAAAAGTATACAGTGACCCAAGATATTCTTGCTATATATAAAAAATCCACTCGCTGACCTACTCATGGAGAAAAGGAAATTATTCTGAGTTCCTTTACATGTGCCCTTTGTAAACACATGCTGTATTGTAGGGTCCCGAACTAATATAAATATAAATTTCAAAAGAGCGTTTTTTATTTAAATGTATGCTTTGTCGTGATATAGTGCTTTTGTGACATTTTTTTGCATGCTGGCTGGATTGCGTTCGTAGAAAAACACGAAAAACGATTATGTGCAGCCCCAAAATAGGCCGAAATGGCCGAATCTCATGGCAACGGCCCTGATATTGATTAAAAAAGTCTTCTTGGTCACGTACTTCCCAAGTCCTCTTTTCGCACTCGATGTTTTGACACAGAGCAAATGCAGTGTTGGTCTAAAGAAAAACAGGAAACTCGAATGGCGGCCCCTATTTTTAAGAAATTCTGCGTATATCATGCATCAAGTCCTACGCATGGCTTAAGTGGCGCACTGTTTCGTGAAATCGGTTGCTAAAAATATATACGACCACCAGTGGCGTAGCCAGGAAATTTTCAGTGGGGGGGGGGGGGGGGGGGGGGGCTGGAACATTTCATGGGGGGGGGGGGCGTCATGTAGATCAATGATAATTTTTTTAGAAACTCAAAATCTCAGTGGGGGGGGGGGGCACTGGAGGAAACAAGGTTTCATGCGGGGGCTGCAGTCCTTGTTCAGTTTTCATTTTTCTTTCTTATTTTCTTCAAACCAGTTTCCTTCCTTTCAATAGAAGTTGTTTTGCCCACACTAGACTGCGTGTCAGTCGGTGATTTGTCGTCATATCACGGGGCTCAAATTGTGACGTTTTCAGTGGGTTACTGCATACACGTTCACGCTGCGTGCTTTCAATTTGTACGAAATTGGCGGAGCACAAAAGGGAAATAGTATCCCTAAGGGAGTTTAGCTCACCCTCGATAGTAGAACCCTGACTTTGACATGGAGTTTTCCCCTCATGCGAATCAAAAGATACAGGCTATAGTTCGTTTTCCCAACTGCGCAGGTGCATAACAAATACATTTAATGGATGCTTTACTTTGCAATTGAGAAAATACATACATCTATCGGTGACAAATGGAATGTTCCATTCAACGAGGTGAATGGGACATTCCATACGACACCTCATGAACTTCTTCTCAAACCATTGCACCCAGACAATATGGTTTAGCCCAACGTTTTGGAATTATTATGTACTTCTCACACCACTAGTCTTGCTTCAAACCAGAAAAGTTCCTCCGTTGCGCAAGCGACCATGGTCAGGCCCAAAACTGTTTTAATATTATTATTATTATTATTCTTTTTTTCTGGGGGGGGGGGGTCATTATGGTCATGGAGTTTGCCATAGCGGTTAGCACCGTGCCGTTGCGCTGGCTTTGTTCCTCAAGCCCAAATGTCCAGGTAAAGAGGATGTACGATAGTCATGCCCCTAACCAATGCCGGGAAACATTCCACATGATCTTCAGTTGTGGATGCATGGTTTTATAAAAGTCTGGACAGGAATTGTTATTAGAATGTAAGGATCCCACTTTTGGGAAGTATTTGCCACTGTGGTGTGGTAGGTCCATCCCACAAGTTGGACCATGCATTCAGACAAAACACAAATACAATTTAAGATAGAAGCCAGTACTTAATTAGGATCAAACATGAATCATTAAGATTTAAAAAGGGGGTGGCAAGGGAAGCACCTGCATTCTGGACCGGGACATCTGGACCGAGATCATTGAGAGGCTCGAGCTGCCGAAGGGCTTCGACTTGATTGATTGATTGATTGATTGATTGAATGATTGATTGCGAGCGAGCGAGCGAGCAGACGGGGCAGGAATCCCCTACCCCGCTCGAACGTAATTATCATATGGCAGCCAATAATGCGAAATTGTGCAGTAATAACTCAATAATTGAACACGAGCCAATTCTTGTTCGGGTGATGTCTCATTCAAAAGTGAATAACTTATATTTTTAGACAACATTCATAAACGAAATCCATATTTCGGGTTTACAGTTGGAATAAGAACGGAGAATACAACTTTAAACTCTCTTTGGAACACTCTGAGCGGTATATCATTTTCTCGATAACCACCGTCAAGCTTGTGCACATCGGATCCATTTATGCTTTCCAAAAATACAAAAAACAAAAACACGAAACCTACAACTCTTCTAAGCTACGGAGGATGAACAACAATGTGTGCAACTATCTTGTGTTTCTAAAGTTCGAAAAGACGCAAATTGTGTAAAAGCTCTTCTGCAGCAGTGTTTTTCTTTCAGAACCTGCGACCTCTGGATTACCGCATATACCGGTTTTCTATCCGAATGAGCTTTTCAGCCGGCCCTTTATGCTAGCAGTATAGCCATTTTGTCGATAGACCCTTGTTCAAGGGTGCTAGTCAGAGCGATAAACCACAAAATGTAGTCAGGGATCACACCCAAAGTCACGGTCTGGCAAATTGGCAATGCTGCTCACTGAGAAACAGCAAACGGGGATCACTCAGGGATTGTACGATTTTTTTCTTAACATTAATTATTTAGGATAACTAATAGAATTCGAAGAGTTATGTAGGCTTGTTACAAAACAAGTGTTGCATAAAGTTAAACATTAGGAAACATTGCATTTGTTTGATCTGCTAAACACATGGAAAAGATTCGCTTTAACAGTTCGACTAGAGATTGAATTCGTTCCACCCACCATTAAACTCACTTTGGAACTCACAAACAGTAATTCTATTTTCCTGGACACCGCAGTCAATGTTGTGCATATTGATCTATTTTATACTTGTTATACAAATTGCACACGAAACCCACAAATATTTCAAGCTTTTGCGAACGGCAATAGTGTGCGCGTGTATGTTTTTCCAAAGTTGGAGAAGGCACGAAAGACAGTTGTGTACTATATGAACCTAGCAACCAATTGTGTAAAAAAAAAAATGAACAAGTTGTGTAATATTTTACATGAGTTGTGTAAACAGCAGTTTACACAACGGGTTGCTAGGTTCATAAAGTACACAACCGACAGATTTTTACACAACCAAAATAACAGTGATAACATTTTTTCTCTCAAAAACCAGGTTCCTGTACGTTTTGAGTGAAGGTGTCAAATTTAACACTGCGTCGTGTCAAAAGTTACAGTGGGCTTCACCGTAGTTTGGAAATTATTACCAACAAAATAGGAGGGACATTGTTGGGAGGAAAACACATGAATCGAGTGGCAGCGGCGAGTCGAGGACCGCGAAAATAATCATACCATGACGCGAGTCTGACGCGGGGTGAATTATATGGGTGGGTACCGGGATGTTGCGGATGTTAATTTCATTGCTGTTTTGTTACAATACAACAATTTCATACAATATCTGTGTAACACTTTGAACTGAAAATCATATTTCGAAAAAAAAACACTCTTTAATTTGACAGCATGTGCAGGGCGAGTCAACAAGAAAGTGACCTGGATTGATGGGTTGTTTTCCTCTTGAAAAGCAATAAAATTTGATACACCAAATGAAGTATGTCTTAAACGAGCGTGTTCGTCCTGTCATCTGAGAAAAAAAAACTGATATCGATCCCAACGATCATAAAGTATGCATGCATCAATAAAAGACCCTTTATAGCTGTCCATGGAATGTCATTGGAAGCTTTTGAGCTGAGTTTTAGTTACAGATTACACGAGGCCATTCAAATTCAAATGATATTTTAATCATTTGTGTCAAGACTGAAACATTATTTTTCCGTCAGATTTTGTGTTTTGGATATTAGGAACAAGTCAACTTTTTTTTTTCTGAAATATTTATGGCATTTTTGTCTGTTTTCCTCTGCATATTTGTGTTTGTTCGCGTTTATTCGCGAAAACGTTCATGCTTCATTGTAATAGGTATTCATCGGTTCGCTGAACGGTAAAGAATCGGTGGTGGACCGCTGAATTTCGTAATGTCGCTATCAAAATAGACTTAACTTGGGAATAGAGTGTCCAAATTACGTGATTTTTTCATAGAGTAGTAGTAAATTGAGCGAGTGCCATATTGCACAAAAAATAAAAAATAAAAATAATGTTTCTAATTCGGTCACTTTCGTTTAAATTCAGATTCATTCAGCACAAAATTAAATGTCAGGTCTGGGAACCAGACTAGGTCGGGCGGACTGGAGACCATCCGACCAATGGGATCTATTCAATTCAGAGGGCACTGGGCACTATTACGCAATGGGGGTTACTACAACCTCGTCCCAAGGGTGTCGAACAGTACGCGCCCATCACTACCTGCTCTCTCAACCTGGTATTGGATCATTTGCATGTGCACGATTTTTGAACACGTATGCAAATTAGGAAGAGTCTGGTGCCTGCATGTGCGTTACATTAGCGCTTGTTTTTGTATGCGGTGTCTGGGGTAAAAACAGAGTCAATTCGTCGCAGCGCGAGAATGGCGTGAGTTAAGAAAACACAATTTATTTAATTAAACTGTTTACGATCTTATCGAAACGACATGCAGTATCACATTTAATATTTATATGAACAAACTAGAAAGGAAATGAGTATTTTCGAGAAGGCGTGTACGAATAATCGCGAAAACACGTACTGCACGTTTTAAATAACAACACCAAGTACACGATACAAATCCATTTCTAGCCAATTGCGGTATCGAATCAGGATGCAGGAAGAAAGTTTCCTATCCATGATGTCACAAGGTGTGATTTATATTTTTAAATAATGTTGCAATTTTTGTATTCATCATTTGGTTTGTTCAAGTCAAGGAGTAATATATATATAGACTTTCTTTTTTTTGCTTTTTTATTATAAAGCCCCCGCAGCGCCGAGAGTGTAGTAAGCTATTCAGAGAAAGCATGCAGAGAGTAGTGATATGTAAATTTAAGTGAATTACATCAATGCTTGAGTGATTTTGGGTTTCAAGGCATACCCAGGAATGTGTGCTGATAGGCACTACCATCTCAGCCTGTGTGGTGTATGCATGGGTAGTCAACCTGTGTGGTGCTGTACATATACTGCGTGTATTGTACATAGGGCGTGGCCCTCAAGCCAAGCCAGAGCCAGTTCTCCAAAACTTTAAGTTTGTTTTATTGGGTGATATTTACTTTCATTATGAATGGCTTATTTTTTTTTTTAAGTGAATTGTAAGTGATTTCTTTCGGAGGTAGATTTCTCAAGAAACTTGAGTTTGGTTAAGGAAAATTTGACCAAAGAAATTACCCTATGATGTACATGCATGGGAGGGAAATAGTGTAATTCGATATTCAACTCACATTGGATGGGTTTTAGTGGAAAAGTGTTTGACATTTTTCTTTAAAGGGCTTTCCCTGTGGGAATAAAGAATTCTTAGGTTCTTGGTGAACCAGATAGTTCTGTGTGAATAAGATCTAGCCAACTCCCAAGACTCACGGTCTACCGGGAGAATCCGGAGGGATATTCGGAAGGCATAACCGAGTCCTGTGTGGACCGTTAAGCGTCAAGCCATATTCCAAGGCCCAGAGAAGTCACCCAAGTTCCCCAAGCCCGGAGTTTCTCCGCCTTATTGGGACCGTCAAAACGCCGGAGGGGGTTGTGTGTGACTGGTACTTCAACTTGACCACCCGTGTCACAACTGTGAACTTTGGACGCAGCAAGTCCTTCAAAAGGGTTTGAACATTGACTGTTTAGGGTGTTGATTACATTTGTTTTGGGGTATTGAAAACGGCCGTATGATACTTAATACAGGATCCTGATAATGCCATGATATAGTAATCCATATAGTGGCATTATTCAATTGAAATAATTTGTACATAGTAAATTTCCGTTTGTTTAATATATTTATTAGTCGTAATTAAACAGTATTTTGTTTTGATCATACAAATTTTGCCGTCCGGAGTTTGATTTTCTGTCCTGCTGATTTGTCAAATAATATCCACTACTGTCCTCCATGGGAAAACCAGTCCCATGGTGTGACACAGGGCTTACTATTGGAAACTAGGTTGGAAATAAAGTGAGCACTGGGGACGAGGTTGGTGTTACTATTATTCATTGCCGCTTTGATTGATGCCGACATGATTTTGCGGACATGATAATCTACAGGGGCAAGGGAGGCTGTGAAAAGGTTGTCTTACTTTTACCAAAAAAATGTTTATTGGCAATTTGTTTATTATATTTTTTTACGTCATTCAAATAGCAGACAAGGCATTATGCAACTATAGTAGCCAAGATCTGAATCAAGTTGCATGAGCGAGTGGGCGGGGTCATGACTGCTTACTTTTCATCGACGGGTCTAAAAGGTATAAACAGTGTACTTTTTTATGAACATTTTCTAGATTCAGGAAGACTTCCTTTTTATTCTTGATAATCAAGAAATAAAGGTAAATAACTGGAAATACACTTTTTAAGGATTGTTTTTACAATTTTTGTAGCGCTGTTGCACACAGATTATACAATTACCCAATATGTTCTTACCGGATATAAAAAAGACCTCTAGTGGACCTACTCGGAGCCAACAGGAAATTATTCTGATTGGCCTTTCAAAGGCCACTCATCGCACTCGATGTTTTGGCACGGAGCAAATGCAATGTGAGTAAAAAAAAAAAAGGAAACCCGAATGGCACCCCCGTTTTTATAAAGAAATTCTGCGTGTAACATGTACAACGTCCTACGCATGGCGTTAGTTACGCACTGTTTCGTGACATCGGCTGCTGGAAATATTTACGCCCACGTGCAGCCTATTAACCCTAAAGGGGCCGGGGTAATCCGCCCCCCCCTCAACATTTTCCGTGATAGCCTCTAAAAAAAGTTTTTCGCGACCCGAGCTGTTATGACTTTTTAGCCTCGAGCTTTGCGCATCTTTTGATACCAAAAACATAAAAATCGGACCACGGGTTGTTGCGTAGCGATAAATTTTCCGGCGCTACGCGCCGTAAAAACTGAATTTTCGCATATACGTCGTGTACACAGAGCAAAATTGCCATTCGTACATATGAATAATTAATTAGTCATATTTCCAAAACCCTTTGACCTAAAGTCATGAAATTTCCTGGGTATGTTTAGGAAGAGTTGCTCTATGCATGTGCCGAGTTTCAAAATGTTTCGTCACTCGATGGCCGAGATCTTATGGGGAAGGGGCGGAATCCGCACCCCCCGGCTGAGAGATGGTCAAAATAACCCGGCCCCTTTAGGGTTAGGCTGTCGGTGACTTCAGACCATTCATTGCCAACACTCTTTACTTCCTCATGAACGCATCCAGTCTTCATTTCTCTTTCATATTTTCTTCAAACCAGTTTCCTTCCTTTCAACAGACTGCGGGACAGTCGGTCATTTGGCATAATACCCCGGGGCCCGTTGTGATGTTTTCAGTGGGTTACTGGAAACAAGTTTAGGCTGAGTGCTTGCTTTCAATTTGTACGACCTTGCCGGAGCACAAATGGTAAATATTACTCCCAAGGGACTTTAGCTCGCCCCCGATATAGTAGAACACTGCCTTTGAGATTGAAATGTTTCCTCACGCAAATCATGATTGCAAAATATATTGGCTGAAGTTCGTTATGCCAACTGCGCATGTGCTTCACAAATACATGTAGCGGATGCTTCACTTTGTAATGGAAAGAATAATTTCTTTTGGTGACAGATGGAACGTTCCATTCCACGAGGCGAATGGAACAGTCCATCTGTCACCTCACTTATTCTTACCATTGCACAATATGGCATAGTTACGGTGGCTTTAAAGGGACATGACACGTATATATTGACGCCTATACTGACGCCAATAATCACGACATGGCCTCCATGTCGCAAATATTTGTGTCAATATTGACGCCAATATTCACGACATGGACTCAAGTCGCAAATATTGACGCCAAAATTGACGTCAATATTCACGATGGACCCAAGTTGCAAATATTGACCCCAATATTGACGCCAATATTCACGACATGGTCTCAAATTCGCAAAGTAGGGTTTTCAGTATCTGTACGGCAGTATTTAATCAAATAACCGTGACAAAAAAAGTGATGCCAAAATCAAATCTGCCTCTTTTGTAAGTAAATAGTAACTATTGAGTACCTTCAAATGGAGCTTTGACAAATAAATCAGTAGTCCTGAAATTACTTTTAGTCAGGTGTTCCATTGTTTCTCATTATTTTAACATTTTAGCAAAAGGCATATTGCAGAAATGCATTGCAATCGAAACGCCAGCGTCCGTGAACATGTTGATGACTGAGAAAGGACAAGTTATATCAGAATTTAACGTATATGTACGGCAGTTTTCAATCAAACAGAAGTGAATAAGCTTCATGCCAAAAACAAACCTCTCTCGTGTAAGTAAATAAAAAAGGTGTATTTAGGCCCCCCACCCAAAAAAAAGAGTCTCCGGTTTCTGGTATGCGCGCGCGTCGCCGTAGCCATGCGCGTCGGCAAAATGAAAACGTTTTTTTTTTCAATGAAAGATGATGTCTCAAAACCGCCAAACTCACTGGTTTGACTGGAATCCTGCTGCTGCACAATTTTAACGTGATTTTAGATTGGGTTATGGTCGAGAATAAGCTTTATGTGGCCTCTCTGGACTCCCATATATTTGCACTAAGTTTAGTCGGGCACCATTTGCAGTCATCAGCACACATTTGAAGCAAAAAAATCAGGCAAAAAAAAAAAAAAAGCAGCGTCGCCGCACCACTTTTTGGGAAAGCTCCATACCAGAAACCGGAGACTTCTTTTTTTTGGCCTTAGGGGAATGTTTTGGCGGTCGTAACCAAAACATGGTTCGATTGTGCGTCATTGGTTTTATTTAGCATTCGAGCAAAATGGATGGTGTTTCTTTACAGTAGATTCCTCTCTTTTGGTATTTAGTGGTCACATAATGCGACTGGTATGTTACAAACAAACCCGTTTTCAACGTTTTAACGTGCAGAAGACGCACTAAGTATTTTTCCTTTGGATAAAGGTGCGGGCTATGACGTAAACGAACTATAAAAGCGTAAAGCCGTGTCAACGCACACAAATACACACACGCGTTGGTTCGTGGTGTAAATCGAGGATTTTCTTTTGTTCCTCTTCCCTTTTTTTTTTACTTTTTGGCAACAGCTCTCAACAGTTTGATACTAGTTGAGCTCATAACACGTCTAACCTCCAGTTTATAAAGTGAAAAAGCAGCACACTTTTTTGTCTCTTTTTTAGCAGTACTCAAAGATAGGATACACTGTTAAAAAGTATGTTTTTTTCAACGGTTTACTTTAAAAACAGAGATTTTTTTTTGGCTTAAATACAGTGTTGGTGAACAAGTATCGTCGAAACTGTCTACAACATCCATATTAAGCAGCGCAGGTTAACTGTTCAAACCGGCTCGTGCTGGCAATTTCTTCCAATGAATTTTGGATAGCTTAGTTGCCGTTTTTTATCATATTTATTCGTCAAAACGTCATGTTTTCGTGCCTCAATAGTGTCAAAGAACGGTATTAAACTTATTAGTTTACAGTCATGTTATGAATTCAGAGTCCTCAAACAATTTTGAGGTGACCTCTTATCTCGTTTCTCTTTGTTTAATTGGCAGACGCAATATGAAGAGATTGGAATAGAAATCTGTGGGTCTGTTATGTATAGAGAGTGTACATATATCAAGCAATATTCACTCTTGTGTAGTTATTACACCCTGCTGTACCCATATGGACTTGGATAGCCAAGTTTTTAACCTTTTAATCATCTCGTCTGCGTCTGCATCTGCCCTAATAAAAAGGAAAATTGAGATCAGAATTTATTCAAAGAAATCTTTGGGGTCTGACTTAATGACATGTTGTGGAATAATTATTAAATTACACGCCTTTTGCTTTATTAGACTTCGGTAATGAACAAATGCAAAATGACGGCAATCAGAGTATATACACAAATCATTGACCTCGCAAAGGTCATCATAGGTCAAATACAACATGTCTACATATCTGAAAATTCATATCATGACAAGAAAACCAAAATTTAGATATGGGTAATAACAAAAAAGGTCTTTTGAATAGTTAATCCTCTTAATATCTATACACGGGATACGCAAAGTTCATTTACCCCTTGAAGGCCATCAGAGGTCAGATATGAGATTCCCTAGATATGGAATTCTTTTCCTAGCATGAGCAACTTAACATGCGCGTTATTGAAAACCAACATTTATAACTTAACATTATGCATGCGAACTACAATGAAAAAGATGGTGTTTAAAGAGTATATTCGTATAAATAACTATAAATAGAGTAAGTGCAGTTAATACAAAAGTCATTGACCTCAGGAAGGTCATCATAGGTCAAGTGGGATTTTTTTTCCACATTTGGTTGTTATTTACTTTGGATGAACACTATACATAGACTAAGGTCATAGGAAAGTGACGTTTTCAAGAACAATAGGTATACATAGAGTATTCAAAGATCATTGACCCCTCAAAGGTCACTGGGGGTCAGATATGAAATGCCTCCATATCTGTAATTTGTTGTAATGGTATGAAGGCCTCATATGACTAGTTTCATACTTTTAAAACAAACGGCATAATTATGTCCCTATGCCGCACAACTATATTTCTTTCTTCTAGTTTTCGGGGCAATAAAATAATTACATAAAACCCAAAGAGGTGATTTTTTTAGATATAATAAATTTCTTTACGCTACAATTATTTTGATAAAAACGAACAATTTGAAAAGCTGTATGAACAGTATTGGTTTAGTTGTTTTTGATTGTTCCCAATGAAACGTGGTGCCAGGCCTCAACAAAACTGACTAATTTTCCGAGATACGTACCGGGGGTTGAGAGCAGTTTTTGGACAATATTCCTCCGCGGTCAATCAAGACATAAGCCAATCCATCAAAAATGTGTTTACAAATCTGATTACTTGATAATATCATCTGCCATAATAATAATAATTATAATTTGGGAGGCTAATCATCCTTACTCGCAGCTGAGAAGCTGAATTGCGAAGGATGCGGCTACAGCGTGGTCGGGCCGCTGGCACGTAAAGGTACCTATGGCTGCCGTCCACGTCGACTGATACATGACCACGGAGCACAGCCTGAGATCGGAAGTGTTTGATTGTTGTCATTATGTATAAGTATGAGTGTAGGGGAAACCTTTGAAATGTGTTTGTCGCAAACAAAATGGTCTTTAAATGTAAACAAGCGAAATCTGAGAAAGACGGTGGTTTCATGAAACCACTGTTTTTACGTTCTCAGAAAATATTTAAAAGTATTGAAACAATAACAACAGGCACCAAATTATTCGGACTTTAATCGATACAATACAATACAAATACATGTATAAGTCGACTAATGCTGGTCGAATTATCAATTGTTACACTCTTTGGCAAATTCTTCCCAATAGTTTGACATTTTTTTTTACCCAATTCAACCCAATTTGAGGTTATTTCATACCAATGCTGGGTAAATTACATTGCCCAACACAGTTTCATCCAATCTTTATACAGTGTACAAAGGGTTCTCCCGGGATAGGGTTTTGTGAATTTTCGGGAGAAAGTACACGTAGTCGGGTAGCTGATTGGTTGCGACCGTGGGTCAAAGTATTTGTGGATGTGGGTATCAATATGGCAGTATTCTAGCATTTCGTTGAGAATTTGGTGCACAAGTAATGTGGTTTTATGTGCCATATTTCTTTGGATGGTTTCATGTTGGGAATTGGGATATTTAATACCAACTTGTAATTAGTCCTCACGGTTCATGATGCATTTGGCATTTATCACATGGCTTAATAATGACCTGTGGATTGTTTTTGAGTTAACAGGTGGTTGATAGTTTTGCTTTGGGCATGTTTGTGAGGGGTTCCACATTCTGATGTGGGCTAATTCCGTTGTTGTAATTGTTGTAGTCTCCAATTAGTTCACAAGTGTAACCATTATGGTGGCAAACCAAATAAAGGGGTACTTCCAATGGACGACAGCCATCTTGGATACTTTGGTATGAAGTTTGTTACCAAGGAATCTAAATAACTCTAAATAATTGTTACCCCGATGGATGGTAGGTTTCTCTTGAAATAATATTTCAATCCACAAATCGAAAAATACTTGGAGCGTAACCCCATGGCATCATCAACAGCACGATTATTATGACTTCTGGATATGATTTGATTGACTGTAAAGATCAAAAATTAAAGCAGCATCCCAGACTTGGTCTCAACCATTGTGTTCAGCCAATTTTTCCTGGCACCTGATGATAACCGACAAAGCACCAGTGGCAGCCACCACGGCCCATTTTACTCGTTATACAAAGGTGTACAAGCTTAATTCACTGCTTTCCATATCTAGTGTAACCAGGACAGTACAAGGGTTCTCTGAACATGCAATGCAGTTGATGCAGATAGCCAGGGGCGGCGGAACGCTTTTCGAATTCGGGAAAAAAAGGGGCATTTGCTCAGAAAAAAAGGACACCTTCCGTCGGTGTGAAATTGAAAGAAAAGAATATGGCCCGTTAATATTTCACTATAAACCTACACGACGAGGAATATATCATGAATACGTTGTCCCTTTGTGCTCTTTGTTTTTCTTTTACCTAGTTATGCAGAAAGACCTTTATTATCGCGAGAGGGGCACTGATGCTTTGGATGGCCAGTTCAGTGACCATGTCATTCACGTGAAGAGCACCATTATTGTTAAAGGGGCCAGTTATCCATCTTGAGAGGGGGCAACATTTTGATGGCCGTTGTTACGAACGGGGCACTAATTATGCTTTCGAGTGGTAGTTTTCCATCTTGAAAAGGTGCACAATCTTGTGCAACATGATACAATTGGAATAGAAGCATGTGTGTCTCTATTGAAATAAAATATGTACAAAATTATTCACTATTGTGTGCTTATTACACTCCATTGTATCCAGATGGATATCAAGCCAATGTTAGAGTGTGATGCGTCTGCCCTTAAAACAAGAGAACTGGAGATCAGAGATCAAGACAAAAATTGTCTCTTGGGTTCGAAATCATGACATACGGTACAACAATATGTTAAAATACACTTCTTTTCACTATTAGACTAATGTCGGCGAAAAGATTAAATATGACGAGTGAATATGATAAATAGCGGCAGTTAGGGTATACCAAAATCATGACCCCTCACAAAGGTCACCAGGGGTCAGATATGAAATGCCTATGTATCTTATTATGTTCGTCATGGCATGAAGACCTGACATGCCAAGTTTCATGCTCTATCCACAAAATGCACAATTCTGGCACTAATAATTTACAATCCAGCACATGAATGGTCAACACCTGTCACCGTGCTAGAGACTCCTTTAAAACTCAACTGCATTACATGCCCGGATAACCTTGGTCTTGTCATGGTTTCACCGCCTCGCTACCAGAATGGACTCAAGGGCGGATCCAGGGGGGGGGGGGGCAAAGGGGGCCATGCCCCCCCCCCCCCCAAAAAAAAAACAAAAAACGAAACCAATTGTTTTATTTTTTTATGTGACATCGCAATAAAGGCAGGCAATGAGTACACCACCATCTTTTTCTTGAAAAAACATTGGTTAAAGTGGTCAGAAATTGCCTCAGATCGCATCACAGAGCATGTAGCATTTTTTTTGGCCCCCCCAAAAAATTGTGTTCTAGATCCGCCCTTGAATGGACTTCATATGACATTCGAGTCTGAAGTTATTTTACAAAAAAGTTCAAAATAGCGGCCGTTTTTAAATATCCAAGATGGCTGCCATCCATTGCGAATATCCTGTCAACAATGATATACTTGGGTTCCTTGGTATCCATAACATGGGTTATACCACCAACATTGGACTTCATATGGCATTCAGGTCCGAGGTTAATATCCAAATTAGGTCCCTGGGGAGGGGGTTTATTGCCTGTTATTCATCGACCGGTCTACTTGTCAAAGGTATACACAGTGTACGTTTGTTTATGAAAATGTGCTTGATTCAAGAAGACTTCCTTGTTAGTCCTGATAAACTCTAATAAAGGAAAATAACTGAAAATAACTGAAAATACACTTGTTAAGGATTTGTTTTAGATTACCATTTTTGTAGCACTGCTGCACAAAGAGTACATACAATTGCTCAAGATGTTCTTACCAGATATGAAAAGACCACTAGTGGACCTACGCGTATAGCCAAAAGAAAATGTTTCTTAGTGGCCTTTCAAAGGGCTTTTGGAGGGGTAAAAAATGGGCTAATCATGCAATTTTGCAAGTTGTAAAGATGCTATATATATTCCAGGGCCCCAAAATAGTACAACAATGAATTTTAAAATGTGGCCTTGTGTTAAGGGTAAAGATTGATGCTTTTGTCGTAATATTGTAATTTTGTGACATTACGTTGCATGTTGGCTGGATGACCTTCGAACAAAAAACGGACCTGCTATTGATTTAGGCTATAGTTCGTTTTCCCAACTGCGCAGGTGCATAACAAATACATTTAATGGTGCTTTACTTTGCAATTGAGAAAATGCTTTCTATCGGTGACAAATTGAATGTTCCATTCAACGAGGTGAATGGGACATTCCATACGACACCTCAATAACTTATTCTTAAACCATTGCACTGAGACAACATGGTATAACCCAACGTTTCGGAATTATTATATACTTCTCACACCACTAGACTTGCTTCAAACCAGAAAAGTTCCTCCGTTGCGCAAGCGACCATGGTCAGGCCCAAAGTATTTTTTAATATTATTATTATTATTTTTTTTTTTTTATTATTTTTTTTTTTTTTTTTTTGGGGGGGGGGGCATTATGGTCATGGAGTTGCCGTTAGCGGTTAGCACCGTGCCGTTGCGCTGGCTTTGTTCCTCAAGCCAAAATGTCCAGATAAAGAGGATGTACGATAGTCATGCCCCTAACCAATGCCGGGAAACATTCCACATGAGCTACAGTTGTGGGTGCATGGTTTTATAAAAGTCTGGACAGGAATTGTTATTAAAATGTAAGGATCCCACTTTTGGGAAGTATTTGCCACTGTAATGTGGTAGGTCCATCCTACACTCAAGTTGGACTATGCATTCGGACGAAACACAAATAAAAGTAACGATAGAAACCAGTACTTAATTAGGATCAAACATGAATCATTAAGATTTAAAAAAAAAGGGGGGGTGGCAAGAGAAGCACCTGCATGCTGGACCGGGACATCTGGACCGAGATCATTGAGAGGCTCGAGCTGCCAAAGGGCTTCGACTTGTTGATTGATTGATTGAATGATTGATTGCGAGCGAGCGAGCGAGCAGACGGGGCAGGAATCCCCTACCCCGCTCGAACGGAATTATCGTATGGCAGCCAATAAGGCGAAAATTGTGCAGTAATAATTCAATAATTAAACACGAGCCAATTCTTTTTAGGGTGATGTCTCATTCAAAAGTGAATAACTTATATTTCTTGACAACATTCATAACGAAATCCATATTTCGGGTTTACAGTTGGAATAAGAACGGAGAATACAACTTTAAACTCTCTTTGGAACACTCTGAGCGGTATATCAATTTCCCGGAAACCACCGTCAAGCTTGTGCATATCGGATCCATTTATGCTTTCCAAAAATACAAAAACAAAAACACGAAACCTACATCTCTTCCAAGCTACGGAGGATGAACAACAATGTGTTCAACTATTTTGTGTTTCTAAAGTTGGAAAAGACGCACATTATATAACAGCTCTTCTCCAATGGTGTTTTTTTTTCAGAATCTGCGACCTCTGGATTACCGCATATACCGATTTTCTATCCGAATTAGCTATTGAGCCGGCCCTAAATGCTAGCAGTTTAGCCATTTTGTCGATAGCCCTTTGTTCAGGGGTGCTAGTCAGAGCGATAAACCACAAAATGTAGTCAGGGATCACACCCAAAGTCACGGTCTGGCAAATTTGGCAATGCTGCTCACTGAAAAACAGCAAACGGGGATCACTTAGAGATTGTACGATTTTTGTCTTAACATTAATTAACTAGGATAACTAATACAATTCTAAGAGTTATGTAGGCTTCTTACAAAACAAGTGTTGCATGAAGTTAAAACATTTGGAAACATTACATGTGTTTGATCTGCTAAACGCATGGAAAAGATTCGCTTTAACAGTTCCACTAGAGATTGAATGCGTTCCATGCACCCACCGTTAAACTCACTTTGAAACTCACAAACAGTAAGTCAATTTCCTGGACACCGCTGTCAATGTTGTGCATATTGATCTTTTTATACTTCAAAAACAAACTGAACACGCAACCCACAAATATTTCTGCGCGTGTATGTTTTTCAAAAGTTGGAGAAGGCACGAAAGGCAGTTGTGTACAATATGAACCTAGCAACCAGTTGTGTAAAAAAAAAAAAACAAGTTGTGTGCTGTTTACACAAGTTGTGAAAACAGCAGTTTACACAACGGGTTGCTAGGTTCATAGTACACAACCGACTGTTTTACACAACCGAAATAACAGTGTACGTTATAAACAGTGTACGTTATTTTATGAACATTTTCTAGATTCAGGAAGACTTTCTTTTTCATTCTTGATAATCAAGAAATAAAGGTAAATAACTGGAAATGCACTTTTTTAAGGATTTTTTTTTTACAATTTTTGTAGCGCTGTTGCACACATATTATACAATTACCCATTATGTTCGTACCAGATATAAAAAAGACCCCTAGTGGACCTACTCGGAGCCAAAAGAAAATTATTCTGATTGGCCTTTCAAAGGCCACTCATCGCACTCGATGTTTTGACACAGAGCAAATGCAGTGTGAGTAAAAAAAAGGAAACCCGAATGGCGCCTCCATTTTTATAAAGAAATTCTGCGTGTAGCATGTACAACGTCCTACGCATGGCTTAAGTTACGCACTGTTTCGTGACATCGGCTGCTGGAAATATTGACGCCCACGCGCAGCCTATTAAGCTGTCGGTGACTTCAGACCATTCATCGCCAACACTCTTTACTTCCTCATGAACGCGTCCATGGACAATGAGTGTCTTTCTCAGTTAACAAATTAAAACAACCCATTCTTCAAGTGACACACCTGCTGTGTAGAACATAACAGTTAGCTTAAAGTCGACACCACGTGACCACAACATTTACATTTGTCGACAAGTGTGGAATGACTTGAGGTCCACATCTTCAACTCAAGTATTTTTCTTTCAAAGTGTTTCTTTTTATTCAAAATAAATCTTTGGACAACCAAAAAGTCATTGTAAAGTTTGGAACACTTTGGACGACGCCTATGATGTATCCTATTCTTTTTTTACGTCATCCTTAATGAGGGTAAACTTCGATCATTGCAAGGCACTGCTTTCCATGGAGGCCCTTTAAGTTAATGAGAACTATGAGACTCAATATGTAGCACCTTTACAAGGATTTACAAGGTGTTGCGGCGCATATTGCAGCCACTGCCAGAAACAACGGGCCAAAACCCTTCTCTTAGCGATAATTGTAACTTGGTTCTTTAACGTGCATTACACAACACAAGGGACCTACGTCTTTGCATCCCATCCGAAGGACGAATAAATAATGGTCAAGTTCCTTGCTGAAGAGCACAAGCACCATGTTCCCACGGTTAGGATTCGAACAGGTGTGCCGGTGTGCCAGTCGAACACCGTAACCATTGGACCACGGCACCCCATCCCATGCAATAGGTCTGATTCGATAATAAATTCGGCAGCCTTTGCTAAATAACTGATAACTTCCTTATACCTTGCGCATTGAGGCTCCGTATGATAAACATGAATCCAACATGGGTCGATTCATTTGTTTCTAATTAATATGCATTTGAAGTGTTTTGAAACAGTTCTTTTGTAGAAGAACCCGGACGTGTACTCTTGAACTTTGATGATAATTGGATCTACCAATTCAGGCTGAACAAAAACAATTGTATTTGCGTACAACAGAATGTATACAGCAAAGATTATCTGGAAAGTTTCAAATCGCAAAGAAGAGTAGATGATCAGATCGGAACGGATTGCCCAAAACTGGAATTGTCATAAAATGTGAGTGGTTCTAGTCCTTGTTCAGTCTTCATTTCTTTTTTCATATTTTCTCCAAACCAGTTTCCTTCCTTTCAATAGGCGTGTTTTTTTTTTACCCTCACCAGACTGCGTGACAGTCGGTCATTTGTCATAATACCACGGGGCCCGTGGTGATGTTTTCAGTGGGTTACCGGTTACACGTTTAGGCTGCATGCTTTCAATTTGTACGACCTTACCGGAGCACAAAAGGGATATATTACCCCTTAGGGACTTTAGCTCGCCCCCGATAGTAGAACCCTGCCTTTGAAATTGAGATTTTTCCTCACGTGAATCATGATTGCGAAATATATAGGCTGTAGTTCGTTTTCCGAACTGCGCATGTGCATAACAAAGACATGTAATGGATGTTTCACTTCGTAATGGAAAGAATAATTTCTTTTGGTGACAGATGGAACGTTCCATTCTACGAGGCGAGTGGAACAGTCTATCCGTCACCTCAAGAACGTATTCTCATCATTAAACTCAGACAATTTGGCATAGTCCAACGTGGTTTTTTTTTTTTTTGGTTTTTTTACGGGGGGGGGGGGTTAAATTATGCACGTCTCACGCCACTACTTTGGCTTTAAAGGGAATGTACATCATTGGCTTTTGCTGTAATTTTCAGAAACGAACTATTTGAAGGGTAAGTATAATAGATCAAATATTGTTACACTGACATGTTTGAAGTTTTGCGTTCGAAAATGCTGGAAAACCAAGAAAAACAAACCTGTTCAAGTAGTCTGGTTCCTTGACTCTACTAAAGGTAAAATGGATCGATTTATAGATGCCGGTAAAGTGGAGGGTAAGGGAACCAGACTAGCTGGCCTGCACCCGTTCATGAACATGTAACACATAGCAAACAAAATTTGGACTGGAAAGAGTGTAAAGTTGGAGCAGTAGTTGAAAAATAGTTAGGTTTTTCCAACGGTGGTCGGCCGACCACCGTTGGAAATGTATACACAAATATTATTTTCTTGAAAATTACTTCACACCAGGTGCCATAATTTTACAGGATGCTTTAGACTGTCATTTACCAACATCATAGTAAGGTATTTCGTTAAAACTTGATAGTTATATTTTCTGATGTTTGCAAATGTTGTATTTTCCCTTTAACCAGAAGTTCTTTTTTTTTGGGGGGGGGTGGGGGGAGTTATGGTCATGGGGTTTGGCATAGCGGTTAGTACCGTATCATTGCGTTGCCATTTTTCCTTCAGACCGTTAAAAAAGTCAAGATGTACGATAGACCTGTCCCTATACCAATCCCAGGAAACATTCGACACGGGCTGTATGCCACGCGGCTACCGTTGGGGGTGGTTCTATAAAAGTCTGGAGAGGCATTGTTGTTAATGTAAGGATCCAACTTCTAGGCAGTGTTGCCACTGTGTGTGCGGTAGGTCCATCCTACACTTAAGTTGGGATCATGCACTCAGACAAAACATTAAGTATATTGAAGATTGAGTTACAATTCCAAAAAACAAGATTAAATAACGCTAAGATTACGTATGGAATTTCCCAGTTACCCAGGTAGCAAACCTATAGCATATTATATGGGTCCTATCCGGGCCTAGATACGGGTCCTATATGGGCGGACCCTGATCTTGCCCTGATCTAACATAATGGGTAATAACTAACTGGGCTGGTCCAAGTGGGCCTCAAAATAGATCTTAAAATATTGCAAAATATATTGGCTGAAGTTCGTTATGCCAACTGCGCATGTGCTTAACAAATACATGTAATGGATGCTTCACTTTGTAATGAATAGAATTTCTTTTGGTGACAGATGGAACGTTCCATTCCACGAGGCAAATGGAACAGTCCATCTGCCACCTCACTTATTCTTACCATTGCACAATATGGCATAGTCCAACTTTTTTAGTGTACTTCGCACGCCACTACTCTTGCTTTAAACCAGAAAAGTTCCTCCGGTGCGCAAGCGGCCATGGTCAGGCCCGAAACAATTTACTATTATTACTATTTTTATTTGTTTTAATTAGTTGGTTTTTTTTATTGTTTATTGTTTTATTTATTTATGTATTCTTTTTTTTTTTATTTATTTATTAATAAATCCCAGAAAACATTCGACATGGGCTGCCCGCAGCTTCGGCTGTTGGTGATTCTATAAAAGTCTGGAGAGGCATTGTTGTTAATGTAAGGATCCCACTTCTGGCCAGTATTGTCACTGTGTGTATGTGTGTGTGGCAGGTCCATCCTACATTTAAGTTCGGATCATGCACTCGGACAAAACACACATTTTATTGAAGATGGAAACCAGGACTTAATTAGAATATCACATGAATCACTAAGATTTAACTTGATTCTTAAAGATTGAGTTACAATTCAAAAACAAGACAGTATATTTCCTGATTAAATAACTCTAAATTTACGTTGGTAAAATTCCCCAGTTACGCAGGTAGCAAGCCCATATGGGTAGCATATGGGTTCCATCTGGGCCAAGATATGGGTCCCATATGTGGGCGGACCCATATGGGCCCCCAAGGATTCTGCACCCAAGATCCAGGTTGGACCCACATAGGCAAGCCAAGTTAACCCATATGGGTTAGATCAGGGGCCCACCCGGGCTAACATCTGGGTAAAATATAGGGTAGCTCTTATGGCAGCTCTAAGGGCCAAGATATTGGCCCTTTATGGGCGGACCATACATTCCTTAATTTCCCAAATATTTTAGAGCGGTCAGGAGGTGGTTCCCGTCACCATTGTCCTCCCTCCCTACAGCATCTACATAAATGTCACCCATTATATTAATAGAGAGACTGGTGAGAAAGAACCAGTATCGTGCCAAAGTAACGGGCGTCGCTAGACCATTTTGAACCGGGGGGGGGGGGGGGTGTTGCCATCATGACATTTGCCGACGGACCGTCACGCAAAATGAGTGTAATTGATAATTTCCGCCCAAGTGATCCCTTTAACTCTTCTGCTAATTCCTCAAATTACACAAATATTATGAATAGTTATTATGTTGATTACTTTGAAAGGATGTATTTTTCAGTGGAAAAGTTCAACTTTTACAAAGTTCAAGTAAATCATCAAAATTTGGCCCTATCATTTTGAAAAGTTTAGGACATTTGCATGTTACAAAACTGCGTGTTACATGTGCGCATACCTTGTTCAGGCCCGTTCCCTGTTCCCAGACGGGGGGGGGGGGGTGTCTAAAAGTCCTAAAGTTTTGGATTTTGACGCTATGTTGCGCAATCTGAGGCATTTCCTGGCCACTTTCCCTGACTTTTTGAATGAAATGTGCTCGACGACGTGTATAGGGAAATGAGGGTGGCTCATTGAAGTACATCACAAACATCACATCAAAACTGTAGCTTGACCCTCTTTCGAGAGTTGCCCTCTTTAGCTGGATCCATGATATTGAGTGGTCATTAAGAATCAGCTCAATTCGTAACTGCCTGCAATCGTGCACGTGCTTGTGTTTTACACAGCTGTAGCTGTCAACCGCCGTATTAAGCGACCTCGCACGGCAGCCTCGTGCCGACATGACAGAATGTACAGTCTTTTGCCATGGGTTTCAGAACTGGATTTTAGCTTCGCGGGGTTTTGAGCAGCGGTGTTTATTATTCACATTCTCCATTTTTTGATCTTCTTTCTTCCTTTCCCCTTCCTTCTCCAATCTTCATTTTCAAATTTGCCGACAGCACCCTGATTTTGCCGACAAAACTGACTGATGGGTGGTTCCATCACAGATTGAATGTGTTCTACCCCACCATTAAATCTGCGTTCGCCGTGCTCTACAACAAATCTTTCGGTTTTCCTTTTTGGGACGTCTGCCACGCTCTAAAGAACGAGTTTTTGCTCTGCAAGCAGACTGGCTACCGGTCCATACATTATCGATGCTGCATTGAGGGGCGGGAACCACCTACCCCGCCCGAACGGAATGAATATGTGGCAGCCAATAATGCGAAATTTTAAAGTGTTTATTCAATAATTAAACACGGCCCAATTTGTTTTCGTCGAGTGATGTATCAATCAAAAGCGTAGAGCTTATTGCTATTAACATAACAATATTTAGAAACGGTATGTGTTGGCTTTTAAGTCGGAAATAGCAAAGGGAATGCAAAACTACAGGGTGAGTAAAAACAACAACAATGAAACCCAAATGTCGGGACCATTTTAGTGAAGTTCTAAAATGTAGCACTTGCAAAATCTAATTCCCAATCTAAAAGCCCAATTCATAAGCTTTCTTCTAGTTCATGAATCATTCAAATCACACATGTACATTTCAATTTACGATATTTTAAACACAACCACCATTTTAAAGTTTTGTCCATGGATCACAAACAAAACGGCCTGGGTTCTTTCAGCAAAACGAAAAAAAAATCACATACATAATTTCTGTGATTTGTTTTCGTTTTTGCTGAAAGAACGCACACCGTTTACCCAAAGTTGTCTCTTGTTCAGAACCTGCGACCTCTAGGTACCATATCGGTTTTTTATCCAAATGAGCTATCAGGCCGGCCCCAAATGGGCTGGCGGTTTTTCCATCTTTGTTCAAAGGCGCAGTCAGAGTCACACACAAAGACACAGTATTGGCAGAAATGGCAATGCTGCTCACCTAACAAATATCAAACGGAGGTCACGCAGAGATGACACAGATTCTTTTTTTAACATGAATTATTTAGGGTAACTAAATACAATTTAAAGAGATCTCAGGGCCTTTTATATCACACAATTCGTCACCGACACCACGAAGTAACATCCATCTACATACCAGTAAAAACTAGCAATCGGAGAAAACGGCTACTAAAGTTGCGTCAACACAACAATTTGCGTCAAAACGACAGAGTATTTTCAGTTGGGTTTCTCGTTGTGGACACTTGATGAATTGAATGTATTAAATCTGCTGTTTTTCATCCGATTGTGTATTAAATAAACAAGAAATAAGAGAAAAAAGATGGGTGTTAGTTCGTGAAACCGAAAAGGCTGCGAAACTGTAAATTTTCGTTATCACGAAGTAACACTCTGCAATGTATTCAACACGAGAAAAGTGCAACTTCAGGTCAGCGCGCGCGCTCATACAACTTATTACCAGAAGAGTGTTACTTCGTGAAAACGTTTTTGCTCACTTATGAGCAGAGTGCGCGCCATGCATTGCAATGGTAAATGGAACTTGGGTGTTACTTCGTGAAAAGGAAAATTGTCACTTTTGCGTAAAAGTTGCCATGGACACTTAGCGTAATTATTAAAGTAAAGCTCTAGAAGCTTTGAAACTTCGTGCAATGGTAGCCCTTGATGAATAATGTTTAACAATCCAAAAAAACTGAACATCGAAAAAAAAGTATGGTTTAACACGGTAGAGTGTTACTTCGTGGTGTCGGTGACGAATTGTTAAAAAAAAACATATTATGAATTATTTAATTTACGTGATCTGCTGAACACAATTTTAAAAGAGTCGCTTGAACAGTTCCATCAGAGATTGAATGCGTTTAATTAAACTCACTTTGGAACACTTGGGACTACACTGCCAAGCTTGTGCACACTGGTTCTTTTTAAGACTTCATCAACAAAAATGAAAAACTCGAAGCCCACAACAACCTTAGGGTGATCAGCTGCTAGTTCGCGTGGGTGTTTTGTTCAACTAAAGTAGGAAAAGGCGTCAAAAATGTTGTTTTTCATTCAAAAACATGTTTCTGTAGGTTTTTGAGGAAAGCAATTTCAATTTGACCCTACGCATGAGGGGGGAGTGGACATGGGGGGGGGGACCGAAAAAAAGGGAGAAAAAAAAGAAGAAGAAAAAAGATGTGTGGAAGTCATATTTGCTATTAATTTAACACAAATTTAACAAATTGTGCGCCTGCAGGGGTTCGATTGGGGTGGGGTGATCTAATGCCCCCTCCCCCTCCTCCACCAACCCTAGGAAAATAATTAGCTGAGAATATGCTAGCGAAAGTAGAACCATTTGTGGACAAAATGTGCTTGCCCGCCACCCTACAAAAATGCTGGCGACGTCCACTAACCTACGTCATTGTAAAAATTACCAATAAAATACGAGGGATGATGCTGGGAGTTATTATACCGCGAAGAGCATCGCAAATCACGTGAAACGAGTGGCAGCGGCGGGGTTGGTGCCGGGTTGCAAGGGTGGGTGCCGGAATGTTGGGAAAGTAAGCTTCATTACTGTCTTGTTACATTTTAAACAGTTTCTGTGTAACACTTTCGATTAAAGGCTTGCATATCGAGAGAAAAAAGACACTTTTAATTGGACGGCATATATTGTCGAGTTTGTAAATTCCAATTAATACAGATTCATTCATCCCATTGGCTGTCTTTGATCTGTCGGATAAAAATAGCGAACCTGCCTATCTCTCGAAAACGTAAGTGCTCTTGCTAAATAATTACATTGAATTCCAATGTCTGCAGGTGAATCCAAAAAGTCCTCAAACAGCCTTAATTAAAGAGTTTTTCCAAAGCACCGTTCAAAGGAAACACTAACGTCCTTTCATGGTTGGATTTGGGAACAACAGTCAAAGTCGAATTATCTTGCAAGCTGAAATCAGAACTTACCAGCTGACGCTTGGATGGTTACGACAAAAAGCAAAAAGGCCATGAAGAGCGCCTCCGAACTCCGTCGTTGACGCATCTTGCTCGCCTGGGTTGGCCGGCGATGGCCCTGCCTTAAAATTCGCCCTGAAATCCCGCTGTAGCACTGTGAATTAAACGATCCGGCCACGTACAGGTAACACTCTGGTCCGAGCTGCAATCTAGGAACGGTCTGGGCATGTCACCAAGGCGACACAACATATATTGGGGCTTAGATCCTAAAACCCCTCCCCCGTCTGTGATGGACAGCTCCGAATGCGATTGTCAAGCATTTGCAGAGCATGCGACTCCGGATCTTTTCAACTTTTTATTTTCCTTTTAATTCCTTACAAAAAATATGCATGACGTCACAGAGGGGGGGGGGGGGCAACTCGAAAGGTACATCAACAGATTAAGTGTGTTTTTTTTTCATATCGCATTGGCACTAATGAATTCAGAGACCGTATCCAAAAATTGTTGATAAATAAATTTACAGAAGTGATGACTCTCCCCCCCCCCCCAAACATTGCACGAAAATTACTTAAAATACCTGATAAATTAACCAATCATCCAGCTCACATCTTTTTAAGCATTCAGGGATCATGTTCAAGTTTGGTTTTAAAGCTCCCGTATAAAAAAAAAACAAGAAAAAAACTCAACCTTGCCATTGGGCGTGACTCGCGTGTTTGCATCATTGTTGAGCCACCATGAAGGCTTTTATTTTTCAAAACTCATTTTTGTTCTTTTCCGGCAACTGTTCTCAACAAAATGTAAAAAAGAAAAACTTGTTATTGTGTCTTCCTGTACTAGAACGAGGGCGATATTTTCTCTAATTTTTTTCCCGGGATGGGCTGTAGGATCATCCCCTTCAGACACAAACAGATATGCAAGTATTTGCTCCTCGATGGAAAATTATTATTTAACCTCGTTCGCTGGGTCTACTGCCAATCTCGATTAATAGTACATGCCAAGGCGAATTGCTTAGTGTATTCCGCAATAGCGAGTATAACGTGTACTGGGCGATTTAATTTCAACGTGTATCATGTTATTTAACGTTCATTGTGAATTATTATAACAATCACCACCTTTCCATTTTGCTCATAATTTATATAAGTGTAAGACTGCATGTTGGATGGATCAGATTTTAACATTCCAACTTTGACAAAAACCCATGTAGGCCCATGTTTCGATCTCACGCCACAACGAATTAATTCCGTTTGCACCCATGCAGCTATTATTTGCAGAGAAAAAATGTGTGTGTATGGTGTTAACGAGGTGCTGATGGGATTATGGCTGCCACGGTTGATCGCCAGCGTAGCGGCCGTGGGAAAGCCGCTGCGATGCGTATAGCGTTACAGGCGAGCGAACCCTAGGCCTCCTGCTGTCTGAACAGACACGGACAGTCAACAAATCAATCCTATTTCCCTGCCATGCCTTTTACACAGGCTAGTCAATTCAACCAAGACAAATTCAGTTAACAGGCAAAAACAGGCAAGTGGTAGCCACAGCTTGCTTATCAATCACCTACGGTCAAAGCATAGCTGTTTCAAGTCACATGAACAATCACAGGCTGTCAGTCGTGCTTCATATAGGCTGGGAGCTTTGCTTTTGACTGATTGATTGATTTTGACTGAAAGGACAACTTTGCACAGAGTGTATGATGCGTTTGCGGAAGAAGGTTTTTAAATTCATTTGCAAGATCATTCAACTTGCAATGATCCTGCACCAGGGAGAGAGGGCAGCTTGTGGCAGCGTACATATGCGAGGTTGCGCACGATTAGACACATGATTAGACCAAATTGGAAAACTTGTCCCTTCATTGTAGGAGTGTTGAGCAAGGGGTTGATTGAATCATTTCCATGCTGGTGCCTTTTAGCAAAGCTATTCTTTATTGTGGTCGTGGTGGTTATTGCACTCTATCCCACCACAAAACAGTACTTGTCTGGGTTGCACGTACTAGTCTCGCTTGACTGGCGCATTCGGGATTGGCCAAACAGGGCAAACTCAAGTGAATGCGGAAATTAAAATGAGGAAAAATAAAAATAAATAGGCATTTCTAGCCGTCCACATCTGTACTTCAAGCTATCTGCCGTATGGCTTATCATATTCAGCATAGTACAAGCATCTTCCCCTTTATATGAGTGCTCACACTTATTTGGGCTACTTTTGGCTCGGTTAAGGTTTCTTGGATCTTCTTTTGTTTTATGACCTGACTGCAAATTAGTCACTAGACAGTCTTACTTTGTAGAAATTATCTTTTAAAGGGAACCTGTTATATGATTTTTTTTTACCTGAAAAGCATTTAAAACAATTTTTTTTGCCATGTAACTATGATTTTCTACCTACTTTGTAGCAATAAAAGGGAGAATTTCTCTACATTTTAGTTTTTTATGCAAATATTCATGAGTGAAAGCGTATGTCATTTAAGGCAAAACAGTGTTTACTTCACAGCTTTGTGTACAAATTTATCTTCATGTTCTCTCCTTGTTTTATAAAAGTTCCACTTTTTACTTGTGTATCATGTTAAACAGTTTGTTGGGAAAAAGTAGTTGCCAATATTTATTTTTGGGTAATTTTGAAAGACTAACAAAAGCAGAATAGCACTCTTTTGCATGTACTAATGAAATGATTCTAATGATTAAAAAAACTACCACTTCCTTGTCACTTCATATTATGGAAACAAGTATTATATCTTCTATATATTGTTGCAACACATATTGATTTGCATGAAAACAAGATGAGCAGAATCTTCACTGCATGCCTCCTTTAAGGACATTAGCTTGATGTGTTATCATTTTTCCACAGCAAACTTGATCTCCTTTTTCCAGAATGGAATTCTGGCGGTAAATATTTGGTTTGGTTTTGACAAAATAAAAAGCCAAGCTCCGGGTTAAAGTTCAGCGCAAAACCCAATGATATTTGAATGGCTCGGCCCCAAGCTTTTCAAAATTTCCTCGCGTTGAATATAATAGAAGGCTACGTGATCAAGTGTCAATATGCATTATGTGCCTCACCTCACGTACTTTCAATCGTGTTGACTCCCGTTTCTCACGTGAAACTGTTGTGCAAGTATTTTGATCTTCATTTGACAAACTAGACCGTCACTAAGGCAACGTACTATGAATGCACACACAAGTTTGATATCAGAAACAAGGACATACAGAAACCTGTCAGTTGACCCGGCCTTATATTAAGCCAGTTTAGAGTAGCCATAATGCAACAGATGTAATTATTGTTTTTTTTATCGTAGGAAACCTTTCAAAGGAACACCAGTTTCTAAAGGTGCACAGCAATTACAGACTTTCGGTTGTATAACTATTTCTAAAAAGCAATAAAAACATTATTTAACAAAAAGTTAATGAGCAATAAAATGAGGGTATTCACACTGAAACTTTACCTACATGTAACATAAAATATAACAAAAATATCAGATTTTTGAAATGGCGCTTAAAAATTGCTAGAATGCTAAGCAAAGGATGTTTACGTGTCGCCTGAAGGTGATTGAATAAATTCACTTCACGTGATGCCTTATACTCTGGATAAAGGAGGAACTTGGTTACCTTATGAGACAGACCTGATATTGTATAAGTGACTATGATAAAAGGGGGATAAGCCTGTGTTCACAGGAACGGAGTGCTGCTGCTGTGGAGGATCGCCACACCTCCTCTACAGCGAGTCTGTATACCTTCCATCCATTGAATGATGCCGGTATACCCATTTAACACCTGGGTTGACTCGAGAGGAGTACTTGAGGTAAAAGCACCTTACTCAAGGGCACAACACGAATAACCACAGCGGGGCTAGAACCCACAATCCAGATCATGGAGCTTGTGCTCGTCCGGCTAGACCACACGTGCCCAAAATATTAAAAACAGGCAACTTCGATTTTAAACTCCAAAATACTAAAGTAGTCAGGTGAAAAAAATCTGTTCTTCCACTTAGAGTGTGCTATCCAAGAGTAGAATTATGCTCGTAAAATAATCCTGGGTCTCCTACGAAGAACCCACTCACATTTGTTGACATTTTTCACAAGCCTTCTGATTTGCGCATTCGATATGAGAGATGGATCTAGTCAGACACCTACATATTTAAATTGAAGTTGCTTATCAATGGCTACATTGCTGGTGGTAACATGTGTATTTTCCTCAATACGGCGTAGTTTGGTTTGATCCCAAACATCATACATTTGGTTTTGCTGATGATATAAGAGTTAAAGAAAATTGTCTGAGGCAGTGTAAACATTTACATTGATACGTGTTGATAACATCAATAGATTTGGCGGAATCCGCCCCCTCCCCCGGCTGAGAGATGGTCAAAATAACCCGGCCCTTTTAGGGTTAAAAGCTGATAATCGCCCACAAAGTGAAGAAAGACGTCATGTATGCTCTACGGGGTCCGCTCATAAGTCCGACGCCTCATAGGTCCGATGCCTCATTAGTCCGACAAAGTCGCATCCCCGAACACCGATAAAGGCCCATAAGTCCGACGCCTCATAGGTCCGACGCCTCATAGCTCCGACGCCTCATAGCCTCGACGCCTCATAGGTCCGACAAATTAAACGCTTCGTTTTTCCGTTGTCGAAATTATGAGGCGTCGGACTTATGAGGCGTCGGACCTATGAGGCGGAATAAATAAATTGTATGCCTCATAAGTCCGACGCCTCATCAGTCCGAAATTTCGGACTTATGAAGCGTCGGAACTATGAGGCGTTGGACTTATGATGCGGCCCATGCTCTACAGCTATTGCAAAGTTCTCTCCCAGTTGGTGACAATATCATTTAAAATGAAATTCTTGAACTTCTTGGGAACTTGCCAACAGTATATTGTGATACACAGTCTCATTCAGCCATCTTGTTTGTGCTTCCTATCCTTTAGCAGAGATGTGCTCAAGGCTAAATGTTGTATTTCTAAGATTTTACATATTACTCTTACAGAAACGCTCGGTTCATGTCCAAAGTTTAACGGAGCAACGCCCATGCAATTTGAATAGCATGAGGTTCGGGTATTCGTAAGCCTCACTTGGCCTTCCAGTCCGGGTAATTTTATGTTTGCGGCTTGACAATGTAGAAGGTTTTTTTCTCGATCCAATAACAGAGTTGTGTTCAAGGTTGAGTGTTGTTTTTCATTTTCACTCTAACAAAAACGCTCGGTTCGAGCTTGGCAACGCCCAAGCAACTTGAATAGCATGATGTTCGGGTATTCAGTCCAGTACGTGTCTGGATTACAATTACAATGTCAGTGCTTGTGTGTCGCAGTGCACAGTGATATTTGTCTGTGAACCGAATTGGTGTTTGTGCGGGTTTGGTTTTCATTGTTGCTTCAACAAAACCCCGTATTTGATGATGATGTGTATTTATGATAAACATTCAACATACCATCTCAAATCTCCGGGGAGTATACAGCTCGATGGCGCCATTTTAGGCAGATTTGCTGAATAAGTATGTATGACAACCGCAACTTGACCTCGAGATTTTGGTCTTCGGTTATTCGTTGTTGCGTCATAGTCATGGACAATAAAGCCCTATAGACACAGCAACAAGGGTTGTAGTCACGCACTCTGTACTTTGGTTATGCTAAACGCGACCGGCTGTTGTATTACAAAACACTGCATTCGAATTTACCAATCACAGTTTTAGTCCTGCTTTGGGAATGAAATGGCAGAATCACCCCGCAGACCACGGATCATTGAGGATCATATGCATTTATCCAAAAAGTGACCTTTATCAAAAATACTTACTTGTTCCAAATTATAAAAAATACTTACTTGGATTAAAGATCATACTAATATTTAACACCGTGTGATTTTATACCTTTCATGTTCCGTCTGGCTTGCTAAATGCGTGTAGGCGATATCCAACGATCAGTCAATGGACAGACTCTTTTTTAGAAAACTTTTGATATGATAGCCTTTTCAATTACGAGGTAGCTTATTATTGGTTATCACCCCTTGAATGTCCAGACCCTTTCATCGTTACAACCCCATGGATATCAGGGGCCGGGCCACAGCCCCCACACAATGAAACTTATTCCAATTACTCCGGAAGGCTTTGGTTCATCAGGGTGACCTCCAGTGATCTATTAATGTGGTACAAATACAATTACTTAGGAAGCCCATTGGTACCAAGGCAACCAATTGAGTTATTATAAAACTCTGTCATATAAGCAGTTTGTTATTACAACCATTTGAGGTTATAAACCAAAACATTGTCAGGATAATTAATAGAAAAGTTTAATTTTCCCTAGGTGAGTTCCAATCAACTTAAAGCCAATTACACATATGTAGCAGCAGATAATTGGACGAATATGAATTCCTGCTATTTTCTATGGGCCTAATTCCCGAGTTGGCCAAGTTTGTCGAGCTTCCTGAATGTATTTTATTTATTGTTAACTGTTGATTGGGATGGCGCCAGACTATTTATGCAGGCACAATGCAGCCTTATTTTAAAGTCATTGTTTTTTTTTTTTCACACTCGAATACCCACTTGTCCCTTGAATGTCCTTTTAACGTTACAACCCCATGGGTATCAGGGACCGGGCCACAACCCCACACAATGAATCTTATTGCAATTACATAACTCCCGAAGGCTTTGGCTGATCGGCATTAAACTTGGTGACATTTCTTACCTTCTACCAGAGATCAATATGGTACAAAAGCAATTACGTGGGATGCCCAATTTTACCATGGCAACCAGTTCAGTTATTATTAAACTCTGCTATAAAAAAAAAAAATAAAAAAAGGAAAAAAAAGTGAGATAGCAGTAACGAATGTTAGAAGGTGACTCACATGCGAAAGGTCTGCCCCAAAGATATTAGCTATAGCCGGCCAGGCGCGGATTCAGAGGGGTGGTTTTTGTGTCAAACCCTCCCCCTTGAAAAATTGTAAAAATTGTATTGATTATAATAATAACGTACATGTCCGCCAGAGGCGTAGCCAATCGTGAGTAGGGGGCACCGGTGAGCTACGTGCAAAGCAAACGGCCTCTCAGCTCAGATCGTCGCTCTTGTGTCCAGCGGGCTTAAGGTTGATCCTAGAACGGGAATTCGTTTTAAGTCCTAAGATGAGTCGCAAGATAGACGAGTTTCGTGAAATCTGCCAAGGGACTATCATCCTACGTTAACTTGTTCAAATCGACATGGGTCCACCTTGAGCGGAACCGGGTACCAACGAAGACGGGTTGACCAGGTAAACCGTATACACATTTTTTTTTTTTTTTTTTTTTTTTTTACACCGGGTCGGTTGTAATATTTGGATTTTCTACCCAGGTGGATCATCTCAACCCCGGTCCCAATCAGGGCTGGATTTAACCCGTGTAGAGACTCTGGACCTGTTTTTAGAAGCCGTGTTGGATTGAAGATCCTAAATGTCCGTGGTGATCTCATGCGCGTTTGTGGTAGTGTCAACTATTTTTTTTTTTTAATATCCCTACTTGGCACGCGATTTTTACCGCGATTTTGTTTGCTAACAACACACGAAGCAATGACACCGGCATGAAGCCTACCCCAAAATGTACACAACAATGCCATTTGGGTCATAGGAATACGAAAACCGTGCGACTGAAAGGAAGTCGGCCTATTCAGAGAGACGGATTAACCAAACAAAAATACGCTGAATCACAGTATGGAACACAACAGTATTGTATTGGAAACTGCATATGCAAGCTAAATCAGGGGTGAAAATGAAGTAGTGGAGAGCCTTTGAATTAGTCCTACAGTTTTTCGTTCGCGGGATATGCACTCGTGCTCTAATGAATGAAAGGCTTGCAGAAACACCATACGGGAATGATTTCTCAAACTAAGATAATGGTTCTGAAAAAAAAAAACAGGTATGAACTCGACGTTCCAGTCTGTATGCTCCGACCGTCTTCAGGACAGTGCCTAATCTCTAAGAAAGTAAACAAATAAGTTACAAATGCAAAATCGATGAAGTATGAAGTTGCATCCTGTGGGAATGCCAAGTATCATCTCAGACTGATGGGTCTCCTTTGACCTAGGTTCTCCCTCTACCGAGATGCCATCCCTACTGTTCTACTCCAGTCACTTCGGTAGGCACCAGTCTTGCTCTAGGCTCCCTGCTACTTGGCATCACCACATGTGATGCAATCTAAGACTTCATCAAATTCGCATTTGGTGCTTATGTGTTTACTTCCTTAGAGTCTAGGCACTCTCCTGAAGACGGTCCGAGCATACTGACCGGAACGTCGAGTTTATACCTCTGGTTCTTTTCATAACCATTCTCTTAATTTGAGAAATTATTCCCACATTGTGTTTCCGCAAACCTTTCATTCATTGGTATCTCCACCAAGCAAAGCCTCAAATCTCACTCGTATTCTATTAAAACATCCGCCAATAGTAGTGAGGGACCATGAGAAATGATGCGCGTATATGGATACTAAATAGTCTAGTTCGGTATTGTAGCGAAAACCACTTTAATTTGTTGTCTAGTACTATTGATAGTTGTACCAGCTGAAAAGTCATTCACTAGACATGCCAGAGCGCATATGTAAATTAGAGCTTCCACTTGCTGGCCAAGCCAATTGTTCCTTTTTCTACTAGCCTGGCTCTCTATTCAATTGACATATTTAACAATTCATGGATTAGCTTGGGCTCGCCAAAACCAGGTCACTGTATTGAGGCAGGAGTGTTCTAATTTTTTGCATAGATTATGTGCCTTGCATTCCAGTTCAGTGGAAAAGTACTGGGCTAGCAGGGCCAGTATAAAAAGCCTGAGCACATGTTTTCCCACTGAGGATTTAGGACTGGGTGTGGTAGGAGAGACATGTCTCTCTGAGCCTGATTTCTTTTACTTTTGGACCTGCCAAGATGACTCAAATTGTAACCGAAGTTCAGTTGCCAACCTATATTGGTGTCGTATGTAAGTTTTTCTTTTACATGCAGTAATGTGCCCCGTGCCCCATTTCAGCCTATCTCGTTCATTTTATTAGCTGTTTCGGTGACACACCGAAACAGCTCTTGTTTTCGTTAAGATTTTTTTTTTTCTTTTTTCTTCTTTTTTTTTTTTTCTTCTCCTTTTTCAGACTTTTTCTCCATAGGTTTAACACACGTTTCTTCTACCAATCCACTTTGCCACTTTTTAAAATCCGATTGATTTCAGACTTGGTACATACTTATACCACCACCCACAAATGGTCCTAGAAGAAATTTGTGATTGTGACGTCATTAGGTGTCAGGTTACGTCACATTAAAGATGTATTTTTGCCCATATGTTTTGTACACGTTTTAAAACACTCCAGTTTGGCATCTTCGTAAATCCGATCGACTTTAAACTGAATTCATACTTAGACCACCACCCACAGATGGTCCTAGATGAAATTCGTGATCGTGACGTCATCAAGAGTCAGGTTACGTCACATTAAAGATGTATTTTTCCCCATAGGGTTTGTACATGTTTTAAAACGCTCCATTTCAGCACTTTCGTAAATGTGATCGACTTTATACTTGGTACACACTTAGACCATCACCCACAAATGGTCCTTGAAGATATTTGTGATCGTGACGTCATCAGGTGTCGCGTTACTTCACATTAAAGATGCACATTTTCCCCATATGTTTTGTACACGTTTTAAAACACTCCACTTTGGCCTCTTCATAAATCCGATCGACCTCCAACTTGATACATACTTAGACCACCACCCACAGATGGTCCTAGAAGAAATTCGTGACCGTGACGTCATTAGGTGTCAGGTTACGTCACATTAAAGATGTATTTTCCCCATAGGGTTTGTACACGTTTTAAAACACTCCACTTTGGCACCTTCGTAAATTTGATGTAGTTTAGACTTGGCACACACTTAGACCATCACCCACAGATGGTCCTAGAATAAATTTGTGATCAAGACGTCATCAGGTGTTGGGTTACGTCACATTAAAGATGCATTTTTCCCCATAGGGTTTGTACATGTTTTAAAACATTCTACTTTGGCACTTTCGTAAATCCGATCAACGTTAGCCTTTGTACACACTTAGACCATCACCCACAGATGGTCCTAGAAGAAATTCGTGATCGTGACATCATCTGGTGTAAGGTTACTTTACATTAAAGATGCATTTTTCCTCATAGGTTTTGTACACGTTTTTCTTCAATTCCTACTTTGGCACTATATGTCTGATTGACTTTTCTCTTGGCAGATGACATTCGAAGTGACTTCATCAAGTGTTCACCACGTGCACAGAGTATTTCAAATACCCGAAACAGCTTGTGTTTGTCCACAAACACATTTCTAGTTTTTTTCTTTTCTTTTTTTTTTCTCCTTTTTCAGACTTTTTCTCCATAGGTTTAACACACGTTTCTTCAGCCAGTCCACTTTGCCACTTTTTTAAATCCGATTGATTTCAGACTTGGTACATACTTAGACCACCACCCACAGATGGTCCTAGAAGAAATTCGTGACCGTGACGTCATCAGGTGTCGGTTTACGTCACATTAAAGATGCATTTTTCCCCATATGTTTTGTACACGTTTTAAAACACTCCACTTTGGCATCTTCGTAAATCCGATCGACTTTAAACTTAATTCATACTTAGACCACCATCCACAGATGGTTCTAGACGAAATTCGTGATCGTGACGTCATCAGGTGTCAGGTTACGTCACATTAAAGATGCATTTTTCCCATAGGGTTTGTACATGTATTAAAACGCTCCATTTCGGCACTTTCATAAATCTAATCGACGTTACACTTGGTACATACTTAGACCACCACCCACAGATGGTCCAAGAAGAAATTTGTGATCGTGACGTCATCAGGTGTCACGTTACTTCACATTAAAGATGTACATTTTCCCTATATGTTTTGTACACGTTTTAAAACACTCCACCTTGGCACCTTCGTAAATCCGATCGACCTCAGACTTGATACATATTTAGACCACCACCCACAGATGGTCCTAGAAGAAATTCGTGATCGTGACGTCATCAGGTGTTGGGTTACATCACATTAAAGATGCATTTTTCCCCATAGGGTTTGTACACGTTTTAAAACACTACTTTGGCACTTTTGTAAATTATGCGATCGACGTTAGACCTGGTACACACTTAGACTACCACCCACAGATGGTCCTAGAAGAAATTTGTGATCGTACCAATGCCGAGATGGGTTATAGATGAAAATTCATGTCATGTCATCATCAAAGTCATGTGACGTCCCTTAAAGAGGCATTGTGTTCTTCATAGGCCTATATTTACAGACCTATATGTTCGATTTGGTTATAACTTGACATGTACGTATAATGTGCTGTTATAGATGACTTTTTTAGTGACGTCACTGATTGTTCATCACGTGCACAGAGTATTTCGAATATCCGAAACAGCTTGTGTTTGTCCACAAACACATTTCTAGTTATATCTTATGATTGTATTAAATTGTGATAGTCAAATTTGCTAGACTGTAATTATAATTGTTTGCCTGATTTACTTTCTGTGCATGTGGCTTTCCTGTTTTGGTGGGTGCTTTTTGGCAGGGTTGGTTGTTTATCGGCGAGGGGTTGATTCGTCCCCCTTGGATAGCAGCCTGGTTGCTTATCGGCAAAGGGTTGATTCGTCCCCCTTGGATAGCAATCTAGGAAATATTTATTAAAGGGCGATTTGCCATTTTATAGGCCAATATGCACAGGAAGTACAAGTAAACTTGTTTGTTATTCTTTTTCCTTGTTTTTGGCCTTGTTTGTGTTCAACTACCGATTTGAAATGGAACGAGAATACATTTTTGGTGGGCGTGGTTGAGCTGTTCGCCCAACATTTAAACTATATGTCCTTACAATTGTCCGACATGTACACGTTATTCAATTATTTCTAATTTTTTCAAATCACTGAATCCATACTGCCAAATTTGATGTAAATTATAATAATAATAATAATTTCAGTATTTTTGAATTAAAGGCCACAAGAAAATTATCAGTGGCTAACAGAATTGAAACGTCTTGTTCCTTCTAAAATTATTTTTGTATTGCTTTCACTTAACTGGTGGATCCCTGAGTAGGTTTCGTTACAGCATTTCAACTGCGCAATGTGCGCGTCAAGATTCGACGAGTTCCTTTTGAGATAAACAGTTCGCCGTATATATGCGTGTACAATCATAGTCTGTTTTTCTAAAGTGAGCACTACATTTCACAAAGTTCCAGGACAGTGATTTGGCTCTGTAAAAAATGTCGATTATAGTGGGCCAGATAGGGGAAATATTTGGGGGTAATTTTGCCTTTGATTATAGAAACGTGACAATTAGCAAACAGTCAGAGTATATCTTATGAATGACATTTGGCAATAGGGCCACCGCAGATTTGTTCTTTTAAAGAAAATATAGGTAGAATAACTAGCAAGTTTCAAATATTTTAAAATGGCTCCAATTGCTTGTTATTCCATCTATTTTTTTTTTAAAGGACAAATCTGCGAAGGCCCTTTAGCGAAAATATTTCTCATGTCATACTCTGACTGTGTGCCAAATGCCATGCACATGTGTCATCAAAAACACAATCCAACCATCTTCCGTACCATTAACAGTCTGAACATTGCATAAAAAGGTCTGAAAGATGCATTTCTTGAACGAATTTCGAATTGAAATTGAAACCGAGGCTCTCGGTGCTAAGCCATTGTATGACATTCGGGACTTTTCGTTTCTGAATCCTTTTAACGAAAAGAACATCATTGAGGTCCTTGTTTTCACTGCCAATTTTAAACTCGTCGCTACTGGTAATGTCTTTTTCTCGGATTCGAACGGTCTGATTTCAGCTAAAGTCTGAAAAATATCATGCCTGATCTATGAAAAATAAATCGTTCAGAAAGTTACCCGATTTGTTCTGACATCCTGTATAAAGTAATATGAAGGTTTGTTAAAAAAAAATGATGAATCCTTTATTTCCTGATCATTCAGTATATCGTTACAAAATTGTGTTTTGAGTGATAATTAGGTGTTTTGATTGGCCGAGAACGTGTAACTTCATTTGTTTTACATTGTGGAGACTTTCGTTGAGAAGGTTGGGTGGAATTCCTGGTTTTTTTTCATTTCATACAGTTACAGTTTGGTGAATAAATGAATGTTTGGGAAACATAATATTTGGGAAGTCATAGCTTACAGCAAACTTTGACCATAAAAAAATACAAAACTCTTCAGTTATTTTCCACCTTTACGACGATATATTGGGTAGTCTAACTTGAACTTGTAGCAATAACAACACGAACGACCCACAACGATGAATGCCTGCTTAAACTCTTTAGAAAACAGTCGCTTTCATTACATCCCCATACAATGCACGAGTTCAAAGTTTAACTAAGAAACGCCCAAGAACTTTTTATAGCTGTGTACAGCCCAAACATTTGAATAGGCCTTTGCAGGATTAGACTTGATGACAAGTCGTATTTTTTTTTGCTGTACCTTAGTCGAACTACGTTGAACTGGCAAGCAATTACAACATCAGTGGACAAACCTGGGCATGGATCAAATCCTTTCTGATTGGCCGAGAGCAACGTCTCATGTATCGTGGTTGCTTTTCAGACTGGGCACCTGTCACATCTGGATTCCCACAAGGAAGCGTCCTTGGCCCTTTGCTTTTTTAACCTGTTCATCAATGACATTTCCCACAACCTGTCAACAAAATTCCTACTCATTTACACACTCATTTACCAACCCATCCAGTCACCAGATGACGAGCATGCCCTTCAAACAGACCTCACTGAACTTGGCCGATGGAGTGAAATGAACGGCATGCAGCTCAACCTAAAGAAAACTAAGGTCCTCCACATGTCGCGAGCAAAGAAACAAATTAATCCTCCCACTTATATCCTCGACGACACTCCTGTAAGCATCACTTCAACCTACAAATACCTTGGACTCACCCTCAACAACACTCTGACCTGGTCTAATCACATCAATGCAGTCGTTTCCAAAGCCAATAGGACACTAAGATTCATCTGGCAAGTAGGAACTTCAACGCAGGCCCTTTCATCTCTTTATAAATCCATAGTACTACCAGTGCTTGAATAAGGAGTGCCAGCCTGGTCCCCTTACACTGCCGCTGACATCTGTAAATTGGAGCGAGTCCAGAGGCGGGCCAGCAGGATGTGTCTGAAGGTTGCCAGGGGAACCGTAACGTACGAGGACAGACTTCAAGCCCTGAACTGGATGTCTTTGGAAAACAGACGAGCAAAGCAGTCCATCACATATGTAGTGAAGTGTCTGTTTGGACTTATTGACTGCCATTCTGCTTGTAGTAATATAACAGTAAACACTCGCCACCTAGATCATGTGATATTCAGCCAACAGTATGCCAGAACTCTTGCCCTCAAGAACTCCATCACCCATTCATTTCCACGCATCTGGAGCAACCTTCCCTCTCATATTAAACACTCGGTTATACTTGACTCTTTAAGTTCATTCACCAGAAGTCTGTCTGATCACTTTGAAGATCTTGGATAACTTTTCTTTAGTGCCCACCTGATGTATTTATATGTGAATATCTCTAGTTCCACTTGTGTGTGTGTTCTTCAGCAGCATTTCATTTGTATGTTTTGGCGGTGGGTGTTTTTTTTTTTTGGGGGGGGGGTGTTTTTGGTTCTATTATAGTTTGTTTGTTTTGTTGGGCTGTCGGGGATGTTGGGTTTGTTGTTGTGTTTGTTGGGGTGTTTGTTTGTTGGGGTGTTTGTTGTGTTTGTTGGGGTGTTGGGGGCGTTTGTTGAGCTTGTCTTACATACGCAGTGTGGACTTCCGAACAAAACACGTCCACATAATGTAGGTAGCACCGACGTTGTGTGGACTTGCCCACGTCCACACAGTGTTTCCCCATTTCTGGAAAACAGGTTTAGAGGCATTTTTGGGTTAGGTTTATCTGTAGCAGAATGAAGAGAAACACTATAGGGAATCATAGAAAAAAAATTGGGTTGTAAGAGTTTTCACAGTTTGAGAAAAATGAGTTTTTCCACTGGTGTTCCTTAACTACACGAAAAGAAAGGAAAGTCCACACTACGTATGTGAAACAAGTCTGGGTGTGTTTGTTGGGGTGTTGGGAGTGTTTGTTTGTTTGATTGTTTTGGGTGTTGTTGTTTTTTTTTGGGGGGGGGGTTATTTGTGGGGTTATTGGGGTGTCTGTCTGATGGAGTACTTGTTTGTTTCCATTTATAGTTGTCTTTGTCAGTTTTTCGTTTCTTTGTTTGTTGACATGCTCAGTTACTCGTGTGATGTCTTTCTTTCATTGAGTGTATTTCAATTTCGTTGCACCTTTATATTTAATAACTGGATATTTTGGTCTGTGTTGTTGATATATAGGATTACATGTATATTACTTTTGCTTGCCCCCCCCCCAACAAAAACAACAACCAAAAAAAAAAAAAAAAAAACAAATAAAAAAAATATTAATGAAGTACTTGGCACGCGATTTACCACGTACATATTGCTAACAGCACACGAAGCAATGCCATCGGCATGCAGCCTATCCCAAAATGTAAACAACAAAGCCATCTTTGGTTCACAGTGTACTCGTGTTATCCTCTACTTATAAGGACCTCCTATTGTTTCAGTTGTGTGTTTCTATTGTTTGTTTGTACACTACTTTTTCTCACTATCTCAAAGATAGTTTGTACACGAAATCCTCCCTAGGACTTGGCATATTATTCATTTGCCGATTTATATGCGCAGTTGTCCACCACTCCTCCACTCGCCTCAGCGGCTCTGAACACCTCCCTAGCCGGTGTTTTACCAGCAATTACAAACAGAAAACAAGAGCTCTCTGTCAAGATTCCAGTCCCGTACTTAGTTTAAGGCAATGGAAGGTCAGCCTCGCGTGGTTGCAAAGCTGGGAGTGGTAAAGTACCCTGTAATGTAAATAACCAGTGGCACCATGACCATTCAGGTTGTTAAAGACCCCATCAATGTTGCTCAAGATGTTTTATACTTTTTGCACCCAGATCTAACTACTGCACACTTCTCTCTCTATATTTTCCTTTTTAAGTGTTTGCACACATTACTAGCCTCTTTGCACAAGCCACTCTCATTAAGTCATGTGACAAGTCATGCGATCTTTCGACATGGAAGATTACTACTGATTCATTCCTAAATCAATGCTCATATATTATTAAACCCCGAGCTTTCAGTTGCCTAAATTTAATACCGTAGGTTTCCCTCATTTTCGGCACTGTGGCCAACCAACCCACCCACGCGGTTCGACGAACTCTGAACTCAAAGCTGGTAGTCAGTGGCATATGGTCAGAATCGTGACCGACTGGTCCAAAGCACCAAACTTGGCAGATAGATTCTTAAAGTCCTAAAGAAGATATTGAAGGGATGACACCTGAAACTCTCTTGGAAAGGGTGACTATTTGCTTCAATCGTTAATACCTGCCGTGTAATAGAATATTCCCAAATTTGGGTGTATTTTTTATTTTTGTTTCCTTTGAAAAGTTTATATTTGGGATTCTACTTTCTTACCTATATAACATTTCCTAAATCACTCAATATGATTATTATGACATAATAAAGATCCAAAATGGCTACCTTTATACCCTAAAGTTGCGCGCATTTAACTTTTCGTCAGATATCATCAAGTAGTCTTCCTATACCTCAGTATTGATGAGCTTCTACTCCACAAAGTTACTAACGGTCATAGTTACCCTATAGCAAAAATAACTAGGAAATCTTGTCCGAACTGATAACAGCTTGATATTTAGCCCAGAAAAACTTAAACACGGGGACAGTTAGGTATCCGTAAATCGGGCTTAAAAAAAGAATTGGCGAAGGGTGGCCTAACGTTGGGGATTTAAACAAGTTCAAGAAAATCCCCAATTATAAGAGATTACTTTTGCCTACAATAATTAAGTCTACGTCAAAATGTCTTCTTAAAAATATTTTTTGGAATTTCCTTGACTGTATTCAAGTCTCCCACGTAAGGCAACCCTTCACCTACTTTTTAAGCCTAATTTACGGACACTTAATTGATCCCCCGTTGTGTTTTCTCAGCCACAAATCAAGCTGTTATCATTGTTCACATGATTTTCCATATAGTGTTAATATGGTAACTGTGCCAGTAAGCACCTTGGTGCATTTGAAGCTCATCAGTACTGAGGTTTGGCAAGTCTACTTGATGATATCTGGAGACAAGGTTATTGCGCGCAGTTTGAGGGTATAATAGTAATGTCCAAATAGTTATTCAGTCACATGTGTGCTTTAGAAAATGTTACTTAAGCAGATTTGTAAGTAGAATGGCCAAAATATACTGGAAAAAAAATATAACCAAATAATTATGGAACCAAATACATTACTCGGTAGGTATGTACAATTATTTTATGCAAATAAGGAACTCTTTCCGAAAGAATTGCAGGTGTCATCCTTCTTAATACCTTCTCTATGGCTATAAAATCTATCTGCCAAATGTGGTGCTTTGGACCAGTCAGTAACGATGTTGTGAAAAGTTGGGTCTAAGCCACCTATGTACGGCCAACTATATGTTGAGCGGCTAATCCTAATTGGTGCGGCAGACCAATATTTGTTGTGCAAACGATCCCCGAAGTACAGTGTCGTTTCTATAAGCTGCGCTCATCTAAGGAGGGTAGACCAGGAGAAGTAGTAATGCACTCAAACGTGGCACCGCGCGGCTTCTATTACTATTTGAACGCCCTGCCAGTCTCAGCCTGAACCAGCAGTGCAGTTGTCCGTCCTAGCTAGTGCCAGCCCCGTCACCGAAGCAGTCCGTTCCTGCTACAGCCCGCCGGCTCCAAATAGTTATTCCCCCGTATTGTTCAGATATTAAAGCTAGTATTAGTAACCCCGGTCCTGTCGTAAACCATTATCCAGTGGTGCACAGTGTTCCGGTTGATGCGCCACGAGCACACCCTAGCTCGATCTGTAGTGTGATCTGCAACACTCCCCATCACCATAGCGGTCCGCTCTCACTTCGGTCCGGCCGTCGATAGCACGTACTATGCCCAATCGGTTCAACTAGAATCATTGGGAAATTATAAGGGGGTCCACAAATTTCGATTGGAAGTATTTACGTGTACATACTGTTGCATTCCTTGATAGTTTTTCAAACAGGACTTTTTGGTGACAGTCACTCAGTCACTTAACTTATTTAATCTCTTCACTTCATTACTTTTTGGCGAATACCAAGGCTTTATATTGGTAGCATTTAAGTTAACGAGGTTGGTGTCCTAATACACTAACTGGCGCAACCGAGTCAATAAAAGATTTTAGCTGAACTGTGTGGGCTGTGGGCATGCTCCGGGCTGTCGACGGCCGGACCGAAACGGGAGCGAGTGTGCTTGATCAAACTACAGTTCGAGCCAGGGTGTACGTGTTCATCTTTACAAACCGTGAACGAAAAAAAAAAAAAACAGAAAACAAAAGAGAACAATATCGTGGACGATTCCCAGCATACGTCCGTGATTGGGGTCATGGGAGTCTTCCAAAAAAGTTAGTACAAACAAAAGAGGGACAATAGGACGTCCACTATCGACGCTGAACACACGTTTGGGTGTGCATGTGGCGTATCCAAAGTCAACCCAGGCACTGTGTACATCATAATGTTTACGCCTGAGGACCGTGGTTTATACTGGCTTTTAGCTAGACAATAGGGGGGAATGGATATCTGGAGCCAGGTGGGCCGTAGCGGGAACGGCCCGCTACGGTGACGGGGCGGATACTACGCTAGCTCTGGACGGGCTAGAACGCCGGGCAATTCGCAACCGCACTGCATGTTCAAGCAAAGACTGACAGGACGTTCAATGGTAATCGAAGCCGCAAGGTGCCATTACAACTAGTGGGTGCATTCTGGCCACCGAGAGCGGAGCTTCGTAATATCAGTGCACTTGGGGAACCATTCGCACAACAATATTGGTCTGCTGCACACAAAGATTCGCCACACGACAGTGAGTATAACCAAGAACTTTGTCGCTCAAGAATTAATGTATACTCTTTGTATTTGAATTTTGTTTTTCTCATTTTTTACAGTACTTGTTTTTAGTTTCTATATAGATTGAATATGATTAACGAAATTAGATACAAAACAACCGAAAGTGCCAGTCACCATGAACTCTAGACTAGACCTGCAGTGCTCCAATAACAATACGTGCGCCTAATTGTTACAACTGATAATGAAGTAACCAACGGATAACGTATCACCAACCGATAATATATTACAAATTGACGGATAGTGTATCACTAGCCGATAAGGTAGCAAAAATTGACTGATAATGTAGTAAAAGTTGTTTCCGATAATGTATCACGTGTCGTTAATGTAATTACCAAAAAAATCGTATACTAATGTATCACCACAAAACGGATACTGTATCAACCGATAACGTATCAAAAATCAACCGATAATGTATCAGTCTCGGAAAAGGTGGAATGTTACATATTATTTGAGTGCACGGTCGGGCGCACTTTACCCGGAAACTGTTTATAATTGTTCTGATAAATCGTTCTTTTTTTTAGAACAACACCTTTTCTCCTTAACCGTTTATGGTATGAATTTCTAACTTCAACACATATCAACCGTCATCCTGAGTAGTGTATATAACTATAACAACATGATATGGCGTCATCAGACGTCAAAGTACAAAGCAATTTTAGCTGCAGAATGACCAGTTAATTTAATTTCATATACTACTCTTGATCGGAATGCAAAATATATTGCGAACAAGACACCTCGAAAACAGATGCTGGATGCTGCCATTTTGATTCATACATGTCTAACAGCTGGCCCATTGTCGGATTAATGATACGGCCCCGGCATTTGTATAGCCAATCTACTGCTGAAAATGTTACCTGAGCTGCCACAAAAGATACAATGTAACAATTTTAACAATTTCTTGGGTTTTAGACGGCACTCATCCTTTAATGAACCACTGAAAAGGCACCCATAGGTTGAGCCTCGAGGGATTCTATGAACAGCATTCGCATTCGGAGGTAATGACTGTTTCGGAGTAGTGAAAAAAAAATATATTTCCAATATTTTGTTGTATTAAGTCCATATCAATCAGAAGTAAAATTCTGGTTGTGCAAAACAGGTTCATTCACTGTTTTCTTATTTGTCCATCCACTGATTTAAGTGAGATTAAACACACATTTTTCTATATATATTTTTTTGGGTGAGGAGGGTCTTTTTTGCATATAAAATGTCCCCACCGTCGGAAGAATACCTCTCCTTTGCAACACCCTCTCACACTCCCGCGAGAACCGTGAATGTGTAATTATGAATATGACATAGTTATTTCCAAATTATCAAATACCACAGAACGTTAGAAATTACGACTTGACACACAGTTTGAATATAATTACCCGCCATTAAATACCATATCCCATTTTCCCCCCAAACCCAAGTTGATCGGGACCTGTACGTGTGTTGGTCTAAATTGTAATGAGCAAAACAATTGATCACATTGAATATTAATTTTGGGAAATAAGATGTGTAAGCATTTCAAAATGTGATTCCACAGTTTGCCAACGTAGCAGCCCCTTTTCATCGCTGATCATGAAGTGGCAATAACCTCCTAATCTAGAATAAAGTTGATTATGAAAAGAAAACAAATAGTTTTTGAAGTTTATCCTTTTTTACAAACTGTTTGACAACTTTGCTGTAACGGAGTTCAGAAACCTTTGGCACTTTCTTTCGTGTTTACATTTTTTCTTAATCAAACAGTCATTAACAATTTTCTTTTACTTTTCGTGAGAACACAAATGTGTTTTTTACGCACCTTTTCCAACGCTGTGGGAAATTAAAACAAGCTAGAAGATTCGTGTAGACCAATGTGTTATGATCCAAGGTAATGCTCCCCCTTGCCTTGCTAACGAGGTGACTTTTGCCACGGTAAGGACCACAGAAACCGAGCTCAGGCCTTTTCACAAATGTTTATTTGCGATAAACAAGTGTGGATACAGAGGGGTAGTTTTGGGGGTCACTCCCCCCACCTGCCCCACTCTGACATTAACAAAACCTATAACAATGAATCGATTCAGGGGCAGATCCAGGAATTTTTGCAGGGGTGGGGGGTTCATCGGAAATCAATGTTGACAGTTTTTTCTTTCGGTCACTTGGCCTCAGCAAAATCAATAGGTGTGTGGGTGTGGGGGGGGGGGGGTGGGGTGCTCATATCCTAGTTTCAGTGGGGGCGCTGTTCAAATCCGATCATCATTAACACTATATTAAACAATACAGTACAAATACCCCGTAATTTCACAAAGTCGATCATTAATACCAGTATAATTATTTTGGGGTGTCAGAGCAGGGAGAGTTTTACATTATTTTTTTACGTATTTCCATGGGAAAAAAAAAATTGAGTCGGAGCCATCTGGATCCGCGCCCAATGATACTCATTATAATTACCTCTATGACCGCTTGTCCGCAACAATGTGACACAGAGGCGTAGCCAGCGGGAGTATGGGGGTAATTATACACTATTATATTATTATAGTGTTCATGATCGTCAGATTTGAACAACGACACCATTTGAAGAATCGTACCAGCCCCCATATACTTTTGGATTTTACGGAGAAGCCAAGTGTCCGGTTAAAAGAAAAAAAATGTCTTCATGTCAGTACTGATTTACTGATTACAAAAAACCCTGCCGAGCCTGAACAAGCTTCCTGGATCTGGAGCTTCCTGGATCTGCCCTGATAAAAAAGACAGTAAACAACGTATTGTTATATTCCATTTGAGATTTGTTTGAATTTTGTGAGCGCAACGATGATTTAGCAAGTGCAAACAATAAGACATAAACAGACATTTTTATATACCTTTCCTAATACTGATACATTATCGGTTGATTTTGATACGTTATCGGTTGATACAGTATCCGTTTTGTGGTGATACATTATCGGATACATTTTCTTTTGGTAACTACATTATCCGTCGACACGTGATGCATTATCGGATACAAATTTTACACTATCAGTCAATTTTTGCTACTCTATCGGTTAGTAATACAATATCAGTCAATTTGTGATACATTATCGGTTGGTGATACGTTATCCGTTGGTTACTACAAGTCAGTTGTAACATGCCTTGTGTGCCTCGCTTTCTGAACTAATGAACTTCAGGATTGATGAACCGGCAGTTACCATGAGCACAACTTCCAGTAACTGACAAAGGAGGGAAAATAAAGGGGGTCAATGGTTGATGTTGTTACATCTATGAGTTCTTCAGCGACAATGGTTAAACTCACTGAGATCGCAAATAGCAGTAGCGAACGGATTTATGAATGAACAGTCCTCGCTGAGGTCACTGCAGTTTATTTCCGCATTCCTCACCTTAATGGGTTTTTTGCAACGAAATTAGCAAATTAGCCGCCGAAACTATGTGATAACGCCCTCTATCGCTCAGTTACTCACTGAGATCGCAAATAGCAGTAGCGAACGGATTTATGAATGAACAGTCCTCGCTGAGGTCACTGCAGTTTATTTCCGAATTCCTCACCTTATGGTTGCAACGAAATTAGCAATCCGCCGCCGCAACTATGTGATAACGCCCTCTATCGCTCAGTTACTCACTGAGATTGCAAACAGCATTGGCGTTCGGATTTATGAATGAACAGTCGTCGCTGAGGTCATTGCAGTTTATTTCCGCATTCCTCACCTTAGTGGCTTTGTTGCAACGAAATTAGCAATCCGCTGCCGAAACTCTGTGATAACGCCCTCTATCGCTCAGTTACTCACTGAGATTGCAAACAGCAGTGGCGTTCGGATTTATGAATGAACTGTCGTCGCTGAGGTCATTGCAGTTTATTTCCGCATTCCTCACCTTAGTGGCTTTGTTGCAACGAAATAAGCAATCCGCCGTCAGTGCAGTAAACGCATACGTTTCACTCGGGGTCTTGACATTGCATAAAACCAGGTCTTGCCCACATTTTAGTTTCACTTGGTCTTGCAATGTAAACTACATGTACCTACAAAGGCAGTACTTGTAATGGGTTATTTTAATTTCATGTAAGAAATTTGGATATTAGCAGTTTTGTCGCCACAAAATTGGAAATGCCTTGTAGTTTTCTTGACATTGTTTAGCTTATGCTGAAACTTTCTATTCAAACGAAACTTGTGCACTCCAGATTTTTTAACACAGCGTCGCTAAAATGTGGTTGACTTATACAATTTGCATTAAAAGTAGTTAATGCTGTTTATCTAAAGGCGTCCATTATACATGTAATTTAAAATAAACATTAGGGAACTATTCTAATAAAATATTTCAGAATGTCATGCTAAAGGAACTTTTATAAATACACGTATACAACAAACACATAACATTGAAATAATAATAATGAGTATAACCAAGGACAATGTCACTTGAACAACTCATTTTTGTAAACACCAAACCTCAAACCGTCGACCCCCTATGTTCCCTCCTTTGTCAGTTCTGTTACTTAAAATTGTGGTTGTGGAAACTGCCTGTTAACAAAACCTCAAGTTCATGAGTTCAGAAAAGCAAGGCACACAGAGCACCCCGTTCTTGGACTACTGCAGGACTAGTCTAGAGTTCATGGTGACTGTCACATGTCGAAACGGCAACGCCGTGGAGAGGAAAGCGGTACGTCAATTTCTATCCGAAAACATCCTGCACATTTTGCTGGATTAAGTTAAATACATACTACCGGATGAAATGAAATGAGTTCATTTATATTTTATACACCAAATTTTTGTAATAAGAAAAATATGTCCATGCATTCATCGGTGAAAAGAATCAGCGTGAATTGATTTTTTTTTTTTTTAAATGTTATCCAGTTTCCCCAAACGTGCCACTTATCATAGCATTTAAATGAGATATATACAAAAAATATTACTGGATTTACGAGTTACTGCGAATAGGCTTGCGTACCTTAGGTGGGTTGTATTTTTGTAGTTGCCGACCGAACGTAGGCCCTACAAGTACGAACCGCGCGCCCTCAAAAACGATGTCACCGTGCACGGACTGCCAATGTTGGGCCGTCCACTGGAGGCACCGGACCGGCTTCCGCTAGGCGGATAATCACGCTGTGCTAGATCGGTCAGCGGCAAAAGTATGAGTCCTACTTTCTTGAACTGTCCTATTCGCAATAAATCGAAAATGGTTTCATCATTTTCATCTATTTTTTTTAAATCTATTTGGCAGGGTATATCATTTGTCCAGGAATACTGGAGAAATAGTTTTAAAACTGGACTGATTCACGCGGGTTTTGAAGATTTTTTTTTTTTTTTGGGGGGGGGGGAGATTTTTTTTGTCTTTTAAATCTCCTTTTTTTCTGAAATGTTTTCAAATTTAGACAATCTCAGCTCATAACATGATTGGAAAAATGTTCTTATTTATTTTCGTGACTTAAGTCAGTCTGCAACTTCTGGAAATTGTTATATTTCTTTTTCTTCTGATCAACGGGTGCAGAATGGTGCCATATGTCGCGTCGCCTCTACGATTTCAGCATAGTCAGAATATTTTGTTCTGGTACCCAGACTAACTAGGTGGTCACATGTGCATAGGCAGAAACATACATGTACATGTATAAAATGTAAGAAAGTAACATACCAAAACACAGAGAGTATACAGTTGAGTTCTTGAGCGACAATGTCCTTAATTAGTTTTACTCACCGCTGTGCGGTAAATGCATGTGTGCGGCACACCAATTGGGTGCAGTGAACTAATTGAAGTAGACATTTCTACGCGAGCTCATTAGCATGAAAGTGTCTCCCAAAACTTCTTATGAAAAAGGGGACCGTTTGGCTTAAAAAAAAGAGTGAATTTGTGTAAATATAGCCTAGGTTCAACTCCTTGGTTCCTTCTAATAGCACATTTGATAATATAACGGTTAAAACATGTGTCCTATTTGCCCGAGAAAGTAGATGGATGACATTTGTAAATGGCTACATGCTGTCCAGGGGAAGTGTGATCATTTTGGGGGGGGGGGGGTGCGTGTACAAAAACTGCCTTGTGGGGTACCGGAACAATGGGAGGTACCCCACAAGGAATGCCCACCGACTTGCGGGGTACCATTTTGGTACCCCACAAATTTTTAACGAAATAGATATATGGATTTTACTAAAAAAACTAGGAATTTCCAAGGTGGGTTGATTTGTCGCAAATGGAAGAGTTTAAAAAAAAGGGATATTAAGTCCGAATTTCAGCCCAGGAAATTAACTATGGTTAAAATAAGAGCATTTTGACATACGTGTGCGACGTTGCAAAATTTTAGTACACGAGAACAGAGGAAGTACCCCACTTCTATGCCTATGTAAGCGTGGGTGAGTTTGTATGGTTGTGAATATTTAAAAGTGTAATTGGCTAACCCACCACAAATGGAAAAGAAACAGACATATGAAGGATACAGTAAATTAGTGTTTGTTTGAGAAACCCCATTGATGTCGGACTGCATGTTATTTGGCCCTGAACTCTGTTGATTTTTCACTGTTTTCAATGGGGCTTGAATTAATTCAGTGCACCCTATATTTTTTTTGTGCGATAGATCCCTGACGTGCAGTGCCATTACGAAGGTCTCGTCTGTAAAGAGGTTGTAGGCCAGGAGAAGTAGTAATGCAGCCACTAGTTCTAATGGTACAGTGCGGCTTCGATTGCCATCTGAATGCACGGTGTTCTAACCCGTCCATAGCTAGTACCCGCCCCTTTTACCACAGCGGTTCCTTCCCGCTACGCCCCGCCTGGCTCCAGATAGCTATTCCCCGTATTGTTCAGCATAAAGCCAGTAATCGTTTCGGTTCGGCCGTCGACAACCCGTACCATGCACACTCGGTTCAGCTAGATTCATTTATTGACTTGGTTCCGCCGGTTGGGTGTATCAAACGTAGACTTTGTGATACTTAGACACTTACCTCATTAACTTAAACGCTTCCAAGGAAAAGCCCCAGGAATTGCGACAAAGTTATAAAGTGAAGATATATTAATTAATAACCAGTATAGGCCTAGTGACTGAGTGACTCTCACCCAACATTCCTGTTTCCTGCTAACTTCTTTTGGTAATTGTTTATGTAGTTAGTGACGAAATATTAGGGAATGCAACAGTATGTGTCGATATTCGTGGACCCTCCTATATTTTCCAATTCTAACTGAACCGAGTGGTCATGGTACGTCATATCGACGGCCGAGCCGCTGTTGAGGAGGCAGCTGGACGAGGCCCGCGAGTGTACTAGATCACACTATGTTCGAGCCAGGGTGTGCATGAGGCGTACCAACCGGGGCACTGTGCACTGTTGGATAATGTTTCGCGACAGGACCGTGGCTACTAGCGTGAATAGCTGAACAATACGGGGAATAGCTAGTGGGAGCCAGGCGGGCCGCAGCGGGAACGGACTGCTTCGCGTATACGGTGACGGGGCTGGTACTTGCTAGAACGGACAACCACACTGCTGGTTCATGCTGAGGCTGACGGCGTTCAGATGGTAATCGAAGCCGCATGGTACTACTATTGAGTGCATTGCTACCTCTCCTGGTTTACAACCTACTTAGAGGGAGTGGAGCTTCGTAGCTCTGCACTTCGGGGATCGATTCGCACATTAATATTGGTCTGTCACCCACATTCGGATTAGCTACACAACAAACAAGTTGGCCGCACAACTTTAAGTTTAGGGTTCGTCGCACCACGTTGGTTGGTTGGTTCGCTGCACTGCCGAATATGAGGGAGACCTCCGGTATTTAAATTATAGGCAGCTGAAAACTCAGGGTTTAATAATACATGAGCATTGATTTAGGAATGAACCATTGGTAATCTTCCGTGGGGCTGACTTAATAAGAAGCCTCGTCCAAAGAGGCTATAGGAATGTGTGCAAACACACCAAAAAAGTGAAAATATATAAAGAGGGTGTGCACTGTTTAGATGGGGCTGCAGAAAGTAAAAAAAAAATACATTGAGCAACATTGTTGGAGTGAATGACAGCCTTAAAGGGAATGTACAACATTTGCTCTTGCTGTAATTTCCAGTAGTAAATGGACTTGGGGGATATGAATGTTATGGTAACTATAATCAAACTGACTTGTTTCACGCTTTGGGCCTGAATATGCTGGAAAAACCAAGAAAAACATCATGTTCTTGTAGTCTGCTTTCCTGACCCCACTTAAGATGAAACGGAGCAGTTTGTTGTAAGGTCAGGGAACCAGTCCGACAGTCTTGTACCTCGTAGGTGTGTAATCAATTGCACAAAAAACTGCGGAAAAACTAATTATGAAAAATTAAGAGCAATTTTTGAAGGGAAAAAAACAACAGTTTTCTCCAACACTGGTCGGCCGACCAGCGTTGGAAAAATACCATGTTTCTTTAAAATGTCATCACACCAGAAACCACGGTTTTATTGGGGGCTTTAGAATGTCGATCCTAACACATAGAAAGATATTTCGTGATAGTTTGATCACTTCGTGTTTTGATGTTTGCAAATGTTGTTTCTTCCCTTTAATGGTCACGATGTCACTCATTTACATTACATGGTACTTTACCACGCCCAGCCTTGCGACCACGCGAGGGTGACCTTCCATTGCCTTAAACTAAGTACGGGACTGGAATCTGGACCGAGAACTCCAGTTTTCTGTTCGTGGGTAACACACGACGAGGGAAGTGCTCCGTGTATGGGGAAAGGATTTTAGCTCGAAGTGGGGCGAATGGACGTGTGTTTTGCCGCGCATGTAAATTGCTCCTTCTTGAATAATGAGTGCAATAGCGCATCAGGTATTGCAACATACGCTCTGCTTAGCAAAAGACCCCGGGAACTGAGTGTGCGAATTTGGAATGTACCGGATCTGTGAAGTTAACAAAACCGATTGTTTACACTGCGTACACGAACCACAAAACTCAATACATTTGAACCCTTTTAGCATTTCATACAATACAATTTGGGCGGAATTTTTGGTTGATTTGAGAACCAAAACAACTCCAACCGGCCTCGCCAAACGACTGTGTTCTGCCGCCATTAATTGTCCGGCATTACTATCACTTACGTTGTCATAAAAGTTGGTACCTTGATCATCCGATATTCACTTGTTCTGTAGAAACGGGGCTGGTACGTGGTTGTTCCCGAAGTAATTAATTGAGCGTGATGGGGAGCGATAAATAACCGTCTGATTTATCTACACGAACTCCCGATGGCTTCATAGATTTGTTTAGGTACCAACTTGTACGACAATATGTTAGTAATGTACTGAAGACTTTCAAACAATGGGAGATTTGTGATAATAATAACCGCGAGGACATGGCTGAGTCAAGTCCACCGGGTGTTTTCCTGTACAAACGTTAATTGAGATGTTGAGCAAAAGTGGTGTCCAAACAAACAATTCGAACGAAAAAGTCCTTATAAGTAGAGGATAACATAACGTGTGTGGGTGTGAGTTTGTTTATGGTGTAAATCGAGGACACGCACGTGCAACATCATCGGTGAATCGAGTACAGGGACCAAATCGAGGACGACCTCGATTAGAAAACGTGTACAAAATCAATGAGAGTTGTCGCAAAAAATCTATAGTACAAACAAAGGAAACGGAAAGAGGAACAAAAGAAAATCCTCCATTGAAACATCATTGTGTAATAGATGACAATTAGATTCAAATGAGGACGTCCTCGATAAGAAAACGTTGTACAAACCAGTGGGAGCTGTTGCCAAAAAAAAAGTATGAACCAAAGTTCGATGAAGAGAACAATACAAAATCCTCGATGTCCACCAAAAATAAACGCGTGTGTATCTACACTGCAGTCGCTGTGGACATGCGAACAAAAGGTATCAAAATGTACAGTGCAAGCCGCCCCTATTGATTTTACTTTGCATGCCATAAAGCCTCGTAAATTTCCAGAAAACGAACTAGCCTTGCAAATTTTAAGAACTATGAATACTCAATATTAATAAACCACCGTTTGTCTCAACACAAAGAGGACTGGACTGTAAGACACACATTAGCATCATCCAAGTACTGAAACGCGTTGGCAAAAGTCATGGTGACTTGCGAAATACTGCGTGGACCATGAACCAAGGTGGGTGTTAAGGGCTTGTCACATTATATGCGCTCTCACATTACGGCGACCAAAATATTTAATAAATTTAACAATCGCAGCGACGACGCACGTAAATGACAATATTCTGTATTAAGTGGCCAGAAAGTAGCTCAAGCTACTCTCATACTGCGTTTATCCCGCGCTCACGATGGGCTCAAATCGCTCTCTATGCGCTGTCACTGCGCTACACTACGCTCTGCTCATTGTTGATACGTCCTAGTAGCTCGCGTTGCCTCGCGCTCGCAAATACGCTCACGTGACGTCACTTGCGCTCTTATAAATACCAAGACAAAACGGTCAATCCGCAGTCCAGTTTCAAATTTATTCGATAACTTCATCGAAGTCGAGTTACTTTCTCATGGAGAATGCATGGACTGTATTGCGACTACGCTGCGTCAATGCCAAGTCGATGTCGCGCGATTTAAGCTCGCAGAGCGCCCGAGTTGCGTCATTACGGTGCCCTGCCAAAGCGCAGAGGTGTTGCGATTATTTTAAGCATGTTAAAAAAAAACGTTGGCGCTCATCGGAGACAATAAAGACCCTCCGGGGCCCATCAGGCGACCTGTGTAGTTGTCGCTGCGATCTAGTAGCTGTTGTTGCGCCCCAGCCATTTATTTCAAGGACGCAGTGAGAGCGCATATGCGATCGCAGACAGTGGGACAGGGCCTTTACAAACCCATTGACTTTTTTCACGGTCATCATTCATCTTTCGTGACTTAGTTTGAATAGGTATACCTGTACTGCCTGCGGCATTTGCTATAGATTGTAATGCCATTATTATTCCTCACGTGAGAAAGAGGGTGTTATAGGATGGCGGCACGCTCCTAGTTCACAACTCTAGTTCAATACACTGCTGAGTAAGCCATGTACTTTTGCAATATTTATATCTATACACTGCAAGTTGTTTAAACTCAGATTAAGTCGGTATAGGCCGGGTGGGAAGACAAAATGGTGGCCACGAGCTGCGTATCATCCTCTAAATTTGGGATCCAATATTTTCCCCTGACCCCGTTACATTATACATCTATGATTTCGATGTACTCCTTAATGCAGTCGTCCTCCAAGAGTAATTCTGAATAGCAAACCACCTTGAATATCATACCACTTACCCAACAAATGAAACGAATCATTTAAAGACAGTCTTAATCATACTTAAATGTGAAATCTACACCGCCAAGGTAGCAGGGACAGGGAAATGTAACTCTTTGGACCCTAAAGTTATAGTTTATAGTCTGTAACAGACCTAAATATGAGGGCTGCTCTGTTACAACTGATAAAGTAGTAACCAATGGATCGCATAACATCCACCGATAATGTCACACAAATTGACCGATATTGTATCACTAACCGATAATGTAGCAAACATTGACCGACAGCGTAGTAAAATATACTACACTATCAGTTATTGTGGTAGTATTATCAGCCCTAACCGACAAGGCAACTTGACAGATTGCAATAACGTTTACTACAATATCTGTCAATTTCTGTTACATTATCGGTTGGTGATACGTTATCCGATGGTTGCTACATTGTCAGTTGTAACTACTGAATTTTTTTTTCGGGGGGGGGGGTACTGACTGGATAGGGCTTCGAGTATATGCGTGAGCACAAGACTGTGTCGCCCTCGCACACACGCAGCGGCCAGTTTGAAGCTCCCTCAGAGCCCCACAACGAACGGATCCGTAAATAGAAAACACAGAATTACAATTGTTTAGGAAGCCATTTTGGATCATTAAACACGTTTTTATTTATTCATTTTACACACAGTGTTATTTTACTCATGTTAATATATGTTCGAATATATCATTTTATTCTTGACTTCGCATAAATTATATATTTTTTACGTAGCCAAAGTGAGTGTCAAAATGGCGTCCAGTGACTTCACCCCCAGGGCCTGAAGCGATATCAAGTCAGTATAATAGAGAGCAGTGGTTGTAACACTGCTTTTAGCGGCATGTGAAGCGACATTTGTTGGGGGCCTCCTTCACTGAATCAGCATTTGCCAGTTAAGGGTTGAAACATTCTATAAAGGCTTAAATTAAAAAGCGATCAGGTGATGTGGGAGTGGGGAGGGGGTGAGGCTGAAGCATTGCAGTATATTTCTTCATTTGAAAGACGACTTGAATGAAGGGGGATTGAAAATGTTTACCAAGTAAATAAAAAGGGCCAGAGAGATAAACGAGAGATGAACTTCAATAAACAAGAAATAGTTCTCCACTTGTATTTCACATTATCATATTAGCAGTGAACTACTTACTCGCTACAAGGAAATGATTTCACTCCATGAATGCAATGCACCAGTGGCCTAGGTTTTTGTTTAAGGTTTTTTGGCTCTCCAAATAATTGCTATCAGTCTGCGGTAACGTCCCACTGCAGTCTGGCTTGGGGTTAATTACCCCCCAATGATGCCCCTCCAATAAAAGAAAAAAATAACAAAAGAAACTAAAGTAATGTATTGCATGCCAGCGCGATACTCCTGGTTTATTCACTTTCAATCTACACACTTCACTTGTGATCTTCACAGTATTTGTAGCCACATGCACTTGTAACTTCTCTCACCATAGTTGAGGGGAACAAAGTGTCATGTTTGCCATCTTACTTCAGCTATAATATTATGGGGCGATTTCGGCGCGGCGTGAACAAGAGGAGAAGACTTGTTTTCAGAAAGGCAACATTTAGTCACCTCAAACACCAAATCCGGCAAAGTGTCAATTTCAAAAGGGCCCACCAACAGTCTTCAACTGATCCAGCAACATCTGGCCTACAACACCTATCGGACAAATGTGGGGATATCATCATCGCTGAACACAGGAACATGAGTATGAAAAGAGGAACCGTAAAATACATTGATTCTTGAACCTGTAGGTCATGACCTAGGGAAAGCCCTGTGGCGGTTGAGATAGAAAGACAGTACAACAACCCCCTCAAGAATGCTCGCTAAACACCCCAAAACAATGTGGTCCTATACGTGCCAGCAACACAAACAAGAGACGTTTTTTGTAGAAGGGACTATTAACACAAAAAATCGTCGTGTTCTCGTAATGTACAACCAAGAAAACAACCAAGCAAAATATGTGACAATGGGCAAGTGCCGGCCTGTACGCAAATGCACAGCTACTCGTTCAGCTACAGGTTTATCCGACTACAGGTACCTTTGTATTCTGACCCCGTATTAGGGCAAGGTTGGGAAGAAAAATTCGTGCATATTCGTGCATATTCTTGGAGATTCGTAGCTCATTCGCGGTAGAAATATGGACGAATTCGCTACGAATGTCCTACCGATATGCCCAGATGACCTAGGTTTCTGTTAGGGTTGTACTACGAATAATGCATGCTTCATTCGTAAGATAACCTTGGTCATCCGTGGCCCAGTTGACAACCGTGGCGTTTTCTTAGTTGAAAACCTTAGGACAGTCGTGGCTATCTGTCAAACCGTAGTGCATTCTTAGAAAATCAATTTCTCGACGAATATTTTCTCGACCGTGGATATTCGTAGCTCCAACCGTGAATGTGTGACTTTGGCTTTAGCTAGTCTGTTATCAACAAGGCCATAATATAACGAGACCCTTTGTCACACTATGGATAATTGATCAGCACCCTCCGTTATTTGTTACTGCACATCTATCCCGATATAAATATTGTATGATGATGCACCTCTTCGTTGCATCTGATGAAGTAGTTGTTGTTACGAAAGCTAATGTGCAAACTTTCATTAAAGTTAGTTACTTAGAGTGCAACCTCACTTCTCCATTTCATTTTGCCTGACTATGACAGTTGCCCACCACTTTTGGAATCAGGCTTGTATCTGATTTTCCATTTATAAAAAACCGGTATGTTGAAGTCCTCTCTTAAAAGCTGAGAATCTGCCACAAAGTAATACTTTCTTGTGAAGAAAGACGTCGTGTAGGCGCTATAGCTATTGCGAAATTCACTCCCAGATGGTGACAATGATATCAGAAATGAAATTCTTGAACTTCTTGGGAACTTGCCAACAGTATTTTTGATACAGTCTCATTCAGCCATCTTGTTTGTGCTTCCGAACCAATAGCAGATATGTGTTCAAGGTTGAGTGTTGTATTTCTCGGATTTTACATTTTCACTCCAACAAAAGCGCTTGGTTCGATGTCAAAGTTTAACCAAGCAACGCCCATACAAGTTGAATAGCATAAGCTCGGGTATTCATAAGCCGCACTGGACCTTTCAGTCCGGGTAATTGAATTCGCAGCTTGACAATGTCTAACGTGTTTTTTATTTTCTTTAGGGGCGCCATGCAATGGAAACATTTCCCATCCATGTGTGAATTACAAAGGCAAAGTCAGTGTCTGCTTGGCGCAGAGCACAGTGGTATTTGTCATTGTCATTTTCAGTTTAGTGTCCATGCGGTTTGGGTATTCATGTTACACTGCTTCAACAAAACCCCGTATTTTTTTATGCGGGTGGTGGGGGTGGGGATCCATGCACCAGGATTGATGCTCAAGGCGCTAATCGGCCAATGCAATATCTCAAACACCATCTCAGCCGGGGGAGTATACAGCTCGATGCCGCCATGTCGGCTAATCTTTGTAATAGACCATGGCAAAAGCCATGATCTATAACATTTAAGCAGATTCGCTGATTAATTATGCAAGACAACCGCATCTTGACCTCTAGATTTTGACCAATCCGCGGGCGTTTTCTATATCGGGTCTTCGGTCATTCACTGTTGTCGCGTCATAGACGTGGACAAAAAAAAAACTAGACACGGCAACAAAGGCTGTGGTCACGCGCTCTGTATTATGTTACGCCACAAACACCCGGCAGTTGAACAACAAATCACTGCTTTCGAATCGACCAATCACAGTTTTAGTCCTGATTTGGAAACGACATGACGTCACGATTTAGTAAAGTCCACTCCGATTGACTGAGGCGCGAAATCGCATAAATCTGCATGCTTTGACTTATTAGTCATTATACAGTAGACTTGGCTCCGTGGATAACGCTTGATACTCAGACTACATTCCGGCGCAAAGCTGCAGCTAACAACCACAACATTCAGAAATACCCGCAGACCATGGATTCAATCCTACAGACCACGAGGCCACGGCACTCCAGCTAAAAGTGCTCGTGTTTACTTACCCACTTCGCTTCCTATCGTTCATTACCGAATTCGCTTTTTTTCCTCACTGACTTTTCGCCGACCTTTGGAGCAACTTTCAATATTCGTTTTGAATTAAGAATGATGAAGCGTTTATTTATGTATTTTTTTATTTAAAGCATAAAGGACTAAAAACATTTATCCAAAAAGTAACCTTCCAAATTATCAAAACGCTTACTTGGATTAAATATCATACTAATATTTAACACCCCTTGTTACTGTTCCGTTTGGCTTACTTTTATTTAGAGGAAATCACGAAATGCATAGGCGATATCCAACAATTTTTGGAAATAAAGAATGCTTTTGAAGAAATCGTGTTTCGTGGACAAAAAAAAAAAAAATGTGTACATGAAGTGTTAGTACCTGCCAGGACCCCAATATTCACCAATTTGTACCACCCGAAATGGCAAAATCCATAGGGTTGTTGGCTATACATCCCCATTTTGATATGATAGCATTTTCAACATGGTAGCTTATTAGTGATTATCACCCCTTGAATGTCCAGACCCTCTTTAACGCTGTAACCCCCATGGGTATGGGGGGGGGGGGCGATCATGCCGATCAGCCGAATCATTCATGGGTAATTATAATACATATTTTAGGGGTGGCCCCGCCCCTCATACCCACAGGGTTTACGTTTAAATGAATATCTGCGTCAAAAACACATTATGTTACCCGTTACAAAATGCTATCATATGTTTTTTTTTTTCACGTATAGTGATGACAAAAAGAAATTAAGGCCATTACAGTTTTTCCACCTCTGGTGGTATCTGGTCTCCCCATGAACTAATGGTTTTTCACTGTTTTCTCGAGATGTGTAATATTCCCTGTGTTGAAACTTCAACCCCTTCAACAGGTTGTTTTCAGCTTCTTCTTTGAATTTAGAATGGTGTTATTACTGGAAACGAACGAAAAGATCCTTTGCCTTTAAGCATTTCTGACTTAAATGGCAATATTAATAGAATTTGTTTCTGGACCACACAATCGTGCGTGCCTAGATTCAGTTTTGGTTAAACCAACAAGGTATCTCAAGTTGCCCCAACCATATTGGCTTTCACACTATCGTCTCACGGTTCGTGTTAAAATTAACACCGTGACGGGTGCACCTTGTGCCAACACGGGTTGGCAAGGCATACCGTTCACACGTTCATACCGTTCACTGTTCATACTTTGTCCGCGCCTCGGCTGTAGATTTCTACTCGACGTGTAGATTGAGATTCTGAACCCCGCTCCCCACCAGTAGAGCACTGGATCCGCGTGGCCAATGGAAGCCGCAAATGAATTATTTCTAGAACGAAAACGGTTATTGATTTATTTATGTTGGACCACGGTTCAACACGGAAATTTCGGACATGTGCAAGGCTTTTAAATATCTTTTATTTTTTCGACTTGGCACACACGATGACCGACACAAGAAACACTGCCCTTCACAATGTTTTTTTTCTTAGAATTACGAAATGTTGATGTTCTTTCCAGGTTTCACGAATTTACAAAGCCTGAGGAAGTGTCCCACCCATTTTGGCCGGGATCGTAGACGGTCTGCAGAAACTAAGTGTCGCCGACGCAAAGATAAAACTCTTCTGACTTTTCTGTTTACATCTGCCGACTTGCTGCGGCTGTCACCCTCTGACGCTCAAGGTACATTACATGCGCATATACAAATAATAATAATAACTTAGTTTGCTGATTTATGTACTTTAAGTTGCTCTCCGAATGAAAAACTCGAGTTTGGCTTTAAAGACTAAACCTGGAGTAAGTCTTTCTCAAGCAATACAGAAGAGAGTCCCTTTAGACTGACACATCAAACCAACAAGTCGAGTACTAGACGACATCATATGGGTGAGCTCAGGGGACGTTGTTGGTATTGGACTGCCGCTCAGAATCACACACAATCCGCACTTTGGAAAACAGTTCTAATTAAGTTCCATTACACTGGTAGTGGATGATCTACAATCCTGGCCAAATCTCGCTTGGACCCGAACCCCCGGCCCCCGCTCAATGTTGTCTCTAATGACGCGGTTTGTACTCTATCAGCCGGATAGAACAACACTGACCGGGGGAGCGGGGGAGTGGGTGACCGTGGGAGGCTAATTATAAGGAAGTGTCCCAACCATTTTGGCCGAGATTGTAGCAGGTCTGCAGAAACTAAGCGTCGCCGACGCAAAGATAAAACTCTCCTGACTTTTCTGTTTACATCTGCCGACTTGCTGCGGCTGTCACCCTCTGACACTCAAGGTACATTACATGCGCATATAAAAATAATAATAATAACTTAGTTTTCTGATTTATGTACTTTAAGTTGCTCTCCTCATGAAATACTCGAGTTTGACTTGAAAAAACTAAACCTGCAGTAAGTCTTTCTCAAGCAGTACACAAGAGAGACCCTTTAAAAGGACACATCGAACCAAAAAGTCGCAAACGGTATGTTCAGTTCTGTAATAGTTAGGCCTACGGAGTATGGCCCAACAAAATTAATTTGAGGCGTATCTTTTTGTGCGTTAAGGGTGGGAAAGAAGAACCAACATAAAGCCTGTTTTCAAAGAGTTGAGTAAATCCAAAATTGACAAAAATAGTCGGTTTTCCTTAAAAAAATGCTCAGAAAATAATCGTATTTTAAAAGCTCAGGTACAGCAACTTGCAAAAAGAGGGATAATTATTGCTGAATTCCATATTAAATCTGGATTCTATAATTGTTTTGATATTCTTTTCTCTTTTGCTGCTTCCGGTTGAGCAGACCAGATGGCCCACTCCTGTACATGTATCTACCGTGTTTTCTGTCTATGTGAACAAAGGTCAAATTCTAGAACACGACAGAGAAAGTACGACACCATGGGCCGTTAAACCGCGGAGTCGTGGGCTAGAAGTAAAGCAGGTCAAATTCAGCCGTTCAAATCGGCATGTATACTGGGGATAAGGGGCTGGTCATAAAGTACGTATACGCACAATGGGGGGGGGAGGGGTTGTTAACATTAAAATTTGGTACACCGTGGGTACACGTTGGGGTGGGGGGGGGGGGGGTCCAAGCCAATGCACACATATACAGGCAGCGCAGTGATTTGTCATGAAATCAATGTGCTTGTCTTACAATCATATTTAATACAATGAACAGCTTTTTGCATCAACAATTGTTATAACACTGTTAGCCTACTCTTCACTCCACTAGTTGGAATTATCGTCCCAGTGCCACCGCGGACAGCCAACGCCCATAGAGGTCTTTATTCTCAACTTGGTACCCAGACGTAGGCTGGGATTCACAATGCTTTTTTATGTGTAAGTTGTAACCTTTCAAAACCCCTCCCCTTTAAAACCCTTGCATAAACAAAAGAAGTTAAACAAATGAAAAGAAACGATGTCTTCCCCACAATTATAGCTGTGTAAGGCTGAGTATGTAAACACCGCCAATCGTGGACCTAGGACAAAAAGATTACCACAAACAATTATTCGTCAACGATAAACCGAAAGTCCACACAAAAAAATCGTGTACAAAACCAATGAGAGCTGTTGCTAAAAGTGTAGGAGTACAAATAAAGGAATGAGGATTACGCAGTGTTGTAGTCGAGTCACCAACGTCGAGTCCGAGTCCCGAGTCTCAAGTCTCGAGCCCGATTCCAAATCTGGAGTCACAAGCCTTGAGTCCGAGTCCGTGTCACGAGTCACTTGTTCTTAGTTGTTCACCAAATTAATAAAATGTGTTTGAATTATTTTTCAATCATCCATTCTGTCTTTTAAGTAAATTCCAGTGTAATTAATATAGTTTACCTTGTGTGTGCACATGTTGTTAAGACCCAAAATGTGTTTTTTCCTTTTTAATTCCCATCCCTTAAAAAGTTCTCCATATCTTCCCTTCTTGCATGTTTTATCGTCCAAAACTACTCCTCAATGACCCTTTCCCATCCATGCTTCATGTTTTTTTTTTCTTTTGATGGAAATGAGTGACTCGAGTCATGAGTCTCCAAGCTCGAATCCGAGTCATCATGGTCGAGTCCGAGTCCGAGTCCGAGTCATTTTCCAATGAGACTCGACTCGAGTCCGAGTCACGAAAAATGTGACTCAAGTCCGACTTGAGTCCGAATACTGAACTCGAGTCCTACAACACTAGGATTACGGACTAAAGGGGGTCCACGATTGCCGGTGTTTACAAAAATGGATGTTTGGGCAAAAGTGTGTTTAAAGGGGTACACTTGTACAGCTAGTCAACATACACACTAAAATGCTTTTAATTGAGAATTTCAAACAGAGAAAATAAGGACAGTCAACGGTTGTATGAGAAAAATACTTTACTTTAATTTTCACCACGTGCCTAACCTGTTGCTTACAAGTTACACAAGCAATGCCATCGGCATGCAGCCCTATCCCGAAATGTATGCAACAATCTCACGCCTGGTTCATTGGAATGCTAAAACCATGAGATTGAAAAGACCTTTCTATGCTTGGTTGCCAGAATTTCGGACTGATGAGGTGTCTGACTTATGAGGCGTCAGACTTATTCAATTCATTTATTCCGCCTAATAGGTCCAACGCCGCATAAGTCCGACGCCTCATAGCTCCGACGCCACATAAGTCCGAAACAGCGTTTGTCCATGTCGGACTTATGAGGCGTCGGATCTATGAGACGTCAGACTTATGATACGGCCCCGTAATAACACTGTACATTTTTCATTCTTTTTGTTTACGGCTTATTACCGTTATTGCTGGAACTGCCACAAGAAATAACGTGCTACATGAATTTCCAGTAAAACTTGGTACCCAGACGTAGGCTGGGATTCACATTGCTTTTGTATGTGTAAATTGTAACCTTTCAAAACCCCTCCCCTTTCAAACCCTTGCCAAACAAAAGAACTAAAACAAAAGAAAAGAAACAATATCTTCCCCACAATTATACGACAAATCTGCTGTGCCCCTGCATCTCAACTTTAAGACCGTGGGAAAATGGTGCTTGTGCTCTTGAGCAACGAACTTTACCCTTATTGCTTCGTCCTTCGGATGGGACGCAAAGCCGTAGGTCCCGTGTGTTGTGTAATGCACGTTAAATAACCCAGTTACTCTTATCGTTAACAGAAGGGGTTTTCTCCTGTGTTTCTGGCAGTGGCTGCAATATACGCCGCAGCACCTCAGTGCTTTGCACTGATCGGAGTCTACCTTCATTAACGACGACGTAAAAAAAACAAGGGTATCGGTAGTGTCTTTTGGTGAGAGGAAGAATTGCATCGTACAGACCCTTGATCCAATGTTCCGATTTTTTTTTCTTTTTACTTAACAATGCCATTCCCGAGGGAAGGATAACCGAAAACTATTAGCTAGTGCAACAGATAGTACGGCAGATAGGTGATGGGACTGTGCTTCAATAGCAAGCAATGACAGCCATTTTGAAAAAAAAAAAACATAAAAATTGCTTGCTATTCTACCTATATTTTTTTCAAAGGACAAATCTGCTGTGCCCCTGCAGCTAAAAATCTTTCTTAAGACATACTCTGACTGTTTGCCAAATGCCATGCTTGTATCATCAAAGGCACAATTCCCCCAAATATTTCCTCTATATCTGCCCCGCTATAATCGGCAATTATTCAGAGCCCAATTGCTGCCCTCAAACTTTTTGAAATGTTGTGCTTAGTTCAGATAGAGACAATGATTGTACACGCATATGCACGGCGAACTATTTATCCCAAAAGGAAATCGTCAAATCTGGACTTGCACATTGCGCAGTAGAAATACCGAACTCTATTATTTAGTGTCCACATATGAGAATTCTACTTCCATGGTTTTGCAACCCGTGGTTGGCAAATATGCAGTTTGCCAACGAAGCGTAGAAAGGTCTATATACGTCTCTGAATAGGCCGACATCTTTTCAATTGCATGGTTTTAGCATTCCGATGAACCAGATTTGAGATTGTTGTATACATTTCGGGGTAGGGCTGCATGCCGATGCATTGCTTGTGTGAAAAGTAAAGTATTTTTATTATCAGCAGTTATTATTAGGCGGACTAAATACATTGTATAAGTCTGACGCCTCATAAGTCAGACACCTCGTCAGAAGGAAATTCCGGCAACCAAGCGTAGAAAGGTCTTTTCAATCTCATGGTTTTAGCATTCCAATGAACCAGGCGTGAGATTGTTGCATACATTTCGGGATAGGGCTGCATGCCGATGGCATTGCTTGTGTAACTTGTAAGCAACAGGTTATGCACGTAGTGAAAATTAAAGTGAAGTATTGTTATTATCAGCAGCTGATGCATTATTAATTTTTTCTCATACAACCCTTGACTGTCCTTATTTTCTCTGTTTGAAATTCTCAAGTGAATACATGTTAGTGTGTGTGTTGACTAGCTGTACAGGTGTACCCTTTTAAATAAACACAAACAGATACGTAAGTTTTTGCTCCTCTACGGAAAATTATTATTTAACCTCGTTCGCTGGGTCTACTGCCAATCTCGATAAAAAAAAGTAAACGCCGACAAGGCAAACTTGCTTCTTGTATTCCGCAATTAATATCAAGTAATTGATTTAAAGCGTTTACTTGATGATTTTGTTTCAAACGTGTATCATGCTTTTTAGCGTGTATTGTGAATTATTAAAACAATCATCCCTTTTTCCAATTTGCTCATTTATATATAAGTGTAACACTGCACGTTGGATGGGTAAGATTCTAACATTTCAGCTTTGACAAAAACTCATTTACTAGGCTTTTTTTCGATCTCACGCCACAACTAAGTTATTCCGTTTGCACCTGATCACAGCACCCAGGCAGTTATACTTGCGAAAATTGTATGTGTGAGTTGTGTGTGTTTATGAGGTGCTGGTGGGAATTAGGCTGCCACGGTTGATCGCCAGCGTAGCGGCCGCAAGAGAGCTGATGCGTACAGCGCAACAGGCAAGCGAACCTTCGTTAAATACAATGAACCCTCCTGCTGTATGTACAGTCACAGGCAGTCAACAAATCAATCCTCTTTCCCGACCATGCCTGCTACACACAGGCCAGTCAATTCAACCAAGAACAGTCACTAGTCAAATTCAGTCAACAGGCCAAATAATAACAATAATCAAAACCATTCATATATAGCGCATATCACCATGAGGTCCCTATATATGCGCTCTCATGAAATCAACGATTATACAAATTGAACAGATATGTTTTGGCCGGGGTTTTAAATTGTTCTGATGTTTCGGCCTGTTTGAAGTTGTTCCATAACTGAACTGCAGCTGATTGGAGGGAGCAGGAACCATACGACTTAGTTTTAATTACTGGGGGTGTCTACAGAGCTAGAGATTTATGAATAGAACGCAAATTTCTAGCTGGTTTTTACTCCTGAACTAAACGTTGAAGATAAACAGGGGTTATGCCATGGATACATTGATATGCAAGAACCAACCCTTTAAAACATATTCTTGCCCGTATCGGCAACCAGTGCAAATCATGGAGAATAGGTGTGATGGATTCCTGGTGACAAGCCTAGCTGCAAAGTTCTGTATACGTAGCAGTTTACTAATTTGAGTATCCGGCAGTCCACACAGTAATCTGTTACATGTATCTATGCGACACCTAACCATAGAATTAATCAATTTTTCGGTAGATTTTTTTTTATCCAAATATTGCCTAATGGTACCAATTGTATGAAGGGCACATGAAGAGGCACGACACACATTACTGATATGATTATTCATAGAAAGATGAGCATCAAATACAACTCCAAGGTTGCGAGAACTAACAACTGGACATATTGAAGTATTATCTACTGTGATACATATGATAGGGTTACAAGATCTATGGCGACTAGAAAAATGAATAGTCTCAGTGTTATTATCGTTCATTTTCAGACAGTTTTGTTTTTAACATATTTTGATGTCTTTCAAGCAGTCTTGAAGCTGAACAATCCCTGATGGTCCTTCATCTTGTTTGAGAATGATGTAAAGTTGGGTGTCGTCAGCAAAGCCGGTAAGTGGTAGCCACAGCTCACGTTTATGCGAGGTTAGAGGAACTTGTCCCGTCATAAAAGCTTTGTGCAAGGGGTCCATTGTATCATTTTGTTGTGGTGATGGTGGTTATTGCACTTTATCCCACCATGAAACAGTACTTGTCTGGGTTGCGCTTACTGGTCTCGGTTGACTGGCGCATCCGGAATTGGCCAATATGTGCCATTCTTGTAGATTCGGATAAAACAGGGCAAACTAAACGTGGATGCAGAATTTTTCGGTTGAAGTATAAAAAAATGTAGTTTTAGCCATCCACATCTCTAATCAAAGCTCTCTACGGTATTCAATCTTAGCATCTTTCCCTATTATTAGTGCTCGCGCTTATCTGGGCTACTTTGGGCTCGGTAAAGGTTTCTAGGATCTTCATTTTTAATTGTTCAGTAGGATTTATTACCTGACTGAAAATCAGTCAATAGAAAGGCCTACTTTGTAGAAATTATCTTTTAAGGACATAAGCTTGATATTTTATCACTTGTCCATTGAAAGCTCGATCACCTTTTTGTCGCAGATGACTCCGCTCCAAAGGATGGAATTCTGACGGTACATAATGGGTTGGTTTTGACAAACGCAAACGCCAAGCTCTGGGTTCAAAAGTTCAGCGTACACCCCCATGCAATTTGAATGGCTCGGCACCAAGGTTTTCAAAATTTCCTCGCGTTGACTATAAATATACGGCTATACGTGGCGAGCCAATATGCATATGTGCCTTACGTCATGGACTTTCATTCGTGTTGACGCCCGTGTTTTACGTGAAACTGTTGGGGAAGTCTGTTTTGATCTTCATTTGACAAACTAGACCGTCACTAAGACAACGAACTATGAATGGAGAAAAGTTTGATATCAGAAACAAGGATACACAGAAACCTGTCAGTTGACTGGGCCTTACATTAAGTCAGTTTACAGTAGCCGCACTGCAACAGATGGGATTATTTATTTCTTGTTTATCCTGGGAAACCTTTCAGTGGAACACCATTTTCCGAAAGTGACCAGCAATTACAAACATTCGGTAGTATATGCATATATTTTTTAAAGCAATAAAAACATTATTTGTGATGCGATCAAGCCAAATGAGTCTTTTGTCGACCCTGGCCAAATTGTTTTTTTTTTTTTACAGATTTGAAAAGAGCACAATCTCAGCATTACTTCTGTTAAAACCGCATGCTAGTACCATCTTTAGGCCAAATATATGGAAGTCAGAACACCACAAAAAATTGTGATGAAGTGATGTGATGAAGTGGTCCTAATTTGGCCTGAATCTCCAAATGAACATTTCCGACCTAAGACTCATTCAGCCTGATCGCATCACATTGAAGAAACTTAAAAAGCAATACAATGAGCTTAATCACACTGACGCCTTACATTGACAGTAAAACAAACAGAAGCGTAACCTACATGTTCCCTAAAATATTAAAAGGTCAGATTTGTGTAATTATAATAGCGCTGAAAACCGGGCTAGAGAGGTAGGCAAAGGATGTCGATGCGTCGCTTGGAGGTCATTGGATTGATTCACTCGACGAGACGCCTTATCCTTTGGATAAAGGAGGGACTAGATTACATTGTGAGACAGACCTGGTGTTGTAAAAGTGGGTATTCTAAACATTTTTTAAAAAGTGGCACTTTGGATGTTAAACTCTTACAGATTAAAGTGGGTTGGTGAAAAAACATCTTCATGGTGAAATCTCTTTTTATTTCCCCACCTGCCTTGATTGACAACATAGTCTTTCACTCTGTGACAAATGACACCACAAAAACCACAATTGAAAAGTGGCGCAATTCTCGAAATAGTCCCTTTCATACAATTGGTCACTGCTCAGTCAACCGTAAATGTAATAACACACCTTGTACCTTGTAGTTCAAACTCCCGAACGGTTCACCAGGGACTAAACTGGACGTTGACGAGAGTGGACTAATGTCTAGCGGGGGCTGTGATGTTTTTGTTGGTTTTGGATGGAGCTTTTAAAGGCTGCAGATGAAGTTATGTTGACAGTTTGATGTGGTAAGTCATTCCAAAGTAAAATGGCTTCAGGAGAAAAAAAATGGATAAAGGGGGTAGATGTATGATGGTGGACTTCAAACTGCTCGTTGTGGGTTCTCCTGGATCTGATAGTTTTCTGTCTGAGGTATAAGTTGGCGTCAATGTCGATGTCCTGGTTAAGAAATCTGTGGAGTGTAACTAGTCGTTGCGTCTGTCGCCAGGTTTCGATGGGATCTCGATTGAGGTCAGTGAGCATCTTGGTCACACTGGATTTGGCTCTATAGTCGCCACACACAAACCTGGCTGCTCTTCGTTGGACTTTTTGAAGAATGCCCCTGGTTTGTCTTGGTTCCTGGGTTCCAAGCGGCAGAGGCATACTCTAAATGTGGTTGGACGATGGTCTGGTAAAGGTTTTCCTTAACAGTCCTTGAGCACTGGTAAAAATTTCTTTGCACAAAATTTAGCATCTTGGTAGCTTTGTTTGCTGCATAATGAGATTGTTTGTCCAATTTCAAGTTATTTTGAATAACAGCACCGAGGTATTTGTCCTCAGAGACTTCCTGCAGGATTTTATCGAGCATTGTACATTTTGGTGCTCCTGCTTGGCGTTTCCTGGACATTCTCATGATTTTACACTTTAAGCGTCGGATCTCATACCCCACTGGTTTGACCAGAATGAAGAGAATGAAGAGATGCGGACCTAGGACCGTGCCCTGGGAATCGGCACTCAAAACTGGTTTCCAAGGTGATGTTCTCCCATTGACAATAACTCTCTGGAAACGATTGATGAGGAACGATTCAATCCATTGTAAGCACTTGCTTCTGATGCCATAGTAATTCAGCTTCTGAAGCAGGCGCTGATGTGGGATAACGTCAAATGCCTTGCTGAAATCAAGGATGGCGATGTCTGTGGTCTGGTAACTATTATGATTTGAAGCCAGGTCGTGCAAAGTTGTTTTGAGCTGGGTATCACAAGATCTAGATTTTCTAAATGCGTGCTGTGCATCAGAAAGGATGCTGTACGTAGATAAAAACTTCATGATCTGACTGTCAATGATGTGTTCCATACGTTTTCAACAAACACACGTCAGTGAGATAGGACGGTAGCTAGCTGGGTCGGATTTCGAGCCTTTTTTGAAGATGGGCGAACTATTTGCTTTCTTCCAGTCTTCTGGGAGTTCACTCTGGTCTAAACTTTGGCTGAAAATAAACTGCAAGACGGGTGCCCATTGGACTGAGGCAGTTTTCAGGCCTATATGGGGTATATGCCATACTTCATCCCCCGTCCAAAACCTGGTCGGATTGTACAGGCATACGAGATGAAATATACAGTTTGCAGTCTTGGTCTAACAGCATAACACAGTTCGATACAGGGATAAGAAAAAAGAACATTCCTACCGTGGTTCTGATGTTTTGCAAACACGTAGATACTCCCGTTATTTTCATTCACAAGTCTTGTGGCAAGCAGTAGCAGTCCCAGTAGTAGATGAAGCTTCGTTAAGAACAATATTGCGTCACTAGTGTAGCATGTATAGCGGCAAGTTAAATTGGCAGGTAGTTAAAAGGAAATCTAAATGTTCGTGGTTCCAAACAGGATATGACACCAAGAACGTGCTCCACAGTTTCACAACGGACTAAAGTTCACGATTGTAGATAAAATAAACGAGGATGTGCGAGTAAAAACATGGATAAAAAGGGATAAAAATCAAGGGGGTCGAAGGTTATATCAACGAGTCCACTCTCGTCGAATAGCGCCTCACATGATCAGGGTGTCATTTTTAAGAGGAGAATCAACCCTAGCAGAGGATATCTCGTTTTTTCTTATCCTGCCTGTTTATCTGCTCCAAATGCACTGTTCTCCGAAGTCACAGTTTGCACGTGGGAAAAATATGTACTTGTTTTGTTTTGTTTTGTGTTTCTTTGAAACTTTGAATAATTAAATATTACAAGATTATCTCTTTGAAAACAGTTCAAAAGGTATTACGCACAATATGACGTTGATAATGAAAAACGAGACACAGTTGTTTCACCTCTCGGGGTCAACATGCAAATTGAGGGCAAAGTAATACATCTGTATATTACCCTTTAACCGTCAATCGTACGGTTTTGCACGATATGAAAATTTTCGAAATTTGGTTTTATAATAAATGCTATCTTAAAAAATGTCAATTGATCATTTGTATTAGGATTCACAGCAACGTTACACGATGAAAAAATCCATCATGTTCGATGATAAATCTGTCAAGTTTTCTCTAAGACAATGTAGATTTTCCCACATCCGGTTTTCAAAAGCGGGTGTTAATTGCAAAGAAAGCCATCTGTAGCTGATTAGCCTGAAAAGGAATAATGAATAATTTGGGTCTTTTGACATTCAAAAGTTTTAAAACATATCTTTTTAGAACATTCAAGCAATACAATACATCCAGTTAGTGGCATCCCACTTGTCTGTTCAAATATTGTTTTTTCTCTCCATATAGCCTACAGCTTTATATGGATGAGCTTTTCACAATAATCATGCAACTTGGAATAGCAGAAATGGGCCTAAATTTTGACATTTTGACGATCCCCTTCGTTAATAATATAAGATTTTTTTTTTTTTCTGCAGGCCAAAGCATAGATGAATAGCTCATGGGTTAATGGTAACGCGAGCTGTCTCCAATCCACCCGCAGCAGTCGAGGACTGATGCCATCAAGCCCAGTAGCCTTGGTGACATCAAGACCACATAACAAGTGACATATCTACAACATGAAACAGCACCTCCGGTGGTACCTATCAAGGGTGGAATGGACAACCGTGGAACTAAAGATAATTCTTAAAGCCCAAGTCACACATACACGGTAAGGAGCAACAGATCTCCACGGTTTGAAATTCGTGATGAATATTCGTTTTCTACGCATTTTTTTCTGACCTAGAAACGTTGATTAGAAATTGATTTCCGAGGGTGCACGATACCCCCCTCTATCTCCCCAACTAGTGACTCGTGACACGGACTCGGACTCGAGGATTGTGAATCGGGACTCGGATTCGGACTCCACGTTGGTGGCTCGACTACAACACTGCGTAATCCTTTAGCAACAGCTCTCATTGGTTTTGTACCCGAATTTGTATCGTTGAATTTCTGGCAGTCGTTGACGAATTGTTTGTGTTAACCTTTTTGTCCCAGGTCCACGATTGGCAGTGTTTACATACTCAGCCTTGCACAGCTATAATTGTGGGAAGACATTGTTTCTTTTCTTTTGTTTAACTTCTCTTGTTTAGACAAGGATTTTAAAGGGGAGGGGTTTGGAAAGGTTACAATTAGCACATACTAATGCATTGTGAATCCCAGCCTACGTCTGGGTACCAAGTTTTACGGGAAATTCATGTAGCACGTTCTTTCTTGTGGCGGTTCAAGCAATAACGTAATAAGCTTAGGAAAAAAAGAAAGAAAAATGGACAGTGTTGTTACGGGGCCGTATCATTAGTCTGACTTCTCATAGGTCTGACGTCTCACAAGTCCGACATGGAGCAACGCTGTTTCGGACTTATGCGGCGTTAGAGCTATAAGGCGTCGGACTTATGCGGCGTCGGACCTAATAGGTGGAAAAAATAAATTGTGTAGGTCCGACGCCTAATAAGTCAGACACCTCATCAGTCCGAAGTTCTGGATTTATGAGGCGTGGGACCTATATGAGTCGTATGACTTATGAGTGGACCCCATTTGTATGGGTTCTTTTTACAGTGTTACGTTAAAAAAAAATTAAAAAACATATTTTTGTTAGATTGAATATACTTCATCTCTTATAGGTAGCAGAAGTTGTTTGGAAGCATTTTTTTTTAGGATAACAGACACTATTGACTCTTACTTATTGACCAAAACGAAGGAGGGGCCCATGACAACATATTTTTGTCTTTGTATTTTTGTCTTTGTCTAGTTTATAGACCTGTATGGGCGTTGGCACTGGGACGATAAATCCAACTGGTGGAGTGAAGAGTAGGATGACAGTGTTAAGACAATATGATTGTGAGACAAACACATTGATCTCGTGACAATTACTTTATTAGATGTTAATTACTGAGCTGCCTTTATATGTGTGCATTGGCTTGGATCCCAACCCAACGTGTACTCACGGTGTACTCAATTTTAATGTTAACAACCCCCTTTTCCCCATTATGCGTATACGTACTTTATGACCAGCCCCTTCTTCCCAGTTTACGGGCCGATGTGAACGGCTGAATTTAACCTGCTTTACTCCTAGCCCACGACTCCGCGGTTTAACGGCCCATGGTGTCGTACTTTCTCTGTCGTGTTCTAGAATTTGACTTTGTTTTTCACGTGAACAGAGTACACGGTAGATACATGCATAGGAGTGGGCCATCCGGTCTGCTCAACCTGAAGCAGTAAAAGAGAAAGGAATATCAAAACAATTATAGAATCCAGATTTAATATGGAATTCAACAATAATTATCCCTCTTTTTACAAGTTGCTGTACCCATGGTTTTAAGATACGATTATTTTCTGAGTATTATTTTAAAGGAAAAGCGACTATTTGGTCAATTTTGGATTTCCTCAACTTTTGGAAAACAGGCTTTCTTTCTCACCCTTAACGCACAAAAAGAAACGCCTCAAATAAATTTTGTTGGACCGTGGCCCTAAATATTACAGAACTGAACATCCGTTTTGCGACTTGTTGGTTTGATGTGTCATTCTAAAGGGACTCTCTTCTGTACTGCTTGAGAAAGACTTACTCCAGGTTTAGTCTTTAAAGTCAAACTCGAGTTTTTCATTAGGAGAGCAACTTAAAGTAAATAAATCAGAAAACTAAGTTATTATTATTATTTTTATATGCGCATGTAATGTACCTTGAGTGTCAGAGGGTGACAGCCGCAGCAAGTCGGCAGATGTAAACAGAAAGTCAGGAGAGTTTTATCTTTGCGTCGGCGACGCTTAGTTTCTGCAGACCTGCTACAATCTCGGCCAAAATGGTTGGGACACTTTCTTATAATTAGCCTCCCACGGTCACCCACTCCCCCGCTCCCCCGGTCAGTGCTGTTCTCTCCGGCTGATAGAGCACACACTGCGTCATAAGAGACAACATTGAGCGGGAGCCGGGGGTTCGGGGCCCAGCGAGATTTGGCCAGGATTGTAGATCATCCACTACCAGTAAAATGGAACTTAATTAGAACTGTTTTCCAAAGTGCGGATTGTGTGTGATTCTGAACGTCAGTCCAATACCAACAACGTTCCCTAAGCTCACCCGGATGATGTCCTCTAGTACTCTTTAAATGTATGAGTGAAAAAAAAAAACACTCTTTCAAAAAGCCAATGATAAAGGACAACTCTTTTTGAGTGTTTTTTTTTTTTCACTCTTTTAGAGTGGAGTTTGCATCTTTGGGGTGGTTTTTTCACATGGACCCAAAGTGAAAAAAAAACGCTCTGAAAGTGTGAATGATCTCCTACTCTATTTAAAGAGCCACTTATGGGATACAACTTTGAGTTGAGTGTTGTTTTTTCCCCCACTGTTTTAGAGAGTGTGATGCATTTTACCATATGGTCGGATAATTATATTACCATTTTGCCAGGCATATTTTCTAACTTACTTATTCCGTGTATAGGCCCGTTAAACCCGCAGCTGTCACATGCACTGCATACCGTATCCGAGTTTTTCTCAACCTCGGTCACACGTGTTCACTGCACAGCTATTTTATCATTGCGGGTTGATTTTATCAACTATTTCGATTCACACTCGAATCTGGGCGCAAATGGCATGATAAAACAAAACATGATAATACCTGAACAATCAATGATCTTGTTAATGCGTGAAACCTCAAAGGTTTAGAGAACATCAACATTACCTATTTCTAAAAACAGTGTGATGGGCAGTTTTTCTTGTTTCTGTCATCGCGTGTGCCAAGTCGATAACAAAAAAATAAAAACCAATATAGAGGATATTTAAAAGCCTCGCATACTATCCATAATCTTCGTGTTGGACCCGGGTCAATAGCGGCTTTCACTGGCCCACGGATCCAGTGCTCCACATCGGTAAAATCAAGCCCTGGTGGGGACCAGGGCTCAGAATGTCTATCTACACGAGTAGAAATCTACAGCCGAGGCGCGGACATAGTATGAACCGTGAACGGTATGAAAGTGTGAACGGCATTCCTTGCCAACCCGTGTTCGTTGGGACCTGGTTCCGCACACGGTGGACCCGTGTTGATTTCAACACGGACCGTGAGACGACAGTGTGAAAGCCATTATGGTTGGGGCAACTTCAGATATCTTGTTGGTTTAACAACAGGGAATCTAAGCAAGCACGATTTTGTGGTTCAGAAACAAATTCTATTGCTATCCCATTTTAGTCAGAAACCCTTAAAGACATATAGGATCATTCATAATGATGCATTTCGTTCGTGTCCAGTATAGATAATATCATTCTAAATTCAAAGAGGAATGCTCAAAACAACCTTTTGAAGTTTCAGCACAGGGAATAGTACACGTCTCAAGAAAACAGTGACAAACCACTAGTCCATGGGCCAGACCAGATGTTGGTAAAACAAAAAATGTGTCTTCACAAGTGAAAAACAAACAAACATATTGTATCATTTTCTAATGAGTAACATAATGTCTTTTTGTTATTTAGTTCAATGTAAACACTATGGGTCTGAGGGCTTGGGCCACACCACCCCCCCCCCCCCTCACAAAAAAAGAAGTTATTAATACTCATTAATGCTTTGCCTGATCGGTATGAAGTTCGCTGATTTCTCCAAACGTCTCACAGGAGTCAATTATGGTGTGTGTTTAACCATAAATGTGTGAATTTTTTGATAAAACCCAATGTTTTTGTCTTTGCCCAGGCCTATCATGTACATGCTTGATACCACAATTCATGGCCAACCGATTAATTACCATGCTTACTGGGATTCAGATATGGCCGAGTAACCGGAATGCTGATTCTATACCATCTAGAGACACATCTCGTATGGATTGACTTGAATACAATTGTGTGAAATATCCTATTCAGTCAATGGGTCATTTACAGATATATTTCCAGTGGTCAAAGCAGAATTGGCCCTACATCAATGGTGGAAACTGGGTTTGTTATCAATGCCAATATACCCAAGTTTGTAAGTTGGGCGGGGTCATGCCTTAGACAATAGCAAGAATTTTCATTTTCTTCCATTCATCAGCAGCTATGTGTGTATTTGGTTGTGATTGGAACTCACCCAGGGTAAATATAGCTTTTCGATAAACTATCCTGAAAACATTTTGGTTTATAACCTCAAACTGATCGTGAACCACTGTTTGCACGTATACAAAAGTGCAACTGTTTTCGTTACCATTTGCCACAAATTGCATAAATTCGTACACATTATCACTGTTTTGGCCAAATAAAGAGTATGACTGGATTGCTAAGGAATTTCTGTACTGATTAGTCGTTATTTGAGCGAGAGGTGCTCAGTAGTTTTTGAGTTAGACAAACAATTATTAAAAGGGGGACTTTCTTTATTGGTAGAGTGTCAAAAAGAGTTTTATAAAACTGAACTGGTTGGCATGGTAAAAATGGGCTTCATAAGTACCGTAATTGTTTTTGTACCACATTGATCTCCGGTAGAAGGTAAGACAGATCACCGAATATCATACCAATCAGCCAAAGCCTTCAGGGGTCTTATTTTGTGGGGGTTGTGGCCCCACCCCCGGATACCCATGAGGTTATAACGTTAAAATGTGTCTGGACACTCAAGGGGTGATAACCAATAATAAGCTACCACGTTGAAAAGGCTATCATATCAAAATATAAACTAGAGATGTAAGGCAGTACAAATAAAGCAACTAAAGATTTTGCCATTTTGGGTGGTACTAATTGGTGAATTCAGCGGTCCGGGCCCTTGGACTAAATGCACATATTTTTTTGACCACGAAGCACTATTTCTTGAAAAGTCTTCTTAATTTCCAAAAAAAAAAGGTTAGTCAATCGGACTGATCGTTGAATATCGCCTATGCGTTTCGTGATTTCCTCTAAATGACAGCAAGCTAGACGGAACAGTATCAGTATGATCTTTAATTCAAGTAAGCTTTTTTGATAATTTAGAAGTTTACTTTTTGGATAAATGCATATGTTCCTTTATGCTTTTAATAAAAAAAAATACATCGATAAACACTTCATCATTTCAACTTCAAAATAAGTATTTTTGTTGCTCCAAAGGTCGGCGAAAAGTCAGTAAGGAAAACAAAACGCAAATTCTGTATTGACCGATCGGAAACAAAGTGGGTAACGAAACACGAACACTTCTAGCTGGAGTGCCGTGGCCTCTTGTTTGAGAGCATTGAGGTCGTGGTCTGCGGGTAATTCTACAGGTTGTGGGTTCGAGTCCAGCCTATACGGCTATGGTGTACGTGCCCTTGGGTGAGGGACTTTGTCAACCATTGCTTCTCTCCACCCAGGAGTTAATGGTTATACCTGTGAGTGCAGATATGGTTATTGTGGTTGTTAGCTGCTTTGCGCCGGAATGCAGTCTGAGTATCAACCGTTATCCATGGAGCCAAGTCTCCGGTATAACGTCTGATATGTCAAAGCATGCACATTTATACGATTTCGTGCCTCAGCTAATCGGAGTGGACTTTACTAAATCGTGACGTCATTTCATTCCAAAATCAGGACTAAAAGTGTGATTGGTCAATTTGAATGCAGCGTTTTGTAATACAACACCAGCCGGGCGCGTGTCGCGTAACATAATACAGAGCGCTCGACCACAGCCTTTGTTACTGTGTCTAGGTTTTTTCCCGGCCATGTCTATGACGCAACAACGGTGAATGACCGAAGACCCGACAAAGAAAGCGCCGGCTGATTGGTCAAAATGTAGAGGTTAAGATGCGGTTGTCTTAATCAGCGAATCTACTCAAAATAATGTTAAAGACCATGGCTCTCGCTATGGTCTATTATAAAGATTAGCCGTAATGGCGGCATCGAGCTGTATACTTCTCAAAGAGCTGAGATGGTATTTGGAATGTTTGATAGCGCCTTGGACACCAATTCTGGTGGATACGCGCATTTTATCATAGCCCCCCCCCCCCGCATTATAAAATACGGGGTTCCCTCCGACGCAGAAAGCCCTTTTACTAACACACTTACAGTCCCCCGGGGACCCAAATGTTTAGCGCCACGGTTTGAGGCTACACAACACTGTATCCACATGAACACAATCTTGCCATGTCTGTGGACTAAGGAGGTGTATTGTATACATAGTCTGTGGTCAAGCCGTGAACTGTCTACCCGCAAGTGACCTTGTTGGTGCACATGAATATGGTAGGTCCCCCGGTGGGCAGAAATTGCGTCTGAGTTGTTTTGTGCACGTGTATATGGTGGGTCCCCGGGTGGGCAGAAATTGCGTCGGTTCTTAGCCCAGGTTGTCAGGCTCAGATATGCCTGACCCGGGGTTACACACTAAAGGTGACTGCATATATCCGTAGAGGGTGTCTCTGGCTAGGATTAGATGGAAGATCACCAGAATTGGTTTGAATTTTTTTATTTTAATTAAGGTAATTAACCGAATTGGGTCCCCAAAAGGGCTAGTTTCTGCGTCGGAGGGTCTACATGAAAACCCAAACCGCATGGACATCAAACTGATTCAATGACAAATACCACTGTGCTCTGCGCCAGGCAGACACTGATTTTGCATTTGTAATTCACACACTGATGGGAAATGTTTCCATTGCATGGCGCCCCTAAGGGAAAAAAAATTGACAATGTCAAGCTGCAAACACAATCACCCCGACTGAAAGGTCCAGTGTGGCTTATGAATACCCGAGCCTCATGCTATTCAAATTGCATGGGCGTTGCTTGGTTAAACTTTGACATCGAACCAAGCGCTTTTGTGAGAGTCAAAAGGAAAAATCCGAGAAATACAACGCTAAACCTTGAACACATCTCTGCTATTGGTTCGGAAGCACAAACAAGATGGGTGAATGAGACTGTATCAAAACTACTGTTGGCAAGTTCCCAAAAAGTTGAACAACTTCATTTCCAACGTTATTGTTACCATTTGGGAGAGAATTTCGCAGTAGCTGTAGCGCCTACACGACGTCTTTCTTCACAAGAAAGTACTATTTTGTGGAAGATTCTCAGCTTTTAAGAGAGGACTTCAATTTAACATACCTGTTTTTTTTTTTTTTTTCATAAAAGGACAATCGGAATACAAAGCTAATTCCAACAGTGGTGGGCAACCGTGTTAGTCAGGCAAAATGAAATAGAAAAGTAAGGTAGCGCTTTAAATGACTAACTCTACTGAAAGATTTCACATAAACTTTCGTAGCAACAACTACTTCATCAGATGCAACGAAGAGGTGCATCATCATAAAAAAAAAAATTATCGGGATAGATGTGCAGTAACAAATAACAGAGAGTGCTGATCAATTATCCATAGTGTGACAAAGAGCCTTATTATGGCCTTGTTGAATAAAGTCGAGCTAAAGCCCAAGTCACACATTCACGGTTGGAGCTACGAATATCCACGGTTTACCAAGAATCGATCACGATGAACCGTCCAGATTCATGGAAAAATAGACTTTCTAAGAATGCACTACAGTTTGACGGATAGCCACGACTGTCCTAAGGTTTTCAGCTAAGAAAATCAACGGTATTACTAAGAATAATAACGTAAACGCCACGGTTGTCGGTGACTGGGCAACGGATGACATTCTCCTACGAATAAAGCATGCATTATTCGCAGTACAACCTTAGCAGAAACCTAGCACATCCGGGCATATCTGTAGGACATTCGTAGCGAATTCGTACAAATGTCTACCACGAATGGGCTACGAATCTCCGAGAATATGCACGAATAGCCACCCACAAATAACACTAAAAATAAATACGGTTGTCCTACGGATGTCCCACGATTGCACTACGGATTAATGATCATGACGGTTCATCACGGAAGTTATGAACAGTTTAAAACTTCCGTATCCCCTCCACGAATACCCAAGGAAGATGACGGATAACCACGGATGTACTAAAGGATGAATACGGTATTCCCACGGTGTATCACGAATTTCAAACCGTGGAGATCCGTAGCTCCAAAAGCTCGGAACCACTGGAGGGACTGTTTCATGTTGTGGGTGTAACGTCGCGAGAGATATGTCACTTTCTATGTGGTCTCGATGTTACCAAGGCTACTGGGCTTGATGGCATCAGCCCCCAACTTCTGAGGGTGGGTTGCAGACAGCTTGCGATAGCATTAACCCACATCATGAGCTAAAGCCTCTCATCTGTGCTCCTGGCCTGCAAACAAAGAAGAATACCTTATATTATAAACGAAGGGGATAATCAAAATGTCAAAATTATAGGGGCAATTCCACGGTTACTCACGTTACATTTTTAATGTACTTTTGAGGTTCCTTGGGCATCCAGAAAAATTGTGTTATGTATGATAAACAAGATGCACAAAATCGGTTACTCACGTCACATGTTCGTAACGTGAGTAACCGATTTTGTACGTCTTTTTTATCATACATAACATATTTTTCTGGATGTCATCTTTGGTGCTTAGGTTGGTCTAGGTCTACTCTATCTACCATGAGGATAACAGCTTTTAAACCTTTTCAGTAAGGTAATTACAGCCCAAGGAAACTCAAAGGTACATCAAAAATGTAACGTGAGTAACCGTAGAATTTCCCCGAGGCCCATTTCTGTTATTCCAAGTTCATCCACAAACAGCCGGAAAGCTATATGGTGAGAGAAAAAAATATTTGAACAGACAAGCGGGGTGGCGCTAGCTGGATGTATTGTATTGTTTAAAAGTTTTTAAAAGTTGGGTTTTAAAACTTTGAATGTCATCAGACCCAAATTATTCATTATTCCTTCAAGCTCATTAGCTACAGAGAGCCTACCTTTGCAATTAGCACCTGCTTTTGAAAACCGGATTTGGAAAAATAAAAAAAAAAGATAATGATAGTGAAAACTTGACAGACTTATCAACGAACATGATGGATTTTCCATCGTGTAACATTGCTGTGAATCCTAATACAAATGTGATGCGATCAAGCCAAATGAGTCGTTTGTCGACCCTGGTCAAATTAACGTTTTTACAGATTTGCAAAAGAGCACAATCTCCATACCGCATGGGCTGGTACCATCTTTAGTTAAAAAAATATGGAAGTCAGAACACCAAGAAATGTGATGAAGTGATGTGATGAAGTCGTCCTAAGTTGGCCTGAATCTCCAATGGAAATTCCCGACTAACGACCCATTTAGCCTGATCGCATCACAAATGATCAATTGACGGGTTTTTAAGAAGGTATTTATTATAAAGTCACTTTGAGGGCCATGTACAGGGGGGTAAACGGTCTGAAATGAAAAGAATTTTCAATGAAAAGTATTTGAATGAAAAGTATTGTTCACATCCCTGAGAATGAAAAGTATTTTTCCCTTGATTCCCATGGGTCACTTCATATTTTTGAGGGGGCAGCTAAACAAGTATGGGCTAATACCCATCCCTACTAAAAACCTAAACCGAGTCCAAAGTATCCCAAATAAGCGCGAGCACTCGTAAGAGGGAAAGATGCTTGTACTATGCTAAATATGACAAGCTTAGATACCGCAGAGATCTTTAATTAGAGATGTGGATGGCTAAAAAAAAACATATTTTTATTTTACAATGTAAAATTTCCGCATCCACGTTAGGTTCCCCTGTTTTATCTCAATCTATATACAAGAATGACACATAAAGGCCAATCCCGGATGCGCCAGTCAACCGAGACAAGTACGCGCAACCCGTACATGTACTTTTTCGTGGTGTGATAGAGTGCAATAACCACCACCACCATAATCGCTTTGCTGAGAGGCACCAGCCTGGAAATGGTACAATGGACCCCTGGCACAAAGCTTCTACGGCGGGACAGGTTCCTCTAATTTGGTCTAATCATGTGTCTAATTGTGCGCAACCTCGCATACAAATTATGTACGCTGCCACTAGTTTCCCCCTCTCCCTGGTTCTGGATCATTGCAAGTTAAATTTTGTTGCAAATAAACTTCAAAACCATCCTACACAAACACATTATACACTCTATGCAAGTAAAAGCTCAAGTAAAAGCTCCCATCCTATACGAAGCAGGATTGACAGCCTGTGACTGTTCATGTGACTTGATACAGCTATGCTATGACTGTACAAAATACGCAAGCTGTGGCAACCACTTGCCGGCTTTTGCCTGTTGACTGAATTTGACTAGTCACAGTGCTTGGTTGAATTGACTAACCTGTACAAAAGGCATCAACCGTGGCAGCCTAATTCCCATCATCACCTCATAAACACACTCACCACAAACATACCTTTCCCGCAAGTATAGCGGCTGCGAGCTGCGTGGCCAGTGAGTTGTCGAGGGTGCAAACGGAATCAATTCGTCATCGGGTGAGATCGAAAAATAGGCCTACATGAGTTTTTGTCAAAGCTGTAATGTTAGAATCTTACACATCCCAACATGCAGTAATACACTTATATATAAATGAGCAAATTGGAAAAGGGATGATTGTTTTATTAATCATTCACAATGAACGTTAAATAACATGATACACATTGAAATAAAATCATCAAGTACACTTTATAATCAATTACTAGCTATTGCGGAATACAGCAAGCCTTGGCGTGTACTATTAATCGAGATTGGCAGTAGACCAAGCGAACGAGGTTAAATAATAATTTTCCATAGAGGAACACATATTTGCGTATCTGTTTGTGTTTGTGTTTATTCCAACAAATCTGAAGGGGATGATCCTATGGCCCATCCTGGAAAAAAAGATGAGAGCAAATTTCTCCCTCATTCTAGTACAGGAAGAAATAATTTACAAGTTGGTTTTTCAGATTTTATATATGTTGAGAACAGTTGAAAAAAAATATAAATGAGTTTTGAAAGATATAGGCCTACATGGTGGCTCAATAATGATGCAAACACGCGATTCAAAGATGGAGCCCCATGGCAAAGTTGTGGTTTTTTTAATACATGAGCTTTTAAAACCAAACTTGAACATGATCCGTGAATGATTAAAAAGATGTCAGCTGGACAATTCGTTTATTTATCAGGTATTTCAAGTCATTTACGTGCATTGTTTAGGAGGAGGGGAGAGCCATCACTTCTGTTTGTTTGTTTGTTTATCAAAAAGTTTCGGATACGGTCTCTGAATTCATTAGTGCAAATGCGATATGAAAAAAAAACACTTCTGTTGATGTACCTTTCTAGTTGACTCCCTCTGACGTCATGCATATTTGTGTAAGGAATACAAAAAAGTTAAAAGGATCCGGAGTCACATGCTCTGCACATGCTTGACAATCATATTCGGAGCTGTCCATCACAGACGGGGGAGGGGTTTGGGGATCTAAGCCCCAATATAAGTTGTGTCGCCTCGGTGACATGCCCAGACCGCTCCTAGATTGAAGCTCGGAACAGAGTGCTGCCTGTACGTAGCGGGATCGTTTAATTGACAGGGCTACAGCAGGATTTCTCGACGAATTTCAAGGCAGGGCGATCGCCCGCCAACCCAGGCGTGCAAGATGCGTCAACGACGGAGTTCGGAGGCGCTCTTCATGGCCTTTTTGCTTTACGTCGTAACCATCCAAGCATCAGCTGGTAAGTTCTGATTTCAGCTTGCACTATAATTCGACTTTGACTTTTGTTTCCTTTCGACCGACAATCGTTTTCTTTTCAGATGGAGGGATGGAATAAAACCCTCGTAGAAGTAGAACTGCGTGATCCCACAAATCCGACCATTAAAGGACGTTAGTGTTTCCTTAGAACGGTGCTGGGGAAAAAAACTAACTCTTTAATTAAGGCTGTTTGAGGGCTTGTTGGATTCACCTGCAGACATTGAAATTCAATGTAATTATTTAGCAAGAGCACTTACGTTTTCAAGAGATTGGCAGGTTCGCTTTTTTTATCCGTCAGATCAAAGACAGCCAATGGGATGAATGAATCTGCATTAATTGGAATTTAAAAACTCGACAATATATGCCGCCCAATTAAAAGTGTCTTTTTTTCTCTCGATATGTAAGTCTTTAATCGAAAGTGTTACACAGAATCTGTATAAAATGTAACAGGACAGCAATGAAGCTAACTTTCCCAACATCCCGGCACCCACTCGCGCAACCCGGTACCCACTCGTGCAACCCGGCACCCACCCCGCCGCTGTCACTCGATTCGCGTGGTTTGCGATGCTCTTCACGGTATAATAACCCCCAGCATCATCCCTCGTATTTTATTTGTAATATTTTTCCAAACTAACGTGAAGCCCACTGTAACAGTTTACATGACGTAGGCGCATGGGTGTTGGCAGTATTTTTTGTATTTTAAACTGCGTGATCCCACAAATCCGACCATGAAAGGACGTTAGTGTTTCCTTAGAACGATGCTGGGGAAAAACTAACTCTTTAATTAAGGCTGTTTGAGGACTTGTTGGATTCACCTGCAGACATTGGAATTCAATGTAATTATTTAGCAAGAGCACTTACGTTTTCAAGAGATTGGCAGGTTCGCTATTTTTATCCGACAGATCAAAGACAGCCAGTGGGATGAATGAATCTGTATTAATTGGAATTTAAAAACTCGACAATATATGCCGTCGAATTAAAAGTGTCTTTTTTTTCTCTCGATATGTAAGTATTTAATCGAAAGTGTTACACAGAAACTTTATAAAATGTAACAGGACAGCAATGAAGCTAACTTTCCCAACATCCCGGCACCCACTCGTGCAACCCGGCACCCACCCCGCCGCCGCAGCCGCTGTCACTCGATTCGCGTGGGTATAACTCCCAGCATCCCTCGTAACAGTTTACATGACGTAGGCGCATGGGCGTCGGCAGTATTTTTTGTAGGGTAGAGGGCAAGCACATTTTGTCCACAAATGCTTGTACTTTCGCCAGCATATTCTCAGCTGATTATTTTTCGAGGGTTGACGGGGGACATTAGATCACCCCACCCTGGCCAATTGACCCCCAGCAGGCGCCCATTTTGTTAAATTTGTATTAAATTAATAGCAAATATGACTTACACATATCTTTTTCTTTTTCTTTTCCTTTTTCTTCTTGTTTTTCTCCCTTCCCCCATGTCCACTCCCCCCTCATGCGTGGGGTCAAATTTTAGTACTTTCCTCAAAACCTACAGGAACATGTTTCAACAACATTTTTGACGCCTTTTCCTACTTTAGTTGAAAAAAACACCTGCGCGAACTAGCAGGTGATCACCCTAAGGTTGTTGTGGGCTTCGAGTTTTTCATTTTTGTTGATGAAGTCTTAACAAGAACCAGTGTGCACAAGCTTGGCAGTGGTGTCCCAAGTGTTCAAAGTGAGTTTAATGAAACGCATTCAATCTCTGATGGAACTGTTGAAGCGACTTTTTAAAATTGTGTTCAGCAGATCACGTAAATTAAATAATTCATATTATTTTTTTTTTTTTTTTTTTTTTTTTTTTTTTTACAATTGTTTGATATAAAAGGCCCTCAGATCTCTTTTATTGTATTTAGTTACCCTAAATAATTCATGTTAAAAAAAATCCGTATCGTCTCTGAGTGACCTCTGTTTAATATTTGTTAGGTTAGCAGCATTGCCATTTCTGCCAATACTGTGTCTCTGTGTGTGACTCTGACTGCGCCTTTGAACAAAGATGGAAAAACCGCCAGCCCATTTAGGGCCGGCCTGATAGCTCATTTGGATAAAAAAAAAACCGATATGGTACCTAGAGGTCGCAGGTTCTGAAAAAGAGACAACTTTGGGTAAACGGTGTGCGTTCTTTCAGCAAAACGAAAACAAATCACAGAAATTATGTATGTGAATTTTTTTCGTTTTGCTGAAAGAACCCAAGCTGTTTTTTTTTTGGTGATCCATGGACAAAACTTTAAAACGGTGGTTGTGTTTAAAATGTTGTAAATTGAAATGTACATGGGTGATTTGAATGATTCATGTACTGAAAGAAAGCTTTTGAAATGGGCTTTTAGATTGGGAATTAGAGTTTGCAAGTGCTACATTTAGAAATTCACTAAAATGGTCCTGACATTTGGGTTTCATTGTTGTTGTTTTTTACTCACCCTGTAGTTTTGCATTCCCTTTGCTATTTCCGACTTTAAACCTAACAAATACCGTTTCTAAATATTGTTATGTTAATAGCAATAAGCTCTACACTTTTGATTGATACATCACTCGACGAAAACAAATTGGGCCGTGTTTAATTATTGAATAAGCACTTTAAAATTTCGCATTTTTGGCTGCCAGACATTCATTCCGTTCGGGCGGGGTAGGTGGTTCCCGCCCCTCAATGCAGTATCGATAATGTATGGACCGGTAGCCAGTCTGCTTGCAGAGCAAAAACTCGTTCTTCAGAGGGTGGCAGACGTCCCAAAAAGGAAAACACAAATGTGTGTTTTTTTATGAAACAAAGAAAAGCCGAGAGATTAGTTGTAGAGCACGGCGAACGCAGATTTAATGGTGGGGTAGAACACATTCAATCTGTGATGGAACTGAGCGGTCCCCCCATTTGATCAAGTCATAACGTTGTCATCAGTCTAGCGGATCTACATTTCGCTCAAAATGTATATTGTTTTTCTCTTTTACGACTTTACAACTGGAATTGTATTATTTATTAATATATTTTATCAAGCTTTTTTTATCAAGCATGCGCTGTGAGTGATCACCATGGTATTCTGGAGGTGGCAGGCCCTATTCCCGTTCCAGCTAATTTATCAGTTAAATTTAAGTACTTGTTTCATCCAATCTCATGCTGGTTGTTTCTAGATATCCGATAAGTAATTGGGCTCTCACCAGTCAGGACACGCGCAAATTATTTCAAATCATGATCTCCTGCCAGTTGGCTTGTTGTTTAAAGATTGATAAGGTAAAAGCGTTTTTGTCTGCATAACAAAATACCGAGCGCCAAATATCTGAAGGTATAAAGGAAGAGTACCATGGCTAGAAGAATTCTTCTTCGCATCTTACACGGGACTGTCTATTGTAAAACGAGTTTTTCGCATTTTGTTTATCGGTAGAACTCTGTAAAAGTATAGCTTTCGTTCATTGCGAATGGTCCCTACATTTCGTCAATGCTACGCTACAACATTCATAAACTTGTTTAAACATGAGTTGAAATCTGAACACCCAGCAGTGGTCTACAAAATGACGTTAACATGTATATAAAAAGGAAAACAAATATATACAGAAAACAAACGCCCTTCATTATTATATTTGTGAACTACGAACAACGGACGAAGAATTATACATTATTAATTATTTTGTTAGAAAATTCTCATTTGCTACTAATTGTCGGTCTATCTGTTCTTTTGGTTCCCACGGAACATTACTTATTAAGTCATGTCATGACGTCAGCACTTCAGTTTACTTATTGCTTCCCCCCCCCCAACGCCAGGCCCATAAAACGCACTAATAATACATGCATGCCTTTATTGAAAAAAGAAGAAGTAAATGCCGAACAAAATTAGTAAATCAATCGTCATACTTGTATTCAAGTATCGAGTCCAAGTCCGGAGTCATTTGAGTCGAGTCCGAGTCCGAGTCACGAGTTAAACATGAAGCTGACACAAAAACTTATCAGTAAAAGGGAACAAGAAATAATTATCTTACAATTATGGACATAATCGTTCGTAATGGTTGCGCAACTACAGAAGACCCACGATACATGTATATGCCTATAAAGGTTTGTTTTCAATAAAATAACTTTAATTTTGCAAGAACAAAATATTAAAAACGGGCCTGAACACACGGGCGTCGCTGGGGGGGGGGGGTGTCACACCACCCATCAGTCAGTTTTGTCGGCAAAATCAGGGTGCACAGTGTCGGCAAATTAGAAAATGAAGAATGGAGAAGGAAGGGGAAAGGAAGATGGAAGAAGAACAAAATTGAAAATGTGAATAATAAACACCGCTGCTCAAAACCCCGCGAAGCTAAAATCCAGTTCTGAAACCCATGGCAAAAGATTGTACATTCTGTCATGTCGGCACGAGGCTGCCGTGCGAGGTCGCTTAATACGGCGGTTGACAGCTACAGCTGTGTAAAACACAAGCACGTGCACGATCGCAGGCAGTTACGAATTGAGCTGATTCTTAATGACCACTCAAAAGCATGGATCCAGCTAAAGAGGGCAAATCTCGAAAGAGAGTCAAGCTACAATTTTGATGTGATGTTTGTGATGTACTTCAATGAGCCACCCTCATTTCCATAAACACGTCGTCGAGCACATTCCATTCAAAACGTCAGAGAAAGTGGCCAGGAAATGCCTCAGATTGCACAACATAGCGTCTAAAATCCAAAACTTTCCCGGGGCCGGCCCCAGACCCCACGCCTTCAGGGTTGTAATTGCTCTTTTCGCTCGCGAATAACACGTTCCACTTTAGGACTTTAAGACATCCCCCCTCCCCGTCTGGGAACAGGGAACGGGCTTGAACAAGGTATGCGCACACGTAACACGCAGTTTCGTAACGAGCAAATGTCCTAAACATTTCAATATGATAGGGCCAAATGTTGATGATTTACTTTTGAAGTTGAACTTATCCCACTGAAAAATACATCCTTTCAAAGTAATCAACATAATAACCATTCATAATTTTTGTGTAATTTGAGGAATTAGCAGAAGAGTCAAAGGGATCACTTGGGCGGAAATTATCAATTACACTCATTTTGCGTGACGGTCCGTCGGCAAATGCCATGATGGCACCCCCCCCCCCCACACACCCGTTCAAAATGGTATAGCGACGCCCGTGACTTTGGCACGATACTGGTTCTTTCTCTCCGGTCTCTCTATTAATATAATGGGTGACGTTTTTATGTAGATGCTGTAGGGAGGGAGGACAATGGTGACGGGAACCACCTCCTGACCGCTCGGGAAATATTTGGGAAATTAAGGAATGTATGGTCCGCCCATAAAGGGCCCATATGTTGGCCCTTAGAGCTGCCATAAGAGCTACCCTATATTTTACCCAGATGTTAGCCCAGGTAGGCCCCTAATCTAACCCATATGGGTTAACTTGGCTGGCCTATGTGGGTCCAACCTGGATCTTGTGTGCAGAATCCTCGGGGCCCATATGGGTCCGCCCACATATGGGACCCATATCTTGGCCCAGATGGGACCCATATGCTACCCATATGCAAGGGCTTGCTACCTGGGTAACTGGGGAATTTTACCAACGTAAATTTAGAGTTATTTAATCAGGAAATATACTGTCTTGTTTTTGGAATTGTAACTCAATCTTTAAGAATCTAATTAAATCTTCGTGATTCATATGAAATTCTAATTAAATCCTGGTTTCCATCTTCAGTAAAATGTGTGCTTTGTCCGAGTGCATGATCCGAACTTAAATGCAGGATGGACCTGCCACACACACATACACACAGTGACAACACTGGCCAGAAGTGGGATCCTTACATTAACAACAATGCCTTTCCAGACTTTTATAGAATCACCAACAGCTGAAGCCGCGGGCAGCCCATGTCGAATGTTTCCCGGGATTTATTAATGAATAAATAAATAAATTACAAAAAAATGAATACATGAATACATAAAACAATAAACAATAAAAAAAAAAAACTAATTAAAAAAAATGAAAAATTAGTAATAATAGTAAATTGCTTCGGGCCTGACCATGGCCGCTTGCGCACCGGAGGAACTTTTCTGGTTTGAAGCAAGAGTAGTGGCGTGTGAGAAGTACACTCAAAACATTGGACTATGCCATTGTGCAATGGTAAGAAAAAGTGAGGTGACAGATGGACTGTTCCATTCGCCTCGTGGAATGGAACGTTCCATCTGTCACCAAAAGAAATATTATTCTCTCCATTACAAAGTGAAGCATTCATTACATGTATTTGTTAAGCACATGCGCAGTTGGCATAACGAACTTCAGCCAATATATTTTGCAATCATGATTTGCGTGAGAAAACATCTCAATCTCAAAGGAAGGGTTCTACTATATCGAGGGCGAACTAAAGTCCCTTAGGGGTAATATTTACCTTTCGTGCTCCGGCAAGGTCGTACAAATTGAAAGCATGCACTCAGCCTAAACTTGTTTCCAGTAACCCACTGAAAACATCACAACGGGCCCCGGGGTATTATGCCAAATGACCGACTGTCACGCAGTCTGTTGAGGATAAAAAAAAACCGTCTATTGAAAGAAAGGAAACTGGTTTTAAGAAAATATGAAAGAGAAATGAAGACTGAACAAGAACTAGAACCACTCAGATTTAATGAAAATTCCAGTTTTTGGCAATCTGTTTCGATCTGATTGATCTACTCTTCTATACGATTTGCAACTTTCCAGATAACCGTTGCTGCTACAGATTCTTTAGTACGCAAATACAATTGTTATTTTTAGTCTATATTTGTAGATCCAATTATTAACAAAGTTCAACAAGAGTACAAGTCCGGGTTCTTCTGCAAAAGAACTGTTTCAAAACACTTGAAATGCCTATTATTTCGAAACAAATGAATCGACCCATTCTTGTTTATCATACGGAGCCTCAATGCGCAAGGTATAAGGAAGTTATCAGTTATGTAGCAAAGGCTGCCGAGTTTATTATCGAATCAGACCTATTGCATGGGATGGGGTACCGTGGTCCAATGGTTACGGTGTTCGACTGGCACACTGGCACACCTGTGTGCCGTGGCACACAGATTCGAATCCTAACCGTGGGAACATGGTGTTTGTGCTCTTCAGCAAGGAACTTGACCATTATTTATTCGTCCTTCGGATGGGATGCAAAGACGTAGCTCCCTTGTGTTGTGTAATGCCCGTTAAAGAACCAAGTTACACTTATCGCTAAGATAAGGGTTTTGCCCCGTTGTTTCTGGGAGCTAGTGGCTGCAATATGCTCCGCAGCACCTTGTAAATCCTTATAAAGGTGTTACATATTGAGTCTCATAGTTCTCATTAACTTAAAGGGCCTCCATGAAAAACAGTGCCTTGCACTGATCGGAGTTCACTCTCATTAAAGATGACGTAAAACGAATAGGGTACATTTGGTTGTCCAAAGTTTTATTTTGATGAAAAAGAAACACTTTGAAAGAAAAATACTTGAGTTGAAGATGTGGACTTCAAGTCATTCCACACTTGTCGACAAATGAAAATGTTGTGGTCACGTGGTGTCGACTTTAAGCTAATTGTTCTGTTCTACACAACAGGTGTGTCACTTGAAGAATGGGTTGTTTTAATTTGTTACCTGAGAAAGACACTCATTGCCCATGGACGCGTTCATGAGGAAGTAAAGAGTGTTGGCAATGAATGGTCTGAAGTCACCGACAGCTTAATAGGCTGCGCGTGGGCGTAAATATTTCCAGCAGCCGATGTCACGAAACAGTGCGTAACTTACGTCATGCGTAGAACGTTGTAAATGCTACACCCAGAATTTCTTGATATAAATGGGGGCGCCATTCGGGTTTCCTTTTTTTTTACTCACACTGCATTTGCTCTGTGTCAAAACATCGAGTGCGATGAGTGGCTTTTGAAAGACCAATCAGAATAATATCCTGTTAGCTCCGAGTAGGTCCACTAGGGGTCTTTTTATGTCTGGTAATAACATACTGGGTAATTGTATAATTTGTGTGCAACAGCGCTACAAAAATTGTTAACAAAATCCTTAAAAAGTGTATTTCCAGTTATTTACCTTTATTTCTTGATTATCAAGAATAAAAAAGGAAGTCTTCCTGAATCTAGAAAATGTCCATAAAATAACTTACACTGTTTATACCTTTTAGACCCGTCGATGAAAAGTAAGCAGTTATGATCCTCGCGCCCATGCAACTTGATTCAGATCTTGGCTACTAGTTGCATAATGCCTTGTCTGCTATTTGAATCACGTAAACAAGTCTAATAAACAAATTGCCAATAAACATTTTTATTTGTAAAGGTAAGACAGCCTTTTTCACAGCCTCCCCTGTCCCTGTACATTATCATGTCCGCAAAATCATGTCGGCATCAATCAAAGCGGCAATGAATAATAGTAACCCCCATTACGTAATAGTGCCCAGTGCCCTCTGAATTGAATAGAATCCCATTGGTCGGATGGTTTCCAGTCCGCGTGACCTAGTCTGGTTCCCAGACCAGACTGAATCTGAATTTCAACGAAAGTGACCGAATAAGAAACTCTTTTTTTTTTTTTTTTTGGCAAATGTGGCGCTCGCTCAATTTACTAGTCTATGAAAAATTCACGTATTTTGGACACTCTATTCCCAAGTAATCTATTTTGATACCGACATTACGAAATTCAGCGGTCCACCACCGATTCTTTACCGTTCAACGAACTGATGAATACCTATTACAATGAAGCATGAACGTTTTCGCGAATAAACGCGAATAAACACGAATAAACACAAACATGCAAAGGAAAACAGACAAAAATGCCATAAATATTTCAGAAAAAAAACCAGTTGACTTGTTCCTCATATTCAAAACACAAAATCTGACGGAAAAATAATGTTTCAGTCTTGACTCAAATGATTAAAATATCATTTGAATATGAATGGCCTCGTGTAATCTGTAATTTAAACTCAGCTCAAAAGCTTCCATTGACATTCCGTGGACAGCTATGAAGAGTCTTTTGGTGATGCATGCATAATTTCTGATAGCTTTGATCGATATCAGTTTTTTTTTCTCAAATGAGTGGACGAACATGCTCTTTTAAGACAAACGTCTTGTGGTGTGTCAAATTTGATTGCTTTTCAAGAGGAAAACGTCATAAATAAAGGTCACTTTCTTTTTGACTCAACCTGTTCATGTCAAATTCAAGCGTTTTTTTTCGACATATATTTTTAACTTTAAAGTGTTATACAGATACTGTGAAATGTATTGTAACAAGACAGTAATGAAGCTCACACCCCCAACACCCTTACACACACCCGTAAAACTCGCCCCGCGTCACAGTCGCTTCATGGAATGGTTATTGTCGCGGTCCTCGACTCGCTGCTGCCACCCGATTCATGTGGTTTCTCCCAACAATGTCCTTTTTTTGCGGGGGGAGTTATACTTTCCAAACTAACGTGAAGCCCACTGTAACTTTCGACACCACGCAGGGTTACATTTGACACCTTCAATCAAAACCTACAGGACCCTAGTTTCTGAGAGAACAACACTTTTGGAACTTTGTTGTATATATCTTTCGCGCCTTCTCCAACTTTGGAAAAACATACACGCGCTCACACTGCCGTTCGCACAAGCTTGAAACGTTGGGTGGGATTTATCATGCTGTTTTTTATTCAACACTTGTTTTGTAAAGAACAAATCAAATTGTTTTTAAATATCCTAATTAATTCAAGTTAAAAACATCGTTTCATTTCCGTTTGCTATTTCTCAGGAGAGCAGCATTACCAAAATAATGTCGCTTGTGACCGTGACTTTGGGCGTGATCCCTGACTATTCATACGGGTTGAATGCTTCTGACTAACGCCGTATTGACAGGATGGGAACACCGCTGGCATAATATGGCCCGCTGGATAGTTCAGTTGCATAGAAATCTGTATATACGAGTAATCGAGAGGGCGCAGGTTCTGAAAGAAAAACACAATTGGGACAATAGTGTTCATATAATTCGCGCCTTTTTTCAAGTTTAGAATGAAAATAGTCGAGCACGTTATCTTTCATCCTCCGTAGCTTATAAGAGTTCTTAGCTTGGTTTTTTTTTTCGAAAGCATAAATGGAACCGATATGCACAAGCTTGACGTTGGTGTCTCGGGAAAAAAAATGATGTACCGTTCACAGTGTTCTTAGGTAGTTTCAAAATGCATTTCTTGTGCTATATTCGCCTGTAAACACCAAAAATGGATTCCGTTTATGAATCCGGCTATTACTGGCATTTTCTTTTTGTAAAAAGGCCTTCCAAACTGGCATTTTATTATATATTTGTACATTTTCATTCGATTCATCTTGTTTCAAGCCGCATGCTCTCTGTGAGCGATCACCACGGTATCCTTGAGGTGTCAGGTTCAATTCCCGTTCCAGTTAATTTATTTGTTAAATTTAAACTCATGTTTTACCAAATCTAATGCTGGGTGTTCCTCCGCTTAGTGTTTGCGATCTCACCAGTCATGACACGCGCTAATTATTTCAAATCATGATCTCCTTTTGTTTGGTTGGCTTGTTGTTTAAAGATTGATAAGGTGAAAGCGTTTTTGTCTGCATAAAAAAAATACCGAGCGCCAAGTTTCTGAAAGTATTGAGGAAGAGTACCTTGGCTAGAAGAAGTCTACTTCGCATCTTAGACGGGACTTTCTATTGTAAAACGAGGTTTTGTTTGCATTTTGTTTATCAGTAGAACTCTGTTAAAGTATAACGTTCGTTTATTGTCAGTGGTGCTTACATTTCGTCAATGCTACGCTACACCATTCATAAACGTGCATTAACATGAGTTGAAATCAGTAAATCCAGCAGTAATCTACAAAAAGTCGTCGAACAGTATATAGAAAGGAAAACAAATATATACACAAAAAAGACACGCCCTTTATTATAATATCTGTAAACGACGAACAACTGGGCGAAGAAAAACATTCTTTTGTTACTAGTTGTCGGTGTAGGGTTTCGTTTGATGACTACAGACAATAACTCAAGTCCTGTCAAGTCATGAGCACCTTAGTTTGCCTATCGCTTACCCCGGATGCCAAGCCTATAAAACGCACTGATAATACATGTACGCCTTTATTGAATACCGAATATTTTTATAGCAAATAAAGTATCGAGTCCAAGTCCGGAGTCATTTGAGTCGAGTCGGAGTCCGAGTCACGAGTTTAAAATGAAGCTGACACAAATACTCATCAGTGGACGGGTACAGGAAATAATTATCATACAGTTATGGACATAATCGTTCGTAATCGTTGCGCAACTACAGGAGACCATATGGTATATTGATAGGCCTATAAAGGTTTGTTTTCATTTAATAACTATTGTTTTGCAAGAACAAACAAACGGGCCTTAACACACCGGCGTCGCTACGGGGGGGGGGGGGGTGTCACATCTCTATTGGTCAGTCTTATCGGCAAAATCATGATGCTTTTGGCAATATAAAAATGAAGAATGGAGAAGGAAGGGGAAAGGAAGAGGGAAGAAGAAAAATGGAGAATGTAAATAATAGACACCGCTGCTCCGCGAAGCTAAAATCCGGTTCTTAAACCCATGGCAAAAGATTGTACATTCTGTCATGTCGGCACAAGCTGCCACGCGAGGTCGGACGGCGGTTGACAGCTACAGCTGTGCAAAACACACGCACGTTACACTCTCGCAGGCCACTCAGCTGATTCTTAGTGGCGACTCAAAATCACTCTTCAAGCTAAAGAGGGCAAATCTCGAAAGAGAGTCAAGCTACAGTTTATTGGATGTTTGTGATGTAATATATCAACTTTGATGACCCTCCATCAACACACTAAACACTAGCACATTCATCCAAAAAGTCAGGGGAAGTGGCCAGGAAAAGCCTCAGATTGCACAACAGAGCGTCTACCAAATCCAAACATTTCCTGGGGTCCTTAAGACCCCACGCCTTCAGGGCTTCGCGCCTCTGACTCGCTTATAAAAAGTTCAACTTTATGATTTAAATACCCCCACCCCTACCCCCACCCCATGACCAGTATGGGATCAGGGAACGGGCCTTAGCACAGTATGCACACACGTGACACGCAATTTTGTGACGAAAGAAAAGTCCCAAACTTTTCAATATGATTGGGCAAAATGTTGATGATTTACTTTTGAAGTTCAACTTATCCCACTGAAAATGTTAATCTTTTCACGGTAATTATAATAACCATTCAAAATAATCGTGGATGAATTAGAAATAGAGTTGTCGGGATATCACTTGGGCGGAAATGATCAATTACACTTATTTTGCGTGACGGTCCGTCGGCAGATTTCACGATGGCGCCTCCACCCTCAACCCCCCCCCCCATTCAAAATGGTCTAGCGACGCCCCTGACTTTTGCACGATAGTGAATCTTTATCACCAGTCTCTCTATTTTTATAGTGGCTGACAGTTATGTACATGATATACCTTAGGGAAATTAGTAAATGTATGGTCCTTTCATAATGGGCCCATATATTGGCCCGAAAGGGACCAATACAAGCTACCCCATAATTATGATTACCTACGTATTTTTAGCGTTATTTAATCTTGTTTTTTTTAAGAATCTAATTAAATCTTAGTGATTCATGTAAGATCCTATTTAAGTCCTGGTTTCTATCTTTCATATAATTTGGTTTTTTTTGTCCGAGTGCATGATCCCAACTTAAGTGTAGGATGGACCTACCACACACACAGTGGCAACACTGCCTAGACGTTGGATCCTTACGTTAACAACAATGCCTCTCCAGACTTTTATAGAACCACCCCAACGGTAGCTGCGTGGCATACAGCTCGTGTCGAATGTTTCCTGGGACTGGTAAAGGGACAGGTCTATGGTACATCTTGAAGTTTTTTGACGGTCTGGAGGAACAAAGGCAGCGCAACGAAACGGTGCTAACCGCTATGCCAAACTCCATGACCATAACCCCCCCCCCCAGGAAAGAACTTCTGGTTTGAAGCAAAAAAGGTGGCATGAGAAGTACATAACAATTAAAAAAACGTTGGACTATGCCAAATTTTCTGAGTGCAATGATATGAAAACGTTCATGAGGTGACAGATGGACTGTTCCATTCGCCTCGTGGAATGGAACTTTCCATCTGTCACAAAAAGAAATTAGTCTTTCCATTACAAAGTGAAGCATCCATAACATGTATTTGTTATGCACATGCGCAGTTGGCATAACAAACTACAGCCTATATATTTTGCAATCATGATTTGCGTGAGGGCAAATCTCACTCTCAAAGGCAGGGTTCTACTAGGGGTGATATTTACCTTTTGTGCTCCGGCAAGGTCGTACAAATTGAAAGCGGGCCCGGGGTATTATGACAAATGACCGACTGCCACGCAGTCTGGTGGGGAAAAATACAACTTCTACTGAAAGGAAGGAAATTCGTTTGGAGAAAATATGAAAGAGAAATGAAGACTGAACAAGGACTAGAACCACTCAGATTTGATGAATATTCCAGCCTTTGGCAATCTTTTTCGATCTGATTGATCTACCTTCCATGCGATTTGCACCTTTTCAGATAATCTTTGCTGGTACAGATTCTGAAGTACGCAAATAAAATTGTCATTTTTAGTCTGAATTGGTAGATCCAATTACTAACAAAGTTCAAGAGTACAAGTCCCGGTTTTTCGACAAAAGAATTGTTTCAAAACAATATCAATGCATGAAGATTTCAAACGAATAAATCCCTGTTGCATTCTTGTTTCTCATACCAAGCCTCCATGCGCAATGTATAAGGAAGTTATCAGTTATCAGTAGCAAAGATTGCAGAGTTTACCTATTGCATGGGATGGGGTGACGTGGTCCTATAATGGGGTGCCGTGGTCCAATGGTTACGGTGTTCGACTCGTGTGCCGTGATACAAGGTTTCGAATGCTGACCGTGGGAACATGGCGCTTGTGCTCTTGAGCAAGGCACTTGACCATTATTTATTCGTCCTTCGGATGGGATGCAAAGACGAAGGTCAAAAATAATGTTTCAGTCTTGACTCAAATGATTAAAATATCATTTGAATTTGAATGGCCTCGTGTAATCTGTAATTAAAACTCAGCTCAAAAGCTTCCAATGACATTCCATGGACAGCTATAAAGGGTCTTTTATTGATGCGTGCATAATTTCTGATCGTTTGGATCGATATCAGTTTTTTTTTCTTCGGATGACAGGACGAACATGCTCTTTTAAAACATACTTCATTTGGTGTATCAAATTTGATTGCTTTTCAAGAGGAAAAAAAAACCATCAATCCAGGCCACTTTCTTGTTGACTTACCTTGCACATGCTGTCAAATTAAAGAGTGTTTTTTTTCGACATATGATTTTCAGTTCAAAGTGTTACATCGATATTGTATGAAATTTTTGTATTGTAACAAGACAGCACTGAAGTTAACATCCGCAACATCCCGGCCCCCGCCCATATAACTCGGCCCGCGTCAGACTCGCGTCATTGTATGGTTATTGTCGCGGTCCTTGACTCGCCGCTGCCACTCGATTCAAGTGGTTTCTCCCATCAATATCCCTCCTATTTTGTTGGTAATAATTTCCAAACTAACGTGAAGCCCGCTGTAACTTTTGACACGACGCAGGGTTAAATTTGACACCTTCACTCAGAACGTACGGGAACCTGGTTTTTGAGAAAAAAAAAGAACTGTTGGAACATTGTTGTACCTTTCGCGCCTTCTCCGACTTTGGAAAAACATACACACGCACACACTTGCCGTTCGCACAAGCTTGAAATATTTGTGAGTATAGGTTAAAAAAGATCAATATGCACAACCTTGACGGTGGTGTCCAGGGAATTGACTTACTGTTTGTGTGTTCCCAAGTGAGTTTAATGCTGGGTGGAACGCATTCAGTCTCTAGTGAAACTGTTCAAGCGATTTTTTTTCCATGTGTTTAGCGGATCAAACAAATGTAATATTTCATAATATGTTTTATCTTTACTCAACACTTGTTTTGTAATAAGCTTATACAACTCTTCGAATTGTATTTAGTTATCCTTAATTCATGTTAAACAAAATTAAAAGCCGTATCATCTAGTGAGCAGCATTGCCAAATTTGCCGGACCGTGACGTACTTTGGGAGTGATCCCTGACTACATTTTGCGTTTTACCGCTCTGACTAGCATCCCTGAACAAATATGTATCGACAAAATGGGATAACTGCTAGCATACAGGGCAGGCTGGATAGCTCATTCGGATAGAAAACGGTATATGCGGTAATCCAGAGGTTGTTTTCCAACTTTAGAAACACAAAGTAGTTGAACACATTGTTGTTCATCCTCCGTAGCTTGAAGAGTTGTAGGTTTCGTGCAGGCGCGGTCCTACGAGGGGGGGGGGGGGCCTAGGGGGGCTTTAGCCCCCTCCCCCCCCATTTTGTCCAGCCCCCCAAAAAATAAATTCCGTAAAAAAAAAATTGCATTAGCAAAAAGAAGGATTGTGATGTACATGCGAACCGTCTCCCCCTAAAGAAGAAATAGCCGTGACAAGTGTGCATTAGTTAATATAGTGTGAATGATTTTAGGATTTTATTGGCGCTAGAAAATATGGCATGAACCCCCCCCCCCCAACACCTATTGATTTTCGGAGGCTTAAGTGTCTGGAAAAAAATAACCGGTCAACATTTCAGCACGCATCCCTGAAAAAATTGCTAGTCCCCCCAAAATATTGGTTCTAGAACCGCGCCTCGTTTCGTGGTTTTTTTTTTTTTCGAAAGCATAAACGGATCTGATATGCACAGCTAGACGGTGGTTTCTGAGAAAATGATGTACTGCTCAGAGTGTTCCAAAAAAAAAGTTTAAAGTTGTATTCCCCGTTCTTATTCCAACTGCAAACCATAAATATGAATTTCGTTTATGAATGTTGTCAAGAAATATAAGTAATTCACTTTTATTGAGACATCACCCGAAAAAGAATTGGCTCGTGTTCAATTATTGAATTATTACTGCACAATTTTGCATTATTGGCTGCCATACGATAATTTCGTTCGCGCGGGGTAGGGGATTCCCGCTCCGTCTGCTCGACTTGCAGAGTTTGAAATTATCCCTGATTACATGGCTTATACAGATCTGTCATTTATTGCTCCTGACTATATATCACATATATTGAACAAAGATATTGACTAATTGTGAAGGGTGCTAGCATAGGGCTGGATAGCTCAGTTGGATAGAGCACCAGTAGGGTATTCTGGAGGTGGCAGGTTCAATTCCAGTTCCACTCAAGTTCTTTGTTAAATTTAAATTCATGTTTTACCAAATGGTATGCTTGGTGTTTATACATTCCCGCTTCCTTCTTTGGGCAAGCACCTTCCATGACACACACAAATTGTTTCAAACGTTAAATGATTGATAAGATATAAAAAGTGCTATTGACTGCATAACAAAAAAGTGAAGAGCGCCAAGTGTCTGAAAGGTATTAAGAAAGAGTACAGTGGCTAACAGAATATTACTTCGCATCTTGTTTACGCACACAAATAAGGCGGCTTAGTCCACACTCTTCCGAAAGAACTGAGGAATTACTTTTGTTTTCATTATAATATTTGTGAACGACGATCATCGCATGAAGATTTACAAATTATTAATTATTTTGTTGGTATGTTTACAACAGTCGGGAGAGCTATTGAAACTTTTTTTCGATCGCTGATTGGTTTCCCAGGGAAGCGATGATGTTTGATCATGCAACGCACGCAGCGGGGCGGGGGGGGGGGGAGTGTGCTTCCCTTGCTTCCCCCTTTTTAAATCTTAATGATTCATGTTTGATCCTAATTAAGTACTGGTTTCTATCTTAAATTTTACTAGTGTTTTGTCTGAATGCATGGTCCAACTTGAGTGTAGGATGGACCTACCACACCACAGTGGCAAATACTGCCAAAAGTGGGATCCTTACATTAATAACAATCCTGTCCAGACTTTAAAAAAATCATGCACCCACAACTGTAGCTCATGTGGAATGTTTCCCGGCATTGGTTAGGGGCATGACTATATTCAAGGGTCAGGACGGATCATGTTGGACGATGTTAACTGCCATGGACATGCATCTAGTCTAGTTGAATGCCAGCATCGTGACTTGTTTAGTCATAACTCTGGGCATAGTGAAGATGCTGGAGTACCTCGTACATCTTGTTTATCTGGACAATTTGGCTTGAGGAACAAAGCCAGCGCAACGGCACGGTGCTAACCGCTATGGCAAACTCCATGACCATAATTACCCCTCCCCAGAAAAAAAAGAAAAGAAAAAAAATAATAATGATAATAATAATATCAAAAAAGCTTTGGGCCTGACCATGGTCGCTTGAGCAATGGAGGAACTGTCCTGGTTTGAAGCAAGACTAGTGGTGTGAGAAGTACATAATAATTCCAAAACGTTTGACTATACCATGTTGTCCGAGTGCAATGGTTTCACAATAAGTTCTTGAGGTTTTATATGGAATGTTCCATTCGCCTCGTTAAATGGAACATTCCATTTGTCACCGATAGAAAATAGTCTCTCCATTGCAACGTAAAGCATCCATTAAATGCATTTGTTATGCACTTGCGCAGTTGGGAAAACGAACCATAGCCTGTACTTTTTGATTTGCATAAGGGAAAAACTCCATGTAAAAGTCAGGGTCCTACTATCGGGGCGAGCTAAAGTCCCTTAGGGATAATATTTTCCTTTGTGCTCCGCAAATTTCGTACATATTGAAAGCACGCAGCGTGAACGTGTATGCAGTAACCCACTGAAAACTTCACAATATGAGCCCCGTGATATGCCGACAAATCACCGACTGACACGCAGTCCTCTATTGAAAGGAAGGAAACTGGTTTGGAGAAAATGAGAATGAAAAATGAAAACTGAACAAGGACTAGTACGGCTCAGATTTGATGAAATTTCCAGCTTTGGGCAATCTGTTCCGATCTGATTGATTCACTCCTCCATACGATTGGCAACTTTCCAGATAATCTTTGCTTGTATAGATTTTGAAGTAAAAATTAAGATTGTTATTTATTAGTCTGAATGCTGTGGTCACGTGGTGTGGACTTTCAGCTGACTGTATGTTCTGCACTGCATGTTTGTCATTTGAATAGTGGGTTGTTTTCCTCTATAAAGTGAGCAAGACTCGCCTTTGGTAGCTTTTCGCATATTAGTCGTTCATGAGGGAGTAAACAGTGTTGCCCAACAATGGTCTGAAGTCACCGACAGCTTAATAGGCTGCGCGTGGGTGTAAATATTTCCAGCAGCCGATATCACGGAACAGTGCGTAGCTTAAGCCATGCGAAGGACTTGATGCATGCTACACGCAAAATTACTGAAAAAGAAAATAGGCGGCGCCATTCGGGTTTCCTGTTTGTGTTTAGACTCACACTGCATTTGCTCTGGGTCGAAACATCGAGTGCGATGAAAGAAATTGGGAAGTACGTAACCAAAACAGACTTTTTAAATCAATAGCAGGTCCGGTTTTTTTTTCAAAAGCCATCCACCCAACATGCAACGTAATGTCTCAAAAGTACAATATTACGACAAAGCATCAGCCTTTACCCTTAACACAAGGACATATTTTTAAATTTATTGTTGCACTATTTAGGGGCCCTACAATACAGCATCTTTACAACTTGCAAAATTGCATGATTAACCTATTTTATCCCTCCAAAAGCCCTTTGAAAGGCCACTCAGAATAATGTTCTTTTGGCTGTATACGCGAAGGTCCATTAGTGGTCTTTTCATATTTGGTAAGAACATCTGGGGCAATTGTACACTCTTTGCGCAGCAGTGCAGTAAAAATGGTAATCTAAAACAAATCCTTAACAAGTGTATTTTCAGTTACTTTCAGTTATTTTCCTTTATTTAGAGTTAATCAGGAATAACAAGTAAGTATTCTTGAATCAAGCACATTTTCATAAACAAACGAACACTGTGTATACCTTTGACAAGTAGACCGGTCGTTAAATAACAGGCAAATAAACCCACTCCCCTGGGACCTAATTTGGATATTAACCTCGGACCTGAATGCCGTATGAAGTCCATGTTGGTAGTATTACCCATGTTATGGATACCAAGGAACCCAAGTATATCATTGTTGACAGGACATTCGCAATGGATGGCAACCATCTTGGACATTTCAAAATGGCCGCTATTTTGAACTTATTTGCAAAATAACTTCACACTCGAATGTCATATGAAGTCCATTCTGGTAGCGAGGCGGTGGAACCTCGGTGAAACCATGACAGGACCAAGGTTATCTGGGCACGTAATGCAGTTGAGTTTGAAAGGAGTCTCTAGCACGGTGACAGGTGTTGACCATTCATGTGCTGGATTGAAAATTATTATAGTGCCATAATTGTGCATTTTGTGGGTAAAGCATGAAACTCGGCATGTCAGGTCTTCATGCCATGACGAGCATGTTGAGATATAGAGGCATTTCATGTCTAACCCTGGTGACCTTTGTGAGGGGTCATGAATTTGGTAAACCCTAAATGCCACTATTTATCATATTTCCTCGTCATATTTAATCCTTTCACCGACCTTAGTCTAATAAGTGAAAAAGAAGTGTATTTTAACATATTGTTCTACCGTATGTCATGATTTTGAACCCCAGAGACAAATTTTGTCATGATCTCTGATCTCCATTTATTTCGTTTTAAGGGCAGACGCATCACACTCTAAGAGTTGGCTTGATATCCATCTGGATACAATGGAGTGTAATAAGCACACAATAGTGAATACTTCTGTACATATTTTATTGCAAAGGAGCCACACATGCTTCTATTCCAATTGTATCATGTTGCGTGTGACATTACAAAAATAGATGGAGTTCAGAGGTCACCTCCAAAATATTTTTTTTTTTGGTATCAGATATGGGTATCAGATGATGTCCCCACATCTGAAAATTCTTTTCATGACACAAAAAGTTAACTGTTAGACTTGGGTCATGAAAATGTGGCATTTATAAGAGTAAATCTTTAAAAATATCTAGTAGATAGGTCATGACCTCTGGGAAGGTAACCAGAGGTTAAATATTAAAGGTCCTATATATGAACATTCCTTTCATAGCATAAACACCTACCATTAAGACTTGGATCGTGAACAAGTTGGGTTTCATTTCATTTCATTTCATTTCAGAAACATTTATTTCCACATGAATAAGCACTTTAAAGAGGTTTAAAGAGTAAACCTTACAAAAAGCTGTGGTTTACAAAGGTCATTGACCTCTCAAAGTTCACCGGATGTCAGAAATGAATTGTTTCCAAATCTGATTATTTTCATTGCATGAAGACCTATAACGTAGACTTTGGTTACAGGAAAAAGACATTTTAAAGAGTAATTGTTCACCAATGAAAAAGGTCACCAGAGGTCAAATATGATATGTCTGTAAATGTGAAAAAAAACCAAAAAAAACAATTATGACATGACGGACATGGGCGTCGCCAATATTTTTTTCGGGGGGGGGGGCAAAGCAATTTTCCCCAAAATTCCTGAACGTTTACATTATATTCTCAATTTATCATTTTTCCAAGTATGACCAGGGGAGCATCCCCCCATCAAATTAACAGCATTATGGCTTCGCACCTGTTTTTCCCCTTTTTGGGTTTTTTTTTGTTTTTTTTCTTGGAGGGGGAGGGGGGGCGGGGGGAGTGCCCATGATGACGAACCAACATGCAAAGTTTCATACCTTTATCACAAAGTCCACAATTGTTGGAAACATTGGGGGTATGCTGCTCCACTACAAGTGTGACTGCTGTCTATAGTTGGCAACTAGAAAATCCACTTGATGTTTCTTGTATGTCTGGGTTTCTTTTTGTTCGTAAGTGGCTCTGTGCAGGGGCGGCAGAAAGGGGGGGGGGCATAAACAAGATTTTGCACCTTCTCAATATGGAAAACTACCACTCGAAAGCATAATTAGTGCCCAGTTCGCAACAACGGTCATCAAAATTGTGCCCCCTCTCAAAATGGATAGCTGACCCCTTTAACAATAATAGTGCTCTTCACGTGAATGACATGGTCACTGAACTGGCCATCCTAAGCATCAGTGCCCCTCTCGCGATAAAAAAAGGTCTTTCTGCATAACTAGGTAAAAGAAAAACAAAGAGCAAAAGGGACAACGTATTCATGATATATTCCTCGTCATGTGGGTTTATAGTGAAATGTTAACGGGGCCATATTCTTTTCTTTCAATTTCACACCGACGGAAGGTATCCTTTTTTTTCTGAGCAAATGCCCCTTTTTTGTCCCCCCCCCCCAAGTTTGAAAAGCGTTCCACCGCCCCTGGCTCTCTGCATCAACTGCATCACATGTCCTGGTTACACTAGATATGGAAAGCAGTGAATTAAGCTTGAACATCTTAGTGTAACGAGTAAAATGGGCCGTGGTGGCTGCCACTGGTGCTTTGTGTCGGTTATCATCAGGTGCCAGGAAAAATTGTCTAAACATAGTGGTTAAGTAAGATTTGAGGCTTTGCATGGTGGAGATACTAAATAATGAAAAGTTTGCGTAAACACCATGTGCGAATAATTTCTCAACTAAGAGAATGGTTCTGAAAAGAACCAGATGTATAAACTCGACGTTCCGGTCAGAATGCTCTGACCGTCTTCAGGAGAGTGCCTAAACTTTAAGAAAGTGAATACTTAAGTAGCAAAAGGCGAAGTCAATGAAGTGGGAAGTTGCATCCTGTGAGGATGCCAAGTAGACAGGATCCTAGAACAAGCTTGTTGCCCACTGAAGTGGAACAGTAGGGTTGCAGTGTCAGTAGAGGGAGGACCTAGGGTATAGGAGACCCATCAGTCTAAGGTGGTAGCTGAGGACCTAGGGTATAGGAGACCCATCAGTCTGGAGGAGTGGGAGCCAGATGTCGTTGAGGTGAAACCCGATGTCTTTAACACAGTGGTTGACACCAAGTCTGGGATGCTGCTTTAAATTTTGATCTATACAGTCAATCAAATCATATCCAGAAGTCATAATAATCGTGCTGTTGATGCCATGGGGTTACGCTCCAAGTATTTTTCGATCTGTGGATTGAAATATTATTTCAAGAGAAACCTACCATCCATCGGGGTAACAATTATTTACAGTTATTTAGATTCCTTGGTAACAAACTTCATACCAAAGTATCCAAGATGGCTGTCGTCCTTTGGGATACCCCCTTTATTGGGTTTGCCACCAAAATGGTTACACTTGTGAACTAATTGGAGACTACAACAATTACAACAACGGAATTAGTCCACATCAAAAACATGCCTAAAGCAAAACTATCAACCACCTGTTAACTCGAAAACAATCCACAGGTCGTTATTAAGCCATGTGACAAATGCCAAATGCATCATGAACCGTGAGGACTAATTACAAGTTGGTTTTAAACATCCCAATTCCCAACATGAAACCATCGAAAGAAATATGGCACATGAAACCACATTACTTGTGCACCAAGTTCTCAACGAAATGCTAAAATACTGCCATATTGATACCCACATCCACAAATACTTTGACCCACGGTACCAACCAATCAGCTACGCGACTACGTGTACTTTCTCCCGAAAATTCACAAAACCCTATCCCGGGAGAACCCTTTGTACACTGTAGAAAGGTTGGATGTACCATTGCTGGGCAATGTAATTTACCCAGCATTGGTATGAAATTACCTCATATTGGGTTGAATTGGGTAAAAAATTGCAAACTATCGGGAAGAATTTGCCCAAGAGTGTAACAATTGATAATTTGACCAGTATTGGTCGACTTATACATGTATTTGTATTGTATTGTATCGATTAAAGTCCGAATAATTTGGTGCCTGTTGTTATTGTTTCAATACTTTTAAATATTTTCTGAGAACGTAAAAACAGTGGTTTCATGAAACCACCGTCTTTCTCAGATTTAGCTTGCTTACATTAAGGACCATTTTGTTTGCGACAAACACATTTCAGGGGTTTCCCCTACACTCATACTTATTCATAATGACAACAATCAAACACTTCCGATCTCAGGCTGTGCTCCATGGTCATATATCAGTCGATGTGGACGGCAGCCAAAGGTACCTTTACGTACCAGCGGCCCGACCACGCTGTAGCCGCATCCTTCGCAATTCAGCTTCTCAGCTGCGAGTAAGGATGATTAGCCTCCCAAATTATGATTATTATTATTATTATGGCAGAGGATATTATCAAGTAATTAGATTTGTGAACACATTTTTGTTAGATGGGCTTATGTCTTGATTGACCGTGGGGGAATATTGTCCAAAAATGCTCTCAACCCGCGGTACGTATTGCGGAAAATTAGTCAGTCTTGTTGATGCCTGGCACCACGTTTCATTGGGAACAATCAAAAACAACCAAACCAATACTGTTTATACAGCTTTTCAAATTGTTCGTTTTTATCAAAATAATTGTAGCGTAAAGAAATCTATTGTATCTAAAAAATCGCCTCTGTGGGTTTTATGTAATTATTTTATTGCCCCGAAAACTAGAAGAAAGAAATATAGTTGTGCGGCATAGGGACATAATTATGCCTTTTGTTATAAAAGTGTGAAACTAGTCATATGAGGCCTTCATACCATTACAACAAATTTCAGATATGGAGGCATTTCATATCTGACCCCCAGTGACCTTTGAGGGGTCAATGATCTTTGAATACTCTATGTATACCTATTGTTCTTGAAAACGTCACTTTCCTATGACCTTAGTCTATGTATAGTGTTCATCCAATGTAAATAACAACCAAATGTGGAAAAAAAAATCACACTTGACCTATGATGACCTTCATGAGGTCAATGACCTTTGTATTAACTGCACTTACTCTATTTATAGTTATTTATACAATTTTACTTTTTAAACCCCATTTTTTATTGAAGTGCGCATGCATAATGTTAAGTTATAAATTTTGGTTTTCAATAATGCGCTTGTTAAGTTGCTCATGCTAGGACAAGAATTTCATGTCTAGGGAATCTCATATCTGACCTCTGATGGCCTTCAAGGGGAAAATGAACTTTGCGTATCCTGTGTAAAGGTATTAGAGGATTAACTATTCAAAACACCTCTTTTTTATTTATCTAAATTTGGTTTTCTTGCCATGATATGAATTTTCAGATATGTAGACATTTCGTATTTCACCTATAATGACCTTTGCGAGGTCAAAGATTTGTGTATACTCTGATTGCCGTCATTTTGCATTTGTCCATGACCGAAGTCTAATAAAGCAAAAGGCGTGTATTTTAATAAGTTTTCTACAACATGTTATGAAGTCGGACCCCAAAGACTAGTTTGCATAACTTCTGATCTCAATTTTCCTTTTAATTTGGGCAGACACAGACGAAGACGAGATTATTTGGCTTAATAGAAAAAGGTTAAAAACGTGGCTTCCAAGTTCATATGGATACAGAAGGGTGTAATAACTACACAAGAGTGAATATTGCTTGATATATGTACATTCTCTATACATAACAGACCCACAAATTTTTATTCCAATCAATTCATATTGCGTCTGCCAATTAAACAAAGAGAAGCGAGATAAGAGGTCACCTCAAAATTGTTTGAGGACTCTGAATTCATAAACTTGACTGTAAACTAATAAGTGCAATACCGTTATTTGACACTATTAAGGCACGAACACATGGCGTTTTTACGAATAAATATGATAAATATCGGCAACTAAGCTATCAACAATTCATCGACCTCTCTAACGGTATCACTACGTCAAATATGATGTTCCCATATCTGACAATTCTTTTCATGGCACAAAAAGAAGAGTTAAGTTGTAGACTTGGGTCATAAAAAAGGCATTTTCAATTGTTTTAAGCTAATTACTATCCATAAATAGGCTATGGTTTTACAAAGGTCATGACCTCTCGTAAGGTCACCGGAGGGTGAATATGAAATGACCTATGTATGAAAATTCTCTTTATAGCATGAACATCTTTAATTTGGATATGAATCGTAAACAAATGTGGTAAAAATAAATCTTACAAATAGCTAAAAACGGGTTAACAAAGGACATTGACCTCTTAAGGTCACCAGAGGTCAGATATGAATTGATCCCAAATCTGATCACTATTTTCATGGTATGAAGACCTATCACATATAATTGGGTCATAGGAAAGTGAAGTTTTGAAGAACAAAAGTTATGAAAAAAAGAATGGAAAGTCCATAGACCTCTAAGGTTACCAGAGGTCAAATATGAAATGCCTCCATATCTGAAACAAAAATTCCTGGCATGAAGAACCAACATGCGAAGTTTAAAGCTTTTTATCCTACTTCGCGCCTTTCGTGGTTTTTTTCCTGCAAGAGCAACCCTTGAAATAAGCCCGGGGCCGCGCTCCGGGGGGTTAGGAACTTAATTTCGGCCATCACAGCTTTGAATTGTAAGTGCTGTTCGGCATGTTCTTGTACTCGCTTGTCTAATACTGAGTTACTTGTACACGCACAATATTTCAAGAACGCGCATAATTGCCTTTTTTGGAAGATAAACATTCAAGACAGGATCAATAAATTAAATTAATCGTTTATTTGTAAGGTTTTCAAAAACATATACAGCATCGATTAAAACAACAAGAAATTTCCAGCGCGAGTCGGTTTTGAACAGTTAACCTGTGCTGCTTAACATGGATGTTGTAGACAGTTTCGACGATACTTGTTCACCAACACTTATTAACTGTATTTAAGCAAAATAACAACAAATTCTTTGTTTTTAATGTAAGTCGTTGTAAAACAACATACTCTTTTAACAGTGCCTATCTTTATATCCTGCTAAAAAGAGAGACAAAAAAGTGTGCTGCTTTTTCACTTTATAAACTGGAGTTCAGACTTGTTGTGAGCTCAACTTGTATCGACCACCATTTCATTTATCTTGCATTGATGATAACTGACCACGTGATTATCTGACCTATGCAAAGTTTTTAAGGCGTAAACAACCATGTCGGAATCAGCATACTTAATAGTTCCTATCAGTACGATTTAAGTTGAAATAAGGAAACCTAAAAGCACTCTACGAGATAACTGTATTGTAGTCCATTTCAAAGCCACAAACATCAATCACCTCTTTATCGTGTTCTCACATGAGAAATGAGCCACTTATAAAACACTTAACATGCCCTCTTGCTTCTTTACTTGCTTGAGTAAGGAGCCACTAATCAAACACAAACATACCCTCTTGCTTGTTTAATCGCTTGAGTAAGGAGCCACTAATCCAACACTAATGTGCACCCTTTTTATTGAATGTGTCGGTTTTGATTGAAAGGCATGTGTATCTTAAAACCACACTGTGAGATTGAAAAATGTGTTCGAGTTTTATTGAATAGCCAAAGAACTGCTGTTATTAACCAAGTCATAATTCAATTTCCCAATTAATCGTTTTTAACCCTAAAGTCCGCCCCTTCTAACATTTTACAAAATATCCTTGCCAAAAAAAATGTTTTCCCAACCCGAGTGTTCCTGACTCTTTAGCCTCGAGTCTTGCCCACCTTTTGAGACCAAAAGCATAAAAATCTTACCATGAGTTACCGCGCAGCGACACATTTGTCGGCGCTGTGTGTCCAGAAACTGAATTTCCCTATATGACGCTTCAGTCAAATTTTGAACCCGTTCCTTTGAGGTTTGACCTGTCAAGACTTAACTGTATATACAAAAGGGTAATTATTATGAGGCAAGTTGAGTACAAGCACCACTTTAGGGTCAACCGCCATTCTATAAACTATTCCGTCGTAGTTGGATCTCCTACACCACCAGACACGACTCTGGCACAAGCCATCCCTCCGGGAACATTCACATCTACAGGATCAACCACCCCTCCAGTAGATGTATCTCCTACGCCATCAAACACCACTCTGGCACAAGCCATCCCTCCAGAAACATCAACCACTGTACGATCAACCACCCCTCCAGTAGATGGATTTCCTACAACACCAACCACCACTCTGGCACAAGCCATCTCTCCAGGAACATCAACCACTGCAGGATCAACCACCCCTCCAGTAGATGGATCTCCTACGCCATCAAACACCACTCTGCCACAAGCCATCCCTCCAGGAACATTTACCACCGCAGGATCAACCACCCCTCCAGTGGATGGATCTCCTACAATACAAAACACCACTCGGGCACAAGCCACTACCCGAGAAACATCCACCACTCCTGTTCCAAACACCTCTGTAGGGTCAACCACTATTTCATCAACTACCACGGAAGATGGAACTCCTACAACACCAGCTATCACTCCATTATTAACCACCTCTCCAGTATCATCCGGCACTCCAAGCAGCATTGTAGGGTCAGCCAGCATGCCAACAGCTATTATCGACACTCCAGGTACAATCACCCTAACCAAGGGTGGTGACATTGTTTAGATACTTCTATCATTAAATTAATACATTTCAATAAATCTCTGAAAGTTTTATTCCGTTTTATTTTTGCTTGTTCATTTAATAATTCTTAATAAATGTTAATCGTCCGAAAGTTATTGTCTTAGTCGAACAATAATGTGAAATGTGTTTCTTAATGTGAAGATCACAAAAGCTTGAAGACAGCTCAAATGGGACGTTGAGACAGTTTGGTCCAAAACCAGATCCCCAACTTCTCGAAATGTTTTCTGCGTGTGTGCCAAACAAACAAAGTAAGACCACCAACTAAACTGATAACATTTGGTTAACAGTTGTGTGAATTACTTTGCATAGAAATTGGAAATAGGTGTGACTTCAAAATATTGGTACACAATTTATTCACTTTTGAACCATTCACCTACATTTTCAAATCTGTCCTGCTATTTGCCATGTTGCAGCTTCACTCTAGACTAGCAGTTTAAGGAAATTCAGATTAACTATAAACAGGATCAATCACCTCTGAAGGCTTAAATGCAGTGCTGCTAAGTCTTGATTCAGAGTAGAGGTGATCTCTCTTACCTTAACAAAATAAACACCATTTGTGGCACATTAAAACAAAACGAACTTTTTCATGGAAACGGCCCAAATGAATTTTCCATCTGTTTTCATGACTCAGATCATGAGATAAAGTAGTAAGAAACAGAGTGGGTGAGACCTCACATGTGGTGACCATTGACCAACACTGTATATGTGTTGTGGTCAGTGTTTTTGTACTTAAAACACAAATCATACTTGATTGTTTTCCTCCAGAATAATAAAGGTTTCAAAATGGAAATTCAAACGAGTCCAGCCCTTCCAACGTAGGTTGTTCATAATAAGTCAAGCCATGAAATGCTTGTCAAAGTGCATGTATTGTTCTGTATAAAGCTCATGTTTCGCAATTATTGTAATTATTTGTAATTACAAATACGACAGCTTGTAAACCGTTAACCTTATTTTTAGCTTGATGTTGTGATTGTGCCTACGTGGCCTATCTGATTCTGGTAGATATTTTATCGCGAGTCCAGAGGAGTGCATACCTATGTTCCCCGATACCAGTGTTTCACAACCTTCACCCTAACCATCTAATCCTAACCCTAGCCCTAACCCTAAGCCTTACTCTAACCCTAACCTTAACCGAAGCCCTAACCCTAACCCTTACCCAAGGACATTGCCTTTTTAATTATCGAACAACATGTAAAATTACACGATGCAGTATTAACAAGAATTTCAACTCTCCTCCCCCTAAATGGACTCTCCCACCAACCTTCCACAACTGCACACACCACCATTCCAGGATCCATCTGCCCATGTGGTGAGTAAAAACATAACATTGTGTGTTTTGATTAAAAAAAAAAAAAAAACACGTCAGTTTGGAATTGAGCGTCATCAGAGCAGTAACCATGAATTAGGATGTACTCGTGTACCAGTAACGTTGGGGGAATGAAGGTGTTTGAAGGGAATTGAATTCTAGCACCCGAACAAACTTAACTGTGCCAGGTTTTTTTTCGTCAACTGTCATTTTAATATTCTTAAGAACAACATCAACAACAACAACAGCAAAAAAAAGTCCCTCTTATTGTTATTTTGTTGTTTAGCTGGGAAGAAATCATTATTGAGTTTCGTATCTGAGTAAAGAGTGTTCCACGTAATCGCACTTCACAATGTTTGTTTGACTTTTGGCCCTCATACATACACATTCAAATCCGTCCTGCTGTTTGTCAACTTCCTAAAATTAACTGTATATGACATTATCCCCTCCCCTGTGTCAACCACCATTCCAGGATCAACCACCACTCCAGGATCAACCACCCCTCCAGTGAATTTCACTACTGCAGCTGCAGGACCAACCACCCTTCCAGGATCAACCACCACTTCAGGATCAACCACCATTCCAGGATCAACCACCACGTTAGGATCAACCACCACTCAAGGATCAACCACCACTCCAGGATCAACCATCTGCCAATGTGGTGAGTGATAAAATGACATAATGTTTCCTTTTCCTTGTTTTATATGATGCCAATTAAGATGTGATCAATAGGACAGCAGTACATGTAGAAAAGGATGCATACTAGTAATGTTAGGTAATGAGGCTGTGAGAAAGAAATTAAACTCCAGCACCCCAATAAAAGTAAACTGTTTTATCCAGGGTGTGTAAATGGGTTATAAATCCAGTACTGAGAGAGAGCAATTCAGATTCGAGGTAACACTTTATTCGTACAATTCCAACATGGCGCAGCCCACACTTTTCTACTCAAGAGGGCGCTATGCAAATAGACTGTGAACACAACATTCTCCCCTCTCAAAAATGAGGAAACTGTATGAGTAGTTACAGGAGCAATTAGCTTACATTTTGAAACCATACTTGGATCATTTGCAAAGAATCAAAATACAAAATGAGGAATCAGAGACATTGGAATGTTTAGAATGTTCAACAGATCAAATTAGGAAAATCACAGTTCAATTACTTAAACACATACACTTGTGTGTTTTAACTGGCACATGGAATGAACAGAACTTCACAATTTACATATGGTAATCTTTAACCCAAGTAGGCTGTCTAACTTGTCTCTTAGGACGGTTCTGTGGTTTGGGTGTAGCTGGTTGTCTTGGAGTCGTAGGCATTTGGTTTGGCAGTTTATGAGTCATGGTAAGGTGTGTTGCATTCCATGTTCGGCCATCTTCAAGCAGGTAAGTGGATGGACCCTTGGACTGTGTGATGCGTTGAGGAGGTCCATAGCGATTTGAAACCTTATGCACATGTCTAGGATTCTTAACACGTACATAGTCTCCTGTTTGGAAACGCGGATGTACTGCACCACGCTTCTGGTCTGTGTATCGCTTGTACTTTGTCTGAGTACTGCGAACGCGATCGCGAATATCAGCTGGTTCTTCTTAGCTGATCTCTGTAGGTCGAATGTTCAGGGTAGTTGTCATTCGGCGACTGTGCAAGAGTTCTGCTGGCGATTTACCAGTAGTTGCATGAGCGGTGGATCTGTATGCTGTCAGTAACTCAAACGTTGCAGTTTTCCAAGGTCGGTGTTCGCGAGTTGCGATTTGGAGAGTTTGTTTGAGAACGCGATTAAATCGCTCGACGAGTCCGTTTGCCTGCGGATGGTAAAGTGAAGTGCGGATGTGCTTAATTCCTCGCTGGATCAAATAAGACTCGAACTCTGTGGAGACGAACTGGCTCCCATTGTCCGAAACCAACTCGTTAGGCAACCCTTCCCTCGCAAAAATAGAATCAAGCATGGAGCAGACGGAATGTGAAGTGGCATCAGCGGCAAACGCGACTTCCGGCCACTTACTGTAGTAGTCCATCAAGACGATTGCAAATCGGCAGTTTTGTGGACCATGCTCAAAGGGACCACAAATGTCAATGGCAATCTTTTGCCATGGATGAGCTGGAAGAGGTACTGGTTGCAATGGTGGAGTGCGAATGTATGCTGTCTTGTCACTAACTTGACAAGCTGCGCAGTGACGAATTTGGTGTTCTATCTGTTTGTCCATACCTGGCCACCAATAGCAGTCACGAAGTCGTTGCGTGGTGCGTACAATTCTCTGATGTCCTTGGTGCGCAATGGTAATCAGGCTAGATTGTAGAGCAGTAGGGATGACAAAACGGTCACCTCGCAGAATACAGTCATCCGCAACTGAAAGTTCATCCTGGAGGTGAAAGTAGGGTTGTAGTTCAGTCGTAATGTGCTGTTTAGCAGGCCAACCCGATGTGATGTATTCCGACACGGACTTAAGGATTGTATCTGTCCTTGTAGCACTTTGGAGGCCAGCTTTGGTGATAGCGGAAGCATCAAAAAGGAGTGCTGAAATCCACTGGACGATGATTTCATCATCAGTATGTTCGGTTGCGTGCACTGTAGTAGGCAGTGGCAGTCTAGATAGAGCGTCAGCCACTCTATTGTGCGCACCAGCACGAAATTCGACAGTGTAGTTGAAATTCAGCAGACGAGCAGCCCACCTGGCGATCCGCATTGGTTTGTGGCCAGTGCCACGTGTGTACAGCAATGTAGTTAGAGCTTGATGATCAGTTCGAAGTGTAAACTGACGGCCCCATAAGTACTTGTACCATTTCTCACATGCCCACACGCATGCAAGTGCTTCCCGTTCGCTGACTGAATATTTGCGTTCCGTAGTTGTAAAAGAGCGAGAAGCGAACGCGATAGGAACTTCGTGATTGTTCTTAATCTGTGCGAGTACCGCACCGATGCCGTAAGCTGAAGCATCAGTAGATACGATGGTAGGAAGATCGGGGTCAAACAGCGCAAGTGTAGTAGCATTGGAAATGTGCTGTTTGAGTAACTCGAAGCACGATTGAGCAGCCTCAGACCAAATGAACTGAGTGTCCTTGCGAAGGAGTGCGCGGAGTGGTTCAACCATGGTTGCGTAATTTGGCACAAATCTGGCGTAGTATGACGCAAGTCCCATGAAGGATCGGAGTGTAGATGGATCGGTAGGTTTTGGAGCATTTGGAGCACAAAGTCTCACCTTTCCGGATTTCTTGTATGCGACCACCAGTGGTGACACCCATTCACTGGCGTCGATACGCTCAATGATGTCTGCGTCTTCGAGACGTTTCAGTTCATTTGCCACTTCGTCGCGAACCGAGAATGGCAAATTTCGGAGTTTTTGCTGCATTGGAGGGACGGATGGGCGTACTTTGACTTTGTGTACGTAGTTTTTTGCAAATCCAACTTTCCCATTGAAGAGCTCGGGGTATTGTTTGCGCATGTCCATTGAAGTTTGGTCGGATGGAGTAGTTGCAGTCGGAGATGGAGTAGTTGACGATGGAGGTTTCGAGTCGTTCCCATTCACGAGCATGACCTTACCACCTGTGATTGCGATGCCAGACTGTACAACGAAAATGTGCGCAGGAACACAACGCTCAGGATTACTCGCAAGACGAACAGTGGTGTGGAATGTACCCAGTACTGTAATCGGTTCGTGCAGGTAAGTAGTGAGTTTAGCTGTTGAAGGTTGCAATGCCTCACGTGCGAAGAACTTTCCGAATGTGGATGCAGGAATTATTGACACGGCAGCGCCAGTATCAACAGTCATCGCGAGTTGCACGGATTGGCCAAGGAGTACGGAGCATTTGACACTATCAGCATGTGCAATGTGCTGAATGGTCAAGACGTTGGAGTCTTGATAGTCTGGACGAGGTGCAACGGGATTATCACTGGTGAACACTCCCTGAACCTGATTGCGTGTAGATTGAAATCTCTGTCCAGACCGGCAAACACGTGCGTAATGCCCTATTTTTCCACATTTAGAGCATGTAGCGTACTTGGCTTTGCAGTTTGGATCATTTGCTTTGTGCGATTGTTCACCACAGCGGTAGCAAATCTGTGACTGCAGCGGTGCTGGTCTCGATTGTTGCGGAGGGTGCTCTGTAGTGTTGCGATGCTTGCGTGGTTTGCGATTTTGCTGTCGGGGTTTTCGGTGTGTAACTGCATGTACATCTGCCTCTGGAGTATGGCTAGAATTCTCCCCGATGATCTTGGATTCACGCAATGCCGACTCGACTTGACGCGAAATTGTAATTGCATCAGTAAGTGTCAAATCTGGTTCAAGCAGTAGGCGCTCTCGAATCTGAGTAGAGTATGTGCGCTCAATAAATTGATCCCTGATCAGCTCATCTGTCATGTTACCAAAGTTACACGATGATGCTAAGGCACGCAGCTCTCGGATGTAATCATCAACAGATTCTTCTGGCAACTGTGAACGTCTGCGAAATTTGTATCTTTCAGCAACCACGTTCAGTTTGGGTTTGAAATGTCTGTCAAGCAACCGGAGAGCAGAATCAAATTCATCTTCATTTTCCCCTGCATTCTCTTGTGGAAGCGTATGGAAAACACGCTGACCTTCAGTGCCAAGGCAGTGCAGTAACAAAGCACGTTTACGTAAGGCAGGATATGTATTTGCAGCTGATGCAACAGTGTAAGTTTCAAACATACCTCGCCACTGAGTCCACGGAACGGGCGGAGTTCCCGGAGTTACGAGGAAGAATGGAGGCGGTGGAATCGATGCCATGGCTTGTAAGAAATCTCAGTATGATCTATCCCATCCTCGTCGCCAAATAATGTTATATCCAGGGTGTGTAAATGGGTTATAAATCCAGTACTGAAAGAGAGCAATTCAGATTCGAGGTAACACTTTATTCGTACAATTCCAACATGGCGCAGCCCACACTTTTCTACTCCAGAGGGCGCTATGCAAATAGACTGTGAACACAACATAAACACTAGAGTTTAACAACTCTAGCTTGGAAAAAATGTTACTCTGACCGGTGCAGAGCCTTTTTTATTTCAGCAATTGTACTTTTTTTGCTGCGGGATAGCAGCTCAAGAAATCAACATGTCTCTCCTTTAGTCCGTTAGTTAGTAAAAAAAAAACCGTTGACATTGTACATTGCTCCTACCGAATTCAACGAAACTTTGTCAAAATAACAGTAGCCGAGCCCCTACATGTCACATGACCAAACTGGGGTCAAAGGTCAGCATTCCGTCTCTGGGGTCAAACACCTGATTTTGGTTTGTTTTGTTTCGTTTTGTTTTTGAACTATAAACGCTACTCCTTCAGATATTAAGTGGCACAATCACGTGGCTCATGCATGAACACGATTTCGTTGGCCCGTAGCTTCCGATATGTTTCCGATCATATAGCTTGTTTATTACCAGCTGGAACAGCAAACACAATTATGTCATACAGGATTCAGTCACCCATGATATAATGCGAATTGTGTTTGAGTTTTAAAACAACAACTCTGAATCGTTCACATTTATTTTCTCTTCTAATTTAGCCATCAGTAGTCTCAAAAGAAATCAGGAACAGCAATGTGTTTGTCCTGTGGCAAACAACATGTCAAGTTTAAAAGAAATGAAATGCTCTTGAAAGACGTAGGCCGTATGAATAAAAAACAAGTCTTTGCTTTTACTGCCAATTTTCAATTAAGCATAACTCCCATCCGTATAAATAACAATGAAGCGAAAGCTATTTTACGGAAAAAGCAATTTCTAAACTCTAGCTTTGGCTAGACTATAAGCGTTTAGTTTATTTTTTTTTTTAGCTTTTGCTAGACTAAAAGCGTTTAGTTTATTTTGTACAAATAAATTGGAATAAATGCTACAGATTTCAGGTATTTACTGGCCATTTTTTTTTCAAAGTTGGGTTGGTGGCTAACTTTAAAAAGACAAAGGAAATCCTTATGCGCAGAAAATGCTTCATTTATGAATTTTGTTCGCCTAATACTAAATGAACTCTGTTCGTAAATAGAAGTGATACCATGGACTTTATTTCAAATCACATCTATGCAAGAATTATAGATTTGTTTTATTATTAATTTTATTCCTAGGAAATAGCCGATAATTTCGCATTGTATTACCAATCTTGCAAGTGTTCCTGTGTAAAGCGATGAAATAATAATTGAGGACAAATGTTTATTCAACTTCATTCGGGGACTGAACGAAATGAAACAATTGTTAGGTTTATTAGATAATACATTTGTTCAAACAGTTATATTTCTTCTATATCCGAGATAGTTGTATAATGGATTTGGTATCAATTTGCCAGCTGCACGTGTCTGTTTTTTTAGGCAATTGAGACTTCCTTTACAGGAAATTGTGGCACTTTTTTAAAAAAAATTGAAGTATGGCCATTTAGCACTGGTGTCTATGGGAAGGGCGCCGCTGACGGCAGGTAGGTTAAAAAAAAAATTCAAAAAAAAAATCCCCCCCCAAAAAAAAAAAAAAAAAAAACCATTAAAAAACAAAAAACAAAACAAAACAACCCAAAAAACATTTCCAAAAGTTACTGAAAATTGACTGCGCGGCGCGGCTGTTATGAAACCATGGACCAAGAAACGGCACTTCGCTATGGCCTGAAATCGCTCTTGTACATTATGGACATGAAGTACGGCAGTGCCCGCGTACCAAACCTTCGTTTCGTAAACGTGTAAAAAAAAAAGAAAAAAGCACTAACGGGCTTTCGTATTTAAGCTAGATTTGAGGCCCAAATTAACTATTGTGCTGTACACATTACCTTGATGATTTGGACGATGTGCAAACCCTGCATGTGCAGGCTTGTACACACTAAAGATACCTTATTGTTGACAACTATTCGTCCGTGCAATCGGCCAACATTAAAAAGAATCTGCTACCACATATACTGAGTGAAAGCCTAGTGAATGCTGAACAGTAAAATAAACTTGTATTCATATGGAGACGAAAATTTTCTTTTCCTAAATGGTTTCACCCATTAAATGCTTAGGCTGTTTGCTTGTTATCATCATTGCAGCCGGTCGTTTATCGGCCATGGCGTCCCTAGCGTCGTAGACAGGCTTTCTGATGTGATAACATCTTCTAGTGTTTATCAATACGGCCCATTTTACTTAAAATGTTTTTTTTTTTTTTTTTTTTTGCTTAGGTGAATCTGTGCTTTGGAAAAGTATGTGGGATTGAATACAATTATGTCATGTAGTGTTAAGATAGCAGAGTTCGAATGACAGCCACATGTGATTAACTCTTGAAATTTCAACTTCAACCCAGACTGGTATTTTTTTACAAACACACCATTTCCAGGATACTAAGGGATATTGCGCATGTGGTGTTTTAAATTGAGTAATTGAAAAGAATAAATGCGTTGTCTTGATGAATATAAAGACACATATTATTTGGGGGTTTTTTTGCAGATGGAGAACCACCAAATGTTACTGTTCCAACTGTTGAAGGTCAATGCATTGATGAAACTCAAGCTTCAGTTAATGTGACATGGGCCGAAGTCACCGCCACAGACATTTCTGCTGAAAACATCACTTGTACAGACTCTGTGGGAGGAACCACAGTGTCTGTGACTGGAGGTTCATTTGGAGTCGATTGTCACACAGTTACCTGCGTTATTAATCTACCATGTGGATGTTCACTAGAAGAAGCCTTCACTTTCTATATTGCAGGTAAAGTTATCGTTTGATTTGTGTGACCGAACTTTCGTTACACTATTTAACAGTTGTTGACTGTTGAGATCTACGTTATGGCGTTTTATCGGATTGAGGGGCACATCCTAAATCATATCATTTGACAGTTGATTCGCTCTATCGTGCTAAAGTAAATAGGTAAAATAAAGACAACATGTTTTTACTTACTATGCAAGATATGAATCAAATCATCTTTTGATTACCGCGAGCTTTCCTGCCAGACCGAAAGGTTGCAAGTTCATAGACACCAGGATTGAAGTCCAAGCCTACACATGCACACAAATCAGAAGTTTTTTTTAATGCAGGACCGGTATACTGGAAAATTCATGTGCAGTGTAGTACACATGAGGTTATTTATTTGCAAAGCACCGTGAAGTAAGAGGTTATTTAAATAATAATGCTAAAGGCTGGACATTTAAAAAAAAAAAGATTTAGACTTATGAAATTGCAGTATCATAGACGTCATCCTAAACTAGTGAATTATATTATTGTCATTAGAGTCAACCTCAAGTTTCAGATTGATAACACAATTACCAGCATGGCAGTGATTACATGTCTCCCTATCAAGATTAACTGATTTAGAATTGGCAGTATATGCCAACAACCACCCAAAAGTTATTTAATCACTCCCTACAATGCCACTCATTATCATTTGAGAGAACCCTTTCAATTGCATATACAAAAAAAGATCGTACGAATCAATATACATGATGGTTTTACATCATAAAATATATATTAAGTGGAATGTCTATCAGTAGTCAATAAGTTACATTATCAATTTGTTATTGAAGATGGTTTATTTTGCTTCACAGCAAAACCTGTATTGACCGTGCCAACTGTTGATCATCAGTACATTGCACCTAGCCAAGCATCAATTCCAGTGACATGGGATAAAGTGAATGCAACCAACTCAGATGGTCAAGCAATAACGTGTACGGATGATGCAGGGGGAACCAATGTGACAATCACAGGAGGAGACTTTCCAGCAGGGTCTCATAATGTAACCTGCACTGTGACCAATGACTGTACTTGCACGGCATCGGCATACTTCACATTTGATGTAGGAGGTAAGATTTAATGTTTCTATGATAAAATGCCAATGCCGTTTGGCATATACATGTAAGTGTCCTGTTGGTAGCAGGCGACTGCCGATATTGAAAGAAAATTTTCGCCTACTACCGAGGCTTGATAGGCAAATAAAAGGTCGCCTGCTCCTGCCGAGGGAGCGAGGCTTATTAAATTTGAACAAAAGAGTTGCTCGCAAATGCCAAGGCAAGTGGAACCGTCCAATGTGACGGGCAAACGCCACCTAGCCTGTGTCCACAGAGTCGAATAATAAAATACACGAAAATAACAACATTGACAGTCCGTCGAAATGTAGCTGAGATCCCTGTAGTTGTCTTCACTCTTGGAGTACAGCGTAGCGTTTGTTTATGGTGTAAATCGAGGACCCACACGTGCAACATAATTAGTGAATCGAGGACAGGAACCAAATCGAGGACGACCTCGATTAGAAGACGTATACAAAACTGTTGAGAGCTTTTGCCAAAAAGTAAAAGAAAAAGGGAAGAGGAACAAAAGAAAATCCTTGATTTACACCACGAACCATCGCGTGTGTGTCTTTGTGTGCGTTGACACAGCTTTACGCTGTTATAGTTCGTTTACGTCATAGCCCACACCTTTATCCAAAGGAAAAATACTTAGTGCGTCTTCTGCACGTTAAAACGTTGAAAACGGGTTTGTTTGTAACATACCAGTCGCATTATTTGACCACTAAATACCAAAAGAGAGGAATCTACTGTAAAGAACCACTATCCATTTTGCTTCAATGCTATAAAATAAAACCAATGACGCACAATCGAACCATGTTTTGGTTACCACCGCCAAAACATTCCCCTTAATACACCATTGTTTATTTACTTACACGAAAGGGTTTTGTTTTTGGCATGAAGCTTATTCACTTCTGTTTGATTGAATGCTGCCGTACAGATACGTTAAATTCTGATATAAATTGTCCTTTCTCAGTCATCAACATGTTCACGGACGCTGGTGTTTCAATTGAAATGCATTACTGCAATATGCCTTTTGCTAAAATGTTAAAATAATGAGAAACAATCGAACACCTGACTAAAAGTAATTTCAGGACTACTGATTTATTTGTCAAAGCTCCAGTTGAAGGTACTCAATAGTTACTATTTACTTACAAAAGAGGCAGATTTGTTTTTGGCATCCCTTTTTTTTCACGGTTATTTGAATAAATACTGCCGTACAGATACTGAGAACCCTAATTTGCGACTTTGAGACCATGTCATGAATATTGGCGTCAATATTTGCGACTTTAGTCAATGTCGTGAATATTGGCGTCAATATTGGCACAAATATTTGCGACTTGGGTCCATGTCTTGAATATTGGCGTCAATATTGGCGCAAATATTTGCGACATGGAGGCAATGTCGTGAATATTGGCGTCAATATATATGTGCGATGTCCCTTTAAAGCCACCATAACTATGCCATATTGTGCAATGGTAAGAATAAGTGAGGTGACAGATGGACTGTTCCATTCGCCTCGTGGAATGGAACGTTCCATATGTCACCAAAAGAAATTATTCTTTCCATTACAAAGTGAAGCATCCATTACATGTATTTGTTATGCACATGCGCAGTTAACATAACGAAATTCAGCCTATATATTTTGCAATCATGATTTGCGTGAGGAAACATCTCAATCTCAAAGGCAGGGTTTTACTATATCGGGGGCGAGCTAAGGTCCCTTAGGGGTAATATTTACCTTTTGTGCTCCGGCAAGGTTGTACAAATTGAAAGCACTGAAAACATCACAACGGGCCCCGGGGTATTATGCCAAATGACCGACTGTCCCGCAGTCTGGTGAGGATAAAAAAAAAACGTTTATTGAAAGGAAGGAAACTGGTTTGAAGAAAATATGAAAGAGAAATGAAGACTGAACAAAGACTAGAACCACTCAGATTTGATGAAAATTCCAGTTTTTGGCAATCTGTTTCGATCTGATTGATCTACTATTCCATACGATTTGCAACTTTCCAGATAACCGTTGCTGGTACAGATTCTTTATTACGCAAATAAAATTGTTATTTTTAGTCTGAATTGGTAGATCTAATTATCAACAAAGTTCAAGAGTACAAGTCCGGGTTCTTCTGCAAAAGATATTAATTCGAAACAAATGAATCGACCAATGTTGGATTTTTGTTTCTCATACCGAGCCTCAATGCGCAAGGTATAAGGAAGTTATCAGTTATGCAGCAAAGGCTGCCGAGTTTATTATCGAATCAGACCTATTGCATGGGATAGGGTGCCGTGGTCCAATGGTTACGGTGTTCGACTCGTGTGCCGTGGTACACGGGTTCGAATCCTAACCGTGGGAACATGGTGCTTGTGCTCTTCAGCAAGGAACTTGACCATTATTTATTCGTCCTTCGGATGGGATGCAAAGACGTAGGTCCCTTGTGTTGTGTAATGCACGTTAAAGAACCAAGTTACACTTATCGCTAAGAGAAGGGTTTTGCCCCGTTGTTTCTGGCAGTGGCTGCAAAATGCGCCGCAGCACCCTGTAAATCCTTATAAAGGTGCTACATAATGAGTCTCATAGTTCTCATTAACTTAAAGGGCCTCCATGGAAAGCAGTGCCTTGCACTGATCGGAGTTCACTCTCATTAAAGATGACGTAAAAAAGAATAGGGTACATCATAGGCGTCGTTTAAAGTGTTCAAAACTTTACAATGACTTTTTGGTTGTCCAAAGATTTATTTAGAATAAAAAGAAACACTTTGAAAGAAAATACGTGAGTTGAAGATGTGGACTTCAATTCATTCCACACTTGTCGACAAATGTGAATGTTGTGGTCACGTGGTGTCGACTTTAAGCTAACTGTTCTGTTCTACACAGCAGGTGTGTCATTGAAGAATGGGTTGTTTTAATTTGTTAACTGAGAAAGACACTCATTGCCCATGGACGCGTTCATGAGGAAGTAAAGAGTGTTGGCAATGAATGGTCTGAAGTCACCGACAGCTTAATAGGCTGCGCGTGGGCGTAAATATTTCCAGCAGACGATGTCACGAAACAGTGCGTAACTTACGCCATGCGTAGGACGTTGTACATGCTACACGCAGAATTTCTTTATAAAAATGGGGGCGCCATTCGGGTTTCCTTTATTTTACTCACACTGCATTTGCTCTGTGTCAAAACATCGAGTGCGATGATGAGTGGCCTTTGAAAGACCAATCAGAATAATATCCTGTTGGCTCCGAGTAGGTCCACTAGGGGTCCTTTTTCTGGTAGGAACATATCGGGTAATTGTATAATCTGTGTGCAACAGCGCTACAAAAGTCTATTTCCAGTTATTGACCTTTATTTCTTGATTATCAAGAATAAAAAAGGAAGTCTTTCTGAATCTAGAAAATGTTCATAAAATAACGAACACTGTTTATACCTTGCAGACCCGTCGATGAAAAGTAAGCGGTTATGATCCCGCCCACTCGCCCATGACACTTGATTCAGTTCTTGGCTACTAGTTGCATAACTCCTTGTCTGCTATTTGAATCACGTAAAAAAGTCTAATAAACAAATTGCCAATAAACGGTTGTTTTTTTTCGGGGGGGGGGGGGCGGGGTAAAAGTAAGACAACCTTTTTCACAGCCTCCCCTGCCCCTGTAGATTATCTTGTCCGCAAAATCAAGTCAGCATCAATCAAAGCGGCAATGAATAATAGTAACCCCCATTGCGTAATAGTGCCCATTGCCCTCTGAATTGAGTAGAATCCCATTGGTCAGATGGTTTCCAGTCCGCCCGACCTAGTCTGGTTCCCAGACCTGACATTTATTTTTGGGCTGAATGAATCTGAATTTAAACGAAAGTGACCGAATTAGAATGTTTTTATTTTATTATTTTTTTTTGGCAAATGCGGCGCTCGCTCAATTTACTAGTATTCTATGAAAAATTCACGTAATTTGGACACTCTATTCCCAAGTTATATCTGGTTTGATGGCGACATTACAAAATTCAGCGGTACACCATCGATTCTTTACCGTTCAACGAACTTATGAATACCTATTACAATGAAGCATGAACGTTTTCGTGAATAAACGCGAATAAACACGAATAAACACAAACATGCAAAGGAAAACAGACAAAAATGCCATCAATATTTCAGGAAAAAAAAAGTTGACTTGTTCCTCATATTCAAAACACAAAATCTGACGGAAAAATAATGTTTCAGTCTTGACTCAAATGATTAAAATATCATTTGAATATGAATGGCCTCGTGTAATCTGTAATTAAAACTCAGCTCAAAAGCTTCCAATGACGTTCCATGGACAGCTATGAAGAGTCTTTTGGTGATGCATGCATAATTTCTGATAGCTTGGATCAATATAATTTTTTTTCTCAGATGAGTGGACGAACATGCTCTTTTAAGACAAACTTCATGTGGTGTGTCAAATTTGATTGCTTTTCAAGAGGAAAACGTCATAAATCCAGGTCACTTTCTTCTTGACTCAACCTGTTCATGTCAAATTAAAGAGTGTTTTTTTCCGACATCTATTTTTAAGTTTAAAGTGTTATACAGATACTGTATGAAATGTATTGTAACGAGACAGTAATGAAGCTAACATCCCCAACACCCTTACACCCACCCGTAAAACTCGCCCCGCGTCACAGTCGCTTCATGGAATGGTTATTGTCGCGGTCCTCGACTCGCTGCTGCCACCCGTTTCATGTGGTTTCTCCCAACAATGTCCTTTTTTTGCGGGGGGGGGAGTTATACTTTCCAAACTAACGTGAAGCCCACTGTAACTTTCGACACGACGCAGGGTTACATTTGACACTTTCACTCAAAACCTACAGGACCCTAGTTTCTGAGAGAACAACACTTTTGGAACTTAGTTGTATATATCTTTCGCGCCTTCTCCAACTTTGGAAAAACATACACGCGCTCACACTGCCGTTCGCACAAGCTTGAAACGTTGGGTGGGATTTATCATGCTTTTTTTTTATTCAACACTTGTTTTGTAAAGAACAAAAACCTACAGAAGTCATCGAATTGTTTTTAATTATCCTAATTAATTCAAGTTAAAAACATCGTTTCATTTCCGTTTGCTATTTCTCAGGAGAGCAGCATTACCAAAATAATGTCGCTTGTGACCGTGACTTTGGTCGTGATCCCTGACTATTCATACGGGTTGAATGCTTCTGACTAGCACCGTATTGACAGGATGGGAACACCGCTGGCATAATATGGCCCGCTGGATAGTTCAGTTGCATAGAAATCTGTATATACGGGTAATCGAGAGGGCGCAGGTTCTGAAAGAAAAACACAATTGGGACAATAGTGTTCATATAATTCGCGCCTTTTTTCAAGTTTAGAATGAAAATAGTCGAGCACGTTGTCTTCCATCCTCCGTAGCTTATAAGAGTTCTTAGCTTGTTTTTTTTTTCGAAAGCATAAATGGAACCGATATGCACAAGCTTGACGTTGGTGTCTGGGGAAAAAAATGATGTACCGTTCACAGTGTTCTTAGGTAGTTTAAAAATGCATTTCTTGTGCTATATTCGCCTGTAAACACCAACAATGGATTCCGTTTATGAATCCTGCTATTACTGGCATTTTCATTTTGTAAAAAGGCCTTCCAAACTGGCATTTTATTATATATTTGTACATTTTCATTCGATTCATCTTGTTTCAAGCCGCATGCTCTGTGAGCGATCACCACGGTGTCCTTGAGGTGTCAGGTTCAATTCCCGTTCCAGTCAATTTATTTGTTAAATTTAAACTCATGTTTTACCAAATCTAATGTTGGGTGTTCCTCCGCTTAGTGTTTGCGATCTCACCAGTCATGACACGCGCTAATTATTTCAAATCATGATCTCCTTTTGTTTGGTTGGCTTGTTGTTTAAAGATTGATAAGGTCAAAGCGTTTTTGTCTGCATAAAAAAAATACCGAGCGCCAAGTTTCTGAAAGTATTAAGGAAGAGTACCTTGGCTAGAAGAAGTCTACTTCGCATCTTAGACGGGACTTTCTATTGTAAAACGAGGTTTTGTTTGCATTTTGTTTATCAGTAGAACTCTGTTAAAGTATAACGTTCGTTCATTGTCAGTGGTCCTTACATTTCGTCAATGCTACGCTACACCATTCATAAACGTGCATTAAACATGAGTTGAAATCAGTAAATCCAGCAGTAATCTACAAAAAGACGTCGAACAGTAAATAAAAAGGAAAACAAATATATACACAAAAAAGACACGCCCTTTATTATAATATCTGTATAAAACGACGAACAACTGGGCGAAGAAAAACATTCTTTTGTTACTAGTTGTCGGTCTAGGGTTTCGTTTGATGACTACGGAACATAACTCAAGTCCTGTCAAGTCATGAGCACCTTAGTTTGCCTATCGCTTACCCCGGATGCCAAGCCTATAAAACGCACTGATAATACATGTACGCCTTTATTGAATACCGAATATTTTTATAGCAAATAAAGTATCGAGTCCAAGTCCGGAGTCATTTGAGTCGAGTCGGAGTCCGAGTCACGAGTTAAAAATGAAGCTGACACAAATACTCATCAGTGGACGGTACAGGAAATAATTATCATACAGTTATGGACATAATCGTTCGTAATGGTTGCGCAACTACAGGAGACCATATGGTATATTGATAGGCCTATAAAGGTTTGTTTTCATTTAATAACTATTGTTTTGCAAGAACAAACAAACGGGCCTTAACACACCGGCGTCGCTACGGGGGGGGGTGTCACATCTCTATTGGTCAGTCTTATCGGCAAAATCATGATGCTTTTGGCAATATAAAAATGAAGAATGGAGAAGGAAGGGGAAAGGAAGAGGGAAGAAGAAAAATGGAGAATGTAAATAATAGACACCGCTGCTCCGCGAAGCTAAAATCCGGTTCTTAAACCCATGGCAAAAGATTGTACATTCTGTCATGTCGGCACTAGCTGCCACGCGAGGTCGGACGGCTGTTGACAGCTACAGCTGTGCAAAACACACGACGTACACCCTCGCAGGCCACTCAGCTGATTCTTAGTGGCGACTCAAAATCAGGCTTCAAGCTAAAGAGGGCAAATCTCGAAAGAGAGTCAAGCTACAGTTTATTGGATGTTTGTGATGTAATATATCAACTTTGATGACCCTCCATCAACACCCTAAACACTAGCACATTCATCCAAAAAGTCAGGGGGAAGTGGCCAGGAAAAGCCTCAGATAGCACAACAGAGCGTCTACCTAATCCAAACATTTCCTGGGGTCCTTAAGACCCCACGCCTTCAGGGCTTCGCGCTTCTGACTCCCTTATAAAAAGTTCAACTTTAGGATTTAAATACCCCCAACCCCTACCCACACCCCATGACCAGTCTTGGATCAGGGAACGGGCCTTAGCACAGTATGCACACACGTGACACGCAATTTTGTGACGAAAGAAAAGTCCCAAACTTTTCAATATGATTGGGCAAAATGTTGATGATTTACTTTTGAAGTTCAACTTATCCCACTGAAAATGTTAATCTTTTCAAGGTAATTATAATAACCATTCAAAATAATCGTGGATGAATTAGAAATAGAGTTAGAGGGATATCACTTGGGCGGAAATGATCACTTACACTTATTTTGCGTGACGGTCCGTCGGCAGATTTCACGATGGCACCTCCACCCTCAACCCCCCCCCCCCCATTCAAAATGGTCTAGCGACGCCCCTGACTTTTGCCCGATCGTGAATCTTTATCACCAGTCTCTCTATTTTTATAGTGGCTGACAGTTATGTACATGATATACCTTAGGGAAATTAGTAAATGTATGGTCCGTTCATAATGGGCCCATATATTGGCCCGAATGGGACCCGTACAAGCTACCCCATAATTATGATTACCTACGTATTTTTAGCGTTATTTAATCTTGTTTTTTTGGAATTGTAACTCAATCTTTAAGAATCTAATTAAATCTTAGTGATTCATGTAAGATTCTATTTAAGTCCTGGTTTCTATCTTTCATATAATTTTTTTTTTTGTCCGAGTGCATGATCCCAACTTAAGTGTAGGATGGACCGACCACACACACAGTGGCAACACTGCCTAGAAGTTGGATCCTTACGTTAACAACAATGCCTCTCCAGACTTTTATAGAACCACCCCCAACGGTAGCCGCGTGGCATACGGCCCGTGTCGAATGTTTCCTGGGACTGGTAAAGGGACAGGTCTATCGTACATCTTGAAGTTTTTGACGGTCTGGAGGAACAAAGGCAGCGCAACGAAACGATGCTAACCGCTATGCCAAACTCCATGACCATAACTAATCCCTCCCCCCCCCCCAAAAAAAGGAAAGAACTTCTGGTTTGAAGCAAAAGTAGTGGCATGAGAAGTACATAACAATTCAAAAAACGTCGAACTATGCCAAATTGTCTGATTGCAATGATATGAAAACGTTCTTGAGGTGACAGATGGACTATTCCATTCGCCTCGTGGAATGGAACTTTCCATCTGTCACAAAAAGAAATTAGTCTTTCCATTACAAAGTGAAGCATCCATAACATGTATTTGTTATGCACATGCGCAGTTGGCATAACAAACTACAGCCTATATATTTGGCAATCATGATTTGCGTGAGGGCAAATCTCACTCTCAAAGGCAGGGTTCTACTAGGGGTAATATTTACCTTTTGTGCTCCGGCAAGGTCGTACAAATTGAAAGCGGGCCCGGGGTATTATGACAAATGACCGACTGCCACGCAGTCTGGTGGGGAAAAAACAACTTCTACTGAAAGGAAGGAAATTCGTTTGGAGAAAATATGAAAGAGAAATGAAGACTGAACAAGGACTAGAACCACTCAGATTTGATGAATATTCCAGCTTTGGGCAATCTGTTTCGATCTGATTGATCTACCTTCCATGCGATTTGCACCTTTTCAGATAATCTTTGCTGGTACAGATTCTGAAGTACGCAAATAAAATTGTCATTTTTAGTCTGAATTGGTAAATCCAATTACTAACAAAGTTCAAGAATACAAGTCCCGGTTTTTCGACAAAAGAATTGTTTTAAAACAATATCAATGCATGAAGATTTCAAACGAATAAATCCCTGTTGCATTCTTGTTTCTCATACCAAGCCTCCATGCGCAATGTATAAGGAAGTTATCAGTTATCAGTTGCAAAGACTGCAGAGTTTATTATCGAATCAGACCTATTGCATGGGATAGGGTGCCGTGGTCCTATAATGGGTTGCTGTGGTTCAATGGTTACGGTGTTCGACTCGTGTGCCGTGATACACGGGTTCGAATCCTGACCGTGGGAACATGGCGCTTTTGCTCTTGAGCAAGGCACTTGACCATTTTTTATTCGTCCTTCGGATGGGATGCAAAGACGTAGGTCCAATGTGTTGTGTAATGCATGTTAAAGAACCAAGTTACACTGATCGCTAAGGGAAGAGTTTTGCCCCGTTGTTTCTGGCAGTGGCTGCAATATGCGCCGCAGCACCTTGTAAATCCTTGTAAAGGTGCTACATAATGAGTCTCATAGTTCTCATTAACTAAAAGGGCCTCCATGGAAAGCAGTGCCTTGCACTGATCGGAGTTCACCCTCATTAAAGATGACGTAAAAAAAAATAGGATACATCATAGGCGTCGTCCAAAGTGTTCAAAACTTTACAATGACTTTTTGGCTGTCCAAAAATTTATTTTGAATAAAAAGAAACACTTTGAAAGAAAAATACTAGAGTTGAAGATGTGGACTTCAATTCATTCCACACTTGTCGACAAATGTGAATGTTGTGGTCACGTGGTGTCGACTTTAAGCTAACTGTTCTGTTCTACACAGCAGGTGTGTCACTTGAAGAATGGGTTGTTTTAATTTGTTAACTGAGAAAGACACTCATTGTCCATGGACGCGTTCATGAGGAAGTAAAGAGTGTTGGCAATGAATGGTCTGAAGTCACCGACAGCTTAATAGGCTGCGCGTGGGCGTAAATATTTCCAGCAGCCGATGTCACGAAACAGTGCGTAACTTACGTCTTGCGTAGGACGTTGTAAATGCTACGCCCAGAATTTCTTTATAAAAATGGGGGCGCCATTCGGGTTTCCTTTTTTTTTTTACTCACACTGCATTTGCTCTGTGTCAAAACATCGAGTGCAATGAGTGGCTTTTGAAAGGCCAATCAGAATAATTTCCTGTTGGCTCCGAGTAGGTCCACTAGGGGTCTTTTTATATCTGGTACGAACATATTGGGTAATTGTATAATCTGTGTGCAACAGCGCTACAAAAATTGTTAAAAAAATCCTTAAAAAGTGTATTTCCAGTTATTTACCTTTATTTCTTGATTATCAAGAATAAAAGAGGAAGTCTTCCTGAATCTAGAAAATGTTCATAAAATAACCTACACTGTTTATACCTTTTAGACCCGTCGATGAAAAGTAAGCAGTTATGATCCTCGCGCCCATGCAACTTGATTCAGATCTTGGCTACTAGTTGCATAATGCCTTGTCTGCTATTTGAATCACGTAAACAAGTCTAATAAACAAATTGCCAATAAACATTTTTATTTGTAAAGGTAAGACAGTCTTTTTCACAGCCTCCCCTGCCCCTGTACATTATCATGTCCGCAAAATCATGTCGGCATCAATCAAAGCGGCAATGAATAATAATAACCCCCATTGTGTAATAGTGCTCAGTGCCCTCTGAATTGAATAGAATCCCATTGATCGGATGGTTTCCAGTCCGCCCGACCTAGTCTGGTTCCCAGACCTGACTGAATCTGAATTTAAACGAAAATGACCGAGTAAGAAACTTTTTTTAATTTTTTTGGAGCCAATGTGGCGCTCGCTCAATTTACTAGTCTATGAAAAATTCACGTATTTTGGACACTCTATTCCCAAGTTAAATCTATTTTGATAGCGACATTACGAAATTCAGCGGTCCACCACCGATTCTTTACCGTTCAACGAACTGATAAATACCTATTACAATGAAGCATGAACGTTTTCGCGAATAAACGCGAATAAACACGAATAAACACAAATATGCAAAGGAAAACAGACAAAATGCCATAAATATTTCAGAAAAAAACAGTTGACTTGTTCCTTATATTCAAAACACAAAATCTGACGGAAAAATAATGTTTCAGTCTTGACTCAAATGATTAAAATATCATTTGAATATGAATGGCCTCGTGTAATCTGTAATTAAAACTCAGCTCAAAAGCTTCCATGACATTCCATGGACAGCTATGAAGAGTCTTTTGGTGATGCATGCATAATTTCTGATAGCTTTGATCAATATCAGTTTTTTTTCTCAGATGAGTGGACGAACATGCTCTTTTAAGACAAACTTCATGTGGTGTGTCAAATTTGATTGCTTTTCAAGAGGAAAACGTCATTAATCCAGGTCACTTTCTTCTTGACTCAACCTGTTCATGTCAAATTAAAGTGGTTTTTTTTTTCGACATATATTTTTAAGTTTAAAGTGTTATACAGATACTGTATGAAACGTATTGTAACAAGACAGTAATGAAGCTAACATCCCCAACACCCTTACACCCACCCGTAAAACTCGCCCCGCGTCACAGTCGCTTCATGGAATGGTTATTGTTGCGGTCCTCGACTCGCTGCTGCCACCCGTTTCATGTGGTTTCTCCCAACAATGTCCTTTTTTTGCGGGGGGGAGTTATACTTTCCAAACTAACGTGAAGGCCACTGTAACTTTTGACACGACGCAGGGCTACATTTGACACCTTTACTCAAAACCTACAGGACCCTAGTATCTGAGAGAACAACACTTTTGAAACTTTGTTGTATATATCTTTCGCGCCTTCTCCAACTTTGGAAAAACATACACGCGCTCACACTGCCGTTCGCACAAGCTTGAAACGTTGGGTGGGATTATCATGCTTTTTTTTATTCAACACTTGTTTTGTAAAGAACAAAAACCTACAGAACTCATCGAATTGTTTTTAAATATCCTAATTAATTCAAGTTAAAAACATCGTTTTGTTTCCGTTTGCTATTTCTCAGGAGAGCAGCATTACCAAAATAATGTCGCTTGTGACCGTGACTTTGGGCGTGATCCCTGACTATTCATACGGGTTGAATGCTTCTGACTAGCACCGTATTGACAGGATGGGAACACCGCTGGCATAATATGGCCCGCTGGATAGTTCAGTTGCATAGAAATCTGTATATACGGGTAATCGAGAGGGCGCAGGTTCTGAAAGAAAAACACAATTGGGACAATAGTGTTCATATAATTCGCGCCTTTTTTCAAGTTTAGAATGAAAATAGTCAAGCACGTTATCTTTCATCCTCGTAGCTTATAAGAGTTGTTGGCTTGTTTTTCTTTTCAAAAGCATAAATGGAACCGATATGCACAAGCTTGACGTTGGTGTCTCGGGGAAAAAAAAGGTCTAAAATGCCAAATGTTCTGAGTGCAATGATATGAAAAGGTTCTTGAGGTGACAGATGGACTATTCCATTCGCCTCGTGGAATGGAACTTTCCATCTGTCACCAAAAGAAATAAGTCTTTCCATTACAAAGTGAAGCATCCATTACATGTATTTGTTATGCACATGCGCAGTTGGCATACCAAACTACAGACTATATATTTTGCAATCATGATTTGCTTGAGGGCAAATCTCACTCTTAAAGGCAGGGTTCTACTAGGGGTAATATTTACCTTTTGTGCTCCGGCAAGGTCGTACAAATTGAAAGCGGGCCCGGGGTATTATGACAAATGACCGACTGTCACGCAGTCTGGTGGGGAAAAAAAACTTCTACTGAAAGGAAGGAAATTCGTTTGGAGAAAATATGAAAGAGAAATGAAGACTGAACAAGGACTAGAACCACTCAGATTTGATGAATATTCCAGCCTTGGGCAATCTGTTTCGATCTGATTGATCTACTCTTCAATGCGATTTGCACCATTTCAGATAATCTTTGCTGGTACAGATTCTGAAGTGCGCAAATAAAATTGTCATTTTTAGTCTGAATTGGTAGATCCAATTACTAACAAAGTTCAAGAGTACAAGTCCCGGTTCTTTGACAAAAGAATTGTTTCAATGCATAAAGATATAAATGTATAACGATTTCAAACGAATAAATCCCTGTTGCATTCTTGTTTCTCATACCAAGCCTCCATGCCCAATGTATAAGGAAGTTATCAGTAGCAAAGACTGCAGAGGGTTTTAATCGAATCAGACCTATTGCATGGGATGGGGTGCCGTGGTCCTATAATGGGTTGCCGTGGTCCAATGGTTACGGTTTTCGACTCGTGTGCCGTGGCACACGGGTTCGAATCCTGACCGTGGGAACATGGCGCTTGTGCTCTTGAACAAGGCCCTTGACCATTATTTATTCGTCCTTCGGATGGGACGCAAAGACGTAGGTCCCATGTTTTGTGTAATGCACGTTAAAAACCAAGTTACACTTAGGCCAAACAAAAAAGTCTCCAGTTTCTGGTATGAAGCTTGCCAAAAAAGTGTTGCGGCTTTTTTTTTTTTTTTTACCTGACTTGTTTTGCCTCAAATGTCGGCTGATGACTGCAAATGGTGTCCGACTAAACTTAGTGCAAATATATGGGAGTCCAGAGAGGCCACATAAAGCTTATTCTCGATCATAACCCCATCTAAAAACACGTTAAAATTGTGCAGCAGCAGGATTCCAGTCAAACCAGTGAGTTTGGCGGTTTTGAGACATCATCTTTCATTGAAAAAAAAAAAACGTTTTCATTTTGCCGACGCGCATGGCTACTGCGACGCGCGCGCATACCAGAAACCGGGGACTTTTGTTTGGCTTTATCGCTAAGGGAAGGGTTTTGGCCCGTTGTTTCTGGCAGTGGCTGCAATATGCGCCGCAGCACCTTGTAAATCCTTATAAAGGTGCTACATATTGAGTCTCATAGTTCTCATTAACTTAGAGGGCCTCCATGGAAAGCAGTGCCTTGCACTGATCGGAGTTCACCCTCATTAAAGATGACGTAAAAAAAAAAAATAGGATACATCATAGGCGTCGTCCAAAGTGTTCCGAACTTAACAAAGACTTTTTGGTTGTCCAAAGATTTATTTTGAATAAAAAGAAACACTTTGAAAGAATAATACGTGAGTTGAAGATGTGGACTTCAATTCATTCCACAGTGTCGACAAATGTGAATGTTGTGGTCACGTGGTGTCGACTTTAAGCTAACTATTCTGTTCTACACAGCAGGTGTGTCACTTGAAGAATGGGTTGTTTTAATTTGTTAACTGAGAAAGACACTCATTGTCCATGGATGCGTTCATGAGGAAGTAAAGAGTGTTGCCAAACAATGGTCTGAAGTCACCGACAGCTTAATAGGCTGCGCGTGGGCGTAAATATTTCAAGCAACCGATGTCACGAAACAGTGCGTAACTTGCGCCATGCGTAGGACGTTGTACATGCTACACGCAGAATTTGGGGGCGCCATTCGGGTTTCCTTTTTTATTTACTCACACTGCATTTGCTCTGTGTCAAATATCGAGTGCGATGAGTGGCCTTTGAAAGGCCAATCAGAATAATTTCCGTTTGGCTCCGAGTAGGTCCACTAGGGGTCTTTTTTTATATCTGGTACGAACATATTGGGTAATTGTAGGCCTATAATCTGTGTGCAACAGCGCTGCAAAAATTGTAAAAAAAAATCCTTAAAAAGTGTATTTCCGGTTATTTACCTTTATTTCTTGATTATCAAAAATTAAAAAGGAAGTCTTCCTGAATCTAGAAAATGTTCATAAAATAACGTACACTGTTTATACCTTTTAGACCCGTCGATGAAAAGTAAACAGTTATGTTCCTGCCCACTCGCCCATGCAACTTGATTCAGATCTTGGCTACTTGTTGCTTAATGCCTGTCTGCTATTTGAATCACGTAAAAAAGTCTAATAAACAAACTGCCAATAAACATTTGTTTTTGTAAAAGTAAGACAGCCTTTTTCACAGCCTTCCCTGCCCCTGTAGATCATCATGTCCGCAAAATCATGTCGGCATTAATCAAAGCGGCAATGAATAATAGTAACCCCCATTGCGTAATAGTGCCTAGTGCCCTCTGAATTGAATAGAATCCCATTGGTCGGATGGTTTCCAGTCCGCCCGACCTAGTCTGGTTCCCAGACTTGACATTTATTTTTGGGCTGAATGAATCTGAAATTAAACGAAAGTGACCGAATAAGAAACCTTTTTTTTTTTTTGGCAAATGTGGCGCTCGCTCTATTTACTACTATTCTATGAAAAAAAATCACGTAATTTGGACACTTTATATTCCGAAGTTAAGTCTTTTTCGATAGCGACATTACGAAATTCAGCCGTCCACCACCGCCGGATTCTTTACCGTTCAGCGAACCGATGAATACCTATTACAATGAAGCATGAACGTTTTCGCGAATAAACGCGAATAAACACGAACAAACACAAATATGCAAAGGAAAACAGACAAAAATGCCATAAATATTTCAGAAAAGAAAACAGTTGACTTGTTCCTCATATTCAAAACACAAAATCTGACGGAAAAATAATGTTTCAGTCTTGACTCAAATGATTAAAATATCATTTGAATTTGAATGGCCTCGTGTAATCTGTAATTAAAACTCAGCTCCAAAGCTTCCAATGACATTCCACGGACAGCTATAAAGGGTCTTGTATTGATGCGTGCATGATTTCTGATCGTTTAGATCGATATCAGTTTTTTTTTTCTCAGATGACAGGACGAACATGCTCTTTTAAGACATACTTCATTGGGTGTATCAAATTTGATTGTTTTTTTGAGGAAAAAAAAAACCATCAATCCAGGTCACTTTCTTGTTGACTCCTCTTGAACATGCTGTCAAATTAAAGAGTGTTTTTTTTTTCTCGACATATGATTTTCAGTTCAAAGTGTTACACAGATATTTTATTAGTTTTTTTTTTGTATTGGAACAAGACAGCAATGAAGTTAACATCCGCAACATCCCGGCCCTCACCCATATAACACGCCCCGCGTCAGACTCGCGTCATGGTATGGTTATTGTCGCGGTCCTTGACTCGCCTCTGCCACTCGATTCATGTGGTTTCGCCCAACAATGTCCCTCCCATTTTTTTGGTAATAATTTCCAAACTAACGTGTAGCCCACTATAACTTTTGACACGACGCAGGGTTAAATTTGACACCTTCACTAAAAACGTACGGGAACCTGGTTTTTAAGAAAAAAATGTACGGACATTGTTGTACCTTTCGCGCCTTCTCCAACTTTTGAAAAACATACAAGCGCACACACTTGCCGTTCGCACAAGCTTGAAATATTTGTGGGCTTCGTTTTCAACTTTTTGTTGAAGTATAGGCTAAAAAAGATCAATATGCACAACCTTGACGGTGGTGTCCAGGGAATTGACTTACTGTTTGTGTGTTCCAAAGTGAGTTTGATGGTGGGTGGGACGCATTCAATCTCCAGTGGAACTGTTCAAGCGATTTTTTTTTCCAGTGTTTAGCGGATCAAACAAATGTGATATTTCATAATATGTTTTATCTTTACTCAACACTTGTTTTGTAACAAGCCTATACAACTCTTCGAATTGTATTTAGTTATCCTTATTAATTCATGTTAAACAAAATTAAAAGCCGTATCATCTCTGAGTGATCCAAGCAATTTATCAGGTGAGCAGCATTGCCAAATTTGCCGGACCGTGACTTTGGGAGTGATCCCTGACTACATTTTGCGGTTCATCGCTCTGACTAGCATCCCTGAACAAATGTTTTCGACAAAATAGGATAACTGCTAGCATACAGGGCAGGCTGGATGGCTCATACGGATAGAAAAACCGGTTTATGCGGTAATCCAGAGATCGCAGTTTCTGAAAGAAAAACACCATTGAACAAAAGCTGTTATATAATTCGCGATTTTTCAACTTTAGAAACACAAAATAGTTGAACACTTTGTTGTTAATGCTCCGTAGCTTGGAAGAGTTGTAGGTTTCGTGTTTTTTTTATTTTTCGAAAACATCAATGGATCTGATATGCACAGCTTGACGGTGGTTTCCGAGAAAATGATGTACTGCTCAGAGTGTTCCAAAGAGAGTTAAAGTTGTATTCTCCGTTCTTATTCAAACTGTAAACACGAAAAAAGATTTCGTTTATGAATGTTGTCTAGAAATATAAGTTATTCACTTTTGAATGAGACATCACCCAAAAAAGAATTGGCTCGTGTTCAATTATTGAATTATTACTGCACAATTTTGCATTATTGGCTGCCATACGATAATTTCGTTCGCGCGGGGTAGGAGATTCCCGCCCCGTCTGCTCGCTCAAGCAATCATTCAATTAATCAATCAATCAAGTCAAGGCCCTTTGGCAGCTCGAGCCCTTCCATTAATCTTGGTCCAGATGTCCCGGTCAGGCATGCAGGAGCGCAGCTCCTCAGCGGTGGTCAAGCCGGTGTTGACATGTCCCGTTTCAGCATGTCCACGAAGGAGAGATTTCATCTCCCACGTGAAGCAGTTTTGACATGATTGCAGAGTTTTGACATTATCCCTGATTACATGGCTTATACGGATGTGTCATTTATTGCTCCTGACTATATATCACATATATTGAACACAGATATTGACTAATTGTGACGGGCACTAGCATAGGGCTGGATAGCTCAGTTGGATAGAGCACCAGTAGGATATTCTGGAGGTGACAGGTTCAATTCCAGTTCCATTCAAATTCTTTCTTAGTCCACACTCTCCCAAAAGAACTGAGGAATTACTTTTGTTTTCATTATAATATTTGTGAACGACGATCATCGCATGAAGAATTACAAATTATTAATTATTTTGTTGGTATGTTTACAACAGGGAAGCGATGATGTTTGATCATGCAACGCACGCAGCGGGGCGGGGGGGGGGGGGAGGGTGTGCTTCAATTGCTTCCCCCTTTTTAAATCTTATAATGATTCTTGTTTGATCCTAATTAAGTACTGGTTTCTATCTTAAATTTTACTGGTGTTTTGTCTGAATGCATGGTCCAACTTGAGTGGGATCCTTACGTTAATAACAATCCTGTCCAGACTTTTAAAAAACCATGCACCCACAACTGTAGCTCATGTGGAATGTTTCCCAGCATTGGTTAGGGGCATGACTATATTCAAGGGTCAGGACGGATCATGTTGGACGATGTTAACTGCCATGAACATGCATCTAGCCTAGTTGAATGCCAGCATCGTGACATCTTGTTTATCTGGACAATTTGGCTTGAGGAACAAAGCCAGCGCAACGGCACGGTGCTAACTACTATGGCAAACTCCATGACCATAATTACCCCTCCCCAGAAAAATGAAAAGAAAAAAAAAATAATGATAATAATAATATCAAAAATGCTTTGGGCCTGACCATGGTCGCTTGAGCAATGGAGGAACTGTCCTGATTTGAAGCAAGACTAGTGGTGTGAGAAGTACATAATAATTCCGAAACGTTGGACTATACCATGTTGACCGAGTGCAATGGTTTCAGAATAAGTTCTTGAGGTGTCAGATGGAATGTTCCATTCGCCTCGTTAAATGGAACATTCCATTTGTCACCGATAGAAAGTAATCTCTCCTTTGCAAAGTAAAGCATCCATTAAATGCATTTGTTATGCATCTGCGCAGTTGGGAAAACGAACCATAGCCTGTATTTTTTTTATTCCCATAAGGGAAAAACTCCATGTAAAAGCCAGGGTCCTACTATCGGGGGCGAGCTAAAGTCCCTTAGGGATAATATTTTCCTTTTGTGCTCCGCAAATTTCGTACATATTGAAAGCACGCAGCGTGAACGTGTATGCAGTAACCCACTGCAAACGTCACAATATGACACGCAGTCTGGTGTGGGCAAAACAACTTCTATTGAAATGAAGGAAAACTGGTTTGGAGAAAATATAAAAGAGAAATGAAGACTGAACAGGGACTAGAATCACTCAGATTTGATGAAAATTCCAGCTTTGGGCAATCTGTTCTGATCTGATTGATCTGCTTTTCCATACAATTGACAACTTTCCAGATAACCGTTGCTGGTACAGATTCTTTAGTACGCAAATAAAATTGTTATTTTTAGTCTGAATTGGTAGATCCAATTATTAACAAAGTTCAAGAGTACAAGTCCGGGTCCTGCGACAAAAGAATCGTTTCAAAACGCTATCAATACATAATAATTCGAAACAAATGAATCGACCCATGTTGGATTCTTGTTTCTCATAACAAACCTCAATGCGCAATCTATAAGGATTATTATCAGTTATGTAGCAAAGGCTGCCGAGGTTTTTTTTTTTATCGAATATACACCATAGGCGTTGTCCAAAGTTTTCAAAACTTTACGATGACACTTTTTGGTTGTCCCAAGATTTATTTTGAATAGAAATGAAACACGTTCAAAGAAAAAATGAAGTGAGTTTAGATGTGGAATTCAATCCACTTTACACTTTGAATGTTGTGGTCACGTGGTGTCGACTTTCAGCAAACTGTTCTGTTCTACACGGCAGGTGTGTCACTTGAAGAATGGGTTGCTTTTCTTTGCAAACTGAGAAAGACATCGGCGACTTGTCCAATTCTAGGGCTGCACATATTTGTTGCGGGTTCATATGGAATGTTCCATTCGCCTCGTTAAATGGAACATTCCATTTGTCACCGATAGAAAGTAATCTCTCCATTACAAAGTAAAGCATCCATTAAATGTATTTGTTATGCACCTGCGCAGTTGGGAAAACGAACCATAGCCTGTACTTTTTGATTTGCATGAGGGAAAAACTCCATGTAAAAGTCAGGGTCCTACTATCGGGGGCGAGCTAAACTCCCTTAGGGATAATATTTTCCTTTTGTGCTCCGCAAATTTCGTACATATTGAAAGCACGCAGCGTGAACGTGTATGCAGTAACCCACTGCAAACGTCACAATATGAGCCTCGTGATATGACGACAAATCACCGACTGACACGCAGTTTGGTGTCGACAAAACAACTTCTATTGAAAGGAAGGAAACTGGTTTGGAGAAAATAAGAATAAAAATGAAAACTGAACAAGGACTAGTACGGCTCAGATTTGATGAAATTTGCAGCTTTGGGCAATCTGTTCCGATCTGATTGATTCACTCCTCCATACAATTGGCAACTTTCCAGATAATCTTTGCTTGTATATATTTTGAAGTAGAAAATAAGATTGTTATTTTTTTAGTCTGAATTGTTAGATCCAATATTTGACACCATTCAAGAGTACAAGTTCGGGTTCTTCGACAAAGAATCGTTCCAAAACACTATAAATGCATATTAATTCGAAGCAAATGAATCGACCCCTTTTGGATTCTTTTTTCTTTAAACCAAGCCTCAATGCGCAGGTTATAATGAAGTCATCAATTCTGTGACGAAGACTGAGTTTATTGATCGAATCAGACCTATTGAATAGGTTACATCATGGGCGTCGTCCAAAGCTTTCAAAACTTTACAATGACAATTTCTTGGTTGTCTCGAGATTTATTTTGAATGGACAGAAACAATTTGAAAGAAATAAAAGTGAGTTGAGATGTGGACTTCAATTTATTTTACACTTGTCGACAAGTTTGAATGCTGTGGTCACGTGGTGTGGACTTTCAGCTGACTGTATGTTCTGCACTGCATGTGTGTCATTTGAATAGTGGGTTGTTTTACTCTACAAAGTGAGCAAGACTCGCCTCTGGTAGCTTTTCGCATATTAGTCTTTCATGAGGAAGTAAACAGTGTTGCCCAACAATGGTCTGAAGTCACCGACAGCTTTATAGGCTGCGCGTGGGTGTAAATTTTTCCAGCAGCCGATGTCACGAAACAGTGCGGAGCTTAAGCCATGCGAAGGACTTGATGCATGCTACACCTAAAATTACTTAAAAAGAAAATAGGCGGCGCCATTCGGGTTTCCTGTTTGTGTTTAGACTCACACTGCATTTGCTCTGGGTCGAAACATCGAGTGCGATGAAAGAACTTGGGAAGTACGTAACCAATACAGACTTTTTAAATCAATAGCAGGTCCGGTTTTTTTTTTTCAAAGGCCATCCAGCCAACATGCAACGTAATGTCACAAAAGTACAATATTACGACAAAGCATCAATCTTTACCCTTAACAAAAGGACACATTTTAAAATTTATTGTTGCACTATTTAGGGGCCCTACAATACAGCATCTTTACAACTTTCAAAATTGCATGATTAACCTATTTTTATCCCTCCAAAAGCCCTTTGAAAGGCCACTCAGAATAATTTTCTTTTGGCTGTACGCGAAGGTCCATTAGTGGTCTTTTCATATTTGGTAAGAACATCTTGGGCAATTGTACACTCTTTGCGCAGCAGTGCTGTAAAAATGGCAATCTAAAACAAATCCTTAACAAGTGTATTTTCAGTTACTTTCAGTTATATTCCTTTATTTAGAGTTAATCAGGAATAACAAGGAAGTCTTCTTGAATCAAGCACATTTTCATAAACAAACGAACACTGTGTATACCTTTGACAAGTAGACCGGTCGTTAAATAACAGGCAAATAAACCCACTCCCCTGGGACCTAATTTGGATATTAACCGCGGACCTGAATGCCGTATGAAGTCCATGTTGGTGGTATAACCCATGTTATGGATACCAAGGAACCCAAGTATTTCATTGTTGACAGGACATTCGCAATGGATGGCAGCCATCTTGGATATTTCAGAATGGCCGCTATTTTGAACTTATTTGCAAAATAACTTCACACTCGAATGTCATATGAAGTCCATTCTGGTAGCGAGGCGGTGAAACCTCGGTGAATGGTGAAACCATGACAGGACCAAGGTTATCTGGGCATATAATGCAGTTGAGTTTGAAAGGAGTTTCTAGCACGGTGACAGGTGTTGACCATTCATGTGCTGGATTGAAAATTATTATAGTGCCATAATTGTGCATTTTGTGGGTAAAGCATGAAACTCGGCATGTCAGGTCTTCATGCCATGACGAGCATGTTGAGATATAGAGGCATTTCATATCTAACCCTGGTGACCTTTGTGAGGGGTCATGAATTTGGTAAACCCTAAATGCCACTATTTATCATATTTCCTCGTCATATTTAATCCTTTCACCGACCCTAGTCTAATAAGTGAAAAAGAAGTGTATTTTAACATATTGTTCTACCGTATGTCATGATTTTGAACCCCAGAGACAAATTTTGTCATGATCTCTGATCTCCATTTATTTCGTTTTAAGGGCAGACGCATCACACTCTAAGAGTTGGCTTGATATCCATCTGGATACAATGGAGTGTAATAAGCACACAATAGTGAATACTTCTGTACATATTTTATTGCAAAGGAGCCACACATGCTTCTATTCCAATTGTATCATGTTGCGTGTGACATTACAAAAATAGATGGAGTTCAGAGGTCACCTCCAAAATATTTTTTTTTTTTGGTATCAGATATGGGTATCAGATGATGTCCCCACATCTGAAAATTCTTTTCATGACACAAAAAGTTAACTGTTAGACTTGGGTCATGAAAATGTGGCATTTATAAGAGTAAATCTTTAAAATATCTAGTAGATAGGTCATGACCTCTGGGAAGGTAACCAGAGGTTAAATATTAAAGGTCCTATATATGAACATTCCTTTCATAGCATAAACACCTACCATTAAGACTTGGATCGTGAACAAGTTGGGTTTCATTTCATTTCATTTCATTTCAGAAACATTTATTTCCACATGAATAAGCACTTTAAAGAGGTTTAAAGAGTAAACCTTACAAAAAGCTGTGGTTTACAAAGGTCATTGACCTCTCAAAGTTCACCGGATGTCAGAAATGAATTGTTTCCAAATCTGATTATTTTCATTGCATGAAGACCTATAACGTAGACTTTGGTTACAGGAAAAAGACATTTTAAAGAGTAATTGTTCACCAATGAAAAAGTCACCAGAGGTCAAATATGATATGTCTGTAAATGTGAAAAAAAAACAAAAAACAATTATGACATGACGGACATGGGCGTCGCCAATATTTTTTTCGGGGGGGGGGGCAAAGCAATTTTCCCCAAAATTCCTGAACGTTTACATTATATTCTCAATTTATCATTTTTCCAAGTATGAGCAGGGGAGCATCCCCCCATCAAATTAACAGCATTATGGCTTCGCACCTGTTTTTCCCCTTTTTGGGTTTTTTTTGTTTTTTTTCTTGGAGGGGGAGGGGGGGGGGCGGGGGGAGTGCCCATGATGACGAACCAACATGCAAAGTTTCATACCTTTATCACAAAGTCCACAATTGTTGGAAACATTGGGGGTATGCTGCTCCACTACAAGTGTGACTGCTGTCTATAGTTGGCAACTAGAAAATCCACTTGATGTTTCTTGTATGTCTGGGTTTCTTTTTGTTCGTAAGTGGCTCTGTGCAGGGGCGGCAGAAGGGGGGGGGGGGCATAAACAAGATTTTGCACCTTCTCAATATGGAAAACTACCACTCGAAAGCATAATTAGTGCCCCGTTCGCAACAACGGTCATCAAAATTGTGCCCCCTCTCAAAATGGATAGCTGACCCCTTTAACAATAATAGTGCTCTTCACGTGAATGACATGGTCACTGAACTGGCCATCCTAAGCATCAGTGCCCCTCTCGCGATAAAAAAAGGTCTTTCTGCATAACTAGGTAAAAGAAAAACAAAGAGCAAAAGGGACAACGTATTCATGATATATTCCTCGTCATGTGGGTTTATAGTGAAATGTTAACGGGGCCATATTCTTTTCTTTCAATTTCACACCGACGGAAGGTATCCTTTTTTTTCTGAGCAAATGCCCCTTTTTTTTGTCCCCCCCCCCCAGTTTGAAAAGCGTTCCACCGCCCCTGGCTCTCTGCATCAACTGCATCACATGTCCTGGTTACACTAGATATGGAAAGCAGTGAATTAAGCTTGAACATCTTAGTGTAACGAGTAAAATGGGCCGTGGTGGCTGCCACTGGTGCTTTGTGTCGGTTATCATCAGGTGCCAGGAAAAATTGTCTAAACATAGTGGTTAAGTAAGATTTGAGGCTTTGCATGGTGGAGATACTAAATAATGAAAAGTTTGCGTAAACACCATGTGCGAATAATTTCTCAACTAAGAGAATGGTTCTGAAAAGAACCAGATGTATAAACTCGACGTTCCGGTCAGAATGCTCTGACCGTCTTCAGGAGAGTGCCTAAACTTTAAGAAAGTGAATACTTAAGTAGCAAAAGGCGAAGTCAATGAAGTGGGAAGTTGCATCCTGTGAGGATGCCAAGTAGACAGGATCCTAGAACAAGCTTGTTGCCCACTGAAGTGGAACAGTAGGGTTGCAGTGTCAGTAGAGGGAGGACCTAGGGTATAGGAGACCCATCAGTCTAAGGTGGTAGCTGAGGACCTAGGGTATAGGAGACCCATCAGTCTGGAGGAGTGGGAGCCAGATGTCGTTGAGGTGAAACCCGATGTCTTTAACACAGTGGTTGACACCAAGTCTGGGATGCTGCTTTAAATTTTGATCTATACAGTCAATCAAATCATATCCAGAAGTCATAATAATCGTGTTGTTGATGCCATGGGGTTACGCTCCAAGTATTTTTCGATCTGTGGATTGAAATATTATTTCAAGAGAAACCTACCATCCATCGGGGTAACAATTATTTACAGTTATTTAGATTCCTTGGTAACAAACTTCATACCAAAGTATCCAAGATGGCTGTCGTCCTTTGGGATACCCCCTTTATTGGGTTTGCCACCAAAATGGTTACACTTGTGAACTAATTGGAGACTACAACAATTACAACAACGGAATTAGTCCACATCAAAAACATGCCTAAAGCAAAACTATCAACCACCTGTAAACTCGAAAACAATCCACAGGTCGTTATTAAGCCATGTGACAAATGCCAAATGCATCATGAACCGTGAGGACTAATTACAAGTTGGTTTTAAACATCCCAATTCCCAACATGAAACCATCGAAAGAAATATGGCACATGAAACCACATTACTTGTGCACCAAGTTCTCAACGAAATGCTAAAATACTGCCATATTGATACCCACATCCACAAATACTTTGACCCACGGTACCAACCAATCAGCTACGCGACTACGTGTACTTTCTCCCGAAAATTCACAAAACCCTATCCCGGGAGAACCCTTTGTACACTGTAGAAAGGTTGGATGTACCATTGCTGGGCAATGTAATTTACCCAGCATTGGTATGAAATTACCTCATATTGGGTTGAATTGGGTAAAAAATTGCAAACTATCGGGAAGAATTTGCCCAAGAGTGTAACAATTGATAATTTGACCAGTATTGGTCGACTTATACATGTATTTGTATTGTATTGTATCGATTAAAGTCCGAATAATTTGGTGCCTGTTGTTATTGTTTCAATACTTTTAAATATTTTCTGAGAACGTAAAAACAGTGGTTTCATGAAACTACCGTCTTTCTCAGATTTAGCTTGCTTACATTAAGGACCATTTTGTTTGCGACAAACACATTTCAGGGGTTTCCCCTACACTCATACTTATTCATAATGACAACAATCAAACACTTCCGATCTCAGGCTGTGCTCCATGGTCATATATCAGTCGATGTGGACGGCAGCCAAAGGTACCTTTACGTACCAGCGGCCCGACCACGCTGTAGCCGCATCCTTCGCAATTCAGCTTCTCAGCTGCGAGTAAGGATGATTAGCCTCCCAAATTATGATTATTATTATTATTATGGCAGAGGATATTATCAAGTAATTAGATTTGTGAACACATTTTTGTTAGATGGGCTTATGTCTTGATTGACCGTGGGGGAATATTGTCCAAAAATGCTCTCAACCCGCGGTACGTATCGCGGAAAATTAGTCAGTCTTGTTGATGCCTGGCACCACGTTTCATTGGGAACAATCAAAAACAACCAAACCAATACTGTTTATACAGCTTTTCAAATTGTTCGTTTTTATCAAAATAATTGTAGCGTAAAGAAATCTATTGTATCTAAAAAATCGCCTCTGTGAGTTTTATGTAATTATTTTATTGCCCCGAAAACTAGAAGAAAGAAATATAGTTGTGCGGCATAGGGACATAATTATGCCTTTTGTTATAAAAGTGTGAAACTAGTCATGTGAGGCCTTCATACCATTACAACAAATTTCAGATATGGAGGCATTTCATATCTGACCCCCAGTGACCTTTGAGGGGTCAATGATCTTTGAATACTCTATGTATACCTATTGTTCTTGAAAACGTCACTTTCCTATGACCTTAGTCTATGTATAGTGTTCATCCAAAGTAAATAACAACCAATGTGGAAAAAAATCACACTTGACCTATGATGACCTTCATGAGGTCAATGACCTTTGTATTAACTGCACTTACTCTATTTATAGTTATTTATACAATTTTACTTTTTAAACCCCATTTTTTATTGAAGTGCGCATGCATAATGTTAGTTATAAATTTTGGTTTTCAATAATGCGCTTGTTAAGTTGCTCATGCTAGGACAAGAATTTCATGTCTAGGGAATCTCATATCTGACCTCTGATGGCCTTCAAGGGAAAATGAACTTTGCGTATCCTGTGTAAAGGTATTAGAGGATTAACTATTCAAAACACCTCTTTTTTATTTATCTAAATTTGGTTTTCTTGCCATGATATGAATTTTCAGATATGTAGACATTTCGTATTTCACCTATAATGACCTTTGCGAGGTCAAAGATTTGTGTATACTCTGATTGCCGTCATTTTGCATTTGTCCATGACCGAAGTCTAATAAAGCAAAAGGCGTGTATTTTAATAAGTTTTCTACAACATGTTATGAAGTCGGACCCCAAAGACTAGTTTGCATAACTTTTGATCTCAATTTTCCTTTGTATTAGGGCAGACACAGACGCAGACGAGATTATTTGGCTTAATAGAAAAAGGTTAAAAACGTGGCTTCCAAGTTCATATGGATACAGAAGGGTGTAATAACTACACAAAAGTGAATATTGCTTGATATATGTACATTCTCTATACATAACAGACCCACAAATTTTTATTCCAATCAATTCATATTGCGTCTGCCAATTAAACAAAGAGAAGCGAGATAAGAGGTCACCTCAAAATTGTTTGAGGACTCTGAATTCATAAACTTGACTGTAAACTAATAAGTGCAATACCGTTATTTGACACTATTAAGGCACGAACACATGGCGTTTTTTACGAATAAATATGATAAATATCGGCAACTAAGCTATCAAAAATTCATCGACCTCTCTAACGGTATCACTACGTCAATATGATGTTCCCATATCTGACAATTCTTTTCATGGCACAAAAAGAAGAGTTAAGTTGTAGACTTGGGTCATAAAAAAGGCATTTTCAATTGTTTTAAGCTAATTACTATCCATAAATAGGCTATGGTTTTACAAAGGTCATGACCTCTCGTAAGGTCACCGGAGGGTGAATATGAAATGACCTATGTATGAAAATTCTCTTTATAGCATGAACATCTTTAATTTGGATATGAATCGTAAACAAATGTGGTAAAAATAAATCTTACAAATAGCTAAAAACGGGTTAACAAAGGACATTGACCTCTTAAGGTCACCAGAGGTCAGATATGAATTGATCCCAAATCTGATCACTATTTTCATGGTATGAAGACCTATCACATATTATTGGGTCATAGGAAAGTGAAGTTTTGAAGAACAAAAGTTATGAAAAAAGAATGGAAAGTCCATAGACCTCTAAGGTTACCAGAGGTCAAATATGAAATGCCTCCATATCTGAAACAAAAATTCCTGGCATGAAGAACCAACATGCGAAGTTTAAAGCTTTTTATCCTACTTCGCGCCTTTCGTGGTTTTTTTCCTGCAAGAGCAACCCTTGAAATAAGCCCGGGGCCGCGCTCCGGGGGTTAGGAACTTAATTTCGGCCATCACAGCTTTGAATTGTAAGTGCTGTTTGGCATGTTCTTGTACTCGCTTGTCTAATACTGAGTTACTTGTGCACGCACAATATTTCAAGAACGCGCATAATTGCCTTTTTTGGAAGATAAACATTCAAGACAGGATCAATAAATTAAATTAATCGTTTATTTGTAAGGTTTTCAAAAATATATACAGCATCGATTAAAACAACAAGATATTTCCAGCGCGAGCCGGTTTTGAACAGTTAACCTGTGCTGCTTAACATGGATGTTGTAGACAGTTTCGACGATACTTGTTCACCAACACTTATTAACTGTATTTAAGCAAAATAACAACAAATTCTCTGTTTTTAATGTAAGTCGTTGTAAAACAACATACTCTTTTAACAGTGCCTATCTTTATATCCTGCTAAAAAGAGAGACAAAAAAGTGTGCTGCTTTTTCACTTTATAAACTGGAGTTCAGACTTGTTGTGAGCTCAACTTGTATCGACCACCATTTCATTTATCTTGCATTGATGATAACTGACCACGTGATTATCTGACCTATGCAAATTTTTTAAAGGCGTAAACAACCATGTCGGAATCAGCATACTTAATAGTTCCTATCAGTACGATTTAAGTTGAAATAAGGAACCTAAAAGCACTCTATGAGATAACTGTATTGTAGTCCATTTCAAAGCCACAAACATCAATCACCTCTTTATCGTGTTCTCACATGAGAGAAATGAGCCACTTATAAAACACTTAACATGCCCTCTTGCTTCTTTACTTGCTTGAATAAGGCGCCACTAATCAAACACAAACATACCCTATTGCTTGTTTACTCGCTTGTGTAAGGAGCCACTAATCAAACACTAATATGCACCCTTTTTATTGAATATGTCGGTTTTGATTGAAAAGCATGTGTATCTTAAAACCACACTGTGAGATTGAAACATGTGTTCGAGTTTCATTGATTAGCCAAAGAAATGCTGTTAACCAAGTCATAATTCAATTTGTTGTACAACAACCGCTGCAGGCTTAAATGCAGTGTTGCTAAGTCTCGATTCATAGTGAAAGTGATCTCGCTTACCTTAACAAAATAAACACCATTTGTGGCACATTAAAACAAAACAAACTTTTTCATGGAAACAGCCTCAATGAATTTTCCATCTGATTGAATGACTTATTGAGATGGAGTAGTAGGAAACTGGATGGAGAGACCTCCCATTTGGGGACCATTGACCAACACTGTCTATGAGTTGTGGTCAGTGTTTTTGTACTTCAGAAATAAAACGACTCATATATTCAGTGAAACACAAGTCATACTTGATTATTTTCCTCCAGAATAATTATTGTTCCAATATGTATATTCAACCGAGTGTAGCACTTTCAACGTAGAGAGTTCAATAATACGTCAAGCCATGAATTTCTTGTCGAAGTGCACGTATTGTCCTGTATAGAACTCATGTTTCGCATCCAAAGAGCAATCTTGTAATTACAAATACGACAGCTTGTAAGCCGCTAACCTTGTTTTTTAACTTGATGATGTGATTGTGCCTACCTGGCCTAGCTGATTCTGGTCGATGTTTCATCGCGAGTCCAGATGAGTGAATACCTATGTTCCCCGATACCAATGTTTCACAACCTTAACGCTAACCATCTAGTCCAAACCCTAGCCCTAACCCTAAAACTTACTCTAGTCCTAATCCTAACCCGAGTCCAACCCTAACCCTAACCCAAACCCAAGCTCTAACCCAATTAATAAACTGCCCAAATATCTAAAGGAGTCAATCGTTTCATGTGTTGTTTGAACACATGAGGGTTATTAACTGCTAAAGTCTTTCTATATATCCTGCTGATGGCGAGACTGAAGATTGTGCTACTTTTGCAAATTGTGTTAAAATGAACTGGAGGTTAGACTCCCTATGAGTTCAACTACAACTGTAAATCATCCCAAAGCAAATTCTATTGCATGAATACCACTGTAGCATCGACAATCATTTCACATCATTGGCATTTATAAATGACAACTGACCCCGTGATTATCTGACCCATGTTGTAGGAATAATAAGTGGCGATTGTATTTAATTTTGCTTCACAGCAACACCCGTATTGACCGTGCCGACTGTTGGTGACGAGTGCATTGCACCGGGGGGAACAACAATTCCAGTGTCATGGGATCAAGTGAGCGCAACCAACTCAGATGGTCAAGCAATAACTTGTACGGATGATGCAGGGGGAACCAGTGTAACAGTCACAGGAGGAGACTTTCCAGTAGGCTCTCATACTGTAACCTGCAATGTGACCAATGATGGTGGTTTCACGGCATCAGCACACTTCACCTTCGATGTAATCGGTAAGATTTGATTTATAAATGACACCCTTTGAAATATGATTTAGGTCAACCCGATTTTTGTTCGAAATTTTTTTGCAATGTTTAGAGGCCAGCATTTTGATAAAAGATGGATCTTTTGAGACTAGGTGTTACACTTAATTGTACCTTCTTCATCGCCCAATTTACCATGCAAATCTTCCAATCTTTGCAATTTGGCTGGTGAAACATTGATTGAAATTAGTCACAAAATATGTTCATGAATGTAAACATCCGTATGGAGCAATCTAGTGTACTTGAACTTGTTACTTTTTATATTGATTTCGACAGGGCTTAACATTTAAGACCAAGAAGCCCTTAATATCAAATCAATCACTTAATATAACATCATCCTGTAATGTTTTGGAACACAGTGAATTTCACTTTAAAAGAAATCTTTCCAATTGACGTGCCTAAAGTATTACTAAATATATCATTTAATCAATAGAGTGATTTGATGATTTGGAATGTCATTATGTTTTAGGAATAATAAGTGGCGATTGTATTTAATTTTGCTTCACAGCAACACCCGTATTGACCGTGCCGACTGTTGGTGACGAGTGCATTGCACTGGGGGAAACATCTATTCCAGTGTCATGGGATCAAGTGAGCGCAATTAACTCAGATGGTCAAGCAATAAATTGTACGGATGATGCAGGGGGAACCAGTGTAACAGTCACAGGAGGAGACTTTCCAGTAGGCTCTCATACTGTAACCTGCAATGTGACCAATGATTGTGGTTTCACGGCATCAGCACACTTCACCTTCGATGTAATCGGTAAGATTTGATTTGTAATTGACAACCTTTGAAATATGATTTAAGTCAACCCGATTTTTTTTCGAAAATCTTTGCATTGTTTAGAGGCCAGCATTTTGATAAAAGATGGATCTTTTGAGACTAGGTGTTACACTTAATTGTACCTGCTTCATCGCCCAATTTACCATGCAAATCTTCCAATCTTTTTAATTTGGCCTTTGAAACATTGATTGAAAATAGTCACAAAATATGTTCATGAATGTAAACATCCGTATGGAGCAGTCTAGTGTACTTGAACTTGTTACTTTTTATATTGATTTCGACAGGGCTTAACATTTAAGACCAAGAAGCCCTTAATATCAAATCAATCACTTAATATAACATCATCCTGTAATGTTTTGGAACACAGTAGTTTTCACTTTAAAAATGAATCTTTTAAATTGAAGTTCCTAATTTTTACTCGATATATCATTTAATCAATCGAGTTATTGGATGAACTGGAATGTAATTTTGCTGTAGGAATAATAAGTGGCGATTGTATTTAATTTTTGCTTCACAGCAACACCCGTATTGACCATGCCGACTGTTGGTGACGAGTGCATTGCACAGGGGGAAGCATCAATTCCAGTGTCATGGGATCAAGTGAACGCCACCAACTCAGATGGTCAAGCAATAACTTGTTCGGATAATGCAGGGGAACCAATGTGACAATCACAGGAGGAGACTTCCCAGTAGGCCCTCATAATGTAACCTGCACTGTGTCCAATAATGATGGTTGCATGGCATCAGAATACTTCACCTTTGATATAATCGGTAAGATTTTATTTGTAATTGACACCTTTTCAAATATGACTTAAGGGGTACTAGGTCTGTAAATCCCATAAAAATGATTGGATTGTTTACTTTAGTATCCAATTTTAAACATCTGGTTCAAAGAAAATGAACTTTATTTTTTACCATTTCCGAGAAAAGACGAAAAAAGAAAGGTGTCTGCATCGGACACGACGGAGTACGAATCTTTTTTTTCCCACTTGGCTGGTGATATATTTGATGAAATTATTCACAAAACATGTTCATGATGTAAACATTAGTATGTTGCAGTGTACTTGCACGTGTTACTCTGTTAATTAATTTCGACATGGCATTAATAATAATATGCCGAAAAGCCCTCAAACAATATCAAATTGATCACTGAAATAGCTTCATTCGGAATTTTATGAGGGGAACACTCTTATTTGCATATTAAAAAAGAAATCTTTCAATTTAAAAAATGTAGAGTATTACTGCATGGACCGTTTTTTAATCAATGGAGTAATTTGATGATTTGGAGTGTTATTGTGTTATTGGAATAAAAAGTGGATTTTGTCTTTTTGCTTCACAGCAACACCCGTCTTGACCGTGCCAACTGTTGGTGACGAGTGCATTGCACCGTGGGAAGCATCAATTCCAGTGTCATGGGATCAAGTAAACGCCACCAACTCAGATGGTCAAGCAATAACTTGTTCGGATGATGCAGGGGAACCAATGTGACAATCACAGGAGGAGACTTCCCAGTAGGCCCTCATTATGTAACCTGCACTGTGACTAATAATGGTGGTTGCATGTCTTCAGAATACATCACCTTCGATGTAATCGGTAAGATTTTATTTGTAAATGACACCTTTTCAAATATGACTTAAAGGGGTACTAGGTCCTGAAATCCCCTAAAAAAATGATTGGATTGTTTACTTTAGTATCCAATTTTAAAACATCTGGTTCAAAGAAAATGAACTTTATTTTTTACCATTTCCGAGAAAAGACGAAAAAGAAAGGTGTCTACATCGGACACGACGGAGTACGAATCTTTTTTTTCCCACTTGGCTGGTGATATATTGAATAAAATTATTCACAAAACATGTTCATGATGTAAACATTAGTACGGTGCAGTGTACTTGAACGTGTTAATTGTTAATTGATTTCGACATGGCATTAATAATAATATGCCGAAAAGCCCTCAAACAATATCAAATTGATCACTGAATTAGCTTCATTCGGAATTTTATGAGGGGAACACTCTTATTTGCATATTAAAAGAAATCTTTCAATTTAGAAATGTAGAGTATTACTGCATGGACCGTTTTTTAATCAATGGAGTAATTTGATGATTTGGAGTGTTATTGTATTATTGGAATAAAAAGTGGATTTTGTCTTTTTGCTTCACAGCAACACCCGTCTTGACCGTGGCAACTGTTGGTGACGAGTGCATTGCACCGGGGGAAGCATCAATTCCAGTGTCATGGGATCAAGTGAACGCCACCAACTCAGATGGTCAAGCAATAACTTGTTCGGATGATGCAGGGGAACCAATGTGACAATCATAGGAGGAGACTTCCCAGTAGGCCCTCATAATGTAACCTGCACTGTGACCAATAATGGTGGTTGCATGGCATCAGAATACTTCACCTTTGATATAATCGGTAAGATTTTATTTGTAATTGACACCTTTTCAAATATGACTTAAAGGGGTACTAGGTCTGTAAATCTCATAAAAAAATGATTTCGATTATTTACTTTAGTATCCAATTTTAAAACATCTGGTTCAAAGAAAATGAACTTTATTTTTTACCATTTCCGAAAAAAGACGGAACAAAAAGTTGTTTACATCGGACACGATGGAGTACGAATCTTTTTTTCTCCATTTGGCTGGTGATGTATTGAATGAAATTATTCACAAAACATGTTCATTATGTAAACATTAGTACGGTGCAGTGTACTTGAACGTGTTAATTGTTAATTGATTTCGACATGGCATTAATAATAATATGCCGAAAAGCCTCAAACAATATCAAACTGATCACTGAACTAGCTTCCTTTGGAATTTTATGAGGGGAACACTCTTATTTGCATATTAAAAAGAAATCTTTCAATTTAAAAATGTAGAGTATTACTGCATGGACCGTTTTTTAATCAATGGAGTAATTTGATGATTTGGAGTGTAATTGTATTATTGGAATAATAAGTGGATTTTGTCTTGTTCCTTCACAGCAACACCCGTATTGACCGTGCCGACTGTTGGTGACGAGTGCATTGCACCGGGGAAGCATCAATTCCAGTGTCATGGGATCAAGTGAACACCACCAACTCAGATGGTCAAGCAATAACTTGTACGGATGATGCAGGAGGAACCAGTGTGACAATCACAGGAGGAGACTTTCCAGTAGGGTCTCATAATGTAACCTGCACTGTGAGCAATGATGGTGGTTGCATGGCATCAGCATACTTCACGTTCGATGTTATCGGTAAGATTTTATTTGTAATTGACATCTTTTCAAATATGTTTTCAAGGGGTACTACGTCCTGAAATCCCCCCCCAAAAAAAAACAAAAATGATTTCGATTGTTTGCTTATCCAATTTCAAACATCTAGTTAAAAGGAAGCGAACATTATGTTTCTCCATTTCCGAGAAAAGACGAAAAAAACCGGTTGTTTACATCGAACACGACCGAGTACGAATACGTTTTTCTAGTTTGGCTGGTGCTATATTGATTGAAATGTTTCACAAAACATTTCGTGATGTTAACATTCGTATGGTGCAGTGAACTTGAACTTGTTAATGTGTTCATTGATTTCGACATGGCATTAATAATACTAGGCCAAAAAGCCCTCAAACAATATCAAAATAATTTCTGAAATTGCTTCATTCCAAAATTCATGAGGGGAACAAATTCACATTAAAAAGGAAATCTTTCAATTAGAAGTATGCATAGTATTTCTGCTTGGATCGTTTATTAATCAATGCAGTAATTTGATGATTTGGAGTGTAACTGTATTATTGGAATGATAAATGGAGTATGTCTTTTTGCTTCACAGCAACACCCGTCTTGACCGTGCCAACTGTTGGTGACGAGTGCATTGCACCGGGGGAAGCATCAATTCCAGTGTCATGGGATCAAGTGAACGCCACCAACTCGGATGGTCAAGCAATAACGTGTACGGATGATGCAGGAGGAACCAGTGTGACAATCACAGGAGGAGACTTTCCAGTAGGGTCCCATAATGTAACCTGCACTGTGAGCAATGATGGTGGTTGCATGGCATCAGCATACTTCACGTTCGATGTTATCGGTAAGATTTTATTTGTAATTGACCCCTTTTTCAAATATGATTGAAAGGGGTACTAGGTCCTGAAATCCCCCCCCCCCCAGAAGAAATGATTTCGATTGTTTACTTATCCAATTTCAAACATTTAGTTAAAAGGAAGCGAACATTTTGTTTCACCATTTCCGAGTAAAGACGAAAAAAAAAACCGGTTGTTTACATCGAACACGACCGAGTACGAATACGTTTCTTTAGTTTGGCTGCTGGTATATTGATTGAAATTATTCACAAAACATGTTCATGATGTAAACATTCGTATGATGCAGTGAACTTGAATTTGTTAATCTGTTCATTGATTTCGACATGGCATTAATAAAACTAGGCCAAAAGGTCCTCAAACAATATCAAAATAATCGCTGAAATTGCTTCATTCCAAATTTGAGGAGGAGAACAATTGCATATTTTTACAGGAAATCTTTCAATTAGAAGTATGCATAGTATTACTGCTTGGATCGTTTATTAATCAATGGAGTTATTTGATGATTTGGAGTGTAACTATATTATTGGAATAATAAGTGGAGTATTGTCTTTTTGCTTCACAGCAACACCCGTCTTGACCGTGCCAACTGTTGGTGACGAGTGCATTGCACCGGGGGAAGCATCAATTCCAGTGTCATGGGATCAAGTGAACGCCACCAACTCAGATGGTCAAGCAATAACTTGTACTGATGATGCAGGAGGAACCAGTGTGACAATCACAGGAGGAGACTTTCCAGTAGGGTCTCATAATGTAGCCTGCACTGTGAGCAATGATGGTGGTTGCATGGCATCAGCATACTTCACGTTCGATGTTATCGGTTAGATTTTATTTGTAATTGACACCTTTTTCAAATATGATTTAAAGGGGTACTACGTCCTGAATTCCCCCCCCCCCAAAAAAAAAATGGAAGCGAACATTTTGTTTCACCATTTCCGAGTAAAGACGAAAAAATAAACCCGGTTGCATAGCATCAGCATACTTCACGTTCGATGTTATCGGTAAGATTTTATTTGTAATTGACACCTTTTCAAATATGATTTAAAGGGGTACTAGGTCCTGCAATCCCCCCCCCCCCGAAAAACTGATTTCGATTGTTTACTTATCTAATTTCAAACATTTAGTTAAAAGGAAGCGAACATTTTGTTTCACCATTTCCGAGATTAGACGAAAACAAAAACCCGGTTGTTTACATCGAACACGACCGAGTACGAATACGTTTTTTTTAGTTTGGCTGCTGGTATATTGATTGAAATTATTCACAAAACATGTTCATGATGTAAACATTCGTATGATGCAGTGAACTTGAATTTGTTAATCTGTTCATTGATTTCGACATGGCATTAATAAAACTAGGCCAAAAGGTCCTCAAACAATATCAAAATAATCGCTGAAATTGCTTCATTCCAAATTTGATGAGGAGAACAATTGCATATTTTTACAGGAAATCTTTCAATTAGAAGTATGCATAGTATTACTGCTTGGATCGTTTATTAATCAATGGAGTTATTTGATGATTTGGAGTGTAACTGCATTATTGGAATAATAAGTGGAGTATTGTCTTTTTGCTTCACAGCAACACCCGTCTTGACCGTGCCAACTGTTGGTGACGAGTGCATTGCACCGGGGGAAGCATCAATTCCAGTGTCATGGGATCAAGTGAACGCCACCAACTCAGATGGTCAAGCAATAACTTGTACTGATGATGCAGGAGGAACCAGTGTGACAATCACAGGAGGAGACTTTCCAGTAGCGTCCCATAATGTAACCTGCACTGTGAGCAATGATGGTGGTTGCATGGCATCAGCATACTTCACGTTCGATGTTATCGGTAAGATTTTATTTGTAATTGACACCTTTTTCAAATATGATTTAAAGGGGTACTACGTCCTGAAATCCCCCCCCCCAAAAAAAAAAAATGGAAGCCAACATTTTGTTTCACCATTTCCGAGAAAAGACGAAAAAAAAAACCGGTTGTTTACATCGAACACGACCGAGTACGAATACGTTTTTTTAGTTTGGCTGCTGGTATATTGATTGAAATTATTCACAAAACATGTTCATGATGTAAACATTCGTATGATGCAGTGAACTTGAATTTGTTAATCTGTTCATTGATTTCGACATGGCATTAATAATACTAGGCCAAAAGGTCCTCAAACAATATCAAAATAATCGCTGAAATTGCTGCATTCCAAATTTGATGAGGAGAACAATTGCATATTTTTACAGGAAATCTTTCAATTAGAAGTATGCATAGTATTACTGCTTGGATCGTTTATTAATCAATGGAGTTATTTGATGATTTGGAGTGTAACTGTATTATTGGAATAATAAGTGGAGTATTGTCTTTTTGCTTCACAGCAACACCCGTCTTGACCGTGCCAACTGTTGGTGACGAGTGCATTGCACCGGGGGAAGCATCAATTCCAGTGTCATGGGATCAAGTGAACGCCACCAACTCGGATGGTCAAGCAATAACGTGTACGGATGATGCAGGAGGAACCAGTGTGACAATCACAGGAGGAGACTTTCCAGTAGGGTCCCATAATGTAACCTGCACTGTGAGCAATGATGGTGGTTGCATGGCATCAGCATACTTCACGTTCGATGTTTTCGGTAAGATTTTATTTGTAATTGACACCTTTTCAAATATGATTGAAAGGGGTACTACGTCCTGAAATCCCCCCCTAAAAAAAATATATTTCGAATGTTTACTTATCCAATTTCAAACATCTAGTTAAAAGGAAGCGAACATTATGTTTCACCATTTCCGAGAAAAGACGAAAAAAAAAACCCGGTTGTTTACATCGAACACGACCGAGTACGAATACGTTTTTCTAGTTTTGCTGGTGCTATATTGATTGAAATGTTTCACAAAACATGTTCATGATGTAAACATTCGTATGGTGCAGTGAACTTGAACTTGTTAATGTGTTCATTGTTTTCGACATGGCATTAATAATACTATGCCAAAAAGCCCTCAAACAATATCAAAATAATCGCTGAAATTGCTTCATTCCAAATTCATGAGGGGAACAATTTCACATTAAAAAGGAAATCTTTCAATTAGAAGTATGCATAGTATTTCTGCTTGCATCGTTTATTAATCAATGCAGTAATTTGATGATTTGGAGTGTAACTGTATTATTGGAATAATAAGTGGAGTATTGTCTTTTTGCTTCACAGCAACACCCGTCTTGACCGTGCCAACTGTTGGTGACGAGTGCATTGCAACGGGGGAAGCATCAATTCCAGTGTCATGGGATCAAGTGAACGCCACCAACTCGGATGGTCAAGCAATAACTTGTACGGATGATGCAGGAGGAACCAGTGTGACAATCACAGGAGGAGACTTTCCAGTAGGGTCCCATAATGTAACCTGCACTGTGAGCAATGATGGTGGTTGCATGGCATCAGCATACTTCACGTTCGATGTTATCGGTAAGATTTTATTTGTAATTGACACCTTTTTCAAATATGATTGAAGGGGTACTAGATCCTGAAATCCCCCCCCCCTCAAAAAAAAAATTAAATTAAATGAATAAAATGATTTCAAATGTTTACTTATCCAATTTCAAACATCTAGTTAAAAGGAAGCGAACATTATGTTTCACCATTTCCGAGAAAAGACGAAAAAAAACTCGGTTGTTTACATCGAACAAGACCGAGTACGAATACGTTTTTTTAGTTTGGCTGGTGCTATATTGATTGAAATGTTTCACAAAACATGTTCATGATGTAAACATTCGTATGGTGCAGTGAACTTGAACTTGTTAATGTGTTCATTGATTTCGACATGGCCTTAATAATACTATGCCAAAAAGCCCTCAAATAATATCAAAATAATCGCTGAAATTGCTTCATTCCAAATTTCATGAGGGGAACAATTGCACATTAAAAAGGAAATCTTGCAATTAGAAGTATGCATAGTATTTCTGCTTGGATGGTTTATTAATCAATGGAGTAATTTGATGATTTGGAGTGTAACTGTATTATTGGAATAATAAGGGATTATTGTCTTTTTGCTTCACAGCAACAACCGTCTTGACCGTGCCAACTGTTGGTGACGAGTGCATTGCAACGGGGGAATCATCAATTCCAGTGTCATGGGATCAAGTGAACGCCACCAACTCGGATGGTCAAGCAATAACTTGTACGGATGATGCAGGAGGAACCAGTGTGACAATCACAGGAGGAGACTTTCCAGTAGGGTCTCATAATGTAACCTGCACTGTGAGCAATGATGGTGGTTGCATGGCATCAGCATACTTCACGTTCGATGTTATCGGTAAGACTTTATTTGTAATTGACACCTTTTCAAATATGATTGAAAGGGGTACTACGTCCTGAAATCCCCCCCCCCAAAAAAAAAAAATGATTTCGAATGTTTACTTATCCAATTTCAAACATCTAGTTAAAAGGAAGGGAACATTATGTTTCACCATTTCCGAGAAAAGACGAAAAAAACCCGGTTGTTTACATCCAACACGACCGAGTACGAATACGTTTTTTTAGTTTGGCTGTTGCTATATTGATTGAAATGTTTCACAAAACATGTTCATGATGTAAACATTCGTATTGTGCAATGAACTTGAACTTGTTAATGTGTTCATTGATTTCGACATGGCATTAATAATACTAGGCCAAATAGTCCTCAAACAATACCAAAATAATCGCTGAAATTGCTTCATTCGAAATGTCATGAGGGGAACAATTGCATATTATAAAGGAAATCTTTCAATTAGAAGTATGCATAGTTTTACTTTTTGGATCGTTTTTTAATCAATGGAGTGATTTGATGATTTGGAGTGTAACTGTATTATTTGAATAATAAGTGGAGTATTGTCTTTTTGCTCCACAGCAACACCCGTCTTGACCGTGCCAACTGTTGGTGACGAGTGCATTGCACCGGGGGAAGCATCAATTCCAGTGTCATGGGATCAAGTGAACGCCACCAACTCGGATGGTCAAGCAATAACTTGTACGGATGATGCAGGAGGAACCAGTGTGACAATCACAGGAGGAGACTTTCCAGTAGGGTCTCATAATGTAACCTGCACTGTGAGCAATGATGGTGGTTGCATGGCATCAGCATACTTCAAGTTCGATGTTATCGGTAAGATTTTATTTGTAATTGACATCTTTTCAAACATGATTTCAAGGGGTACTACGTCCTGAAATCCCCCCCCCCGAAGAAATGATTTCGATTGTTTACTTCTCCCATTTCAAACTTTTAGTTAAAAGGAAGCGAACATTTTGTTTCACCATTTCCGAGTAAAGACGAAAAAAAAAAACCGGTTGTTTACATCGAACACGACCGAGTACGAATACGTTTTTTTTAGTTTGGCTGCTGGTATTTTGATTGAAATTATTCACAAAACATGTTCATGATGTAAACATTCGTATGATGCAGTGAACTTGAACTTGTTAATCTGTTCATTGATTTCGACATGGCATTAATAAAAAAAGGCCAAAAGGTCCACGAACAATATCAAAATAATCGCTGAAATTGCTTCATTCCAAATTTCATGAGGGGAACAATTGCATATTATAAAGTAAATCTTTCAATTAGAAGTATGCATAGTTTTACTTTTTGGATCGTTTTTTAATCAATGGAGTGATTTGATGATTTGGAGTGTAACTGTATTATTGGAATAATAAGTGGAGTATTGTCTTTTTGCTCCACAGCAACACCCGTCTTGACCGTGCCAACTGTTGGTGACGAGTGCATTGCACCGGGGGAAGCATCAATTCCAGTGTCATGGGATCAAGTGAACGCAACCAACTCGGATGGTCAAGCAATAACTTGTACGGATGATGCAGGAGGAACCAGTGTGACAATCACAGGAGGAGACTTTCCAGTAGGGTCTCATAATGTAACCTGCACTGTGAGCAATGATGGTGGTTGCATGGCATCAGCATACTTCACGTTCGATGTTATCGGTAAGATTTTATTTGTAATTGACACCTTTTCAAATATGATTTAAAGGGGTACTAGGTCCTGCAATCTCCCCCCCCCCAAAAAAATGATTTCGATGTTTACTTCTCCCATTTCAAACATCTAGTTAAAAGGAAGCGAACATTATGTTTCACCATTTCCGAGAAAAGACGAGAAAAAAAAATGGTTGTTTACATCGAACACGACCGAGTACGAATGCGTTTTTTTAGTTTGGCTGGTCTTATCTTGGATGAAATTATTCACAAAACATGTTCATAATGTAAACATTTGTATGATGCAGTGAACTTTGACTTGTTTATCTGTTCATTAATTTCGACATTGCATTAATAATACTAGTCCAAAAAGCCCTCAAACAGTATCAAAATAATCGCTGAAATTGATTCATTCCAAATTTGATGAGGGGAACCAATGCATATTGAACAGGAAATCTTTCAATTAGAAGTCTGCATAGTTTTACTGCTTGGATTGTTTATTAATCAATGGAGTAATTTGATTATTTGGTGTAACTGTATTATTGGAATAATAAATGGAGTATGTCTTTTTGCTTCACAGCAACACCCGTCTTGACCGTGCCAACTGTTGGTGACGAGTGCATTGCACGGGGAAGCATCAATTCCAGTGTCATGGGATCAAGTGAACGCCACCAACTCGGATGGTCAAGCAATAACTTGTACGGATGATGCAGGAGGAACCAGTGTGACAATCACAGGAGGAGACTTTCCAGTAGGGTCTCATAATGTAACCTGCACTGTGAGCAATGATGGTGGTTGCATGGCATCAGCATACTTCAAGTTCGATGTTATCGGTAAGATTTTATTTGTAATTGACATCTTTTCAAATATGATTTCAAGGGGTACTACGTCCTGAAATCCCCCCCCCCCGCCCCCAGACGAAATGATTTCGATTGTTTACTTATCCATTTCAAACTCTAGTTAAAAGGAAGCGAACATTTTGTTTCACCATTTCCGAGTAAAGACGAAAAAAAAAAAACCGGTTGTTTACATCGAACACGACCGAGTACAAATACGTTTTTTTAGTTTGGCTGCTGGTATTTTGATTGAAATTATTCACAAAACATGTTCATGATGTAAACATTCGTATGATGCAGTGAACTTGAACTTGTTAATCTGTTCATTGATTTCGACATGGCATTCATAAAAAAAGGCCAAAAGGTCCACAAACAATACCAAAATAATCGCTGAAATTGCTTCATTCCAAATTTCATGAGGGGAACAATTGCATATTTTTACAGGAAATCTTTCAATTAGAAGTATGCATAGTATTAGTGCTTGGATCGTTTTTTAATCAATGGAGTTATTTGATGATTTGGAGTGTAACTGTATTATTGGAATAATAAGTGGAGTATTGTCTTTTTGCTTCACAGCAACACCCGTCTTGACCGTGCCAACTGTTGGTGACGAGTGCATTGCACCGGGGGAAGCATCAATTCCAGTGTCATGGGATCAAGTGAACGCCACCAACTCGGATGGTCAAGCAATAACTTGTACGGATGATGCAGGAGGAACCAGTGTGACAATCACAGGAGGAGACTTTCCAGTAGGGTCCATAATGTAACCTGCACTGTGAGCAATGATGGTGGTTGCATGGCATCAGCATACTTCACGTTCGATGTTATCGGTAAGACTTTATTTGTAATTGACACCTTTTCAAATATGATTGAAAGGGGTACTACGTCCTGAAATCCCCCCCCCCCCCCCCAAAAAAAAAATGATTTCGAATGTTTACTTATCCAATTTCAAACATCTAGTTAAAAGGAAGCGAACATTATGTTTCACCATTTCCGAGAAAAGACGAAAAAAAAACCGGTTGTTTACATCCAACACGACCGAGTACGAATACGTTTTTTTAGTTTGGCTGGTGCTATATTGATTGAAATGTTTCACAAAACATGTTCATGATGTAAACATTCGTATTGTGCAGTGAACTTGAACTTGTTAATGTGTTCATTGATTTCGACATGCATCATGGCATTAATTATACTAGGCCAAAAAGTCCTCAAACAATACCAAAATAATCGCTGAAATTTCTTCATTCGAAATGTCATGAGGGGAACAATTGCATATTATAAAGGAAATCTTTCAATTAGAAGTATGCATAGTTTTACTTTTTGGATCGTTTTTTAATCAATGGAGTGATTTGATGATTTGGAGTGTAACTGTATTATTGGAATAATAAGTGGAGTATTGTCTTTTTGCTCCACAGCAACACCCGTCTTGACCGTGCCAACTGTTGGTGACGAGTGCATTGCAACGGGGGAATCATCAATTCCAGTGTCATGGGATCAAGTGAACGCCACCAACTCGGATGGTCAAGCAATAACTTGTACGGATGATGCAGGAGGAACCAGTGTGACAATCACAGGAGGAGACTTTCCAGTAGGGTCCCATAATGTAACCTGCACTGTGAGCAATGATGGTGGTTGCATGGCATCAGCATACTTCACGTTCGATGTTATCGGTAAGACTTTATTTGTAATTGACACCTTTTCAAATATGATTGAAAGGGGTTTACGTCCTGAAATCCCCCCCCCCCCAAAAAAAAAAATGATTTCGAATGTTTACTTATCCAATTTCAAACATCTAGTTAAAAGGAAGCGAACATTATGTTTCACCATTTCCGAGAAAAGACGAAAAAAAAAACCCGGTTGTTTACATCGAACACGACCGAGTACGAATACGTTTTTCTAGTTTGGCTGGTGCTATATTGATTGAAATGTTTCACAAAACATGTTCATGATGTATACATTCGTATGGTGCAGTGAACTTGAACTTGTTAATGTGTTCATTGTTTTCGACATGGCATTAATAATACTATGCCAAAAAGCCCTCAAACAATATCAAAATAATCGCTGAAATTGCTTCATTCCAAATTTCATGAGGGGAACAATTCATATTAAAAAGGAAATCTTTCAATTAGAAGTATGCATAGTATTTCTGCTTGGATCGTTTATTAATCAATGGAGTATTTGATGATTTGGAGTGTAACTGTATTATTGGAATAATAAGTGGAGTATTGTCTTTTTGCTTCACAGCAACACCCGTCTTGACCGTGCCAACTGTTGGTGACGAGTGCATTGCACCGGGGGAAGCATCAATTCCAGTGTCATGGGATCAAGTGAACGCCACCAACTCGGATGGTCAAGCAATAACTTGTACGGATGATGCAGGAGGAACCAGTGTGACAATCACAGGAGGAGACTTTCCAGTAGGGTCCCATAATGTAACCTGCACTGTGAGCAATGATGGTGGTTGCATGGCATCAGCATACTTCACGTTCGATGTTATCGGTAAGATTTTATTTGTAATTGACACCTTTTCAAATATGATTGAAAGGGGTACTACGTCCTGAAATCCCCCCCCCCCCCAAAAAAAAAAAATGATTTCGAATGTTTACTTATCCAATTTCAAACATCTAGTTAAAAGGAAGCGAACATTATGTTTCACCATTTCCGAGAAAAGACGAAAAAAAAAACGGTTGTTTACATCGAACACGACCGAGTACGAATACGTTTTTTTAGTTTGGCTGGTGCTATATTGATTGAAATATTTCACAAAACATGTTCATGATGTAAACATTCGTATTGTGCAGTGAACTTGAACTTGTTAATGTGTTCATTGATTTCGACATGGCATTAATAATACTAGGCCAAAAGTCCTCAAACAATATCAAAATAATCGCTGAAATTGCTTCATTCCAAATTCATGAGGGGAACAATTGCATATTATAAAGGAAATCTTTCAATTAGAAGTATGCATAGTTTTACTGCTTGGATCGTTTTTTAATCAATGGAGTGATTTGATGATTTGGAGTGTAACTGTATTATTGGAATAATAAGTGGAGTATTGTCTTTTTGCTTCACAGCAACACCCGTCTTGACCGTGCCAACTGTTGGTGACGAGTGCATTGCAACGGGGGAATCATCAATTCCAGTGTCATGGGATCAAGTGAACGCCACCAACTCGGATGGTCAAGCAATAACTTGTACGGATGATGCAGGAGGAACCAGTGTGACAATCACAGGAGGAGACTTTCCAGTAGGGTCCCATAATGTAACCTGCACTGTGAGCAATGATGGTGGTTGCATGGCATCAGCATACTTCACGTTCGATGTTATCGGTAAGATTTTATTTGTAATTGACACCTTTTCAAATATGATTGAAAGGGGTACTACGTCCTGAAATCCCCCCCCCCCCAAAAAAAAATGATTTCGAATGTTTACTTATCCAATTTCAAACATCTAGTTAAAAGGAAGCGAACATTATGTTTCACCATTTCCGAGAAAAGACGAAAAAAAAACCGGTTGTTTACATCGAACACGACCGAGTACGAATACGTTTTTTTAGTTTGGCTGGTGCTATATTGATTGAAATGTTTCACAAAACATGTTCATGATGTAAACATTCGTATGGTGCAGTGAACTTGAACTTGTTAATGTGTTCATTGATTTCGACATGGCATTAATAATACTATGCCAAAAAGCCCTCAAACAATATCAAAATAATCGCTGAAATTGCTTCATTCCAAATTCATGAGGGGAACAATTTCACATTAAAAAGGAAATCTTTCAATTAGAAGTATGCATAGTATTTCTGCTTGGATCGTTTATTAATCAATGGAGTAATTTGATGATTTGGAGTGTAACTGTATTATTGGAATAATAAGTGGAGTATTGTCTTTTTGCTTCACAGCAACACCCGTCTTGACCGTGCCAACTGTTGGTGACGAGTGCATTGCACCGGGGGAAGCATCAATTCCAGTGTCATGGGATCAAGTGAACGCCACCAACTCGGATGGTCAAGCAATAACTTGTACGGATGATGCAGGAGGAACCAGTGTGACAATCACAGGAGGAGACTTTCCAGTAGGGTCCCATAATGTAACCTGCACTGTGAGCAATGATGGTGGTTGCATGGCATCAGCATACTTCACGTTCGATGTTATCGGTAAGATTTTATTTGTAATTGACACCTTTTCAAATATGATTGAAAGGGGTACTACGTCCTGAAATCCCCCCCCAAAAAAAAAAATATTTCGAATGTTTACTTATCCAATTTCAAACATCTAGTTAAAAGGAAGCGAACATTATGTTTCACCATTTCCGAGAAAAGACGAAAAAAAAAACCGGTTGTTTACATCGAACACGACCGAGTACGAATACGTTTTTTTAGTTTGGCTGGTGCTATATTGATTGAAATGTTTCACAAAACATGTTCATGATGTAAACATTCGTATTGTGCAGTGAACTTGAACTTGTTAATGTGTTCATTGATTTCGACATGGCATTAATTATACTAGGCCAAAAAGTCCTCAAACAATATCAAAATAATCGCTGAAATTGCTTCATTCCAAATGTCATGAGGGGAACAATTGCATATTATAAAGGAAATCTTTCAATTAGAAGTATGCATAGTTTTACTGCTTGGATCGTTTTTTAATCAATGGAGTGATTTGATGATTTGGAGTGTAACTGTATTATTGGAATAATAAGTGGAGTATTGTCTTTTTGCTTCACAGCAACACCCGTCTTGACCGTGCCAACTGTTGGTGACGAGTGCATTGCAACGGGGGAAGCATCAATTCCAGTGTCATGGGATCAAGTGAACGCCACCAACTCGGATGGTCAAGCAATAACTTGTACGGATGATGCAGGAGGAACCAGTGTGACAATCACAGGAGGAGACTTTCCAGTAGGGTCTCATAATGTAACCTGCACTGTGAGCAATGATGGTGGTTGCATGGCATCAGCATACTTCACGTTCGATGTTATCGGTAAGATTTTATTTGTAATTGACACCTTTTCAAATATGATTGAAAGGGGTACTACGTCCTGAAATCCCCCCCCCCCAAAAAAAAATATTTCGAATGTTTACTTATCCAATTTCAAACATCTAGTTAAAAGGAAGCGAACATTATGTTTCACCATTTCCGAGAAAAGACGAAAAAAAACCGGTTGTTTACATCGAACACGACCGAGTACGAATACGTTTTTTTAGTTTGGCTGGTGCTATATTGATTGAAATGTTTCACAAAACATGTTCATGATGTAAACATTCGTATGGTGCAGTGAACTTGAACTTGTTAATGTGTTCATTGTTTTCGACATGGCATTAATAATACTATGCCAAAAAGCCTCAAACAATATCAAAATAATCGCTGAAATTGCTTCATTCCAAATTCATGAGGGGAACAATTTCACATTAAAAAGGAAATCTTTCAATTAGAAGTATGCATAGTATTTCTGCTTGGATCGTTTATTAATCAATGGAGTAATTTGATGATTTGGAGTGTAACTGTATTATTGGAATAATAAGTGGAGTATTGTCTTTTTGCTTCACAGCAACACCCGTCTTGACCGTGCCAACTGTTGGTGACGAGTGCATTGCACCGGGGGAAGCATCAATTCCAGTGTCATGGGATCAAGTGAACGCCACCAACTCGGATGGTCAAGCAATAACTTGTACGGATGATGCAGGAGGAACCAGTGTGACAATCACAGGAGGAGACTTTCCAGTAGGGTCCCATAATGTAACCTGCACTGTGAGCAATGATGGTGGTTGCATGGCATCAGCATACTTCACGTTCGATGTTATCGGTAAGATTTTATTTGTAATTGACACCTTTTCAAATATGATTGAAAGGGTACTACGTCCTGAAATCCCCCCCCAAAAAAAAAATATTTCGAATGTTTACTTATCCAATTCAAACATCTAGTTAAAAGGAAGCGAACATTATGTTTCACCATTTCCGAGAAAAGACGAAAAAAAAAACCGGTTGTTTACATCGAACACGACCGAGTACGAATACGTTTTTTTAGTTTGGCTGGTGCTATATTGATTGAAATGTTTCACAAAACATGTTCATGATGTAAACATTCGTATGTGCAGTGAACTTGAACTTGTTAATCTGTTCATTGATTTCGACATGGCATTAATAATACTAGGCCAAAAAGTCCTCAAACAATATCAAAATAATCGCTGAAATTGCTTCATTCCAAATTCATGAGGGGAACAATTGCATATTAAAAGGAAATCTTTCAATTAGAAGTATGCATAGTTTTACTGCTTGGATCGTTTATTAATCAATGGAGTAATTTGATGATTTGGAGTGTAACTGTATTATTGGAATAATAAGTGGAGTATTGTCTTTTTGCTTCACAGCAACACCCGTCTTGACCGTGCCAACTGTTGGTGACGAGTGCATTGCAACGGGGGAAGCATCAATTCCAGTGTCATGGGATCAAGTGAACGCCACCAACTCGGATGGTCAAGCAATAACTTGTACGGATGATGCAGGAGGAACCAGTGTGACAATCACAGGAGGAGACTTTCCAGTAGGGTCTCATAATGTAACCTGCACTGTGAGCAATGATGGTGGTTGCATGGCATCAGCATACTTCACGTTCGATGTTATCGGTAAGATTTTATTTGTAATTGACACCTTTTCAAATATGATTGAAAGGGGTACTACGTCCTGAAATCCCCCCCCCCCCCAAAAAAAAATATTTCGAATGTTTACTTATCCAATTTCAAACATCTAGTTAAAAGGAAGCGAACATTATGTTTCACCATTTCCGAGAAAAGACGAAAAAAAACCGGTTGTTTACATCGAACACGACCGAGTACGAATACGTTTTTTTAGTTTGGCTGGTGCTATATTGATTGAAATGTTTCACAAAACATGTTCATGATGTAAACATTCGTATGGTGCAGTGAACTTGAACTTGTTAATGTGTTCATTGATTTCGACATGGCATTAATAATACTATGCCAAAAAGCCTCAAACAATATCAAAATAATCGCTGAAATTGCTTCATTCCAAATTTCATGAGGGGAACAATTGCACATTAAAAAGGAAATCTTTCAATTAGAAGTATGCATAGTATTTCTGCTTGGATCGTTTATTAATCAATGGAGTAATTTGATGATTTGGAGTGTAACTGTATTATTGGAATAATAAGTGGAGTATTGTCTTTTTGCTTCACAGCAACACCCGTCTTGACCGTGCCAACTGTTGGTGACGAGTGCATTGCACCGGGGGAAGCATCAATTCCAGTGTCATGGGATCAAGTGAACGCCACCAACTCGGATGGTCAAGCAATAACTTGTACGGATGATGCAGGAGGAACCAGTGTGACAATCACAGGAGGAGACTTTCCAGTAGGGTCCCATAATGTAACCTGCACTGTGAGCAATGATGGTGGTTGCATGGCATCAGCATACTTCACGTTCGATGTTATCGGTAAGATTTTATTTGTAATTGACACCTTTTCAAATATGATTTGAAGGGGTACTACGTCCTGAAATCCCCCCCCCCCAAAAAAAAAAATGATTTCGATGTTTACTTATCCAATTTCAAACATCTAGTTAAAAGGAAGCGAACATTATGTTTCACCATTTCCGAGAAAAGACGAAAAAAAACCCGGTTGTTTACATCGAACACGACCGAGTACGAATACGTTTTTTTAGTTTGGCTGGTGCTATATTGATTGAAATGTTTCACAAAACATGTTCATGATGTAAACATTCGTATGATGCAGTGAACTTGAACTTGTTAATGTGTTCATTGATTTCGACATGGCATTAATAATACTAGGCCAAAAAGTCCTCAAACAATATCAAAATAATCGCTGAAATTGCTTCATTCCAAAATTCATGAGGGGAACAATTGCATATTAAAAAGGAAATCTTTCAATTAGAAGTATGCATAGTATTTCTGCTTGGATCGTTTATTAATCAATGGAGTAATTTGATGATTTGGAGTGTAACTGTATTATTGGAATAATAATGGAGTATGTCTTTTTGCTTCACAGCAACACCCGTCTTGACCGTGCCAACTGTTGGTGACGAGTGCATTGCAACGGGGGAAGCATCAATTCCAGTGTCATGGGATCAAGTGAACGCCACCAACTCGGATGGTCAAGCAATAACTTGTACGGATGATGCAGGAGGAACCAGTGTGACAATCACAGGAGGAGACTTTCCAGTAGGGTCTCATAATGTAACCTGCACTGTGAGCAATGATGGTGGTTGCATGGCATCAGCATACTTCACGTTCGATGTTATCGGTAAGATTTTATTTGTAATTGACACCTTTTCAAATATGATTGAAAGGGGTACTACGTCCTGAAATCCCCCCCCCAAAAAAAAATGATTTCGAATGTTTACTTATCCAATTTCAAACATCTAGTTAAAAGGAAGCGAACATTATGTTTCACCATTTCCGAGAAAAGACGAAAAAAAACCCGGTTGTTTACATCGAACACGACCGAGTACGAATACGTTTTTTTAGTTTGGCTGGTGCTATATTGATTGAAATGTTTCACAAAACATGTTCATGATGTAAACATTCGTATGTGTGCAGTGAACTTGAACTTGTTAATGTGTTCATTGATTTCGACATGGCATTAATAATACTAGGCCAAAAGTCCTCAAACAATATCAAAATAATCGCTGAAATTGCTTCATTCCAAATTCATGAGGGGAACAATTGCATATTATAAAGGAAATCTTTCAATTAGAAGTATGCATAGTTTTACTTTTTGGATCGTTTTTTAATCAATGGAGTGATTTGATGATTTGGAGTGTAACTGTATTATTGGAATAATAAGTGGAGTATTGTCTTTTTGCTTCACAGCAACACCCGTCTTGACCGTGCCAACTGTTGGTGACGAGTGCATTGCAACGGGGGAAGCATCAATTCCAGTGTCATGGGATCAAGTGAACGCCACCAACTCGGATGGTCAAGCAATAACTTGTACGGATGATGCAGGAGGAACCAGTGTGACAATCACAGGAGGAGACTTTCCAGTAGGGTCTCATAATGTAACCTGCACTGTGAGCAATGATGGTGGTTGCATGGCATCAGCATACTTCACGTTCGATGTTATCGGTAAGATTTTATTTGTAATTGACACCTTTTCAAATATGATTTGAAGGGGTACTAGGTCCTGAAATCTCCCCCCCCCAAAAAAAAAAAAATGATTTCGAATGTTTACTTATCCAATTTCAAACATCTAGTTAAAAGGAAGCGAACATTATGTTTCACCATTTCCGAGAAAAGACGAGAAAAAAAAACTGGTTGTTTACATCGAACACGACCGAGTACGAATACGTTTTTTTAGTTTGGCTGGTCTTATCTTGATTGAAATTATTCACAAAACATGTTCATGATGTAAACATTTGTATGATGCAGTGAACTTGAACTTGTTTATCTGTTCATTATTTCGACATTGCATTAATAATACTAGCCCAAAAAGCCCTCAAACAATATCAAAATAATCGCTGAAATTGATTCATTCCAAATTTGATGAGGGGAACAATGCATATTAAACAGGAAATCTTTCAATTAGAAGTATGCATAGTTTTACTGCTTGGATCGTTTATTAATCAATGGAGTAATTTGATGATTTGGAGTGTAACTGTATTATTGGAATAATAAGTGGAGTATTGTCTTTTTGCTTCACAGCAACACCCGTCTTGACCGTGCCAACTGTTGGTGACGAGTGCATTGCACCGGGGGAAGCATCAATTCCAGTGTCATGGGATCAAGTGAACGCCACCAACTCGGATGGTCAAGCAATAACTTGTACGGATGATGCAGGAGGAACCAGTGTGACAATCACAGGAGGAGACTTTCCAGTAGGGTCTCATAATGTAACCTGCACTGTGAGCAATGATGGTGGTTGCATGGCATCAGCATACTTCACGTTCGATGTTATCGGTAAGATTTTATTTGTAATTGACATCTTTTCAAATATGATTTCAAGGGGTACTACGTCCTGAAATCCCCCCCCCCCCAGAAGAAATGATTTCGATTGTTTACTTATCCCATTTCAAACTTTTAGTTAAAAGGAAGCGAACATTTTGTTTCACCATTTCCGAGTAAAGACGAAAAAAAAACCCGGTTGTTTACATCGAACACGACCGAGTACGAATACGTTTTTTTAGTTTGGCTGCTGGTATTTTGATTGAAATTATTCACAAAACATGTTCATGATGTAAACATTCGTATGATGCAGTGAACTTGAACTTGTTAATCTGTTCATTGATTTCGACATGGCATTAATAAAAAGGCCAAAAGGTCCACAAACAATATCAAAATAATCGCTGAAATTGCTTCATTCCAAATTTCATGAGGGGAACAATTGCATATTTTTACAGGAAATCTTTCAATTAGAAGTATGCATAGTATTACTGCTTGGATCGTTTATTAATCAATGGAGTTATTTGATGATTTGGAGTGTAACTGTATTATTGGAATAATAAGTGGAGTATTGTCTTTTTGCTTCACAGCAACACCCGTCTTGACCGTGCCAACTGTTGGTGACGAGTGCATTGCAACGGGGGAAGCATCAATTCCAGTGTCATGGGATCAAGTGAACGCCACCAACTCGGATGGTCAAGCAATAACTTGTACGGATGATGCAGGAGGAACCAGTGTGACAATCACAGGAGGAGACTTTCCAGTAGGGTCCCATAATGTAACCTGCACTGTGAGCAATGATGGTGGTTGCATGGCATCAGCATACTTCACGTTCGATGTTATCGGTAAGACTTTATTTGTAATTGACACCTTTTCAAATATGATTGAAAGGGGTACTACGTCCTGAAATCCCCCCCCCCAAAAAAAAAAAATGATTTCGAATGTTTACTTATCCAATTTCAAACATCTAGTTAAAAGGAAGCGAACATTATGTTTCACCATTTCCGAGAAAAGACGAAAAAAAACCCGGTTGTTTACATCGAACACGACCGAGTACGAATACGTTTTTTTAGTTTGGCTGGTGCTATATTGATTGAAATGTTTCACAAAACATGTTCATGATGTAAACATTCGTATTGTGCAGTGAACTTGAACTTGTTAATGTGTTCATTGATTTCGACATGGCATTAATAATACTAGGCCAAAAGTCCTCAAACAATACCAAAATAATCGCTGAAATTGCTTCATTCGAAATGTCATGAGGGGAACAATTGCATATTATAAAGGAAATCTTTCAATTAGAAGTATGCATAGTTTTACTTTTGGATCGTTTTTTAATCAATGGAGTGATTTGATGATTTGGAGTGTAACTGTATTATTGGAATAATAAGTGGAGTATTGTCTTTTTGCTCCACAGCAACACCCGTCTTGACCGTGCCAACTGTTGGTGACGAGTGCATTGCAACGGGGGAAGCATCAATTCCAGTGTCATGGGATCAAGTGAACGCCACCAACTCGGATGGTCAAGCAATAACTTGTACGGATGATGCAGGAGGAACCAGTGTGACAATCACAGGAGGAGACTTTCCAGTAGGGTCCCATAATGTAACCTGCACTGTGAGCAATGATGGTGGTTGCATGGCATCAGCATACTTCACGTTCGATGTTATCGGTAAGATTTATTTGTAATTGACACCTTTTCAAATATGATTTAAGGGGTACTACGTCCTGAAATCTCCCCCCCCCCCAAAAAAAAAATGATTTCGATTGTTTACTTATCCAATTTCAAACATCTAGTTAAAAGGAAGCGAACATTATGTTTCACCATTTCCGAGAAAAGACGAAAAAAAAAAGGTTGTTTACATCGAACACGACCGAGTACGAATACGTTTTTTTAGTTTTGCTGGTGCTTATCTTGATTGAAATTATTCACAAAACATGTTCATGATGTAAACATTTGTATGATGCAGTGAACTTGAACTTGTTTATCTGTTCATTGATTTCGACATGGCATTAATAATACTAGCCCAAAAAGCCCTCAAACAATATCAAAATAATCGCTGAAATTGCTTCATTCCAAATTTCATGAGGGGAACAATGCATATTAAACAGGAAATCTTTCAATTAGAAGTATGCATAGTTTTACTGCTTGGATCGTTTATTAATCAATGGAGTAATTTGATGATTTGGAGTGTAACTGTATTATTGGAATAATAAATGGAGTATGTCTTTTTGCTTCACAGCAACACCCGTCTTGACCGTGCCAACTGTTGGTGACGAGTGCATTGCAACGGGGGAAGCATCAATTCCAGTGTCATGGGATCAAGTGAACGCCACCAACTCGGATGGTCAAGCAATAACTTGTACGGATGATGCAGGAGGAACCAGTGTGACAATCACAGGAGGAGACTTTCCAGTAGGGTCTCATAATGTAACCTGCACTGTGAGCAATGATGGTGGTTGCATGGCATCAGCATACTTCACGTTCGATGTTATCGGTAAGATTTTATTTGTAATTGACATCTTTTCAAATATGATTTCAAGGGGTACTACGTCCTGAAATCCCCCCCCCCCCCCAAAGAAATGATTTCGATTGTTTACTTATCCCATTTCAAACTTTTAGTTAAAAGGAAGCGAACATTTTGTTTCACCATTTCCGAGAAAAGACGAAAAAAAAACTGGTTGTTTACATCGAACACGACCGAGTACGAATACGTTTTTTTAGTTTGCTGGTCTTATCTTGATTGAAATTATTCACAAAACATGTTCATGATGTAAACATTCGTATGATGCAGTGAACTTGAACTTGTTTTATCTGTTCATTGATTTCGACATTGCATTAATAATACTAGCCCAAAAAGCCCTCAAACAATATCAAAATAATCGCTGAAATTGCTTCATTCCAAATTTGATGAGGGGAACCATGCATATTAAACAGGAAATCTTTCAATTAGAAGTATGCATAGTTTTACTGCTTGGATTGTTTATTAATCAATGGAGTAATTTGATGATTTGGAGTGTAACTGTATTATTGGAATAATAAATGGAGTATTGTCTTTTTGCTTCACAGCAACACCCGTCTTGACCGTGCCAACTGTTGGTGACGAGTGCATTGCAACGGGGGAATCATCAATTCCAGTGTCATGGGATCAAGTGAACGCCACCAACTCGGATGGTCAAGCAATAACTTGTACGGATGATGCAGGAGGAACCAGTGTGACAATCACAGGAGGAGACTTTCCAGTAGGGTCTCATAATGTAACCTGCACTGTGAGCAATGATGGTGGTTGCATGGCATCAGCATACTTCACGTTCGATGTTATCGGTAAGATTTTATTTGTAATTGACACCTTTTCAAATATGATTTCAAGGGGTACTACGTCCTGAAATCCCCCCCCCCCCAGAAAAAAAAATTTCGATTGTTTACTTATCCCATTTCAAACATCTAGTTAAAAGGAAGCGAACATTTTGTTTCACCATTTCCGAGAAAAGACGAAAAAAAACCCGGTTGTTTACATCGAACACGACCGAGTACGAATACGTTTTTTTAGTTTGGCTGCTGGTATTTTGATTGAAATTATTCACAAAACATGTTCATGATGTAAACATTCGTATGATGCAGTGAACTTGAACTTGTTAATGTGTTCATTGATTTCGACATGGCATTAATAAAAAAAGGCCAAAAGTCCTCAAACAATATCAAAATAATCGCTGAAATTGCTTCATTCCAAATGTCATGAGGGGAACAATTGCATATTATAAAGGAAATCTTTCAATTAGAAGTATGCATAGTTTTACTTTTTGGATCGTTTTTTAATCAATGGAGTGATTTGATGATTTGGAGTGTAACTGTATTATTGGAATAATAAGTGGAGTATTGTCTTTTTGCTCCACAGCAACACCCGTCTTGACCGTGCCAACTGTTGGTGACGAGTGCATTGCAACGGGGGAATCATCAATTCCAGTGTCATGGGATCAAGTGAACGCCACCAACTCGGATGGTCAAGCAATAACTTGTACGGATGATGCAGGAGGAACCAGTGTGACAATCACAGGAGGAGACTTTCCAGTAGGGTCCCATAATGTAACCTGCACTGTGAGCAATGATGGTGGTTGCATGGCATCAGCATACTTCACGTTCGATGTTATCGGTAAGATTTAATTTGTAATTGACATCTTTTCAAATATGATTTCAAGGGGTACTACGTCCTGAAACCCCCCCCCCCCAGAAAAATGATTTCGATTGTTTACTTATCCCATTTCAAACTTTTAGTTAAAAGGAAGCGAACATTTTGTTTCACCATTTCCGAGTAAAGACGAAAAAAAACCGGTTGTTTACATCGAACACGACCGAGTACGAATACGTTTTTTTAGTTTGGCTGCTGGTATTTTGATTGAAATTATTCACAAAACATGTTCATGATGTAAACATTCGTATGATGCAGTGAACTTGAACTTGTTAATCTGTTCATTGATTTCGACATGGCATTAATAAAAAAGGCCAAAAGGTCCACAAACAATATCAAAATAATCGCTGAAATTGCTTCATTCCAAATTTCATGAGGGGAACAATTGCATATTATAAAGGAAATCTTTCAATTAGAAGTATGCATAGTTTTACTTTTTGGATCGTTTTTTAATCAATGGAGTGATTTGATGATTTGGAGTGTAACTGTATTATTGGAATAATAAGTGGAGTATTGTCTTTTTGCTCCACAGCAACACCCGTCTTGACCGTGCCAACTGTTGGTGACGAGTGCATTGCAACGGGGGAATCATCAATTCCAGTGTCATGGGATCAAGTGAACGCCACCAACTCGGATGGTCAAGCAATAACTTGTACGGATGATGCAGGAGGAACCAGTGTGACAATCACAGGAGGAGACTTTCCAGTAGGGTCTCATAATGTAACCTGCACTGTGAGCAATGATGGTGGTTGCATGGCATCAGCATACTTCACGTTCGATGTTATCGGTAAGATTTTATTTGTAATTGACACCTTTTCAAATATGATTTAAAGGGGTACTAGGTCCTGCAATCTCCCCCCCCCCCAAAAAAAATGATTTCGATTGTTTACTTCTCCAATTTCAAACATCTAGTTAAAAGGAAGCGAACATTATGTTTCACCATTTCCGAGAAAAGACGAGAAAAAAAAAACTGGTTGTTTACATCGAACACGACCGAGTACGAATGCGTTTTTTTAGTTTGGCTGGTCTTATCTTGGATGAAATTATTCACAAAACATGTTCATAATGTAAACATTTGTATGATGCAGTGAACTTGGACTTGTTTATCTGTTCATTAATTTCGACATTGCATTAATAATACTAGCCCAAAAAGCCCTCAAACAGTATCAAAATCGCTGAAATTGATTCATTCCAAATTTGATGAGGGGAACCAATGCATATTAAACAGGAAATCTTTCAATTAGAAGTATGCATAGTTTTACTGCTTGGATTGTTTATTAATCAATGGAGTAATTTGATTATTTGGAGTGTAACTGTATTATTGGAATAATAAATGGAGTATGTCTTTTTGCTTCACAGCAACACCCGTCTTGACCGTGCCAACTGTTGGTGACGAGTGCATTGCAACGGGGGAAGCATCAATTCCAGTGTCATGGGATCAAGTGAACGCCACCAACTCGGATGGTCAAGCAATAACTTGTACGGATGATGCAGGAGGAACCAGTGTGACAATCACAGGAGGAGACTTTCCAGTAGGGTCCCATAATGTAACCTGCACTGTGAGCAATGATGGTGGTTGCATGGCATCAGCATACTTCAAGTTCGATGTTATCGGTAAGATTTTATTTGTAATTGACATCTTTTCAAATATGATTTCAAGGGGTACTACGTCCTGAAATCCCCCCCCCCCCAGAAGAAATGATTTCGATTGTTTACTTATCCCATTTCAAACTTTTAGTTAAAAGGAAGCGAACATTTTGTTTCACCATTTCCGAGTAAAGACGAAAAAAAAAACCCGGTTGTTTACATCGAACACGACCGAGTACGAATACGTTTTTTTAGTTTGGCTGCTAGTATTTTGATTGAAATTATTCACAAAACATGTTCATGATGTAAACATTCGTATGATGCAGTGAACTTGAACTTGTTAATCTGTTCATTGATTTCGACATGGCATTAATAAAAAAGGCCAAAAGGTCCACAAACAATATCAAAATAATCGCTGAAATTGCTTCATTCCAAATTTCATGAGGGGAACAATTGCATATTTTTACAGGAAATCTTTCAATTAGAAGTATGCATAGTATTACTGCTTGGATCGTTTATTAATCAATGGAGTTATTTGATGATTTGGAGTGTAACATTATTGGAATAATAAGTGGAGTATTGTCTTTTTGCTTCACAGCAACACCCGTCTTGACCGTGCCAACTGTTGGTGACGAGTGCATTGCACCGGGGGAAGCATCAATTCCAGTGTCATGGGATCAAGTGAACGCCACCAACTCGGATGGTCAAGCAATAACTTGTACGGATGATGCAGGAGGAACCAGTGTGACAATCACAGGAGGAGACTTTCCAGTAGGGTCCCATAATGTAACCTGCACTGTGAGCAATGATGGTGGTTGCATGGCATCAGCATACTTCACGTTCGATGTTATCGGTAAGACTTTATTTGTAATTGACACCTTTTCAAATATGATTGAAAGGGGTACTACGTCCTGAAATCCCCCCCCCCAAAAAAATGATTTCGAATGTTTACTTATCCAATTTCAAACATCTAGTTAAAAGGAAGCGAACATTATGTTTCACCATTTCCGAGAAAAGACGAAAAAAAACCGGTTGTTTACATCCAACACGACCGAGTACGAATACGTTTTTTTAGTTTGGCTGGTGCTATATTGATTGAAATGTTTCACAAAACATGTTCATGATGTAAACATTCGTATTGTGCAGTGAACTTGAACTTGTTAATGTGTTCATTGATTTCGACATGGCATTAATTATACTAGGCCAAAAAGTCCTCAAACAATACCAAAATAATCGCTGAAATTGCTTCATTCGAAATGTCATGAGGGGAACAATTGCATATTATAAAGGAAATCTTTCAATTAGAAGTATGCATAGTTTTACTGTTTGGATCGTTTTTTAATCAATGGAGTGATTTGATGATTTGGAGTGTAACTGTATTATTGGAATAATAAGTGGAGTATTGTCTTTTTGCTCCACAGCAACACCCGTCTTGACCGTGCCAACTGTTGGTGACGAGTGCATTGCAACGGGGGAATCATCAATTCCAGTGTCATGGGATCAAGTGAACGCCACCAACTCGGATGGTCAAGCAATAACTTGTACGGATGATGCAGGAGGAACCAGTGTGACAATCACAGGAGGAGACTTTCCAGTAGGGTCTCATAATGTAACCTGCACTGTGAGCAATGATGGTGGTTGCATGGCATCAGCATACTTCACGTTCGATGTTATCGGTAAGATTTTATTTGTAATTGACACCTTTTCAAATATGATTTGAAGGGGTACTAGGTCCTGCAATCTCCCCCCCCCCCCAAAAAAAATGATTTCGATTGTTTACTTCTCCAATTTCAAACATCTAGTTAAAAGGAAGCGAACATTATGTTTCACCATTTCCGAGAAAAGACGAAAAAAAAAACTGGTTGTTTACATCGAACACGACCGAGTACGAATGCGTTTTTTTAGTTTGGCTGGTCTTATCTTGATGAAATTATTCACAAAACATGTTCATAATGTAAACATTTGTATGATGCAGTGAACTTGAACTTGTTTATCTGTTCATTAATTTCGACATTGCATTAATAATACTAGCCCAAAAAGCCCTCAAACAGTATCAAAATAATCGCTGAAATTGATTCATTCCAAATTTGATGAGGGGAACCAATGCATATTAAACAGGAAATCTTTCAATTAGAAGTATGCATAGTTTTACTGCTTGGATCGTTTATTAATCAATGGAGTAATTTGATGATTTGGAGTGTAACTGTATTATTGGAATAATAAATGGAGTATGTCTTTTTGCTTCACAGCAACACCCGTCTTGACCGTGCCAACTGTTGGTGACGAGTGCATTGCAACGGGGGAAGCATCAATTCCAGTGTCATGGGATCAAGTGAACGCCACCAACTCGGATGGTCAAGCAATAACTTGTACGGATGATGCAGGAGGAACCAGTGTGACAATCACAGGAGGAGACTTTTCAGTAGGGTCTCATAATGTAACCTGCACTGTGAGCAATGATGGTGGTTGCATGGCATCAGCATACTTCACGTTCGATGTTATCGGTAAGATTTTATTTGTAATTGACATCTTTTCAAATATGATTTCAAGGGGTACTACGTCCTGAAATCCCCCCCCCCCAGAAGAAATGATTTCGATTGTTTACTTATCCCATTTCAAACTTTTAGTTAAAAGGAAGCGAACATTTTGTTTCACCATTTCCGAAAAAGACGAAAAAAAAAAACCGGTTGTTTACATCGAACACGACCGAGTACGAATACGTTTTTTTAGTTTGGCTGCTAGTATTTTGATTGAAATTATTCACAAAACATGTTCATGATGTAAACATTCGTATGATGCAGTGAACTTGAACTTGTTAATCTGTTCATTGATTTCGACATGGCATTAATAAAAAAGGCCAAAAGGTCCACAAACAATATCAAAATAATCGCTGAAATTGCTTCATTCCAAATTTCATGAGGGGAACAATTGCATATTTTTACAGGAAATCTTTCAATTAGAAGTATGCATAGTATTACTGCTTGGATCGTTTATTAATCAATGGAGTTATTTGATGATTTGGAGTGTAACTGTATTATTGGAATAATAAGTGGAGTATTGTCTTTTTGCTTCACAGCAACACCCGTCTTGACCGTGCCAACTGTTGGTGACGAGTGCATTGCAACGGGGGAATCATCAATTCCAGTGTCATGGGATCAAGTGAACGCCACCAACTCGGATGGTCAAGCAATAACTTGTACGGATGATGCAGGAGGAACCAGTGTGACAATCACAGGAGGAGACTTTCCAGTAGGGTCCCATAATGTAACCTGCACTGTGAGCAATGATGGTGGTTGCATGGCATCAGCATACTTCACGTTCGATGTTATCGGTAAGACTTTATTTGTAATTGACACCTTTTCAAATATGATTGAAAGGGGTACTACGTCCTGAAATCCCCCCCCCCCAAAAAAAAATGATTTCGAATGTTTACTTATCCAATTTCAAACATCTAGTTAAAAGGAAGCGAACATTATGTTTCACCATTTCCGAGAAAAGACGAGAAAAAAAACTGGTTGTTTACATCGAACACGACCGAGTACGAATGCGTTTTTTTAGTTTTGCTGGTCTTATCTTGATGAAATTATTCACAAAACATGTTCATATGTAAACATTTGTATGATGCAGTGAACTTGGACTTGTTTATCTGTTCATTAATTTCGACATTGCATTAATAATACTAGCCCAAAAAGCCCTCAAACAGTATCAAAATAATCGCTGAAATTGATTCATTCCAAATTTGATGAGGGGAACCAATGCATATTAAACAGGAAATCTTTCAATTAGAAGTATGCATAGTTTTACTGCTTGGATTGTTTATTAATCAATGGAGTAATTTGATTATTTGGAGTGTAACTGTATTATTGGAATAATAAATGGAGTATGTCTTTTTGCTTCACAGCAACACCCGTCTTGACCGTGCCAACTGTTGGTGACGAGTGCATTGCAACGGGGGAAGCATCAATTCCAGTGTCATGGGATCAAGTGAACGCCACCAACTCGGATGGTCAAGCAATAACTTGTACGGATGATGCAGGAGGAACCAGTGTGACAATCACAGGAGGAGACTTTCCAGTAGGGTCTCATAATGTAACCTGCACTGTGAGCAATGATGGTGGTTGCATGGCATCAGCATACTTCACGTTCGATGTTATCGGTAAGACTTTATTTGTAATTGACACCTTTTCAAATATGATTGAAAGGTGTACTACGTCCTGAAATCCCCCCCCCCCAAAAAAAAAATGATTTCGAATGTTTACTTATCCAATTTCAAACATCTAGTTAAAAGGAAGCGAACATTATGTTTCACCATTTCCGAGAAAAGACGAAAAAAAACCCGGTTGTTTACATCCAACACGACCGAGTACGAATACGTTTTTTTAGTTTGGCTGGTGCTATATTGATTGAAATGTTTCACAAAACATGTTCATGATGTAAACATTCGTATTGTGCAGTGAACTTGAACTTGTTAATGTGTTCATTGATTTCGACATGGCATTAATAATACTAGGCCAAATAGTCCTCAAACAATACCAAAATAATCGCTGAAATTGCTTCATTCGAAATGTCATGAGGGGAACAATTGCATATTATAAAGGAAATCTTTCAATTAGAAGTATGCATAGTTTTACTTTTTGGATCGTTTTTTAATCAATGGAGTGATTTGATGATTTGGAGTGTAACTGTATTATTGGAATAATAAGTGGAGTATTGTCTTTTTGCTCCACAGCAACACCCGTCTTGACCGTGCCAACTGTTGGTGACGAGTGCATTGCAACGGGGGAATCATCAATTCCAGTGTCATGGGATCAAGTGAACGCCACCAACTCGGATGGTCAAGCAATAACTTGTACGGATGATGCAGGAGGAACCAGTGTGACAATCACAGGAGGAGACTTTCCAGTAGGGTCTCATAATGTAACCTGCACTGTGAGCAATGATGGTGGTTGCATGGCATCAGCATACTTCACGTTCGATGTTATCGGTAAGATTTTATTTGTAATTGACACCTTTTCAAATATGATTTAACCCTAAAGGGGCCGGGGGGGCGGAATCCCCCCCCCCCTCAACATTTTCCGCGATAGCTTCTAAAAAAAATTTTTTCGCGACCCGAGCTGTTATGACTTTTTAGCCTCGAGCTTTGCGCATCTTTTGATACCAAAAACATAAAAATCGGACCACGGGTTGGCCCGTAGCAAAAAATTTTCCGGCGCTACGCGCCGTGAAAACTGAATTTTCGCATATACGTCGTGTACACCGAGCAGAATTGCCATTCATACATATGAATAATTAATTAGCCATAATTCCAAAACCCTTTGACCTATAGTCATGAAATTTCTTGGGCATGTTTAGGAAGAGTTGTTCTATGCATGTGCTGAGTTTCAAAATTTTTCGTCACTCCATGGCCGAGATCTTAGGGGGGGCGGAATCCGCCCCCTCCCCCCGGCTGAGAGATGGTCAAAATAACCCGGCCCCTTTAGGGTTAAAGGGGTACTAGGTCCTGCAATCTCCCCCCCCCCCCGCCCCCAGAAGAAATGATTTCGATTGTTTACTTATCCAATTTCAAACTTTTAGTTAAAAAGAAGCGAACATTTTGTTTCACCATTTCCGAGTAAAGACGAAAAAAAAAAAACCCGGTTGTTTACTTCGAACACGACCGAGTGCAAATACGTTTTTTTAGTTTGGCTGCTGGTATTTTGATTGAAATTATTCACAAAACATGTTCATGATGTAAACATTCGTATGATGCAGTGAACTTGAACTTGTTAATCTGTTCATTGATTTCGACATGGCATTAATAAAAAAAGGCCAAAAGGTCCACAAACAATATCAAAATAATCGCTGAAATTGCTTCATTCCAAATTTCATGAGGGGAACAATTGCATATTTTTACAGGAAATCTTTCAATTAGAAGTATGCATAGTATTACTGCTTGGATCGTTTATTAATCAATTGAGTGATTTGATGATTTGGAGTGTAACTGTATTATTGGAATAATAAGTGGAGTATTGTCTTTTTGCTTCACAGCAACACCCGTCTTGACCGTGCCAACTGTTGGTGACGAGTGCATTGCAACGGGGGAATCATCAATTCCAGTGTCATGGGATCAAGTGAACGCCACCAACTCGGATGGTCAAGCAATAACTTGTACGGATGATGCAGGAGGAACCAGTGTGACAATCACAGGAGGAGACTTTCCAGTAGGGTCCCATAATGTAACCTGTACTGTGAGCAATGATGGTGGTTGCATGGCATCAGCATACTTCACGTTCGATGTTATCGGTAAGACTTTATTTGTAATTGACACCTTTTCAAATATGATTGAAAGGGGTACTACGTCCTGAAATCCCCCCCCCAAAAAAAAAAAATGATTTCCAATGTTTACTTATCCAATTTCAAACATCTAGTTAAAAGGAAGCGAACATTATGTTTCACCATTTCCGAGAAAAGACGAAAAAAAAAACCGGTTGTTTACATCCAACACGACCGAGTACGAATACGTTTGTTTAGTTTGGCTGGTGCTATATTGATTGAAATGTTTCACAAAACATGTTCATGATGTAAACATTCGTATTGTGCAGTGAACTTAAACTTGTTAATGTGTTCATTGATTTCGACATTGCATTAATAATACTAGGCCAAATAGTCCTCAAACAATACCAAAATAATCGCTGAAATTGCTTCATTCGAAATGTCATGAGGGGAACAATTGCATATTATAAAGGAAATCTTTCAATTAGAAGTATGCATAGTTTTACTTTTTGGATCGTTTATTAATCAATGCAGTAATTTGATGATTTGGAGTGTAACTGTATTATTGGAATGATAAGTGGAGTATGTCTTTTTGCTCCACAGCAACACCCGTCTTGACCGTGCCAACTGTTGGTGACGAGTGCATTGCACCGGGGGAAGCATCAATTCCAGTGTCATGGGATCAAGTGAACGCCACCAACTCGGATGGTCAAGCAATAACTTGTACGGATGATGCAGGAGGAACCAGTGTGACAATCACAGGAGGAGACTTTCCAGTAGGGTCCCATAATGTAACCTGCACTGTGAGCAATGATGGTGGTTGCATGGCATCAGCATACTTCACGTTCGATGTTATCGGTAAGATTTTATTTGTAATTGACACCTTTTCAAATATGATTGAAAAGGGTTCTAGGTCCTGCAATCCCCCCCCAAAAAAAAAAAATGATTTCGATTGTTTACTTATCCAATTTCAAACATCTAGTTAAAAGGAAGCGAACATTTTGTTTCACCATTTCCGAGAATAAACGAAAACAAAAACCCGGTTGTTAACATCGAACGCGACCGAGTACGAATAGGTTTTTTTAGTTTGGCTGGTGCTATATTGATTGAAATGTTTCACAAAACATGTTCATGATGTAAACATTCGTATGGTGCAGTGAACTTGAACTTGTTAATGTGTTCATTGATTTCGACATGGCATTAATTATACTAGGCCAAAAAGTCCTCAAACAATACCAACATAATCGCTGAAATTGCTTCATTCCAAAATTCATGAGGAGGACAATTTCACATTAAAAAGGAAATCTTTCAATTAGAAGTATGCATAGTATTTCTGCTTGGATCGTTTATTAATCAATGCAGTAATTTGATGATTTGGAGTGTAACTGTATTATTGGAATGATAAATGGAGTATGTCTTTTTGCTTCACAGCAACACCCGTCTTGACCGTGCCAACTGTTGGTGACGAGTGCATTGCAACGGGGGAAGCATCAATTCCAGTGTCATGGGATCAAGTGAACGCCACCAATTTGGATGGTCAAGCAATAACTTGTACGGATGATGCAGGAGGAACCAGTGTGACAATCACAGGAGGAGACTTTCCAGTAGGGTCCCATAATGTAACCTGCACTGTGAGCAATGATGGTGGTTGCATGGCATCAGCATACTTCACGTTCGATGTTATCGGTAAGATTTTATTTGTAATTGACACCTTTTCAAATATGATTGAAAGGGGTACTAGGTCCTGCAATCCCCCCACCAAAAAGAAAGAAATGATTTCGATTGTTTACTTATCCAATTTCAAACATCTAGTTAAAAGTAAGCGAACATTTTGTTTCACCATTTCCGAGAATAGACGAAAACAAAAACCCGGTTGTTAACATCGAACACGACCGAGTACGAATAGGTTTTTTTAGTTTGGCTGGTGCTATATTGATTGAAATGTTTCACAAAACATGTTCATGATGTAAACATTCGTATGGTGCAGTGAACTTGAACTTGTTAATGTGTTCATTGATTTCGACATGGCATTAATTATACTAGGCCAAAAAGTCCTCAAACAATACCAACATAATCGCTGAAATTGCTTCATTCCAAAATTCATGAGGAGAACAATTTCACATTAAAAAGGAAATCTTTCAATTAGAAGTATGCATAGTATTTCTGCTTGGATCGTTTATTAATCAATGCAGTAATTTGATGATTTGGAGTGTAACTGTATTATTGGAATGATAAATGGAGTATGTCTTTTTGCTTCACAGCAACACCCGTCTTGACCGTGCCAACTGTTGGTGACGAGTGCATTGCACCGGGGGAAGCATCAATTCCAGTGTCATGGGATCAAGTGAACGCCACCAACTCGGATGGTCAAGCAATAACTTGTACGGATGATGCAGGAGGAACCAGTGTGACAATCACAGGAGGAGACTTTCCAGTAGGGTCCCATAATGTAACCTGCACTGTGAGCAATGATGGTGGTTGCATGGCATCAGCATACTTCACGTTCGATGTTATCGGTAAGATTTTATTTGTAATTGACACCTTTTCAAATATGATTGAAAGGGGTTCTAGGTCCTGCAATCCCCCCACCAAAAAAAAGAAATGATTTCGATTGTTTACTTATCCAATTTCAAACATCTAGTTAAAAGGAAGCGAACATTTTGTTTCACCATTTCCGAGAATAGACGAAAACAAAAACCCGGTTGTTAACATCGAACGCGACCGAGTACGAATAGGTTTTTTTAGTTTGGCTGGTGCTATATTGATTGAAATGTTTCACAAAACATGTTCATGATGTAAACATTCGTATGGTGCAGTGAACTTGAACTTGTTAATGTGTTCATTGATTTCGACATGGCATTAATTATACTATGCCAAAAAGTCCTCAAACAATACCAACATAATCGCTGAAATTGCTTCATTCCAAAATTCATGAGGAGGACAATTTCACATTAAAAAGGAAATCTTTCAATTAGAAGTATGCATAGTATTTCTGCTTGGATCGTTTATTAATCAATGCAGTAATTTGATGATTTGGAGTGTAACTGTATTATTGGAATGATAAATGGAGTATGTCTTTTTGCTTCACAGCAACACCCGTCTTGACCGTGCCAACTGTTGGTGACGAGTGCATTGCAACGGGGGAAGCATCAATTCCAGTGTCATGGGATCAAGTGAACGCCACCAATTTGGATGGTCAAGCAATAACTTGTACGGATGATGCAGGAGGAACCAGTGTGACAATCACAGGAGGAGACTTTCCAGTAGGGTCCCATAATGTAACCTGCACTGTGAGCAATGATGGTGGTTGCATGGCATCAGCATACTTCACGTTCGATGTTATCGGTAAGATTTTATTTGTAATTGACACCTTTTCAAATATGATTGAAAGGGGTACTAGGTCCTGCAATCCCCCCACCAAAAGAAAGAAATGATTTCGATTGTTTACTTATCCAATTTCAAACATCTAGTTAAAAGTAAGCGAACATTTTGTTTCACCATTTCCGAGAATAGACGAAAACAAAAACCCGGTTGTTAACATCGAACACGACCGAGTACGAATAGGTTTTTTTAGTTTGGCTGGTGCTATATTGATTGAAATGTTTCACAAAACATGTTCATGATGTAAACATTCGTATGGTGCAGTGAACTTGAACTTGTTAATGTGTTCATTGATTTCGACATGGCATTAATTATACTAGGCCAAAAAGTCCTCAAACAATACCAACATAATCGCTGAAATTGCTTCATTCCAAAATTCATGAGGAGAACAATTTCACATTAAAAAGGAAATCTTTCAATTAGAAGTATGCATAGTATTTCTGCTTGGATCGTTTATTAATCAATGCAGTAATTTGATGATTTGGAGTGTAACTGTATTATTGGAATGATAAATGGAGTATGTCTTTTTGCTTCACAGCAACACCCGTCTTGACCGTGCCAACTGTTGGTGACGAGTGCATTGCAACGGGGGAAGCATCAATTCCAGTGTCATGGGATCAAGTGAACGCCACCAACTCGGACGGTCAAGCAATAACTTGTACGGATGATGCAGGAGGAACCAGTGTGACAATCACAGGAGGAGACTTTCCAGTAGGGTCTCATAATGTAACCTGCACTGTGAGCAATGATGGTGGTTGCATGGCATCAGCATACTTCACGTTCGATGTTATCGGTAAGATTTTATTTGTAATTGACACCTTTTCAAATATGATTGAAAGGGGTACTACGTCCTGAAATCCCCCCCTAAAAAAAAAAAATATATCGAATGTTTACTTATCCTATTTCAAACATCTAGTTAAAAGGAAGCAAACATTATGTTTCACCATTTCCGAGAAAAGACGAAAAAAAATCCCGGTTGTTTACATCGAACACGACCGAGTACGAATACGTTTTTCTAGTTTGGCTGGTGGGATATTGATTGAAATTATTCACAAAACATGTTCATGATGTAAACATTCGTATGGTGCAATGAACTTGAACTTGTTAATCTGTTCATTGATTTCGACATGGCATTAATTATACTAGGCCAAATAGTCCTCAAACAATACCAAAATAATCGCTGAAATTGCTTCATTCGAAATTTCATGAGGGGAACAATTGCATATTATAAAGGAAATCTTTCAATTAGAAGTATGCATAGTTTTACTTTTTGGATCGTTTTTTAATCAATGGAGTGATTTGATGATTTGGAGTGTAATTGTATTATTGGAATAATAAGTAGAGTATTGTCTTTTTGCTTCACAGCAACACCCGTCTTGACCGTGCCAACTGTTGGTGACGAGTGCATTGCACCGGGGGAAGCATCAATTCCAGTGTCATGGGATCAAGTGAACGCCACCAACTCGGATGGTCAAGCAATAACTTGTACGGACGATGCAGGAGGAACCAGTGTGACAATCACAGGAGGAGACTTTCCAGTAGGGTCTCATAATGTAACCTGCACTGTGAGCAATGATGGTGGTTGCATGGCATCAGCATACTTCACGTTCGATGTTATCGGTAAGATTTTATTTGTAATTGACACCTTTTCAAATATGATTTAAAGGGGTACTAGGTCCTGCAATCTTTCCCCCCCCCCCAAAAAAAAAAAAATGATTTCGATTGTTTACTTATCCAATTTCAAACATCTAGTTAAAAGGAAGCGAACATTATGTTTCACCATTTCCGAGAAAAGACGAGAAAAAAAAAACTGGTTGTTTACATCGAACACGACCGAGTACGAATGAGTTTTTTTAGTTTGGCTGGTCTTATCTTGTATGAAATTATTCACAAAACATGTTCATAATGTAAACATTTGTATGATGCAGTGAACTTGGACTTGTTTATCTGTTCATTAATTTCGACATTGCATTATTAATACTAGCCCAAAAAGCCCTCAAACAGTATCAAAATAATCGCTGAAATTGATTCATTCCAAATTTGATGAGGGGAACCAATGCATATTAAACAGGAAGTCTTTCAATTAGAAGTATGCATAGTTTTACTGCTTGGATTGTTTATTAATCAATGGAGTAATTTGATTATTTGGAGTGTAACTGTATTATTGGAATAATAAATGGAGTATGTCTTGTTGCTTCACAGCAACACCCGTCTTGACCGTGCCAACTGTTGGTGACGAGTGCATTGCAACGGGGGAAGCATCAATTCCAGTGTCATGGGATCAAGTGAACGCCACCAACTCAGATGGTCAAGCAATAACTTGTACGGATGATGCAGGGGGAACTAATGTGACAGTCACAGGAGGAGACTTTCCAGTAGGGTCTCATAATATAACCTGCACTGTGACCAATGATGGTGGTTGCACGGCATCAGCATACTTCACATTCGATGTAATCGGTAAGATTTTATTTGTAATTTACCCATTTTGAAATAAGATATAGGTTTAACCACATTTTGTTGTCAAGTTTTTTGGGTTGATGTAACCGGTAACTTTTAACTTGGAGTTCTCATCACGTTGTCAAAAAAAAATCAGCATTACTTCAAGTTGGTTTGTTTTAAATGACAGTTAGTGATTCAGAACCCGTAGATAGTGTGTCCAAGTCCCTTTGAAATTAATGAGCTGTTTAACCAAACAACCAGGAACGGTCGATTATGTCTGAACATACAGAAAGATATGTAAAATGATGTACAATGGAAAGTGCATACGCATTACGATGTAATTAATTTTTTGTACGGAAGACGGCTTGCTTTCAAGAAGCTTATGCTCACCATACGTTCATATGTATGTATTTTGTCGGTTGAAATCAAGTTTAAGATTTGTCAGATGGCTGATTTTTATATGTATAATGAATATTGGAATGTCATGTTTTGTTTTAAATGTTACAGTAATTTTATGTTTTATTGGATGTTACTATAACTATAGTCAGTTTAAAAATCAATACCTACCGGTAAGTACAAGTACGTCATCCATTTGATTTACCATTTTAGAAATGGGCACCACCCTAGAACCCACAACCACTCCAGGACCAACCACCATTCCAGGACCAACCACCACTCCAGGACCAACTTCCACTCCAGGACTAACCACCATTCCAGGACCGACCAACCCTCAAGGACCAACCACCATTCCAGGACCAACCACCACTCCAGGACCAACCACTACTCAAAGACCAACCAACCCTCCAGGACCAACCACCATTCCAGGACCAACCACCATTCCAGGACCAACCTCCATTCCAGGACCAACCAACCCTCCAGGACCAACCACCATTCCAGTACCAACCACCGCTGTAGGACCAACCACCACTCCAGGACCAACTAATCCTCCAGGGCCAACCACCATTCCAGGACCAACCACCAGTCCAGGACCAACCACCACTGAAGTATCAACCACATGTGGTAAATATTACTCGTTTATTGAATGTATTATGTCTTGTTTTAAAAGGCTTGCACCAAACCACTTCGGACAGGGTGTTTAACGGTAATGTTATGAATGGTTCCTTTGGTAGTATACACAATGTAGTAAGCTTTGCACAAACACATAATTCACATCTCAATTTAACAAAATTATTTTACATTATAACCGACATTTTACACATGATAACTGGTTGCAATTTTTATTTGACCATTTTTATGCCATTGGCATCCAGTACATTAAATAGTTACATATAAATTCTGTATATTATCATTCATAATTTCTTTATCACTGACAATTTTACGTAATGGATAAATATTATTTCCAAACTGCGAACTTTTTGCCTTCAGGTTCTAAATCATGAAACATTACTTTTGGGCAAATCAATTCTCATTGCGCACTAGCTATTAAATCTTATTTGAGTGGGACAACGCTATAACAGTTACACGTTACAGTAAGACTGTCAATACTGACTGTGAACAATTGGAAACTGTGCATACACAATTCTGATCAGATTTAAGCTTTCTCTTCTCTAACGATTGTAAAAACGTCATACAGTTTGGACACGATGAAGGGTCATGTCCCTGTAAGCATCGAATTGCATATTTATACTGAATTGTTACTTTGTTTTCTTAGCACCACCAACTGTGAATGTGCCGACTGTTGGTCCGCAGTGTCTAGCTGTTGGTGCGACCACACTTTCTGTGACTTGGACTACTGTAACCGCGATCAATGCTGGGGGTGGAAGCATCACTTGTACTGATTCTGGAGACGGAACTGGATTGACGACCTCTGCTGGCACCTTTGGAGCAGGATCACACACAATCACGTGCAGTGTTACCAATGTTGAGGGTTGCTTTGGCTCTAATAGCTTCACATTTCTCGTATCAGGTATAATTTTTGGTCAAATAATTGGGAAACTTTTTTTGAAAAATGATAATTTAAAGCGCTAGAGCTGAGTCTTTATCTGATTTTGTTGGTAAATAGTTGTGAGTAAATGCAAACGGACTGACTAATTATCAGGAGGAATTTGAATGTCTCATCAAAACGGTATGAGTGTTGTGGCCGAGTGGTTAAGGGCCTTGGGTTCGTAGTGTGCAGTTTAAGCTGTAGGCTGTGGGCTCTAGTCCAGCCTGGGATTATGGTGCGTGTGCCCTTGGGCAAGGCACTGTGTGAGGGCAGAGATAGTCATTGTGATTGAATTAGCTTCCTTGCGCCTAGAAGGCTGCATCGAACTGTTTACTCCCCAGGGAGCTGGCATAGTATTTGGAATGTTTAATTGGCACAGTGATAAGAGGTAATGATAATATAGGCGGTTTGATCTTAGTTAAAAGGGCTATATAAACCCTGTCATTGTCATTATTATTACCTGAAAGATAGCAAATAATTTGCAAAAGGGCCTTGCCTCAAATTCGTGTCCGTAACTTGTTCCCCTGCCTCCTAAAAAAAACAAATATCGTATACTCAAAACTCACAACATTCAAGTGAACTTTTTTTTACTTTTACTGTTATTTATTCCAGCTTTAATACCTCACATGTTTTAGTTTACTGAGGAAATAAAAGTGGAGACGACCAGAGCATTAATCTGTAATGCATAAAGTGTTAAATATGGCATTAGCGGTTTTCAAATTCCTTTGAATTATAAGGACCGGATCCCTTGAAATTTGTCTTTTCACTTATTCATTTACGTGCATTTGAAAGAGCTCTTCGTCGTGCGACATCATGATGCTGATCAATTGTCATTTATATAGCAACACCAATTGTGAATGTGCCAGCGGTGAGTCCGAAGTGTGCATATGTTGGTGCATCTACGGCCTCTGTAACTTGGCCAGTCGTAACTGCCACCAATGCTGCGGGAGGGAGCATCTCTTGCAGTGATTCTGAAGATGGAACCAGTTTGACACCCACCGGTGGAACCTTTGGAGTAGGATCACACACAGTCACGTGCACTGTAACTAATTCTGGCAGTTGCACAGGCTCCAATAGCTTCACGTTTGCTGTAGCAGGTATTGAACATGTCTAGAACCATTAAGTCTGCCAAATGTATTGTGAAAATTGATCCCCTATTTTATTTTTTTTTTCTTCAAATTAGGCAGCATTGACCAAGACACTGGGATACCACCATACAGCTTAATAGCTTAGCTGGTTAAACATCAGTTCAGTTTTATGGCAGTTTGAGTCCCACAGTCAACTAATATATAGCCTAACGTTCCACCTAACGTTCAACCTAACATGCATTGCGTTGGCTCCCAGTCCGTTTCCCTTTCTTACATATATTATTTTGTGGTGCGCTAATTTGTGACGCAATACAGCCAATATATCCTTCATGAGTGATGCCTGTACGCCTGAATGCTTAGCAGAATGTTGTAAGCATTGTGTAATGTGTATTTTGGTGTGATCCCTGACTACATGGCGCATGTAGATTGATGGCTTCTTGCTGGGCAAAAACATTGACAAGTTCGAAGACTGTCAAAATAGGGCTCAGTTGAGCACTAGTACGATATTCCAAAGACCGCAGGTTCAAGTCCAAATGTTGTATTTTCTTTCAACCTTGCATGTTCCCAACTTTGAAAATCGGTCAACATTGGTCATTGGCTATTGTGTTTGATACAGCTTCTCCATCTGTGACTGTGCCCAGCGTGGGTCCACATTGTGCCGATGAAAGCTCTTCTACAGCTACTGTGACATGGACCACTGTGACTGCCACCAATACTGAGGGTGAAAGCATCACTTGTACTGATTCTGGAGATGGAACTGGAGTGACGATCTCTGGAGGCACCTTTGGAGTAGGATCGCACACAATCACGTGCAGCGTTACCAATACCAATAGTTGCTCAGGCTCAAACAGCTTCACGTTTGTTGTATCAGGTATCAAACATTATATTTGTAGTGGTGTATGTTTTTCTAATGCAGTTGGTAAAAAAAAATAGAAAGGAACAGTTCGTGGAAGTTTTTGCCTCTGACAGGATATAAAATTTAAAGCAAATGTTGAAATCCTGTTAAATGTTTTTGAAGATCACCTTCATTGTGTCTTTTTTGTTTCACCCGATAGCTTCACCGTCAATTTCAGTGCCTGTGGTCCCTGTTAGTTGCACCGATCCGAATCAGGTGACAACTCGAGTGTTATGGAGTACAGTAACTGGCACCAACACCAACGGTCAAATCATTCAGTGTACATCGGGTGCATTGTCTGTGTTTCTGGTTGGAGGTAACTTCCCTCTAGGAACTCACACCGTAACTTGCACAGTTACCAATAGTGGTGGTTGCATGGCATCAGAAACCTTCGCAGTTGCTGTTGTAGGTGAGACCTGTAGCTCCATTAACTTAGTATGTTGTGTAAAGGGATATCGCATACTGCTTTTCAATCCAAGCAAGCGTGCAGAAGTAGGGCAAGGCTAATTCTTGTAGTAGAAAAAAAGTGTCCTCAGCTAAAAAATATTGAGTAGAGCTAGCTAAGGGAAGCCCAGGGTCTTTTTTCCCCACATACAACGAAAGAACCCTACTCCAGGCTCCCATCATTAGTAAGCCTATTAGCTCCATCAACAGTTCCCCGCGAAAATTACAGTTGAATTAACGATGGGCACTTTTACTACATCGTATTGCAGTGTATTTATTCCCAGATGATTCCATAAAATCATGCAGTGTTAAGGCAGTATAGGGAGTCCATAGTGGTCGGTTTTGGATGAAACTGAGACATATTGGGTAAACTTTGTACAACGAGAAGTTTTGATTTGTACTTGTTATCCACAGCATCTCCATCGCTAACGGTGCCAGACGTGGACGACCAGTGCACTGATTTCGGTTTAGCTACCGCCACTGTGAGCTGGCCTGCAGTATCTGGTACCGACCTGGGCGGACAAGCTATCATATGCACTGAAGGAGCAATTGCCGTGCCTCTCAGTGGCGGTATCGCCTTTGGTGTGGGTGTTCACATCGTGACCTGTCAGGTCACCATCAATAATGGTTGTGAAGATTCAAAAAGCTTCTCGTTCACTGTCCAACGTAAGTAAAAAAAATATATATATATTAAAGTTTGGTTAATGTAACAGTGTATGTTATCTGGTAACATTGTATCATCCTTTAACCTCCTTGGGGTCAGGGCATAAGTACCCTCTTCGTCACTGAAAGAGAAGATGATTATAGCTTCTGAGCACCATCGCCGCCATGCACTTGTGCTCTGCTCTGTGGCCTACAGCTTTTGGATCACGGCGCCATCCAAAACATGCTTTTGATTTATTTAACCTGTGGTCCAGTACTCAATTATTTGTTGTCCACTTGTGATTTGTGTCTTTAATCATAAGATGGAATTTACGTTGGGGTGGTGTAAATTCAAATTTAGGCTCTGCCCTTCACCAACGTATAAACACTGTATACTAAGCGTGATATCCTCCGAGTGAAATATGAGAGAAAATCACTCGAATTCACGACATCCTGCATACTAGTGCAGACCACTCGACCACCGGGCTTACCGGGGTTTGATGACTGGTTCGAATTTCAATTCGAATTTCAGAGGAAATTGAGTTCTTTCATTTGGATGTACTTGTTTTCAAAGTAATACAAAAACACGGTTTTCGTGTTGGTGCTTCGTAAAGGTCTAGCGTGTCGTTGCCCAAGTGCATTCAACACTGTGCGGAAAATTTTGCTGAATAATAATTTATTATGTAACGATTGTCCCTTTTTTTTACCCACATAGAATCACCGATTCTTAACCTGCCAGTTGTCGACAATCGTTGTGCAGTCTCATGGTGGGTGTATGCCCAGGTGTCATGGCCCCTGGTGACCGCCACGCACAGCGACAACAACCAAATCGTCTGCATAGCGTGGGGAATCTCCATGCCGCTCACAGGGGGTTGGTGGTACTTGCAGGACTATACACACGTCCACACCTGCGTTGTCACCAATAATGCTGGTTGCACAGCAGTGGGGGCATTCGATTTCCATGTATTCGGTAAGAAATAATCCAAGATTCAAGTATACAGTCAAGGTGAAGAAAATGCTGCCAAATGTATTGCATGAGTTTCACCTACTCTGTAATTTTGTTTTGCTGAGGGTAGCACCCCTACAAATCATTATGTCTCTCTGTTAGTCTGTACGTTAGTTAGTTTGCTAGTTGGTTAGTAACAAACGTTGACATTGTCTATTGCTTCTACATGTTTTGACTGATTGCAACCAAACTGTGTCAAAGGTATCAGTAGCCCGGCCCAACATTTCCAATTGGGTCAGAGGTCATGATGGGGTCAAGGTTACAATAACGTCAAATTTCAAATACGCTCAAATGACAAAAGTAGCGCTGTCAACAATTGTGCCCAGGTTCAACATTAAAAAATGTCCATGGTGATCTCTTCATCTGACCTACAGGTATGGGGTTAAAGGTCAACACAATTGTGTTGGATTGCAGCTTTCGAGATCCGATTGAGCTTGTTATTTGATGGGGAAAATGATTTTCAGAGACATTTCTTTACAATTAGATGGCCTTTAAATTCATTACTTTCATGTTCATGTGGAGTTCTCCAGACTGCACATGTACTAGGTGTGTCACAGCTTAACACAGAGATTGTGGGCACCTGAGTTAACCCACGGCTTGCACGGGTTAACTTCAATGCTTCTGAGTGGCATCCCTGATGTAAATTTAGATGTTGACTAATTACTGGGCGTACTGAACAAAATGGTGCATGTAAACTCGTCCTTTTTTGCGGATGCTTTCACCATCTTCAAGGTAAAAGATTTGGCTCAAGAAGACCGTTTGTTTCATCGCGATTGTTCTTGAAAATCTAAAGATGTGTTTGAATAGCGGCAAAAACAAGAAACTTATTTTTTTGCCACTTTCTGTGAAGCATTTAAATTCGGTATAGTCCTTGTCTAAAACCAAATCAGTTTACTGCTAGTGATTTAAAAAAAATAAGCAGAGTGTGCAATATTTATATATTTTATTGAACTCTTTCATTGAAGCTTTAAAGAAGTTAACCTGTTTGTGCTATTTGATTGTTTCATTATAAGAACTAAACCCTAATTGTCGTGTGAATGGAATGTTTGTCTTACACCTATAGAGATAATCTTATCAAAAGAGCCATACTGGCATTGTCTGATCTTTGAAGCACTCCTAACAGTAGCAGAAAATGTTTGTTTTTTTTGGCTTCGCGGTCTTTCACACATATCTCTGGATTTACAAAAGCAATCTTTAATAAAAAAAAAACCTGGAATTCTCAAGCTAAATCTGTAACCTTGAAGATCGTGTTAACATTTCAGTAAATTCCGGTTGTAAATTGGCGAAAATGGCGGGGTTTACAGGAACCATTATTTTTAGGACGACCTGTAGTACATCGTGACCATAATCAGGCTCAATGCGCTTTTTGAAAAAATAATCGCATTCATTGTTGGATGTTACATTGCTAGGCTATTATCATACCAAATACAGCTCTGTGCATATACAATCTGTCAAATTAACCATGTTAAGGTTTTAATTGAGGCGCGTGACTAAAGCGTATTCAAAGCTTAGTTGGTAGCGTGTCAGAACGGTAATCTGGAGGTCAGTCGATACGTTTGTTCGACTATAAATTTCTATTGATATACCTATAAGGAGACGTTTTTTTAGTCATAGCTTTTTCGGTATACCTTTGGAAGAGAGTGGAAATTAGGGAGACATTCCATTGTCTCCCTGATGTCACGACTCCTACTTCAAGGCAACAATTGTAGAGTCGCAAATAGGCTAGAGTGATTGATTTCGGTCCAAAACAGAAATATACCAACATTCCTTGTGGTAGGACAAGTTAAAATAGAGGTCAGTGGAAATTAAAGTTTGGAAAAAGTGTGCGTACAGCCCTAGAGAAATGTCTACCTCGGGTACCATTTCTAAATAAAATATCATTATTGTGCAACTGGTGAGTTCGACCCCTCTTGTGGTTTATTTGAAAATGTAACAAGATTGTGTTTTCCACATGTGGCTTTATGTGAGTATTTGAAAAACAATTCTGAACCTCTAGACTTACATTCAGTCAATACTTCATTTGTCTCCACAGCAAAGCCCCGCATAACGGTGCCATCGGTTGTTGACCAGTGTACCCTGCCTGGACAGAATGATGTACTAGTTTCGTGGCCTGCAGTAACAGGCAGATACTTGGACGACCAAGCCATCAGTTGTACCAATCAGAACGGAAATGCTGTGCCTCTGATCGGAGGCATCTCTTTTGGTGTTGGATCTCACACAGTGACTTGCAATGTTATGGTTGAAATCTGCAGTACTTCAAGGAGCTTCTCATTCAGTGTCTATGGTAAGAAATCCATAGGTGTTGGTACCCCATTAATGAGAAAAGGGTGTTTTTTTCTAGTTCACAGCTGTTATTTTTTTGTTAAATATTGTTATTTCATGGCAAATTTGTGAAGCCAAAAAGAGCCAACTTTATATATAAATGTCTGGGTCGAGTTTGCAACTGCTTTTTACTTTTACTCCTAAAAAAAAAATGACTGATATCCTTTTTGGAGCTGAAAAAGGGTGTTTCTGTTACAAGCATATACTACAGTCAAATGCTAGCCTTTTGGAAGAAACGATGGAGATTTGAATGGACTTATTTAAGTTGTTTTACCAATGATTTTGCCCTTTTCGAAAACAGAGGGCAATTTTGTTCCTTTTGGAGCCGCTGTCGGCGATAGGCGTCTTTCACAAGAACTACAACCTGTAAGTAAACTTTCATTTCATTGAGCATGAGTTTCTGAATATTTGATTTGTATCAACTTTGGAACCTCATTCTAAGTGGACACCTTACAATTATATTCAAAAAGAAGGGTAAATTCTTCCTTTCTTGGACCCGCGAATAGAAAAGACAGCAATAACACAAAATAAATTACAATTCAGTATCAGTCAGTTCTGATGAATAATTGAAAATCGGTGATTAAATATACCTTATCAAGCCACATTTAAAAAATAAGTGAAAGTGAAGTTTGGAACACAAAGATAGTCTGGCACCATCCCATTCAACAGTTACAATTTAATAAATCTCTTCAGGGAGCACGATCACAAATGGCTGGATAAGGTGCATCACCGCATGTACCTGTTACACCCTGTACCAAACTATCGCAGCACTATTTGTGTTTATGGATATGGAGTAGCCAGGGAATAAATGCAATGTATAATACGTGTTCATTTATTAACCATTTGTGAAAATCATTACATAACTGCTGAATCCCTGTTTGAAATTGCAGACAACCTGTTTTAGTTAGGAACAGGTCGATAGTACTGGAATACATAGTGTCCTTACTCCAAATTACGTTTTTATTGGTTTTTTTTGTTATAAAGCAGAGACTACTTAATACACATTGGCAAATGCAGGGAGGTACTTCTCTCTTACGTTAGTTACAATCACTATAGTTTGGTCACTATAGGTGTATATGCACGTCTATGGGTTGGTTGAAGAATCGGGAGGATTTCTTTTATAGATATGTTGTTTTTTTAAAACAATGTTTTCTTAACTATTTGAATCATATCGATGGCGCACTGAATTCAAAAAAATAATCCCCTTTTGTCTAAACAGCGATCACGGTCGTCTAACAAAGATTTGATCTCACGAACCATCAGCCCACCAAATTTCTTTCCTTACTGCAATGAGCTGCATGAGACAATCTATGTAAGTATGACATATGAAAAACAAGAGGAAAATGCATATTTTGTTTTGGAATAGAACACCTGCATTGAAGTTCGAGGTCACGGCTTAAGTATGCCTTATTTGTTTAATCACACGCAGTAGCACTGTACTGTACTATAATAATGCAAAACACGTGTGCCTACTATTTGGCTGTAACAAACATTCATTTTATGTACAATCATACTGACCATTGGATGCCGAACTTACTCTAACAAACAACACTAACGGGACAAGAATATGTGGGACTTCCATTCTTGTGTAAAATATATATGGACGTTCTGCTTTATTGAAGTTAATAGAATGTATTCCTTGCATTTCTGGGGAAAAATGTAATTTTTGATCGGTGGTGGAGGTAGCAATAAAAGGTTGAGGACAGCAACTAGTCTTAATGCCCAAAATAAATCATTTTGAATACCGCTTCCTAGAAGACGGTCGGACAAGACAAGTACGTCCAACCCGGGAAAAAAAAACATCTCGGTTTACCGCGCGGTAACGCACGGTTTACTGGGGTTAACTCATAGGAACCGCTTCTTTAATTGTGCATCTGACCTTAAGTGTGCCATTCAGAACTACCCATCGTGGTATTTTCGGCAGAAAAAGCTTGGTATTGTGTGGACATTTGTAATTTGGTTTAATAGAAACCCAGGGTTGAGAATGTGTACCTTTATAACGTTTGTCAGTACTTTGAAAAAAATGGCAATTTCGTTGGACTTGTGTGAAAAGACACAGGTCACATCAGTTGGTTTTTCTCACCAAGGGCCAGTTTCAAGGTGCTGATAAACAGTTAGCACAGACATTGTGCCAAGTGTAGTGACAAAAATTACAAAAATCAAGTAGATCTCACGCTACCTGTAGTGTGCGCATGTAGATTTATGTTGTTATTGGACACAAATTAGGGCCTGGTTTGAAGTTAGCTGGCTCTGTGAAATGGACAAGGGATTTTGTTAAACACTAATGTGTTCTTAGCGGTGTAATGAAATTGGACGCACCTTCCAATTTTGATATAATTATCATCCAATAACATAATTTAAAACCTTTTTTCACGGTCTTGACACGTCTTTGATTGTTTGTTGATACAGTTCACAGATAATGGTGTCATTGTCTTGTCCAATGCGCAACGTCTGAACAGACGAGGTTACCCAGGCACCAGAAAATCTTTCTTCAGGGGCCCAACAAAAACGATAGCTCCTTTTTGGGCGGACGTCAACAGCAGAAGGTTTTCTCAAACAAGGAATGTCTTCTTTCAGGTGAGTTTGTCGCAGTTTTGTGTTGTTGTGTCGTCTAGGACAGTAAACCCTGTCCATCTTTCAGAAAATCCTATGTCACCGCATGCAATCCGTCATGCAAATCTCAAAATCATACTGAGCACGTTTGAAATTAATCGAACAAAACTAATCTTGACACAGATCATGAATAGCAAAGCTGAGTAGTTTGTGGCCTCTGACTAGTCTCTCTTTTTTATGAAGTGGCTTGGTAAATAAAACAAGGCTTTGAAATATCTTCTTCACCTAACTGAACAAAACGAGTTTGTAGTAGCCAGAGCTATCTTCGAGTTACATGCCATGAAGGATTTTATTTTGCACAATTGGAATCAAAGGAACACTCTGTATTGTCAATAGCTTAAAGTACATATGCATTAGGATATTGAGAGCAGGTTATGCTATTTGCAATGCATGAGGAAAAAAGTCTTCTATCTCCTCACCGGCTTTGTGAGATGGCGCCACTTCGCTGCCTGTGGTCAAGGGCGGATGCAGGGGGGGGGGGGGGGGCCAAAGGGGGCCATGCCCCCCCCCCAAAAAACTTTTTTTTTTCTTTTTTTTATGTGACATCGCAATAAAGGCAGGCAATGGGTACACAGCCATCTTTTCCTGAAAAAAAACATTGCTTAAAGTGGTCAGAAATTGCCTCAGATCGCACCACAGAGCATCTAGAATCCAAAAATTCAATTGTCTTTGTTTATTTGAGGCTCGATGCAGATTCGTACTTGATTATGCCAAAGACCCTTACCCTTGTCTTACAAACATGCATACACCCTTTGCGCGCTTTAGAGACGTAGCAGTGGTTAAGAACGATCTCGTGCATTTGTTTTTCCACAGGTCTATGATGGCAGTGGCTCAACCATGTTATCAACCTTGAGTAGCATCGTGTCTGCCCGGTATGGCAGCTTTAATGCAGCCTGGGCTCTTGTCATCACGTGGCGCTATGTAGAAGCCCTCTCACCGGATAAAGTAAGTATTTGTGACAGGCTTGTTTGATTTAAATCATGTCTCACTGTTAGATTTAGATGTTGAACAGTTGGGCTCATCATTAAAACCCATCTCCCACCGTAGGTCTCTAGCCACCCTCAGTCTATTCCACAGATATGTCCAAGGAAATTGTTCCGCTAATTAGTTTGATTTAGTTCCTCCTGTAAGGGTGTTTGAGTGGCAGCTAGGCTCTCTGCTTCCTCTCACCCATACCCTCTAGCTGTGCCGAGATGCAAGCAAAGAGCTACTCTAATAGTTTTTTTTCCCCCATTTGCTGTGTAGATCTCTAGAAACTCCTAGCCTAATATGTTTCCCTCCATTCTGTGATGTTTCCTTGATTAACAGGACTATCAATTTCTGCCTCCAACTTTTCTGATGTTGTATTAGTCTCATTTTTTCTTCTATAGCCCTTGCCAAGAATGGCGTTGCTAGCATTGATTTAGGCGAAAATGCATTATAAATTCACGATCTAAATCATGGAATTTGTTTTCTTTACACTCATTAAAACATACAAAATGTCATGATACGCTCGTAGCTAAGAGCTTTCTCCTTGCACTGATTTGTTATGTTCTGCATATTTGGCCACACAACGCCACAATGACTGTTGTATACAAATGTTGATTTATGCAAGGGTACAAGGCATGTTGCATAAATAAAGAGGGCTTATAGAAAGTGTCCAGAAACCCTACATCATTATTTACATACACATACAATTGGCAAACTGTTTGAACACAAATAACACCTAAACACATGGGTCCTAGTGAGACGTTTAATGTGTCTCTTCTTAATCGGAAGCAGATAATTGTGAATTTTAAAAGCTAAACATGTAACGCAAAACAAGCATAGTTTAACAGAATGGGAATAGAATAATACGATAGTTTATCTAACAAACTATGCATGACCATGCATTTGGTTCTACACTGTTGAGTCAAATCGACATCAAGTACAAAACTACATATTATACAAAATTATTTATATTCCAACCGGATTTGGACATTAAACAAACTTATTGATTTTTGTGTGTGTGTGTGTGTGTGTGGTAAGTTAAGGTTACTTGTACTGAACTGATATGTGAAACATTTGCGATCAACAACGTATTCTCTTTATGTTCTTCTTTTTTTTCTGTTCAGAGTACCAACTCTTTCCAAGCTGTGCTTGTGACAGATTACATTCATGGCTATGTTATTTTCAACTACGAGCGCTGCGGCATGAACTGGAACGAAAAGCTCTTGGCAAACGACAACGTCATCCAGGGCTTCACCTGCGGACAATATGGCAACAAATTCTACCTGGACATACCGAGTGACTTGCGTTTCCGCCCGGGAAATATGGTTGGAAATACCGGGATATACGGGCGCTGGGTCCAGCGACTGGACAGCCTACCGGACAATTTCGTCAATCCCCGCTTGTTCTGTAGGAACTGGTCCAGCAGGCAGGTTGTTGATAATTTTATCCTTTCCTACTGGTTTGCGACTGCTCACACTTGTCCATGCAGTTGGTTCCAGGCAAGTGCGGACCCAAGGTGGACATACATTGGTTACAGTTATTTCCTCCCAAACTCAGGAAGCAGCACATCAGTCGGTGAGTATAGCGTATCCACTCCCCCCCCCCCCCCCACCATCATATTCGAATGAACAGTGAACAGTTAATGAAAAGACAGTGGTTGACTCTTCATGTTATCTTGACTTTGACTGTGCGGTTCTTTTATAAAGCAAAGAACAATAAACACATGCCGTACACTTCTAAAACTATTGAATGAGTCAAAAACTTTCACGACAAAGATAGCCAAGGCATTCTTTTCTGTGAGTTTACTTCTTCCAAAAACTGGGTGCCGAGATATTGGGAATCTCAAACTTGACGAAAAGCAGACACGATACACACAAATGTATTTCTTACAATCTCAAAATTGATTCTGCAGTTCAATTTCTGAAAATCAAAATGGTATACTCAAGTAAGATTCGAGGCTTTGCATGGTATAGATAATTATGAAAGAAAGCTGAAGGCGGTCAGAGCAAACTGACGGGAACGTCGAGTTGATACCTCTGGTTCTTTTAAGAACCATCACCATAGTTTTTTTCCATTGGTTTACTCAACCTTAAGGTCCTACATCTCCATTTGTTTGCAAAGAAAATTGAATATTTTATCCTCTATTGTTTTACGTATAAACCCTTCTACACTAAAGAAATAACTAATTCTACATTTTGTTTTTAAATTGAATGTAATGTTCGTGCAGCTGCTGTTTGCTATGTCAGGACGTTTACGTTTCCTAATACTCCGGGCCCGCTATGCTGCTACAGCACATGGACATGGAGTCTTCTCCGGGGCGTCAGGAATGCAATAGTTGCTTCCGTCTTTGAACATTATCCAGTCAGTCCCTTGTTTTATACACCTGATCGGTTCAACCGGTGGTATGGTAAGTACTTAATAGGCAAAAACCTATGTCCGCAACACCTCTGCAACGTTACGTTTAGACCAGCTGGAGGCCATAGACCTGCGACATAATCACATGCTGCTTTGTTTACAAGTACGATGGCAGCTTTATTGGGTCAAGACCCACCTTTAGCTCCCATGGAAAAGCAATCAGTAAACAAAGTGAAATGTCGTCATGTCTTACGTCGATTTCACGGATCTGATGGGTCATTCCCTATTCAACTCAACTAAAGTCCGGGCATCTTCCACGGCCACCGACTCAGATTTTGGCTCAATCATTTTCTGGTAGTAGGCCTACCTTATTAATATGTATCACGAACAGATGAAACATTTAAGGGTTGTCGCCCAAAAGTTTCTGAGACATGGTCCTCCAAAGTTTCTGAGACATTGATTCTTGGGGATTTAGGAGGCAATATCTTGGAGATGAATCAATAATTTTTGCTGGATATTGCTACGCGGGGTTTGCTGGCACGAGGCATCAACCATCTCCTCTTATTTCAAAATATGAATCTTGTCAAAGACAAAAATCAAAAGTTCCATTTTCAAGGGACTCCTGCCAGCCAAGGATCTGTCACAGACTGGATGGGTTAATAGTGATGGATTCCTGTTATCTGTGGAGTTTTACTGTAGGAGTACTTGAGACCCTGAAAAGGGTTCCTGACCGGTTGACAAAATCTATTTCCCCCACATATTTGGCTAACAAGTTCATCATGTGGGCAGTCAACCTTAATAATGAAACTGTTCTCCACATTATTGTACAGGGTGAGTCAAAAAGGGGAAACCCAAATGGTTAACCCTATTAATTTTGTTTAAGTTGTGCAGGTAGCGCTTTCAAGATTTGGAATATGAAGCGATACAAATAAGTGTTTGTTTTTATTTTTATTTTTTTTAAGAATCATTCAAATGTACTTTTTTTAGTTATGATATGTTGTACACATACACCGTTTTTTTAACTTTGTCAACGGATCACATTTTATGTTCGTAAACTATCAGCAAAAATGAACCCAGTCGTATCCTGAAAATGATATCAGAATACTCACATAAGTCTTCGGGGTAGCAAAGGTAGAAGGCAGGGCAAAGACTTTTTTTAATATATGTGTTATGATACATGTGTAAGTGCCAGTTATCATACTTATGAGAGTGTTCTAGTGTGGATTTTGATATGTGAATAGATTTAGTTTCGCTGAAATATCACTCAGCTTTATTGTGATCCGTAGACAAGGTTGAAAATGGTGTGGGGTGTTTGTGTTCAGAATTTGGATAGCTGGTACACTTAGATCTAGATCTAACATAATCTAGATCTGGAAAGCGCTTTATTTAGAACTTAAAACAATAGGGGGCACCCGATGGATTTTCTTTTTTCACTCACCCCGTTCATATCTTGCCTATAGTTGTTCAAAATTTCAACTTTTCAACTTCTTTTTTGTTCTTCTTCTTAATTGGAAAACCATTTTTTTTAACTGAAAATGCCCAATGAACACAATAAACAGGGTGAGGCAAAAAGAAAGTGACATAGATTAATGATGTTTCCCCTTAAAACAACAAATTTATTTGAATACCAATAGCATATGTATCAAACGAGCATATGCTTTCACTAATATGAAAAAAAAAGAATATCTGAAATAGCTCCATGCTATCAGAAGTTATGCATGTTTCCTAAATGAAACCATTTTTTTACGGCTGACCATAGAACTGCTCTCAGGCTGTCCCATACACTGAAAATCGATTGAATCTGATCGACTACAAAATGAGAATACATTAATTGGTGAAATGGGGTACGCTCCGTAAACAAACTTTGTGTGCTAAACAAACTTTGTGTTTGTACACAGATCTGGAAGTATTGCCTCGGTATTACTGCTGTCAGGCTTCTACACTCTGCGGCTTGTACTACGCCTCCAGACCGCCCATGGGTTGTCGGAGATACCGACCACCATTTTGGTGTAAGTTTGCATTATCGAGAAATCTGAATAAGTATTTTCTTTTATTACACAGACGATGGTTGATAAAGAAAATTATTTGCTTGTCAGATCTCGGCTGTCCAGTCATATATCTATATCAATGCTTTCTACAGTTGCAAATGCTCAACTCATTGAGACAAAGGATTTTTACTGACATGTTGGTCCAATTTTCATTTACTTGGTGTAAGGCTTATAGAGTCATTGAAATGAAAAACCTTTGAATTTTTTTTTCTGATTTCAAACCAACAACTAGTGAAAAACAAACGAAAATCCAGGCACTGAGTAAAATAAATGTTGTCACTCTTTTTTCTCCTGGAAATTCCCAAAGTCTGGTTCTGGGGAGACCCCCACATCAAAACCCTGGACGGAGTTGAGTACACCTTCAATGGTCTGGGGGAATATACAGTGGCTCTCGTTGAAGATGACAACGGAGGGACAATCTTTGAACTACAAGGCCGGACACAGCGAGCTACCAATGTAGAAAGTGGTCAACTCACGGATGCAACTTTCTACTCTGGGTTTGCTGCAGAGTATCCTGGAGAAGGAAGGGTTTGTAACACTTTACTTTTCAACAAGAATTTTTTTTTTTCAAAAATTCAATATGTTTTTCTACTAGTAGATTTTGAATTGCACCCGATTATTCAGTTTGAGTATTTGCCAGATGTAACTAGCACGTAGTTAATATGACAAACTTTTTTGGCACGTTGCTATGAACTTGGTAATACTTATGAATTTACACGCTATGGGTTCTCTATTCACCTGCCAAAAAATGAGATATCATTTTAAAATGTGTTTTGTAGATTTGGAAAGAATCGCATCCCTTGCGTCATTGTCTTTACGGGTTATTATGTATTTCTTTAAATCTGGAACTTTTGAGGAATTCTTGAATATTAAAACTCACAGATTTAATTGAAGAGAAACGTTGTCATCTTTGAAATTTACTTTTTCTTTTCCTTCAAACATCCTCTGTAGTTGGTTTGTATTACACAACGCAAACATCAGAAATGTCACATTTTCCGCACGTGTCTTGCTCTGGATCGCTCACTTTCGAAATATTTTAAGTTGTAAGGAAATAATGGCCTAGGTTTCTGTCATATTTTGATAATAGGTGGTTATTTTTATTATTTTTACCAGGTTGAAGTGAAATTAAACAAAAGGCAGAACGCCGATGACCTGATAACAACTGTCAATGGAGACGTTGTCACGCCTACAACAGCAGGTACATGCGCAGTAGGTGGAGTTTAAATGTTACCTGGTAGCCCCGCCCCCTAAATGAGTAGTAGAGTTATAATTACAACATCTGGGCTGACCAGCCCATAATTAAATCAGTGATTTTTCATTGAACACTACCTGATATGAGTCCCCAGTTGGGCCTGTTATATTTCATCATATAGGCCTATCTGTCATACCTTTCAGTTGTGTATTAAGAATGCAGCAAGCAACCAATTGCCTGTTGCGGTTTCTTAGGTTTAAAAGCCTTAATGCATTGAACCTAGAACTGATGGCGAAAATAATTAAAGACCAAGAATTTCTCACTGACTTTTTGATAAGTAGTTGTGAGTTATATTGTCTTCTATCCTCTTTAGGATTGCTAATTGGCAATGTGACTGTCAAAAGGGATGCATCAACTAACAAAGTGGTCACCATGTTCCCTGGCGATATTCAGTTTACAGTGGGAGTAAACAACAGCATTGGAGACATAACTGTCCAGTTTGGGCAAACATATATGGGAAACACCAAAGGACTTCTGGGTGAGTACAACTCAAATTACTCATTAATAATATAAACAGAATTAATTGCCTCAGCGGACAACATTTCAACATACGACTTCAGTCCGATGTACACAAATTAGGTCAAGGCCTCACATGTTCTCACAAGTGCACAAGTCAATGGAAGTCATCTAGTCCAACTTCAAGTCACTTACTCAACCAATAAGCAAGATTTCAAGAATTTGGAAAGTTTTGCACTTCTCAAATACTTGCGTAATTAGACCGTAGTTCTCGGTCTGCGTCGCATGAATGATTGATTAAATGTCTGGTGTACAGGTGTTTGGGATGGCGACCAAAGCAACGATGCAACAAGACGTGACGGTACTATACAAGCAGCCACCGGTGAAAACGGAGAGATGATTGAAAGTGACTTCTATGCATTTGGTGAAACCTGTAAGTCAATCACCAACTCTTGGTGACTGTTGTGAAATTATTTTGCCGAGTTATCTAGATTTTGTGATCATTTAGCATTCATCCGGGATACCCCATAAAATCTTTGACACTTCCTTCTTCAGTCGAGAACGTAGGTAGATCAGGAAGGGCTTGGAGAGAATTAACACAGACTTTCCACTGAATACCCACACGATCAGGTACAAGTCAAAAATGCATTCTACATGACGGAACCAAGGTCACATTGACTTGATGGCAGTATGTGCTCATACATTAACGTGAATCTATATAATCCAAAACTCTTTATGGAGCTGTTGGATATTGTCAGACGCTGCATTAGATATTGTTTGCCACAAGAGTTTCCTCAGTTTTCTTTAAAAAATGTATATTTTTCTATTGGCTGCATGCAGGGCGTATCACTGAAGCGAATTCTCTCTTCTACTATGTGGGTGACGAGACTTTTGCATTATCAAACGAACACTCCTTCGTGCCAAGTTTCTATGAAGACCTTGTCGCAGCTGCAACTCCGGAAAAATTGGCAAAGGCTCAAGAGCTGTGCGGAGACAACAAGATGTGTTTGTTTGACACACTGGCGACAGACGATGAAAGCATCGGACAGTCTACAGTGATGCTGAATGAAATGAATTCTGCAAGCGAAAGTGCAGCAAGTAAGTAAAGCCTGTGGTTCATAAGTAGCCCTTTATTTGTTACGAAGGAAGGGTTGGGCAGAGTCTTTTTGATATCGTTGACACCATACGCTGATATGATGCTCATGCATCATCGGCGTTCACACAGCGCACGTACACGTGCTCACAATATCATGACAATCGTGCATGCAAATGATCATTTCATTTACAGTTGAACATCACACAAAAAAATGGCAGAAAGGGTTCCATACAAACAAACTGTTTATTTTGTTTAGTGGTCATTTGTAAAACCAATGTTCTGCCAAAGGTTTTGCGGTGATTGCTTAGGTCAAATGTCCGGTATTATTGGATTTATGTGGCACTCTACTGCGGTGCAATAAAATGTACTTATTTTTTGTACAATTTGCAGCCAACTATCCACCAAACATAACGGCTTCGGATACCTTTAGGGTGATGGTTGGTGTGCTATTCACAGAACAACTGGAAGCCATGGATCCTGATGGAGACGATGTTATATTTTCATTGGTGGAGCCAGTTGAAGGTGCATCCATCACCGAAGACGGTAATTACAATTAACCTTTACGAAGTAGTTCGATTTGGCTATGCTTTCCGTCAGCAATATATTCATAAGAGCGGTGTACGCTTTGCAGTCAAATTAATCTATGATAAAAAAAAAACCTCAGCTAAATTGTGTGTGACTTAAACCCACGACCTATAGCTCTTGCCAGGAGAAAACGATTCAGGTGGCTAACAAGCTCCCCCCCCCCAACCCCAACACTCCCTACCTAACCGGTGTTAAATGATCCCAACTTGAATTACACAAAGTTCCAAGAATAATATCACCACTCATTGTTGCGAATCTTGAAAGGCCACAGACCTTTGATCGTTGTATGTGTTGACGTCAACACCTCACCTATCAATCCACTCTTGAAAAGTATCGTGACTTTAAAACCAAAGCTAGTGGACCAGTCATGAAAGTCCTGGATCTACCACTGCTATAGCCTACCTCAGTTGTAACCATTGGAATTAAGACGTTATATCCATGCTTTTCAACTATTTGTGTCTTCTCTCTAACCAAATATTCATTTTGTATATTTTATTGTAATATACAACCCTCACAACTCTCTTCTATTTGGGGCTTCTGTGACCCTCTGAAAAAGTGGCTTTTAGTATTGATCTGCCCGATATTGCTATAGCCCACTCAATCCACCCTGTTGGGAAGCGAATACTTCAGACAACACATATTAAAGTATGAGTACAGCAAATTTTGGATGTTCAAGTTTCAGAAGTAAGCATACATGCCCACTAATCTTACAGGTGGTCTCTTCACTTGGACGCCAGCGGACAAGTCGAAGGTCATGGTTGGTTTCCTTGCAACAGATGGCAAGGCTAATGCAACACATGAACCAACCGTACAGCTCTGTGACTGCATGAACGGTGGCACGTGCCTGTGGGATGAATTTGTGATGGGCACGGATGTTGTTGAAGACCGTTTTGGGGTGAGTGCTTATTGTTTTCTGAGGGACCCAAAGGCTAGCCTATTTTCCTGTGACCGACCTAATGTCCTACTAATGAACAACTGACTGACCGACTGACAGACGTGCTGGCGACTGACAGACGTACTGACCGACTGACTGACTTTCTTAATTTGTAAAAATAATGTCCTTTTCTCCCAAAGTTGCTGTCAAACGTCTGGTCTCAGATTAAACAGGCAAGGCTTTGCTTACTTCCTCGATTAATTTATTATGGGTCTGTGTAGAAGCTGCGTTGGATGTTTGCTAGTTTAACAATGATTCTTATAAGCTATTGATTCATTCTAGGTCGAAAATGCAGATTATGGAAGGTTTGACTCTTTTTTTTTCAAAGAAAGGTGTCCTTCTCAAAGACGGAGGATTTCCTAATCCGATAGACCCTTCCTGAAATAGGCTTTGTGAATGTCGGTAGCAAATAGCAATACAATCAAAGAGATCAAGTTGTTACGCTTGTTATGCACATTGTATTGTGTAGTATGTACGTTTACATTGTCAATCGTTTCCTATGTAGGTGGTGCTATGCGAGTGTGATCCTGGCTGGAGTGGTGAGTTCTGTGAAGTGGATTACGACGCCTGTGAGGACGGCCCCTGTTTCATGGGCGTGGCTTGTTTTGACGAAGCGCCACCGTCGTTGAACAACACCTGTGGCCCCTGCCCTGAAGGACTTGAGGGTGACGGCAGGTTCTGTCAAGGTAGGCCAAGACTTTCTTGGTTTGAGCATTTAATTTTAAACCACTAGCTCATTTACGTATAACTGGCTCAGACTAACTTGATTGTAGACCACGTCACCTGTGACATACCGACGGGCGACCCAGACTGCAAGAGATGTACTTGCAATGCAGGCCAGAACAGTTTGCATCACATGATGCTTCACGTGACCACAACATCAAGTGTAAACAAAATGTGACATGGTGTATTACTCTCTGTGCTGCCCAAGACTTACCTAGTACAGATGTGGGCTTATGGATTCATCAGGTAATAGAGACAATGTCGAACGATGTTGTATATGTACTGAGAGGCGAATGGAAAATTGATTTAAATGATCCTACATGAAGTTCATTGGCAAAGGAGTAGAGACCATTTTGCACCAACGATGTATGGTCTGTCAAAATTTGTTTTTCAACAGTACTAAAATACATGACTGAGCACATAATTATGCGTTCTCCGTCAATCAAGTATGTGTACATTCTCTGAATCAAGATTTTTGTAAATGGAGTCAAATGAGGAGGTCTCATCGTTAACACATTTGGAAACTAATGGCAAGGAAATGAACTTGGAGGGGAGTGTTTAGCCACCTCAACCATCCTCCTCCAAAGGAAATAATTATGGTTAACCACCTCAACTCCCCTCCCCACAATTCCCTGTCGTGATAGATTATATCAATCAACTACACAGTGATTCTGTATTCATGACTTAATGAAGTTTGCTGTATGAAAGACTTATATGGACCTCACGTTAATTGTTAATGATATTGACGTACTGTGTTACCCTGAAGATTCACTGCTAATTTCCTGCAGATATTGACGAGTGTGAGCTGTACCAAGACGAGCCAGCCAGCAGTGGTGGACGCGGCTGCGATCAGATCTGCAACAACCTCCTCATGGACTACAACTGCAGCTGTGAATCTGGCTACTCCTTGTACATTGACAACAGGCGATGCATTGGTATGCATTGTGTTCTTTGCATGCACGAAAACAAAGATAAGCCTGCAAAATACAAAGATAAAACTTTGGACAGAAAGTTGGTTACGCCGTAACAGTGTTGCGAAAATGAGGGGACGCAATACATAAGTTTTTTCATTAAATATCCGTATAAGGTGCAGTTAAGATTATCTTAAAATTTTAAATTGTGAGACTCAGACACTGATATTTGGGGTAATTTACGATAGTCTCCACAATTTCTGCCAACCCTCCCCCCCCCCATAACCCTACTTATCTGAATTGTTTTTTTCTCAACGGAGATGAAATCGCCACAATTTAGCTCTTTTCTTTGTCTTCAGCCTTTTAAATTCATTTTTTAATATCTTCCTCAGTTATTTCCACTTTATTTACAGGTAGAGAAAAAAAATACAGATTGACAAATATAGAAACAAAAGTACTAAACACATAACGACAGTGAAGTGGAGGGGACCTGTAGAAAGTTGATTTTACCCTAGTGGTATCTGAGGATTTGAGGCATGTCAGTGTTTTTGTGTGCCAGATTTGCACATTGTGAAACCAGTAATTTAGAACGGTTGTGTTTGATTTGGATGATGTAGATATCGACGAATGTGAAATGGACCTGCACAACTGCAGCGTCAACGCCGTGTGCAACAACACCAAGGGCAGCTACGAGTGTGACTGTAAACCAGGCTTCAGAGACGACTTCATGGATGGAACGTCGTGTACAGGTATGTGTGTTGGAAAACGGTAGAGATGTTGCCAACATTTGTTGTACATAAAGCAAAATTTAAGAATATGATAAAGCACAAACAGTATAAAAACAGGTGTTTTTAATTTTCTTCATTAGAGTTTCAAAAAGTTTGATTGTTTTTTTTTTCTTTTACTTTTCTTTAAATGTTCCATCATGAACAGAATTCAGCTGAGCAATTTATTTTTCGATGTCAGTGCTTGGTATAAAATTTTGGACAAAACGGCGTTTATGTTTTTGCCTTTTAACGTACAAATGATGATGCTGAACATACGGCAGTGTTAAGGTTACAGTCAAGACAACTGCAAAACATTCATAAGTTACCTTACAGCGTATTCAACTAAATTACGCAGGGAAGGAACACTGGAAAAAGAAGTACTGTTTGTTTCACTGTTTGTTTTACGATTTGGGTTGTTGTCCACTACTTGTGACGATTTCTGAGAACTTTCGAGAACTTGTGAGAACGTGTGAGAACTTGTATTTTCAGATGTTTGAAGGTTTGAGGCCTAGATAGTAAATAGTATACAAAGGAATAGCGTTAAACGTGAAAGGAAACCCACAGTAATGGCACCAAAATCGTGTTTTTGTCAGTTTTCTAAGTTGATTTAAGTCAGCCAAGGCTCGAAAAAGTCATTTGTGGAAATTTAGTCAATACAAGCAAATGATGCTAAAAAAACAGTGTATAGAATGCTCCTGCTTTAAGTCTTATTCCTATAATTGTGAAGTCAGCGTTAGATTAGCTAAAGTTACAGTCACATTTGTTTTTGTCATACATCCCTCAGACCTCATGGAATGCATGGACAATAGTAGCTACACTTGCGACGAGAAAGCTAAGTGTGAAAACACCATCGGCTCGTACCTGTGTGTGTGCATTGCGGGATATGAAGGTGATGGCAAGACATGTCAAGGTAAGGCCTTATGTACTAATTGACTTTGGAATTAATTGCCTTAATTAGACGCAAACAATGTGGTCCATTTCATTGCAAATGCAAATGTAAATGTGACGTTCATTTGGAATAAACAAACTTTCATGGCGAAATCTGTTGGTGTTAAACTGCTTCCACATTTTGTGAAATAAAAAGGCTGCGTGAAAAAGTGTTGTGACGTCACCCAGTCGCATTCAGCTGAAAGTGTTGCTCGAAACATGACTTTCTACTTTACGTGTATCGATAGATCTGAATGAATGCACAAGGAACCTGGATGATAACTGTCATGCTGAAGCCGATTGCACAAACACCGTGGGGTCATACACGTGTGCGTGTGGGGATGGCTGGACTGGCGATGGCACCAACTGCACCAATGTAGACGAATGTGCCGCATCGTTACCAGTCTGTCATGAGAACGCTGAATGTACGGACACTCAAGGTAGCTTTACATGCCAGTGCAACACTGGTTATGTTGGCAACGGAATGATGTGTGCGGGTAAGTAGTGTTTTCGCAAGTTTGCAGTGTACAGATTGCAGTGTTACGTTTTGATTGCTGTAGTGAAAGTAGCCAGCCAGGGCTATATGTGGAGTGTTTTTTTTTTCTTAAGGTGATGCAGTTGAAAACATTAGATGTTCTGTTCAGTGTATCATTTATACGTCGAACATAGTATACCAGGGCAGTCAATCTGAATTGTCGACTTCGAACACCATCATCCTAACCAACGTAGGCCCTGTCCAACACAGACACTGTTGTCCATGACTATAAAATAATATTCACTGTTGCCCATCATAGGACAAAGGCGAAGCCAGGGCTGCAAAATACCAAATGTTTGCACAGCCTAAAATGTTTCTGTCATTACCGTTGATTCGTAGATTTGAATGAGTGTACCACTGGTCAGGACGATTGTTTGGCCGTTACTGGTGATTGCAGCAACACAGTGGGTAGCTTTGACTGCAGCTGTAAGGATGGATATACTGGGGACGGTCGGACAAACTGTACAGGTAAATCAAACATAACCAGTGTGCTATATAAATGTGTTAGTGTCCCTTGCAGGTCCACGATGTTACTGGGCCTGAAAGTTGGAGGTATCCTCTGTTTTCTTTTTACCAAAATCTTCGTAGATACTGACAGAATTGTTTAAAATGGAAAGGCGATTTATTTGTATTGTTCTGTTGCCAGTGCTTTTGTGTCAAAGGACTAGTTTTTAAATTTGTAGACTAAAGGTAGTTGACAAGATCAGAAGATGTGCTCATAATTAGGGGCATAGTTCGACTGATTTGATTGGGGGTGTGAAAACAAATTTGATGACCGACCCTCCGTGTTGCAAGGTAGCCAGAAAAGTTTGTTTTTTTTCCCAGCAAATAACAGGACGTCGAAAAGCAAAAATAAAGGGATGTTGGAGGGGAACTGCATGATCTGACTTAAAGGCGGTGATGTTTAAATCCCTTGGACCTTATCGGACAATAGGTGGCACTCTTCATTGCAGCAACGCCCATGATGGATCATTTGCCTAGGTGCGGGATGATATACTCTTTAGTGACACTCCGCCCCATTCGCTACATTCCTTAATGCGCTGCCAAATCCCTTGTCTGCAAACACGTAGAATCAAGTCCAGAAGGTGACATTGACACCAATTGAAATGAAAGTATTTTTTTTTCCAAACATTTTTTTTTTCCTGTCATACAACTTTGATCATTGTAGATATCGATGAGTGTCAGGGAAACAATGATTGCTCGGCGAACGCTAATTGCACCAACACTGTGGGCAGCTATCAGTGTAACTGTGTTACTGGATACACAGGGGACGGACAGACCTGCGAAGGTGAGATGTCAAATAATCTTTAGCACCCTGACATTGCAACAAAATCTTCGTCAAAGGCAAAACAACAATTGAAAATTGCTTTCTAAGAGCCCATGTCTAAGTGTGACTGTTTTGACCCAGATGTTAATGCCATCATACTCAGCCAATGCATTCTCTAACTTTCAAGCATTGAGGAAAGACTCTTCGTTTGTTTTTGTCTCATGTTTTCGACTGGATGTTGCAATAAAACTATTGTAATATCAACATTACTCTCAAAAGCCCGTGTTGTCATTCAAACCGAAGCTGCAACCATACCTTTCTTTTGTTGTGAAGTTCATTTTTAAACACAAATCTCTTGTTCGGTAAATTGCAGGTCGATTGCTAAGTCCATTAACAGTACAGGGGATTTGCAATGACAGAACAATTGCCTCTTTTCACAGTTATCAGCGTGTTACTCCACTTATTAATTTGTGCTATTTGGTATAAATAAGTTTTTTACTTCCTTTTGCACAGACATTAACGAATGCACTCTTGGACTTGACGACTGCCAGCAAGAGTGCTCCAACACCGAGGGATCATTTGCTTGCAATTGTAGCACTGGATTCACCCTTCGAGACCGAGTTTGTCAGGGTGAAATATTCAGTTGGCAACTTTCCTTGAATAAGCTAGTTTGGCATCCTAAATATGCACCAAGAAATTCATCAAGATACAGAAGAAAATAACCAGTTTGCCCAGTGGGAAAATCTCTTTTGCTGATTTCTGTAAATTAATATTAAGAAAATGAAGAAAGTTGAATTTGTAAGCAAACATAAAAAACCACTCATTATCTTTCAAAACATTGTAATTACTTCTTCTCATAATTGTCTCTTTAATACAAAATATCGTAACCCATTAGTCCATTAACAACCTCAAACTGTCCCAGCACTGTCCGGTTTTATAGATTCATCAGTGAGTAAATACAATGTAATACAATGTAAGCTTGTTGCCATCACAATAACTCCTTCATGGTATGGTTTTCGCCCACAGCTGAAATGGTGTGTTCGGATACAAATTGCACCCAGGGTGACTGTTACAGAGCCAGCAATACAGACATGTGCCTCTGCTACCCAGGATACGCAATCAATGGTGATATCACTGTCTGCGAAGGTAACATAGTTTAACAGTGTCCTCCTTAACTTGTTTTCATGTTTTGATCTTTCATCACAAAATGAGTTTCAATTCTAATTTCTTTTAGGAATTTAGATATTTCTATGCCAAACAGTTCAGTGGCTTTAAGAGAACACTCCTCTCAGTTCATCTTTTTTTTACTGCATTTCAGATATTGATGAGTGCACAAGCCAGAGTGACCCTGACATGTGTGGTGCCAACTCGATGTGTGATAACCTGGAAGGCAGTTACGAGTGTCGTTGTTATCCCGGTTACACTCTCAATAGTGACCAACGGACCTGTTCAGGTATGTCAATCTGACAATGACACTAGAAATCAATTTCGTGTGGCTGCTGAGCAGAAATATTGCTTACCAAAAGTACTATGAATCAACCGACATTTTTTTGGTGGGGGGGGGGGCACTGTTCAAATAAAAGTACTTCATGTCAGGTAGAATTTGTATTGGTTAGCAAGCACTGCAGTCTACTTGATTTTTACTTGAAATCTAAGCTCTGACAAACCATCATGTCATTATTTCATGATATTTAGATGTGAATGAATGCCAAGCCGGTACTCATAACTGCGATGCTATGAGCCAGATGTGCGTCAACGATGAACCCTACTTCACTTGTGACTGCAAGCCTGGCTTCAGCAGCGAGAGTTTCAACGGATCCTGCTCAGGTTAGGACCCTTTCCTCATGGGCGTGCATACCCAGGGGCCTTTGGAAACTTTACAAATTAAGTCCCACTTTGGGGGTTGCGAGGCCAACCCCACTTCTACATCTCAGTTTAGAGAATAGGGCTGTCGTGCACTTTACAACGTCTTCATTTTCAGGCATCCTGTGAGTGTGAGTGAAATGTGGAATAATACAACACACGTATTTCAGATGGCTCAAAACTAATGATATATCAGAAGTATGCTCATTTATTTCTTTGTTCCATGCCTGTGAACAAGAATATCAAAGTGCACACGAATATTCTTACATGCACACGAATATTCTTACTGTAAACAGGAGTTAAACAGAAGCCGAAATCTGTTTGAATTTCCAGAGACACGCAATTTTACATTTTGTTAACATTTAAAGGGAATATACATCATTTGCTTTTGCTGTAATTTTCAGAAATGGATGGAATTGGGGGGTTGGAAATATAAAGCAAATATAGTAACACTGACTTTTTGGAGGTTTTGGGTTCGAAAATGCTATAAAAACCAAGAAAAACGATCATTTTCCTGTAGTCTGGTTCCCTGACTCCATATCAGAAGAAACAGAGCAGTTTACATACATTGGGGAATTGTAAGGTCAGGGAACCAGTCTAGCTGGCTCGTACCCGTTCATAGGTTTGTAATCGATTGCAAACAAGTGCAATGGTCAATTGGGGCCAGTATTTGAAAAAAAGCCAGTTGTTTCCAACGCTGATCGGCCGATCAGCGTTGGAAATTGATACAAAAATACCACTTTTCTTGAAAATGACAGTATACCAGGTGCCATAATTTTCCAGGATGCTTTAGACTGTCATTTACCAACATCCTATTAAGGTATTTCGCAAAAACTTGGTAGTTTTATTTTTCGATGTTTGCAAATGTTGTATATTCCCTTTAACGGCTTGTTTGACTTTCTTTTGTTGGATATATTTCGAAAGTCAATTACGGACTTACATGTATTCAGCCACAACCAGTGCAGAGAAAAATGGCTGTGTCGGCAATTTTGTCAATATGGCTGTGGATAGTCACTGCTACTTGTAGCCGACAGGAATCCTCAGAGCCGCATTAAACCACTCAATTGAAAGAGATCTTGTCATTGCCAGAAAAAAATACTTTGAATATCGTGTATATGTCCCGCTTCCATTCATTTTATATATATATATATTTGTTTTAAATGACGTGATTCATGTTTGCTCATTTTGACAGACGTCAACGAATGTTTGAATGACACCTTGAATGATTGCCACATCGACGCTGACTGCCTGAACAATAACGGTTCCTTCACCTGCCAATGCAAAGACGGATTTACTGGCACCGGACAGCTATGCTTTGGTAAGTAAACTGTTTATGTTTTGGTATTATTCAAGGTTTCTGTGAGTGTTTGTTTGGTGTTTTACATTGATGTTTGTTAATTATGTTGCCCCAATTGATACAACCCATGTATTATGCAGTTAGATACTTGTAACAACATAATCCTTTTTCTGGGGGGGAGACGTGGGGCCTAGACTACACATACAGACTATGGGTTCTTTTTTTCATCAGTTATTAGCGCTTGGTTGTAGCATGTTTTGAAGTTGCACCTGACATGATACGTATATATCATATTTGCCAGCACATATTATGTTCCTGTTTAATTTGTGGTGTTGATTAATTGGAATACCCGATGTGAGTTTGACATGTGCTAATTTTCTCGAAGATCTGGGCTAGCTTTCAGAACTTTGTCTTTTCATTTTAATCTAGTCAGAAATTGTTAACGCATCATTATCTGCACAATGTGAAATAGATTGAATTACTTCACGTGACAAATTAACATATGAAGTTTATTTTTTTCCTCCAGATATTGATGAATGTTCCTTGCCCACCGACGACCCGAACTATGCCAACTGCAGTCCCTTCGCATCGTGCACCAACCTGGCGGGCTCATTCCAATGCAACTGCACCATGGGATACGAAGGGGGTGGGCAAACTTGCCAAAGTAGGTGCAAACAGAAATAACCTGCTTTAAGCCTTACTTAGATAGATGACCGCCAAGATTGGCTTGTGGCACAGTATTGTTAGGGTTCATCTTGAATGAGGATAAAATTGATGAGTATGGACTGTGTGTAGCACAAATGCCGCCATATTAGTTGCAAAGAGACACTTGGGAGAGACTGATGGGAGGAACCCTAGAATGCAATGCCTACAGCGTCTGACACTTAAACACGTGACGATTGAATGTCACGTGACGATTGGGGTCGTACATAATACTAAGAATACAAAATCCTGTGAATTTCATACCACACGCAAATTGACAAGTGCACAATGTGAACCCCGTCTACTGCAGCTCTCGTGAGTGGTAAGGAATCATTGTGTACTATGCATGGAGTCTATACAAGTTATTCTAATTCTCGTATGGCCCTATGGCAGAAAACTATTTGGTGCACTTAACCTGTGTATTTACTTAGAGCCATGATACCAAACATAGTTGAATTTGGTCATACAAATTTTTTTAGAGTGTGCCTTAACTTATGGAAACAGTGTGAAACCATTCGATTCTCTTAAAGCTTTTCAACCAAATTCAATCAGATTTGTTTCACTACAGATGACAAATATGTGGAGCTAGCATAAATTATTAAGCACACACAGTACAAGTCTTCTATTCATAGTTAAAAAAAAACATATTTCCAGAAATGGATGTTGGAATTTGATAAAAAAAACATTGGGAGGGAGAGTTTACGTTTACAACTTTTATCTTAAAAGTGTACACGATTTTTTTTTTCGGCCTTGTGAAATGAATATAATTTAGAAAATGGGAGGCCATTTTCAATGGCCCATTATGAGCTAAAACAGGCACTTTACGCTTTGGAGGTAAGTCTTGATGCGTCCAGATGTATTTTGCCGCTGTATAAAATCACGTGTGTTTCACACATTTTCCTTCACCAGATATCAACGAGTGTGAGAGTGGGATCTCCGCGTGCGCTACCAACAGCACCTGCACGGACAACTTAGGCAGTTATCTCTGCACGTGCGACGATGGTTTCCGTGGTGATGGCTTCACCTCGTGCGTCAACATCAATGAGTGTCAGGAGAACCCTGGCGTGTGTCACTCCTTAGCGACGTGCACAGACACCGAGGGAGCTATCGTGCAACTGTAACCAGGGTTACCAAGGAAATGGCACATATTGTGAAGGTAAAAACGAATATTGTTTATGTATCAATTTCTCTCATTCTGACCTGTCTCTACGAAATAGGGGTAAGGTCTGATGTCTTTACAGAATTGAAAGATTGGAATTCCGGATACTGCTAAGCACGCAATAATGAAACCCAAACGACCAAATTTATTCAGTGTTTTGAGTAACTATATTTATATAATTTTGTTGGGTGGAAATTATCGCAAGGCTAAGGATGAATAGAAACAAGAATTACACAAACAAGTCAGGAAAAAGAAAGAGAGCAAAATATTAAAAGTGAAAACAGAAAGTTTATATATAAATGTTTGACTGAATTGAAAGATACATTTGAGAAAAAGTAAACATAGCAGTTACAGATTGAGGTTAACTCCCAAAACCAACAAAATCGACCGGCCCTTCAAACCTTGGCTTTGTCTGATTGTACTGTAAAATGGCAAAAGGGTAATTTCATTTCGTAATTACAGGTCACACAGCAGTGGAAACTAACAAAGTCAGTAGATTTTTGGCAAGCCAGGGTCAAACTAAGTTCAGACTCCACTGAATATGTTCCTTTTCGCTAGAATGTAAAGCATGTACAGCTAATACACCAACTTTAAAAAATGAAAGCTTTTGCAGATCAGTTTATCATGCTCACTTGCTTTCCAATCTGAAAAAAATGATGATTAAAAGCTGACATTTGAAATTTATATAAATCACATTTAAATTTGATCTTTGGTTGTCGGTAGATGTGAATGAATGCATGACCGGTGCTGATGAGTGTGCAGCTGACATTGCTGAGTGTATGAACAATGTCGGTAGCTACATGTGTTCCTGCATAGGTGGTTATGTCTCTGCAGGCTTCCCAACTGGTAGACAGTGCGATGGTAAACACCTTTTCTTTTTTTTGAAAACATGCCAGGAAAATGTATACGCCGTGAACTGCACAATCACATTCAAACTTGAGTGAACTGGGTCCTAAAAATGTTCTGTGATGTAAATGTGTAAACATTCAAGATCGTTAAAACTCCAACATTAGGTTTCAGAAGGTTTTGCAGGATTTTCAAGAAGGTCGATCCTGTTCCTGTTACTACAACATGGCTTGATGGCAGTAGCATGGCCACGTTTTGCTCGATGGAGGAGGGGCGCTCATATTTTATTGGAAAAATGGTTAAGTCAGTGCTGATTGTAAAATGCTGATGCTTTTGGTTTAAAAAAAGGGAACATTTTGAACGGCTTACACGTTTCTTTCCTCCCCTGTGCTCCCCCTGTGCGCCTCCCCCTAGTATATCTGCTTGATGCTTCTTAAAAGATGAAGATTAAGATTGTGCCATTGAATTCCAGTAGACAGTTTTGGATTTTATAGGATTTAAAAAACGTTTCTTTGCACAAACAAATCCCTGAGAGAAAGAGTAAGACAAGCTCTATTGTGTGTTCCTTTCAAGTCAGTTGAGCCTAGAGCTAGAAACCTGCCTACTTCGTCTAGTGTTTTGTCCATTATCAGACAGATACTGAATATTCAATGATATGTTGGATTGGCTCCGTTTCTTTATAGATGTTGATGAGTGTGCGCTGAATCTTGACAACTGCGATACATCGGTGTCGCTATGTAACAACACTGTCGGTAGCTACATGTGTGACTGCAAGGAGGGGTATGAAAAGAATGAATTGGGCCAGTGTGAAGGTAATTGAATTGTTAAAACAGTTCAGTGCTGAACATTTTTTATTGATGTTTGGACGACTGATGAATTTTCACTTGTTGTGGTTTTGGACAATAAATATTAACACTGTAGAAACAACAACCATCTTTCACTGTTTCTTTTTTTTAAATGTTGATTTTTATTTTGTATAAGGACTAGAAGTATCTGGCCAAGAGTGAATTGCACTGGGGTGGCCTACCTCCCTCTGAAACTGAGGGAAATACTGTCATATTCCATTGGAAATCTCTTTTTCATTGCTTAAAATAAGGTTTAGTTTTGTGTATAAACTTTAACCGTAAACTTATCTCAATCTACAACACTTTGCCCAGGTTTTATTTCAATTAACCATTTTGAAGGACTTAGCTGGATTGAGGGAAGGAAGATCCCAACCACTCACATTAGTAAATATAGAACGAAGAATTTGTCATTGGTTTACTTGCAGAATGGTTACTCTTTTTGTAGGATTCAAAAAGGTTCTTTGCCAAAATGTTGAAGGGGTTTTGGGTTGATGAAATGTTCTCGATATCTTTCCCATTGTTTAGATGTGAACGAATGTGATGGGACTCCATGTACGATGGCCAACTCAATGTGCGCTAATCTGCCAGGGACGTATGAGTGCAACTGCATGTTAGGATTCTATCAACAAGAGTCAGAATGTCTGGGTAATATTTTGCTATTCCAGATTTGCTAGAAAGAGTTACTCTCATTAATGACTTTAGAAAAAAAAAATTGCCATTAAAAATAATGACGAAATGATCATCCAAATGGTGCACAGGTAGAAAGGGAAAGTTAAGGTGTGAGCCTGACTATTATGGTAATGTGGATGAACATTCCCAAACGCTTGTCAGAAAAAGAAATGGGAAAAGAAGAAAAAAATGAAGAAAAAAGTCGATACACAGCAAAACGTTGTTGCAGTGTGGATCACTGTGCTCGCAGCACGCATAAATGCCCCTGTTACATGGCAAGAGGATGTTGGCTGCTATTGTTTGGAATGCACGTTGTGGAAGCAGTTCGCACAATGTTTCTGCCATTTATGTGGAGCAGAGTTGTAACGAGTCACAATATTTTGTGATTCGAGTCGAGTCGAGTTATTTCAAGGAAGTGACTCAAGCCGAGTCGAGTATTTCAAGGAAGTGACTCGAGCATAGTCGAGTGATTAGGTCAAGAAGGTCTGGTCAACTCGAGTCGAGTTAAAGTTTGTGGTCGAGTCGAGTCGAGTCAAGTCATGTTTATGCTCGAGTCAAATCTAGTCACTGGTACTTGTAAACCATCTAATAAATTATTGAACAAGGCACCAGTTTGTTATGAAGATCCAGAGACTGAAAATATGTTGCATGGTACCCATTAGACAGCTTCTGCTGGACGTTTACCAAAGATCTACGGAACTGTTAACACGAAGTGGACATTCGGGTCTGGAATATTTTATTTACGCTGATAACGTCATAGGCTTTATGGTTTATATAAATATATCGAATTATTTGATTTTAAAGCATGACATTTAGTCCGAGTATCAAGGGCTTAAGAAATCGCCCGAAGCCGATGATGAAAACAGGAATTTGGAGATGCGTTTAAAACCTGGTTCCGGGATGGTAGTTTGTGGGCCACCTTATAAAATCAGAAGGGAATCCGTCATTCGGCGTATATTTGTATGCGATAAGCGGCCACAGCTTGACTGTAACGCGAAATACGCGAACATAATTACATTTCCCGTAAGTCACTGCAAAATTTCGCACAGTGTTGGGACTCAAGTGATTATAGCCTTTGACTCGAGTTGGGTCATTTGCGCACAGTGACTCGAGTCGAGTCAGTTACCCGTTGGGACTCGGATCGAGTCGATTTTCCAGTCGAGTCGAGTCGCCAAAAGATTGTGACTCGAGTCAGACTCAAGTGCAGTCATTGACCCGAGTCATTACAACTCTGCTGTGGCACTCAGCTTATAGGTAAATGGCCAAACTTGTCAATAGTTTGTCAGGTCGCCTACTTAAAATGTGCGTATTTTTTTTCTCAGCGGCTTATTCAAAAGAGGCATCTGCCGTGTTTGAAATCATCAGTGGCTTGGCTGTGGACGGTGCTGGATTTAATCTGGCAACAGGCTCCGTCACATATCGCCAGGAATTGAAGAATTCGGTATGTAGATTGCACAGACAACATTATTTCTTCAAATGTATTCCCCCTAATGGATTACATGACTGGTGGTTACTGATATGGGAGTGGTGTGTTTCAATAAAAAAAAACACACAATTTTTTAACAGTTTTTCTTAACATGTAAAATGAAATTAAACATGTATAAAGGAAACTTGAATTTATTAAATCAGCACTCCAATGAGATCAACAATGTATATTATTAGGAGCAAAAAAAGAAATTGAAGACATCCCAGGAACGTTGATTGAACCATTAATAATGCCCATAAAAATTGCATAGGGTTTTCGCTTCAACAAGATCAATGCTCATTGCCGATGCCATAGACAGGTGGTGGCTTTTGTAAAATATGGACTAAACGTTTCCAAATTGTGATGTTGTGGCAGTGCGTGAAAGTTTTGTTGAACGTTCATCATAAAAAAGAAATTAATTGCTGGTTCTCTTAATGACTCATGTTGAACTCAGATGGAGGCAGCCTTCGGAGATTCTTCTTTGAGTAGTTCCTTCAGGGATGTAGTCATCACAGACTTGACGCTGAGCTCGGACTCAACAACAGCTTTACTGACGTTGGTTATCAACTTCCAAAGTGGCTCCACGCACTCGGATCTAGAGATCATCATGGCATTGCTTGGCCAGCTGACGGGTAGCAATGGGGGTCAGCTGGCTCCCAACCACCAGCTGATCAAACGGACGTTCATTATCGGTGACCCCAGTAAGTACTCGCTCTCAAAATGTATGCTTCTAATGAAAGTGTGTATCAAACTCAAATAATAATCTCTATTCTCACAAAGGAGAATAGCGAACAGAGGGGACATTCACAGTTTAACAGTTCACATTCTGCTGCTTTTGTTCTCAACCAGAGTGTGATGCGACGCCCTGCATTAACAGTGGTGAGTGTGTTGAGGACAACTTGGCCACGGGAGGATACACGTGCAGCTGCCCACCGGGCTACAGCGGACAAAACTGCCAAGTCGGTAGGTGAATTTATGTACAAAATATCGTGATTTGTATCTTGCGGGGAAAGACTAGTGTGGAATCGGCTTCCATTGGATTGGCAATTTGTGAAAGAACCCAACGAAATAGGAAAACTTTGAGCATGGTAGCATTTTCTTATATTGTTTTGATCAATCATGTGTGTATTTCTGTTTCCCCCAGAACCATGTGACGTCAACCCTTGTATGAACAGTGGGAATTGTGCAGTTAACTCTTCATCAGACACTGGCTACACCTGTACATGTGGTCAAGGATTCAGCGGCCCGCGGTGTGAAACGATGGGTAACTTTCTTAAACAAGAAACTCTGCACCTAATAAGATACACTGTCAGTGCCAGGATATCGGTCCTTTGCCTGTGCCACTGTAGGTATTCACCACACGCTAATGGAAAAAGTGGAAGTGGAAGTGGGAAACCGGATTGCCTCAGTAGTCTTACCAAAACAAAGTAGTTCCTCATTTACATATCACAACTTCCCTCCCCTCTGGAAAGTACAATTTCAAGAACCATAATTGAATTTTAACCACAGAGGTCTGAAATTTACTACTCTATAATGGTGGGCTGTAATGAATTACCTGGTGATATATATATATATATATATATATATATATACATCTGCATTTGATTTCAGGTAAATGTGGAATAATGGAAAATGATCAAAATCTTTCTATCGTGCACAGTTCTCATCAATTCTAAATATCTTTGCCCTCATGAAACAGTGCTAAATTGCAGATCTCTGTAGTTAAAACTTGATTATAGTTAATGAAATGTCTACTTTTAAAGGAGGAGGTATGTTTTGATATGTAAATTTGGGACTACTTTGTTTGCGTAAACCTACGAGTCAAATTGGTTTCTCATTTCCACTTCTTCCGTTAGTGTGTGGTGAATAAACCAGCAACGGCACAGGCAAAGAACAGACTTCTCCATCTGTATCTTCTTGTTCATCACAATTCAGTAGTAGTAGTATGTTTAATCAAAATCAGTGTAGGCATGGGCCAAATGAACAACTGTTGATGGATTAAAAGAAATATCAGTGATGTAGTCCAGCCTATGCAATTCCCTGCCAGTATATCCTAAGTTAATCAGTCACAAGTCATGAAGTCACTAGTTGCATTACAATGACATGCAACAAGATCATTATTCGGTCGTTGTTCATCTTGTTACTTGTGACTGACTTTATGAAATGACTTTTGATTGACTCGACGACAACACTTGGAAAAATACAGGTCATTTCATGTAAACTCAAAAAAGTATATGATTGTAGTGTTACTTGGTAGGCAAAATCTCTATGGTAAATATGACTGTTTTAAAATTTCGGTACCTCGTTTTACGTTTATTGATTTAAAAATCTTGCCATTTAAGTGCATAGATTGTTATCCTGTAATGTTTACATACAACTGTGCCCTGTAATGCATCAAACGGGTTATGTTCACTGGCTAACTAAGGGGCGGGGGAGGCACAGGGGGCACGTGCCCCCCCCCCCCCCCCCCCCCCCCGTGGATGTCCGTGCCCCCAGTGCCTACCCCCGGTACCCCCAGTGCCACTACCCCCACCCCAACTCCGCTCCCACCCCACCCTCACCCCCATCCCCCAATTTGGAATTAAAAATTGATCATAATCAGTACCCCCAAGGACCATAATTAACCATAGTTCGATGACTTTGATCGAACGCACGTTAGTCGACGATGGTTAGACTAGTCTAGTCGATTATTCAGGTTCATGGTTCTGACACTGTCTTTGGTCAACATTGTACAATAGTTGGATTTTTAAATAACTTAACGTCTTATTGTTCTTATTGTAAGGCACATTTGATCAATTGTATTTAGAAATGCGCGGTAGAAATTTGTATATTATTGTTGTTATTATTAATGGCGAATATGTAAGATAACATAAACTGCACTATCACTATGATTGTGTTAATAAACAGAAAAAAAGTGTTGAATGTGGGACCGCCATTTTCTGACGGTCGTTGACATGACAATTAGAGTCGTTTGCGCTTCAGCTTCAGTGCGCATACGCTAGGTACATCACGAATCAACCACAAGCTAACCACTGGTCCTTGATCGAACTTGCTCATAGTTACGCCACTTGTCGTTTGATGGCTGAAACCAACTTATTCCAGTTTTTTAAGATATATTTCAGCTTTGTTAACCTCCCTCCAGGTTATAGTTCAATCCGATCTTGTTTATTATCCTAAGCACCTTGTCAAATGGGCAACGACTGCGTAAACGGAGCAACTTGCATCAACGATCTGAACACTGCTCGCGGGTACACCTGCAGCTGTGACGTAGGGTTCATGGGAGAAAACTGTGAAATAGGTAACAAGTTGGAATTGTGATGCTTGTTTGAGAAAATATTAAACTTTAGTTCAATCTGTCTTGTGTTTAAGATAATATTGAACTTTCAAATATGTTATTATTGGTTTTATGATATCAGTGGCAGTAAGAAATAATGCAGTGTTCACAAACAATAGGGAAACTTGGAAATTTTAACCTTACAAACTGTCTAGCCGATATCAAATTGAAAAAAAAAAGAATTGTATGAAAGGTCCAATCTATGCCCTTGGATAAATGACAGCATTTTGAATTTTTTGTTAGTCTGAAGGTGGTGAAGGTGTAAGGTATAGTTTCAGGTTTCATGATTGAGTAGTTTTCTTACTTTTTGCTCAAACTATGCAGAGTCATTTTGCAGTCATATATATATGAATGTTAATATATGAATCAATATATGAATCAATCTTTTAAAACAATTGTCATATGACTTGAGACAGGAATATCAAATGAGCACTGAATATGAACGTGTTATCTTTTCAGTATGTAAGCTGTCATGTGTGAATGGCGGAACACTGGATCTTGCAGCGTGCACATGTACCTGTGCCGACAACTGGGATGGACTAAACTGTAGCGGTCAGTTGAAAGAAAAAAACCTGGTCAAAACAAACAAACTAAAAACAGTATTTATGTTTTTTTTTTTTCAATAGTAGCAAGGGATATGTGAAGAGATAGAAGAGTTCATGGGCATGAATTGGAATTCTGTTGACTATAACTGTCGGATTGGTATTGTGTAAAAAGGAGATAATATGTAAGTCGTCTTGGTAAGCTTTGGACTTAATTTAGCCAAAAATAGGACCTCTACAGGCCCTAATCATACAGATGTAGAACAAGTTTGCATTCATCTTTTTTAATCATGATTGTAAATTTGCATCCTAAAAATCTAAAGTAGGATAAAAAAAAAACACCTCTTCAGTCTAAGTGCCATGAATACATTTTTTTGTTCATAAGGAATTCAAACCCATGTAGTTGTTTTAGTACAAAGCCTGTATGCACATCATTAATGGCAAGTAACACCTTCATAAAGCACACAGTTTCCATGGATTTTTTTTTGAGGGGGTGCACGTGATCTTCCTGACTTTGCAAGATTGACAGGAGACCCGTGGCCGATCTTTTTTATGCATTGGAATTTGAGGCTTGGTTCATCCCGTTTGTAGTCACATTAATGCCTCATAATGCCAAACGTGTTTGCCAACAAAGCTCCAGTACTGCATTGTCCCATATGGATTCATCAGAAAATAAAAACAACTTACAGATGTTCATGGAATCAATGTTATTTGTTTCTCACTAGCTTGCACATTGGACTGCATGAATGGTGGTAATTTGAATGAGGCGACATGTCAGTGCACATGCATAAACGATTGGAGTGGAACGACCTGTACTGGTAATTATATTGATTGCGATGTCTTGTGTCACTGTGTTTTGTTTCTGCATCTAATAGGGGACGTTGGACAAAGGGGTCCACAATTACAGAAGGTCCACAATTGACGATCCTGTACACAACATATGGGAGGTCTTCCTAAACAGTTTAATTATAAACAAAGGGGGGTCAATAGGAGGTCCATGATTGCAGCTTAATACACACTTCGGTGGGATGGTTATCATTCAGACTGAGGACTTGGAACAATGGGGTATGTTCGATTTCAAAGAGCCCAGGTCCTCGGGAATATTGGTGTACAAACATTATGGGAGCCGTTGAGAACAAGTTAAGGTACAAGCAAAAGGGAACAAAAGAAGGAAACGATCAGGTCTTAATGAGTGTGCTTAGATGTGTACTTGCACCCTATTTCACGGCGGGAAGATAATTAGGCAGACAAATTGTGCTGGCTGTAGCAGACAAAGTTGTGATGACCATAAGCGTACTCGACACATTCTTAGACATTCGTATCGATGTGACACAATTTTTTGGAAGCATGTATACTGTTTACTGTGCCATACTTACCGTCTCTATGAAATAAACGGATGCTCTGCATGCAGTACATCATTTGAGCTCAGTTAGCATTTTTCGCATGTGTTGAAAAGTATCTTCCTACAAAGATACAGTTTCTAAAACAAATTTAAAATAGATTAAACACAACAATTTACCAAACAAAAAAATGAATCGAATAAGCTTTGTTCTCTCTTTCTTATTGTTTTTCAGTCTGTAGTTTAACTGCCGATAGCTGTCAGGAAGGAGAGAATCTGTTCACCAGTACTTGTCAATGCTCAGGTATAGGAAAATAAGGACAATATTGAACTTGTGATAACCCCCCCCCCCATTTTTCACGTTCTGATATTTACAAAACAACATGAATTTGTTGATTTTGCCAAAAATCATGCATGACCACACCCGTGGCGTTATTTCAGGTCCACTTCAGTGTTACTTTATGAAAACTTTACTTTATGACATAATGGAAGCAAGAAAAGTACAGTTTCATTCATGCGCTGTAATTATTTTCACATAATAATATTTGTATGAGAAGCAGCACAATTTACGGAACTAAATGTTTATAAGTTCACATTGCTCCCTGTTTTTGTGTGTATGGCAGGTTGCCCATCCACCTGTTTCAATAATGGAGTGCAGGATCAGAATTGCCAGTGTACATGTGACAGTGACCAGAACTGGACAGGGGATTACTGTTCCGGTAAATGAACACCAATGATTTCTTTTTCACTGTATTAACGTAGAGTTTTCTGAGTAGGTTAGCTCTCTTCTTGCTCTGAAATTGCAGTAAACTGTACAGTACAACAAATACAACGATTTTCAAAACCTTTGCTCTCACTCTCCCAGGGAGGGGGAAGGGTGCTTAAGGTAGACACCCCTTTCCTAGTTTTAACACCCTCCCGTGACGTCAAACCACTATTTTGCCTTCACATTATTTTGGACTCATGGAGCACGATGCGTCACTCGACATCCACCACAATTGTCTCCCATACGTGGGATCATTACATGACACTATGGGTTTTCGATAAATCCATGTAGCTGGAATAATGGCGTTTTCAAAAATTGACATTGCAGGATTCGATCTAGGGACCTTTTAAATCTAAGCTCATTTCGTTAGCCACTAGGCTTTTGTGACAGCTCGACGAATGCCGTTCTTTTAAATGCTTTGATATTACTAATTTACTAAATTTTAACAAATTCAACAATGAAGATATACAAAGGCCATTGTTCAAGCAATAGTTAAGAATTCTTGGAGGGTGTTAAGTTGGTTAATATACTCGGTGGCGCGCCGTTCAGCAACATTTTGACCATGAATTTATTACTATTCCTTCGAACATTTTAAACATTTTTACTAAAGACATCAGTCTTTATCGACCACAAACTAAATCCTGTAGCCATTCCAACCAAGTTCAGCTTAAATTAATCCTTGGCTAAAGTATCAGCAGAATTACTAATCGTTGGCATAATGAGACCCTATCACATCTTGTCATAATTATAACAAATTACGTTAAGCATTTTCAAAATGTGTTATGTGTTAATATCAGGGAAAGTAGTTTGTTTGCATTTATGTGTTTGCACATGTTGGTGTTTAACATTTATCGTCAAATCAAAAGTAAATTATATTCAATGTTTAAATACTTTTACAGCACTTGAGAAATGTCATCTGTTTTGTTTACAGATTGTACGTTACAATGCGAAAACGGTGCACAGCAGAATAGTCAGACCTGTGAATGTCCATGCACAGGTAACTGGATGGGAACAACTTGCTCTGGTAAGTATTGTGTTTACTTTTCAAAAATACCCTAATGCTGTCTACTTGTCTATCTGTTTTTATCATTGAAAAATTCACAGAAATATCCATCATCTTCTCTCATTTAAGAGTTTGGAAATCATGCAAACTCTTAAATGAGGGGAAACCATAATGTCAGCACCCTGTTGAGTTGTTGTTTTTTCGATTGGTTTTTAGGGTTTTTCCGATCTTGTAACACATCAGACGCAGTGGTCTTTGTGAAGCAGTGACGCAGTACAATTTGTAGCTGACAAAAAGAGAACAATTGTACTATTTATTTGTCGTTACGTGAGCGGAAGCTTTTGTGAATCGTGGAAGAAGTTATGTTATTCGGTGTATTATGTTGCATAGCCTCCACCTGTGTAAAATCTCAAAGTCCAAACAATATGTAGTTAAACAAATTGTAGTTAGCTGTGAAGGCCAAGTTCCCTGTTTGACGCTGCAGTTTTCTAGGCTATATTTGTTCTTCTAAAAAAGTCAAATATCGACTCGACAATGTAAGTATGTCCTTCTGCATGGGATGAACTGTAGTTGTTTTGTGAACTTGTTTTTGAGGTATTGAATTTTAAACATAATTGTGTTTGTTTTTATTTTTTTTTATAAAGAAAAGGACAAAATAACACATGTAGTACAACTGGTGTTAAATGAAAGAGATGAATTTGACCCTTGTTCACAGATTGCCCTTTGACCTGTGCAAATGCTGGGAATGTTAACATTGGGAAGTGTCAGTGTACATGTGCCGGTAGCTGGACTGGAACCACCTGCTCTGGTGAGTTTTGTTTTAATTTAAGAAGATGAGCGTCATAAGAAATTATTGATTTTGCCAACTTTTTAACTGCCTAGATATTCAAATCATGTTTTGTTGTACACAAAACAAACGGACGAAACAAACCCTACCATTTCAATTGCCATTCTCTACTGACGGAGCCCTACTGATTGGCCAGTCAGCCAGTTGCCAATTTTTATTTTCGTTGTCATATTAATTGACAATGTTCACAAAATAAGTCTATATTTAGAAATTCGCATATGCAAAAATAAAAAAAACATAAAAAACATTTTCAAAGCTGTTGGTCATTTCCTGATTGAACAAAGACAAGTGGCTATCCTCAACTAGCTTGTTGACATTTATTGATTGAAGAACAATGACAATGCTCAAGGTTTTGCTTGAAATTTCAAACAATGTCTCAGTTTCTGAAAACGTGTGAGTAAGTTCACAGAAGCCTCGTTCTTTTGTATTTACAATAATTAGGATACTCTTTAAGATAAGGGTATATTGATTGTTTATCAGACTTTCAACTGTCCTGTGCAATTTGGGATACGCTGATTTTTAGAGCGATGGCAATGCTAAGGGGAGTGCTTGAAATTTCTAACCGTGCTTTAGTTTCTAAAAACGTGTGAGTAAGTTCACACAAGCCTCGTTCTTTTTTTTCTTTACAGTAATAAGACAACTCTTTTAGCTAAGTGTATTTTCATTGTTTTCAAGACTTTCAACTTTCCAGTGCGATACGCTGAAATTTAGCACCATGGCAATGCTCGGGGCTTCGCTTGAAATTTTAAACCATATTTCAGTTTTTGAAAACTTGTGACTAAGACTATATATAAGCCTCGTTTTTGTTTTTCTTTGCAATACTGGAACTCCTTTTTTTTAAGCTAAAGGTATTGTGATTGTATTTCAGACTGCCCACTTATCTGTCAAAATGATGGCACGTTGAATGACGGAGCATGTCGGTGTCAATGCGATCAAAACTGGATGGGAGTTACCTGCTCTGGTGAGTACAGGATGAGTGTTATTATGTATACATATACAATAGAACATTGCTATAAAAATACCACCACACCAAATATGGCTTAAAACGAACCTCCTCCTGGCTTGTAGATTGTATGTAAAATTAAACAGACCATCGTATGGCTGCAAGTATTATTCAGTTTCCTAGATTAATGTGTAGATTATTCAGTTAAATTGTTTTATTTGATTAATCAAAAACCAAGTTGTGAAAAAACGGGCTTATATATGGAAACATCCCACGAACCGCTTAACGATAAATCATTTCAGCACGATTATGATGTTTCTCTGAATAAATCGGAATTGCGTAAGGTCAAGACAAATCGAGATACAGGCGATATCGTTTTTCAATTGGCGCGAGGTTTTTTTTCAACCAGAATTTTCCTACAACAATAGGCTTATCGGTTAATCGAAACTGTTATCGGAAGGGAACGATTAACTGATCGAAAAAAAAATGATCGTTAACTTGCGGCCCTATAGAGCATTGTCATCAAACAATTTTAACCTCTATATCCACCCAATTATGTTCATTATAAAATGGTTATATCAAATCTTGTTGTGACCTGACCCTCACTGTAGCCTGGGCTGGGTGCCGGTTTTTTTTTTTTTTGTATTTTTGGTCAAATCAAACTAAGTGTTTTTACAGTGTATAGGCAAACACGTATTGATATTTATACAAGGCCTTAACATTGATTGAAATGTCCCATCTAGCTGCCACCTTTTCCATTAAGTGTAATTTCTCTTGCACTCATAAACATTCCTTCTTTGCATATTGTAGCACTGTAGACAGGACTGTTGTATACTTTAAAAAGACAATTGACAAATATAGTTATTTCGTTGCAGACTGCGAGTTGAATTGCATGAATGGCGGAACTCTCAACACTGCTACTTGCCAGTGTTCATGTGCCCAGAGCTGGACTGGAACTGACTGTTCAGGTATGGAAACAAAGATAAACATTTAAGATTTAGAATGAGCTATTGGGAAGGGCTTTTATTTATTGGGGGTTCTTAAAAAATATCCAAATGTTTTTGTAAATCTGTTGCTCAGAAATTGATTATTTTCCTACATCATTCGCTGGAAACAAATTGGTCTATAACTGATCAGCCGTGTCTTGGTTGAAAAAAAATGATAAATTTGGCAGAATTGCCATATGCATAAGTATAAGACCCGTTGGAAACATCAAATCACGCCAAGAGAAAATCTCCACCTTTGTGGCCCTTTGAAACGGGCCCTGTTTCCATTTAAATCTAAGAACTGATGTTTTGTAAGGCCATTCCCCATGGTGTTGCAACCAATCGAACGATGACCTTTAAACCAACTGTCTGATAGAATTTTGACAAAATTGTACTTATATAGTTATGGCGCCTACGGCCGGAACGTATAAGGGGCGCACGTGTTGTCACCAATGTCCGCCGTAGCCAAATCTAGAACATACTGTCCATTATTAGATAAAGATCAATTAACCAAATTGTAACACAAGACAGGTACAAAAGTCAACTACATACCCACTTCAGTTATATCCAGCATTGATTTACATGTTGCTACTTGAAGTCTGGACATCCAAAACTGATCGGAGTATATTACTGAACTTCTTGACATTGGTCTTGATGTTACTTGAAGTTTGAACATCCACAACTCATTAGAGTATCTTACTAAAGTTTTTGACATTGACAACCTTTCAATAACACAGTTCTGTATAAGTAGATGCTCCTATCAAGTTTAGTCGAAGTTGACTGTGGAATTTGTACCGGAGATTCATATACACAATGCACTATGTCTATGAGAGATCAATTTGGCATAGCTGCACTTTCTTGCACTTCACCACTGTGAACCTAATGTAGAATCGTATACCTGGGCCTTATGTGTGTGGACAAGCATTACATTCACTGTGTGGACTTCCGAACAAAAAAAGTTGTCCATATAAACCAGGTAGCAGCGACGTTGTGTGGACCTGCCCACGTCCACACAAGGTTTCATTTCCACCCCATACGCTGCTGTTTCCTTTCCCACATCATTCTTCTGGATCTCACTTGAAATGAGTGGAAAGAACCTTAGATCATTAAGGCTGTACCACCGCTCTACCATTATTTTGTCTATATTCAGCCTGCATTGGCAGACTCCAATTAAAGACATTTAATTTAATTATAAGCCATGTGTGCATCTGTACTTGAAGCATGATCCCTGCAGGTCCTATGTCACATGCAATGCCCATTAACTCTCGTGTGGCTCATGGTTGTTTGTGTTTGTGTTTGTTTGTATCAGACTGCCCGTTGTCTGCATCTACTTGTTCGAATGGAGGTGAATTCGATGCAGACTTCTGCCAGTGTCTTTGTCCGTCTGATTTTTCTGGACCAACTTGTGCAGGTAGGATTTTGCAATGAGTTGTCGTTAAAACTGTGCTTTCCTGTGTTCACAATAATTCCACAGTTATGGTTTTGCTTTTGTAACGCTTATGATGTTTTATATTTCCTAAGATACTAGTTTCATCCAATGCTATTCTCTTCTGATAGCACAAACTCACATTGAGCTGTTACACTGAGTTGCTCCGTGATGATTTTTTTTATTCACTATGATTCTGGGAGCATTAAATTGCATCTAATGACTTTTAAGTTCCTTATTCAAGCGAATTACAGTGCGGAACGAATGTGTCAGGTAACAGCAGACTTCACAGTCAAACTTAAGTTATCGACGTCATTGGGTTGCCTTGATTTTGCTTCAAGTAAGTGTGAACGGGCACTTTGGTAGGAAGTGCAGATGCAGTGTCACATCTGTGAAAATATTCCGGGAAAGTCTTTTTGTTTTTAATTATATTACTCAGGTCACGTATAACTTTTTTATTTCAATTAAAACTAGCCAATCAATGACGAAACAATTTTTGTTTGATTACTAAAACATGGTCAAGCCTGTACAACATGTTCTGCTATCAACGCAACAATGACTTACAAAATCATGTACTGTCCCATTTTTTTCAGCTGCCAGTCCATGTTTGTCAGACACCACTCTATGTCCAGACACTGACGGGAAGTTCTGTCAACCGGCTACCAACGCTGCGGGCTACACATGCGAATGCAATGGGTTTGCAGGATATTTCACTAACAGTGATGGTTCATGTACAAGTAAGTAGGCGTGGGTCCTGCACAATCTTTTTAAAAGTGACTGGAGCATGACTTCATCCTTAGGCCCGTGGAATACTGCACCTTGGGTCTCTCGATTGAGTTGTTTACTTGTTGAATATCTCACTGTTTGAAGGGCTATTATTTAAACTCTGTATCATCAATCTGTATGTGGCATCAGAAATAAAGATAATACTAGCAGTACTTTAAGTAAACCATGCATAGTAAGACATTTTCCAATTTGTTGGTGGACAGTTACCCACATTTTCCTTTCATTTTAATTTGCCAGTCAACCCTACTAATGGTTTAAGTTACATTTAGATACAGCGCACCATGAACAAGCAGGCTATGTTAAGAGAGTGTGTTCAGTGCAAAGGTAATTCAACATAATTGCTTCAAGACAGGTGTACTAATAAATTTCATTAAAAATCAAACACTGTTATTGTTTTTCAGAACGCACGGCATTCCGATTTGGCATGACATTAAACCTGCCTTTCCGTATTGCCTACCATAACCCAGCATCTGCTGCATGGAAACAACTTGCCAGAAGGATAATTTCTGCGGTAATATACCATTAATTAATTAATTGTATACACCTGTGGAAATGAGCCTAGAACGTGTGTGTTGCACACAAGGATAGAAACTAGTATATTACAACCGAGCAAATGCAAACGCAAACAGTTGTGCCTAAGATCTGCAAATTGCATGGAGGGTGTCTGCTCTTGCCGGTGATTTTGGAACCGGATACCCGTTGTCGAAAGGATCAAGAACCTCCTGAACAAGAACAAAACTAAAACGTGACAAAACTTTAGGTTCACATGTAATGTGCACCACACCTTCGATAACCAACATTTAAAAAAAGAGAAACTCTAAGCACTCATCTTTGCCGTTCTGTCAAGTGCCCTTTACATATTGGCACTGATGGGGTACCGGGGAAAAGGGCAACAATTGGGACAACGCAACCCTGCAAGTCTGTCTTTAGAAATTGAAATACCCCATAGCCATTACGCTATGTTTTTTTAGATTATTACAAAGGATGTGGAAAATCAAAGTAACATGGCAAGAAAGCTGTTTTAAGTGTATTTAAGTCATACAAATCTTTAAAGGGAATATACATCATTTGCTTTTACTGTAATTTCCAGAAATGGATGGAATTGGGGGGTTGGAAATATATAGCAAATATAGTTACACTGATTTTTTGAGGTTTTTGGTTCGAAAATGCTATAAAAACCACGAAAAACAATCATTTTCCTGTAGTCTGGTTCCCTGACTCCATATAAGAAGAAACAGAGCAGTTTACATACATTGGGGAATTGTAAGGTCAGGGAACCAGTCTAGCTGGCTCGTACCCGTTCATAGGTTTGTAATCGATTGCAAACAAGTGCGATGGTCAATTGGGGCCAGTTTTTGAAAAAAAAGCCAGTTTTTTCCAACGCTGATCGGCCGATCAGCGTTGGAAATTGATACAAAAATACCACTTTTCTTGAAAATGACAGTATACCAGGTGCCATGATTTTACAGGATGCTTTACATTGTCATTCACTAACAGTCCAGCAAGGTATTACAAAATGATTTGGTATTTTTATTTTTTGATGTTTGCAAATGTTGTATTTTCCCTTTAATTACATGTTCCCTTTAAGTTGACTGTCTCTGTATAAGAAAAGTTATGTTTGTTTGTGCAACGAAGGTTTTCAGAAAATGTGGAACCGTTTTAATATCTTGCATCTTAATTCTGTTGGGTATTTGGTACCCAGGTGTTGTTCCTGTCTTAGAAATCGCAGGTATGATGGATTCATGTAAACTGAATCCATCCATCATAATGAAATATCCACTGAAATGTGTTCCCTTTGCAGATTCCTGTGGCAAATTGCCTTTATGTCGCAGGTGACTTTTACATTTGCATTAAGAAGAAGAACTAACCTCTTATCTTTACTATCTGAACATATACTGTCTCCTTTTTTCAGATTCTTAACAAACTGCGGGGAAGTAGTTCCACCAACCGTGTGGTTGCGGTAGCTGTTTTGAGCTTCCGCGCAGGCAGTGTGGTTGCCGAGACGGCACTAGCATTTCAAGGGCAACCACCCTCCGTGGATGTCATCAGCAATGTGATAGCAGCGAATGATGTACTGAACGATGGTGTGGAAGACATAGCTCTTGTCCCGAACTCTGTCAGTTACATAAACACATGTAAGGTTGTGTTATATTAGTTCCTTTAACACCTAAAACCAACTTGCCTGTTTCACCCAGTAAGTGTTGTTTCAGCAAAACAAAATCAAATTACATAGACGTGTGTGTGAATTGCCTTCGTTTTGCTGAAAGAACGCACACCTTTTGTGATCCATGGAAAGAACGGTGGCTGTGATAAAAGTTGTGTGATTTAAATGATTCTTGGACTAAAAGAAAGCTGATGAATTGGGTTTTCATATTCCGGATTTTAAACGTGCTACATGCATAACTTTACTAAAAGATTGGTCCCGACATTTTGGTTCCTTTTTTTATTAATCACCTTGGCAACGCTGTCAGTACGTCAGAAACATGAAAACCTCCAAAGTGAATAATTCATCAAACAATGGAATCCCAGTGACCTTTTTTATAATTGGTTTTGTTATCAGCATTGTTGACAGACTGTACACAAGATGTTTGCATGAATGGCGGAACGTGCCAGAGTTCAGGATTCTCCCCTCAGCCAACTTGCAGGTAATTTATGGGGCGGGCCAGGATTGTGCGAAAGGAGTGGGAGTATATAGCCATAAGAAGCAGCACATTACAAAGAGACATAAAGCTGCCTGAATCAATTATGTTTGGAATGTATCGCCCGGTTGAGTAATTATAAATCATAATGATGATGAAAAGTCCCAAACTGAAATAAATATTGGGTATATAACCTCTAGCTGTTTTTTTTTTCGAGGGAAGGTGTCTTTCAAGTGTCATGCATCAACCCGGTACATATTATGTACTTATGTCCCTGGCGAGAACTTACAACGTGTGTTTGAAATGATGTTTGATATATTGATTGCCTTTGATATATTGATTGTACATTATACCAGTTAGTCGATATAGTGTTAATCGAATTCTGGTATTAACAAAGACTACGTGAGCTATTATTATAGCCGTATACAGATAGTTATTTGAATCAATATCACTCATCAGTGATGAGAGATCGAGACCAAGAACACGTTCGAACTGGTCTCGAGACTGGTCTCAAATCGAAGACCAGTCCTGACGGCTACAGCACTGCTTATTGCATCCTGGATTTAATCATAAAGCAGTGAAGGATAAATTCCTCCATTAGTGGTCCCACTTTCTTTACACTATGCACAAGACGTACATCAAGAATAACAAAGGCTGGTAAGGAAGGCTTACTGACGCAATTGTGAAATAAATTGTAGATAATCATTGATTCATTGAAGGTTTTCTTAGCCCAAACCTTCAGAATCATTGTTAAGAACTATAGATATAATATGTTAAGCATCAGTGGGATGTAATCTGTCTGTTTCTTGTAGTTGCCCTGCATCGTTCGCTGGTGAGCGGTGCGAAACTGAAGTGCCTTCGACACCATCAGACTTGACAACAGAGACACCAACCACGGAGGGAGGTAGGTTTTTCTAATAAAAATAACGAAGAAATAAAGCAAACCCTGATATTTATATTGAACCGAACGAAGATAGAAATACTGTTCACACAGTATAAAAGTATTAATCTCTCAACCATGTTTGTGTTAGCAGTCTCCCAAGTCGTCAATTGGACATTTTCATAAGCCATAAATGGAGGTGTGCAACATATTTCATGTTGCTAGCAATCGCCACTTGGAGCATGATTCATGCAGGTCCTCTGTCATAGTATACATTGTACATTAGACTATTATATGGCTCATGGTCTCTGTGTTTGTGTTTTGTTTGTATCAGATTGCCAGCTGTCTGCATCAAGTTGCACGAATGGAGGTGAATTTGATGCAAACTTCTGCGAGTGTCTTTGTCCGTATGATTTTTCAGGACCAACTTGTTCGGGTAAGATTTGGCAACTGATAGATTTTGTCATGTTCACAGTGCTCCTAAAGCTATAACTTGTTTACTCAGTTTAATTAGATAATTATTTAGATACTGGTTCATAGTTATTCGCTTCTTATACTCAAAATGGCATGATATTTTTTTCTACTGGAATGCATGTATCTTTGTTACCATTGACTTTCTATTCCATCAATTGCATTGCAACAAAAAGGATATTTTAAAGAGAAGTACATATGTCCTTAAGATTTTTATCCTTTTCTGCGATGAAATGATGAAACTGAAGGTCAATAGTAACAGAGATACATTGATTCTGTAGTGGAAAAAACCTATTCGTTAATGACAACTTGGAAGCTGAATAGATTTATGGTGCTAATTGAGGACACACACGTGCAACATCATCGATGAATTGAGGACAGAAACCAAATCGAGGTCGACCTTGATTAGAAAACGTGTACAAAACTAATGAGAGCTGCTCAGTATAATCAAAAGGAAGGGAAAAGGAACAATAGCAAATCCTTCATTTAGACATAAACAAACGGGGATGATGTGCACCAATGTTTCAAGGATATATTTACTTATTAATAAAATGCTTAAGTCAGTTTTTCTTGGTTGTCTCTCTTCACCTCATATACGTTTCAATCAGTCGACGAGAACACATGTTATGTAAACTGCTACAGGATGTTTAACTGTATGTTCAAACCCTATAAATTGTATACTAAAGCAGTACGACCCGTACATGTATTAACATCAAAATAAGATCAACTTGAACAATATACCATCGTCCATTGCATTATTTTTCAGCTGCCAGTCCGTGTTCGTCCGGCAACCCTTCATGCTCAGAGAGTGCAACATTTTGTCAACCGGCTACCAACGCTGCCGGCTACACATGCCAATGCAACGGTTATGAAGGATTCTTCACTAACAATAATGGTTCATGTACACGTAAGTCTGGGTCTCACAATTAGCTTTTGAAATGGAGTGAAGTTAGAACTCGAGCCTTGGGACCTGTCTAGTCAGAATCACTTATCTTATGATTCCGCTACTAGAAGTACAACTATAACAACATCTTTAGCTCAATGTATATTGATGTATTTCTTTTTCCCCAACAGACTTGTAAAAAGCGTTGCTCTAAGATTTTGTTCAAGACGTAAAATACTAAATTTAATTTGAAACACCTGTTGTTGTTTTTTTTCAGAACGCGAGACACTCTACTTTTTCATAGAAATAGATTTGCTTTTCGTCAGTGCCTACGGTAACCCATCATCCTCTGCATGGAAACAACTTGCCACGAGGCTTAATGCAGCGGTAATAAACTACTTCTTGTTGCATTCATTTATTGAAGTATTTTTAGCACATTGCGCTTGCACTGTTTTATGTTTTCAAAATAAACTAATAAACACAAATTAAAACTAAAAAGCTCTTAGAGAGCGCAAACAAACCTCTACCAAGGCTATACAATTCCCCGCCATATTGTTAGTACAAGAAACAACCACATAAATGGTGAAGAGTCCTTATAAAAATGGATTCAGATCCAGATCCGGATAACCTTCAAATGTAAATCGATTTATACTTGTACCAAGGACCTTTTTTAGTTATCTTGTTAGAAGAGAAACCAACCAACCAACAAAACCAGATGAAAACTTATCCTCCTTGGCGGAGGTAATAAAGTAATTGCCTCACAATTGGCACACATTGATTGATGAAAACCAGGTATTTAACATTAGGAGTGTTAATGTGTGCCGGTGTCATATGAAATAGCACTCTTATGAAATCTGGTTTCTTGCACCTTATAATGGACTCTTACCCTCACACTGAGGCATGCGCAATACATGCGCAATAGCGAGTCCATGAGTCGGAATTTCACACTACGTCTGCATTAGCTTGGGAGAAACCTTTTTGTTTTGGCACCCTTTTTCGGCCTTCACTTTCCAGATCATGAACAAACTGCGGGGAGATACTTCCACCAGCAATGTGATTGCGGTACAAGTTCTGAGCTTCAAAGAAGGCAGTGTGGTTGCACTCACGGCAATAGCATTCCAAGGGCAACCACCATCGACGAATGTTATCAGCAATGTGATAGGAGCGGGTGACACACTTAACGATGGGTCGGGAAACATTCCGCTTGTCCCGAACTCTGTCAGTAACACATGTAAGTCTTGCCAATGCATTTGTTCCTGGTGCATCAAACCAACCTACCTGTTCCCCCTGTACTGCCCCAGTCCTAGTATTGGTTTTGAATAAGTCAAGGAGTAAAAACGGCGGAGCATTTGTTACACAAGCCCCAATGAACTAAGGGAAAATTTGGATAAGAAACCGATTCCAGATTTGTTTTTATATTAAAGTCAAAGCTAACTACAAACTATGTTGTTGACAGAAGTATCTCTCGGTAAACGGAAAGAGCAGTGCATGTACATGTACAGTACCAGTAAACGTTTGTGTCAGTTGTTACAAAAAATACGCGTAAGTGATTGACACGGAAACTTGCTGAATTAAAAAGGCAGTCCCTGCAACATCTAAGCACAAAGTGCTCAGTATAGCAGTGAACTATTGAAGACGATGTCAATATGGTTTATTGAAACACAAACCAATAAGTGGATAATGTATGCATACAGATACATTTACACGTTTTTTGATCAGCTTTGTTTTGTTATCAGCCATGCCATCGAATTGCATGCAGGGAGATTGTATGAATGGCGGAACATGCGAGAGGTCAGGATTCTCCCCTCAGCTAACTTGCAGGTAAAGTCAGGGCGGAACTATAGAATAGTGTGAAAGGAGTGGGAGTATATTGATCATAAAAAAATAGAACATGACAGAACGGCAAACAAGTGCCTTAATTCTTTGATCACGAAATTGCCTAATTAATTAATGGAATGGTGACGAAAAGTCTGAAGTGGACAATGTGCGTAATTTGTTTATTTATCAGGGGGAAAACTCGACGATGGTGATGGTTTTAAAACTTTAAGCATCAGCTCTATACATGCTTGTACATTTGTGCCTGGAATACGTGAACTTATTTATGTATGCTGATAGTTGGTTGATTTATTAGTAACTGAACATTCTGGTATCGATTGAGCCTATTTGAACCCAGATCGTTGAGCGCAGAGAGTTAGAGCCCGTCTCGATACATATCTGGGACAAATTCAGACAAATTTTGGGTAGAATCAATGACTTTGTCCGACTGAAGGTCTGCATTTGTCCTGGACTTGTTCTGGGGAGATAGCTTGGCTCACTAGTCTCATTGCGGGAAGATTGCGGGGAAATTATTCGGAATCCTGCAACTAATACCCGATGCAATGTCCGCAACTTGTCCGAAACTCTTCCCGGAAATGTATTGAGACGGACCATTATCTGAATCCAAGTGTCACATGTACATCCTTGATTTTGTCGTGCAGTGAAGATCATGCAAGTCCTTCTCTCCTGACCCCAATTTCTTGCCATTATGACAGGACATGCATCAAGAATGAGAAATAAACTCTGGAAAGGATCTCAGTGCCTGCTAGGAAAATTTCATTTCATTGAATTTTTGATAATGGTTGAGTTCAAATGCGTGTTGAGAAAATTATGTACACGTAGGCTATACAACGTAAGAATATTGTCTTTATGTGTTTTGTAGTTGTCCTGCATCATTTACTGGAGAGCGTTGTGAGACTCAAGTTGTAACCACGTCACCACCAGGTACATCCAATTCCAATCATTTTCGCACCCAAGACCGAAAACAATTGTTTTGTTTGACAAGGGCTAGTTTTACAGCGCTACCTGTTGCAACATTTGTACACCCTTGGTTCAGATATTAATCTCACAACAACTTGTTTTTGTTTGTTCTCATTTAAAAGAGTCAGCTCCAAACATTGAGTTTTATTTCTGATAAACAGACCTCGGATTATTATGCAATAACATGTAATGATGTAATACAAATAGTTTGCCACCAAAAAAATCAAAAAAAGGTAAATCAGTTTGTGTTTACCTGTTTTTTTTTCAAAATCTGAAGGTTTTTTTCGGGAAAACAAAACCAGGTATGTTTTAAATGATGTACTGTTTGCGCTGTTGCAGGTGGTGATGTGTCGCCTCTAGCTACAGTTCTCATCATAGTCGGATGTGTTGTTCTCCTGCTGGCCATAGCAGGAATAGTCATGTGTTGTTGCATGCTGATGAGGCGTCAATACCAAATTAAGAGTCAAATCTACCATCAGTCAGGTAGACAGTTCCAAGCAAGTAGAGAACCCTTCGACTTTGAAGATCGCAGAGATCGCAGTCTGTCCTCTGACGAAAGCTACAGTGTAGCTGACTACAGGGAGGAAGAAAGGAGGATGAATCGTCTCGCTCATGTCATGAGCCAGTCACCTTACCTACAGGTAAGACAGGTTTATAGCCTATGAGAGAGATTCTTCTCTAAGGGAGGTTTATAAAGAGAGATCCTGTCAAGTTGCTGGAGTTATAGCCCTAGCCTTTCAGATCTTTCCAAATCCTCTATGAGGCTTTGATGGGATTCTGTTGGATTCTGGAAAGTAGAGTTCAGCCACTGTCATTTTACATGGGGCTTGATGCCTCCTAAAAGCAAGAATCATGTGCTTAGGGGCACGGTAAATGGATCCTGATACAAACAGACAGTGTCTTGCATAGGCATGATCACGATCATTATACTATATTTGGATGTGTACCCATGTATTATTTAAGATGTTATGTGTAACTTTCTGATTTAAGTTTTATTTTTATATGACACACAGTCTATGCAGAATCGCCCAGACTTCATCCGACCATACATGGTGACTGGCAACGAGGCATTTGAACGTTACCGAGAAAACGAAGCGGTAAGTTTTCAGGATCGAAGCATTCACATTTTTAAGTTTGAGATATTAAATGTTCTACCCTCGGTGTACATTTCTTTAACACGACTTTTTTTCGAGACTTGTAAAATGTATTTGGTGTTTTATTTCACAGCGTGATGGAGGGGATGTTGCAGGCCGCGTGGTGTACAATCCCGCCCTCTACTACTAAACCTCGTCATTGGCCACAGCTTCCATTGCTGCAAATGCAACTCTGCGACAAGTAATGCCCATGAGATAAGACTGAACGACTAAGCGGAGGATTGCAGCTTTACCATGATTACCAGTTCCACAGTTATCCATATTCTAGTGTAGAATGAATCCTCACACATACTGCATTCACCCAATTTGGTACCGTGTCTCTCCCCATCTTATTCTTGATTTGAGGTGTTTTCTTGGTTCTTGTAGGAGAAGACAAAGCAAACACCCATTTTCAAAACTAACCTCTTAAAAAACTATCTCAGTTGAAACTTGTTTTGAATCCAGCGAAGCATGTTTGTTTTATACCCCTACTTTCATGATTTTAATTTCGTACACTCATCCCCACCAGAGGGGGGCATTCATTGATGTTAAATAAAACTGCACATTCAATACTTTGTGGTTGGCTTCATCACTAATTATATGGAGATAAAATACATTGTGTTAATATGATCTGAAACTTCTCAGCACCCTTATTATTATGGCCCAGCCTCATACACTACTGTACATGTATTTCATATTTTTTTGTGGGTAACCCACTGAACTTCTACACAGTCTTGGATGGAACTGTTCAGTGATTTTGGTAAAGCAGCTGTTATTTTAGTTCTTTGTTTATTCATTGGTGTATTTAATCCATAATATGGGTACGAGGTAAATAAATGTATGTCTTTCATTTTTAAACATAAAACAGTTTTTAGGCTGTTTTAACAAGTTATATGCTGCTTTGTATTTTGATCAGCTGTTAGTTACACCATTTTATAATCTGTTTGGTATTGTATTTTATTAGTGAGCGGATGGAAAAATGTATAGTAGACTGAACGACTGAGCGAAGGATTGCAACTTGACCATGATAACCAGTTCCACAGTTATCCAATTTCATGTAGAGGATTTATCCGATTTGGTACTGTGTGTCTCTCTCCCCTATTCTTGATTTGAGCTTTTTTTAGGAGAAGACAAAGCAAAACATGCATGTGCAAAAGTAACCTCTTATTTTAACTCAGTTGCACATGGTTTTGGATCCAGTAAAGCTCCTTTGTGTTTGACCCCTGCAATGATGCTAATTTTTCTACGCCAAACACTACCAGAAGGAGTCATTTACTAATTTGCCAAAAACTTTCTAGATAAGTCATGGTTGTCTTCAGCCAACCACCAACATCATAATTGTAAAGTGAAGCAGATAATTATTGATTAATTTGATCTCGTACTTCTCAACTGTCTTGTTATGAATCACCTCAAACACTTTTACATATAATCCTCATTTGTGGTAACCTATTGAAATTCTACACAGTCTTGGATGGAACAGTTAATTGATTGGTCAAGTAACTTCTTTTCACTTTCTTTGTTTATTCATTTGGTGTATTTAATCTGTAATAGGGATATGAGGTCGGTTTTATGTGATGTAATCAAACCATATTAATGTCTTTCATTTTTGAATAAAAAAAATGCTTAGGCTGTTATATACTGCTTTGTAGTTTGATCAGCTATTTGTGATAATATTTTGAAATCTATTATTATTATTATTTTTTTAAATTGTATAAGTATATTGTGAGAGGATGGAAAAATGAAGGTACTATGTGTTAAGGAAGTGTACAGTCAAGGGCGGATCTAGAACCAAACTTTTTTATGGGGGGGGGGGGGAACAAATTTGTCCTCCAAAAAGTGTGTCTCAGAAATTACGGCGTGTTTCTTTTTTCGGGGGGGGGGGGATTCGAGATACTCTGTGGTGCGATCTGAAGCAATTTCTGAGCCTCTAGCCAAATCATTTTGAGGAAAAGATGGTGGTGTACGCAGTTCCTGCCTTTATTGCGAGATCACTTAAACAATTGGGTTTGTATGTTTGTTTGTTTGTTGGTAGTTTGGGATTTTTTTTGGGGGGGGGGGGGGCAACCCCCGATCTGCCCTTGTGTACAGTATTTGAAGCCAACACTCGGTTCTGTTCTGTCAAATCTTGAACATTCGGAGCAGTGTGTACACTCGTTGACACCTGAGCTGCACGTGACAGAGTTTTGAATGACCATCGGTTGTATTTTATTAATGCACAGAAATATTATAAACGTTTGTGTAAAATGTATTTCAATACTCAAAGTAATGCCTTTAATGACATACATGAGAACAAATACACCCCAGGCCTTCCAAGGGAAAACAGTTCTTTGATATCTGGCGGGGCTACCGTGGTAAAATAAAACAAAATTAACACCGTCATGTTTCATCCATAGGTGACAGACCATAGGTGACAGTCAAAGGGCCCTGTACTCATGTTTCATACGGAAGATTTTATACAGCATCATTTCACTTGATGTCAGTCAGTGAACAATTACAGAAAACGATTTTTAATGAAACCTACATGTAGTTTTAACAGCATTTATGACTTTATTGAGGCCTAATTAAATAAAAAGAAAAAAATATATATCTAGCTTGGTCTTCCTAAATTTAACTGTTTTTATATTTGTATGGTGTTTTATAGTTGAAGTTGTAGTTTTCTTTCAATTTTAAATATAATTTGGGGTTTGAAGGGAATTTAAAGTATATTTTTGTATTGTGTATATGCAGCTGGAACATTTATGTGATCACCACAGCACTGGACTGTTTCTGCTACTTGTGTCTAAAAATAGCACTTATAGCACTTGGAATGAAGTATTTTTTAATGTGGATATTTCTATGCACATGAACACATTTAATGAAAAGGCCAACATATTTTTATGTGTTAATGTGTACAGAAGTAGCTGTGTTGTAAAGTTGCCATTTGATGTCGTCATGATGACGGCATGTCAGTCTGTCACAAATCAAAGATACCGATTTGTATATAAACATTATTTTCAGCAGCATGTTATCATTTTAGTGGAACCCTAAAAAAATGAAATACATATTTTGTATCTTCCTAAATGTAATCTTTAGTTTATTTTTGTATTTACACTTTTTTTTCTAATGATAGTTTTGTATCAGTTTAAAATATTGGGTTTCGATGGAATTAAGGGTATGTTTGATTTCGTAATTTCAAGTCATTTACGTATTAAAATATATTTCAGCATAGAAAAGTTGTTTGCATGATCCTTATTATTATAACAACATTATTCGATATGTTAAATGGGCTAATATATCCTAAGTCTATGTAATATACCCTTGCGAAGCAGAAATGCGAGCAGATTCGGCGATTATTTATGCAGAAAAATGGCTGCGTCTTGACCTCGAGACTATGATCAATCAGCGGGCGCCTTCTATATCGGGTCTTCGGTTTTATATATCCTTTTTCGCGCCCTGGATTTATACAGGGTGAGTAAAAAAAAAACGAAACCCAAATGTTGAGACCATTGTTTTATTGAAGTTCTGCATGTAGCATTTTTAAAATCTAGGGTATGAAAGCCATATTCATTAGCATTCCTTTAGTACAGTACTTTTCAAGTTACGGAATTTTAAACACAACCAGCATTTTAAGGTTCTGTCAACGGATCACAAGAAGGCAAGTGTTCTATCAGCAAAACGAAAAGAAATCACATAGGGATGTGTGTGAATTGCTTTTGTTTTGTTGAAAAAAAAAAAAAAAAAACCTTTTTTTTATCCTTGGACAGATCTTTAAAACGGTGGTTGTGTTTAAATTTCCGTAACTTAAAAAGTACCTGACTGAATTGAATGATTCCTAAACTAAAAAAAAGCTTACGAATTAGGCTTTCATATACTAGATTTTGAAAGGGATACATGCAGAACTTCAATAAAAGCAATAGTGCCGACATTTGGGTTTCGTTTTGTTTTTCTCACCCTGTATAAATAAAACCTACACACGACATATATTACTATATTACCTTGTAAATTGAACTAACAAAGGCACGCGCTCTGTAACGATAATGTTACGCCATGCACAAAGCTTTGAGCAAAATGTCGTGTCTAGGTTTAATATATCTCCATGCCCGGCCGTTGTATTACAAAAAAAGCAGTATCCGAACTGACCGATTAAGGACTTAGTGTAGATTTTAGAATGTAAAACGACGTCACGATTTAAGAAAAGTTGACTCCGATTGGCTGGTATGCGGGGTTGCGTAAATTTGCAAGCTTAGATATATCAGACGCTGGACCACAAACAGGGCTCCCAGTGCATAACGTGTGATACTCGGACTAATCTGCCCTAGGTTAATGTTACAAAAAACAAACCCGAGTTCCTTTGAACAGTTATTCGGCTTTCCGTAATGTGGGAGTTGATTTGCTGGTCTTCACCCAAAGGTTGCAGAACTGCAAATCGACTCTAATGGACCTGATAAATAATATCGCTTACTTCCGAAACTTATTAAAATTACTGTCAAGTCTTCTAGGTGTTTGAAACACCTATCAAATTAAAGCTTTGTTGATAATCTTTCATTTTTGGTAAAATTTTGGTTCCATTGTCCCATGATTTTTGGGAGAAAAATCCATCAAAAGAAAGATAATCACCCCGAAAGTAGTCAACCTTAAAACAGCGGTTGTGTTCAAAATTCCGTAACTTGAAAGTTAAAGTACATGAGTGTTTCGAATGATTCTTGTACTTAAAGAAAGCTTATGAATCGGGCTTTCATATCCTAGAATTTGAAAGTGCTACATGCAGAACTTAATTAAATTATGGTCCCGACATTTGGGTTTCGTTATTTTTTTTTACTCACCCTGTAGTCTGTTGGCTACGGGGGTCCCAGTGCACCCCTTTAATTCTTGGCATGTCCCCAATACGAAAAGAAAAAAAAACAGCACCAGAGTTGTAGGCTGGGCGGTACTCTGGGTATGGTACGGGTATGCTATGCACGGCCAGCGATGATCGCACGCTGATACGATATACAACACTTACACAACCTTGCAATCAAGGCTAGGAAATCCGCGTATACTCGGAAAAGTTTCATGCCGTATCTCACTTTTAAACTTTGCCTCGCTAGACGGGCTACTTGGAGAATGGTTTTGACTAGCCCGCCGCTGTTTTACTCGCATTTTGACTAGCGGGCTACCGCTATGGTCGATATTATATAATAACTTTGTTATGCAGCTATAGCCGTGAACGAAACAAGCGGGGGGAGTGGGGGACCAGTTCGTTTTGCTGTAAGTCCAATTTCTTGATCAAAAGGGATCTAGCAATTCTGCGAATTTGTACTGAATGCCCCAAGGAGGTGGGGTGGAAAGGAGGTTGCAGAGAAAGAACATGTATTGGCATATGTAGGCCAAGTAAAACATTTTAATCAAAATCATATAGAGGTCGAGGGGGGGGGGGGGAGGCGGTGAAATGTCCCCTTCAAAATCTAACATCTTTGTGGCGATATACAACATGACCTTTGACCTCTAGTGGCTCTCAGTATCTTCTTGCCTAATGATAATCGAACTACTTCAGAACTGTAACAGAGTGCATATCACTGGTCAGCAGGGTGTTCTCTTGGGCAAGTTAACGCTGACATTTTTGGTGATTTTTCCCTATGTTCACTCTTAAAAGAATTCCTTAATCCCAAAACCATTGTCCAAAATCTTCCTCTCACTCCAAAGGCCCCCCCCCCAAAAAAAAAAGCTATGGGGTAAAATATTTCTCCAAACGTCTCAGAACAACAAGTTCAAAGACCGGTTTAGAGCCGAGAACCTCTGTTTCTACAAACCCTCAAGTGCAGAGGCCTAAAACACTGTCTATATTATAAGGGAGAAAAAAAAGACAACATAAAGTAAATGTTTTACTGGTCTGCACTCGTAGGGCATTGAGCGTAACAGTAGGTTACCCACAATGTTTCGCCTTTCCGTAATATCGTGTCATTTTTCCCATTAGCCGTCACAAAAAGCCCTAGATGTTGAGTACATGCAAACTTAGCGGGTATTCCTACTTTATATTAAGGCGTTCCATTCCAAATTACAGCTTCCACTATTCCAACACCCTATAGGCATCGGTCACCCTCACAGTACTTTGAGTAAACACGTTTGTTTGTTCAAATCAGTGATTCACGTAAACAAAATTGTAAAAAGAAACACTTTGAGTGCGAGTTCACGGGATGAACAACCTAGGTGAAAGCCCTAACAATGGTGTAGTATTCCTAACAATGGCGGGTTAAGCTTGACTACTCGAGCGAATTTTCCGATAACTTTGAATGGAATCTGTTTTGTGCTGACTGAAACGTGTTATTACTACTGTTACTGTAATAGGGCGACAGGTTTTGCGAACTCCGTCCACAATAGGGCGATACACCTTATTGAGGCGACAAAATAACTGTCGCCCTTTTATGAAAACGACCCTTAGGACAAGGAATTTTGCTGTCGCTAACCATATAGATCGATTTCTCATGGTCCAATTAGTATAAATACTAAATTTCGTGGGAAAAAACATAAGGTGAACTTGGGTTAGGTGACAGTTTAGGTTTTTGCACAAGTCTATGGGAAAGTCACCCTATTGGGGCAAAAAGAGTTATTATTATTATCATTATTATTATTATTTATTCATGCAAATTCGTTTTCATCACATAGGGGACAAGATGGGCATAGGAGAGGCAAAAGCGATAACAACCACTGTGGCCAAAGACCTGCCACTCCTCATCAAGTTCTGTACAGAGTGAATAAATATATATATAAATACTAATATAACAAGTATTTGAAGCCAAAAGTTAGAACTTAAAAATATTTGAATACAAAAAGAAAAAGAATTACTGGAAATGAATAAAGATAATGTACGCATTTGAATATGAAATGTCAGCCATAGGGGGTTAGAATATCGCAATAGACTCGCGTCAGCGCAGCACGTATAAATATTGTCAAATTACATGATCTACAAATGGACGCGGAACGCGCAAAATCTGAGACGAAGAGAACATAACGTACAGCATTCCAAAGGGTTGTCCAAGGGGTGTGGCAAACTCGCAAACGGCGATAGGTCAATCTCGGGATTGCCGTTTTTTTGTTTTGTTTTTTTTTTTTTTTAATTAATAATACTTTGAATGTCTGGATCACCAGCAACCCAACCAGGGTTTGACATAATTAACGGGGAACGGTTCATAATGAAATTAAAAAAACAAACAAACAAGCAAACAAACAAACAAATTTGTTACTTAACGCCTAGGCATATTTCCAACATTTAAAAAGCCGTCAAATTATGAACCAAAGCTGCCTTGTCATGCAAATAACATCCATGTTGTCTGAGTGCAATGGTATAAGAATAAGTTGTTGAAGTGTCATACGGACTGTTCCATTCACCTCGTCTTGAGGACTATTTTCAGGGGTGATCATCTTCGGATGGAAATTTCTCCTAAAAGTCACCCCCCCCCCCCCCCAAAGTTAACCCCTCAAAATTTCAACAACAAAAATGAAAGATGATGAAATAAACTTTAATTTGATGTGTGTCTTGATTACTTGGAGAGTTGTGAGTATTTTTCCCGAATTTCTGAAGTGTGAGCATTTACCATTGGGGTCTATAGAAGGTTATTTACTGGTCTGCAACCATAACGGCCAGACGGTACAGAGCCTTAATCGGACCAGTGCCGGCCCTCTTGCGACAAGCATTGCAGCAAGACGTCAAAGATCTTGTATCGGGCCCGTGCTGGTCATTGAAGGCTATGTACCTAGGACTGACTCTCCTGTCGCCCAACCATCCAAATGTAAACAAAGGCGATTCGTAGAGTCCTAGTTACTCGGACTAGGAGGGGTCCGCGAATGAAGCTGCATGTTTACACAAATGAGTGCTTCAGTATGGTGGCCCTGAAGGGACATCGCATATCGCAAACGTGTGCGCAAACGTGTGCGATGTCGCGAAATTTATCGCGAATATGTGCGCACACGTATGCGATGCCGTGAAATTAATCGCGAATATGAGCGCACACGTATGCGATGTCGTGAAACAATTTGCGAATATGTGCGCACACGTATGCGAATTTGTTTGCAATGTCGTGAATTTTATTGCATACCTTGTAGCATACCTTTCAGTAAAATTCCTAATGAACTGGGGAGTTGTAGCAGCTAGTCTGGAATCTAGACGTACTGTTAGATATAAATAGGGTCTGACTAATAAACCTTCGCGCGCACGCTGTTCCTCGCGCGCAAGTTTCAAACATGCGCACGCAAATTTCAAAGCTGCGCAAATAGCAAGTTTGCGCTCGACAGTACTAGTAGTAACGATTGCACGAGGAACAGCGTGCGCGCGAAGGTTTATTAGTCAGACCCTATTTATATCTAACAGTACGTCTAGATTCCAGACTAGCTGCTACAACTCCCCAGTTCATTAGGAATTTTACTGAAAGGTATGCGACAAGGTATACAATAAAATTCACGACATTGCAAACAAATTCGCATACGTGTGCGCACATATTCGCGATTAATTTCACGACATCGCATACGTGTGCGCATATATTCGCGATAAATTTCGCGACATCGCATACGTGTGCGCACATATTCGCGAATTGTTTCACGACATTGCATACGTGTGCGCACACATTCGCGATAAATTTCGCGACATCGCATACGTATGCGCACACGTTTGCGATATGCGATGTCCCTTCAGTGCCACCATACTTCAGCGATATTGTCCTTTGTATACTCACTATGATCGCATAGCGTTCGGATTTACGATTGAACGGTCGTCGCTGAGGTCACTGCATTGTTAACTTCCGCATTCCTCACCTCAATGGCGTTGTTGCAACAAAACATCGTCCAGTTACAAGTTTTGTTACTGAATTTACAAATTCGTTGGCCCTCAACTTGTCAAAGTATGGGTTCACTTGGTCAGTGCAGTAAACGCATACGTTTCACTCTGGGTTTTGACATTATTTAAAAACAAGCGCAGTGGTGTGAAAAAAATGGGGATGTTATTAGTTTCGTTGCAACGAAATTAGGAATTCCTACTTGGAATTGCTCATCGTCTCGCCAAAATTTCACAAAGTTTCATTCAGGGTCTTAACATTGTATAAAAACAAGTTCTTGCCCACATGTTTACAGGTATTGCCTCGGTACGGTCTTGCATACTTACAATGGCCGTACATGTAATGGGTTATTTAAATCTTCTGGAAAAAAATTGGGATATCTGTAGTTTTGTCACCACAAATTTGGAACTGCCGAAATTATCAACAGAGAAATTCAATACTGCAATCACAAGGACTGTTAATTCCTCGAATTCCTTGACACGTATGATACTAAAGAATTGTCATATTATTTCAATTTTACTTACAGATCTACGCCCTTTAATATACCCACAATGTTTTTCCCCAAAAAAATATCTTGTACGGCAAAAGGAAGACTCCATAACTGAAATTTATCATACAAATTGGGAGGAAAATTTTCTCCTAATTGGATATCATGACAGGCCTGAAATTTTAGCTACTTTCAAGCCCAAATGGAAAATGCTGTTATTGGATGATGGCCCACGGCACCCTTAAGATTTTGGAGCATTTCGTCGCATATCTGACGAACCGACGAATACGCGCGATTACGCGTAAACGCAATTCTGAGAAAAACGCGTTTAAAGTTGAACACATTTTACGTGTCCCTTTTCGATGCTACTTTCCCCTTTTGTACATTCTTACTTTATTCAAGGTAGTTATTTGATTGTTAAAATATATCTTTTCATTTGTTTTTTACCCGTAAGACTAAAGGTTTGTCTAATTTTTGCTGTGAAACTTATTCGTCACTTCGCGAGATAAATTTAAACGTCATTCTGCTTATTCGCCACGTAAAAATATCTTATTCGTCACTTTGTAAGATAACATTTTGACTGTGCGCGCGTTTTTGCATCACAAATCCATTGCATATTCGTCACTTCTTTACAACACTACGCGCATTTTCAAAGAAATGTGTTTGTTTTACAAACATTTTCTATTTTCTTTTAAGGGAAAAATATGGTAACACTTAAACCCAACGTTCAAATCCAAGTACTTGCTATAATGTTTTAATAATATACAGTAGCCTAATAAAAAAGTTATTAAAAAGGAAAATATCTCGAATGGACGCAACAAAATAGTAGGAACACAAAACTGTGAATGCGAACTGACAACGAACAACACTATTTAATCATTCATTCATTCATTCATGTAAGACAGCAAATGTTTTAAAAACAATCAGTTTTGTCTCAAAATCCCATAATTATTGTCTTCTAGGGTACAATAATCTCAGTAACGGCTTGTTATCCTTAGGCATTCTGCTTTCATTAGCCGCTTAAAGGGCTCCGTTTTCGAGAATACAAAACCTGTATCTCAAAATGAATTTTGGGTATCCTATAAAACGTCGTCTTTGAAAGAAAGTGTTCCGCACCCGTTGAAATAATTTATATTTTTATTTCATTATCCTAATCATCACTCACCAGCTAGGGCACACGTTATTTCAGTATAGGCTCATTCCAATGAGGTTTTTCTGCTCTAATTAGCCACTTAAAGAGGCTCCGTTTTCGAGAATATCTCGAAATGCAGTGTTTTGGGTTTCCTTAAAAATGCCGTCTTTGAAAGAAAATCTACAAATAAAACATATTTTTATGTCATCATCCTAAGTATCACCTTCCTGGGCACTCTTTATTTTCATTGTGGGCTTTTTCCCATGAGGTCTTATGCTCAAATTAGCCACTTAAAGGGGTTCCATTTTCGAGAATATGCAGTATTTCGGGTCTCCCATTGAACGCAGTTTTTAAAGAAAACGTACCGCATATGTTTTGAATAAATACTATTTTTATTTAATAATCCTATTTTCACCTGCTGGGGTGCACTTCATTTCAGTATTGGTTTATTCCAATAATGTATTTTGCTTTAAGTAGCCGCTTAAATGGACTCCGTCGAAATGCAGTAATAATGCTTTCCTATGAAACGCCGTTTATGAAAGAAAGTGGACCGCACGTTTTAAAAAAATATCCTAATTTTCATCCCCTAGGAGGCACTTCATTTCAGTATGGGCTGATTAAAATGAGGTTTTCAGCTCATATTAGCCACTTAAATGGGACCGTTTTCGAGATTTTCTTGAAATGCAGTAGACCTTTTGTGGAATTCCTATAAAACGCCGGTTTTGAAGGAAAGTATATCGCACGTTTTAAATGAATCCCAGTCTGTATAAGCCTGTCCATCGCGCAGTCCTAGCCTAGTACATTTTGTACTCCGTTCATTTTAGGATTACAACTCTACATACACAAAATTACATAAAGGTGAAGTAGTAACGGTTATCTCTTTTTAGTCATCATTATAATGTTGCAGCGCCGTTAGTTTGTTTTGAAAGCTGACGGAAAGCGCGCGAAACAGAAAATCCCTGGTTCCCTCATACGCCATTCAATTATTAAGACGGGTGTGTGCGTAACCAATGAATAACTGGTTATTCGTCACTTCGTCAGATACTGGATGCGCGCTGTTCTGATATGACCAAGCGTCGAATAATTTATTCGTCAGTTCGCAAGACAAAGTTTTTCCGATATGTGCCGATTCGTCACTTAGTGGGTTTCGGAACAACAAAAATGAAGTGTTTTCATGAATTAAAAACCTAAAAATCTGAAAATTCGAATATTTTTAACCATAAAACTCAATTAATGAAAAAAACTCCAAAATGACCGATTCGTCACTTCGTCAGATATGCGACGATTTGTTGCGGAACCACCCTGGTTGACCTCTTTGAAATGGTGCCCACCCCCCGGTCCCGCCAACTGAAAAAAAAAACTGTTGCGGCACATGAAGCGCATGCTCGGCGTCGTCCATCATAATCCTAGGGGTTCAGATCTGTAAATCGGCCCAAAATTGCCTACGCGGGTCAAATCATGTATAATTTATAATATGCCCTCAAATTCTCAGGAGTTTAGGGGCCGTAAACTTGAGGATTTGTTAAAAAAAAAAAAAAAAAAAAAAAAAAAAAAAGTGGAAGCCGTACAGAGGACTGCGAGCTCGTGTTTCTGTGAAGTTTGGATAAAATTAGGCCCTAAAATGGCTCTTTGTTTGCTCAGTTTAGAACGTAACAGAATAGATGTCGTGTGTAGATTACATTTATAGATGTGTGTGATGCGACAACGGGTACATAACCGAAGACCAGATATAGAAAGCGCACGCTGAAAGGTCAGGACGCAGTTTGTTTTTTTTGCATGATTAATCGCCGATTCTGCTTGCATATCATAGACCCTTGCTAGGAAGGGTATATTGTATAAACTATGGATATATTATACCATTTAACACATTGAATAATGTTGTTATAATAATAACAATCATGAAAACATCAAACAAATTTTCCTCGCTGACCTTTATTTGAATACGTAAATGATTTGAAATTACGGAACAAAACATACCCCTAATTCCACCAAAACCCCAATTAATTTTTGAAATTGATACCAAGCTATACTTTCACAAATTGTGTTAATACAAAAATAATCTATAGATTAATTTCAGGGAGACACACATTATATATTTCATTTTTTAGGCCTCCGTTAATTCATACAACGCTGCAAAAAATAAGTGCACATTACAAAAAAAATATCTTGACCTTTTCATTAAATGTGTTCATTTTGCAGAGAAATATATATATTTCAAAAGACTTCATTCGAAGTGACATACGTGCATTGAGTCACAGGTAGCCGAAACAATCCAGTGTTGTGGTGAATACATACATGTTAGAAGTGAATACGTAAATGAATTGAAACTACAAACTAAAAGAAAAAATACTTTGAATTCCTTGAAAACCCCAAATGTTATTTTAAATTGATAGAAAACTACATTTTCAATTTCAAAACATATGAATATTACAATAATATAAACCGATTAAATTAAGGAAGACCAAAACTTGTATATAAATATATGTTTTTTGGTTTATTTAATCAGGCCCCCACTAAGTCATAAATGCTGCTAAAATATATGTAGCTTTATTTTTTTATTTTGTTTTGACAGCCTGACATAATATGATATGATGCTGTAAACTTTCGAATTTTTTTTTTATTTGAATACGGTAGCCCGACAGGATGTCAAAGAAGTTTCCATTTTTATTGGGGGTGGGAGCATTTCTTTCAAAGGGCACTTGCACATCCGTGCTGAAATATAGACCCGTTTTTTCCTCCGGACACTAGGCCTATGTAAAATCAAACAGTGTGTGTGTGTGGGGGGGGGGGGGAGGCTGTTCTAAATCACACCGATTTTCGCAAGAGTGTTTGAAACCTTTCTTGCAAAGTGGATCCTCGAAGACGTTTCTTCAAAGCTGGATGTCAATCAGTATGGCAACGTCAAAGGCAGCTCCACTGTGCACTTGCTTAACTTTGTGCATGAGGGACTTGATAGAACTGGTCATTTTGCTAACCTTTGTGCCATAGATTTTACGAAGGCTTTTGATCGGGTGAACCGTAATATTGTTATTCGAAAGCTCATTCAAATTGGAGTTAGACATTCTATTGTTCCCACTGTCTGCAGTTTTCTCAATGAGCGTACCCATAATACTAAGCTCTGCGGTCATTTGTCAAAGACTCATGGTATTTCTTGTGGGGTTCCTCAAGGCACCAAATTGGGTCCAATTCTGTTTCTGATTTTGGTAAATGATGCATCCGTTGAAAACTGCAGACATTGGAAATATGTTGATGATTTAACTATAAGTGAAGTAGTGAAGCATGGCCAACCATCTCACATGCAAAGCTATCTTGATGACTTGTCAAGTTGGTGTTATGACAACAGTGTACTTCCGAAGCCATCTAAATGTCAGACCATGACAGTAAGTTTTTTGAAGCGTGACACTCCTCGTGAAGACATGGTTTCAACTCATGCACTAAGGACATTGACTGAAAACAAGAGAAACAATCCAAAATATCTCCCTGTGACACGTGATGTTGTCAAGCTTACATCATACCTGAAAGGACAGGTAGAACAGGAGAAGAAAAAGCTGTGCAACCCGGTAGATGTAGCACATGTAAAAGATGTCTACAGACAGTTGGCTGAAGTGACTTTGACTTCAGTTTTGGTGTTCAACAGGAAGAGATCTGGTGAGGTGTCCAAAATGAAGTTGTCCGACTTTGATAAGTGTAAGAAAGGTGAAGAAGGCATCATGATGGAAGGCTTGTCAGGGTGGGAGAAGGAGTTGTGCAAAATTGTCTGGCGCATGGAGATCGTTGGGAAGAGAGGAAGGACTGTACCAGTGCTCCTGACAGAGGACTTGAAACAAAGTATGGACCTTCTCAAGTGCAAAAGAGAACAGGCTGGTGTAATGAATGGAAATAAATTCATGTTTCCAGTCCAGAGTTCCCTAGGCCATATCAGAGGTTCTGATGTTCTTCGTAAACATGCAGGATTATGTGGAGCTAGCAAGCCTGAGTACCTTAGGTCAACTCGTTTACGTAAGCACATCGGCACTGTTGCACAAGTAATGAACTTGAGGGATCATGAGCAGGACATACTGGCTAATTTCATGGGTCATGATATCAGGGTTCATAGGGAGTTTTATCGCCTCCCAGAGCAAACACTACAGGTCGCAAAGGTTTCGAAGGTGCTACTTCAGATGGAAAAGGGAAACCTGTCGAGCCTGGCTGGAAGCAGTCTTGATGAGATCCGTGTAGAGGAAGAAGAAGGTAAATTTTCTTCAGTCTATCAAGACTTTTTAGAACATGTTTGGGTAAATTAACTCTGAAATGGTCTCCTCCGTAATTTTTTTTTCCTCTGAAGTTAGAACATGTTTTTTCCATTACCATGTATAGTAGTCTAATGTTTTATGCCTGCTGGAAATGAAGCTTTGTACATTATCTACAGGATGTCAATTTTCAGGTAATATTTGTTGAGAAATGCATAATCCTTATTTGCTTTTCAGAAGCTCCAATGGATGAACCACTACATGAGGATGTCGATCATGAGGATGAGGTGCATGTGGGGTCAAAGAAGAAGGGCAGCAGTGGCCAGAAGAAGAATTCACACCACCGGGGAGAAGAACCAACCGGAGGTAAGTTTGAAATGTATCACTTGGAGACACCAGCTTAGTAACAATCTTGTCAGTTTTACTACACAAAGTGATCTTCATCTTGACCCTTGTCTTGACCTATGGGTTAATGAAAATGTGTGGCACTGAAAAACACACAAAAAATGACATTCACAATGTGTAAACAACATAAAGTCTTGATGCTTTTCACACAATGTGCATGTTATTTCCGTGTGTTTTTCAGTACTAGGAATTAACACATAGGTCAAAGACAAGGGTCATCACCTTGCATAGTAAAAACCATTGTTGGCTATGGTATGGCAGTAGTCAAAGCCTGGATAATGGTTTTTACTTGTGTAGTGGAGCTGCTAATTAATAGTCATTTTTTGCCAATTAGTGCATTTTGTGATGAAAGCATGACATTTGGCACGTGGGCTCAGTCTAGACAAGAAATTACAGGATCTTGCCTATTCCAGGGGTGTTTGCCTGATTTTGAAAAAAGAGGGTGGACAAAATTCCACTCGAAAAACCTCGAACCATTTTTCAGTTAGCTGCCTGCTGCAACGTTTCTGATTTTCAACCCTACAATAATAGTTGGCTTTATTCCTACAAAGGGGTAAATAAAAATGACCTCAGTCTGAAAATTGCCTTTTCAAAGTGTATACAACGGTTTACAGGTTTTTTTTTCTTCAATGTACATGCAGTTTGTGCCTTAATGAAATTGAATGAAATATATGCCACAGCCACAAAATGGTGGAAAAAGCAGTGCCTATTAAAAGGTGAACAAGTTTTACTTTATTTCTAAGTTTATTGCTAATTAGAACAGGAAAACTTTTAAAGATAGTTTTTTGAGTTGGTATTTTGTTTGTCCTTTTTCTTTGAAAAACATGCCTTTTCCCCCAAATAGAAAAGATCCAACATGGGTCCGAATCTTAAAATGTTCTCTCGCCTATTCTGAGCCCGCATGTTAAACATCATGCAGTGTGTTCAGGTCTCCAGTATGCAAGTTAGTTAGCTGGGGTCAGCAACTTCATAACAATGTCTCCAGTTTTACTTGGCAAGGTGATCTCTGAAAATCTTTATCTTGCCCCTTGGCCTTACCAATGTACATAAAGGAAAAACCTAATGCCTTTCACACCCTTGAGGTATGTTTCATGTCTGTCAGAATTTAAGCCTTGTATATTCTCTACCAAAGTTGAATATATTTGTTGAGATCATCCCAAGGAGTTACTAATCATGTTTGCTTTTTCAAAATCTCCAATGGATGAACCACTAGGTGATGAAGATGTCGATCATGACGATGAGAGGCACGTGGGCTCAAAGAAGAAGGGCAGCAGTGGCCAGAAGAAGAATTCACACCATCAGGGAGAAGAACCAACCGGAGGTAAGTTTGAAATGTATCACTTGGAGACACCAGCTTAGTAACAATCTTGTCAGTTTTACTACACAAAGTGATCTTCATCTTGACCCTTGTCTTGACCTATGGGTTAATGAAAATGTGTGGCACTGAAAAACACACAAAAAATGACATTCACAATGTGTAAACAACAGAAAGTCTTGATGCTTTTCACACAATGTGCATGTTATTTTTGTGTGTTTTTCATTAACACATAGGTCAAAGACAAGGGTCATCACCTTGCATAGTGAAAACCATTGTTGGCTATGGTATGGCAGTAGTCAAAGCCTGGATAATGGTTTTTACTTGTGTAGTGGACTTGCTAATTAATGGTCATTTTTTGCCAAAGCGTGCATTTTGTGGTGAAAGCATGACATTTGGCACGTGGGCTCAGTCTTGTCCAGAAATTACAGGATCTTGCCTATTCCAGGGGTTTTTGCCTGATTTTGAAAAAAAGAGGGCGGACGAAGTTCAACTCGGAAAACCTCGAACCATTTTTCAGTTAGCTGCCTGCTGCAACGTTTCTGATTTTCAACCCTACAATAATAGTTGGCTTTATTCCTACAAAGGGGTAAATAAAAAAAAACCTTAGTCTGAAAATTGCCTTTTCAAAGTGTATACAGCGTGTACAGGTTTTGTTTTTTTTCAATGTACATGCAGTTTGTGCCTTAATGAAATTGAATGACCAATAAACTGCCCCTTTAGAAATAAATGCCACAGCCACAAAATGGTGGAAAAAGCAGTGCCTATTAAAAGGTGAACAAGTTTTACTTATTTCTAAGTGTATTGTTATTTAGAATAGGAAAAAATATTTTTAAAGACAGTTTTGAGTTGGCATTTTGTCTGTCCTTTTTTTTTTTTTTAATCATGTCCCACCCCAAATAATTGGCAAGATCCAATACGGGTCCAAATCTTAATGTTCTCTCGCCTATTCTGAGCCCGCACGCCACACATCATGCTTTTAGTTAACACAATATGCACAAGTTTTCACTATGCAGCTCCACTATTAAGATAATTATTGCTAATTGGACAATCCATTGCATTCCATGTATTTGGCTTCCAGTGTTTTTCAGCTTACTAAAAATTAAAGCAGTTCAAGCATCAGTTGAAAATGTTTCCATGCACCTTCTTATATGTAGGTGGGAAGGCCTCAAAGAAAGCTAGTAGTACGAGCAGTAAACACAACGCACACAACGAGGAGGGGAAAAGGAGAACCAGGAAGATAACCAAAACACCATGGAGCAATGACGAGAAGATGGCTGTAGTCAAGAATTTTGGCCATTGTTTTCAAACATGCAAGTTGCCTGGTAAACAGGAAATCGTGTCTGTCTTGTCATCTGAACGTGTCTTGCAAGAAAGAACATGGACTAACATCAAGGATTTCGTGAGAAATCGACTAGGGAAAAAGGATCCTTTAGATTTTATCTAAAGTTTATCCAGCTCAAGTGTGGGATCAATGTTTCCCTTGTCTTCATCATGCACTATAGTGTGGTCTTTGTTATTTATTGTTCAGACCCCAGGTAGAGGGGATTCTAGTTAACTCTTGTTTTTCAGACATGAGGATGGAAAAGTTAATTTACACAAGGCAAATAATGTGAAAATTCTCCGCAAATAATCCAAATTGCTTCTTTCACCTCAATCACTACCCCAAACTGCCTCCTCAAAGGACATAATAATTTCAGTCACCTTCAGCTGTGAATTTCACTAAGCTTTAGGTTTTAAGAATCCAGATTAAGAAGTGCAGTTGCCTTTTAGTTTTTCAATCTTCAGGTTGGAGATTTGAATTATGCTTACATTATGCGTCTTAAACCCCAAGTTGGGGATTTCACTTACCTATACCTTTTTTAGACCCCAGGTTGGGGATTTAAGTTACTTTCATTTTTTTCACTCAAGTTTGGAGATTTTAAATTTTTGTTCTCAGGCTCAGGTTGGGGATTGCAGTTATCTTTTTCAGGTCCCAGCCTACCTTTATTTTTTGATACCCTGGGTTGGGGATTTCGGTTTGCTTCAGTTCTTAGCTGCGATAGCTTTTCAGGCCCAGAATTGGGAATCGAGGTTTCCTTTTGTTTTTGTCTGAATTTTTTTCTGGCCTCAAGCTGAGGATTGAGATTGCCTTCAGTTTGTTCACGCCTTAGGGTGGGGATTTTTGCTTCGAATTGGGAACTGTTTGAAAGAGATTCGGACAATCCCAGTTTCACTTTTTTTAAACCTTCATTGTTGCCTTACCTCAGTTATTGGACAGTGGTCATTTTTTTCTGTTTTGTTTGTTTTTAGTTTTGTGGGTTTTTTGTATTTAGGTGCCTTGGGGGGGGGGCATTTTTTTCCCACGTTGGTTTTTTGTTGCCTCTCATTGTGAAAGCCCTGCGTTTGGGTTTAGGTTGCCTTTTCAGTGCTCATAATGGTGATTGTAGTATTGGAGCACAAACCTGTGTTCATATTGTTTCCCTCAACCCCTCCTAGCTTCAGGATGAAGGTGTTGGTTGAGTTAAATTGTTTTTCTCCTACGCACTACCTCCAGTGTTGGCTTTCAGGCCCAGAGCGGGACTTTTTTCCCTTTTTTGAAAAAAACAGATTGGCCCATACATTGTGCACCTATTTATTTTTCTTTCCAAAAACGGATGAACGGTATAAACCAAGATAGTGGTGAAGCCACCCATTACATTATTTATCAGTCCTTCACGTTATTTGTTGTGCCATGATGTATCAAAAATACTCAAAGGACTCATGTCTTAGAGATTCATTCTATTTCTTAGGAAATAACCGAGTTGACTGCTGCTTAAGCACACAACATTGCTTAAGCACAGAAACCCTTGCTTAGTAAAATCAGGTTACCAGCCAAAATTTCATGTAATTGTCATGCTAAGCAAACAACAGCTAAATACCAGTCACAAGCAGTATACATCACATGGAATTTTGTCTTATTTAACTTAAGCAGATTCTTTTAAACTGGTTCAACTCAGAAATAGTCGTGCTAAGCTTTGCACTATGTAAAATAAAGTGTTTTAGATAGAGAAGCCAATTTGTGATGGGATACCCCCACCAGGCTGACCAGGGGTATATTGCGCAGTACGTATACCTCAAACTGAGGATGCTTATTATGCGACTTCTGTGGGATGGCATAGTAGTTAGCCGGGTCCACTACGGCCCCGGTCATGTACAGTCAAGAGTTGAGAGCCCAAGTTTTATAATTATCTCATGTTTTACACTTTTCTCATAGTAAACAGTGGTCCATGATTGCCAAAGAGTCATTGAATATGTACCCATTGAATAGTTTCAAACATCCCATTGAATAGCGCCTAACATCGTACTCGTTTGGAGGGCAGGCATCGTGTACATGGGATGCACACTTCCCAGGATCGAATGTAAAAGTCTTCAAGGAAAGGATCCGTGGGCTACTTGGATTAATTTTGCCTCGATGATAGATTTAGTAGGGGCGCTACCCAAATTTTTCAGAGTTGACAATAATCCGCGGTTGAATGTGCAGAAAGGTTTTTGAACAGGCCGTAATATTGATGGTAACGTTCACCATTGAATATTGTCTGTGACTTTTGAATAAGTGTATAGAAATTGACTGGGGAAAAGGATTGTTGAAGTACAACGGAAAATGCACAGAATCAGAAAACTATGATTCGCTTTACTTGCACTGAACCAAAATTACGACAACCTGTCATTTTTTTTATTCAAATCATTCCTTAAATCGTGTTACATGATATACCACATAAAAACTCCACTTACTCAAAATGCACCTTTATATTTACCCCAGTTGAAGTTGTTTCTGCGATTTTGCCATATAAAAACAATTATAATTGTATCTTACTGAGAGCACACTTGCCCTGTTTTAGATGAATACATAATGGTTATGACACCGGAATACACGGAAGATTTTTTTTAAATAACACTGATTAGTTAATGATTTCTGTTAAAAAGTTTGTATCTTGTGATATAGGCAACCAATACATGCACTGATTTAAAGTCGCACCTTTTAACAAACTGATGAATACAAAACCATCAAAACCTTTTTACACTGGTGAATCAAACCTTTTGATTTCTGAACTATTTTGTTGGTTATAGTCTAATAATCAGTATATTTTTCTAAAATGATTTTAATTTATCCATTAAAACTGTTGATCTACGGTAATTCGTACTCAAAATTACTCTTAAAGAAACAAATGGGTATAACAATACATTTTATTTAGTTTAGTTTTGCCATATAAAAACAATTATAATTGTATCTTACTGAGAGCACACTTGCCCTGTTTTAGATGAATACATAATGGTTGTGACACGGGAATACACGGAAGATTTTTTTTAAATAACACTGATTAGTTAATGATTTATGTTAAAAAGTTTGTATCTTGTGATATAGGCAACCAATACATGCACTGATTTAAAGTCGCACCTTTTAACAGACTGATGAATACAAAACCATCAAAACCTTTTTACACTGGTGAATCAAACATTTTGATTTCTGAACTATTTTGTTGGTTATAGTCTAATAATCAGTATATTTTTCTACAATGATTTTAATTTTTCCATTAAAATTGTTGATCTACGGTAATTCGTACTCAAAATTACTCTTAAAGATACAAATGGGTATAACAATACAGTTTATTTAGTTTAGTTTTGAAAAAAAAAATTAATTGAGAAATCCATGTTAATTGAGTGAATTTGAACATTCTAATTCACTCTGCATTAAAATAAGTCATCGAAATCTAAATGAACCATTTTTTTGTGTGAATCATGATCGTGTCTACTTCTTAATCATTTACTGAACTTTAGTTTACTGAACTAAAGTTTCATTTTTTGGCGTGTTCACTTTCGGGATGTGATTTATTGGGGGAAATTCTTGATCTCTCTCTCCCCCCCCCCCCCACTTTTGGACACAAATCGCCGCCACTGCAATTACAAGACACCAACTCGTGTGTATGTAAATCCTATGAACTATTACAATTGAATGTAAAATGACAAGACATAATTTGTCTATATTTAAGTTAACGATTGACTGCAATATGAAAAGACTCGGCAGGGGCATATCCCCCCTCCCCCCCCCTCCCCCCCCCCAGCTGGTTGCCATTTTCTTTCTTTTAAGGGACCTACGTGTTAAGTTGAACCCCCCCCCTCATAAAAAAAAAGCAAAACACAAACTCAGTTGGGGTCTTTTCTTGCGTGTACGGTTAAAAACAAAACAGAGGTTAAATGGCATTACCAATGGCGACGAATAGAACATCCTGTTCGTGTTCTAATGTCCACAGTTGATATATAGGAAACGCTTGTGTGTCCACGTTTGAATGTAAAATGGGAAGACATCACGACGTCGTGTGTATACCAATGTTAAAGAACGACGTTTGTTTGTAAAAGAAGCCATGACTTGTCTTTATACTAATGTCCACGATTGAATGTAAAATGGCAAGACATCACGTGTGTACCAATCTGTGGATGAACTACACGATTGAATGTAAAATGACAAGGCATCATACGTGATGTAAAAGTGCTAATGTCCACGGTTGATATATAGAAAACGCTTGTGTGTCCACGTTTGAATGTAAAATGAGAAGACATCACGGCGTCGTGTGTATACTAATATAAAGAACTTCGTTTGTTTGTAACAGAAGCCATGACTTGTCTGAATACTAATGTCTACGATTGAATGTAAAATGGCAAGACATCACGTGTGAACTAATCTCTGCTGTGAAATATACGATTGCATGTAAAATGACAAGACGTAACTTTTTTGTATATTTACGACTACGATTGAATGTAAAATGACAAGAAATCATATGTGATGCAAAATGATAAGGGTACACATCCTGTGCGTGTTCTAATGTCCACGGTTGATATATAGAAAACGCTTGTGTGTCCAAGTTTGAATGTAAAATGAGAAGGCATCACGTTTGTTTGTAAAAAAAAAGCCATGACTTGTCTTGTTACTAATGTCCACGATTGCATGTAAAATGGTAAGACATCGCGTGTGCACCAGTCTCTGCTGTGAACTGTACAATTGAATGTAAAATGACAAGACGTAACTTGTTTGTATATTTACGACTACGATTGAATGTAAAATGACAAGAAATCATATGTGATGCAAAATGATAAGGGTACACATCCTGTGCGTGTTCTAATGTCCACGGTTGATATATAGAAAACGCTTGTGTGTCCAAGTTTGAATGTAAAATGAGAAGGCATCACGTTTGTTTGTAAAAAAAAAGCCATGACTTGTCTTGTTACTAATGTCCACGATTGCATGTAAAATGGTAAGACATCGCGTGTGCACCAGTCTCTGCTGTGAACTGTACAATTGAATGTAAAATGACAAGACGTAACTTGTTTGTATATTTACGACCACGATTGAATGTAAAATGACAAGACATCATATGTGATGCAAAATGATAAGGTACACATCCTGTGCGTGTTCTAATGTCCACGGTTGAAATATAGAAAACGCTTGTGTGTCCACGTTTGAATGTAAAAGGAGAGGACATCACGGCGTCGTATGTATACTAACGTAAATAACTACAATTGTTTGTAAAACAAGCCATTACTTGTTTTAATACTAATGTCCACGATTGCATGTAAAATGGCAAGACATCGTATGGGATGTAAAATAATAAGGGTACACATCCTGTGCGTGTGCTAATGTCCACGGTTGATATATAGAAAACGTTTGTGTGTACACGTTTGAATGTAAACTGACAAGACATCATAATAATGTGATGTAAAATGATAAGGGTACAATTCCTGTTCGTGTGCTAATGTCCACGGTTGATATATAGAAAACGCTTGTGTGTCCACGTTTGAATGTAAAATGAGAAGACATCACGACGTCGTGTGTATACCAATGTTAAAGAACTACGTTTGTTTGTAAAAGAAGCCATGACTTGTCTGAATACGAATGTCCACGATTGAATGTAAATTGGAAAGACATCACGACGTCGTGTGTATACCAATGTTAAATAACTACTTTGTTTGTAAAACAAGCCATGACTTGTCTTAATACTAATGTCCACGATTGCATGTAAAATGGCAAGACATCATATGGGATGTAAAATAATAAGGGTACACATCCTGTGCGTGTGCTAATGTCCACGGTTGATATATATAAAACGTTTGTGTGTCCACGTTTGAATGTAAACTGACAAGACATCATAATAGTGTGATGTAAGTTGATAAGGGTACACATCCTGTTCTTGTGCTAATGTCCACGGTTGATATATAGAAAACGCTTGTGTGTCCACGTTTGAATGTAAAATGAGAAGACATCACGACGTCTGGTGTATACCAATGTTAAAGAACTACATTTGCTTGTAAAAAAAGCCATGACTTGTCTTAAAACTAATGTCCACGGTTGAATGTAAAATGGCAAGACATCACGTGTGTACCAATCTCTGCTGTGAACTATACGATTGATTGTAAAATGACAAGACGTAACTTGTCTGTATATTTAAGACCACGATTGAATGTAAAATGACAAGACATCATATGTGATGCAAAATGATAAGGTACACATCCTGTTCGTGCTAATGTCCACGGTTGATATATAGAAAACGCTTGTGTGTCCACGTTTGAATGTAAAATGAGAAGACATCACGACGTCTGGTGTATACCAGTGTTAAAGAACTACGTTTGTTTGTAAAAGAAGCCCGTTGACTTAATTCTAATGTCCACGATTGAATGTAAAATGGCAAGACATCACATGTGTACCAATCTCTGCTGTGAACTATACGATTGATTGTAAAATGACAAGACATAACTTGTCTGTATATTTAAGACCACGATTGAATGTAAAATGACAAGACATCATAATATGTGATGTATAATGATAAGGGTACACATCCTGTTCGTGCTAATGTCCACGGTTGATATATAGAAAACGCTTGTGTGTCCACGTTTGAATGTAAAATGAGAAGACATCACGCCGTCGTGTGTATACTTATAAAAATAACTACGATCGTTTGTAAAACAAGCCATGACTTGTCTGAATACTCATGTCCACGATTGAATGTAAAATGGAAAGACATCACTCGTGTGTTTATACTTATGTCCACGATTTAATGAAAATGACAAGACACTATGTGTGTATACCAACGTCCACGACTGAATATGAAAAAAATCGATCAAATCTAGAAAGAAATGATATCAGTGGTCCAGGATTGAAGGCGTGATATGGTTGTTGAAAAAGCAACATTGATTTTATAAGGTCCACAGTTCAATTGTGCAAATCATTCTTTGTTTGAGGCATAACTATCATAAACTGATATCATAAACCGATTCCCGCAAACGCGTCCGCGTTTTGCAGGCAAGATACCACATTGATACACCAATGTCCACGGTTGGATGTAAAAAGAAAACCGGTGGGATTCCTCACCAGGGAAGTACATTCGCAGGTGTAAATCCTCAGACAGTTTGACAAAAATGTGACTGCCTATATGTATCCCCCTAATTTTAAATTTTGGAGACGTCCACTGTTGGCCAGTCCCATACGTAGTCCGCGGTTGGAGGCGAGTTCGCGAATGGGTGTGTGTGTGTGTGAGCTTGTCTTACATACGCAGTGTGGACTTCCGAACAAAAGACGTCCACATAATGTAGGTAGCACCGACGTTGTGTGGACTTACCCCACGTCCACACAGTGTTTCCCCATTTCTGGAAAACAGGTTTAGAGGCATTTTTGGGTTAGGTTTATCCGTAGCAGAATGAAGAGAAACACTAAAGGGAATCATAGAAAAAAAAATGGGTTGAAAGAGTTTTCACAGTTTGAGAAAAATGAGTTTTTTCACTGGTTTTTCTTAACTACACAAAAGCAATGGAAAGTCCACACTAGTCATGTGAAACAAGTATGTGTGTGTGTGTGTGTGTGAATAATTGTAAGCCTTGTATATCATGTCTGTTTGTTTGGTTCTCTCTTTTTAATTTAATTGTAACTGAAAGGACTTTTATGTAATATAAAATGTGATGTGTGTAATGTTTATACGTGTAATGCATGTCTGTTTGTTGTTGTTTAGTTGTTTGTTGGGTGTGTTTGCTCGTTTGATGTTTGGGTTTTTTTGGGGGTAAGGGTTGTGTTTGTGTTGGTGATCTAAACTGATTGTGTAAAACTTTTTACCTGTTTTTTTTTCTTCAAAATCATCAGTTGTATGGGATGCAAATTTTCACCTTTGGTGTGTGAATTTTATGCTTTGTATCATGTCTGTTTGTTAGTTTCTCCCTTTTAAATTTTACTGTAACTGTGACGATATGAACTTTTAGCCTTATTTTGTAAATATTGTACTTGTCAGCATTTATGATGTTGTGTACAATATATTTTGTTTCTAATAATAAACCAGAATAATAATAATAATAAAATGTGCAGGATGTTTTCGGATAGAAATTGACGTGCCACTTTCCTCTCCACGGCGTTGCCGTTTCGACATGTGACAATCACCATGAACTCTAGACTAGACCTGCAGTAGTCCAAGAGAACAGGGTGCTGTGTTTGCCTTGCTTTTCTGAACTCATGTACTTGAGGTTTTGTTAACAGGCAGTTTCCACAACCACAACTTCAAGTAACTGAACTGACAAAGGAGGGAACATAGGGGGTCGACGGTTGAGGTTTGGTGTTTACAAAAATGAGTTGTTCAAGTGACATTGTCCTTTGTTATACTCATTACTATTATTGCAATGTTATGTGTTTGTTGTATACGTGTATTTATAAAAGTTCCTTTAGCATGACATTCTGAAATATTTTATTAGAATAGTTCCCTAATCCTTAGTTTAAATAGCATGTATAATGGACGCCTTTAGATAAACAGCATTACCTACTTTTAATGCAAATTGTATAAGTCAACAACATTTTAGCGACGCTGTGTTCAAATATCTGGAGTGCACAAGTCTGTTTGTATAGAAAGTTTCAGCATAAGCTAAACAATGTCAAGAAAACCACAAGGCATTTCCAATTTTGTGGCGACAAAACTGCTAATACCCCAATTTCTTACATGAAATTAAAATAACCCATTACAAGTACTACCTTTGAACGTACATGTAGTTTACATTGCAAGACCGAATGAAACTAAAAACGTGGGCAAGACCTGGTTTTGGGCAATGTCAAGACCCCGAGTGAAACTTGTGGGAATTTTTGCGAAACGCTTGGATATTAAGTAAAACACTAGGAATTCAACGAAACTAATAATATTCCCTTATTTGTCATTACATAGTACACTACTGCTCTTGTTTGTATGCAATGTCAAGACCCGGAGTGAAACGTATGCGTTTACTGCACTGAAAGCGGATTGCTTATTTCGTTGCAACAAAGCCACTAAGGTGAGGAATGCGGAAATAAACTGCAATGACCTCAGCGACGACTGTTCATTCATAAATCCGAACGCCACTGCTGTTTGCAATCTCAGTGAGTAACTGAGCGATAGAGGGCGTTATCACAGAGTTTCGGCGGCGGATTGCTTATTTCGTTGCAACAAAGCCACTAAGGTGAGGAATGCGGAAATAAACTGCAATGACCTCAGCGAGGACTATTCATTCATAAATCCGAACGCCAATGCTTTTCATTGAGTAACTGAGCGATAGAGGGCGTTATCACATAGTTTCGGCGGCTAATTTGCTAATTTCGTTGCAACAAACCCACTAAGGTGAGGAATGCGGAAATAAACTGCAGTGACCTCAGCGCCACTGTTCATTCATAAATCCGTTCGCTACTGCTATTTGCGATCTCAGTGAGTTTAACCATTGTCGCTGAAGAACTCATAGATGTAACAAAATCAACTATGATGGACCCCCTTTATTTTTTCTCCTTTTGTCAGTTACTTGAAGTTGTGCTCATCCAATCCTGAAGTTCATTAGTTCAGAAAGCGAGGCACACAAGGCATGTTACAACTGACTTGTAGTAACCAACGGTTAACGTATCACCAACCGATAATGTATCACAAATTGACTGATATTGTATTACTAACCGATAATGTATCACAAATTGACTGATAGTGTAGTAAAGTTTGTATCCGATAATGCATCACGTGTCGACGGATAATGTAGTTACCAAATAAAAATTGTATCCGATAATGTGTCACCACAAAACGGATACTGTATCAACCGATAACGTATCAAAATCAACCGATAATGTATCAGTATTGGGAAAGGTATATAAAAAAATGTCTGTTTATGTCTTATTGTTTGCACTTGCTAAATCATCGTTGCGCTCACTAAATTCAAACAAATCTCAAATTGAATATAACAATATGTTGTTTACTGTCTTTTTTTTTTATCAGGGGCAGATCCAGGAAGTTTTGCGGGGGAGGGGGTGTTCAGGCCGGGCAGGTTTTTTTTTAATCAGTAAATCAGTACTGACATGAAGACATTTTTTCTTTTAACCGGACACTTGGCTTCTCCGTAAAATCCAAAAGTATAGGGGGCTGGTACCATTCTTCCAATGGGGTCGTTGTTCAAATAATAGTGTATAATTACCCCCATACTCCCGCTGGCTACGCCTCTGTGACACATTGTTGCGGACAAGCGGGCATAGAGGTAATTATAATGAGTATCATTAGGTGCGGATCCAGATGGCGGGCGGGGGGGGGGGGGGGGGGACCCCCCCCCCAGCTCTGACTCAATTTGTTTTTCCATGGAAATACGTAAACAAATAATGTGAAACTCTCCCTGCTCTGACACCCCAAAATAATTATACTGGTATTAATGATCGAATTTGCGAAATTACGGGGGTATTTGTACTGTATAATGTAAGATAGTGTTAATGATCGGATTTGAACAGCGCCCCCACTGAAACTAGGATACGAGCACCCCCCCCCCCCACACACACACACACCTATTGATTTTGATGAGGCCAAGTGACCGAAAAAAAAACTGTCAACATTGATTTCCGATGAAACCCTCCCCCCCTGCAAAAATTTCCTGGATCCGCCCCTGAATCGATTCATTGTTATAGGCTTTGTTTATGTCAGAGTGGGGCGGGTGGGGGGAGTGACCCCCAAAACTACCCCTCTGTATCCACACTTGTTTATCGCAAATAAACATTTGTGAAAAGGCCTGAGCTCGGTTTATTTTTGTCCTTACTGTGGCAAAAGTCACCTCGTTAGCAAGGCAAGGGGGAGCATTACCTTGGATCATAATACATTGGTCTACACGAATCTTCTAGCTTGTATTAATTTCCCACTGCGTTGGAAAAGGTGCGTAAATAAAACGTTTGTGTTCTCACGAAAAAGTAAACGAAAATTGTTAATGACTGTTCGATTAAGAAAAAATGTAAACACGAAAGAAAGTGCCAAAGGTTTTTTGTTACAGCAAAGTTGTCAAACAGTTTGTAAAAAAGGATAAACTTCAAAAACTATTTGTTTTCTTTTCATAATCAACTTTATTCTAGATTAGGAGGTTATTGCCACTTCATGATCAGCGATGAAAAGGGGCTGCTACGTTGGCAAACTGTGGAATCACATTTTGAAATGCTTACAAATCTTATTTCCCAAAATTAATATTCAATGTGATCAGTTGTTTTGCTCATTACAATTTAGACCAACACACGTACAGGTCCCGATCAACTTGGGTTTAGGGGAAAATGGGATATGGTATTTAATGGCGGGTAATTATATGCAAATTGTGTGTCAAGTCGTAGTTTCTAACGTTCTGTGGTATTTGACAATTTTAAAATAACTATGTCCTATTCATAATCACACGTGCACGGTTCTCGCGGGAGTGTTAGGGGCATTGCAAAAGAGAGGTATTCCTCCGAAAGTGGGACAATTTTAGATGCGAAAAATCCCCCCCCTCCAAAAAAAAAATATATATAGAAAGTTTTGCGTTTAATCTCACTTAAGTCAGTGGATGGACAAATAATAAAACAGTGAATGAACCTGTTTTGCACAACCAGAACTTTACTTCTGATTGATATGGACTTAATACAACAAAATATTGGAACAATTTTTTTTCACTACTCCGAAACAGTCATAACCTCCGAATGCGAATGCAGTTTATAGAATCCCTCGAGGCTCAACCTATGGGTGCCTTTTCAGTGGTTCATTAAAGGATGAATGCCGCGTACAACCCGCTAAATTGTTAAACTTCTTACATTGTATCTTATGTGGCAGCTCAGGTTACACAATCATTTTCAGCAGTAGATTGGCTATACAAATGCCGGGGCCGTATCATTAATCCGACAATGGGCCAGTCATATGCATGTGTTAGACATGTACGAATCAAAATGGCAGCATCAAGCATCTGTTTTCGAGGTGTCTTGTTCCCAATATATTTTGCCTTCTTGGCACTGAGCTGCGATGGACACGGAGAACGACCCCTCTCCGATGTACAATACACAACCATCACTGATTATTTCGATCAAGAGTAGTATATGAAATAAAATTAACTGGTCATTCTACAGCTAAAATTGCTTTGTACTTTGACGTCTGATGACGCCATATCATGTTGTTAGAGTCATATACACCACTCAGGATGACGGTTGATATGTGTTGAAGTTACAAATTCATACCATAAACGGTTCAGGAGAAAAGGTGTTGTTCTAAGAAAAGAAAGATTTATTAGAACAATTATAAACAGTTTCCGGGTAAGGTGCGCCCGACCGTGCACTCAAATAATATGTAACATTCCTCCTTTTCCGATACTGATACATTATCGGTTGATTTTTGATACGTTATCGGTTGATACAGTATCCGTTTCGTGGTGATACATCAGATACAATTTTTCTGGTAATTACATTAACCGTCGACACGTGATACATTATCGGATACAACTTTTACTACATTATCAGTCAATTTTTGCTACATTATCGGTTAGTGATACAATATCCGTCAATTTGTAATATATTATCGGTTGGTGATACGTTATCCGTTGGTTACTTCATTATCAATTGTAACAATTAGGCGCACGTTTGGTTATTAGAGCGCCGCAGGTCTAGCCTAGAGTTCATGGTGACTGGCACTTTCCGTTGTTTTGTATCTAATCTAGTTAATCATACTCAATCTATATAGAAACTAAAAAAAAGGTACTGTAAAAAATGAGAAAGTAAAATATCAAAACACAGAGAGTTTACATTAGTTCTTGAGCGACAGAGTCCTTGGTTAACTTATACTCAGTGTCGTGTGGCGAATCTATAGTGTGTGCAGCATACCAATATTGTTGTGCGAATGGTTTCCCCAAGTGCACTGCTATTACGAAGCTCCGCTCTCGTTGGCCAGAATGCACCCACTAGTTCTGCACCTTGCGGCTTCGATTACCAATTGAACGTCCTGCCAGTCTTTGCTTGAACTGCGGTGCGGTTGCGAATTGCCCGGCGTTCTAGCCCGTCCAGAACTAGCGTAGTATCCGCCCCGTCACCGTAGCGGGCTGTTCCCGCTACGGCCCACTTGGCTCAAGCTATCCATTCCTCGTATTGTCTAGCTAAAAGCCAGTATAAACCACGGTCCTCAGGCGTAAACATTATGATCGTGCACAGTGCCTGTTATGGGTTGACTTTGGATACGCCACATGCACACCCAAACATGTGTTCACCGTCGAAAGTGGACGTCCTATTGTCCCTCTTTTGTTTGTACTAACTTTTTTGGAAGACTCCTATGACCCCAATCACGGACGTATGCTGGGAATCGTCCACGATATTGTTCTCTTTTGTTTTCTGGGGTTTTTTTTTCGTTCACGGTTTGTAAAGATGAACACGTACACCATGGCTCGAACTGTAGTTTGATCTAGCACACTCGCTCCCGTTTCGGTCCGGCTGTCGACAGCCCGGAGCATGCCCACAGCCCACACAGTTCAGCTAGAATTTTTTATTGACTCGGTTGCGCCAGTTAGTGTATTAGGACACCAACCTCATTACCTTAAATGCTACCAATATAAAGCCTTGGGATTCGCCAAAAAGTAATGAAGTGAAGAGATTAAATAAGTTAAGTGACTGAGTGACTGTCACCAAAAAGTCCTGTTTGAAAAACTATCAAGGAATGCAACAGTATGTAACGTAAATACTTCCAATCGAAATTTGTAATTTCCCAATGATTCTAGTTGAACCGATTGGGCATAGTACGTGCTATCGACGGCCGGACCGAAATGGGAGCGGACCGCTATGGTGATGGGGAGTGTTGCAGATCCCACTACAGATCGAGCTAGGGTGTGCTCGTGGCGCATCAACCGGAACACTGTGCACCGCTGGATAATGGTTTACGACAGGACCGAGGTTACTAATACTAGCTTTAATATCTGAACAATACGGGGAATAGCTATTTGGAGCTGGGCGGGGCGTAGTGGGAACGGACTGCTTCGGTGACGGGGCTGGTACTTGCTAGAGCGGACAACTGCACTGCTGGTTCAGGCTAAGACCGGCAGGGCGTTCAAATGGTAATAAAAGCCGCGCGGTGCCACGTTTGAGTGCATTACTACTTCTCCTGGTCTACCCTCCGTAGATGAAGCGCAGCTTATAGAAACGACACTGTACTTTGGGGATCGTTTGCACAACAAATATTGGTCTGCCGCACCAATTAGGATTAGCCGCTCAACATACTAGTTGGCCGTACATAGTCAGGTGGCTTAGACCCAATTTTTCACAACATCGTAACTGACTGGTCCAAAGCACCACATTTGGCAGATAGATTTTATAGCCCTAGAGAAGGTATTTAGAAGGATGACACCTGCAATTCTTTCGGAAAGAGTTCCTCATTTACATAAATCGTAAATACCTACCGAGTATTGTATTTGGTTCCCTAATTATTTGGTTCTATTTTTTCAGTATATTTTTGTCATTTTACTTACAAATCTGCTTAAGTAGCATTTTCTAAAGCACACATGTGACTGAATAAATATTTGGACATAGTTGAACGATCCAAAATGGCTACTATTATGTCCTCAAACTGCGCGCAATTACCTTGTCTCCAGATATCATCAAGTAGACTTGCCAAACCTCAGTACTGATGAGCTTCAAATGCACCAAGGTGCTTACTGGCACAGTTTCCATGTTAACACTTTATGGAAAATCATGTGAACAATGATAACAGCTTAATTTTTGGCTGAGAAAACACAACTGGGGATAAATTAAGTGTCCGTAAATTAGGCTTAAAAAGTAGGTGAAGAGTTGCCTTACGCGGGAGACTTGAATAAGGTCAAGGAAATTCCAAACATTATTGCTAAGAAAACGTTTTGACGTAGACTTAATTATTGTAGGCAAAAGTAATCTCTTATAATAGGGGATTGTCTTGAACTTGTTTAAACCCCAACGTTAGGCCACCCTTCGCCAATTTTTAAAGCCCGATTTACGGATACCTAACTTTCCCCGTTTTTAAGTTTTCTGGGCAAAATATCAAGCTGTTATCAGTTCGGACATGGTTTTCCAGATATTTTTGCTATAGGGTAACTATGACCGTTATTAACTTTGTGGAGTAGAAGCTCATCAATACTGAGGTATGGGAAGACTACTTGATGATATCTGACGAAAAGTTAAATGCGTGCAAATTTAGTGTATAAAGGTAGCCATTTTGGATCTTTATTAGGCCATAATAATCATACAGTCTCTGATGTGATGTAGAACAATGTTATTTAAGGAAGGATATTGAGTGATTTAAGAAATGTTATATAAGTAAGGAAGTAGAATCCCCAATATAAACTTTTCAAAGAAAACAAAAATAAAAAAATACACCCAAATATGGAAATATTCTATTACACGGCAGGTATTAACGATTTCAGCAAATAGGCACCGTTCCCATAAAAGTTTCAGCCCAGGTAGCCCATATGCCATAGCTCATGGCATATGGGCCCCATCGGGGCCAATATATGGGTCCCATATGGGAGGACCCATATGGGTCCCAGATAATTTTGCACCCAAGATTCTTATGGGGCCCATATGGGCCAGCCCAGATAAACCCATATGGGTTATGTCTGGGGCCCATCTGGGCAAACATCTGGGTAAAATATGGGGAAGCTTTAATGGGTTCCATCTGGGCCAAGATATGGGTCCCATATGGGCGGACCCATATGGGCCCCAGATAATTTTGCACCCAAGATCCTTATGGGACCCATATGGGCCAGCCCAGATAACCCATATGGGTGGGATGTGGGGCCCATCTGGGTAAAATGTGGGTTGTCCAAAATATATTAATCCTAATCCTGAATCTTACCTTATTACATTCTCATCCACCATAATATATCCAAATCACATTATATTTCCATTAAATCACTTGCATACCCAGTCACATTCCTCGCTAATACATCTCACAATGCTCCATCCAACTGTCCAACTTTACTTCTCCTAATTAATCCCTTAATCCTCCCAAATAGCATTTACAACCATAATATACCCTGTAATCACATCCCCTATACCTGTAATCACATCCCCCATAATCATCCCTCCCTCTCTATCCTTTCTAACTACATCTTTTGTGTGCCACTTCCTATATATATGCCCAATAATTTCCATTTTCTAAATCACAGTTAGCAAATTTTCAAGCTCCGCCCACAGCTTTGTTTCACAAGTGAGCATGCTCAGTTACGTAATAAATATTCATGACGTTTTGTATACCAACTCTTAATGATCAACAAGACATTTTCTAAACAACTTCTTTAGCTTATAACTCTTGACTAACACCGTCGATCTTGTGAATAGTTTCCCATTCTATAGACAATTCACTGAACAACAACTTGGCAGTGTGCACAACCTCGTTTGACCTTAACTTCCGGCTCTACCGGATGTTCGAACTATGATCAATTATTTCTATTATAGATGTTCAACAATATCGCAAATCGTGTTCATACTTTGCAATGCGATGCTACATTCATAGATCAACATTTGAGAACTGTACATGACATCCTTCGACATTTACTTCCGGCTCGACCGGAAGTTCAAACTTAGATCAGCTTTTCCCCATGTAACACCCATATGGGCCGGCCCATATTCTGCCCACATAAGTTTGCCCAGGTTTTTCCCATGTGACACCCACATGAGCCCACCCGTATTCAACCCACATTGGATTGCCGCTTTTCCCCATATGACATCCGTAATGGGCCAGGCGGTGTTCTGCCCACGGTTTTCCCATGTAATACCCTTACTGCCAGCCAGTATTCCGCGAACATGGGTTTGCCCAGCTTTTTCCCTAATGACACCCATGGGCCAGCCCGTATTTTGCCCACACACCCGGTTTTTACCATTAACCCCATATGGGGCATTCTGTATTCTGCCTACATGGAGTTGCCCAGTATTATGACAACCACACGGGCCATCCCGTATTTTTCCCACACGTGCTTGCCCAGGTTTTTTTCCATTATGAAACCCACATGGGCCAGCCAGTACTAGTATTCCGCCTACATGGGTTTGCCCAGGTTTTTTCCCCAATGACACCCATATGGGCCAGCCTGTATTTTGCCCATTATGAGCGTGCCCAGGTTTATCCCATATGACGCCCTCATGGGTCAGCCCGTATTTTCCCCATATGGGTTTGCCCAGGTTTTTTCCCAATGACACCCATATGGGCCAGCCTGTATTTTGCCCATAATGAGCATGCCCAGGTTTATCCCATATGGCGCCCAAGTGGGTCAGCCCGTATTTTCCCCACAAGGGCTTGCCCAGCTTTTCCCCTTATGACACCCATATGGGCCAGCCTGTATTTTGCCCATAAGACGCGTGCCCATGTTTATCCCATATGACGCCCACATGGGTCAGCCCGTATTTTTCCCACATGGGCTTGCCCAGCTTTTTCCCTAATCACACCCATATGGGCAAGCCCGTATTGTGCCCATATGAGCGTGCACAGGTTTATCCCATATGATGTCCACATGGGTCAGCCCGTATTTTCCCAACATGGGCTTGCCCAGCTTTTTCCCTAACGACACCCATATGGGCCAGCCTGTATTTTGCCCATATGAGCGTGCCCAGGTTTATCCCATATGACGCCCACATGGGTCAGCCCGTATTTTGCCCATATGAGCGTACCCAGATTTATTCCATATGACGCCCACATGGGTCAGCCCGTATTTTCCCCAGATGGGCTTGCCCAGCTTTTCCCTAACGACACCCATATGGGCAAGTCCGTATTGTGCCCATAAGACGCGTGCCCAGGTTTATCCCATATGACGCCCACATGGGTCAGCCCGTATTTTTCCCACATGGGCTTGCCCAGCTTTTTCCCTAATCACACCCATATGGGCAAGCCCGTATTGTGCCCATATGAGCGTGCCCAGGTTTATCCCATATGACGCCCACATGGGTCAGCCCATATTTTCCCACATGGGCTTGCCCAGCTTTTTTCCTAATGACACCCATATGGGCCAGCCTGTATTTTGCCCATATGAGCGTACCCAGATTTATCCCATATGACGCCCTCATGGGTCAGCCCGTATTTTCCCCACATGGGCTTGCCCAGCTTTTTCCCTAATGACACCCATATGGGCCAGCCCATATTCTGCCCGAATGGGCTTGCCCAGTTTCTTCCCATATGACACCCATATGGGTCAACCCATTTCCTAGCCCATATGGGTTTGCCCAGTTTTCCCACATATGACACCCATATGGGAAAGCCCAGGTAGACCCCCATATGGGATAACCCATATGGGTCCCATATGGGATACATATAGGTTTGCTCATACCCAGGTTGCCCAGATACTTCCCATATGGGCCCCATATGGGCTTGCTACCTGGGAGGTGTCATCCCTTCCATATCTTCTTTAGGGCTATAAGAATATATCTGCCAAGTTTGGTGCTTTGGACCAGTCGGTCACGATTCTGACCATATGCCACTGACTACCAGCTTTGAGTTAAGGGTTCGTCGAACCGCGTGGGTGGGTTGGTTGGCCACAGTGCCGAAAATGAGGGAGACCTACGGTATTTAAATTTTGGCAACTGAAAGCTCGGGGTTTAATAATATATGAGCATTGATTTAGGAATGAATCAGTAGTAATCTTCCATGTCGAAAGATCACATGACTTGTCACATGACCTAATGAGAGTGCCTCGAGCATAGAGGCTAGTAATGTGTGCAAACACATAACAAGGAAAATGTAGAGAGAGAGGTGTGCAGTAGTTAGATTTGGGTGCAGAAAGTATAAACAAAAAACATCTTGAGCAACATTGATGGGGTCTTTAACAACCTAAATGGTCATGGTGCCACTGGTCATTTACATAACAGGGTACTTTACCACTCCCAGCTTTGCAACCACGCGAGGCTGACCTTCCATTGCCCTAAACTAAGTACGGGACTGTAATCTTGACAGAGAGCTCTAATTTTCTGTTTGTAATTTTTGGTAAAACACCGACTAGGGAAGTGTTCAGAGCCGCTGAGGCGAATGGAGAAGTGGTGGACAACTGCGCATATAAATCGGCAAATGAATAATATGCCAAGTCCTAGGGAGGATTTTGTGTACAAACCATCTTTGAGATGTTGAGAAAAAGTAGTGTACAAACAAACAATGGAAACACAAAACTGAAACAATAGGAGGTCCTTGTAAGTAGAGGATAACACGAGTACACTGTGAACCAAACATGGCTTTGTTGTCTACATTTTGGGATAGGCTGCATGCCGATGGCATTGCTTTGTGTGCTGTTTGCAATATGCACGTGGTAAATCGCGTGCCAAGTACTTCGTTAATAGTTTGTTTGTTTGTTTGTTTTTGTTTTTTTTTTATTTGTGGGGGGGGGGGGGGTTGCCCCCGTTGCTCCACCCTGGATCCACCCCAGGAAGGGCCAACCGGGTCTGTCGTGCTTCTCCGACCCAGGGCTCATACTCCTGTAGAAGAATTGCAGCCTCAGAATGATCATCAGCTACAATTGGAAAGAGAGACACAGAGAGAGGCATACCGGTTTGTTAACATTGGTGCAACTGTCAAATTAGGCACTCAGGCTGTCCAAATAGACATCTTCAAACAAATCCAGAGTATGAAAGTCAACCTGAACTTTTGCATGCTGCCGAGGTGTGCAAAGGTAGGCCCTACTAGGCGTAGGTGTGTATGAAATGTTGACATGTATGCCAGAAGTTTGAATTTCACACCGACCACACACAACTATATACAGCGAAATACCGCACACTGGGTAGGGTCGGCGGACTGCCATTCCCAATTGATGTCGGCAATGGACACAACTGTTCAAGCAAAGTCTGGTGTGCAAGGGGAAATCATCATCGCTGAACGCAAGAAAGACATGAGTATGAAAAGGGGAACCGTAAAAGACATTGATTCATAAACTACAGGTTAATGACAGGGAGAGCGCCGCAGCTGTTGAGATGGACAGACATGACGGATCCAGCTCTTTAGGAGCCAACCCGACCAAACCTACCAACTGGTCGGGTCCTCACGCATACTTTTGAAGCTTTTCTAAAGGGAGAGTGCATGTGTGCCCCAGGGCATTAAGATTGTTATCACCACTAATCCTATAATGAGTGTGATAAGAGATCCTGCCTGAACGATTCAGCTTACAATTTTGCAAATAAATACCTTGATATAAATTCATATAAATATCTTATTATTTACGTGTGTGAAATGTTATTTTGTTTTCTTTTTTGAACGGTTGAATTCCATAAAGTAATGACAGAGAACGATTATTACATACAGATGCACATACAGTGTATGTACATGTCCATGTCCATGTGGTCATATTGAAAGTATAGTTCCAACACTCACCCAGCCAGCTGTGTTGTCCACAGGAGGTTGTTTATTTAAGTGACTAGGGGGATTATCTTGCTGGACATGGGTGAAGTGTGTTTACTCAAGGACTCCCCACTGGGGTTGAAAAGTAATCCATCTAGGTTTTCTAAAGGGCTGTTCACGTAATGGATAGTACAATGACCCCCATGGGCGTCGCCAGGATTTTGTTTCCGGGGGGGGGGGGTAAAGCAATTTTTTCCCCCCAAATTCCTTAACTTTTTCATAATTTTCTAATTTATCATTTTTCCGAGCGTGAGCAGGGGAGCATTTGCCCTACCCCATCAAATTAAAAGCAATATGGCTTCGCACCTCTTTTTTCTTTTTCCTTTTTTTTCCTCCCCCCCCCCCAATTTCCAGGGGGGGTGCACCCCTTCCCCCCCCCCCCCCCCCTCGCGACGCCCATGATAACCCCCTAGGGAATGCCCGCAAGAAAACTATGTTCATGCTCGCAACACAAGCTACATATGTCGTTTCACGGGCATCGCCAGGATTTTTTTCTGTGAGGGGGCACTTTTTTTTTACCAAAATCATTGTACTTTCTTTAGCACATTCACAATGTATCATATTCCCGAGGGTGGGCGGGGGACATTTACCCACCCCACCCCTATCCATTGACACCCCTGCAGACGCCCATTTTGTAAAATATATATTAAGTTAATATCTTTTTTGGGGTTGCTTTTCCGGAGGGGGGGGGGGGGCGACGTAATACTGGTGTACGGTAATACTGGCTCCACGCACGCAAAATGTATACCGCTGCAGTGCGGTGGTCTGGTTCACAGACCAAATGATGTTGACTATTGATGTTAGATATGTCGCAACCGCAACTTGTTTAAAACCCACAGACTTACACAATAAACAATATCAGCCGTGCCGATGGAGTTCGCCTGAAGATCAGGGACAAAATACGACTATCTAACGACTTGCCATCAAGTCTAATGAAAATCCTGCAAAGGCCTATTCAAATGCTGGGGCTGTACACAGCTATAGAAAGTTCTTGGGCGTTTCTTAGTTAACCTTTGAACTCGTACATTGTGTGGGGATGTACTGAAAGCGACTGTTTTCAGTCATCGCTGTGGGTCTTTCGTGTTATTAAAACTACCAGTTTAAATTAGACTACCCAATATATCGTCGTGAAGGTGGAAAATAACTGAAGAGTTTTGTGTTTTCTTTATGGTCAAGGTTTGCTGTCAGCCATGATTTCCCAAATATTATGTTTCCCAAACATTCATTTATTCACCAAAACTGTAATGAAAAAAAAAGACTACCCACAAATGTACAGTGTATCAAAAAGGACCCAGTTTTCATTTAAACAAATGATTTATTGAATGAAAAAAAAAGGAATTCAACCCAACCTTATCAACGAAAGTTTCCACAAGGTAAAACAAATGAAGTTACGCGTTCTCGGCCAATCAAAACACCTAATTATCACTCAAAACACTTTTTTGTTACGATAAACTGAATGATCGGAAAAATCAGGCATGATATTTTTCAGATTCAGCTAAAATCAGACCGCTCGAATATGAGAGAAAGACATTACCAGTATTGACGAGTTTCAAATTGGCAGTGAAAACATGGACTTCAATGCTGTTTTTTTGTTAAAAGGATTCAAAAACCAAAGGTCCCGAATGTCATACAATGGCTTAGCACAGAGAGCCTCGGTTGCAATTCCAATTTGAAATTCGTTCAAGAAATGCATCTTTCAGACCTTTCATGCAATGTTCAGACTGTTTGTTAATATCATCCCCGAATGAAGGATAGCAAAAAACTGTCAGTGCAGCACATGGTACGGAAGATGGTTGGATTGTGCTTTTGATGACACAAGCATGGCATTTGGCACACAGTCAGAGTATGACATGAGACATATTTTCGCTAAAGGGCCTTCGCAGATTTGTCCTTTAAAAAACAAATAGGTGGAATAACAAGCAATTGGAGCCATTTTGAAATATTTGAAACTTGCTGGTTATTCTGCCTATATTTTCTTCAAAAAGGACAAATTTGCGGTGGCCCTATTGCCAAATGTCATTCATAAGATATACTCTGACTGTTTGCCAATTGTCATGTTTCTATTATCAAAGGCAAAATTACCCCCAAATATTTCCCCTATCTTGCCCACTATAATCGGCATTTTTTTCAGAGCCAAATCACTGTCCCGGAACTTTGTGAAATGTAGTGCTCACTTCAGAAAAAAAGACTATGATTGTACACGCATATATACGGCGAACTGTTTATCTCAAAAGGAACTTGTCAAATCTTGATGTGCACATTGCGCTTGCGCAGTTGAAATACCGAACTAGACTATTGAGTATCCATATACGCGCATCATTTCTCATGGTCCCTCTACTATTGGCGGATGTTTGAAAAGTATACAAGTGAGATTGAGGCTTTGCATGGTGGAGATACTAATGAATGAAAGGTTTGCAGAAACACTATGTGCGAATAGTTGCTCAAACTAAATTAATGGTTCTGAGGAGAACCAGAGGTAAAAACTCTATGTTCCGGTCAGTATGCTCTGACCGTCTTCAGGAGAGTGCCTAGACTCTAAGAAAGTAAACACATAGTACCAAATGCGAAATCGATGAAGTGTAAGATTGCATCATGTGGTGATGCCAAGTAGCTGGGAGCCTAGAGCAAGATTGGGGTGCCTACCGAAGTGACTGAAATAGAACAGTAGGGATGGAGTCTCGGTAGAGGGAGGGCCTAGGGTAAAGGAGACCCATCAGTCTGAGATGATACTTGGCATTCCCACAGGATGCAACTGCACACTTCATCGATTTCGCATTTGGAACTTATGTGTTTACTTTCTTAGAACTTAGGCACTGTCCTGAAGACGGTCGGAGCATACTGACTGGAACGTCGAGTTAATACCTGTTTTTTTTTTTTCAGAATCATTATCTTAGTTTTAGAAATGATTCCCGCATGGTGTTTCTGCAAGCCTTTCATTCATTAGAGCACGAGTGCATATCCCGCGAACGAAAAACTGTAGGAATAATTCATATGCTCTCCCCTACTTCATTGTTACCCCTGATTTAGCTTGCATATGCAGTTTCCAATAAAATATTGTTGTGTTCCATACTGTGATTCAGCGTATTTTTTTTTGGTTAATCCGTCTCTCTGAATAGGCCGACTTCCTTTCAGTCGCACGGTGTTCGCATTCCTATGACCCAAATGGCATTGTTGTGTACATTTTGGGGTAGGGTTCATGCATGCCAATGTCATTGCTTCGTGTGTTGTTAGCATAAAAAAAATCGAGGTAAAAATCGCGTGCCATGTAGGGATATTTCAACAACAACAAATAGTTGACACTACCACAAACGCGCGTGAGATCCACAACGGACATCCAGGAGCCCCTTTCGCACTATCATCAATCCAACGCGGCTTCTAAAAACAGGTCCAGCGTTTCTACACGGGTTAAATCCAGTCCTGATTGGGACAAGGGTTGAGAGGATCCACCCGGGTAGAAAATCCAAATATTTTAACCGAACTGGTGTAAAAACAAACAAACAAACAAACAAACAAACACCCCAACACCCCCAACGAACAAGCAAACAAACACCCCTGTACGGTTTGCCTGGTCAACCTGTCTTCGTTGGTACCCGTAGCCGCTCAAGGTGGACCCATGTCGATTTGAACAAGTTTATGTGGGATGATAGTCCCTTGGATGATTTCACGAAACTCATATGATCCTGCGACTCATAATTTATTAGGACTTAGGATGAATCCCCGCTCTTGGATCGACCTTAAGCCCGCTGGATACAAGAGCAACAGTCTGAGCTGAGAGGCCTTTAGCTCAGCACGTAGCTCACCAGTGCCCCCTTCTCACGAATGGCTACACCTCTGGCCGACATCATCTACGTTATTACTATTATCAATACAATTTTCAATAGTTTTCAACGGGGGAAGGGGGGGGGGTGACACAAAAAACACCCCCTCTGAATCCGCGCCTGGCCGGCTATAGCTAATATATTTTGGGGGTAGACCGTTCGCATGTAAGTCACATTCTAACATTTGATACTGCTATTCCACTTTTTTTTTTACTGTTTTATATAGCAGAGTTTTATAATAACTAAACTGGTTGCCATGGTAAAATTGGGCATCCCACGTAATTGTTTTAGTACCATATTGATCTCTGGTAGAAGGTAAGAAATGTCACCAATTTCATGCCGATCAGCCAAAGCTTTCAGGAGTAATTGCAATAGGTTTCATTGTGTGGGGGTTGTGGCCCTGCCCCTGATATATACCCATGGGGTTATAGCGTTAAAGGGGCCTGGACTTTCAAGGGGTGATAACCAATAATTAGCTACCTCGTTGAAAAGGCTACCATATCAAAATGTAAACTAGAGATTTATGGCAGTAACAAGAAAACCAATAATGGAGTTCGACTAGTACAGTGACAAAATACGACTATCGAACGACTTGTCATCAAGTCTATTGAAAATCCTGCAAGGGCCTATTCACATGCTGGGGCTGTACACAGCTATAGAAAGTTCTTGGGCGTTTCTTAGTTAAACTTTGAACTCGTGCATTGTATGGGGATGTACTGAAAGCGACTGTTTTCTAAAGAGTTTAAGCAGGCTTTCATCATTGTGGTCGTTCGTAATGTTATTGCTACAAGTTCAAGTTAGACTACCCAATATATCGTCGTAAAGGTGGAAAATAACTGAAGAGTTTTGTGTTTTGTATGGTCAAAGTTTGCCGTAAGCTATGACTTCCCAAATATTATGTTTCCCAAACATTCATAAAAGCTGTAATTAAAAAAAAGACTACTTACAAATATACAGTGTATCAAAAAGGACCTAGTTTTTATTTAAAAAATAAGTATTAAATGAAAAAAAAAAGTATTCAACCCAACCTTTTTAACGAAAGTCTCCACAATGTAAAATAAATGAAGTTACGCGTTCTCAGCCAATCAAAACACCTTATTATCACTCAAAACACTATTTTTTTAACAATATACTGAATGATCGGGATATACCCATGGGGTTATAGCGTTAAAAGGGCCCGTTTAAACCGCAGTTATCACACGCAGTGCATACCCTGTACGGGTTTTTCTTTTCTATACTCGGTCACACTTGTTCACTGCGCAGCGATTTTATCAACGCGGGTGATTTCATCCAAGGTTTCGATTCACACTCGAAGCTTCAAACCAGGGCGCGAATGTAATGATAAAACCAAACATGATAAAACCTGAGCTAATAATCATCTTGTTAATTCGAGAAACCTCAAACGTTATGTGAAACATCATCATTTTCTAATTCTAAAAACACTTGTTTCTTTCATCGCGTGTGCCAATTAAAATAAAAATGAGATATTTAAAAGCCTTTCACACTGTCCAAAATCTCATTGTTGGACCCTGGTCCAACATAAAGATTTCGATAACCATTTTTGTTCTAGACAGAATTCAAAAGCGGCTTCCACTGGCCCACGGATCCAGTGTTCCACATCGGTAAAATCCAACCCTGGTCGGGACCGGTGTTCAGAATATCTATCTTCACAAGTAGAAATCTACATCCGAGGCGCGGACATAGTATGACAAGTTACCGGTATGAAAGTGTGAACGGCATTCCTTGCCAACCCGTGTTCGTTGGGACCTGGTTCCGCACATGGTTGATCCGTGTTGATTTTAACACGGACCGTGAGACGATAGTGTGAAAGCCGTTATGGTTGGGGCAACTTCAGATATCTTGTAAACGTTGGTTTAACAAAAAGGGAATCTAGGCGCGCACGATTGTGTGGTTCAGAACATATTATATTAGCATCCCTTTTTAGTCAGAAACGCTTAAAGGCATATAGGATCATTTGCAATGATGTATTTCGTTCGTTAATTTCCAGTCATAACACCATTCTAAATCAAAGCGGAATGCTTAAAACAACCTGTAGAAGTTTCAATACAGAAGATATAACACATTTCGAGAAAGCAGTAAAAAAAAACCACATTAATCCATGGGCCAGACCAGATGTTTCATTTAGTAATGAGTAGCATAATGTCTTTTTGACGTAGTTATTTTTTTTAACGTAAATCCTATGGGTATGAGGGGCGGGGCCACAACCCCCCCCCCCCAAAAAAAAAAAAATAATAATAATAATATGATACTTATTAAAATTACCAAATTCGGCTGATCGGTATGACATTCGGTGATTTCTCCAAACGTCTACGAGGAGTCAATGTGTTACAATATATGGTGTGTGTTAAACCATGAATATGTGAATTGTTTGGCTAGAATCCAATGTTTTCTTTGGCCAAGCCTATCATGTACTTACTTGAGACTACAATTCATGACCACCTGATTAACTGCAATGTATACTGGGAATGAAATATGGCCGAGTGAGAGGAATGGTGGCTGTATGCCATCCAGACAGTGGCGTTAATCTGCCTAAATGTTATAGACAAGCCGACATGGCGACATCGAGCTGTATACTCCCCAGGGATCTGAGATGGTATATGGAATGTTTCATTGGTCAGATAGCTGCTTTATCATATATACGCGTTGTTATTAGTGTGGGATTTTGTTGAACCAGTGCTATACATGAAAACCCAGGGCCAACCCGCATGGACACCAACCCGGTTCACAGACAAATAACACTATAACATGCAATTCAAATCCACACACCGGACTGAAAAGCTCCGTGCGGCCTATGCATACCAGAACCTCATGCTATTCAAATTGCATGGGCGTTGCTCCGTTAAACTTTGATCTCGAACCGAGCTTTTTTGTGAGAGTGAAAATGTAAAATTCCAGAAATACAACACTCAACCTTGAACACATCTCTGCTATTGGTTCGGAAGCAAAAACAAGATGGCTGAATGAGACTGTGTATCACAAGATACTTTTGGCAAGTTCCCAAGAAGTTCAAGAACTGCATCTCAAATGATATTGTCACCAACAGGGAGAGGACTCCGCAATAGCTGTAGAGCATACAGGACGTCTTTCTTCACTTTATGGCAGATTATCAGCTTTAAACCCTAGAAGGGCTGGGTTATTTTGACCATCTCTCAGCCGGCGGATTCCGCCAAATCTATTGATTTTATCAACACGTATCAATGTAAATGTTTACATGCCTCAGACAATTTTCTTTAACTCTTATATAATCACCAAAACCAAATGTATGTTGTTTGGGATCAAGCCAAACTACGCCGTATTGAGAGAAATGCACATGCTAACACCAGCAATGTAGCCATTAATAAACAACTTCAATTTAAATGTGTAGGTGTCTGACTAGACCCATCTATCATATCGACTTGTGAAGACTTGTGAAAAAAATGTCAACAAATGTAGTGGGTTCTTCGTAGGAGACCCAGGATTATTCTACGAGCATAATTCTACTCTTGGATAGCACACTCTAAGTGGAAGAACATTTTTTTCACGTGACTTCTTTAGTCTGTTTTTAAAATTGTTTGGGCACTTGTGGTCTAGCGGACGAGCACAAGCTCCATGGTCTGGATTGTGGGTTCTAGCCCCGCTGTGGCCATTCGTTTTGTGTCCTTGAGTAAGGTGCTTGACCTCAATTACTCCTCTCAACCCAGGTGTTAAATGGGTATACCGGCATCATTCAATGGAGGGAAGGTAACAGACTCGCTGTAGAGGAGGTGTGGCGACCCTCCACAGCAGCAGCACTCCTTTCCTGTGAACACAGGTTTATCCCCTTTTATAATACAACAAGCTGATTTACCCGATCATAGATCGGGTAGGGCGTAGTGTTGGGGATAAAAATGTGGGGAGTTAAATGTAAATGGGGGATATAGTTGAGGAGACATGCAGTTATAGAAAAGCAATTTCTGTGGTGTGATCTGAGGCAATTTCTGACCACTATATAAAATCAATTTCAGCGAAAGATCACCTTTTAAAGTTTTGAGTTTGGAGTAATTGAATCAGCTACATGTATTCTGAGCAGTAGAATCATTATTGTTTATTTTTATTCGGGGAAGAAAAAGTTGGGGGGGGGGACCAAACAATGTCCCCCGCTTGAAAAATGTGGGGGGGGGGGGTTCCCCCTGTCCCCCGTCGATTTACGAACATGATAATTATGTACCATTGCAACTGTCTGTAAGTGTTCCCGTTGGTCTGTTAAATTGGTATTTCGTGAGGCAGTCGCATTTGGAAAACGTAGTGAAAAGGTTACCGTAGTACACAGGCGAAGCCTGATTGTACAGTTTTGACAATAAATAATAATGCAATAAAACGTGAAGGTGTCATTTGAAATGAAAATGTTGAGTGTGACCATAAGCCTTGGTGGTGGAAGGTCATAATTAAGTTTCAGTATTGGACTCTTCATTAAACGTTAACTTGAACTTCTTACAATTTGCGAGACCGTCTGGCGAGGAAAAAGTCGATTCAACTTTTATTGAAGTTGGTTCAACCATCTATATAAGAGCAAGTTTTACTCGGCCTCCGAGAAATGTTTGCTCCTGAAAGGATCCGAGACCGCGGTCTCCCGCGACGCCAAAATGGCTCCACGTCCATGGAAAAATATGGAGGGTGTCTTCCGCCGGGTCGGACACTAAAGTCTTTTTCGTCGATTTTGTTGTGACTGCGTTTAAGATTGCGATAAGTTGAAGCAATGCATCGATCCTTCGTTGATCCAAAACAGGCCCCCGAAGTTATAACGCGACACTGAAATACGTGGCGGGCAGCGAACTCACAACGCTCAGCCTTGGTGGTGGAAGCATGGAGCTGTATTATGGAAGCAACAGCACTCTATCACGCGACGTCACATGCTTGTGCTTCAAATAGCGAGCACCGTAGACTCAACCTCGTTTCCAGGGTGTGGAGCAGGCTGCAGTACGCGTTGCCAGTGACGGTTTTACGCATAGCCGGGAAGTACCACGCAGTGTAGACTTTCGATTGGTCAGACCGCGCTAGGCATACTAATGTGTAGTCCTTCTGAGTATTCGTTGCACTCGGCGCAGGGGCGGCAAGCGAAGCATATGAAAGAATAGGGACACTTGGTGGCCACGCACCATGGACAAAAAATATGTTACCAAGGTCACCCCATACTAACGTTTGGTGAACTCTTTTGCAAAACGGCCGAGTAGAACACGTAAACGAAACCCCTACGTTGACCTCGCTGACCTCGCACAGTCTAGACACGCAGAAAAAGCCAGCACAGGGGGCGGCCAGGCAGACAGCGTGAAAGCGCACACGACGGCAAATTCCTGCGCAAAACGCAGTCACGAAAAATCGACTAAACGGATCGCCGGTCCGTACGGGAAAATCAGGACGACCCAAAGTGTCCGACCCGGCGGAAGACACCCTCCGCATTTTTCCACGGACGTGGAGCGATTTTGGCGCCGCGGGAGCCCGCGGTCTCGGATCCTTTCATGAGCAAACATCGTCTCGGAGGCCGAGTTAAACTCTCTCTTATATATATAAATATGTACTCCCTTATACAATATCAGGTCTGTCTCATAAGGTAATCAAGTTCCTCCTTTATCCAGAGGATAAGGCATCACGTGAAGTGAATTTATTCAATTACCTTCATGCGACACGTAAACATCCTTTGCCTACCATTCTAGCCATTTTTAAGCGCCATTTCAAAAATCTGATATTTTTTTTATATTTTATGGTACATGAAGGTAATGTTTCTGTTTGTTTTACTGTCAATGTAACGACTCAGTGTGAATAACCTCATTTTATTGCTCATTAACTTTTTGTTAAATAATGTTTGTATTGCTTTTTAGAAATATTTATACAACCGAAAGTTTGTAATTGATGTGCACCTTTTGCAACTGGTGTTCCTTTGAAAGGTTTCCTGGGATAAACACAAAAATAAATAACCCCATCTGTTGCAGTATGGCTATACTCTAAACTTGCTTAATATAAGGCCGGGTCAACTGACAGGTTTATGTATGTCCTTGTTTCTGATATCAAACTGGTGTGCATTCATAGTACGTTGCCTTAGTGACGGTCTAGTTTGTCAGATGAAGATCAAAATACTTGCACAACAGTTTCACGTGAGAAACGGGAGTCAACACGATTGAAAGTACGTAAGGTGAGGCACAAAATGCATACTGTCACACGATCACGTAGCCTTCTATTATATTCAACGCGAGGAAATTTTGAAAAGCTTGGGGCCGATCCATTCAAATATCATTGGGTTTTGCGCTGAACTTTAACCCGGATCTTGGCGTTTGAGTTTGTCAAAGCCAACCCAAATATTTACCGCCAGAATTCCATTCTGAAAAAAGGAGATCAAGCTTGCTGTGGAAAAGTGATAACACATCAAGCTTATGTCCTTAAAGGAGGCATGCAGTGAAAATTCTGCTCATCTTGTTTTCATGCAAATCAATATGTGTTGCAACAATATATAGAAGATATAATACTTGTTTCCATATGAAGTGACAAGGGAGTGGTAGTTTTTAAATCATTAACAAATCATTTCATCAGTACATGCAAAAGAGTGCTATTTTGCTTTTGTCAGTCTTTCAAAATTACCCACAAATAAAAAGTTTTGAAGAAATATTGGCAACTATTTTTGTCCCAACAAGTTGTTTAACATGATACACAAGTAAAAAGTGGATTTTTTATAAAACAAGGAGAAAACATGAAGAAAAGATTGTACACAAAGCTGTGAAGACAATACTGTTCTGCCTTAAATGACATTACGCTTTCACTCATGAATATGAAAATTTTCATTTGCATAAAAAACTAAAATGCTGAGAAATTCTCCCTTTTATTGCTACAAAGTAGGTAGAAAGTCATAGTTACATGGCAAGAAATCTGTTTTAAATGCATTTCAGTTGAAAGAAAATCCTATTACATGTTCCCTTTAAAAGATAATTTCTACAAAGTAGGACTGTCTAGTGAGTGATTTGCAGTCAGGTCATCAAACAAAAGAAGATCAAAGAAACCTAAACCGAGCCAAAAGTAGCCCAAATAAGTGCGAGCACTCATAAAAAGGGGAAGATGCTTGTACTTATGCTGAATATGATAAGCTATACGGCAGATAGCTTTAAGTACAGATGTGGACGGCTAGAAATGCCTATTTTTTATTTTTCCTCATTTTAATTTCCGCATTCGATTGAGTTTGCCCCGTTTGGCCAATCCCGAATGCGCCAGTCAAGCGAGACAAGTACGTGCAACCCAGACAAGTACTGTTTTGTGGTGGGATAAAGTGCAATAACCACCACAACCACAATGGAGAATAGCTTTGCTAAAAGGCACCAGCCTGGAAATGATTCAATCAACCCCTTGCTCAACACTCCTACAATGAAGGGACAAGTTTCTCCAATTTGGTCTAATCATGTGTCTAATCGTGCGCAACCTCGCATATGTACGCTGCCACAAGCTGCCCTCTCTCCCAGGTTCTGGATCATTGCAAGTTAAATTATCTTGCAAATGAATTTAAAAAAGCTCCCAGCCTATATGAAGCACGATTGACAGTCTGTGATTGTTCATATGACTTGAAACAGCTATGCTTTGACCGTAGGTGATTGATAAGCAAGCTGTGGCTACCACTTGCCTGTTTTGCCTGTTGACTGAATTTGACTTGTCACAGTGCTTGGTTGAATTGACTAACCTGTGTAAAAGGCATGGCAGGGAAATAGGATTGATTTGTTGACTGTCCGTGTCTGTTCAGACAGCAGGAGGCCTAGGTTTCATTGCATTTAACGAAGCTTCGCTCGCCTGTTGCGCTATACGCATCGCAGCAGCTCTCCCGCGGCCGCTACGCTGGCGATCAACCATGGCAGCCTAATTCCCATCAGCACCTCCTTAACACCTTCACCACACACATACTTTTTTTCCGCAAATATAGCTGCATGGGTGCAAACGGAATCAATTCGTTGTGGCGTGAGATCGAAACATGGGGCCTACATGAGTTTTTGACAAAGTTGGAATGTTAGAATCTCATGCGTCCAACATGCAGTATTACACTTTTATAATGAGCAAAATGGAAAAGGTGAGATTGTTTTAGTAATTCACAATGAACGTTAAATAACATGACACGTTGAAATTAAATCATCCAGTACACGTTATAAATCAATTACTTGCTATTGCGGAATACAGGAAGCCAGTTGCCTTGTACTATTTATCGAGATTGACAGTGGACCCAGCGAACAAGGTTTAATTATAATGTTCCAAAGAGAAACAAGGACTCAGCTGCGAATCTGTTTGTGTTGGTGTTGATTCAAAACAAATCTGACGGGGATGATCATATGGCCCATTCTTGAAAAAAAATGAGAGAAACAAATCTGCTTATTCTAGTACAGGAAGCGACAATAACAAGGTGTTTTTACACATTATATATATATGTTGAAAACAGTTGCCGAGAAAAAAATATCAACGAGTTTTGAAAAACATAGGCCTTCACGGTAGCTCAATAATGATGAAAAGATGCGATTCACAGATGGAGCCCAGCCAATTTTTTTTTTATTTAATACATGACTTGGACACGATCTGTGAATGTTTAAAGAGATGTCGGTTGGCTGATTCGTTCACTGATCAGGTATTTCGAGTCATTTTACATGCATTTTCCCCTTCTTTTTTTTTGGGGGGGGGGTGAAAGTCATGGCTTACCTGGTACAAATACTTGCAAACGGTCTGTGAATTCATTTCTTTTATGAGGAACCATCAAGTGCAAATGCGATATGGAAAACACAATTTTGTTTATGTACCTGGCCTTTCGGCTTGCCCCCTGCGACGTCATGCATAATTCTGTAAGGAAGAAAAAAAAAGTTAAAAGGAGCGGGAGTCACATGCTCTGCGCAACCACACTCGGAGCTGTCCGTCACAGACGGGGGAGGGGTTTGGCATCTAAGCCCCAATATATGTTGTGTCGTCTCGGTGGCATGCCCAGACCGCTCCTACATTGCGTTCGGAGAAAGTGTTACCTGTACGTAACGCGACCATATAAGCTACAGTGATTCAACGGGATTTCTGGTCGAAGTTTAAGGCAGGGCCATCGCCGGCCAACCCAGGCGAGCAAGATGCGTCAGCGACTGAGGTTGGAGGCGCTTTCCGTGGCCGTTCTGTTTCTTCTTGTTTCAGTCACACTCCCAGTGTCAAGTCAAACAACGACTACCGGTAAGTTCAGATTTTTGTTCCTTATACCGTACGATTTTGTTTTTCTTTTCGAACAGACCAACCACCGTTTCTATTTCAGAGGAAGGGCGGAAATAACTCCACAAACTCGAACTGCATCCCGTCCGACCCCACCAGGATTCAATGCCTCCGTGCGGGGGCAAACTAACTCTTCAAGGGTGTTGGAGAACTTGTCCAAATATATTTTCTTTCAAGTGAAATTCAGTATGATTTTAACCGTTAAAGGGCCTGTCACGTTATGCGCTCTCATAGGAGACCTTACGGCGAGTAAAAATATTAAATAAGTTTAAACAATCGCAGCGAGGACGCAACAAAATTACATTTGTCTGTCTCCAATGGCCAAAAAGTAGCTCAAGCTATGCTCATAATGCGCTCATCCCGCGCGCCTGTCAAACCCAAATACTCGATTTAGTCGCCGCCGCTTAGCTGTCACTGTGCTCACACTATGCTCTACGCTCTGAGCTCGCGTCGCGTCGCGTTTAAAACTGTTGGCGTTCTTCGGAGACTATTAAAACCAGCTGGCGGCCAACTGGCGATCTAAGTAGTTTTCACTGCGATCAAGCAGTTGTTGTTGCGCCCTTTCTATTTGTTAAGGACGCAGTGAGACCCCATTATGATCGCAGGCAGTGTGGCAGGGCCTTTAGATGGGCAAATACATTTTCAAGAGAATAACAGGTTCACTTTGATACATCATACAAAATTGTTCACATCAGACAGTCATTGGGCTGGATGTATCTGAACTTAATAAAGTAAAAAAAAAAAAAAAGAAGTCAACGTTAACAGTGTGACTCAAAAAGAAAAGTGACAGAATTAGAAACAAATATTTTTGAGGGGGAATGTGGCGCTCGCTCCATAAAATAGAAATATAGTATATGTTATTTATTAGTATTATTTGAAATGCTCACGTAATTTTGATATTCTATTCCCAAATTATGTCTATTTTGAAAGCGATATAACAAAATCCAGCAGTCCACCACTGATCATTTACCGTTCAACGAACTGATGAATACCCGTTAAATACAATGGAGCATGAGCGTTTTTGCTCTTCCACAAAAATAACACAAATTTGCAAAGGAAAACAGACAAAAAGCCATTAACATTTCAGCGAACGAAAAGCAGTTGACTAGTTCCTCATATCCAAAACACGGAATGTGACAGTAAAAATAACGTTTCAGTCTTGACTCAAATGATTAAAATATCATTTGAATTTGAATGGCCTCGTGTAATCTGTAATTAAAACTCAGTTTAAAAAGCTTCCAATGACATTCCATGGACAGCTATAAAGGGTCTTTTATTGATGCATGCATAATTTCTGATCGTTTGGATCGATATCAGTTTTTTTTTTTCAGATGACAGGACGTACGTGCTCTTTTAAGACATACTTCATTTGGTGTATCAAATTTGATTGCTTTTCAAGAGGAAAAAAAAACACATCAATCCAGGCCACTTTCTTGTTGACTCGCCCTGCACATGCTGTGAAATTAAAGAGTGTTTTTTTTTTCGATATATGATTTTCAGTTCAAAGTGTTACATCGATATTGTATGAAATTTTTGTTTTGTAACAAGACATCACTGCAGTTAACATCCGCAACATCCCGGCCCCCACCCATGTAACTCGGCCCGAGTCAGACTCGCGTCACGGTATGGTCATTGTCGCGGTCCTCGACTCGCCGCTGCCACTCGATTCATGTGGTTTCTCCCAACAATGTCCCTCCTATTTTGTTGGTAATAATTTCCAAACTAACGTGAAGCCCACTGTAACTTTTGACACGACGCAGGGTTAAATTTGACACCTTCACTCAAAACGTACGGGAACCTGGTTTTTGAGACATTGTTGTACCTTTCGCGCCTTCTCCAACTATGGAAAAACATACACGCGCACACCCATGCCGTTCGTACAAGCTTGAAATATTTGTGGGTTTCGGTTTCAACTTTCTTTTGAAGTATAGGCTAAAAAAGATCAATATGCACAACCTTGACGGTGGTGTCCAGGGAATTGACTAACTGTTTGCGTGTTCCAAAGTGAGTTTAATGGTGGGTGGGACGCGTTCAATCTCTAGTGGAACTGTTCAAGCGATTTTTTTTACCATGTGTTTAGCGGATCAAACAAATGTAATATTTCATAATATGTTTATCTTTACTCAACACTTGTTTTGTAACAAGCCTATATAGATCTTCGAATTGTATTCAGTTATCCTTATTAATTCATGTTCAACAAAATTAAAAGCTGTATCATCTCTGAGTGAACCCAGCAATTTCTTATGTGAGCAGCATTGCCAAATTTGCCGGACCGTGACTTTGGGTGTGATCCCTGACTACATTTGCGGTTTATCGCTCTGACTAGCATCCCTGAACAAATGTGTATCGACAAAATGGGATAACTGCTAGCATACAGGGCAGGCTAAATAGCTCATTTATTGAAAACCGGTATATGCGGTAATCCAGAGGTCGCAGGTTCTGAAAGAAAAATACCATTGGAAAAGAGCTGTTATATAATTCACGTCTTTTCTATCTTTAGAAACACAAAATAGTTGAACACATTGTTGTTCATCCTCCGTAGCTTGAAAGAGTTGTAGGTTTTGTGTTTTTGTTTTTGTATTTTTGGAAAGCATATATGGATCCGATATGCACAAGCTTGACGGTGGTTTCCGAGAAAATGATGTACCGTTCAGAGTGTTCCAAAGAGAGTTTAAGTATTCCCCGTTCTCATTCCAACTGTAAACCTGAAATGTGGATTTCGTTTAGGAATGTTGTCTAGAAAAATAAGTTATTCACTTTTGAATGACACATCACCCGAAAAAAAGAATTTGCTCGTGTTCAATTATTGAATTATTACTGCCCCGACAATTTCGCATTATTGGCTGCCATACGATAATTCTGTCCGTTTCAGCATGTCCACGAAGGAGAGATTTCATCTCCCACGTGAGGCAGTTTTGATAAGATATTGACTAATGTGACGGGCGCTAGCATTGGACTGGATAGTTTAGTTGGATAGAACACCAGTAGGGTATTCTGGAGGTAGCAGGTTCAATTCCAGTTCTACTCAAATTCTTTGTTACATTTAAATTCATGTTTTACCAAATGGTATGCTTGGTGTTGATACATTCCCGCTTCCTTCTTTGGGCAGGCACCTGCCATGACACACACACACAAATTGTTTTAAATGATACGATATAAAAAGCGCTATTGACTGCATAACCAAAAAGTGAAGAGCGCCAAGTGTCTGAAAGGTATTAAGAAAGAGTACAGTGGCTAGCAGAATAAGACTTCGCATCTTGCTTACGCACACAAATAAGGCGGCTTAGTACACACTCTCCCAAAAGAACTAAGAAATTGGTTTTGTTCTAATTAAAATATTTGTGAACGTTGATCATCGCATGAAGGATTATATATTATTAATTATTTTGTTGGTATGTTTACAACAGTCGGGAGAATTATTGAAACTTGTTCTCGATCGCCGATTGGACTCCCAGAAAAGCAATGATGCTTGATAATGCACCGCACGCAGCGGGGAGGGGGGGGGGGCTTCCCTTGTCACCCGCTTTTTAAATCTTAATGATTCATGTTTGATCCTAATTAAGTACTGGTTTCTATCTTGAATTATGTTGTGTTTTGTCCGAATACATGGTGCAACTTGAGTGTAGGATGGACCTACCACATCACAGTGGCAAATACTGCCTAGAAGTGGGATTCTTACAACAACAATGCCTCTCCAGACGTTTATAGAACCACCACCAACGGCATACAGCCCGTGTCGAATGTTTTCTAAGACTGGTAAAGGGACAGGTCTATCGTACATCTTGAAGTTTTTGACGGTCTGGAGAAACAAAGGCAGCGCAACGAAACGGTGCTAACCGCTATGCCAAACTCCATGACCAAAACTACCCCCCCCCCCAAAAAAAGGAAGAACTTCTGGTTTGAAGCAAAAGTAGTGGCGTGAGAAGTACATAACAATTCAAAAAACGTTGGACTATGCCGAATTGTCTGAGTGCAATGATATGAAAACGTTCTTGAGGTGACAGATGGACTATTCCATTCGCCTCGTGGAATGGAACTTTCCATCTGTCACCAAAAGAAATTAGTCTTTCCATTACAAAGTGAAGCATCCATTACATATATTTTTTTATGCACATGCGCAGTTGGCATAACAAACTACAGCCTATATATTTTGCAATCATGATTTCCGTGAGGGCAAATCTCACTCTCAAAGGCAGGGTTCTACTAGTAGTCAGTGGGCTTATGGTCGAAAATGACCCCCCATATGCAATTTCGGGTACATTCTTTGAAACTCTCAGGATCACTAGAGGATACCTCAAGAAGTTCAAATCCACTTGATGCCATTTTTTTCTGACCCTTTTGTGGGCGTGGCCATGATTTTAAAAAGTGGGCGGCTTCGCGCGTAAAAAATTATTAAAAAAAAAAAATTCTTTTTCTCATTTGAACAGTTAACTAAAGTGCTACATCACAAAAAAAAAAATTCACAATTTTGCCTCTTTTGGGGGTGGGGCGTCATTTTAAAAAAAGTGGGAGCACACGTTGCTAACAGAAATAGACCTGTAACAGGCAATCTTGAGCTTTTTTGTTTTGTTTGTGTATTTGTTTTGTTTTTGTTTCAATCCCTTATAATTTGGTGTGGAAAACATGTTTACATGTCAACCCATAAATTCTTGGGTTCCCATTTGTGGGGCGTGTCACACTTTTTTCATAAAAAGGGGGCATACGTGTATTTCAAAAGGAAGCTTGTGAGAGCCCTTATGGATTTATGGCACATTTTTTCAAACTCTCACAAAGACCTATGGACACCTCAACAAGTGAAAAACTGCTCCACCCTATTTATCTCTCCTACCCCCCCCCCCATTGGCCATTAAAATGACAGCTTTTTTTTAACATATCTTGCATATATTGTACAAATACAATTTTACAATCAATTTTGAGAGACATTTAAGTTTTGATATAAATCTCCATAACTCAAACTTCAAGAGAGTGGGCTCCACTTTGAGCTAAGCAGAGTTTTGAGTTAAGCAGGGTTGTATATCACTGTTATAGAAGGGAATAAAGTCCTTTATTTTTTACTTAACAGGAGGTTTGAGTTATCAAGAGTTTGACATTTTGAGATTTCACAGTATTTTATTTCGTCCTGACAACAATGTTGACCTCGTTTTATTACAAACAAACTGCAATAGTCTTTTTAACTTCAAATTTATTTTTCTTCACTTCATTTATAAAAATGATATTATTAAATGTGGTACTCGGTCATTGGAAATAACGTTTGAAAATGACAAAAATTCAATATTAAGAGTAAAACTTATCAAACTTGGGTGATTTAGTGAATCCTTTATAAGTCACTTGTAATTGGACAACATATTTGGCATTTAATATCCATGACCTTATTTAGTAATAGAAAAGTGTGAGACTATATTGTCAATAGTTTTAAAATCCAGATCTGGATGGATTACACAAGATTTGTTTCACTGAACAGTTTTAAATTTGGCATATCACCATAAACGAAATGATTGGTGATGTACTTCAAGATTGGATATATCAAAAGGATTTGTAGCCACCGAGTAGAGAAACACATCTTAGGCTGAAACTTTGATGACTATAATTATTGCCAATAGTTTCTGAAAACCCAATCCACATGAAGGCCCAGGCAGAAATCGAATCCTGCGATGAAAGTCGAGAAAAGTAACCAATGAGCCAACCTGACTCCCCAAGCGCCAACCTGGCTCCCCAAAGATTCAAGAAAAGCATGTGACTAGTTCAAATAATAAAAGTATTTTAATAACTACAAATCCTTTACCTTAACATTCCAGCATGGTTTTGCAAAGCGAAAAACTCGAAAGTTAGGCAAACCTCTTGACAGAGGCTTGGGGTATCAAGTTTTCCTTCTGATATATCCAATCTTAAAGTATGGCACCAATAATATTGATGATAATTATATATATTCAGTGATGTGCCATATTTAAATCTGTGATACACAAAAAATGTTGTGTAATCCATCCAGATCTGGATTTTGAAACTATTTACAATATAGTCTCACACTTTTCTATTACTAAATAACGTCATGGATATTAAATACCAAATATGTTGTCCAATTACAAGTGACTTATGTAGGATTCACTAAATCACCCAAGTTTGGCAAGTTTTACACTTAATATTGCAATTTGTAATTTTCAAACTTTATTTCCCATGATCAAGTACCACATTTCATAATATCATTTTTATAAATGAAGTGAAAATAAATAAATTGCAGTTTGTATGTTTTAAAACAAGGTCAGCATTGTTGTCAGGACAAAATAAACTACAGTGAAATCTCAACAAGTCAACCTCTGATAAATCAAACCTCCTGTTATTAGTCAAACAAAGACTAATTATTCCCTTCAGTTGTATAACAGTGATATACAACCCTGCTTGACTCAAAACTCAGCTTAGCTCACATTTTGAGCCCATTCTCTCAAAGTTTGACTTATCGAGATTTCACTGTATATCAAAACATAAATGTCTCATAAAATTGATTATTTGCCCATGTGTACATGTATGTGTACAATATGCCAGATATGTTAAAAACGGCTGCCATTTTAATGGCCAATGGGGGGGGGGGGTAGGGTGGAGCAGATTTTCACTTGTTGAGGTGTCCATAGGTGTTTGTGAGAGTTTGAAAGAATGTGCAATAATCCATATGGGCTCTCACAAGCTTCCTTTTGGAATACACGTATGCCCCCTTTTTATGAAAAAAGGGTGACACGCCCCCCAAATGGGAGCCAAAGAATTTATGAGTTGACATGTAAACATTTTTCCTCGCCAAATTATAATGGATTGAAACAAAACAAAACAAATACAAAAAAAACTCAAGATTGCAATTTACAGGTCGATTTTCTGTTAGCGACATGTGACCCCCACTTTTTAAAATGTTGCCCCGCCCCCAAAAGAGGAAAAATTGTGGATTTTTTTTTTCTTGTGATGTAGCACTTGGTTGAATTGTCCAAATGCGAAAAAGAAAAGTAATTTTTTTGTAATTTATTTTTGCGCGCGATGCCCCCCACTTTTAAAAATCTTGGCCACGCCCACAAAAGTTTCAGAAAAAAATGGCATCAAGTGGGTTTGAACTTCTTGAGGTATCCTCTAGTGATCCTGAGAGTTTCAAAGAATGTACCCGAAATTGCATATGGGCCACCACAAGCCCACTGACTATAGGGGTAATACTTACCTTTTGTGCTCCGGCAAGGTCGTACAAATTGAAAGCGGGTCCGAGGTATTATGACAAATGACCGACTGTCACGCAGTCTGGTGGGAAAAAAAACAACTTCTACTGAAAGTAAGGAAATTCGTTTGAAGAAAATATGCAAGAGAAATGAAAACTGAACAATCACTAGAACCACTCAGATTGGATGAATATTCCAGCCTTGGGCAATCTGTTTCGATCTGATTGATCTACTCTTCAATGCGATTTGCACCTTTTCAGATAATCTTTGCTGGTACAGATTCTCAAGTACGCAAATAAAATTGTCATTTTTAGTCTGAATCGGTAGATCCAATTACTAACAAAGTTTAAGAGTACAAGTCCCGGTTCTTCGACAAACGAATTGTTTCAAAACAATATCAATGCATAAAGATTGCAAACGAATGAATCCCTGTTGCATTCTTGTTTCTCATACCAAGCCTCCATGCGCAATGTATAAGGAAGTTATCAGTAGTAAAGACTGCAGAGTTTATTATCGAATCAGACCTATTGCATGGGATGGGTTGCCGTGGTCCTATAATGGGGTGCCGTGGTCCAATGGTTACGGTGTTCGACTCGTGTGCCGTGGTACACGGGTTCGAATCCTTACCGTGGGAACATGGCGCTTGTGCTCTTCAGCAAGGAACTTGACCATTATTTATTCGTCCTTCGGATGGGATGCAAAGACGTAGGTCCCATGTGTTGTGTAATGCACGTTAAAGAACCAAGTTACACTTAGGCCAAAAAAAGAGTCTCCAGTTTCTGGTATGGAGCTTGCCAAAAAAGTGTTGCGGCTTCTTCTTTTTTTTACCTGACTTTTTGGCTCAAATGTCGGTTGATGACTGCAAATGGTGTCCGACTAAACTGAGTGCAAATATATGGGAGTCCAGAGAGGCCACATAAAGCTTATTCTCGATCATAACCCCATCTAAAAAGACGTTAAAATTGTGCAGCAGCAGGATTCCAGTCAAACCAGTGAGTTTGGCGCGTGGGCGTAAATATTTCAAGCAGCCGATGTCACGAAACAGTGCGTAACTTGCGCCATGCGTAGGACGTTGTACATGCTACACGCAGAATTTGGGGGCGCCATTCGGGTTTCCTTTTTTTACTCACACTGCATTTGCTCTGTGTCAAAACATCGAGTGCGATGAGTGGCCTTTGAAAGGCCAATCAGAATAATTTCCTTTTGGCTCCATAGTAGGTCCACTAGGCCAAAAAAAAAAAGTCTCCGGTTTCTGGTATGGAGCTTGCCCCAAAAGTGGTGCGGCGACGTGGCTTTTTTTTTTTGTTACCTGTTTTTTTTTTTTTTTTTTGGGGGGGGGCTTCAAATGTCGGTGATGACTGCAAATGGTGCCCCACTAAACTTAGTGCAAATATATGGGAGTCCAGAGAGGCCACATAAAGCTTATTCTCGATCATAACCCCATCTAAAAAAATGTTAAAATCGTGCAGCAGCAGAATTCCAGTCAAACCAGTGAGTTTGGCGGTTTTGAGACATCATCTTGTATTAAAAAAAAACCGTTTTCATTTTGCCGACGCGCATGGCTACGGCGACGCGCGCGCATATCAGAAACCGGAGACTTTTTTTTTTGGCCCTAGGGGTCTTTTTTTATATCTGGTACGAACAGATTTGGTAATTGTATAATCTGTGTGCAACAGCGCTGCACAAATTGTAAAAAAAAAATCCTTAAAAAGTGTATTTCCAGTTATTTACCTTTATTTCTTGATTATCAAACTTAAAAAGGAAGTCTTCCTGAATCTAGAAAATGTTCATAAAATAACGTACACTGTTTATACCTTTTAGACCCGTCGATGAAAAGTAAGCCCATGCAACTTGATTCAGATCTTGGCTACTAGTTGTATAATGCCTTATCTGCTATTTGAATCACGTAAAAAAGTCTAATAAACAAATTGCCAATAAACATTTGTTTTTGTAAAAGTAAGACAGCCTTTTTCACAGCCTCCCCTGCCCCTGTAGATTATCATGTCCGCAAAATCATGTCGGCATTAATCAAAGCGGCAATGAATAATAGTAACCCCCATTGCGTAATAGTGCCCAGTGCCCTCTGAATTGAATAGAATCCCATTGGTCGGATGGTTTCCAGTCCGCCCGACCTAGTCTGGTTCCCAGACCTGACATTTATTTTTGGGCTGAATGAATCTGAATTTAAACGAAAGTGACCGAATTAGAAACCATTTTCTTTCTTTGCAATTGTGGCGCTCGCTCAATTTACTACTATTCTATGAAAAAAAAATCACGTAATTTGGACACTTTATATTCCCAAGTTAAGTCTATTTTGATAGCGACATTACGAAATTCTGCGGTCCACCACCGCCGGATTCTTTACCGTTCAGCGAACCGATGAATACCTATTACATTGAAGCATGAACGTTTTCGCGAATAAACGCGACTTAACACGAACAAACACAAATATGCAAAGGAAAATAGACAAAAATGGCATAAATATTTCAGAAAAGAAAACAGTTGACTTGTTCCTCATATTCAAAAACACAAAATCTGACGGAAAAATAATGTTTCAGTCTTGACTCAAATGATTAAAATATCATTTGAATTTGAATGGCCTCGTGTAATCTGTAATTAAAACTCAGCTCAAAAGCTTCCAATGACATTCCATGGACAGCTATAAAGGGTCTTTTATTGATGCGTGCATAATCTCTGATCGTTTGGATCGATATCAGTTTTTTTTTCTCAGATGACAGGACGAACATGCTCTTTTAAGACATACTTCATTTTGTGAATCAAATTTGATTGCTTTTCAAGGGGAAAAAACATCAATCCAGGTCACTTTCTTGTTGACTCGCCCTGCACATGCTGTCAAATTAAAGAGTGGTTTTTTTTTCGACTGATGATTTTCAGTTCAAAGTGTTACATCGATATTGTATGAAATTGTTGTATTGTAACAAGACAGCAATGAAGTTAACATCCACAACATCCCGGCCCCCACCCATATAACTCGCCCCGCGTCAGACTCGCGTCATGGTTTGGTTATTGTCGCGGTCCTCGACTCGCCGCTGCCACTCGATTCATGTGGTTTCGCCCAACAATGTCCCTCCTATTTTGTTGGTAAGAATTTCCAAACTAACGTGACGCCCACTGTAACTTTTGACACGACGCAGGGTTAAATTTGACACCTTCACTCAAAACGTACGGGAACCTGATTTTTGAGAAAAAAAAGAACTGTTGGGACATTGTTGTACCTTTCGCGCCTCTTCCGACTTTGGAAAAACATACACACGCACACACTTGTCGTTCGCACAAGCTTAAAATATCTGTGAGTATAGGTTAAAAAAGATCAATATGCACAACATTGACGTTGGTGTCCAGGGAATTGACTTACTGTTTGTGTGTTCCAAAGTGAGTTTAATGCTGGGTGGAACGCATTCAATCTCCAGTGAAACTGTTCAAGCGATTTTTTTTCCATGTGTTAAGCGGATCAAACAAATGTAATATTTCATAATATGTTTTATCTTTACTCAACACTAGTTTTGTAACAAGCCTATGCAACTCTTCGAATTGTATTTAGTTATCCTTATTAATTCATGTTAAACAAAATTAAAAGCCGTATCATCTCTGAGTGATCCCAGCAATTTATCAGGTGAGCAGCATTGCCAAATTTGCCGGACCGTGACTTTGGGAGTGATCCCTGAATACATTTTGCGGTTTACCGCTCTGACTAGCATCCCGGCCTGAACAGATATGTATCGACAAAATGGGATGACTGCTAGCATACAGGGCAGGCTGGATAGCTCATTCGGATAGAAAACCGGTATATGCGGTAATGCAGAAGTCGCAGGTTCTGAAAGAAAAAACACCATTGGAGAAAAGCTGTTATATAATTCGCGATTTTCCAACTTTAGAAACAAAAAATAGTTGAACACATTAATTGTTGTTCATCCTCCGTAGCTTGGAAGAGTTGTAGGTTTCGTGTTTTTTTAATTTTTCGAAAGCATAAATGGATCTGATATGCACAGCTTGACGGTGGTTTCTGAGAAAATGATGTACCGCTCAGAGTGTTCTAAAAAGAGTTTAAAGTTGTATTCCCCGTTCTTATTCCAACTGCAAACCCGAAATATGGATTTTGTTTATGAATGTTGTCAAGAAATATAAGTAATTCACTTGTAATGAGACAATGAGACAGCCCCCCCCCCCATGAAACCTTGTCGCACCCCACTGAGATTTTGAGTTTCTAAAAAAATTATCATTGATCTACATGACGCTGCAAACCCGAAATATGGATTTTGTTTATGAATGTTGTCAAGAAATATAAGTAATTCACTTGTAATGAGACAATGAGACAGCCCCCCCCCCCATGAAACCTTGTCGCACCCCACTGAGATTTTGAGTTTCTAAAAAAATTATCATTGATCTACATGACGCCCCCCCCCCATGAAATGTTCCAGCCCCCCAGCGCCCCCCCCCCCCACTGAAAAATTCCTGGCTACGCCACTGATCCACACTCTCCCAGAGCAAGCCCCCAGACTCCTTGTCCCCTATAGTACCTAGTGCCTTTGCTCAACCCCCTTACAACTTTATTATCAACTCCCTTTTTCTGAAAGCTACATCTACCGCAGACAGCATATTGTTACCCGACATTTTTTTTTGTCCATTATGAATGCAAAGATGTGCATGACGAACTAGTTTGTTTCGCGCGTGACGCCGTAATTTGCCTTGCATTAAAATGGGAAGAATATTCATGTGCACAATTCTACTCGAAATATACCCGGGATGCAGAAACAGGTCAAAAATATTACTGTTTCGAACTTTTACACCGAATATAATTCTCAAGCTTTTAAGGCTTACTGTTTTACACAAACCCAGTCAATTTTAATTGATTGAATCGATTTAAGTGAGTCTAGGAACTGTTGTGACTTAAATGTTGAAATTATGAACAATAATGATTCACTTAAATACATCAGTTTAGCACTAAAATAAGTATGGGTGCTTAGAATTACCGATTAAAAAAATGAAGCACCCTACAGTTAAGTTAGCAGGATGCTTCTATTTCAATTAGGCTTAAGTTTTCTCTTCAATGTAGTGGGGCTGTTGAGTGATACAACTGTGCACTTTGTGACTAAAGCCTGAAACTTCGCATGTTGGTTCTTCATGCCATGAGGAAAATTTTCAGATGTGAAGACATTTAATATTTGACCTCTGGTGACCTTTGAGAGGTCAATGACCTTTACATACACTATTTATAACAATTGTTCCTGAAAACACTTTCCTATGACCCAAGTCTATGTCATAGGTCTTCAGGCCATGAAAATAAAGATCAGATGTGAAAGCAAAAATGTTTTGACCTTAAGTGACCTCCCAGAGGTCAATGACCTTTGTATACATTTTTGTCGTTATTATGATATTTACTCTTTAAACCCAATTTTTTTCAAGACCAAGTCTACACTGTTTATGGTATGATTTTTCGTTTCATATGTAGGGCATTTTATATCTGACCTCTGGTGACCTTCAAGAGGTCAATACACTTTGTATGCCCTATTTATAGATATTTATAAGATTTATTATTCAAAACCCAACTATTTCAGGACCCAAGTCCAAAAGTATGCTCTTTTTGACATGAAAATAATTTTCAGATACGGGGACATAATAATCTGACCGTTGGTACCCTTAAATAGGTCAATGAACTTTATATACCGTCATTTTCGCATTTTTTTAAATATTTATTCGTCAAAACGCCTTTTTTTTCGTGACCCAAACCTCAATATTGCAAATGAAAGGTATTGCACCTGTTATCATACAGTTATATCATGAATTCAAATCCCACAAATAAAATTGGGGTGACACCTGACCTCCATTTCCCTTTTTCAATTGGCTGACGCAACATGTTGCGACTGGGATAGAAGACTGTTGGACTTTCTTTACAAATATGTACAAATGTCTAACAATAGTCAATCTTGTGTACTTATTACACTCTGTGGTATCTAGATGGACTTGGGTCACCACATTTTTAACCTTTTAACCGAGCCCGCTGGTCACTGTTAGAGTTTGAGTCTTGTCCAATGTACCTCTTGTATTCTGTTGCGCCCGTGTCTACCCTTTAAAAAAGGGAAATGGAGATCAGTGTTCATAAAAAAATGTCCTTGGGGTCTGAATTAATGACATGCTGTAGAACAATACTTAAAATACATTTGTTTGGAACTATTTGGACTTGGGTCATGACAAAATGGCATTTGGAATATTAAATATGATAAATAGCGGCAAATAGGGTATGCAAAGTTTATCGACCTCATAAAGGTAACCGAGGGTAAAATATGAATGTTTACACATCCACAAATTCTGTTCATGTCACGAAGAGCCAACTTTTAGACTTGGGTCATAAAAAAGTGGGGTTTTGAATAGTAAATATTATAGATATCTTTAAATAGGGTATACAAAGTTAATTGACCCCCTGAAGGTCACCAGAGGTCAGATATGAAATGTTCTTCATATGAAAAAGTTTTTTCTAGCATGAACACCTAACTTTTAGCGTTGGGGCTTGAACAAGTTGGGGTTTAAAGTATCAATCTTATGAATAACTATAAATACTGTATATATCGGTCATTGACCTCTGAAAGGTCACCGGAGGTCGAGTATGATTTTTCTCACATCTTATCATTATTTCCATTGCCTGAACACCCATGACATAGACTGGGGTCATAGAAAAGTGGTGTTTTCAAGAACAATTATTATAAATAGTGTATGTAAAGTTCATTGACCTCTCAAAGGTCACCAGAGGTCAAATATGAAATGTCTCCACATCTGAAAATTGTCTTCATGGCATGAAGAACCAACATGCGAAGTTTCATGCTTTAATCACAAAGTGCACAATTGTATCATATAATTGACCATAACTGCCCCACTAATGTGGGTGAATACTGCCACCTTTGTGACTAACGGTGTGCGCGCATAATGTCGTGCACGACTTAAATTCTTTATTATTGTGTGTATCGTTAACCTTACATATTTTTAAAAAACCTTAATTAAGGCAACTTGTTATCTCGTTTGAGGGCTGGTTTTGATAGCGTTCATGGTGCAAGTGTGATATAATATGGCCAACAATATTTATGTTGTGAATAAAGTTCATTCAATCAACACATACAAAAATTGCAAATAAAAAAAACACACACACACACAATAATTTGCCCTTTTATTCCTCCATGGTATTAATACAAAAAGTGAACTAGCCTCACAACAACATAAATTTATGTTTCAAATCAGATTGTTTCTACAAAACTGTACAGGTTAAATTGTATGTATTTGTGACTAAGTGAGTTCTGCAGGGTACACCGGAAAAAAAGGAAATGCTCTCTTTACAGTGCACTGCACTTAAATATTCTCGTTTTTAGAAACGCAATGCAGGCTTCTATGCCTATTTTAGGGCTTGATAAAAAGGGCAATCACTATCACATACTCCAAGCCCCTGCTTCTGTTTTTATCATTTGGTTTGTTTAAAATTAATTCAAAATGACATTGTTTTGTAGTCTATTTTGGCAAACTATCAGTAGTACAAACCAAAACTTCAGAACCAACTACCACTTCAGAACCAATCAACACGACAGAACAACCACCACTCCATGTGGAAAGTGATACTAGATGTTAAAAATAAAAGCGAACTTTGAGTGCTTTCAAATATTCGTTTCGGCTCTTTACATGTTTTTGGTTGATATTAATATTTTACTTTTTAGCGTGGATGCAATCTGTATGGGAATCGCAGAATAACAGTATACTGCACTGAACAAATGTTACCTAGGTTAACTGCAAAAAGTACATGCCGTGTGGAAATACGAATGCAGGGATCCGCAGATTTGTTTTAAACGTTAAATGGGTGAGCAAGATATTGGGTATCGGGGTACTTAGATTTAAGTCTGACCTACATTCTCTTGAGTTTAAGTTTTGTGAATACGGCCCCAGTATCCCATTGTGACTAACGTTTGGTGTGCATAATGACGAGCATGACTTGAATTCCTCATTGTTTTGTGCATTTTAAAAACTTATATTAAGGCAAGTGGTGTAAATAGTCCATTCAATCAGCACAAGCTAATTGCAAAATAAAAACAAGCACTTGCCTCTTATTCCCATAGACCTTTTGACCTAAAGATGATTTAAAATGCATGTAATTGGAAGCAGAAGGTGTTTTTGTTTTACCCAGAGTTTTAAAGACTCGAGTCAACGACTCGACTCGATTCCGAATCGAGTCACAATTTGTGGTAACTCGACTCGAATCCCTTTGGGTAAATGACTCGACACGTACTCGAGTCACTGTGAGCAAATGACTCGACTCGACTCGAGTCCCTTATTAGACTACTCGAATCTACTCGAGCGAAGGCTAGTAAGACTCGAGGCACCAAAATAAAAGTCGAACTTTGCGAAATATTTCTGCATTGACTTACGCGTCACTTTGCAAATACAGTACGGTACAACGGCCGCCTGTCGTGTACAAAGACACAGACCCCCACCTTGTAGTTCTAGAACGCACAAAACACTGTCCCGGAACCAGACTGTGTACGCGTTTTCCAATTAGTTGTTTCATCAATGTGTTTGGGTGACTTGTTATTCGATTCAAACGCCAGCTAAATTTAAGCTATCCTTTTAAAAATTAAATTGATTTATGCCCACTTAAATTTAAAGAATATGTTTTTAATAAGAATATGTTTTGTATAATGCAATTAGTTTTGTTTTAATGTCAGCGATCAGCAAAAAAAGATCTAGACCTGAAAACAACCCTATAATACCAAAGTTTCACTTCTTGTTAACAGTTAACGAAAAAAATGACTTTTTCTCTTGTTGGTTTTTGTTATACATGTATATAGTTTTCAATTATTCGTAACTCGAATGGACTCGAGCTAAATATTTGGCTCGACTCGACTACATACCGTGACTCGACTCGAATCGACTCGACCTTCTTGACCTAATGACTCTACTCGACTCGAGTCACTTCTTTAAAATAACTCGACTCGACTCTAGTCACAAAAATCAGTGACTCGTTACCATTTAGATGAAAGCTCGCTGAGAGTTTTGGTGAGAAAAAAAAGGACTCATTTAACACAAAAAGTGAATAATATTCAGCCTGATAACAGAATAAATTCATATTTCCAATGATGTTGTTTCTATATATCTGTTCAATTTAAAATATAATTATTGTTTTGCCTTGGGATGTTGAGCAGGCTACACGAAAACCAAACAAAATTACCTCTTGAAAATTTACAATAGTTAAATATTTCCTTTTTACCGCCCCTTCAGAACTAACCAGCACTCCAGAACCAACCACCCCTCCAGAACCAACCAGCACTCCAGAACCAGCCACCACACCAGGTGGTAAGTGATAATATGTTAAAAATAAAAGCTAATTTTGACTCCGTTCAAGTGTTCATTTCGAATCTTTACTTGATTTTACTTATTTTAGTTTTAGCATAGGTACCATCTGTTTTGGAAACACAGAATAGGTACATGCCGTGCAACAATACGAATGCAGAGATCCGCAGATTTGTTTTTTTAAGTTAGATTTAAGTGTGACTAATATAACCCTAACCCTAACCCTAACCCCTAAACCCTAACTCTCACCCTAACCCTAACCCAAACCATAACTCTAACCCTAACCCAAAGGTATTGTTATTTGGGAACAATACACGGACTGCCCAAATATGAGTCAATCGTTTTCACATGTGTGTTGTCAGTGTGTTGTCACTTGAGGGTAGTGCAGCTAAACCTAGTTGTAGTTTGCTGCTAGAGTCTCTCTATATCCTGCTGATGGCGAGACTAAAGATTGTGCTACTTTTGCAAAATGTATTAAAATGGACTGGACGCGACTCGTATACTCAGTGTGTAAACTGTGAATTGTGATTGAGTTTGGAAACTCAATCTGACCGGTTCACATTTTTTTCCACTTTTTTTTGAGGGGGGGGGGGTGTTCCGTAAAAAACGAATCGGTAATCTCAAACAGAAATCAGAAACAGCTATGCGTTTTTCCTGTGACAATCAACATGTTAAGCATACAAATAAAATGCTTTTTAATTATTCTGTACTGTATCGAATTACACGGGAACACTTCCCAGATTTGTAATACAATGCCAAACTTTTTGTTATTTCATGGGGATGAAATTAATAATAAAGAAGTCTATAATTTCTATAGACGTGATGTGATTTGAAATACTTTATATTCAGTATTACGCGAATATGTTCATAAATGCCGCATTTTCTGCATAAAAGTATTTCCTTTGTCTTTTCAAGATAGCCCCTACCCAACCTTGTAAAATAACCAGTAAATACCTGAAACCTGAAGCATCTATTCCTTTTTTTTTCATACAAACCAAACTAAAGGCTTATAGGCTAGCAAAAGCTAAAAATAACAGGAGAAAGTTACTACTTTTAGAGTATAGCAAATATTTGTCAGTAAACGCGTTTGCTTCATTTTTTTTATTGATAGGGATGGGAGTTAATGTTTAATTAAGTAAAAATTGGTAGTAAAAACAAACGCTTGTTTTTATTCATACGACCAACATCCTTAAGGACAAATCTTTATTGAATTTCACTCAGGGACTGAAAGAAATGAAGAATACGATTGACAACTTTCGAGGTAATTTGCTGGTATAGATTGTGGGGTGCGCAAATAAGATTGGTGTTAAATGAATTGGTAGATCCATTAATTGACACAAATCAAGAGTACAAGTCCAGGTTCTTCGACAAATCGAATCGTTTCAAAACGTTTTAAATGCATACTAATTAGAAACAAATGAATTGACCCCTGTTGGATTTGTGTTTCTTATACCAAGCCTTAATGCGCAAGGTATACGAAAGTTATCAGTTATGTAGCAAAGGCTGCCGAGTTGGACCTATCGAATAGGTTACACCAAAGGCGTCATCCAAAGTTTTCAAAAAAATTACAATGACACTTTTTGGTTGTGCCAAGATTTATTATGAATAACAAGAAACGCTTTCAAAGAAAAAAAAAAATAATTGAGATGTGGAATTCAATCCACCTCACACTTGTCAACAAATGTGAATGTTGTGGTCACGTGATGTCGACGTTTAGCATTTTTTTTCTGTTCTACCCAGCAGGCGTGTCCAGTGGCCTAGCCACGGGGGGGGGGGGGGCGACAGCCCCCCCCCATGAAACCTTGTCGCCCCCAGTACCCCCCCCCACTGAGATTTTGAGTTTTTAAAAAAATTGTCATTGATCTACATGACGCCCCCCCCCATGAAATGTTCCAGCCCCCCAAGCGCCCCCCCCCCCCCCCACTGAAAAATTCCTGGCTACGCCACTGTATTGAACAAACATTTTGACTAATTGTGACGGGCGCTAGCATAGGGCTGGATAGCTCAGTTGGATAGAGCACCAGTAATGTATTCTGGAGGTGGCAGGTTCAATTCCAGTTCCACTCAAATTCTTCGTTAAATTTAAATTCATGTTTTACCAAATGGTATGCTTGGTGTTTATACATTCCCGCTTCCTTCTTTGGGCAGGCACCTGCCATGACACGCACAAATTGTTTCAAACGTTAAATGAGTGTGATAAGATATAAAAAGCGTTATTGACTGCATAAAAAAAATGAAGAGCGCCAAGTGTCTGAAAGGTATTAAGAAAGAGTACAGTGGCTAGCAGAATACTACTTCGCATCTTGCTTACGAACAAGGCGGCTAAGTACACACTCTCCCGAAAGAACTAAGAAATTGGGTTGTTTTCATTAACATATTTGTGAACGACGATCATCGCTGGAAGCATTACGTATTATTAAATATTTTGTTGGTAAATTTACAACAGTCGGGAGAGCTATTGAAACTCTTTCTCGATCGCTGATTGGTTTCCCAGTAAGTGATCATGCTTGATCATGCACCACACGCAGCGCGGGGGGGGGGGGGGTGCTTCCCTTGCTACCCGCTTTTTAAATCTTAACCCTATAGTGCCTTGCGTCTACATACGTGGACGTTACTATTATCATCATTTCAACATACATGCCTATCTGAGGATACTGCAATGTATTGCATAGTGATCTCTGTACCCAAAGTGATCATTTGTGACCATAACTATCAAAATGTGGACAATTGAGGGGGCTATATACAACTCATCACAATGGCAGCCTCCACTAGGAAAGCTTCGCCGCGAGTTTCTTTAGATTTTGTTTGAGAAATTCTTCTTTCTCTAAGTAATGGTCAGTTGGTGGCCAATTTATGTTGATGTAGTGATTCAGGAATGTAAGGGGACACTTTACTTTGTAAAATATCATACATTTTTATGTGAGTTATATCACCAAACAAATTGTCCAATTTTGTGGACACGGGGCACTAATTGATAAGGGCGCCTATCAACATATGTGGACGTCAGGCATTGTAGCACTGTATTGTATGCACCTACATGTACTTCTATACATGTTATATCAACAACAGTGACAATCTCGAAAATACTTGTGTTCTTGTTTTGTTTTGTACTTTCCTTAGTGTTCATCACTAATTGTTGTATGTTGATAGTTATTTTTCATTTGTCTATATTACAGTATTGTACAACGCATGTCGGGTGAGAGCGAATTCATGAGGAATATAGTGTATAACGCAACTGTAAATGCCTGACGACATGTATGCCTGCTCGGAATTTTACATTATTCCACATTTCATTCTTGCCATTTTCTGCAATTATTGCCAGAATGCTTATCACTAACCATCTTAATGAATAAATGTTGCAACTGAAGTTGAATTTTACACCAGACACATGTCCACAGCTCAGTTTATATCAGTCCTAATTCATGAGGAATATAGTGTATAACGCAACTGTAAATGCCTGACGTCCACATATGTGGACGTTTCGTAAATTGAAAATTAAATATGCAAATTGGCAAATGTGAATAGTTCTCCAATTAGTGATCCTACAGTGAGACACACAGCCAGCAGTATCAATTTTAATAGCCAGCAAGTAGTCTCAGGCACTAAAGGGTTAATGATTCATGTTTGATCCTAATTAAGTACTGGTTTCTATCTTGAATTATTTTGTGTTCTGTCGGAATGTATGGTCCAACTTGAGTGTAGGATGGACCTACCACACCACAGTGGCAAATACTGCCAAAAGTGGGACCCTTACATTAATAACGATCCTGTCCAGACTTTTATAAAACCATGCACCCATAACTGTAGCCACGGCGCGGCTCATGTGGAATGAATTCTGGCATTGGTTAGGGGCATGACTATCGTACATCCTATTTATCTGGACTTTTTGGCTTGAGGAACAAAGCCAGCGCAACGACACGGTGCTAACCGCTACGGAAAACTCCATGACCATAATGACCCCCCCCCCCTCCCCAGAATAAAAAAGAAAAAGAATAATAATAATAATATTAAAAATGCTTTGGGCCTGACCATGGTCGCTTACGCAACGGAGGAATATTTCTGGTTTGAAGCAAGACTAGTGGTGTGAGAAGTACACAATAATTCCAAAACGTTGGGCTATACCATGTTGTCTGAGTGCAATGGTTTAAGAATAAGTTCTTGAGGTGTCATATGGAATGTTCCATTCCCCTCGTTGAATGGAACATTCGATTAGTCACCGATAGAAAGTATTCTCTCAGTTGCAAAGTAAAGCATCCATTTAAATGCATTTGTTATGCACCTGCGCAGTTGGGAAAACGAACTATAGCCTATGTCTTTTGATTCGCATGAGGAAAAAACTCCATTTCAAAGGCAGGGTCCTACTATCGGGGGCGAGCTAAACTCCCTTAGGGATAATATTTCCCTTTTGTGTTCCGCCAATTTCGTACAAATTGAAAGCACGCAGCGTGAACGTGTATGCAGTAACCCACTGAAAACGTATGAGGGAAAAACTCCATGTCAAAGTCAGGGTCCTACTATCGGGGGCGAGCTAAACTCCCTTAGGGATAATATTTCCCTTTTGTGCTCCGCCAATTTCGTACATATTGAAAGCACGCAGCGTGAACGTGTATGCAGTAACCCACTGAAAACGTCACAATATGAGCCCCGTGATATGACGATAAATCATCGACTGACACGCAGTCTGGTGTGGGCAAAACAACTTCTATTGGAAGGAAGGAAACTGGTTGGTAGAAAATAAGAAAGAAAAATGAAGAATGAACAAAGACTAGTACGGCTCAGATTTAATGAAAATTCCAGCTTTGGGCAACCTGTTCCGCTCCGATTGATTCACTCCTCCATACGATTGGCAACTTTCCAGATAATCTTTGCTTGTATAGATTTTGAAGTAGAAAATAAGATTGTTATTTTTTAGTCTGAATTGGTAGATCCAATATTTGACAACATTCAAGAGTGCAAGTCCGGGTTCTCCGACAAAGAATATTTACAAAGCACTATAAATGCATATTAATTCGAAACAAATGAATCGACCCCTTTTGGATTCTTGTTTCTTTAAACCAAGCCTCATTGCGCAGGTTATAATGAAGTCATCAATTCTGTGACTGAGTTTATTGATCGTATCAGACCTATTGAATAGGTTACATCGTGGGCGTCGTCCAAAGTTGTCAAACTTTACAATGACACTTTCTTGGTTGTCCCAAGATTTATTTTTAATAAACAGAAACAATTTGAAAGAAATAAAAGTGAGTTGAGTTGTGGACTTCAATCCATTTTACACTTGTCGACAAATGTGAATGCTGTGGTCACGTGGTGTCGACCTTCAGCAAACTGTTCTGTTCTGTACAGCATATGTGGCACTTGAAGAGTGGGTTGTTTTACTGTATAAAGTGAGCAAGACAGCTTTTGGTAGCTTGTCGCCTATTGGCGCGTTCATGAGGAAGTAAAGAGTGTTGTCTAACAATAGTCTGAAGACACCGACAGCTGCGCGTGGGCGCGAATAATCAAGCAGCCGATTTCAGGAAACAGTGCGTAACTTAAGCCATGCGAAGGACTTGATGCAAGCTACACGCAGAATTACTTTATTAAAAAGAAAATAGGGGGCGCCATTCGGGTTTCCTATTTGTGTTTAGACTCACACTGCGTTTGCTCTGGGTCAAAATATCGAGTGCGAAGAAAGGACTTGGGAAGTACGTTACCAAAACAGACTTTAAAAAGGGGGCACCATTCGGGGTTTCCTTGGTGTTTTTGTTTTTGGGGGGAGGGGTTTGTTTTTAGACTCGAACTGCATTTGCTCTGGGTCAAAACATCGAGTGCGATGAAAGAACTTGGGAAGTACGTAAAACCAAAACAGACTTTTTAAATCAATAGCAGGTCCGGTTTTTTTTCCAAGGCCATCCAGCCAACATGCAACGTAATGTCACAAAAGTACAATATTACGACAAAGCATCAATCTTTACCCTTAACACAAGGACACATTTTAAAATTTATTGTTGTACTAACAAATCCTTAACAAGTGTATTTTCACTTACTTTCATTTATTTTCCTTTATTTAGAGTTTATCAGGAATAACAAGGGAGTCTTCTTGAATGAAGCACATTTTCATAAACAAACGTACACTGTGTATACTTTTGACAAGTAGACCGGTCGATGCATTACAGGCAATAAACCTCCTCCCCAGGGACCTAATTTGTTTTAACCTCGGACCTGAATGCCATATATAGTCAATTTTGGTGGTAAAACCCATGTAATGGATACCAAGGAAACCAAGTATATCATTGTTGATGGGACATTCGCAATGAATGGCAGCCATCTTTGATATTTCAAAATGGCCGCTATTTTGAAATAATTTGCAAAATATATTTAGACTCGAATGTCATATGCAGTCCATTGCGGTAGCGAGGCGGTGTAACCACGACAGGACCAAGGTTATCTGTGCATGTAATGCAGTTGAGTTTGGAAAGGGTCTCTAGCACGGTGACAGGTGTTGACCATTCATCTGCTTGATTGTTAATTATTAGTGCCAGAATTGTGCACTTTTTGGATAAAGCATGATACTTGGCATGTCCGGTCTTCATGCCATTACGGACATTTTCAGATATGGAGGCATTTCATATCTGACCCCTGGTGACCTGTGTGAGGGGTCATGAACTTTGTATACCCTAAATAATTGCCGCTATTCACCATATTCTATTCTTTTTACCGATCTTCTAATGGTCTAATAGTGAAAGAGAAGTGTATTGTAGCAATTATTATAAAGTTTGTCATGATTTCGAACCCAAGAGACAATTTTGTCATGATTTCTGATCTCCATTTCTTTTGTTTCCATCTGGATACAATGGAGTGTAATAAGCACACATAGTGAATACTTTTGTACATATTTCATTGCAAAACATCCTCTCAGGCTTCTATTGCAATTATATCATGTTACGTATGACTTACAAAAAAAAAGGAAGATGGAGTTCAGAGGTCACCTCCAAATTATTTGTTGGGTTTGAATTCATTTCATGACTGTAGAAAATTATGTGCAATAACTTTCCAGTGCTATATTGATGCTTGGGTCATGAATATATATGAGAAGTAGCGACAACTAAGGTATACACAGTTTAATGAACTCTCCAACGGTATCAGACAGGTATCAGATATGGCTATCAGATATGATGTCACAACATCTGAATATTATTTTCATGACAAAAAAACAAACTAACTTTTAGACTTGGGTCGTGAAATTGTGGCATTGATCAGAGTAAATCTTAACAAAAAAAATATCGTTAGGAAGTGTTTTGATTTTAAAGTTTCTGGTGTAAGGTCCCTTGGTTATTCTCATTGATGGTCATAATTGGTTGGTTGTTGATTGTTTTAATTGACAGATTTATATCCTTTGTCTTGAATTTCGAAAGTCGTTTTAAAATCTAAGTATGGTCTTAAACTGAGAAGTTTTGCAGGGCTGATTTGTTTGCCATGAGGCAAAAACAAAAGTATCCGGTTTCTGGTATGCGCGCGCGTCGCCGTAGCCATGCGCGTCGGCAAAATGGAAACAGTTTTTTTTTTCAATAAAAGATGATGTTTAAAAACGGCAAACTCACTGGTTTGACCGGAATCCTGCTGCTGCACAATTTTAACGTATTTTTAGATGGGGTTATGATCGAGAATAAGCTTTATGTGACCTCTCTGGACTCCCATATATTTGCACTAAGTTTAGTCGGGCACCATTTTCAGTCATCAGCCGACATTTGAAGCAAAAAAGTCAGGTAAAAAAAAAAAAAAGCCGCGTCGCCGCACCACTTTTTGGACAAGCTCCATACCAGAAACCGGAGACTTTTTTTTGGCCTAAGTCTTTCCTTTTTTGTTTTGCATTATTTCACTGAAAGTAATTGCTAACTTCAAATACATTTTTATTTGGTTACTTTCTGAGAAATAGAATTTGTTTTCCCTGTCTTTGTTCTTAACTTAACCTGCGTTTGCTCCTCACCCTTTCCTGGTATAGAGTGAATTTTAGTTTAGAATTCTTTCAGTCCGCTAGTTCCCCATGGTGTTGGTTTTCAGGTTACATATGCACAAAAAAGCGACAGGTGCATGACGTCATCATGAAATTACCAAAAATGACATTTTTCAAAACAAATTTAAGGGTAGGACTGATTGTCTTGAAACTTGACGGGTAGGTAAATACTGTTACTAATATGTGAAAAACGTATTTATTAAAAATAAATGTGCATGAGATGTAATAATATCAAACCTAGTCTTCCTTTGCACAGTACTTTAAGAACACCTGCTGTACGTCACATTTAGCATGTTCCCTGGCAATTGGAGATAGTTGTCTCAATGAGGCCGCGACATGTTTGGCAAAATATTCTTCCCCATCTGCTGGCTTGGGATCAGGGGTGGTGAGGACTTTCAATGCTTTTTCCATCATTGTTTGCCTTGCACTTGCAAATGGGCCAGACTTCCTCTTTCTTGGAGGTGGTTGAGTTATGGGGCTAGGCTCTGTCAAGTCCTCAGTATGGGCTGTGGCTTGACGAGTCTGAAAGAGAATGTAAACATACTGGATAAAATGACATTTAGAGCAGTGTTGTAGTCCAGTGCTTTTTCACGAGCACAAGTTTCGTAGGCCTACAATGTTTTGCCATGAATACGAGTACGAGTATTAGGCAACATTTTTCTATGAGTACAAGTATGAGTACGACGAACTTTGCCATGAGTATGAAGACGAGTACAGGAATTTTTTTTCTTGGGAGCATGAAACTCGAGTACGAGTACATTTCAATGAGTACGAGTATGAGTACAAGTGCAGAATAAAAGTACTCAAGTACAAGTACAAGTACTACAACACTGGTGAAGATCGAGTGAGCCCATATAAATTGAAGCTGCAGTTCAAAGGTGTTTTGTATTTTTGTTTTGCACAAGTCAAGAATAGATCAGTCTGCTCTAGGTGAAAACAAACACATGATTACTCACTCTCAAGTTTTGAGATTAAAATTAAGTAACAGATTTAAAATGGGAACACATTTGTTTACAATGAATGTACCTGTGGTTCAAGCAAATCTTTGCTTGGGCCAGTTTTCATCGATTCTTTTAAGGCCCTGTCACACTGTCTGCGATCGCATATGCACCCTCACTGCGTCCTTGAAAAATGGGTGGGAGCAATAACGGCTTCCAGATAGCAGCGACAACTACATAGGTCGCCTGATTGGCGCCGGAGGGTCTTTATGGTCTCCGAGGAGCGCCAAGGTTTTTCAACATGCTCAAAATAATCGCAACACCTCTGCGCTCTGGCAGGGCTCCGTAATGACGCAACTGGGGCGCTCTGCGAGCATAAATCGTTCGACATTGACGTTGTATTGACGCAGCCTAGTTGCAGGGCAGTCGATGCAGTCTCCATGAGAAAGTAACTCGACTGCTATGAAGTTGCCGAATAAATTTGAAACTCGACTGCGGATTTTGACCGTTTTGTCGTGGTATTTATAACAGCGCAAGTGACGTCACATGAGCGTATTTTGGTCGAAATAGAGAGCGTGACGCAAGCTACTATGACGTATCAACCGCGAGCAGAGCGTAGTGTGAGCGCAGTGACAGCACAGCGGAAGCGACTAGATCGAGTAATTGGGCTTGACAGGGGCGCATAGAGCTACTTTCTGAGCACTTAATAAAGCAAATTGTCATTTTCTTGCGTCCTCGCTGCGACTGTAAATCTTTTAAATATTTTTGGTTGCCATAAGGTCTCCTAAGAGAGCGCATATTGTGACATGCCCTTTAAGAGCGACATTTCCTGAAAATGGCTCCACCTGGACTGGTTCACATTTTCAGCTCCTGTTCCTTGACTGAAAAAAATAATTAAACAAAATGTTCTAAAAGAGCTTCATTGTGTAATTACGTAATCTATGTAGATTCGCTGATTAATAAGGCAAGACCCCACCTCTTGACCTCCTAGATTTTGACCAATCAGCGGGCGTTTTCTATATCGGGTCTTCGGGCATTCACCTGTTGCGCGTTATAGACAATAAATAAAAAAAGTGTCACGCGCTCTGTATCATGTTACGCAATATTGCCTCTGGCTGTTGTATTACAAAACACTGCATTCGAATTGACCAATCAAAACCGTTTAGTCCTGATTTAGGAAATTAATGACGTCACGATTTAGTAAGGTCCACTCCGATTGGCTTGCGCGCGGCATGCATATAACTGCATGTTTAGACATATCGGACGTTATACAGGACTTGGCTGCGTTGATAACGGGTGATACTCAGACTATACCTGCGGTGCGGCTTATGTCGAATGTTTCCTTATTAGATTGGTTAGGGACATGACTATCGTATATCCTGTTTATCTGGAAAGTTTTGCTTAAGGAACGAAGGCAGCGCAACGGCACGGTGCTAACCGCTATGGCAAACTCCATGAACAAAACGACCCCCCCCCCCTTCCCAAAAAAATAAAAATAATAGTAATAATATTAATGAATTACTTCGGGCCTGACCATGGCCTCTTGCGCAACGGAGGAATTGTTCTGGTTTGAAGCAAGGGTAGTGGTGTGATGAGTACATAATAATTCCAAGACGTTGGACTAAACCATGTTGTCTGAGTGCAATGGTATACAAATAGGTTCTTGAGGTGTCATATGGAATGTACTATTCTCTCCATTGCATTGCAAAGTAAAACATCCATTAAATGTATTTGTTATGCACCTGCGCATTTGGGATAACGAACTATAGTCTGTTTGTTTTGATTTGCATGAGGGAAAGTCTCAATTTCAAAGTCAGTGTCCTACTATCGGGGACGAGCTAAAGTCCGTTAGGGATAATATTTCCCTTTTGTGCTCCGCCAATATCGTACACATTGAAGGCACGCAGAGTGAACGCGTATTCACTAACCCACTGAAAACATCACAATATGAGCCCCATGGATTGAAGACAAATCAGCGACTGCAGGCGCGGTTTTAGAGCCAATATTTTTGGGGGCGAGAAAGGTGAATCCAGATTTTTTTTTTTCATGGAAGCGTGCTGAAATGTAGACCGGTTATTTTCTCTGGACACTTTTAGACCTTATTATGACCTATTATATCTCATAATTATGACTTATATCTCATAATTATGACTGATTATTAAGTAATAAAGACGACTTATATCTCATAATTATGAGTTAATATTAAGTCATAATTGTGACTTATATCTCATAATTATGACTTATTATTAAGTCCTAATTATGACATATATCTTATAATAACGACTTAGTATTAAGTCGTAATTACGATATCTCATAATTATGGCTTAATAATAAGTCATAATAATGAGATATAAGTCGTAATTATGACCTAATACTAAGTCATAATTATGAAATATAAGTCGTAATTATGACTTAATAATTAGTCATAATTATGAGATTTAAGTCATAATTATGAGGTATAAGTCATTATTATGAGGTATAAGTCATTATTATGACTAAGTGCTTTTTTTTTTAGTTTGTATTATGTCCCTTTAACGCTTCCGTACTTAGGCCTCTGAAAATCAATACGTGGAGGGGAGGCTCGTGTCATATTTTTTAGGGGGAGCGTTCGCTCGTACCCACCCCCCCCCCGCCCCTCGAACAGGACGCTGGGAAGGGCTGACGATTCAACGTTCTGATTGGATAGATTTTGCGTGACCTGTGACCGGAAAGGCGTCATGGCTACGACCCTTCAAGGTTTGAAACGGCCATTAAAACTGAGTCAATCGTCACTCTTTTATTCTCATTCATAAATGCGGTTCCCTTTTTTGCTTTTAAGCATAATAATGTAGAAAATGATCTGTAAAACTGTAAAATCTGTTTCTAATTCACGAAGGGTTGAAATTCATATCATTCGACGCTCAAAATGTGTCCACAATGAAAAAGAAATCACATCCGTTATGATGTGTATGCATTTCTATGGCAAACTTTTCGGATAGTATTTGCGCGCATTGGCTAACCGCGGTCTACAGCTGCAGCCAGATGCTTTATACAAAGGTCGTGATAAATTACCCAGAATGCCATCCCCACTTCCTTCATAAGATTATGTGAAGCTCATCTGCCCTTCCAAGCGCCCTGTTTGCAGGGCGGGGGTACGAGTAGCCTTTCACCAAGGCCATCGTGGCTTCTCTCAACCGCATTCAAAGCGGCGAAAACGCGACTGGAGATGGAGACCACACATCCGAGTAGCAAAGCCACGTGGGCCTTTTGCAACTTGTCGGGAAATTCTTATGTTTTTCTTTAAAATCTCGATTTTTGCTACCCCAAAAGTTAGCAAAATTCCAACCAATCAGCAGCCTGTTTGTGCGTGCATAGCTACTACCTGGACGCGTCGACGCGCCCGGATGCTTGCACAAAATTTAAAAACAAAAAATGCGAGTCTAGTTTTTCACGAGATCGTGACCGCGTAATAAGCCATTTGCGTGTTAAATTTGAATAAAATCTGGAACGCTGACTTAATAATACAATGCTTTGCACGTTTTAACCTAGCATTCTCCCGACCAAAGAGACTGTTACTATATCACATGATTCGGGGCAAGCCTTATGCTAGCAACCCCCAGCTCCGGCATGGTCTGGTGTCTTTGTGCCATTCTCACCCATTGTGAACGATGTATTGGTGCTGAGCGTCTCTTACGTAACTATGCAAGAGCTTGCCCCGAATCATGTGATTAGCAACAGTGTCTTTGGTCTGGAGAATTCACAGTTAAAATGTGCCAAGCATTCTGAGCAAGTCATTGTACCAGACGTTTTTCAAATGTAAATCCCAAATGGTATAGGTTACTCTCAAATGGCTTATTGTTCTTACACTATCTTATTTTAACTGTACTTATAAAGGTATTTCAAGAAATTATTTGCGGGTAAGAATTTATTTTTTATCTGAACCTACAGTTATTTGCTCTTACGTTTTCCTTACTCACCCTTCTTTTAAAAATGGAAGCGACTAGGCAAAATCCACGTTGTGATTGGTTAAGCTTCAGCACGCTTCTTATTTGCATAAAAACTATGAATAATTCAACAAAATCAAGTTGTAAAAGGCCTCGTGGCTCTGCCACTCGTGCGTGCTGAGTTAATCGTTGCTCCAGTCGCTTCGGGTCTTCGCAACTCCTCCGCTCTAAGCCACGATGGCCTGGGCGAAAGGCAAGGGTACGAGCGAATGGGGAGCGCTGATAAAATCCTACAATAGAGCAAACTATATTAACTAAAAGTGTACGTAAAATTCTGACATTTTGCCAGTACATTTTGTTTATGGATTTTTTTTTTTTTTTTTTTTTTTTTTGGGGGGGGGGGGGCTAGACACTATTTCTTGGGGCCCCATACCCCCCCCCCCCCCTACGTAGAATCGCGCCTGACCGACTGACATGCAGTCGGGTGTGGGCAAAACAACTTTTATTGAAAGGAATGAAACTGGTTTGGAGAAAAATAGAAAGATAATTTCCAGATAATCTTTGCTGGTATAGATTTTGAGGTAGCAAATACGATTGTTATGTTAAGTCTGAATTGGTAGATCGAATAATTGACAACATTCGAGAGTACAAGTTCAGGTTCTTCGACACAAGAATCGTTTCATAACACAATAAATGCATATTAATTTGAAACAATTGAATTGACCCCTTTTGCATTCTTGTTTCTGAAGTGAACCAGCTCCCACGTCAATTAAGGGGGAAGGAAGGAGGAACGGTCCTCTAATTAAAGCGGAAGAGTGTTCAAACAAAATGTACAATTATGATGAAACGACGACTATAATTTCCTGAACTACAATAAATGTATTCTTACATTACAACACTTCAAGCATTCAAGCTCATATGCACAATAGAATGTCAAAGTAAATACAATGTGAACGTCAAAGTTCAACACATGGCTGGACAGTGACTGTGTACATACACTACACACGAGTACAAAACTACAATGCAACGAATCATTTGGTCTCACTGTCACGAAAATACCACAATTTCTCTCACAAAACGACCATATGACACAACAATACTCAATGGGAAGTTTCTTTAAGATCACCCTCCCACAGTGACATACCTCAGGAGCGTGGTAGGAGCTTTGCTTCCTAAAAAAACGAGAGAATTTTCTCGACAAAATATTATGTTGTTCTTCCCTGTTCGTAGCCCACATGAGAAAACTTGTTAAAAGTTGTCTTTGAGCGGGAAGTACAAACTTCACACTATGCAAATCACTTTGCCCAACTTTCGGACGTACAATAACTGAGGGCACGCTTGGTCTCCGTACATTTCTTTAAACCAAGCCTCAATGCGCAGGCTATAATGAAGTTATCAATTCTGTGACGAAGACTGAGTTTATTGATCGAATCAGACCTATTGAATAGGTTACATTATGGACGTCGTCCAAAGCTTTCAAAACTTTACAATGACACTTTCTTGCACTCGAGATCTATTTTGAATAAACAGAAACACTATGAAAGAAATAAAAGTGAGTTTAGATGTGGACTTCAATCCATTTTACACTTTTCGACAAGTTTGAATGCTGTGGCCACGTGGTGTGGACTTTCAGCTAACTGTTCTGTTCTGCACTGCATGTGTATCACTTGAATTGTGGGTTGTTTTACTCTACAAAGTGAGCAAGACTTGCTTTTGGTAGCTTTTCGCCTATTAGTCGTTCATGATGAATAGTGTTGACTAACAATGGTCTGAAGTCACCGACAGCTTAATAGGCTGCGCGTGGGTGTAAATATTTCCATCAGCCGATTTCACGAAACAGTGCGTAACTTAAGCAATGCGCAGGACTTGATGAATGCTACACGCAGATTTTCTTTAAAAATAGGGGGCGCCATTCAGGTTTCCTGTTTTTCTTTAGACCCACATTGCGTTAGCTTTGGGGTAACTTTTGGGGTAGCAAAAATCGAGATTTTAAAGAAAAACATAAGAATTTCCCGACAAGTTGCAAAAGGCCCACGTGGCTTTGCTACTCGGATGTGTGGTCTCCATCTCCAGTCGCGTTTTCGCCGCTTTGAATGCGGTTGAGAGAAGCCACGATGGCCTTGGTGAAAGGCTACTCGTACCCCCGCCCTGCAAACAGGGCGCTTGGAAGGGCAGATGAGCTTCACATAATCTTATGAAGGAAGTGGGGATGGCATTCTGAATGCCGAGTGCGAAAAAAGGAATTGGGAAGTACGTGACCAAAATGACTTTTTAAATCAATATCAGGGCCGTTGCCACGAGTTTTGTCCAATTTCGTATGTTTTGGGGCTGCACATCAATCGTTTTTTTCCTGTTTTTCTACGAACGCCATCAAGCCAACACGCAAAGTAATGTCACAAAAGCACTATATCACGACAAAGCATCAATCCTTACACTTACAAAAACAAAAATTACAAAAACGCTTTTTAAAATGTATATTTATAGTAGTTTGGGGCTCTACAATACAAGGGCACTTGTAGGGGCACTCAAAATAATTTCCTTTTCGCCATGAGTAGGTCAGCGAGTGGATTTTTATATCTAGTAAGAACATTTTTTGGGCAACTGTATACTTTTTGAGCAGTAGCGCTGGAATCTGGAACATTTACATAAATACATATACACCCGTGTATACTTTTTTTAGACCACTGGATGAATAGCAGGCAGTTCAATTTCCCAGGTTCCCCCACTCCCCCCCCTCCCAATGCCACCGTATTCAGATGTGCATAATGTCTTGCATAATGTAACAGACTCTAAATTAACAATTTGCCAGTGAACATTTTAGAAAGCAAGACTGCCTCTCCTGCCCCTGGGGCATGGGCGTCGCCGGGTTTTTGTTTTGTTTTGTTTTGTTTTTTTTCGGGGGGGGGCAAAGCAAATTTTTACCAATATTCCTTAACTTTTTATTATATTCTCAATTTTTAATTTTTTTTCTGAGCGTGAGTAGGGGAGCATTTGACCACACTGGGATCAAAGGCCATCATGGGGTCACTGGGGTCGAACGCCTGATTTTGCTTCTCAAAATACTACTCCTTCCAGAAATTAGGGGGCACAATCACGTTACTTATGCCTGAACACGAATTTTTCGGCTCGCTGCCTCCGAGATCCGATCAAGCTCGTGTACCTATTCAATCAAAGTTACTCTTCTTTTTCGAAAATTCGTAACCTTTCTGAAATACAGTAATGTGGAACGTTAAGGATCATTGAGGGATCCACAAAACTTGTTCGTAATAGCGATTGTTCGGTAGAGCAATTTTAAGCTGTTTGTGTTCCAGAACTCAATTTCAATGAATAGCGCCCTTCAAAACTATCCGTACGCCCTGCAGGCCTAGTATTTACTGAAAGAAGACTTTAACCAAAAGCCGACTATTGAATCACGTACAGTCTTCGAGCTTACTACCTACATCAATGAGTGGCTTTCCCCTTCAATTCTTTAGGAAAATAATAGGTATTAAAGGTGTGTAGCTCTTCTGTTGACATTTTTGAACAACAATGTTCTGTTGTGATCCTAGGAGGTGAGGGGTGGGGGGAGCGTGATGTTGCAGGTGGAGGGAAACCCAATTTCATCCGTACTGAAAGTTAGACAGGTTTGTTTCACCGCACACCTGGCCTCCGTAACGTCAAAAAGTGTGTGTGGGGAAGGGGGGAGGGGGGCACCTTCTTCCCACTGGGGCGCTGTTTTTGGTCAATACACAATCCGTTCATAGAAACGGACCCTGAACATACCTCTTGACCAAACCATCGTCAGAATCTGTAACTGTTCTGCTTTTTGTTTTAAGTCTTTGACCAAAAAAGTAATGTGTGAATGTGAATATTAATAAAAACTATAAAGATTTTGGGGCAGTTTTTAAAACGTCCGGTTATAATCGGTTAGCCTAGGGCCTGGTAGTCGATAATGTTCGGTGAGGGCCATTTTGAGCAACCTGACCCTTACCCGGTTTTAAACCAGACGTTTAAAACTGTTCCACCAATCAAGGTTCTTGTGGTCAGTGACAATCTGTAGAGCGTTGCCCTACATGTCAAAAAACTATCAGATGGCAGATTTCACAAAATCTGCAAACTGCCCTCATATTGGGTACAATATTATTGACCATTTACAAATGGCTGCTACACAAGCTGTACCTGTATTTGTGGTCACACTATCCGCCAAACTTCTTCAATAGGCTCTGACAGTTGTACAGTTGAATCCATAGAGATTTTTGGCAGTTGGAGAACAGCCTGTACAAAAACTGTCAAGAGCGGTTGGGATACATGTTTTTGACAGTTTGTGATAGCTATACGTATGGGAGGGTTAAGACAGTGTGCAAGATGATAAAGCGGCACTCTTTTTTGAATTGGCCGTATCTCAAACATTTCTCCCCGAATTCGTCGTTGAAAAGCTAATGAATCATACCTGTCAAATTCGCGATTTATTTTTGTAAAAAAGGTGTGAATAAGTTTTCAAGGTAAATCCAGTATCTTCATGTATGGCTTAAAAGTAAACGACAAATTTACCTCGAAATCTAATTCGGGAGCTTAAAATGTTAACACATGGTTACAATTTTAATTTGGCGCATGTGTTTATGAACAAAACACATTTATAATGAAATTGGGCAGCTGCATTAGCTAGGTCGTGACTCGATTGTCTTAAACTAAATTAAAAAAAAAGATTCTTGAGTACTAACTGGAAAGTACGAAATCCCGCTCTGGAAACGAAATTATTTATGAAACACGTTTTGCAAGATTAATGAAACCTAAAAACACTCTCTGAGCTAAGGTAAGTGTGTTGTAGTTCTATCGTGAAACCAACAAGATCAGTCAAATCTTGATTTTGTCCTTACATGAGAAATCAGCCACTAATAAAACATTAACATGCCATCTTGATTGTTTACTTGCGTGAGCAAGGAGCCACTAATCAAACGCTAACGTATCGTCTTGTTTGTGTCCAACGGCGAATCCAGGGGGCGCAAAGGAGGCCATGCCTCCCCCCCCCCCCAAAAAAAAAAAAAATACGTCGCAGACAAAAAGGAAGTCAATGCGTACACCATCATCTTTTCAACAACAAAAAAAAGGTTAAACGTGGTCGGAAATTGACTCAGATCGCACCACATAGCAGCTAGAAACAATACAAGTTCCGGGGCCCTTATGTAGGCCCCGAATTCCACGCCATCATCATTCGTTTTGCACCCCCCCCCCCCAACAATGGTGTTCTGGATCCGCCCTTGCTTGTGTCCTCGTGTGATTAAACAGAAACACTAACATGCCTGCTTGTGTCCTCACGTGACACTAGTAAAGAGCTACTAATCAAACACATGCCCTCTTGCTTTTGTGCCCCCTTACCTTTGTCTTCACGTGAGTAAAGAGTAATTAAAGACTACCATGGCCTCTTGCTCGATAACTCTTATGAGTAAAGAGCCCATTATCAAACTCTGATATGCCCTCTTGATTGTGTCCTGGTGAGAATAAAGAGAAACGAATCTTACACAAACATGCCCTCTGACTTGCTCAAAACCTTCTCATTCTACCGTGTGTTCTTATACATGTATGTCGATTTTGTTGTCCGAGCACTGACGTATTGCCAATAATTCTTACCTATAGATCACCTTCTTATTATATATAAGAGGGTGATCATTTTGAGGCAAGTTGGTGCTCACTTTTAAGTACGTAAACGTACTTGTTCATGTAAATTCCAGGGGGGGGGGGGTATGGGATGTAAATGTACAATTAAGAACCACTTTAGGGTCAACCACCCTTCCACCAACTGTTCCGTCGTAGATGGATCTCCAACACCGTCAAACACCACTCTGGCACAAGCCCTCCCTCCAGGAGCATCCACCACTGCAGGATCAACCACCCACCGAGTAGGTGGACCTCCCACAACACCAACCACCACTCTGGCACAAGCCATCCCTCCAGGAACATCCACCACTGCAGGATCAACCACCCCTCCAGTAGATGGATCTCCTACAACACCGACCACCACTCTGGCACAAGCCATCTCTCCAGGAACATCCACCACTGCAGGATCAACCACCCACCGAGTAGGTGGACCTCCCACAACACCAACAAACACCACTCTGGCACAAGCCCTCCCTCCAGGAGCATCCACCACTGCAGGATCAACCACCCACCGAGTAGGTGGACCTCCCACAACACCAACCACCACTCTGGCACAAGCCATCCCTCCAGCAACACCCACCACTGCAGGATCAACCACCCCTCCAGTAGAAGGATCTCTTACAACACCATCCAAATGTTAGTCGTTCGAAAGTTATTGTCTTAGTCGAACAATAATGTGAAATGTGTTCTTAATGTGAAGAACACAAAATCTTGAAGACAGCTCAAATGGAACGTTGAGACAGTTTAATCCGACACCAGATCCCCAACTTCTCGAAATGATTTGTGCGTGTGTGCCAAACAAACAAAGACCACAACCTGATAACATTTGGTTGACATTTGTGTCGATTACTTTGCATAAAAATTAAGAATTCGTGTGGCTTTAACATATTGATGCAAAATGTCTTGAATTTTGATCCATTCAACTACATTTTCAAATCTGTCCTGCTATATGCCATGTTGCAGCTTCACTCTAGACTCTAGATCAGTTTAAGGAAATTCAGATTAACTATCAACATGATCAGCCACCTCAACAGTTGTACAACAACCGCTGCACGCCTAAATGCAGTGCTGCTTAGTCTTGATTCAGAATGAAGGTGATCTCGATTACCTTAACAAAATAAACACCATTAATGGCACATTCAAACAAAACACGCCTTTTCATGGAAACGGCCCAAACGAATTTTTCATCAGTTTGTTATGACTCAGATCATGAGATAAAGTAGTAGGAAAAAGAATGGGGGAGACCTCACATGTGGTGACCATTGACAAACACTGTCTATGTTTTGTGGTTAGTGTTTTTGTACTTAAAACACAAATCATACTTGATTGTTTTCTTCCGGAATAATTAATGTTTCAAAACGGAAATTCAAACGAGTCCAGCACTTTCAATGTAGGTTGTTCATAATAAGTCAAGCCAAGAAATGCTTGTCAAAGTACATGTATTGTTCTGTATAAAGCTCATGTTTCGCATCCAAAGAGCGATCTTGTAATTACAAATACGACAGCTTGTAAACCGTTAATCTTGTTTTAGCTTGATGTTGTGATTGTGCCTACCTGGCTTATCTGATTCTGGTCGATATTTTATCACAAGTCCAGAGGAGTGCATACCTATGTTCTCCGATACCAATGTTTCACAACCTTAACCCTAACCATCTAATCCTAACCCTTGCCCTAACCCTAAGCCTTACTCTAACCCTAGCCCTAATCTTAACCCAAACCCTAACCTTAACCCAAACCCTAACTATGACTTTTACCCAAGGACATTGTTTTTTTTTTCAATTATAGAACAATTTGTAAAATCAAACGATGCAGTATTAAAAACAATTTCAACTCTCCTCCCACCAACCTTCCACAGCTGAACCAACCACAATTCCAGGAACCATCTGCCCATGTGGTGAGTAAAAAAAATAACATTATGTGTTTTGATTTTTTTTTAATAAAACCTCAGTTTAGAATTGAGCGTCATCAGAGCAGTATACATGAATTAGGATGTACTCGTGTACCAGTAACGTTGGGGAATGCAAACGTTTGAAGGGAATGAAATTCTAGCACCCGAACAAACCTTACAGTGTCATTGTTTTTTTCGTTTTTTTTTGTTATATTCTTACCAACAACATCATCAACAACAACAAACAACAAAAAGTTCCTCTTATTGTTATTTTGTTGTTTAGCTGAGAAGAAATCATTATTGAGTTTCGTATCTGAGTAGAGAGTGTACCCTGTAATCGCAATGTTAGTTTGACTTTTGGCCTCATACATACACATTCAAATCCGTCATATTGTTTGTCAGCTACTTAAAATTAACTGTATATGACATTATCCCTTCCCCTGTGTCAACCACCATTCCAGGATCAACCACTCCAGGACTAACCACCACTCCAGGATCAACCACCACTCCAGGATCAACTACCACTCCAGGACCAACCACCACTCCAGGATCAACCACTACTCCAGGATCAACCACCACTCCAGGATCAACCATCTGCCAATGTGGTGAGTGATAAAATGATATTATGTTTCCTTTTCTTTGTTTAAAAAAGATGCCAATTAAGATGTGGTCATAGGGACAGCAGAACATGTGGAAAAGGATGTATACTAGTAATGTTGGGGTATGAAGCTGTGAGGACAAAAAAAAATCTAGCACCTAAACAAAAGTAAATACTACAGTTTGACAACTCTAGCTTGAAGAAAATGTTACTCTGACCGATGCAAAGCATTTTGTATTTCAGCAATTGGGCTTTTTTTAGCAGCTCAACAAATCATCATGTCTCTCCTTTAGTCCGTAAGTTAGTAAAAAAAAATTGACGTTGTATATTGCTCCTTCATATTTTGACCTAATTCAACCAAACTTTATCAAAATATCAGTAGCCCAACCTACATGTCACATGACCAAACTGGGGTCAAATGTCAGCATTGCGTCTCTTTGGTAAAAAACCTGATTTTATTTTTGATTTTGCTTTAACTTAATACACTATTCATTCCAGAAATTACTTTGCTCAATTACGTGGCTAATGCATGAACACGAATTCGTTGGCCCGTAGCTTCCGATACATTTCTGATCATATAGCTTGTTTATTATTAGTTGGAACAGCAAACACAATTATGCCATACAGGATTTATTCACCCATGATAACATGCACATTTGTGTTCGAGTTTTGAAACAAAAACTCTGACTGTTTCACATTTCTTTTCTCTTTTGATTTGGCTAATCAATAGTCTCAAAAGAAATCAGGAATAGCTATGTGTTTGTCGTTTGGCAAACACTATGTCAAGCTTACAAATAAAATGCTCTTTAAAGATGTAGGCCGTATGAATAAAAACAAGCGTTTGTTTTTAGTACCAATTTTCAATTAAGCATAAACTCACATCCGTATAAATAACAATAAAGCAAACACTTTTACTGAAATGCATTTGCTATACTCTACAAGTACTTACTTTCTCCTTTTATTGTTAGCTTTTGCTAGACTATAAGCGTTTAGTTTGTTTCGTGTGAATACAAAGGAATACATGCTTCAGATTTCAGGTATTTACTGATCATTTGTCAAGGTTGGGTAAGGGCTATCTTGAAAAGACAAAGGAAATGCTCCTGCGCAGAAACTGCTCCATTTATGAATTGTTATTTGCGTAATATTAAATAGGCCTCTTTTTTGTTCAATCACATCCGTGCAAGATTTATATACTTATTATTAATTTCATCCCCAGGAAATAACCAATAATTTGGCATTGTATTACAAATCTGGAAAGTGTTCCTGTTTAATTTGATGCAGTACAGAATAATTAAGGACAAATTTGTATTCAACTTCATTCAGGGGCTGAACGAAATGAAATAATTGTCAAATGTATTCGGTAATAAATTTGTTCCAACCGTTGTATTTAGTTTTTGCCAGCTGCATGTGTCTGGATAGTTGTAGGAAACTGTGACTTCCTCCTCAGGACATGACACTTTAAACGTTTCATGAAGTATACTTGATGCATTCCGCAACTGGCGAAAATTGTTATAAGGCTCCTTAAAAAGGAAAGAAATCCAAGTTTTGGAAATATGCCTAATTTGCATCAATTCAAAATGGCAACTAATTACATGATTTCTGATTTGGCCATAACTCTCGCTCGTCCTGGATTGCTTTTTGGGGTACTTTGAACAACCATTTGTCCTTTGACATTGATTTCATCATCATTCCAGTCCTGGGTACCTTTTGAGATCCTATGTTTCCTATGGGGTATACTATTTTTTGTTAGGTTTCTAGCTCTTGTCAAAGTTGGTGTAAGTGTTGGAAAATGTGATATCCCTGTGTCGCAGAGCGAACCCTTGCGCCGCTCTACTCAGACCAAAATAACTCAAGGAATAACTCAAGAGAACAGAGGATTCAACACAGGATTTATCAATCACAAAAATTTAATTATATATTACGGGAAAGAAATAAACCAAAAACCGCAAAACTCAATCCGAAAATACGTGGGCGTGGGTTTTCTACCCCTCCCACATGGGTGCAAGCCCGGAATTGTTTTGCTATGGGAAAAGGAATTACGATTTGCATAATTCACCTAGCATCCACCTCCGAAGTTACATAACACTTTACGGCCGTACAAATCTAGTGATTAATAAATCAACTCAGAAAATAAAAGGAATATTTTTAACATTCTTGTGACACCCTGTACATGAACTCATTTCAGGGACACAAGAATCCCTACTTTAAATCCACTAGTACACTGCATAGGGATATCACATTTTGCAAAACGTATGCCCACTTTGGGATGAGCAAAAAAACAAACAAAAAATATTGTACCCTATTTTTTGATATTTTGTAGAAACCGTGTTGGGGTTTAATATTCATCCAAGTTAGTCTCAATGTCGGGTGATCCACTAGGTCAAGGTCAAAGTAAAGGTCAAAATGTCATTATACTATTTAATAGCCCCGACATGAAAAACAATGGTAAATTTGGATTTTTCATGGTGTAACCTTTCCAAAGAAATCAAGATTAACAAATTTGGCTCACAGATTATAGAGATATGGTCATTTAAAAAATGGCAGCAAATGTCCATTTTGACCTAAATTGCCTGGGCGGTAGCGCGAAAACCGTTTGTCCGATGGCGCTAAAACTCACAATTTCGGCTTTTCAGACGAAATTTCCCCATTAACTAAATATTAACCAATTTGAAGAGGTTGGGGTTTAAAATTTAAAAGTTTTGGGGGGTGATTTGACACTGAATGACCCCAATGTCAAATGACAAAATGTTGTTTAGAGTACCCCGAAAAACAACTTAGGACGAGAGTTATTAGAGAGTATATTATGTCGTTTTTTTGGCCATTGCATTTTTCTTTGCTAAAGAAGGAATTTTTCTCATATTTTGATAGAGTTTACCTTCATAAGCTGGAAATGCTTTGGTAACATTTTTTCCATCTACCATGTGGCGGCCATCTTGGAAATCAAAATGGCCGCCATTTCGGGCCTAATTTGTATCTAACTTCGTACCTGATTGCCATATGAAGTTCATTTTGATGGCAAACCCCATGTTTTTGATACCAAGGAACACGGGAAAATCATTGTTGATGGGGTATACTCCCAGTGGAGTACCCCATCATCAATGATTATAACTTGGGTTCCTTGGTATCAAGAACATGCAGTTTGCCACCAAAATGGATTTCTTACGACATTCAGTTGCCACCTTATTATTTAAATGAAATCCAAGATGGCCGCTATTTTTGAAGATCGAATATGGCTGGCATCCATTTGGGATGCCTAAATGTGTTAATTGGATTCCCTGGTATCAAATTTATGGGGTTTGCCACCAGAAGTGACTTCATACGACATTCAAGTCCAAATTTAATATGCAAATTGGTTCAAAATGGCGGTAATTATAAAAATATCCAAGATGGCTGCCATCAATTGTGAGTACCCCATCCACAGTGATTTACTTGAGTTCATTCAAAAACATGGACTTCATAGGACATTCATGTGCAATGTTATTATAAATGAAATCCAACATGGCAGCTATTTTGAAAAATCCAAGATGGCTGCCATCCCTCTGGGATACATCATCAGCAATGGGCCATTAAGATTACTTGGTATCAAATGTATAGGGTTTGCCACCGAAATTGACTTCGTACGACATTCGAGTCCGAATTCATTATGCAAAGAAGCCGAAAATGGCGGCCATTTTGAAATATCCAAGATGGCTGCCATTTTTTTTTAGTACATAGTAAACAATAATGTACTCGGGTTCCTTTGTATCAAAAACATGGGGTTTGCCATCAAAAGGAACTTTATGTGACAATCAGATCCAAAGTTACATGATACAAATTAGGCTCGAAATGGCGGCCATTTTTAATTCCAAGATGGCCGCCACATGGTAGCTGAGAAAAAATGTCTCCAATGCATATCCGATCAACTTAGGGAGGTAAACTCTTTCCAAATATGGCAAACATTCCTTCTTAAAAAGAAAAAAAATAAAAGTACATAACGGCCTATACTATATAGCCGAATCAAATGAAAATCATGTAATTAGCGGCCTTTTGAATTTATGCAAGTTAGGCGTATTTCCACCACTTGGATTTTTAACAACTTCCTAGGGACCTTATAGCAATGCCTGTGTTGTGAAATTTGACTTGGATTATCAGGGAAAATTCAATTGGTACATGTCCACACATGGTATACATTATTTTAACTTTAATTTAGGCAAATTGATATATGGCATTTATGCAATTTATACGGCATTTTGGAAAATTTTGGAAACATAGGGATCTTGAAATTTACCTTGGACTAGAATAATAAGTAAATCAATGTACAAGGACTAAAACTGCCGTTTAAAGTACCTCCAAAATCTACCTAGTATGAGAAAAATATGACCAAATCAATACGAAAGTCCTAACATATGCGGCCATTTGGAGTTATGCAAATTAGGCATATTTCCACCACCTGGATTTCTTAAGACTTTTAGTATGTCATTTGAGGGACCTTATAGAAATGCACTGTGGTGAAAAAAAATTGTTGCAATTTGTTTAAGGTCAAACCTTATATTGCTTGTACTACTAGCCTGTAGTTTCGGCATCCACAGAGTCGAATAATAAAATACACGAAAATAACAACATTTAAAGTCCGTCAAAATGTAGCTGAGATCCCTGTAGTTGTCTTCACACTTTGAGTACAGTGGAACGTTTGTTTATGGTGTAAATCGAGGACACACACGTGCAACATCATCGGTGAATCGAGAACAGCAACAAAGTAGAGGACGACCTCGATTAGAAAACGTATACAAAACTGTCGAGAGCTGTTGCCAAAAAGTAAAAGAAAAAGGGAAGAGGAACAAAAGAAAATCCTCGATTTACACCACTCCAACAGAATCTGACTTCAAAATATTTGTACAATATGTACTCCAAGGGCGAATCGGGGGGGGGGGGGGGTGGCCAAAGGGGCCATGCCCCCCACCCCCCCCCCCCAAAAAAAGAATCATTTTTTGTTTCAAGTAATTTGGCAATAAAGGCAGGCAATGAGTAAACCACCATCTTTTCTTAAAAAAAAAAGATAGGTTAAAGTGGTCAGAAATTGCCTCAGATCGCACAACAGAATATCTAAAATAAAAAAAAAATATCATTTCTTTTTTGGGACACGCCCTTAATTTACTCACGTTTGATCCATTTGATTAAATTGCGATTAACTATAAACACGATAAACCACCCATCAAGTCACATCCACCGCTCCAGGTTCAACTTGGGGTGGCCCATCACTAGCGACGATAGTGGGTTGTACGGTCTCACTTTAGGTGGGATGTGGCCTCAGGAGTTCAATGAATGAACCACAAACAGAGCAAAGGGGACCTGTAAAGTTTGCTGTGGGATGGTTCTTGCATGGTTACAACCATCCTCCTCGTCTTGGCTCTGACGAGTCTGCTCATGGTTAGATGCCAATCAGTCCTAATATTGGCGCGGACCTCAAGTTCAAGCTCCTTTCGGTTATTCCGTATTTGGTATAGAGGAATTTGCTTGGATGCAGTCGTTAAAGCGCTTTTTAGGGCATCCCAGACTTCTCTGGCCAAGCGAAAGAATTCCATAGAGAAGTTCCATATGGCATGCACAACTCATCCATGTGTATCACGTACATAATCAGTTCATTGAAGCTGTGTTTTTAATTAACCAGACAAAAAATAAGGAGACAATGGTCAGGCTGTTTTGGGTAGAATAATGCAAAACCATTTATTCTAAGGCTACAAGACCGGACCACATTTAATTAAGAAATTCTACTAGGCCAAAACATATTCACTAGAATCAATGTTCAAACTAAGAAACAAAAGAGAGTCCTCATGAACACTGAATTCAACGTTAGAAAGTTAAATGAAAGAGCCAAAACTATTACACCATCTGTGGGATTATTATTTTTTTTTAAATAAAACAAAAGGGAGGTAGAGTGGGAAGAAAATTGTTAAAGTTGTGCTGCAGAGTCTTGATACTGAATGGAGCTGATCTCCTTTGTCCATGATTCGCTCCATGCTGACTTGTCCATCTGTTTTCATGACTCATTAGAGGGGGTAAAGAGCCACTCGTCAAACAACATGTTATCTTGGCTTGTGTCCCCTCCTGAGTAAAGATCAACCAACCAAACATTATAACATGTCCCCTTTCTTGTGTCCTCGGGTGAGTAAAGAGCCAATAATCAAACACTAACACGCCCTCTTGAGTGTGCCTTTGCATGAGTAGTACTTTCACTTTCACTTTCCTAACTGGGATGCTTTTGATAGCCATCACAGCCTGTCAATCATAACGAGTTTTTAAAGGGTGAAATCAAAAGTTTTCTCAATGGTCTGTGGGTAAAACAATCATGTATTCAAGATATTGTACTTAATCGAAAATGTATTCTTCAATGGATTCACTAACGTGTCATGACGTGTTACAGTGACTACAGAACCACCCACAACAGTGACTACAGAACCACCCACCACAGTGACTACAGAACCAACCACAACAGTGACTAAAGAACCACCCACCACAGTGACTACAGAACCACCCACCACAGTGACTATAGCACCAACCACAACAGTGACTACAGAACCACCCACCACAGTGACTACAGAACCACCCACCACAGTGACTACAGAACCACCCACCACAGTGACTACAGAACCAACCACAACAGTGACTACAGAACCACCCACCACAGTGACTACAGAACCACCCACCACAGTGACTACAGAGCCAACCACCACAGTGACTACAGAACCACCCACCACAGCGACTACAGAACCACCCACCACAGTGACTACAGAACCACCCACCACAGTGACTACAGAACCACCCACCACAGTGACAACAGAATCAACCACAACAGTGACTACAGAACCTCCCACCACAGTGACTACAGAACCACCCACCACAGTGACTACAGAACCAACCACAACAGTGACTACAGAACCACCCACCACAGTGACTACAGAACCACCCACCACAGTGACTACAGAACCACCCACCACAGTGACTACAGAACCACCCACCACAGTGACTACAGAACCACCCACCACAGTGACAACAGAATCAACCACAACAGTGACTACAGAACCACCCACCACAGTGACTACAGAACCACCCACCACAGTGACTACAGAATCAACCACAACAGTGACTACAGAACCTCCCACCACAGTGACTACAGAACCACCCACCACATTGACAACAGAATCAACCACAACAGTGACTACAGAACCTCCCACCACAGTGACTACAGAACCACCCACCACAGTGACAACAGAATCAACCACAACAGTGACTACAGAACCTCCCACCACAGTGACTACAGAACCACCCACAACAGTGACTACAGAAAGAACCACCACAGTGACTACAGATCCAACCACCACCGCGGTGACCACAGGAACAACTACCTGCCAATGCGGTGAGAGATTAATTCACATCCTATCTTTATATGTTGTAAATTCCTTTTCTGTTAGGTGTGAGTTGTGACAGGTACATGTAGTTCCAATAGCAGCAGTTATGAATTGATGTAGGTGTAATTGCTTGACATGGAAAGGTGGTATAAAAGAAACCATTTCTATACTATAAGTACAAAATATCATTTGATTGGTGAATAGATTGGCCATACATGCCAAACTATAAATTCCATAATTGTCATGAAAATCAGCCTTGACTTTCAGATTGATAATACGAGTGACTGGGACAAAAAAATAATATTTATTGCTAAAAACTTAGCAAAAGAATTGAAGTATATTCCTAATCCTGGTGTGTACTTGATCTTATTTCTCTGTCAATTGCCTTAGATATCACAATAAGTGGCCAGCAACCCATCAAAATCAATTTAATTTAATGACTGAATACAATGTTACCCATGACTGTTTGTGACAACCCCTGCAATTGCACACAATTACACATTCTTTCATATATTTTTAAATTATTAATATAGTTTTCTTACTCAATAGTTTGGAGTATAAAGGTATGTATAAATGTATATAAAGTATAAAACGCCAAATTCTGAAAACGAATACTTCTTTCGTAGTAATTGCCTTCTCCTTAACATTGGTCCCACACGCGTATTTAAACTCATTGAAATACAATCGAATGCTCTTACTGCAACTCAGAAACCGTATTCGTACCCACTGTAAAGATGCTGATTGGATCGTTTAGAGATGCTGAATCGAAGATAGTTGCCGCGGACCCTTAGTGTCACCGGATTCATACCTATGTCCCCAATACCTATGTTCCCCAATACCGATGTTCCCCGAAATCCTTACCCTAAACCTAACCCGTCGACTGGCAATTTAATATTCTAAAGAACAACATCAACAACAACAACAACAACAACAACAACAACAAAAAGTCTCTCTTATTGTTATTTTGTTGTTTAGCTGGGAAGAAATCATTATTGAGTTTCGTATCTGAGTAGAGATTGTTCCACGTAATCGTACTTCACAATGTTTGTTTGACTTTTGGCCCTCATACATACACATTCAAAACCGTCCTGCTGTTTGTAAACTCCTTAAAATTAACATTTTTGACATTATCCCATCCCCTGTGTCAACCACCATTCTAGGATCAACCACCACTCCAGGATCGACCACTAATCCAGGATCGACCACCACTCCAGGATCAACCACCACTCCAGGGTCAACCACCACTCCAGGATCAACCATCTGCCAATGTGGTGAGTGATAAAATGATATTAAGTTTCCTTTTCTTTGTTTAACAAGATGCCAATTAAGATGTGGTCATAGGGACAGGAGAACATGTGGAAAATGATGTATACTAGTAATGTTGGGGTATGAAGCTGTGAGGACAAAAAATAAATTCCAGCACCTAAACAAAAGTAAATACTACAGTTTGACAACTCTAGCTTGAAGAAAATGTTACTCTGACCGATGCAAAACCTTTTGTTTTTCAGCAATTGGGCTTTTCTTAGCAGCTCAACAAAGCATCATGTCTCTCCTTTAGTCCGTTAGTAAAAAAGTTGACATTGTATATTGCTCCTACATATTTTGACCTAATTCAACCAAACATTGTCGAAATATCAGTAGTCCAGCCCCTACATGTCACATGCCCAAACTGGGGTCAAATGTCAGCATTGCATCTCTTGGTTCAAAAACCTGATTTTTTGTTCATTTTGCTTCAACTTAAAACACTACTCATTCAAGAAATAACCTGGCACAATTACGTGGCTAATGCATGAACACGAATTCGTTGGCCCGTAGCTTCCGATACATTTCTGATCATATAGCTCGTTTATTATCAGTTGGAACAGCAAACACAATTATGCCATACAGGATTTAGTCACCCATAATAACATGCAAATTGTGTTTGAGTTTTGAAACGAAAAACTCTCACTGGTTCACATTTATTTTCTCTTTTGATTTGGCCAATCAATAGTCTCAAAAGAAATTAGGAATAGCTATGTGTTTGTCCTGTGGCAAACAATATGTCAAGCTTACAAATAAAATGCTCTTAAAAGATGTAGGCCGTATGAATAAAAACAAGCGTTTGTTTTTAGTACCAATTTTCAATTAAGCATAAACTCACATCCGTATAAATAACAATAAAGCAAACACTTTTACTGAAATGCATTTGCTATACTCTACAAGTACTTACTTTCTCCTTTTATTGTTAGCTTTTGCTAGACTATAAGCGTTTAGTTTGTTTCGTGTGAATACAAAGGAAAACATGCTTCAGATTTCAGGTATTTACTGATCATTTGTCAAGGTTGGGTAAGGGCTATCTTGAAAAGACAAAGGAAATACTCATGCGCAGAAACTGCTATATTTATGAATTGTTATTTGCGTAATATTAAATTGGCCTCTTTTTTTTTCAATCACATCTGTTCAAGATTTATATACTTATTATTAATTTCATCCCCAGGAAATAACCAATAATTTGGCATTGTATTACAAATCTGGAAAGTGTTCCTGTTTAATTTGATGCAGTACAGAATAATTAAGGACAAATTTGTATTCAACTTCATTCAGGGGCTGAACGAAATGAAATAATTGTCAAGTTTATTCGGTAATAAATTTGTTCAAACCGTTGTATTTATTTTTTGCCAGCTGCATGTGTCTGGATAGTTGTAGGAAACTGTGACTTCCTCCTCAGGACATGACACTTTAAACGTTTCATGAAGTATACTTGATGCATACCGCAACTGGCGAAAATTGTTATAAGGCTCCTTAAAAAGGAAAAAAATCCAAGTTTTGGAAATATGCCTAATTTGCATCAATTCAAAATGGCAACTAATTACATGATTTCTGATTTGGCCATAACTCTCACTCGTCCTGGATTGCTTTTTGGGGTACTTTGAACAACCATTTGTCCTTTGACATTGATTTCATCATCATTCCAGTCCTGGGTACCTTTTGAGATCCTATGTTTCCTATGGGGTATACTATTTTTTGTTAGGTTTCTAGCTCTTGTCAAAGTTGGTGTAAGTGTTGGAAAATGTGATATCCCTGTGTCGCAGAGCGAACCCTTGCGCCGCTCTACTCAGACCAAAATAACTCAAGGAATAACTCAAGAGAACAGAGGATTCAACACAGGATTTATCAATCACAAAAATTTAATTATATATTACGGGAAAGAAATAAACCAAAAACCGCAAAACTCAATCCGAAAATACGTGGGCGTGGGTTTTCTACCCCTCCCACATGGGTGCAAGCCCGGAATTGTTTTGCTATGGGAAAAGGAATTACGATTTGCATAATTCACCTAGCATCCACCTCCGAAGTTACATAACACTTTACGGCCGTACAAATCTAGTGATTAATAAATCAACTCAGAAAATAAAAGGAATATTTTTAACATTCTTGTGACACCCTGAACATGAACTCATTTCAGGGACACAAGAATCCCTACTTTAAATCCACTAGTACACTGCATAGGGATATCACATTTTGCAAAACGTATGCCCACTTTGGGATGAGCAAAAAAACAAACAAAAAATATTGTACCCTATTTTTTTATATTTTGTAGAAACCGTGTTGGGGTTTAATATTCATCCAAGTTAGTCTCAATGTTGGGTGATCCACTAGATCAAATTCAAGGTCAAAGTAAAGGTCAAAATGTCATTATACTATTTAATAGCCCCGACATGAAAAACAATGGTAAATTTGGATTTTTCATGGTGTAACCTTTCCAAAGAAATCAAGATTAACAAATTTGGCTCACAGATTATAGAGATATGGTCATTTAAAAAAATGGCAGCAAATGTCCATTTTGACCTAAATTGCCTGGGCGGTAGCGCGAAAACGTTTGTCCCATGGCGCTAATACTCACAATTTTGGCTTTTCAGCCGAAATTTCTCCATTAACTAAATATCAACCAATTTGAAGAGGTTGGGGTTTAAAATTTAAAAGTTTTGGGGGGTGGTTTGACACTGAATGACCCCAATGTCAAATGACAAAATGTTGTTTAGAGTACCCCGAAAAACAACTTAGGACGAGAGTTATTAGAGAGTATATTATGCCGTTTTTTTGGCCATTGCATTTTTCTTTGCTAAAGAAGGAATTTTTCTCATATTTTGATAGAGTTTACCTTCATAAGCTGGAAATGCATTGGTAACATTTTTTCCATCTACCATGTGGCGGCCATCTTGGAAATGAAAATGGCCGCCATTTCGGGCCTAATTTGTATCTAACTTCGTACCTGATTGCCATATGAAGTTCATTTTGATGGCAAACCCCATGTTTTTGATACCAAGGAACCCGGGAAAATCATTGTTGATGGGGTATACTCCCAGTGGAGTACCCCATCATCAATGATTATAACTTGGGTTCCTTGGTATCAAGGACATGCAGTTTGCCACCAAAATGGATTTCTTACGACATTCAGTTGCCACCTTATTATTTAAATGAAATCCAAGATGGCCGCTATTTTTGAAGATCCAATATGGCTGGCATCCATTTGGGATGCCTAAATGTGTTAATTGGATTCCCTGGTATCAAACGTATGGGGTTTGCCACCAGAAGTGACTTCATACGACATTCAAGTCCAAATTTAATATGCAAATTGGTTCAAAATGGCGGTAATTATAAAAATATCCAAGATGGCTGCCATCAATTGTGAGTACCCCATCCACAGTGATTTACTTGAGTTCATTCAAAAACATGGACTTCATAGGACATTCATGTGCAATGTTATTATAAATAGATTCCAAGATGGCGGCTATTTTGAAAAATCCAAGATGGCTGCCATCCCTCTGGGATACATCATCAGCAATGGGCCATTAAGATTACTTGGTATCAAATGTATAGGGTTTGCCACCGATATTGACGTCGTACGACATTCGAGTCCGAATTTATTATGCAAAGAAGCCGAAAATGGCGGCCATTTTGAAATATCCAAGATGGCTGCCATCTATTTGGAGTACATCTTAAACAATAATGTACTCGGGTTCCTTTGTATCAAAAACATGGGGTTTGCCATCAAAAGGAACTTTATGTGACAATCAGGTCCAAAGTTACATGATACAAATTAGGCTCGAAATGGCGGCCATTTTTAATTCCAAGATGGCCGCCACATGGTAGCTGAGAAAAAAATGTCTCCAATGCATATCCGATCAACTTAGGGAGGTAAACTCTTTCCAAATATGGCAAACATTCCTTCTAAAAAAAAAAAATAAATAAAAGTACATAACGGCCTATACTATATAGCCGTATCAAATGAAAATCATGTAATTAGCGGCCTTTTAAATTTATGCAAATTAGGCATATTTCCACCACTTGGATTTTTAACAACTTCCTAGGGACCTTATAGCAATGCCTGTGTTGTGAAATTTGACTTGGATTATCAGGGAAAATTCAATTGGTACATGTCCACACATGGTATACATTATTTTAACTTTAATTTAGGCAAATTGATATATGGCATTTATGCAATTTATACGGCATTTTGGAAAATTTTGGAAACATAGGGATCTTGAAATTTACTTAGGACTAGAATAATAAGTAAATCAATGTACAAGGACTAAAACTGCCGTTTAAAGTACCTCCAAAATCTACCTAGTATGAGAAATATGACCAAATCAAAACTAAAGTCCTAACATATGCGGCCATTTGGATTTATGCAAATTAGGCATATTTCCACCACCTGGATTTCTTAAGACTTTTAGTATGTCATTTGAGGGACCTTATAGAAATGCACTGTGGTGAAAAAAAAAATGTTGCAATTTGTTTAAGGTCAAACCTTATATTGCTTGTACTACTAGCCTGTAGTTTCGTCATCCACAGAGTCGAATAATAAAATACACGAAAATAACAACATTTAAAGTCCGTCAAAATGTAGCTGAGATCCCTGTAGTTGTCTTCACACTTTGAGTACAGCGGAACGTTTGTTTATGGTGTAAATCGAGGACACACACGTGCAACATCATCGGTGAATCGAGAACAGCAACAAAGTAGAGGACGACCTCGATTAGAAAACGTATACAAAACTGTTGAGAGCTGTTGCCAAAAAGTAAAAGCAAAATGGAAGAGGAACAAAAGAAAATCCTCGATTTACACCACTCCAACAGAATCTGACTTCAAAATATTTGTACAATATGTACTCCAAGGGCGGATCGGGGGGGGGGGTGGCCAAAGGGGGCCATGCCCCCCCCAAAAAAAAATCCTTTTTTGTTTCAAGTAATTTGGCAATAAAGGCAGGCAATGAGTACACCACCATCTTTTCTTCCAAAAAAGATTGGTTAAAGTGGTCAGAAATTGTCTCAGATCGCACAACAGAATATCTAAAATAAAAAAACAATTATCATTTCTTTTTTGGGACACACTTTTTGGGGACCAACTTTTTTTTTTTAGCCCCCCCCCCAAAAATTATGTTCTGGATTCGCCCTTAATGTACTCACGTTTGATCCATTTGATTAAATTGCGATTAACTATAAACACGATAAACCACCCCTCAAGTCACATCCACCGCTCCAGGTTCAACTTGGGGTGGCCCATCACTAGCGACGATAGTGGGTTGTACGGTCTCACTTTAGGTGGAATGTGGCCTCAGGAGTTCAATGAATGAACCACAAACAGAGCAAAGGGGACCTGTAAAGTTTGCTGTGGGATGGTTCTTGCATGGTTACAACCATCCTCCTCGTCTTGGCTCTGACGAGTCTGCTCATAGTTAGATGCCAATCAGTCCTAATATTGGCGCGGACCTCAAGTTCAAGCTCCTTTTGGGTTCTTCCGTATTTGGTATAGAAGAATTTGCTTGGATGCAGTCGTTATAGCGCTTTTTAGGGCATCCCAGACTTCTCTGGCCAAGCGAAAGAATTCCATAGAGAAGTTCCATATGGCATGCACAACTCATCCATGTGTATCACGTACCCAATCAGTTCATCGAAGCTGTGTTTTTAATTAACCAGACAAAACATAAGGAGACAATGGTCAGGCTGTTTTGGGTAGAATAATGCAAAACCATTTATTCTAAGGCTACAAGACCGGACCACATTTAATTAAGAAGTTCTACTAGGCCAAAACACATTCACTAGAATCAATGTTCTAACTAAGAAACAAAAGAGAGTCCTCATGAACACTGAATTCAACGTTAGAAAGTTAAATGAAAGAGCCAAAACTATTACACCATCTGTGGGATTATTTTTTTTTTTCAATAAAACAAAAGGGAGGTAGAGTGGGAAAAAAATTGATAAAGTTTTGCTGCAGAGTCTTGATTCTGAATGGAGCTGATCTCCTTTGTCCATGATTCGCTCCATGCTGACTTGTCCATCTGTTTTCATGACTCATTAGAGGGGGTAAAGAGCCACTCGTCAAACAACATGTTATCTTGGCTTGTGTCCTCGCCTGAGTAAAGATCAACCAACCAAACATTATAACATGTCCCCTTTCTTGTGTCCTCGCGTGAGTAAAGAGCCACTAATCAAACACTAACACGCCCTCTTGAGTGTGCCTTTGCATGAGTAGTACTTTCACTTTCACTTTCCTAACTGGGATGCTTTTGATAGCCATCATAGCCTGTCAATCATAACGAGTTTTTAAAGGGTGAAATCAAAAGTTTTCTCAAAGGTCTGTGGGTAAAACAATCATGTATTCCAGATATTGTACTTAATCGAAAATGTATTCTTCAATGGATTCACTAACGTGTCATGTCGTGTTACAGTGACTACAGAACCACCCACCACAGTGACTACAGAACCACCCACCACAGTGACTACAGAACCAACCACAACAGTGACTACAGAACCACCCACCACAGTGACTACAGAACCAACCACAACAGTGACTATAGCACCAACCACAACAGTGACTACAGAACCACCCACCACAGTGACTACAGAACCACCCCCCACAGTGACTACAGAACCACCCACCACAGTGACTACAGAACCAACCACAACAGTGACTACAGAACCACCCACCACAGTGACTACACAACCTACCACCACTGTGACTACAGAACCAACCACTACCGCGGTGACCACAGGAACAACTACCTGCCAATGCGGTGAGAGATTAATTCGCATCCTATCTTTATATGCTGTAAATTCCCCGTTCTGTTTGGTGTGAGTTGTCACAGTTACATGTAGTTCCAATGGTATACAAATATTGAATGCTTCGAGTGGTGTAGTAAAACTAGCCTCCCGAGGTGATCCATGGACATTCTATTTTCCCGAGGCGAAGCCGAGGGAAAATGAATGGTCCATGGATCACCGAGGGAAGCTGGTTTTACTTCCCCACGAGATTTGCTTGATTTTAATATTTCAAATTATTTAAATCTGAACACTGTTGAAAAAAACCTTAATTTCAATACAAAATTGGTGGAAAATGAACTTTGGCATATTCCTCTTCTGGACAGACTGTTTCGTACTATAAGGCACTCATCAGCAGCAAACTGTAGAAACCAAATGAAGATGTTATCTGATTTTGTTTCTGCCTTTTAGACGTGATCACCTATGATATACTGTTTTGCATTACTCATATTGATGGAATGAGTGCTACGCTTAGACCTGGTTACTTGGATTACACAACAGCTGAATATAAGGAGTTAAGTTCTAGGATCCGTAATGCTGTGAGTATGACGACTGTTCTCTGTTTTGTGATGAGCGATGTGATTAAATAGAAAAAAGTGAGTCAATCTCCCATCCCCTCAAAAATGTGTTAAAGCAGAGCAGGTTGTAGACATAATTGTTAAATACTCCACACGTCACAACATGTTTTGCAAAGTATCAGTTGCCGTTCATGTATGATGTAAATCTAATCAAAAGCCAACATTTCCTGAATTAAAACTTGTTTCAAAAAGTAGTGTGCGTAGACTGTTCCCTTCAGTTTCCAACAGCACAGGGCCTACAGCAGAATTGTAAAGACTCGAGTCAGTTAGCCCTCCTTTTGAATGCCCACTTTTAAATAATCAGAAACAGTTTTGTATAATTCAATTTTGTTTGAACTTGCCAGAAATAAGCGGAAAAATCTAGACCCGAGGCCAAATTGTATATCTTATATAAGATCGAATGTTCCCTCTTGTGAACTGTTACTGATACAATGAATTTGTCTTTGTCTTTATGTGTTATATATTGTTCAAAGGTTCGTGACTCGAATAGATTCGAGCTAAATACCTGACTCGACTCGCCTCGACTCGACCTTCTTGACCTAATCACTCGACTCGACTTGAACCACTTCTTTAAAACTCTGGCATACAGACATTTTGTACCACTTGTACACTGGACAAAGCTGACATCTCTAATGTTTAAATCTTTTTCCCCTCGTTTTAGGCCATTGGAAAAATTACAGAAATTTGTCCCAACGACGAGCCAGTCATCATCGAAGTTATCTTCAGTCCTGGAAATGCAATCGAAGTTTCTTTTAAAATCAGAACTACAATTTGTACCATATTTGACCTTGCGGAATTAATTTCATGTGGGCTTCAGTCGAACTCGACCTTTGTCACTGATTTTTATGTAAATGGTAAGTGTGATTATTTCGTTTTTGAACAATTTCATTTGTTCTGTCTTCAATATTTTCATCCTCAATGAAATAGAATGTACCTGTCGTTTTACATTGTTTCTCTATTTTTTGTTTGGCCTTTGTGTATGTGTCCATCCACAAGTCCATTATTTGAGTTAGTTTTTGAAAGTTGACTAAAGCAAATTAAAAGTGTCTCATCTAGTTAACTTAGCTTTGCAGTTCATGTATTCATTGTGAACCAAGTACAAATAAGCAAATCCTTTCTTTTTAAGACATGTGGGCATTGTAAATAAAGATTTCAGTCTCAAATAACACATGTTAGTGCAAAGTAAAAAACTATGTATAGGTCTGAATAGCAAGACTCAATTTGTTTTTGAGTGAATTAATTAATATTTACGTTTTGCAGTTAAATTATGGTATTTCATTTTTTTTTTTATTTCAAAAGTGGAAATTAAAAGTGGCCCTAACATTGACATCAGCATAGGATTTAAGAGTGCAGACTCATCTAAATATGCAGCCTAAAATTAAGCTAAATGGATGAAAGAAAATGAATTTAAAGTGGACAATAAATCTGGATAGTTTTGATGATTGTACAGGAACATTAGTGAATACATCAACCTCCACTCCGGAACCAAGCACCGTGACATTTGGTAAGTGGATGTATCATTTGAAACAGAAAAGGTCACTGAGACTTTGCAAAAGTGTTTGGTTTTGGTTATGACATGCTTTGATCGAGTAAAGCGCCACTAACCAAACATTAACATGCCCTCATGCTTAAATGTCTTCGTATGACTAAAGACCCACTAACCCAACACAAACAATGTCCTTGCATCGTCGCCAGGGGCGGGGGAACCGGGGGAGGGGGGCACCTACCACAGTTGTACTCAAGTACCCCTGTTGCCGACATAATTGATCCCCATTGAGCATAAACGAGATGAAAACAAAACTTTTCCAAAAATTTGGGATAATTTGTTATCAGTTATGAGAGTTCTGATATGAACGAGGAATATGAAAACCAAAACCCATAACCCTTATAATGCGCCCTGAAATTGGGCACATTATTGGTAGCTTGCATTTCGGTCGGTTTTGAAGAGCGCCCTCTATTTTGGAAGATGGTACCAGCCTCCCCCCCCCACCCGCCCTCATTCTATATAACTTTTCATCTTGCTTATATCCTTTCGTTCTTAAAAAGAGCCACCGTAATCAAACAGAACCCTTTTCTTTTGCTTGTTGAGTTAACAAGTAAAATCAAGTAATATCGATATGTCCAGTAATCGAGTAGTATCGATATATCGAAGGAGACTATTTTGAAGTAGCTTAATTCACATTTGGTAAGCTTGCATGGGGAGCTGCAGCAGAGTCAATAATCAAACACCAACGTGCCCTCTTGCCTGTGTCCTCGCATGAGTAAATGTCAGAAGTCAACCGTGCAGGATTATTCACTGTTTTGCTATAGTATGCATTCATAAAAACCTGAGACAGATTTACCCATTCCTAATGATCAAGAGCTTCTCAGGTGGGTGATCTAAAACTACCGGTAAAACACTGATCTGTGTTTTACCGCCGATGTGGAACAAATAAATCGTAATGGATTTGACTGAGAATGTATTATGAATCGGGATAATGGTGTGATTTAGCAGTTATAAACGTTTAAAACTGGTTAGGGACATTACCAGCAGCCAGCAGGCCCCTAATCAGTCTAGCTGCTCCATCACAATATTACCCCCTCAATCAATGCTGGATTTGAAGAAAAGTCTCTCTTTTTGAAATGGGTGGAAAAATAAAGAGATCGAGGTTATCCAACAGAATCTGACTTCAAAATATGTGTACAATATGTACTCCAAGGGCGGATCCAGGGGGGTGAGGTGGGTGCGGATGGCCAAAGTGGGCCATGCCCCCCCCCCCAAAAAAAAAAAAAAAGAATCAATTTTGTTTTCAAGTAATTTGGCAATAAAGGCAGGCAATGAGTACACCACCATCTTTTCTTCAAAAAAAACATTGGTTAAGTGGTCAGAAATTGCCTCAGATCGCACCACAGAATATCTAGAATAACAAAAATGATCATATGTTTTTGGGACACACTTTTGGGGGACCAACATTTTTGTTTGGCCCCCAAAAAATTATGTTCTGGATCCGCCCTTAATGTACTCACGTTTGATCCACTTACCTATATTTTCAAATCCTGCTCTGTACCATGTTCAAGCTGCTTGAGATTACTCTAATAGTTTAAGGAAATTGCGATTGACTATAAACAGGATAAACCACCCCTCAAGTCACATCCACCGCTCCAGGTTAAACTTGGGGTGGCCCATCACTAGCGACGATAGTGGGTTGTTTCGTCTCACTTTAGGTGGGATGTGGCCACAGGAGTTCAATGAATGAACCACAAAGAGAGCAAAGGGGACCTGTAAAGTTTGCTGTGGGATGGTTCTTGCATGGTTGCAACCATCCTCCTCGTCCTGGCTCTGACGAGTCTGCTCATGGTTAGATGCCAATCAGTCCTAATATTGGCGCGGACCTCAAGTTCAAGCTCCTTTTGGGTTCTTCCGTATTTGGTATAGATGAATTTGCTTGGATGCAAAAGCGCTTTTTAGGGCATCCCAGATTTCTCTGGCCAAGCGAAAGAATTCCATAGAGAGTTAAAATGGCATGCACAACTCATCCATGTGAATCACGTACATGATCAGTTCATTGAAGCTGTGTTTTTAATTAACAAGACAAAAAATAAGGAGACAATGGTCAGGCTGTTTTGGGTAGAATAATGGAAAACCATTTATTTTAAGGCTAAAAGACCGGACCACATTTAATTAAGAAATTCTACTAGGCCAAAACATATTCACTAGAATCAATGTTCTAACTAAGAAACAAAAGAGAGTCCTCATAAACACTGAATTCAACGTTAGAAAGTTAAATGAAAGAGCCAAAACTATTACATCATCTGTGGGATTTTTTTTTTTTATAAAACAAAAGGGAGGTAGAGTGGGAAGAAAATTGTTAAAGTTGTGCTGCAGAGTCTTGATTCTGAATGGAGCTGATCTCCTTTGTCCATGATTCGCTCCATGCTGAATTGTCAATCTGTTTTCATGACTCATTAGAGGGGGTAAAGAGCCACTCGTCAAACAACATGTTCTCCTGGCTTGTGTCCTCGCCTGAGTAAAGATCAACCAACCAAACATTATAACATGTCCCCTTTCTTGTGTCCTCGGGTGAGTAAAGAGCCACTAATCAAACACTAACACGCCCTCTTGAGTGTGCCTTTGCATGAGTAGTACTTTCACTTTCACTTTCCTAACTGGGATGTTTTTGATAGCCATCATAGCCTGTCAATCATAACGAGTTTTTAAAGGGTGAAATCAAACGTTTTCTCAAAGGTCTGTGGGTAAAACAATCATGTATTCCAGATATTGTACTTAATCGAAAATGTATTCTTCAATGGATTCACTAACGTGTCATGACGTGTTACAGTGACTACAGAACCACCCACCACAGTGACTACAGAACCACCCACCACAGTGACTACAGAACCAACCACAACAGTGACTACAGAACCACCCACCACAGTGACTACAGAACCAACCATAACAGTGACTACAGAACCACCCACCACAGTGACTACAGAACCACCCACCACAGTGACTACAGAACCAACCACCACAGTGACTACAGAACCACCCACCACAGTGACTACAGAACCAACCACCACAGTGACTACAGAACCACCCACCACAGTGACTACAGAACCACCCACCACAGTGACTACAGAACCACCCACCACAGTGACTACAGAACCACCCACCACAGTGACTACAGAACCACCCACCACAGTGACTACAGAACCAACCACAACAGTGACTACAGAACCACCCACCACAGTGACTACAGAACCAACCACAACAGTGACTACAGAACCACCCACCACAGTGACTACAGAACCACCCACCACAGTGACTACAGAACCACCCACCACAGTGACTACAGAACCAACCACAACAGTGACTACAGTGACTACAGAACCACCCACAACAGTGACTACAGAAAGAACCACCACAGTGACTACAGATCCAACCATCACCACGGTGACCACAGGAACAACTACCTGCCAATGCGGTGAGAGATTAATTCACATCCTATCTTTATATGTTGTAAATTCCTCGTTCTGTTTGGTGTGAGTTGTCACAGGTACATGTAGTTCCAATAGCAGCAGTTATGAATTTATGTTGGTGTAATTGCTTGATATGGAAAGGTGGTATAGAAGAAACCATTTCTATACTATAGGTACAAAATATCATTTGATTGGTGAATAGATTGGCCATACATGCCAAACTATAAATTCCATAATTGTCATGAAAATCATCCTTGACTTTCAGATTGATAATACGAGTGACTGGGACAAAAAAAATATTGATTGCGAAAAAGGTATATTCCTAATCCTGGTGCGTACTTGATCTTGTTTCTCTGTCAATTGCCTTAGATATCACAATAAGTGGCCAGCAACCCCTCAAAATCAATTTAATTTAATGACTGAATACAATGTTACCCATGACTGTTTGTGACAACCCTGTCAATTGCACACAATTACACATTCTTTCATATATTTTTAAATTATTAATATTATAGTTTTTTTTCTCAATAGTTTGGAGTATAAAGGTATGTATAAAATGTATATAAAGTATAAAATGCCAAATTCTGAAAACGAATAATTCGTAGTAATTGCCTTCTCCTTAACATTGGTACAACACATTGAAATGCAATCGAATGCTCTTACTGGAACTCAGAAACCGTATTCGTACCCACTGTAAAGATGCTGATTGGATCGTTTAGAGATGCTGAATCGAAGATAGTTGCTGCGGACCCTTAGTGTCACCGGATTCATACCTATGTCCCCAATACCTATGTTCCCCAATACCGATGTTCTCCGAAATCTTTACCCTAAACCTAACCCTAACCCAACCTTAACACTAACCCTAGTCCTAAGGATTTCAGGGAACATCGGTATTGGGGAACATAGGTATTGGGGAACATCGGGTAGACTCCGTCTCACCTATGTATGTGGATTCTTTTCTGAAAAATTACAGAAGACTAGACTGTATTCCAGAAGGGGCGCCACCCGTTAGTGCTAAGGAATGCGTTCAGCTTTGTCTGAAACGCGTTTTGCCTGTTTCTGGACACGATAAGAAGAAGAACCCGTTAGTTGTACATTGATATCAGCTAGATATGTAAAAAAAAAAAAAAAAAAAAAGTAAAGGGGATGAACCTGTGTTAACAGAAACGGAGTGCCCATCTCTCTTTCGTTAGCGTTTGGGCCAGACTCATGCTGTTGTTGGGGGATCGCCACACCTCCTACACAGAGAGTCTGTTACCTTGCCAGCATTGAATAACGCCGGTACCCTTTTAAACCTGGGTTGAAAGGAGTAATTGAGGTAAAGCGCCTTACGTAAGGGCACAACACGCATGGCCACGGGGTTCGAACCCACAACCTCACGATCATGAACCCTGTGCTCCACCGCTGGACCACACGTGCCCTAATAGATATGTTACTCTCAGTGAAGCATCATGAAATGAAATGACTTTTTTATGATTGAACCTGTTCACACAAATGTACCAGTGGCATACCGAAAATGATACAAATAGGCTAAAATGTGGTGTAATAACATACAATTGAAACTATATTATATAGGAATATTGGTGTTAAAATGCTACAAAAGATTTGAAGATGTTTTGGGGTTGTACATGTTCACATGACAAAATGAAGATCTCCCGGGTAATTATTGTAATAAAATATAAAAAATCACGATATTGATGAAATAGAAGAAAAAAATACGATATTGATATAATTAAGAGTAATTTGATGATTTGGAGTGTTATTGTATTATTGGAATAATAAGTGGATGTTTTTTTCTTCACAGCAACACCCGTCTTGACCGTGCCGACTGTTGGTGACGAGTGCATTGCACCGGGGGAAGCATCAATTCCAGTGTCATGGGATCAAGTGAGCGCAACCAACTCAGATGGTCAATCAATAACTTGTTCGGATGATGCAGGGGGAACCAGTGTGACAATCACAGCAGGAGACTTCCCAGTAGGCTCTCATAATGTAACCTGCACTGTGACCAATGATGGTGGTTGCACGGCATCAGCATACTTCACCTTCAATGTAATTGGTAAGATTTTATTTGTATTTGACACCTTTTCAAATATGATTTAAAGGCTGGGATACTAGGTCCTGAAATCCCCTAAAAAAAAGTTTTGGATTGTTTACTTTATTATCCAATAAACATCTGATTCAAAGGAAACGAAAATTATTTTTCACTGTTTCTGAGAAAAGACGAAAAAAAACCGTTGTTTACATCGGACGCGACGGAGTACGTGATATATTGAATGAGATTATTCACAAACATGTTCACGAGGTAAACATGAGTATGGTGCAGTGTACTTGAACTTGTTTCTCTGTTAATTGATTTCGACATGGCATTAATAATAATATGCCAAAAAGCCCTCAAATAATATCAAATTGATCACTGAAATAGCTTCATTCGGAATCTTATGAGGGGAACACTCTTCATTGCCTGTTAAAAATAAAATCTTTCAATTTGAACTTTGTATAGTATTACTGCATGGATCGTTTAATAATCATTGGAGTAATTTGATGATTTGGAGTGTATTTGTCTTATAGGAATAATAAGTGGAGTTTGTCTTTTTGCTTCACAGCAACACCCGTCTTGACCGTGCCGACTGTTGGTGACGAGTGCATTGCACCGGGGGAAGCATCAATTCCAGTGTCATGGGATCAAGTGAGCGCAACCAACTCAGATGGTCAATCAATAACTTGTACGGATGATGCAGGGGGAACCAGTGTGACAATCACAGGAGGAGACTTTCCAGTAGGCTCTCATAATGTAACCTGCACTGTGACCAATGATGGTGGTTGCATGGCATCAGCATACTTCACCTTCGATGTAATAGGTAAGATTTAATTTGTAATTGACACCTTTTCAAATATGATTTAAAGGGGTACTTAGTCCTGAAATCCCCTAAAAAAACGATTTGGATTGTTTACTTTATTGTCCAATTTCAAACATCTGATTAAAAGGAAACGAACATTATTTTTCACTATTTCCGAGAAAAGACGAAAAAAAAACCGTTGTTTACATCGGACGCGACGGAGTACGAATACGTTTTTCAGTTTGGCTGGTGATATATTGAATGAGATTATTCACAAAACATGTTCATGAGGTAAACATGAGTATGGTGCAGTGTACTTGAAAATTATTCTCTGTTAATTGATTTCGACATTGCATTAATAATAATATGCCGAAAAGCCCTCAAATAATATCAAATTGATCACTGAAATAGCTTCATTCTGAATCTTATGAGGGGAACGCTCTTATTTGCATATTAAAAAGGAAATCTTTCAATTTAAAAAATGTAGAGTATTACTGCATGGATCATTTTTTTAATCAATGGAGTAATTTGATGATTTAGAGTGTAATTGTATTATTGGAATAATAAGTGGAGTTTGTCTTTTTGCTTCACAGCAACACCCGTATTGACCGTGCCGACTGTTGGTGACGAGTGCATTGCACCGGGGGAAACATCAATTCCAGTGTCATGGGATCAAGTGAGCGCAACCAACTCAGATGGTCAAACAATAAATTGTACGGATGATGCTGGGGGAACCAGTGTGACAAACACAGGAGGAGACTTTCCAGTAGGCTCTCATAATGTAACCTGCACTGTGACCAATGATGGTGGTTGCATGGCATCAGCATACTTCACCTTCGATGTAATTGGTAAGATTTTATTTGTAATTGACACCTTTTCAAATATGATTTAAAGGGGTACTTAGTCCTGAAATCCCCTAAAAAAACGATTTGGATTGTTTACTTTATTATCCAATTTCAAAAATCTTATTCAAAGGAAACGAACATTATTTTTCACTATTTTCGAGAAAAGACGAAAAAAACACGGTTGTTTAAATCGGACACGAGGGAGTGCGAATACGTTTTTCAGTTTGGCTGGTGATATATTGAATGAAATTATTCACAAAACATGTTCATGATTTAAACATTAGTATGGTACAATGTACTTGAACTTGTTTCTCTGTTAATTGATTTCGACATGGCATTAATTAATGTGCCGAAAGCCCTCAAACAATACCAAATTGATCACTAAAAAAGCTTCATTCGGAATTTTATGAGGGGAACACTCTTATTTGCATATTAAAAAGGAATTCTTTCAATTTAAAAAAAATGTAGAGAATTACTGCATGAATCGTTTTTTAATCAATGGAGTAATTTGATGATTTGGAGTGTAATTGTATTATTGTAATAATAAGTGGAGTTTGTCTTTTTGCTTCACAGCAACACCCGTATTGACCGTGCCGACTGTTGGTGACGAGTGCATTGCACCGGGGGAAGCATCAATTCCAGTGTCATGGGATCAAGTGAGCGCAACCAACTCAGATGGTCAAGCAATAACTTGCATGGATGATGGAGGGGGAACCAGTGTGACAATCACAGGAGGAGACTTTCCAGTAGGCTCTCATAATGTAACCTGCACTGTGACCAATGATGGTGGTTGCACGGCATCAGCATACTTCACCTTCGATGTAATCGGTAAGATTTTATTTGTAATTGACACCTTTTCAAATATGATTTAAAGGGGTACTAGGTCCTGAAATCCCCTAAAAAAAATGATTTGGATTGTTTACTTAAGTATCCAATTTTCAAACATCTGGTTCAATGGAAACGAAAATTATTTTTCACCATTTCCGAGAAAAGACGAAAAAAAAAACCGGTTGTTTAAATCGGACACGACTGAGTACGAATACGTTTTTCAGTTTGGCTGGTGATATATTGAATGAAATTATTTACAAAACATGTTCATGATGTAAACATTAGTATGGTGCAGTGTACTTGAACTTGTTACTCTGTTAATTGATTTCGACATGGCATTAATAATAATATGCCCAAAAGCCTTCAAACAATATCTAATTGATCTCTGAAATAGCTTCATTCGGAATCTTATGAGGGGAACACTCTTAACTGCATATTAAAAAGAAAATATTTCAATTTGAAGTATGAATAGTATTACTGCATGGATCGTTTTTTAATCAATGGAGTAATTTGATGATTTGGAGTGTAATTGTATTATTGGAATAAAAGGTGGATTTTTTTTTTTTTACTTCACAGCAACACCCGTCTTGACCGTGCCGACTGTTGGTGACGAGTGCATTGCACCGGGGGAAGCATCAATTCCAGTGTCATGGGATCAAGTGAACGCCACCAACTCAGATGGTCAAGCAATAACTTGTACGGATGATGCAGGGGGAACCAGTGTGACAATCACAGCAGGAGACTTCCCAGTAGGCTCTCATAATGTAACCTGCACTGTGACCAATGATGCTGGTTGCACGGCATCAGCATACTTCACATTCGTTGTAAAGGGTGAGATTGTATTTCTAATGGACAAGTGATCAAGACAAGAAATAATAGGTTTAACAGCTACGACAGTACATTGTTAATCACTTTTTATTCTGCTTGTTTGCCTTGAAGGGGGTATGTTACAACAAAACTCTATAATGTTGAATATTATGTTCAGGTCTGATGATATCTTTTTACCTATTCAAAATCAAGAAGTTTTGAAAATATTACTTAAATTCAGAATGATTATGAAGGTCCCTGGTGGGAACCAGTGTAATTATTGAAGCACTTATTTTTTTGTTAAGTAAATAATGGGCCTAAGGTTGATTCAACCAGCATGGATAAGAGTAACATTTAAGTGAAACATAACATTTCAGAACTCATCAACTCACCTTAATGCATTAGTTATGCTGCAAATGATGTTCACACGAGAGTCACATGTGATTAATTTGAGAACGTTTTGACATTTTGCTTATCATTTGACAACTACCAGACTGATACTCTCATTCTGGGGGGGGGGGGGGGGGTTAAAATGGATCAATCTCAAAAAGACACATAAAAAATGTTTGTTCCAGTTACAAAGACATTTCAAATGCAATACTCTTAAAGGATATTGAGACTAATTTAAAAAAATAAAGAAATAAATAAAGAAAGAAATACATAAAATAATTGCTTGAATGCATCTCAGATTTACAGAACATCACTGGTACTCTGTGGATAATAACAATGACAACAAAAACTCATATACCGCCACAGTTCGGTTTTCATACGGAGGATTTTTTTGTTGGAGAAAGAAATCATTCAGTGAAATGCATTACTATTCCACTGTGTTGCAGTGTAAAACTCGTAGCAACCATTATTTGCCTCTGAAGTAGTGTTGGTCAGTCTGCAATAAATACAATTCTGAAGAAAAAATAAATACATTTGCGCTCTATTGCCAAATTAAATGATGCAAAGTGCTTGTCGTAAGGGTTAAGCAGGAGTTGATATAAAGGGAGGGGGGGTAATTCATCGTTGACTTACATTTTATCTGCACCATACAAACGTTTTGGCTGTAGTTGCTGGCATGACATATAAAGGTACACTATTTATCAAACCTAGTTGCCTAAATTTGGCATTTTGTTCAATGTTATTTCTGGTTTTAGACGGGGTAATAAAAAGGCTGTTGTTTGTTTGCATGTGGGGTGGGGTGCTCGTGTGTTTATTGGGTTGGTTGTTGGCTTGTTTATTTGTTGGGTTGTTTGTTTGTTTGTTTGTTGTTGTATCTGTTGGGGTGTGTTTAAGGGTTGCGGTCGGTGTTTGTTCAGGAGCCCAAAACAGGGTTGGTCAGAAATAAGAACCAAAACATTTACAATATCACTTTCTATGTCGGGGGTAAAAATTTCATTCGAGTTCTTTATGTCAAATGACGTTTTAAAAATAGGTGAGGAAGACCCTAGTTATTTTCCAACGTTGTTTGGTAGTGCTGTTTAAGTTTATATGGAGCGATGTAGAACAAAATTATTTACATTGCCGACTTATCCACTAGTCAAGCTAGTTGCAAAGTTCACAAATGGTACTTTGTTGCCCGACTGAAAAGTAAATATACCTACCAAGTTACAAACAAATTCGGACCTTTGGTTCTACAAATATTGGCCTCAGAACATTCTCATTTAATTTGACGTCACATGACCTGTGACGATGTCATCGTGAAGTCTCTAAAATATTTACCTATATCATATCCCTTTCTGTATCTATACAAATGTTCAACCCCCAATCAGATTTGTTCTTAAGAAAATAAAAAGCCTCGAACAATTAATGACACATCATCTGACACACAATGACGTCCTTGCAACAAAAACAATATTCAGGGACCGTCCGTGGGTGGTGGTCTATGTGTGTTCCAAGTCCGGAGTCGGTCTGGTTTGCAAAATGCCAAAGTGAATTGGTGGAAGAAAATTGTACAAACCCTGTCGAGAGAAAAAAAATGCACCTTTAATGTGACGTGACTTGACTTCTAATGACTTCATAGTGACGAAAATCTTGTTCCTAGGCCGTGTCAAGCTTAGAGTAACCAGATCAAAGGCAGTTTCAAATCGGCATTAGAAAAAAAATAGTCTTCTTTTTTTAAATCAACTGAATACGTCTACGTCATTTGGAGTCACTTCATTTTTTTTTAAATAAAGACATTAACTAGATATCCTCCAATTTGAATGACCATCGGACCATAATATATGGTCAATAATTGGTAGGTAATTTTTCTTAATGGTTAATGAAAATTGATTATATACCTTCACAGAACTACCCACAGTCATCGTTCCGGTAGTTGAAGATCAATGCATCGCAGAATCTCAAGGATCTGTGTCTGTGACATGGGATGAAATCACCGTTGTAGGCGCTTCACCTGTAAACATCACTTGTACAGACTCTGTTGGAGGACAGGCAGTGTCTTCGACCGGGGGTTCATTTGGAGTAGAATGTCATACAGTGACCTGCATCGTTATTCTACCATGTGGATGCGTAAAAGAAGTGACTTTTACTTTTTATATCTGGGGTAAGGTCATTTGATTTATTTCGACTGATCTTCCATGAGTCATGCCTGTTTATTGTCTAATTGTCATAAAATCAGGGATATTTTTCAGCTTGATAATGCATTCACCTGGAAGCGAATATATTTACTGAAAATAGTCACACAGAATTTTGCATTTAAAATGTGTAATGAGTAGCTGTTCATATTACTTGTCAAGATTATTAGATTTAAACATGGCAATAACACGCCAACTTAAAATAAATTGCATCACCTAAAACAATGCCATCCTTGAAAATTTACAGAAAGCTGTCAATTCCACATCAATTTCTTTTCGTTTTATTCTCAATCGTTGCTCAGTGTTGGTGGTAGTGTGCTTGCATCTTTGACATGATAAATAAATATTGTAAATTGCTCTGCAGCGATACCAAGATTTGATGTGCCGAATGTCGATGATCTGTACATTGCACCTGGCCAAGCATCAGTTCCTGTGACATGGGATAAAGTGAACGCAACCAACACAGATGGTCAAGCAATCACTTGTACGGATGATGCAGGGGGAACCAGTGTGACAGTCACAGGAGGAGACTTTCCAGCAGGGTCTCATAATGTAACCTGCACTGTGACCAATGATGGAAATTGCACGGCATCAGCATACTTCGCATTTGATGTACTAGGTAAGACTGAATTGGTAGTAATAAAACCTAAGACCATTCTGTGAGAAAGGATGGTGTGTTAAGTTGATTAAAGCCAATAACCTCTTCTCACACAGCATAAGGGACTGTTAAATAACATTACATTATTTTAGAATCATCGTGAAGGTCCAGCTGGCAGAAACCAGTATAATTAATCGCGCCTGATATCCGGGAGCGATTCAAATGGCAATACGATCACAATATTCATGTTCGTCATGTTTACATGTCTTGTCCGTTGTAAAACTTTAAATCAATCCTTTTTTCACAACTTCAACAATTTCCACCACAGATGCACCTACCACTGCAGCACCAACCACCACTTCAATAACAACCATCTACCAATGTGGTGAGTGATACGTTCGCATCCTTTGTTAGAATAGAAAGGAAATTAAATTCTAGCGTCTTAAGCAAAAGTAAAAATATTGTCAAATCTTTATATTGTTCATGAACTCGAAAATATGGGTGCGTGGTTCAAGGGAAATAATTAAGCATCGACATTTTCATCAGCTCGGACCCGCATTGATCGTTAACTAGATTGAAACATACTTTCGTTGTTTACCTCTGTGCTGTGCGACTTTATACTGACATTGTCAGTACATTTTTTAGTTAATGTTTATTAATTCCGCCATTGTTTAGTGAGCAACTTCCTATATTTCAATGTTATTTGAAAAAACGTGGGTGGGTGGATCAAGGAAAATATTTGAAAATCGAAATGCACATGGTAAAAAACAAAAAAAACAAAAAAAAATCAAATAGCCGGTGCCTTGCACATGAATTGCTGTTCGGTTATTTTTTTGCAACCTCATTCAAAAATAAAGATGGGGCAGAGTGTACAACCTTTTCAGCACTTTATGAACAAGGTTTTTTTGTTTTTTTAATCAGGGTATCCCGTACAGTAACTAGGTTCATTTAACATACACAACAAGTAATCTGGGCAAATGTCCAACATAACAGGGTGCACGAAACAAGTCAACACACCGTCACTGAACTAGGCATACATGCATGCGTTTAGATTGCCATACAGTGCCCTGGGTTATTAGTCTGACATGTGAAGGTGGTATAGAAGAAATGATTTCTATATTATAGGTACAAAATTTAATTGATGAATAAATTGGCCATATATGACAAATTATATTTTTCAAAAGTGTCATGAAAATCAGCCTATACTTTCAGGTTGATTATACGAGTGACTGGGACAAAAAAAATGTTTGCGAAAATTAGTGATCAACAACCCCTGAAAATTATTTCATTTAATCACTGAATAAATGTTACCCATGATTGATTCTGAAACCCTTGTCAATTGCACATTATTGTAAATTCTTTCAGATATTGTTTTAGATATTTCAATAGTTTTTAGTATAAAAGTATGGTCGAAGTTGTTAATGATGAAGATTGCATACGTTGCTTTACAGCAATACCGGTATTTACTGTGCCAACTGTTGATGATCAGTACATTGCACCTGGCCAAGCATCGATTCCAGTGACATGGGATAAAGTGAACGCAACCAACTCAGATGGTCAAGCAATAACTTGTACGGATGATGCAGGGGGAACCAATGTGACAGTCACAGGAGGAGACTTTCCAGTAGGGTCTCATAATATAACCTGCACTGTGACCAATGATGGTGGTTGCACGGCATCAGCATACTTCACATTCGATGTAATCGGTAAGATTTTATTTGTAATTTACACATTTTGAAAAAAGATATAGGTTTAACCACACCTTTTGTAAAGTTCTTTGGATTAATGTAACTGGTAAGTTTGAACTTGGAGTTCTCATCACGTTATCAAAATAAGAAATTCAGCATTACTTCAAGTTGGTTTGTTTTAAATGATTCTTAGTGATTCAGAACATCAACCCGTATATAGTGTGTCCAAGTGCCATTGAAATTAATAAGCTGTTTAACCAAACAACCAGGAACGGTTGATTATGTCTGAACATACAGAAATAATATGTAAAATGATGTACAATGGAAAGTGCATACGCATTACGATGTCATTTATTTTTTGTACGGAAGACGGCTTGCTTTCAAGAAGCTTATGCTCACCATACGTTCATATGTATGTATTTTGTCGATTGAAATCAATAAACAAGTTGAAGGTTTTGTCAGATGGCTGATTTGTATATGTATATTGAATATTGGCATTTCATGTTTTGTTTTAAATGTGACAGTAATGTTATGTTTTATTGGATGTTACTATAACTATAGTCAGTTTAAACACCAATACCTACCGGTAAGTACAAGTACGTCATCCATTTGATTTACCATTTTAGAAATGGGCACCATTCCAGGACCAACCACCACTCCAGGACCAACCACCATTCCAGGACCAACCACCACTCCAGGACCAACTTCCACTCCAGGACTAACCACCATTCCAGGACCATCCACCACTCCAGGACCAACCACCACTCCAGGACCAACTTATCCTCCAGGACCAACCACCATTCCAGGACCAACCACCACTCCAGGACCAACCACTACTCAAAAACCAACCAACCCTCCAGGACCAACCACCACTCCAGGACCAACCACCATTCCAGGACCAACCACCACTCCAGGACCAACTTTCACTCCAGGACTAACCACCATTCCAGTAACAACCACCGCTGTAGGACCAACCACCACTCCAGGACCAACTTATCCTCCAGGACCAACCACCATTCCAGGAACAACCAACCCTCCAGGGCCAACCACCATTCCAGGACCAACCACCATTCCAGGACCAACCACCACTCAAGTAGCAACCACATGTGGTAAATATTACTCGTTTATTGTATGTATTATGTCCTGTTTTAAAAGGCTTGCACCAAACCACTTCGGACAGGGTGTTTGAGGGTAATTTTATGAATGGTTCCTTTGGTAGTATACACAATGTAGTAAGCTTTGCACAAACACATAATTCATATCTCGATTTAACAAAATTAGTTTACATTATAACCGACATTTTACACATGATAACTGGTTGCCATTTTTATTTGACCATTTTTATGCCATTGGCATCCAGTACATTAAATAGTTACATATGAATTCTGTGTATTATCGTTCATAATTTCTTTATCACTGACAATTTTACGTAATGGATAATTATTATTTCCAAACTGCGAACTTTTTGCCTTCAGGTTCTAAATCATGAAACATTACTTTTGGGCAAATCAATTCTCATTGCACCCTAGCTATTAAATCTTATTTGAGTGGGACAACGCTATAACAGTTACACGTTACAGTAAGACTGTCAATACTGACTGTGAACAATTGGAAACTGTACTTACTCAATTCTGATCAGATTTATGCTTTCTCTTCTCTAGCGATTGTAAAAACGTCATACAGTTTGGACACGATGGAGGGTCATGTCCCTGTAAGCATCGAATTGCCTATTTATACTGAATTGTTACTTTGTTTTCTCAGCACCACCAACTGTGAATGTGCCGACTGTTGGTCCGCAGTGTCTAGCTGTTGGTGCAACCACACTTTCTGTGACTTGGACCAATGTAACCGCGATCAATGCTGGGGGTGGAAGCATCGCTTGTACTGATTCTGGAGACGGAACTGGATTGACGACCTCTGCTGGAACCTTTGGAGCAGGATCACACACAATCACGTGCAGTGTAACCGATCATGAGGGTTGCTATGGTTCCAATAGCTTCACATTTCTCGTATCAGGTATCGTTTTTGTCAAATAATTGGGAAAACATGTTTTTTGAAAAATGATACTTTAAAGCGCTAAAGCTGAGTCTTTATCTGATTTCGTGGGTGAATAGTTGTGAGCACATACAAACGGACTGACTAATAATTGGGAGGAATCTGAGTGTCTCATCAAAACGGTATGAGTGCTGTGGCCTAGTGGTTACGGGCATTGGGTTCGTGGTCTGCAGCTAAAGCTGCATGCTGTGGGTTCTAGTCCAGCCTGGGATCATGGTGCGTGTGCACTTGGGCAAGGCACTGTGTCACCCATTGCTTCTCTCCAACCAGGTTGGGTACATGTGAGAGCAGATTTATTATTGTGATTGAATTAGCTCCCTTGCACCTAGAAGGCTGCATCGAGCTGTTTACTCCCTAGGGAGTTGACATGGTATTTGGAATGTTTAATTGGCCCAATGATAAGAGGTAATGAATATATAAAGCGGTTTGATCTTAGTTAAAGGGCTTTATAAAACCCCGTCATTGTGATTATTATTATACAGAAAATGTCAAATAATTTGCAAAAGGGCCTTGCCTCAAATTCGTGTCCATAACTTGTTTACCCCCCCCCCCAAAAAAAAATATTCTTATATTTAAAACTCACAACATTCAGAGTGACCTTTGTTTTTTGTTGGTTTTACTTTGCTATTATTTATTCCAAATGTTATACCTCATATTTTTTCAGTTTACTTAGGAAGTAGGAAGTGGAGACGACCAAAGCATTAATCTCTAATTCATACAGTTTTAAATATGGCAACAGTGGCTTTCAAATTCCTTTGAATTTATAGACCGGATCCCTTGAAATGTGTCTTTTCACTTATTAATTTTCGTGCACAGCGACACCAATTGTGAATGTGCCAGCGGTGAGTCCGAAGTGTGCAGATGTTGGTGCATCTACAGCCTCTGTAACTTGGCCTATCGTAACTGCCACCAATGCTGGGGGAGGGAGCATCTCTTGCAGTGATTCTGGAGATGGAGCCGGTGTGACAACTACTGGTGGAACCTTTGGAGTAGGATCGCACACCGTCACCTGCACTGTAACCAATTCTGGCAGTTGCACAGGCTCCAATAGCTTCACGTTTGCTGTAGCAGGTACTGAACAAGTCTAGAACCATTAAGTCTGCCAAATGTATTGTGAAAATTGATCCCCTATTTTTTTTTTCAAGTTAGGCAGCATTGACCAAGACATTGGGATACCACCATAGGGTTTGGTAGCTTAGCTGGTTAAACACATCGGTCATTAAATATACGTTCAACCTAATATGCATTCTGTAATAGGCTCCCAGTCCGTTTCCCTTCCTTACAATGATTATTTTGTGTGCGCTAATTTTTGAAGCGAAAAAGCCAATATCCTGACTGATACCTGAACGCCATACCCAGGTAAGCAAAATTATTAGCAGAATGTTGTTAGCATTGCGTATTGTGGTGTGATCCCTGGCTACATGGCGCGTGTAGATTGATGGCTTCTTACTGGGCCAAGACATTAACAAGTTTGAAGACTGTAAAAATAGGGCTCAGTTCAGCACTTGTACGATATTCCAAAGGCGGCAGGTTGAATTTTGTTTCAACCTTACATGTGCCCAATTTTGAAAAACGTTCGACATTGGTCATTTGATATTGTGTTTGACACAGCTTCTCCATCTGTGACTGTGCCCAGCGTGGGTCCACATTGTGCCGGTGAAAGCTCTTCTACGGCTACTGTGACATGGACCACTGTGACTGCCACCTATGCTGTGGGCGAAAGCATCACTTGTACTGATTCTGGAGATGGAACTGGAGTGACGATCTCTGGAGGCACCTTTGGAGTAGGATTGCACACAATCACGTGCAGCGTTACCAATTCCAATAGTTGCTCAGGCTCAAACAGCTTCACGTTTGTTGTATCAGGTATCAAACATTATATGTTCGTGGAAGTTTTTGCCTCTGAAAGGATATCAAATTTAAAGCAAATGTGGAAATCCTGTTAAATGTTTTTGAAGATCACCTTCATTGTGTCTTTTTTTTTTACCCAATAGCTTCACCATCAATTTCAGTGCCTGTAGTCCCTGTTAGTTGCACCAGTCCAAATCAGGTGACAACTCGAGTGTTATGGAGTCCAGTAACTGGTACCAACACCAACAGTCAGATCATTCAGTGTACATCAGGTGCATTGTCTGTGTTTCTGGTTGGAGGTAACTTCCCTCTAGGAACTCACACCGTAACTTGCACAGTTACCAATAGTGGTGGTTGCATGGCATCAGAAACCTTCGCAGTTGCTGTTGTAGGTGAGACCTGTAGCTCCATTAACTTAGTATGTTGTGTAAAGGGATATCGCATACTGCTTTTCAATCCAAGCAAGCGTGCAGAAGTAGGGCAAGGCTAATTCTTGTAGTAGAAAAAAAGTGTCCTCAGCTAAAAAAATATTGAGTAGAGCTAGCTAAGGGAAGCCCAGGGTCTTTTTTCCCACATACAACGAAAGAACCCTACTCCAGGCTCCCATCATTAGTAAGCCTATTAGCTCCATCAACAGTTCCCCGCGAAAATTACAGTGGAATTAACGATGGGCACTTTTACTACATCGTATTACAGTGTATTTATTTCCAGATGATTCCATAAAATCATGCAGTGTTAAGGCAGTATAGGGAGTCCATAGTGGTCGGTTTTGGATGAAAATGAGACATATTGGGTAAACTTTGTACAACGAGAAGATTTGATTTGTACTTGTTATCCACAGCATCTCCATCGCTAACGGTGCCAGACGTGGACGACCAGTGCACTGATTTCGGTTTAGCTACCGCCACTGTGAGCTGGCCTGCAGTATCTGGTACCGACCTGGGCGGACAAGCCATCTCATGCAGTGAAGGAGGAATCGACGTGCCTCTCAGTGGCGGTATCGCCTTTGGTGTGGGTGTTCACATCGTGACCTGTCAGGTCACCATCAATAATGGTTGTGAAGATTCAAAAAGCTTCTCGTTCACTGTCCAACGTAAGTAAAAAAATATATATATTAAAGTTTGGTTTATGTAACAGTGTATTTTATCTGGTAACATTGTATCATCCTTTAACCTCCTTAGGGTCAGGGCATAAGTACCCTCTTCATCACTGAAAGAGGAGATGATTATAGCTTCTGAGCACCGTCGCCGCCATGCACTTGTGCTCTGCTCTGTGTCCTACAGCTTTTGGATCACGGCGCCATCCAAAAAATGTTTTTTAATTTATTTAACCTGTGGTCCAGTACTCAATTATTTTTTGGCCACTTATGATTTGTGTGTTTAATCATAAGACGGAATTTACGTTGGGGTGGTGTAAATTCAAATTTAGGCTCTGCCCTTCACCAACGTATAAACACTGTATACTCAGCGTGATATCCTCCGAGTGAAATATGAGAGAAAATCACTCGAATTCACGACATCCTGCATACTAGTGCAGACGTCTTACCACTCGACCGCCGAGCTTACCGGGGTCTGATGACTGGTTCGAATTTCAATTCGAATTTCAGAAGAAATTGAGTTTTTTTTCATTTGGATGTACTTGTTTTCCAAAGTAATTTAAAACACGGTTTTCGTGTTGGTGCTTCGTAAAGGTCTAGCGTGTCGTTGCCCAAGTGCATTCAACACTGTGCGGAAAAAAAATGCTGAATAATAATTTATTATGTAACATTGTCCCTTTTTTTCTACCCACATAGAATCACCGATTCTTAGCCTGCCAGTTGTCGACAATCGTTGTGCGGTCTCGTGGTGGGTGTATGCCCAGGTGTCATGGCCCCAAGTGACCGCCATGCACAGCAACAACAACCGAATCGTCTGCATAGCGTGGGGAATCTCCATGCCACTCACAGGGGGTTGGTGGTACCTGCAGGACCATACACACGTCCACACCTGCGTTGTCACCAATAATGCTGGTTGCACAGCAGTGGGGGCATTCGATTTCCACGTATTCGGTAAGGAATAATCCAAGATTCAAGGATACAGTCAAGACACGGGAAGGCTTACTTAACACGTAATACCTTTAATTGTTTGTAACCAGTGTTTTGAAGGGGAAGAAAATGCTGCCAAATTTATTCCATGAGTTTCACCCACTCTATATTTTTTTTAGCTGTGGGTAGCAGCCCTACAAATCACCATGTCTCTCTCTTAGTCTGTACGTTAGTTAGTTTGCTAGTTAGTTAGTAACAAACGTTGACATTGTCTATTTCAATGCTTCTGAGTGGCATCCATGATGTAAATTTAGATGGTGACTAATTACAGGGCGTCCTGAACAAAATGGTGCATCCTTTTTTGCGGATGCTTTCACCATCTTCAAGGTAATAGATTTAGCTCGAGAATACCGTTTGTTTCATTGCGATTGCTCTTGAAAATCTAAAGATGTGTTTGAATACGGCAAAAACAAGAAACCCATTTTTTTGCCACTTTCTGTGAAGCAGTTAAAATCAGTATAGTCCTTGTCTAAAACCAAATCAGTTTACTGCTAGTGATTTACAAAAATTTAAGCAGAGTGTGCAATATTTATATATATTTGATTGAACTCTTTCATTGAAGTTTTAAAGAAGTTAACCTGTTTGTTCTAGTAAATTGTTTCAACACAAGAACTAAATCATATACTGTCGTGTGAATGGAATGCTTTTCTTACACCCACAGGGATAATTTTATCAAAAGAGCAATACTGGCATTGTCTGATCTTTAAAGCTCCTTAAAAGTGGCACAGATTTTTTTTTTTTTTTTTTGGGGGGGGGGGCTTTGCGGTTGTTTAAAAATATCTCTGGATTTACAAAATTAATCTTAATCAAACAACGGTATCATCAAGCTAAATCTGTAACCTTGAAGATCGTGTAAACATTTGCAGTAAATTCCGATAGTAAGTTGGCGAAATTGGCGGGGTTTACGTGCACCATTATTTTTAGGACACTTTGTAGAACACCGCGAACATAGTCAGGCTCAATTTGCTTTTTGAATAGGACACACTCGTCTGTGAAATTTCGTATACATTGTTGGATGTTACATTGCTAGGCTATCATAACAAATACAGTTCTGTGCATATATAATATATCAAATTAACCATGTTAAGGTCTTGATGAGGCGTGAGACTAAGGCGTATTCATAGCTCAGTTGGTAGCGTGTCAGAACGGTAATCCTGAGGTCACAGGTTCAAAACCTGCCCAGTCGAAACGTTTGTTCAACTATAAATTTCTACTAATATACCCATAAGGAGACGTTTTTTAGTCATAGCTTTTTCGGTATACCTTTGGAAGAGAGTGGAAATTAGGGAGACATTTCATTGTCTTCCTGATGTCACGACTCCTATTTCGAGGCAAAAATGGGCTAGAGTTAAAATAGAGGTCAGTGGTAATGTAAGTTTGGAAAAAGTGTGTATACAACCCTTTGGAAAATTCTACCTCGGGTACCATTTCTAAATAAAATATCATTATTGTGCAACTGGTGAGTTCGACCCCTCTTGTAGTTTATTTGAAAATGTAACAAGATGAGTGTTTTCCACATGTGGGTTTATGTGAGTATTTAAAAAAACAATCACGAACCTCTAGATTTACATTCAGTCAATACTTCATTTGTCTCCACAGCAAAGCCCCGCATAACGGTGCCATCGGTTGTTGACCAGTGTACCCTGCCTGGACAGAATGATGTCCTAGTTTCGTGGCCTGCAGTAACAGGCAGATACTTGGACGACCAATCCATCAGTTGTACCGATCAGAACCGAAATGCTGTGCCTCTGAGCGGAGGCATCTATTTTGGTGTTGGATCTCACACAGTGAGTTGCGATGTTATGGTTGAAATCTGCAGTACTTCAAGGAGCTTCTCATTCAGTGTCTACGGTAAGAAATCCATAAGTGTTGGTACCCAATTAATGAGAAAAGGGTGTCTTTTCTAGTTCACAGCTGTTATTTTTTGTTAAATATTGTTTCTACATGGCAAATTTGTGAAGCCAAAAGGAGCCAACTTTATATATAAATGTCTGGGTCGAGTTTGCAACTGCTTTTTACTTTAACTCCTAAAAAAAAAATGACTGATATCCTTTTTGGAGCTGAAAAAGGGTGTTTCTGTTACAAGCATATACTACAGTCAAATGCTAGCCTTTTGGAAGAAACGATGGAGATTTGAATAGACTTATTTAAGTTGTTTTACCAATGATTTTGCCCTTTTCGAAAACAGAGGGCAATTTTGTTCCTTTTGGAGCCGCTGTCGGCGATAGGCGTCTTTCACAAGAACTACAACCTGTAAGTAAACTTTCATTTCATTGAGCATGAGTTTCTGAATATTTGATTTGTATCAACTTTGGAACCTCATTCTAAGTGGACACCTTACAATTATATTCAAAAAGAAGGGTAAATTCTTCCTTTCTTGGACCCGCGAATAGAAAAGACAGCAATAACACAAAATAAATTACAATTCAGTATCAGTCAGTTCTGATGAATAATTGAAAATCGGTGATTAAATATACCTTATCAAGCCACATTTAAAAAATAAGTGAAAGTGAAGTTTGGAACACAAAGATAGTCTGGCACCATCCCATTCAACAGTTACAATTTAATAAATCTCTTCAGGGAGCACGATCACAAATGGCTGGATAAGGTGCATCACCGCATGTACCTGTTACACCCTGTACCAAACTATCGCAGCACTATTTGTGTTTATGGATATGGAGTAGCCAGGGAATAAATGCAATGTATAATACGTGTTCATTTATTAACCATTTGTGAAAATCATTACATAACTGCTGAATCCCTGTTTGAAATTGCAGACAACCTGTTTTAGTTAGGAACAGGTCGATAGTACTGGAATACATAGTGTCCTTACTCCAAATTACGTTTTTATTGGGTTTTTTTGTAATAAAGCAGAGACTACTTAATACATATTGGCAAATGCAGGGAGGTACTTCTCTCTTACGTTAGTTACAATCTTAGTCACTATAGGTGTATATGCACGTCTATGGGTTGGTTGAAGAATCGGGAGGATTTCTTTTATAGATATGTTGTTTTTTTAAAACAATGTTTTCTTAACTATTTGAATCATATCGATGGCGCACTGAATTCAAAAAAATAATCCCCTTTTGTCTAAACAGCGATCACGGTCGTCTAACAAAGATTTGATCTCACGAACCATCAGCCCACCAAATTTCTTTCCTTACTGCAATGAGCTGCATGAGACAATCTATGTAAGTATGACATATGAAAAACAAGAGGAAAATGCATATTTTGTTTTGGAATAGAACACCTGCATTGAAGTTCGAGGTCACGGCTTAAGTATGCCTTATTTGTTTAATCACACGCAGTAGCACTGTACTGTACTATAATAATGCAAAACACGTGTGCCTACTATTTGGCTGTAACAAACATTCATTTTATGTACAATCATACTGACCATTGGATGCCGAACTTACTCTAACAAACAACACTAACGGGACAAGAATATGTGGGACTTCCATTCTTGTGTAAAATATATATGGACGTTCTGCTTTATTGAAGTTAATAGAATGTATCCCTTGCATTTCTGGGGAAAAATGTAATTTTTGATCGGTGGTGGAGGTAACAATAAAAGGTTGAGGAAAGCAACTAGTGTTTATGCCCAAAATAAATCATTTTGAATACCGCTTCCTAGAAGACGGTCGGACAATACAAGTACGTCCAACCCGGGAAAAAAAACCTCTAGGTTTACCGCGCGGTAACGCACGGTTTACTGGGGTTAACTCAGAGGAACCGCTTCTTTAATTGTGCATCTGACCCTAAGTGTGCCATTCAAAACTACCCATCGTGGTATTTTCGGCAGAAAAAAAGCTTGGTATTGTGTGGACATTTGTAATTTGGTTTAATAGAAACCCAGGGTTGAGAATGTGTACCTTTATAACGTTTGTCAGTACTTTGAAAAAGATGGCAATTTCGTTGGACTTGTGTGAAAAGACACAGGTCACATCTGTTGGTTTTTCTCAACAAGGGCCAGTTTCAAGGTGTTGCTTAACAGTAAGCACAGACATTGTGCCAAGTGTAGCGACAAAAATTACAAAAATCAATTAGATTTCACGCTACCGGTATTGTGCGCATGAAGATTTCTGTTGCTATTGGACACAAATTTGGCCCTGGTTCAGTTAGCTGGCTCTTGGCTGTATAATGTAGGTCTCTGTGAAATGGACAAGGGATTTTGTTAACACACAAATGTGTTCTTAGCTGTGTCATGAAATTGGACGCACTTTCAAATTTTAATATAATTATAATCCAATAACATAATTTAAACCCTTTTTTTCACGGTCCTGACACATCTCTGACTTGTCTGTTTTTTACAGTTCACAGATAATGGTGTCATTGTCTTGTCCAATGCGCGACGTCTGAACAGACGAGGTTACGCAGGCACCAGAAAGTCTTTCTTCAGGGGCCCAACAAAAATGATAGCTCCTTTTTGGGCGGACGTCAACAGCAGAAGGTTTTCTCAAACAAGGAATGTCTTCTTTCAGGTTAGTTTGTCTCAGTTTTGTGTTGTGGTGTCGTCTAGGCCAGTAAACCCTGTCCATCTTTCAGAAAATTCTGTGTTACCGCATGCAATCCGTCATGCTAATCTCAAAATCATACTGAGCACGTTTGAAATTAACCGAACAAAACTAATCTCGACACAGATCATGAATAGCAAAGCTAAGCATTTTGTGGCCTCTGACTAGTTTTTTTTTATAAAATGGCTTGGTAAAAAAGGCTTTGAAACATCTTCTTCACCTAACTGAACAAAACCAGTTTGTAGTAGCAAAAGCTATCTTCGAGTTACACGTCATGAAGGAATTTTATCTTGCACAATTGGAATCAAAGGAACACTCTGTATTGTCAATAGCTTAAAGTACATATGCATTAGGATATTGAGAGCAGGTTATGCTATTTGCAGTGCATCAGAAAAAAAGTCTTCTGTCTCCTCACCCGCTTTGTGAGATGGGGCCACTTCGCTGCCTGTGGCCTGCTTCCCTTCATGTCGCCTGCTTCGCAGGCTTTGCATGCTTCGCGCATGATCACTGCGCAATTGTGTACACTCCAAATGTCCTGGATGAGACAACGAAACTGACTTAAATTGACTTTGTTTATTTGAAGCTCGATGTAGATTCGTACTTTAAGACCCTTACCCTTGTCTTATAAACATGCATACACCCTTTGCGCGCTTTAGAGACGTAGCGGTGGTTCAGAACTTGATTAGGAATCGTTTTGTGGGATCTGGACGCAAAAAAGGTGCTTACGCAGGATTTTGAGCAGGGCAGGGTGGGTGATACTGGAATTAATTTAATTTTAGTGGCATCTTTCACCCCACCCCACCCCCATATGAATGTTATAGGTTTACTTAGTTGAAACTGTGGCTTAACAAATGTGGACCTTATCCATGTTTTTTTTCTTGGGATGCGCGTGGCGGCTTACACACCCAGTTCAATGCCCCGCCCCACACATCAATAATAAAAACATGTCATTTAACTCATGATTTGTTACACCGTAGCTGTCCCTTAATTGACACCTTGCATAAACAGTGAGAACTTTAATAGCGGGACGCACTGCCTTATGCATACTGATTGTCAAGCGTATGAAACAATGTCAGTTTGATGCACAAGCCAAACTTTGTCTTTACCCTCATATTTTTCTTTGTAATTCCAGTCGCTTTAGTCTCAGGTGTGCCAACCAACATGTTCTGGCTGCATTGGAAGCAGTTAACGATTCTGGACAGGCCATATCTTTTCGTATAAAGCACATGCGCATTCAAAACGGCCCTCAAAGATCTCGTGCTTTTGTTTTTCCCCAGGTCTATGATGGCAGTGGCTCAACCATGTTATCAACCTTGAGTAGCATCGTGTCTGCCCGGTATAGCAGCTTCAATGCAGCCTGGGCTCTTGTCATCACATGGCGCTTTGTAGAAGCCCTCTCACCGGATAAAGTAAGTATTTGTGACAGGCTTGTTTGATTTAAATAATGTCTCTCTGTTAGATATGGATGTTGAACAGTTGGGTTTATCATTAAAACCCATCTCCCACCGTAGGTCTCTAGCCACCCTCAGTTAATTCAACAGATATGTCCAAGGAAATTGTTCCGCTAGTTAGTTTGATTTAGTTCCTCCTGTAAGGGTGTTTGAGTGGCAACTGCAGGCTCTCTGCTTCCTCTAACCCATACACTCTAGCTGTGCCGAGATGCAAGCAAAGAGCTACTCTAATAGCTTTTTCCCATTTGCTGTATAGATCTCTTTGGAACTCCTTGCCTAGTTCGTTTTTCCCTTCATTCTGTGATGTAGCCTTGATTAAGAGGACTATCAATTCCTGCCTCCAACTTTTCTGATTTTGTATGAGTTCATCGTTAATTACATTCATTTACAATCGGCAAACTGGTTGAACACAAATAACACCTAAACGCATGACAAATTTGTCTTCCATATAGTTGGTCCTTCACTCATGTTCAATGTCCAATCATTTCATAAATCCATCGACTGCAATCAGAAACTAGTGAGACAGCTAATGTATCTCTTCCTAATTGGAAGCAGATAATTATGAATTATAAAAGCTAAACATGTAACGCAAAACAAGCATAATTTAACAGAATGGGAATAGAATAATACGATAGTTTATCTAACAAAATATGCATGACCATACATTTGGTTCTACACTGTTGAGTCAAATCGACATCAATTACAAAACTATATATAGGCCTACAATTTGTTTTATATTCAAACCGGATTTGGACATTAAACAAACTTGTTGATTTTTGTGTGTATGTGGTAAGTTAAGGTAACTCGTATTCTCTTTATTTTCTTCTTTTTTTCTGTTCAGAGTACAAACTCTTTCCAAGCTGTGCTTGTGACAGATTACATTCATGGCTATGTTATCTTCAACTACGAGCGCTGCGGCATGAACTGGAACGAAAAGCTCTTGGCAAACGACAACGTCATCCAGGGCTTCACCTGCGGAAATTTTGGCAACAAATTCTACCTGGACATTCCGAGTGACTCGCGTTTCCGCCCGGGAAATATTGTTGGAAATACCGAGATATACGGGCGCTGGGTCCAGCGACTGGACAGCCTACCGGACAATTTTGTCAATCCCCGCTTGTTCTGTCGGAACTGGTCCAGCAGGCAGGTTGTTGATAATTTTATCCTTTCCTACAGGTTTGCGACTGCTCACACTTGTCCATGCAGTTGGTTCCAGGCATTTTTGGACCCAAGGTGGACATACATTGGTTACAGTTATTTCCTCCCAAACTCAGGAAGCAGCACATCAGTCGGTGAGTATAGCGTATCCACTCCTCCCCCCCCCCCCACCATCATATTTGAATGAACAGTGAACAGTTCATGAAAAGACAGTAGTTGACTCGGCGCTTCATGTTTTCTTGACTTTGACTGTGCGGTTCTTTTATAAAGCAAAGAACAATAAACAAATGCCGTACACTTCTAAAACTATTGAATGAGTCAAAAACTTTCACGACAAAGATAGCCAAGGCATTCTTTTCTGTGAGTTTACTTCTTCCAAAAACTGGGTGCCGAGATATTGGGAATCTCAAACTTGACGAAAAGCAGACACGATACACAAAAATGTATTTCTTACAATCTCAAAATTGATTCTGCAGTTCAATTTCTGAAAATCAAAATGGTATACTCAAGTAAGATTCGAGGCTTTGCATGGTATAGATAATTATGAAAGAAAGCTGAAGGCGGTCAGAGCAAACTGACGGGAACGTCGAGTTGATACCTCTGGTTCTTTTAAGAACCATCACCATAGTTTTTTTCCATTGGTTTACTCAACCTTAAGGTCCTACATCTCCATTTGTTTGCAAAGAAAATTGAATATTTTATCCTCTATTGTTTTACGTATAAACCCTTCTACACTAAAGAAATAACTAATTCTACATTTTGTTTTTAAATTGAATGTAATGTTCGTGCAGCTGCTGTTTGCTATGTCAGGACGTTTACGTTTCCTAATACTCCGGGCCCGCTATGCTGCTACAGCACATGGACATGGAGTCTTCTCCGGGGCGTCAGGAATGCAATAGTTGCTTCCGTCTTTGAGCATTATCCAGTCAGTCCCTTGTTTTATACACCTGATCGGTTCAACCGGTGGTATGGTAAGTACTTAATAGGCAAAAACCTATGTCCGCAACACCTCTGCAACGTTACGTTTAGACCAGCTGGAGGCCATAGACCTGCGACATAATCACATGCTGCTTTGTTTACAAGTACGATGGCAGCTTTATTGGGTCAAGACCCACCTTTAGCTCCCATGGAAAAGCAATCAGTAAACAAAGTGAAATGTCATCATGTCTTACGACAATTTCACGGATCTGATTGGTCATTCCCTAATGAACTCAACTAAAGTCCAGGAATCTTCCACGGCCACCAACTCCGATTTTGGCTCAATCAGTTTCTGGTAGTAGGCCTACCTTATTAATATGTATCACGAACAGATAAAACATTTAAGGGTTATCACCCAAAAGTTTCTGAGACATGGTCCTCCAAAGTTTCTGAGACATGGTCCTCCAAAGTTGAGGTGTCACACCCACTTTTTGGACTCGCGTTTTGCTTACATTGATTCTTGGGGATTTAGGAGGCAATATCTTGGAGATGAATCAATAATTTGTGCTGGATTTTGCTATGCGGGGTTTGCCGGCACCAAGCATCAACCATCTCTTTTCATTTCAAAATATGAATCTTGTCAAAGACGAAAATCAAAAGTTCCATTTTCAAGGGACTCCTGTCAGCCAAGGATCTGTCACAGACTGGATGGGTTAATAGTCATGGATTCCTGTTATCTGTGGAGTTTTACTGTAGGAGTACTTGAGGCTCTGAAAAGGGTTTCTGACCGGTTGACAAAATCTATTTCCCCCACCTATTTGGCTAACAAGTTCATCATGTGGGCAGTCAACCTTAATAATGAAACTCTTCTCCACATTATTGTACAGGGTGAGTCAAAAAGGGGAAACCCAAATGGTTAACCCTATTAATTTTGTTTAAGTTGTGCAGGTAGCGCTTTCAAGATTCGGAATAAAAAAAAAGAAAAATTCTAAAGAGTCCTTCAAATGTACTTTTTTTAGTTATGATATGTTGTACACAAACACCGTTTTTTAACCATGTCCACGGATCACATTTCACGTTCGTAAACTATCAGCAAAATGAACCCAGTCGTATCCTGAAAATGATATCAGAATACTCACATAAGTCTTCGGGGTAGCCAGGTAAAAGGCAGGGCAAAAACCTTTTTTTAATATATGTGTTATGATACATGTGTAAGTGCCAGTTATCATACTTATGAGAGTGTTCTGGTATGGATTTTGATTTTGGATGTGAATAGATTTAGTTTCCCTGAAATATCACTCAGCTTTATTGTGATCCGTAGACAAGGTTGAAAATGGTGTGGGGTGTTTGTGTTCATAATTTCGATAGCTGGTACACTTAGATCTAGATCTAACATAACCTAGATCTGGAAAGCGCTTTATTTAGAACAAAAAAAATAGGGGGCACCAGATGGATTTTCTTTTTTGACTCACCCCGTTCATATATTGCCTATATTTGTTCAAAATTTCCACTTTTCACCTTTTTTTTTCATCTTCTTAATTGGAAAACCATTTTTTTAAACTGAAAATGCCCAATGATTACAATAAACAGGGTGAGGCAAAAAGAAAGTGACATAGATTAATGATGCTTCCCCTTAAAAAAAAAACAAATTTATTTGAATACCAATAGCAAATGTATCAAACGAGCATATGCTTTCACTAATATGAAAAAAAGAATATCTGAAATAGCTCCATGCTATCAGAAGTTATGCATGTTTCCTAAATGAAATCATTTGTTTTTACAGCTGGCAATAGAACTGCTCTCAGGCTGTCCCAAACACTGGAAATCGATTGAATCTGATAGACTACAAAATGAGAATAGATTAATTGGTGAAATGGGGTACGTTCCGTAATTTGTGTTTTGTTTAAACCGCTAAACAAACTTTGTGTTTGTACACAGATCTGGAAGTACTGCCTCGGTATTACTGCTGTCAGGCTTCTACACTCTGCGGCTTGTACTACGCCTCCAGACCGCCCATGGGTTGCTGGAGATACCGAACACCATTTTGGTGTAAGTTTGCATTATTGAGAAATCTGAACAAGCATTTTCTTTTATTACACAGACGATGGTTGATAAAGAAAATTATTTGCTTGTCAGATCTTGGCTGTCCAGCCATATATCTATATCAATACCTTCTACAGTTGCAAATGCTCAACTCATTGAGACAAAGGGTTTGGTTTTTGTATTAACTCAAGCCTTCTGTCTATGCATTACGGTTTTTTCAAGCAAATGGAAAAAGTTGATTCATTTTTACTGACATGTTGGTCCAATTTTCATTTAGGTGTAAGGCTTATAGAGTCATTGATATGAAAAACCTTTGAAATTTTTGTTTCTGATTTCAAACCAACAACTAGTGAAGAACAAACGGAAATCCAGTCACTGAGTAAAAAAATGTTGTCACTCTTTTTTCTCCTGGAAATTCCCGAAGTCTGGTTCTGGGGAGACCCCCACATCAAAACCCTGGACGGAGTTGAGTACACCTTCAATGGTCTGGGGGAATACACAGTGGCTCTCGTTGAAGATGACAACGGAGGAACAATCTTTGAACTACAAGGCCGGACACAGCGAGCTACCAATGTAGAAACTGGTCAACTAACGGATGCAACATTCTACTCTGGGTTTGCTGCAGAGTATCCTGGAGAAGGAAGGGTTTGTAACACTTTACTTTTCAACAAGAATATTTTTTTTTGCAAAAATTCAATATGTTTTCCTACTAGTAGATTTTGAATTGCACCCGATTATTAAGTTTGAGTAATTGCCAGCTGTAGCTAACACGTAGTTAATATGACATACTGTTTTGGCACATTGCTATGAACTTGGTAATACTTATGAATTTACATGCTATTATTGTATTGCCAAAAAATGAGAAATTATTTTAAAATGCGTGTTGTAGATTTGGAAAGAATCGCATCCCTTGCGTCATTGTCTTTACGGGCTATTATGTATTTCTTTAAATCTGGAACTTTTGAGGAATTCTGGAATATTAAAACTCACCGTTTTAATTGAAGAGAAATTTACTTTTTTTTTTCCTTCAAAACATCCTCTGTCGTTGGTTTGTATTACACAACGCAAAAATCTAGTACCAAAACTAACAGAAATTTCACATTTTCTGCACGTGTCTTGCTCTGGATCGCTCACTTTCGAAATATTTAAAGTTGTTAGGAAATAATGGCCTAGCTTTCTGAACCTGTCATTCTTTGATAAGAGGTGGTTGTTTGATTTATTTTCCCCAGGTTGAAGTGAAATTAAACAAAAGGCAGAACGCCGATGACCTGATAACAACTGTCAATGGAGATGTTGTCACGCCTACAACAGCAGGTACATGAACAGTGGGTGGAGTTTAAATGCTATCTGGTAGCCCTGCCCCCTAAATTAGTAGTAGAGGTATAATTACAACATCTGTGCTGATCAGCCCATACTTAAATCAGTGAATTTTTATTGAACACAACCTGATATGCGTACCCAGTTGGGCCTGTTAGATTTCATCATATATCTGTCATACCTTTCAGTTGTGTATTAAAACGCAACAAGCAAGCAATTGCCTGTTGCGGTTTCTTAGTTTTAGAAGCCTTAATCTTTGAGTGGCGTTGAATCTAGTACTGATGGCGAAAATAATTAAAGACCAAGAATGTCTCACTGACTTTTTGATAAGTAGTTGTGAGTTATATTGTCTTCTATGCTCTTTAGGATTGCTAATTGGCAATGTGACTGTCAAAAGGGATGCATCAACTAACAAAGTGGTCACCATGTTCCCTGGCGATATTCAGTTTACAGTGGGAGTAAACAACAGCATTGGAGACATTACTGTCCAGTTTGGGCAAACATATATGGGAAACACCAAAGGACTTCTGGGTGAGTACAACTCAAATTACTCATTAATAATATAAACAGAATTAATTGCCTTAGCAGACAACATTTTAACATATGACTTCAGTCCGATGTACACAAATTTGGTCAAGTCCTCACAAGTTCTCACAAGTGCACAAGTCAATGGAAGTCATCTAGTCTAACTTCAAGTCACTTACTCAACCAATAAGCAAGATTTCAAGAAATTGGAAAGTTTTGCACTTCTCAAATACTTGCGTAATTAGAGACCAAGTTCTCGGTCTGCGTCGCATGAATGATTGATTAAATGTCTGGTGTACAGGTGTTTGGGATGGCGACCAAAGCAATGATGCAACAAGACGTGATGGTACTATACAAGCAGCCACCGGTGACAACGGAGAGATGATTGAAAGTGACTTCTATGCATTTGGTGAAACCTGTAAGTCAATCACCAACTCTAGGTGACTGTTGTGAAGTCATTTTGCCGAGTTATCTAGATTTTGTGATCATTTAGCATTCATCCGGGATACCCCATGAAAACTTTGACACTTCCTCCTTCAGTCGAGAACGTAGGTAGATCAGGAAGGGGTTGGAGAAAATTCACACAGACTTTCCACTAAATACCCACACGATCAAGTACACGTCAAAAATGCATTCAACATGTTGGAACCAAGGTCACATTGATTTGATGGCAGAATGTGCTCATACAGTAACGTGATCCTATATAATATTGTCAGATATAGCTAAGACATTGTTCGCCACAATAGTGTCCTCAGTTTTCCTAAAGTACATGTGCATTTTTCTTTGGCTGCATGCAGGGCGTATCACTGAAGCGAATTCTCTCTTCTTCTATGTGGGTGACGAGACCTTTGCATTATCAAACGAACACTCCTTCGTCCCAAGTTTCTATGAAGACCTTGTCGCAGCTGCCACTCCGGAAAAACTTGCAAAGGCTCAAGAGCTATGCGGGGACAACAAGATGTGTTTGTTTGACACACTGGCGACAGACGATGAAAGCATCGGACAGTCTACAGTGATGCTGAATGAAATGAACTCTGCAAGCGAAAGTGCAGCAAGTAAGTAGAGCCTGTGGTTCATAAGTAGCCCTTTATTTGTCACGAAGGAAGGGTTAGGCAGAGTCTTTTTGATATCGTTGACACCATACGCTGATATGATGCTCATGCATCATCAGCGTTCACACAGCGCACGTACACGTGCTCACCATATCATGACAATCGTGCATGCAAATGATCATTTACAGTTAAACATCAATAAGAAATGGCAGAACGGGTTCCGTACAAAAACAGTTTGTTTAGTGGTCATTTGTAAATCCAATGTTCTGCCAAAGGTTTTGCGGTGATTGCTTAGGTCAAATGTCCGGTATTATTGGATTTATGTGGCATTCTACTGCGGTGCAATAAAATGTACTTATTTGTTGTACAATTTGCAGCCAACTATCCACCAAACATAACCGCTTCGGATACCTTGAGGGTGATGGTTGGTGTGCTATTCACAGAACAACTGGAAGCCATGGATCCTGATGGAGACGATGTTATATTTTCATTGGTGGAGCCAATTGAAGGTGCATCCATCACCGAAGACGGTAATTACAATTAACCTTTACGAAGTAGTTCGATTTGGCTATGCTTTCCGTCAGCAATATTTTCATAAGAGCGGTGTACGCTTTGCAGTCAAATTAATCTATGATAACAAAAAAACCTCAGCTAAATTGTGTGTGACTTAAACCCACGACCTATAGCTCTTGCCAGGAGAAAACGATTCAGGTGGCTAACAAGCTCCCTCCCTCCCCCCCCCCCTAAACCCCAACACTCCCTACCTAACCGGTGTTAAATGATTCCAACTTGAATTACACAACGTTCCAAGAATAATATCACCACTCATTGTTGCGAATCTTGAAAGGCCACAGGCCTTTGATCGTCGTATGTGTTGACGTCAACACCTCACCTATCAATCCACTCTTGAAAAGTATCGTGACTTTAAAGTCAAAGCTAGTGGACCAGTCATGAAAGTCCTGGATCTACCACTGCTATAGCCTACTTCAGTTGTAACCATTGGAATTAAGACGTTCTATCCATGCTTTTCAACTATTTGTGTCTTCTCTCTGACCAAATATTCATTTTGTATATTTTATTGTAATATACAACCCTCACAACTCTCTTCTACTTGGGGCTCCTGCGACCCTCTGAAAAAAAGTGGCTTTTAGTATTGATCTGCCCGATATTGCTATAGCCCGCTCAATCCACCCTGTTGGGAAGCAAATACTTCAGACAACACATATTAAAGTATGAGTACAGCAAATTTTGGATGTTCAAGTTTCAGAAGTAAGCATACATGCCCACTAATCTTACAGGTGGTCTCTTCACTTGGACGCCAGCGGACAAGTCGAAGGTCATGGTTGGTTTCCTTGCAACAGATGGCAAGGCTAATGCAACACATGAACCAACCGTACAGCTCTGTGACTGCATGAACGGTGGCACGTGCCTGTGGGATGAATTTGTGATGGGCACGGATGTTGTCGAAGACCGTTTTGGGGTGAGTGCTTATTGTTTTCTGCTGGACCCAAAGGCTAGCTTATTTTCCTGTGACCGACCTAATGTCCTACTAATGAACAACTGACTGACCGACTGACAGACGTGCTGGCGACTGACAGACGTACTGACCGACTGACTGACTTTCTTAATTTGTAAAAATAATGTCCTTTTCTCCCAAAGTTGCTGTCAAACGTCTGGTCTCAGATTAAACAGGCAAGGCTTTGCTTACTTCCTCGATTAATTTATTATGGGTCCGTGTAGAAGCTGCGTTGCATGTTTGCTAGTTTGACAATGATTCTTATAAGCTATTGATTCATTCTAGGTCGAAAATGCAGATTATGGAAGGTTTGCCTCTTTTTTTTTTCAAAGAAAGGTGTCCTTCTCAAAGACGGAGGATTTCCTAATCCGATAGACCCTTCCTAAAATAAGCTTTGTGAATGTCGGTAGCAAATAGCAATACAATCAAAGAGATCAAGTTGTTACGGTTGTTATGCACATTGTATTGTGTAGTAGAAATTGAATTTACATTGTCAATCTTTTCCTATGTAGGTGGTGCTATGCGAGTGTGATCCTGGCTGGAGTGGTGAGTTCTGTGAAGTGGATTACGACGCCTGTGAGGACGGCCCCTGTTTCATGGGCGTGGCTTGTTTTGACGAAGCGCCACCGTCGTTGAACAACACCTGTGGGCCCTGCCCTGAAGGACTTGAGGGTGACGGCAGGTTTTGTCAAGGTAGGCCAAGACTTTCTTGGTTTGAGCATTTAATTTTAAACCACTAGCTCATTAACGTATAACTGGCTCAGACTAGCTTGATTGTAGACCACGTCACCTGTGACATACCGACGGGCGACCCAGACTGCAAGAGATGTACTTGCAATGCAGGCCAGAACAGTTTGCATCACGTGATGCTATGCATCACATGACATCAAGTGTAAACAAATTGTGTATTGCTCTCTGTGCTACCCAAGACTTACAGTTATGGGCTTATGGATTCATCAGGTAATAGAGACAATGTCGAACGATGTTGTATATGTACTGAGAGGCGAATGGAAAATTTATTGAAATGATCCTACATGATGTTCATTGGCAAAGGAGTAGAGACCATTTTGCACCAACGATGTATGGTCTGTCAAAATGTGTTTTTCAACAGTACTAAAATACATGACTGAGCACATAATTATGCGTTCTCCGTCAATCAAGTATGTGTACATTCTCTGAATCAAGATTTTTTGTAAATGGGGTCAAATGAGGAGGTCTCATCGTTAACACATTTGGAAACTAATGGCAAGGAAATGAACTTGGAGGGGAGTGTTTAGCCACCTCAACCATCCTCCTCCAAAGGAAATAATTATGGTTAACCGCCTCCCCTCCCCTCCCCACAATTCCCTGTCGTGATAGATTATATCAATAAACTACACAGTGATTCTGTATTCATGACTTAATGAAGTTTGCTGTATGAAAGACTTATATGGACCTCACGTTAATTGTTAATGATATTGACGTACTGTGTTACCCTGACGATTCACTGCTAATTTCCTGCAGATATTGACGAGTGTGAGCTGTACCAAGACGAGCCAGCCAGCAGTGGTGGACGCGGCTGCGATCAGATCTGCAACAACCTCCTCATGGACTACAACTGCAGCTGTGAATCTGGCTACTCCTTGTACATTGACAACAGGCGATGCATTGGTATGCATTGTGTTCTTTGCATGCACGAAAACAAAGATAAGCCTGCAAAATACAAAGATAAAACTTTGGAAAGAAAGTTGGTTACGCCGTAACAGTGTTGCGAAAATGAGGGGACGCAATACATACGTTTTTTCATTAAATATCCGTATAAGGTGCAGTTAAGATTATCTTAAAATTTTAAATTGTGAGACTCAGACACTGATCTTTGGGGTAATTTACGATAGTCTCCACAATTTCTGCCAACCCTCCCCCCCCCCAAATAACCCTACTTATCTGAATTGGTTTTTTTTCAACGGAGATGAAATCGCCACAATTTAGCTCTTTTCTTGGTCTTCAGCCTTTTAAATTCATTTTTTAATATCTTCCTCAGTTATTTCCACTTTATTTACAGGCAGAGAACAAAAATACAGATTGACAAATATAGAAACAAAAGTACTAAACACATAACGACAGTGAAGTGGAGGGGACCTGTAGAAAGTTGATTTTACCCTAGTGGTATCTGAGGATTTGAGGCATGTCAGTGTTTTTGTGTGCCAGATTTGCACATTGTGAAACCAGTAATTTAGAACGGTTGTGTTTGATTTGGATGATGTAGATATCGACGAGTGTGAAATGGACCTGCACAACTGCAGCGTCAACGCCGTGTGCAACAACACCAAGGGCAGCTATGAGTGTGACTGTAAGCCAGGCTTCAGGGACGACTTTATGGATGGAACATCGTGTACCGGTATGTGTGTTGGAAACGGTAGAGATGCTGCCAACATTTGTTGTACATAAAGCAAAATTTAAGAATATGATAAAGCACAAACAGTATAAAAACAGGTGTTTTTAATTTTCTTCATTAGAGTTTCAAAAAGTTTGATTGTTTTTTTTTTCTTTTACTTTTCTTTAAATGTTCCATCATGAACAGAATTCAGCTGAGCAATTTATTTTTCGATGTCAGTGCTTGGTATAAAATTTTGGACAAAACGGCGTTTATGTTTTTGCCTTTTAACGTACAAATGATGATGCTGAACATACGGCAGTGTTAAGGTTACAGTCAAGACAACTGCAAAACATTCATAAGTTACCTTACAGCGTATTCAACTAAATTACGCAGGGAAGGAACACTGGAAAAAGAAGTACTGTTTGTTTCACTGTTTGTTTTACGATTTGGGTAGTTGTCCACTACTTGTGACGATTTCTGAGAACTTTCGAGAACTTGTGAGAACGTGTGAGAACTTATATTTTCAGATGTTTGAAGGTTTGAGGCCTAGATAGTAAATAGTATACAAAGGAATAGCGTTAAACGTGAAAGGAAACCCACAGTAATGGCACCAAAATCGTGTTTTTGTCAGTTTTCTAAGTTGATTTAAGTCAGCCAAGGCTCGAAAAAGTCATTTGTGGAAATTTAGTCAATACAAGCAAATGATGCTAAAAAAAACAGTGTATAGAATGCTCCTGCTTTAAGTCTTATTCCTATAATTGTGAAGTCAGCGTTAGATTAGCTAAAGTTAAAGTCACATTTGTTTTTGTCATACATCCCTCAGACCTCATGGAATGCATGGACAATAGTAGCTACACTTGCGACGAGAAAGCTAAGTGTGAAAACACCATCGGCTCGTACCTGTGTGTGTGCATTGCGGGATATGAAGGTGATGGCAAGACATGTCAAGGTAAGGCCTTATGTACTAATTGACTTTGGAATTAATTGCCTTAATTAGACGCAAACAATGTGGTCCATTTCATTGCAAATGCAAATGTAAATGTGACGTTCATTTGGAATAAACAAACTTTCATGGCGAAATCTGTTGGTGTTAAACTGCTTCCACATTTTGTGAAATAAAAAGGCTGCGTGAAAAAGTGTTGTGACGTCACCCAGTCGCATTCAGCTGAAAGTGTTGCTCGAAACATGACTTTCTACTTTACGTGTATCGATAGATCTGAATGAATGCACAAGGACCCTGGATGATAACTGTCATGCTGAAGCCGATTGCACAAACACCGTGGGGTCATACACGTGTGCGTGTGGGGATGGCTGGACTGGCGATGGCACCAACTGCACCAATGTAGACGAATGTGCCGCATCGTTACCAGTCTGTCATGAGAACGCTGAATGTACGGACACTCAAGGCAGCTTTACATGCCAGTGCAACACTGGTTATGTTGGCAACGGAATGATGTGTGCGGGTAAGTAGTGTTTTCGCAAGTTTGCAGTGTACAGATTGCAGTGTTACGTTTTGATTGCTGTAGTGAAAGTAGCCAGCCAGGGCTATATGTGGAGTGTTTTTTTTTCTTAAGGTGATGCAGTTGAAAACATTAGATGTTCTGTTCAGTGTATCATTTATACGTCGAACATAGTATACCAGGGCAGTCAATCTGAATTGTCGACTTCGAACATAGCACCATCATCCTAACCAACGTAGGCCCTGTCCAACACAGACACTGTTGTCCATGACTATAAAATAATATTCACTGTTGCCCATCATAGGACAAAGGCGAAGCCAGGGCTGCAAAATACCAAATGTTTGCACAGCCTAAAATGTTTCTGTCATTACCGTTGATTCGTAGATTTGAATGAGTGTACCACTGGTCAGGACGATTGTTTGGCCGTTACTGGTGATTGCAGCAACACAGTGGGTAGCTTTGACTGCAGCTGTAAGGATGGATATACTGGGGACGGTCGGACAAACTGTACAGGTAAATCAAACATAACCAGTGTGCTATATAAATGTGTTAGTGTCCCTTGCAGGTCCACAATGTTACTGGGCCTGAAAGTTGGAGGTATCCTCTGTTTTCTTTTTACCAAAATCTTCGTAGATACTGACAGAATTGTTTAAAATGGAAAGGCGATTTATTTGTATTGTTCTGTTGCCAGTGCTTTTGTGTCAAAGGACTAGTTTTTAAATTTGTAGACTAAAGGTAGTTGACAAGATCAGAAGATGTGCTCATAATTAGGGGCATAGTTCGACTGATTTCATTGGGGGTGTGAAAACAAATTTGATGACCGACCCTCCGTGTTGCAAGGTAGCCAGAAAAGTTTGTTTTTTTCCCAGCAAATAACAGGACGTCGAAAAGCAAAAATAAAGGGATGTTGGAGGGGAACTGCATGATCTGACTTAAAGGCGGTGATGTTTAAATCCCTTGGACCTTATCGGACAATAGGTGGCACTCTTCATTGCAGCAACGCCCATGATGGATCATTTGCCTAGGTGCGGGATGATATACTCTTTAGTGACACTCCGCCCCATTCGCTACATTCCTTAATGCGCTGCCAAATCCCTTGTCTGCAAACACGTAGAATCAAGTCCAGAAGGTGACATTGACACCAATTGAAATGAAAGTATTTTTTTTTCCAAACATTTTTTTTTTCCTGTCATACAACTTTGATCATTGTAGATATCGATGAGTGTCAGGGAAACAATGATTGCTCTACGAACGCTAATTGCACCAACACGGTGGGCAGCTATCAGTGTGACTGTGTGACTGGATACACAGGGGACGGACAGACCTGCGAAGGTGAGATGTCAAATAATCTTTAGCACCCTGACATTGCAACAAAATCTTCGTCAAAGGCAAAACAACAATTGAAAATTGCTTTCTAAGAGCCCATGTCTAAGTGTGACTGTTTTGACCCAGATGTTAATGCCATCATACTCAGCCAATGCATTCTCTAACTTTCAAGCATTGAGGAAAGACTCTTCGTTTGTTTTTGTCTCATGTTTTCGACTGGATGTTGCAATAAAACTATTGTAATATCAACATTACTCTCAAAAGCCCGTGTTGTCATTCAAACCGAAGCTGCAACCATACCTTTCTTTTGTTGTGAAGTCATTTTTAAACACAAATCTCTTGTTCGGTAAATTGCAGGTCGATTGCTAAGTCCATTAACAGTACAGGGGATTTGCAATGACAGAACAATTGCCTCTTTTCACAGTTATCAGCGTGTTACTCCACTTATTAATTTGTGCTATTTGGTATAAATAAGTTTTTTACTTCCTTTTGCACAGACATTAACGAATGCACTCTTGGACTTGACGACTGCCAGCAAGAGTGCTCCAACACCGAGGGATCATTTGCTTGCAATTGTAGCACTGGATTCACCCTTCGAGACCGAGTTTGTCAGGGTGAAATATTCAGTTGGCAACTTTCCTTGAATAAGCTAGTTTGGCATCCTAAATATGCACCAAGAAATTCATCAAGATACAGAAGAAAATAACCAGTTTGCCCAGTGGGAAAATCTCTTTTGCTGATTTCTGTAAATTAATATTAAGAAAATGAAGAAAGTTGAATTTGTAAGCAAACATAAAAAACCACTCATTATCTTTCAAAACATTGTAATTACTTCTTCTCATAATTGTCTCTTTAATACAAAATATCGTAACCCATTAGTCCATTAACAACCTCAAACTGTCCCAGCACTGTCCGGTTTTATAGATTCATCAGTGAGTAAATACAATGTAATACAATGTAAGCTTGTTGCCATCACAATAACTCCTTCATGGTATGGTTTTCGCCCACAGCTGAAATGGTGTGTTCGGATACAAATTGCACCCAGGGTGACTGTTACAGAGCCAGCAATACAGACATGTGCCTCTGCTACCCAGGATACGCAATCAATGGTGATATCACTGTCTGCGAAGGTAACATAGTTTAACAGTGTCCTCCTTAACTTGTTTTCATGTTTTGATCTTTCATCACAAAATGAGTTTCAATTCTAATTTCTTTTAGGAATTTAGATATTTCTATGCCAAACAGTTCAGTGGCTTTAAGAGAACACTCCTCTCAGTTCATCTTTTTTTTACTGCATTTCAGATATTGATGAGTGCACAAGCCAGAGTGACCCTCACATGTGTGGTGCCAACTCGATGTGTGATAACCTGGAAGGCAGTTACGAGTGTCGTTGTTATCCCGGTTACACTCTCAATAGTGACCAACGGACCTGTTCAGGTATGTCAATCTGACAATGACACTAGAAATCAATTTCGTGTGGCTGCTGAGCAGAAATATTGCTTACCAAAAGTACTATGAATCAACCGACATTTTTTTGGTGGGGGGGGGGGGCACTGTTCAAATAAAAGTACTTCATGTCAGGTAGAATTTGTATTGGTTAGCAAGCACTGCAGTCTACTTGATTTTTACTTGAAATCTAAGCTCTGACAAACCATCATGTCATTATTTCATGATATTTAGATGTGAATGAATGCCAAGCCGGTACTCATAACTGCGATGCTATGAGCCAGATGTGCGTCAACGATGAACCCTACTTCACTTGTGACTGCAAGCCTGGCTTCAGCAGCGAGAGTTTCAACGGATCCTGCTCAGGTTAGGACCCTTTCCTCATGGGCGTGCATACCCAGGGGCCTTTGGAAACTTTACAAATTAAGTCCCACTTTGGGGGTTGCGAGGCCAACCCCACTTCTACATCTCAGTTTAGAGAATAGGGCTGTCGTGCACTTTACAACGTCTTCATTTTCAGGCATCCTGTGAGTGTGAGTGAAATGTGGAATAATACAACACACGTATTTCAGATGGCTCAAAACTAATGATATATCAGAAGTATGCTCATTTATTTCTTTGTTCCATGCCTGTGAACAAAAATATCAAAGTGCAAACTTAATTCACAACATGCACACGAATATTCTTACTGTAAACAGGAGTTAAACAGAAGCCGAAATCTGTTTGAATTTCCAGAGACACGCAATTTTACATTTTGTTAACATTTAACGGCTTGTTTGACTTTCTTTTGTTGGATATATTTCGAAAGTCAATTACGGACTTACCTGTATTCAGCCACAACCAGTGCAGAGAAAAATGGCTGTGTCGGCAATTTTGTCAATATGGCTATGGATAGTCACTGCAACTTGTAGCCGACAGGAATCCTCAGAGCCGCATTAAACCACTCAATTGAAAGAGAGCTTGTCATTGCCAGAAAAAAATACTTTGAATATCGTGTATATGTCCCGCTTCCATTCATTTTATATATATATATATATTTGTTTTAAATGACGTGATTCATGTTTGCTCATTTTGACAGACGTCAACGAATGTTTGAATGACACCTTGAATGATTGCCACATCGACGCTGACTGCCTGAACAATAACGGTTCCTTCACCTGCCAATGCAAAGACGGATTTACTGGCACCGGACAGCTATGCTTTGGTAAGTAAACTGTTTATGTTTTGGTATTATTCAAGGTTTCTGTGAGTGTTTGTTTGGTGTTTTACATTGATGTTTGTTAATTATGTTGCCCCAATTGATACAACCCATGTATTATGCAGTTAGATACTTGTAACAACATAATCCTTTTTCTGGGGGGGGGGGAGACGTGGGGCCTAGACTACACATACAGACTATGGGTTCTTTTTTTCATCAGTTATTAGCGCTTGGTTGTAGCATGTTTTGAAGTTGCACCTGACATGATACGTATATATCATATTTGCCAGCACATATTATGTTCCTGTTTAATTTGTGGTGTTGATTAATTGGAATACCCGATGTGAGTTTGACATGTGCTAATTTTCTCGAAGATCTGGGCTAGCTTTCAGAACTTTGTCTTTTCATTTTAATCTAGTCAGAAATTGTTAACGCATCATTATCTGCACAATGTGAAATAGATTGAATTACTTCACGTGACAAATTAACATATGAAGTTAATTTTTTTCCTCCAGATATTGATGAATGTTCCTTGCCCACCGACGACCCGAACTATGCCAACTGCAGTCCCTTCGCATCGTGCACCAACCTGGCGGGCTCATTCCAATGCAACTGCACCATGGGATACGAAGGGGGTGGGCAAACTTGCCAAAGTAGGTGCAAACAGAAATAACCTGCTTTAAGCCTTACTTAGATAGATGACCGCCAAGATTGGCTTGTGGCACAGTATTGTTAGGGTTCATCTTAAATGAGGATAAAATTGATGAGTATGGACTGTGTAGCACAAATGCCGCCATATTAGTTGCAAAGAGACACATTTGAGAGACTGATGGGAGGAACCCTAGAATGCAATGCCTACAGCGTCTGACACTTAAACACGTGACGATTGAATGTCACGTGACGATTGGGGTCGTACATAATACTAAGAATACACAAATCCTGTGAATGTCATACCACACGCAAATTGACAAGTGCACAATGTGAATCCCGTCTACTGCAGCTCTCGTGAGTGGTAAGGAATTATTGTGTATTATGCATAGCGCATGGAGTCTATACAAGTTATCGTAATTCTCGTATGGCCCTATGGCAGAAAACTATTTGGTACACTAAATCTGTGTATTTACTTAGAGTCATGATACCAAACGTGATTTGTTTCACGACAGATGACAAATATGTGGAGCTAGCATAAATTAACAAGTACACACAGTACTAGTCTTATATTCATAGTTAAAAAAAACATATTTCCAGAAATGGATGTTGGAATTTGATAAAAAAAAAAACAATTGGGTAGGGAGAGTTTACGTTTACAACTTGTATCTTAAAAGTGTACACGATTTTTTTTTCGGCCTTGTGAAATGAATATAATTTAGAAAATGGGAGGCCATTTTCAATGGCCCATTATGAGCTAAAACAGGCACTTTACGCTTTGGAGGTAAGTCTTGATGCGTCCAGATGTATTTTGCCGCTGTATAAAATCACGTGTGTTTCACACATTTTCCTTCACCAGATATCAACGAGTGTGAGAGTGGGATCTCCGCGTGCGCTACCAACAGCACCTGCACGGACAACTTAGGCAGTTATTTCTGCACGTGCGACGATGGTTTCCGTGGTGATGGCTTCACCTCGTGCGTCAACATCAATGAGTGTCAGGAGAACCCTGGCGTGTGTCACTCCTTAGCGACGTGCACAGACACTATAGGGAGCCATTTGTGCAACTGTAACCAGGGTTACCAAGGAAATGGCACATATTGTGAAGGTAAAAACGAATATCAATTGTTTATGTATCAATTTCTCTCATTCTGACCTGTCTCTACGAAATAGGGGTAAGGTCTGATGTCTTTACAGAATTGAAAGATTGGAATTCCGGATACTGCTAAGCACGCAATTATGAAACCCAAACGACCGAATTTATTAAGTGTTTTGAGTCAACTATATTGATATAATTTTGTTGTGTGGACATTATTGCAAGGCTAAGGAAGAATAGAAACAAGAACTACACATACAAGTCAGGAAAAATAAAGAGAGCAAAATATTAAAAAGTGAAAACAGAAAGTTTAGGCCAAAAAAAATAGTCTCTGGTTTCTGGTATGCGCGCGCGTCGCCGTAGCCATGCGCGTCGGCAAAATGAAAAAGTTTTTTTTTCAATGAAAGATGATTTCTCAAAACCGTCAAACTCACTGGTTTGACTGGAATTCTGCTGCTTTATGTGGCCTCTCTGGACTCCCATATATTTGCACAAGTTTAGTCGGGCACCATTTGCAGTCATCAGCCGACATTTGAAGCAAAAAAAATCAGGTTAAAAAAAAAAAAAAGCCGCGTCGCCGCACCACTTTTTGGGCAAGCTCCATACCAGAAACCGGAGACCTTTTTTTTGCCTTATTTATAAATGTTTGACTAAATTGAAAGATACATTTGAGAAAACGTAAACATAGGAGTTACAGATTGAGGTTAACTCCAAAAGCCAAACGACCGGCTCTTCAAACGTTGGCTTTGTCTGATTGTACTGTTAAATGGCAAAAGGGTAATTTCATTTCGTAATTACAGGTCACACAGCAGTGGAAACTAACAAAGTCAGTAGATTTTTGGCAAGCCAGGGTCAAACTTAGTTCAGACTCCACTGAATATGTTCCTTTTCGCTATAATGTAAAGCATGTACAGCTAATACACCAACTTTAAAAAATGAAAGCTTTTGCAGATCAGTTTATCATGCTCACTTGCTTTCCAATCTGAAAAAAAAATGACCATTAAAAAGCTGACATTTGAAATTTATATAAATCACATTTAAAATTTGATCTTTGGTTGTCGGTAGATGTGAATGAATGCATGACCGGTGCCCATGAGTGTGCAGCCGACATTGCTGAGTGTATGAACAATGTCGGTAGCTACATGTGTTCCTGCATAGGTGGTTATGTCTCTGCAGGCTTCCCAACTGGTAGACAGTGCGATGGTAAACACCTTTTCTTTTTTTTTTGAAAACATGCCAGGAAAATGTATACGCTGTGAACTGCACAATCACATTCAAACTTGAGTGAACTGGGTCCTAAAAATGTTCTGTGATGTAAATGTGTAAACATTCAAGATCGTTAAAACTCCAACATTAGGTTTCAGAAGGTTTTGCAGGATTTTCAAGAAGGTCGATCCTGTTCCTGTTACTACAACATGGCTTGATGGCAGTAGCATGGCCACGTTTTGCTCGATGGAGGAGGGGCGCTCATATTTTATTGGAAAAATGGTTAAGTCAGTGCTGATTGTAAAATGCTGATGCTTTTGGTTTAAAAAAAGGGAACATTTTGAACGGCTTACACGTTTCTTTCCTCCCCTGTGCTCCCCCTGTGCGCCTCCCCTAGTATATCTGCTTGATGCTTCTTAAAAGATGAAGATTAAGATTGTGCCATTGAATTCCAGTAGACAGTTTTGGATTTTATAGGATTTAAAAAACGTTTCTTTGCACAAACAAATCCCTGAGAGAAAGAGTAAGACAAGCTCTATTGTGTGTTCCTTTCAAGTCAGTTGAGCCTAGAGCTAGAAACCTGCCTACTTCGTCTAGTGTTTTGTCCATTATCAGACAGATACTGAATATTCAATGATATGTTGGATTGGCTCCGTTTCTTTATAGATGTTGATGAGTGTGCGCTGAATCTTGACAACTGCGATACATCGGTGTCGCTATGTAACAACACTGTCGGTAGCTACATGTGTGACTGCAAGGAAGGGTATGAAAAGAATGAATTGGGCCAGTGTGAAGGTAATTGAATTGTTAAAACAGTTCAGTGCTGAACATTTTTTATTGATGTTTGGACGACTGATGAATTTTCACTTGTTGTGGTTTTGGACAATAAATATTAACACTGTAGAAACAACAACCATCTTTCACTGTTTCTTTTTTTTAAATGTTGATTTTTATTTTGTATAAGGACTAGAAGTATCTGGCCAAGAGTGAATTGCACTGGGGTGGCCTACCTCCCTCTGAAACTGAGGGAAATACTGTCATATTCCATTGGAAATCTCTTTTTCATTGCTTAAAATAAGGTTTAGTTTTGTGTATAAACTTAAACCGTAAACTTATCTCAATCTACAACACTTTGCCCAGGTTTTATTTCAATTAACCATTTTGAAGGACTTAGCTGGATTGAGGGAAGGAAGATCCCAACCACTCACATTAGTAAATATAGAACGAAGAATTTGTCATTGGTTTACTTGCAGAATGGTTACTCTTTTTGTAGGATTCAAAAAGGTTCTTTGCCAAAATGTTGAAGGGGTTTTGGGTTGATGAAATGTTCTCGATATCTTTCCCATTGTTTAGATGTGAACGAATGTGATGGGACTCCATGTACGATGGCCAACTCAATGTGCGCTAATCTGCCAGGGACGTATGAGTGCAACTGCATGTTAGGATTCTATCAACAAGAGTCAGAATGTCTGGGTAATATTTTGCTATTCCAGATTTGCTAGAAAGAGTTACTCTCATTAATGACTTTAGAAAAAAAAATTGCCATTAAAAATAATGACGAAATGATCATCCAAATGGTGCACAGGTAGAAAGGGAAAGTTAAGGTGTGAGCCTGACTATTATGGTAATTTGGATGAACATTCCCAAACGCTTGTCAGAAAAAGAAATGGGAAAAGAAGAAAAAAATGAAGAAAACAGTCGATACACAGCAAAACGTTGTTGCAGTGTGGATCACTGTGCTCGCAGCACGCATAAATGCCCCTGTTACATGGCAAGAGGATGTTGGCTGCTATTGTTTGGAATGCACGTTGTGGAAGCAGTTCGCACAATGTTTCTGCCATTTATGTGGAGCAGAGTTGTAACGAGTCACAATATTTTGTGATTCGAGTCGAGTCGAGTTATTTCAAGGAAGTGACTCAAGCCGAGTCGAGTATTTCAAGGAAGTGACTCGAGCATAGTCGAGTGATTAGGTCAAGAAGGTCTGGTCAACTCGAGTCGAGTTAAAGTTTGTGGTCGAGTCGAGTCGAGTCAAGTCATGTTTATGCTCGAGTCAAATCTAGTCACTGGTACTTGTAAACCATCTAATAAATTATTGAACAAGGCACCAGTTTGTTATGAAGATCCAGAGACTGAAAATATGTTGCATGGTACCCATTAGACAGCTTCTGCTGGACGTTTACCAAAGATCTACGGAACTGTTAACACGAAGTGGACATTCGGGTCTGGAATATTTTATTTACGCTGATAACGTCATAGGCTTTATGGTTTATATAAATATATCGAATTATTTGATTTTAAAGCATGACATTTAGTCCGAGTATCAAGGGCTTAAGAAATCGCCCGAAGCCGATGATGAAAACAGGAATTTGGAGATGCGTTTAAAACTTGGTTCCGGGATGGTAGTTTGTGGGCCACCTTATAAAATCAGAAGGGAATCCGTCATTCGGCGTATATTTGTATGCGATAAGCGGCCACAGCTTGACTGTAACGCGAAATACGCGAACATAATTACATTTCCCGTAAGTCACTGCAAAATTTCGCACAGTGTTGGGACTCAAGTGATTATCCCACTCGAGTTGGGTCATTTGCGCACAGTGACTCGAGTCGAGTCAGTTACCCGTTGGGACTCGGATCGAGTCGATTTTCCAGTCGAGTCGAGTCGCCAAAAGATTGTGACTCGAGTCGGACTCAAGTGCAGTCATTGACCCGAGTCATTACAACTCTGCTGTGGCACTCAGCTTATAGGTAAATGGCCAAACTTGTCAATAGTTTGTCAGGTCGCCTACTTAAAATGTGCGTATTTTTTTTCTCAGCGGCTTATTCAAAAGAGGCATCTGCCGTGTTTGAAATCATCAGTGGCTTGGCTGTGGACGGTGCTGGATTTAATCTGGCAACAGGCTCCGTCACATATCGCCAGGAATTGAAGAATTCGGTATGTAGATTGCACAGACAACATTATTTCTTCAAATGTATTCCCCCTAATGGATTACATGACTGGTGGTTACTGATATGGGAGTGGTGTGTTTCAATTTAAAAAAAACCACAAATTTTTTAACAGTTTTTCTTAACATGTAAAATGAAATTAAACATGTATAGAGGAAACTTGAATTTATTAAATCAGCACTCCAATGAGATCAACAATGTATATTATTAGGAGCAAAACAAGAAATTGAAGACATCCCAGGAACGTTGATTGAACCATTAATAATGCCCATAAAAATTGCATAGAGTTTTCGCTTCAACAAGATCAATGCTCATTGCCGATGCCATAGACAGGTGGTGGCTTTTGTAAAATATGGACTAAACGTTTCCAAATTGTGATGTTGAGGCAGTGCGTGAAAGTTTTGTTGAACGTTCATCATAAAAAAGAAATTAATTGCTGGTTCTCTTAATGACTCATGTTGAACTCAGATGGAGGCAGCCTTCGGAGATTCTTCTTTGAGTAGTTCCTTCAGGGATGTAGTCATCACAGACTTGACGCTGAGCTCGGACTCAACAACAGCTTTACTGACGTTGGTTATCAACTTCCAAAGTGGCTCCACGCACTCGGATCTAGAGATCATCATGGCATTGCTTGGCCAGCTGACGGGTAGCAATGGGGGTCAGCTGGCTCCCAACCACCAGCTGATCAAACGGACGTTCATTATCGGTGACCCCAGTAAGTACTCGCTCTCAAAATGTATGCTTCTAATGAAAGTGTGTATCAAACTCAAATAATAATCTCTATTCTCACAAAGGAGAATAGCGAACAGAGGGGACATTCACAGTTTAACAGTTCACATTCTGCTGCTTTTGTTCTCAACCAGAGTGTGATGCGACGCCCTGCATTAACAGTGGTGAGTGTGTTGAGGACAACTTGGCCACGGGAGGATACACGTGCAGCTGCCCACCGGGCTACAGCGGACAAAACTGCCAAGTCGGTAGGTGAATTTATGTACAAAATATCGTGATTTGTATCTTGCGGGGAAAGACTAGTGTGGAATCGGCTTCCATTGGATTGGCAATTTGTGAAAGAACCCAACGAAATAGGAAAACTTTGAGCATGGTAGCATTTTCTTATATTGTTTTGATCAATCATGTGTGTATTTCTGTTTCCCCCAGAACCATGTGACGTCAACCCTTGTATGAACAGTGGGAATTGTGCAGTTAACTCTTCATCAGACACTGGCTACACCTGTACATGTGGTCAAGGATTCAGCGGCCCGCGGTGTGAAACGATGGGTAACTTTCTTAAACGAGAAACTCTGCACCTAATAAGATGCACTGTCAGTGCCAGGATATCGGTCCTTTGCCTGTGCCACTGTAGGTATTCACCACACGCTAATGGAAAAAGTGGAAGTGGAAGTGGGAAACCGGATTGCCTCAGTAGTCTTACCAAAACAAAGTAGTTCCTCATTTACATATCACAACTTCCCTCCCCTCTGGAAAGTACAATTTCAAGAACCATAATTGAATTTTAACCACAGAGGTCTGAAATTTACTACTCTATAATGGTGGGCTGTAATGAATTACCTGGTGATATATATATATATATATATATATATATATATATATATAACATCTGCATTTGATTTCAGGTAAATGTGGAATAATGGAAAATGATCAAAATCTTTCTATCGTGCACAGTTCTCATCAATTCTAAATATCTTTGCCCTCATGAAACAGTGCTAAATTGCAGATCTCTGTAGTTAAAACTTGATTATAGTTAATGAAATGTCTACTTTTAAAGGAGGAGGTATGTTTTGATATGTAAATTTGGGACTACTTTGTTTGCGTAAACCTACGAGTCAAATTGGTTTCTCATTTCCACTTCTTCCGTTAGTGTGTGGTGAATAAACCAGCAACGGCACAGGCAAAGAACAGACTTCTCCATCTGTATCTTCTTGTTCATCACAATTCAGTAGTAGTAGTATGTTTAATCAAAATCAGTGTAGGCATGGGCCAAATGAACAACTGTTGATGGATTAAAAGAAATATCAGTGATGTAGTCCAGCCTATGCAATTCCCTGCCAGTATATCCTAAGTTAATCAGTCACAAGTCATGAAGTCACTAGTTGCATTACAATGACATGCAACAAGATCATTATTCGGTCGTTGTTCATCTTGTTACTTGTGACTGACTTTATGAAATGACTTTTGATTGACTCGACGACAACACTTGGAAAAATACAGGTCATTTCATGTAAACTCAAAAAAAGTATATGATTGTAGTGTTACTTGGTAGGCAAAATCTCTATGGTAAATATGACTGTTTTAAAATTTCGGTACCTCGTTTTACGTTTATTGATTTAAAAATCTTGCCATTTAAGTGCATAGATTGTTATCCTGTAATGTTTACAAACAACTGTGCCCTGTAATGCATCAAACGGGTTATGTTCACTGGCTAACTAAGGGGCGGGGGAGGCACAGGGGGCACGTGCCCCCCCCCCCCCCCCCCCCCGTGGATGTCCGTGCCCCCAGTGCCTACCCCCGGTACCCCCAGTGCCACTACCCCCACCCCAACTCCGCTCCCACCCCACCCTCACCCCCATCCCCCAATTTGGAATTAAAAATTGATCATAATCAGTACCCCCAAGGACCATAATTAACCATAGTTCGATGACTTTGATCGAACGCACGTTAGTCGACGATGGTTAGACTAGTCTAGTCGATTATTCAGGTTCATGGTTCTGACACTGTCTTTGGTCAACATTGTACAATAGTTGGATTTTTAAACAACTTAACGTCTTATTGTTCTTATTGTAAGGCACATTTGATCAATTGTATTTAGAAATGCGCGGTAGAAATTTGTATATTATTGTTGTTATTATTAATGGCGAATATGTAAGATAACATAAACTGCACTATCACTATGATTGTGTTAATAAACAGAAAAAAAGTGTTGAATGTGGGACCGCCATTTTTTGACGGTCGTTGACATGACAATTAGAGTCGTTTGCGCTTCAGCTTCAGTGCGCATACGCTAGGTACATCACGAATCAACCACAAGCTAACCACTGGTCCTTGATCGAACTTGCTCATAGTTACGCCACTTGTCGTTTGATGGCTGAAACCAACTTATTCCAGTTTTTTAAGATATATTTCAGCTTTGTTAACCTCCCTCCAGGTTATAGTTCAATCCGATCTTGTTTATTATCCTAAGCACCTTGTCAAATGGGCAACGACTGCGTAAACGGAGCAACTTGCATCAACGATCTGAACACTGCTCGCGGGTACACCTGCAGCTGTGACGTAGGGTTCATGGGAGAAAACTGTGAAATAGGTAACAAGTTGGAATTGTGATGCTTGTTTGAGAAAATATTAAACTTTAGTTCAATCTGTCTTATGTTTAAGATAATATTGAACTTTCAAATATGTTATTATTGGTTTTATGATATCAGTGGCAGTAAGAAATAATGCAGTGTTCACAAACAATAGGGAAACTTGGAAATTTTAACCTTACAAACTGTCTAGCCGATATCAAATTGAAAAAAAAAAGAATTGTATGAAAGGTCCAATCTATGCCCTTGGATAAATGACAGCATTTTGAATTTTTTGTTAGTCTGAAGGTGGTGAAGGTGTAAGGTATAGTTTCAGGTTTCATGATTGTGTAGTTTTCTTACTTTTTGCTCAAACTATGCAGAGTCATTTTGCAGTCATATATATATGAATGTTAATATATGAATCAATATATGAATCAATCTTTTAAAACAATTGTCATATGACTTGAGACAGGCATATCAAATGAGCACTGAATATGAACGTGTTACCTTTTCAGTATGTAAGCTGTCATGTGTGAATGGCGGAACACTGGATCTTGCAGCGTGCACATGTACCTGTGCCGACAACTGGGATGGACTAAACTGTAGCGGTCAGTTGAAAGAAAAAAACCTGGTCAAAACAAACAAACTAAAAACAGTATTTATGTTGTTTTTTTTCAATAGTAGCAAGGGATATGTGAAGAGATAGAAGAGTTCATGGGCATGAATTGGAATTCTGTTGACTATAACTGTCGGATTGGTATTGTGTAAAAAGGAGATAATATGTAAGTCGTCTTGGTAAGCTTTGGACTTAATTTAGCCAAAAATAGGACCTCTACAGGCCCTAATCATACAGATGTAGAACAAGTTTGCATTCATCTTTTTTAATCATGATTGTAAATTTGCATCCTAAAAATCTAAAGTAGGATAAAAAAAAAACACCTCTTCAGTCTAAGTGCCATGAATACATTTTTTTGTTCATAAGGAATTCAAACCCATGTAGTTGTTTTAGTACAAAGCCTGTATGCACATCATCAAAGGCAAGTAACACCTTCATAAAGCACACAGTTTCCATGGATTTTTTTTTGAGGGGGTGCACGTGATCTTCCTGACTTTGCAAGATTGACAGGAGACCCGTGGCCGATCTTTTTTATGCATTGGAATTTGAGGCTTGGTTCATCCCGTTTGTAGTCACATTAATGCCTCATAATGCCAAACGTGTTTGCCAACAAAGCTCCAGTACTGCATTGTCCCATATGGATTCATCAGAAAATAAAAACAACTTACAGATGTTCATGGAATCAATGTTATTTGTTTCTTACTAGCTTGCACATTGGACTGCATGAATGGTGGTAATTTGAATGAGGCGACATGTCAGTGCACATGCATAAACGATTGGAGTGGAACGACCTGTACTGGTAATTATATTGATTGCGATGTCTTGTGTCACTGTGTTTTGTTTCTGCATCTAATAGGGGACGTTGGACAAAGGGGTCCACAATTACAGAAGGAACACAATTGACGATCCTGTACACAACATATGGGAGGTCTTCCTAAACAGTTTAATTATAAACAAAGGGGGGTCAATAGGGGGTCCATGATTGCAGCTTAATACACACTTCGGTGGGATGGTTATCATTCAGACTGAGGACTTGGAACAATGGGGTATGTTCGATTTCAAAGAGCCCAGGTCCTCGGGAATATTGGTGTACAAACATTATGGGAGCCGTTGAGAACAAGTTAAGGTACAAGCAAAAGGGAACAAAAGAAGGAAACGATCAGGTCTTAATGAGTGTGCTTAGATGTGTACTTGCACCCTATTTCACGGCGGGAAGATAATTAGGCAGACAAATTGTGCTGGCTGTAGCAGACAAAGTTGTGATGACCATAAGCGTACTCGACACATTCTTAGACATTCGTATCGATGTGACACAATTTTTTGGAAGCATGTATACTGTTTACTGTGCCATACTTACCGTCTCTATGAAATAAACGGATGCTCTGCATGCAGTACATCATTTGAGCTCAGTTAGCATTTTTCGCATGTGTTGAAAAGTATCTTCCTACAAAGATACAGTTTCTAAAACAAATTTAAAATAGATTAAACACAACAATTTACCAAACAAAAAAATGAATCGAATAAGCTTTGTTCTCTCTTTCTTATTGTTTTTCAGTCTGTAGTTTAACTGCCGATAGCTGTCAGGAAGGACAGAATCTGTTCACCAGTACTTGTCAATGCTCAGGTATAGGAAAATAAGGACAATATTGAACTTGTGATAACCCCCCCCCCCCATTTTTCACGTTCTGATATTTACAAAACAACATGAATTTGTTGATTTTGCCAAAAATCATGCATGACCACACCCGTGGCGTTATTTCAGGTCCACTTCAGTGTTACTTTATGAAAACTTTACTTTATGACATAATGGAAGCAAGAAAAGTACAGTTTCATTCATGCGCTGTAATTATTTTCACATAATAATATTTGTATGAGAAGCAGCACAATTTACGGAACTAAATGTTTATAAGTTCACATTGCTCCCTGTTTGTTGTGTGTATGGCAGCTTGCCCGTCCACCTGTTCCAATAATGGAGTGCAGGATCAGAATTGCGAGTGTACATGTGACAGTGACCAGAACTGGACAGGGGATTACTGTTCCGGTAAATGAACATCAATGATTTCTTTTTCACTGTATTAACGTAGAGTTGTCTGAGTAGGAAAGCTCTCTTCTTGCTCTGAAATTGCAATCAACTGTACAGTACAACAAATTCAACGATTTCCAAAACCTTTGCTCTCACTCTCTCAGGGAGGGGGAAGGGTGCTTCAGGTTGACACCCCTTTCCAAGTTTTAACACCCTCCCGTGACGTCAAACCACTATTTTGCCTTCACATTATTTTGGACGCATGGAGCACGATGCATCAATCGACATCCACCACAATTTTCTCCCATACGTGGGATCATTACATGACACTATAGATTTTCGATAAATCCATGTAGGTGAAATAATGGTGTTTTCAAAAATTGACATTGCAGGATTCGATCTAGGGACCTTTTAAATCTAAGCTCATTGAGTTAGCCATTAGGCTTTTGTGACAGCTCAAGGACTGCCGTTCTTTTAAATGCTTTGATATTACTAATTTACTAAATTGTAACAAATTCAACAATGAAGATATACAAAGGCCATTGTTCAAGCAATAGTGTTAAGTTGGCTAATATACTTGGTGGCGCGCCGTTCAGCAACATTTTGACCATACATTTATCATATTACTATTCCTTCGAGCATTTTAAACATTTTTACTAAAGACATCAGTCTTCATCGACCACAAACTAAATCCTGTAGCCATTCCAACCAAGTTCAGCTTAAATTAGTCCTTGGCTAAAGTATCAGCAGAATTACTAATCGTTGGCATAATGAGACCCTATCACATCTTGTCATAATTATAACAAATTACGTTAAGCATTTTCAAAATGTGTTATGTGTTAATATCAGGGAAAGTAGTTTGTTTGCATTTATGTGTTTGCACATGTTGGTGTTTAACATTTATCGTCAAATCAAAAGTAAATTATGTTCAATGTTTAAATACTTTTACAGCACTTGAGAAATGTCATCTGTTTTGTTTACAGATTGTACGTTACAATGCGAAAACGGTGCACAGCAGAATAGTCAGACCTGTGAATGTCCATGCACAGGTAACTGGATGGGAACAACTTGCTCTGGTAAGTATTGTGTTTACTTTTCAAAAATACCCTAATGTTATCTACTTGTCTGTTTTTATCATTGAAAAATTCACAGAAATATCCATCATCTTCTCTCATTTAAGAGTTTGGAAATCATGCAAACTCTTAAATGAGGGGAAACCATAATGTCAGCACCCTGTTGAGTTGTTGTTTTTTCGATTGGTTTTTGGGGTTTTTCCGATCTTGTAACACATCAGACGCAGTGATCTTTGTGAAGCAGTGACGCAGTACAATTTGTAGCTGACAAAAAGAGAACAATTGTACTATTTATTTGTCGTTACGCGAGCGGAAGCTTTTGTGAATCGTGGAAGAAGTTATGTTATTCGGTGTATTATGTTGCATAGCCTCCACCTGTGTAAAATCTCAAAGTCCAAACAATATGTAGTTAAACAAATTGTAGTTAGCTGTGAAGGCCAAGTTCCCTGTTTGACGCTGCAGTTTTCTAGGCTATATTTGTTCTTCTAAAAAAGTCAAATATCGACTCGACAATGTAAGTATGTCCTTCTGCATGGGATGAACTGTAGTTGTTTTGTGAACTTGTTTTTGAGGTATTGAATTTTAAACATAATTGTGTTTGTTTTTATTTTTTTTTATAAAGAAAAGGACAAAATAACACATGTAGTACAACTGGTGTTAAATGAAAGAGATGAATTTGACCCTTGTTCACAGATTGCCCTTTGACCTGTGCAAATGCTGGGAATGTTAACATTGGGAAGTGTCAGTGTACATGTGCCGGTAGCTGGACTGGAACCACCTGCTCTGGTGAGTTTTGTTTTAATTTAAGAAGATGAGCGTCATAAGAAATTATTGATTTTGCCAACTTTTTAACTGCCTAGATATTCAAATCATGTTTTGTTGTACACAAAACAAACGGACGAAACAAACCCTACCATTTCAATTGCCATTCTCTACTGACGGAGCCCTACTGATTGGCCAGTCAGCCAGTTGCCAATTTTTATTTTCGTTGTCATATTAATTGACAATGTTCACAAAATAAGTCTATATTTAGAAATTCGCATATGCAAAAATAAAAAAAAAACATAAAAAACATTTTCAAAGCTGTTGGTAATTTCCTGATTGAACAAAGACAAGTGGCTATCCTCAACTAGCTTGTTGACATTTATTGATTGAAGAACGATGACAATGCTCACGGTTTTGCTTGAAATTTCAAACAATGTCTCAGTTTCTGAAAACGTGTGAGTAAGTTCACAGAAGCCTCGTTCTTTTTTATTTACAATAATTAGGATACTCTTTAAGATAAGGGTATATTGATCGTTTATCAGACTTTCAACTGTCCTGTGCAAGTTGCGATACGCTGAATTTTAGAGCGATGGCAATGCTAAGGGCTGTGCTTGAAATTTCTAACCGTGCTTCAGTTTCTAAAAACTTACTCACAGTACTCACAGTACTCACAGTAAGTTCACACAAACCTCGTTCTTTTTTATTTACAGTAATCAGTAAACTCGTTTAGCTAAGTGTATTTTCATTGTTTTCAAGACTTGCAACTTTCCAGTGCGATACGCTGAAATTTAGCACCATGGCAATGCTCGGGGCTTCGCTTGAAATTTTAAACCATATTTCATTTTTTGAAAACTTGTGGCTAAGACTATATATAAGCCTCGTTTTTGTTTTTATTTGCAATACTTGAACTCCTTTTTTTTAAGCTAAAGGTATTTTGATTGTATTTCAGACTGCCCACTTGTCTGTCAAAATGATGGCACGTTGAATGATGAAACATGTCAGTGTCAATGCGATCAAAACTGGATGGGAATTACCTGCTCTGGTGAGTACAGTACGAGTGTTATTATGTGTACATGTGCAATAGAACATTGCTATAAAAATACCACCACACCAAATATGCCTTAAAACGAACCTCCTCCTGGCTTGTAGATTGTATGTAAAATTAAACAGACCATCGTATGGCTGCAAGTATTATTCAGTTTCCTAGATTAATGTGTAGATTATTCAGTTAAATTGTTTTATTTGATTAATCAAAAACCAAGTTGTGAAAAAACGGGCTTATATATGGAAACATCCCACGAACCGCTTAACGATAAATCATTTCAGCACGATTATGATGTTTCTCTGAATAAATCGGAATTGCGTAAGGTCAAGACAAATCGAGATACAGGCGATATCGTTTTTCAATTGGCGCGAGGTTTTTTTTTCAACCAGAATTTTCCTACAACAATAGGCTTATCGGTTAATCGAAACTGTTATCGGAAGGGAACGATTAACTGATCGAAAAAAAAATGATCGTAAACTTGCGGCCCTATAGAGCATTGTCATCAAACAATTTTAACCTCTATATCCACCCAATTATGTTCATTATAAAATGGTTATATCAAATCTTGTTGTGACCTGACCCTCACTGTAGCCTGGGCTGGGTGCCGGTTTGACTTTTTTTTTGTATTTTTGGTCAAATCAAACTAAGTGTTTTTACAGTGTATAGGCAAACACGTATTGATATTTATACAAGGCCTTAACATTGATTGAAATGTCCCATCTAGCTGCCACCTTTTCCATTAAGTGTAATTTCTCTTGCACTCATAAACAATTTTTCTTTGCATATTGTAGCACTGTAGACAGGACTGTTGTATACTTTAAAAAGACAATTGACAAATATAGTTATTTCGTTGCAGACTGCGAGTTGAATTGCATGAATGGCGGAACTCTCAACACTGCTACTTGCCAGTGTTCATGTGCCCAGAGCTGGACTGGAACTGACTGTTCAGGTATGGAAACAAAGATAAACATTTAAGATTTAGAATGAGCTATTGGGAAGGGCTTTTATTTATTGGGGGTTCTTACATTCTTAAAAAATATCCAAATGTTTTTGTAAATCTGTTGCTCAGAAATTGATTATTTTCCTACATCATTCGCTGGAAACAAATTGGTCTATAACTGATCAGCCGTGTCTTGGTTGAAAAAAAATGATAAATTTGGCAGAATTGCCATATGCATAAGTATAAGACCCGTTGGAAACATCAAATCACGCCAAGAGAAAATCTCCACCTTTGTGGCCCTTTGAAACGGGCCCTGTTTCCATTTAAATCTAAGAACTGATGTTTTGTAAGGCCATTCCCCATGGTGTTGCAACCAATCGAACGATGACCTTTAAACCAACTGTCTGATAGAATTTTGACAAAATTGTACTTATATAGTTATGGAGCCTACGGCCGGAACGTATAAGGGGCGCACGTGTTGTCACCAATGTCCGCCGTAGCCAAATCTAGAACATACTGTCCATTATTAGATAAAGATCAATTAACCAAATTGTAACACAAGACAGGTACAAAAGTCAACTACATACCCACTTCAGTTATATCCAGCATTGATTTACATGTTGCTACTTGAAGTCTGGACATCCAAAACTGATCGGAGTATATTACTGAACTTCTTGACATTGGTCTTGATGTTACTTGAAGTTTGAACATCCACAACTCATTAGAGTATCTTACTAAAGTTTTTGACATTGACAACCTTTCAATAACACAGTTCTGTATAAGTAGATGCTCCAATCAAGTTTAGTCGAAGTTGACTGTGGAATTTGTACCGGAGATTCATATACACAATGCACTATGTCTATGAGAGATCAATTTGGCATAGCTGCACTTTCTTGCACTTCACCACTGTGAACCTAATGTAGAATCGTATACCTGGGCCTTATGTGTGTGGACAAGCATTACATTCACTGTGTGGACTTCCGAACAAAAAAAGTTGTCCATATAAACCAGGTAGCAGCGACGTTGTGTGGACCTGCCCACGTCCACACAAGGTTTCATTTCCACCCCATACGCTGCTGTTTCCTTTCCCACATCATTCTTCTGGATCTCACTTGAAATGAGTGGAAAGAACCTTAGATCATTAAGGCTGTACCACCGCTTTACCATTATTTTGTCTATATTCAGCCTGCAATGGCAGACTCCAATTAAAGACATTTAATTTATTAGAAGCCATGTGTGTAACATTATTCATGTTGCTAGCATCTGTACTTGAAGCATGATCCCTGCAGGTCCAATGACACATACAATGTCCATTAACTCCCATGTGGCTCATGGTTGTTTGTGTTTCTGTTTGTTGGTTTCAGACTGCCCGTTGTCTGCATCTAGTTGTTCCAATGGAGGTGAATTCGATGCAGACTTCTGCCAGTGTCTTTGTCCGTCTGATTATTCTGGACCAACTTGTGCAGGTAGGATTTTGCAATAAGTTGTCATTAAAACTGTGTTTTCCTGTGTTCAAAATAATTCCGAAATTATGGTTTTGCTTTTGTAATTCTTGTGAATTTTTTTATATTTCCTAATAATGCTGGTTTCATCCTATGCTATTCACCTTTGATACCACAAAATGACACTGAGTAGTAGTCTGAGTTGCTCCGTGGTGATTTTTTTCATTCACTATTGGCACATTAAATTGTATCTAATATCTTTTGAGTTCCTTATTCAGGCGAATTACAGTGCAAAACGAATGTATTCAGGTAACAGCAGACTTCACAATCAAACTTCAGTTATCGACGTCATTGGGTTGCTTCAAGAGAGCACTTTGGCAGGAAGTGCAGATGCAGTGTCACAGCTGTAATAGATTGCTCGGGTCTCTTATATCTGTTTTTTTTTCCAATTATATGCTAGCCAATTAATGACGAAAAAAATGTGCTTTGCTGCAAGAAGTTTCATTTAAATTTTGTTACTAAGATGTGGTCAAGCCTTTACAACATGTACCGCTATCAACGCAACAATAACTTACAAAATCATTTACTGTCCCATATTTTACCATTTTTTCAGCTCCCAGTCCATGTTTGTCAGACACCACTATATGTTCAGACACTGAAGGGAAGTTCTGTCAACCGGCTACCAACGCTGCGGGCTACACATGCGAATGCAATGGGTTTGCAGGGTATTTCACTAACAGTGACGGTTCATGTACAAGTAAGTATGCGTGGGTCCTGCACAATCTTTTTAAAATTGACTGGAGCATTACTTCATCCTTAGGCCCGTAGCATACTGCATCATTGCTCTCTCGATTGAGTTTTTCTGATTATCTCACTGTTCGAAGAGCTATTATTTGAAATATGTATCATCAATCTGTATGTGGCATCAGAAGTAAAGATAATACTAGCAGTACTTTAAGTAAACCGTGCATATTTAGACCAATTAGCTGGTGGGCAGTTTACCAAAATTTTCCTCCAATTTCAAGTCAGTCAACCCTACTAATAGTTTAAGTAACATTTACATACAGAGCACCATGCACAAGCAGGCCATGTAAAGAGAAAGTGCAAGGGTAATTCAACATAATTGCTCTAAGATTACTACAAGACAGGTATACTATTAAATTTCGTTAAAAATATCAAACACTGTTATTGTTTTTTTTTTTTCAGAACGCACGTCATTCAGATTTGGCATGACATTAAACCTGGCTTTCCGCAGTGCCTACCGTAACCCAGCATCTGCTGCATGGAAACAACTCGCCAGAAGGATAATTTCAGCTGTAATATTCCATTAGATATAATGGTTTCGTTCATTTAATTAAGTGTATACACCTGTGGAAATGAGCCTAGAACGTGTGTGTTGCACACAAGGATACAATCCAGTCCATTACAACCGAGCAAATGCATATACGAACAGCTGTGCCTAAGGTCTGCAAATTGCGTGGAGGGTGTCTGCTCTTGCCGGTGATTTTGGAACCGGATACGCGTTGTCGAAAGGATCAAGAACCTCCTGAACAACAACAAAACTAACACATGACAAAACCGTAGGTTCACATGTAATGCGCACCACACCTTCGTTAACCAAAATTTTAAAAAAGAGAAACTCTAAGCACTTTGTCGGTATTTTCGAATCATCCTTACTGTTCTGTCAAGTGCCCTTTGCATATTGGCAATTATGGGGTACCGGGAAAAAGGGCAACAATTGGGACAACGGAATCCTGCAAGTCTGTCTTTAGAAATTGAAATACCCCATAGCCGTTACGCTATGTTTTTTTTAGATTATTACAAAGGATGTGGAAAATCAAAGTAGCATGGCAAGAAAGCTGTTTTAAGTGTATTTAAGTCATACAAATCTTTAATTACATGTTCCCTTTAAGTTGACTGTCTCTCTATAAGAAAAGTTATGTTTGTTTGTGCAACGAAGGTTTTCAGAAAATGTGGAACCGTTTTAATATCTTGCATCTTAATTCTGTTGGGTATTTGGTTCCCAGGTGTTGTTCCTGTCTTACAAATCGCAGTTATGATGGATTCATGTAAACTGAATCCATCCATCATAATGAAATATCCACTGAAATGTGTTCCCTTTGCAGATTCCTGTGGCAAATTGCCTTTATGTCGCAGGTGACTTTTACATTTGCATTAAGAAGAAGAACTAACCTCTTATCTTTACTATCTGAACATATACTGTCTCCTTTTTTCAGATTCTTAACAAACTGCGGGGAAGTAGTTCCACCAACCGTGTGGTTGCGGTAGCTGTTTTGAGCTTCCGCGCAGGCAGTGTGGTTGCCGAGACGGCACTAGCATTTCAAGGGCAACCACCCTCCGTGGATGTCATCAGCAATGTGATAGCAGCGAATGATGTACTGAACGATGGTGTGGAAGACATAGCTCTTGTCCCGAACTCTGTCAGTTACATAAACACATGTAAGGTTGTGTTATATTAGTTCCTTTAACACCTAAAACCAACTTGCCTGTTTCACCCAGTAAGTGTTGTTTCAGCAAAACAAAATCAAATTACATAGGCGTGTGTGTGAATTGCCTTAGTTTTGCTGAAAGAACGCACACCTTTTGTGATCCATGGAAAGAACGGTGGCTGTGATAAAAGTTGTGTGATTTAAATGATTCTTGGACTAAAAGAAAGCTGATGAATTGGGTTTTCATATTCCGGATTTTAAACGTGCTACATGCATAACTTTACTAAGAGATTGGTCCCGACATTTTGGTTTCGTTTTCTATGAATCACCTTGGCAACGCTGTCTTTACGTCAGTAACATGAAAACCTCCAAAGTGAATAATTCGTCAAACAATGGAATCCCAGTGACCTTTTTTTTATAATTGGTTTTGTTATCAGCATTGTTGACAGACTGCACACAAGATGGTTGCATGAATGGCGGAACGTGCCAGAGATCAGGATTCTCCCCTCAGCCAACTTGCAGGTACTTTGGAGTCGGGATTGTGCGAAAGTATGGGAGTATATAACCATAAGAAGCAGCACAACGACAAAGGGACAGAAAGCTGCCTGAATTATCTATGTTTGGAATGTATCGCCCAGTTGAGTAATTATAAGTCATAATGATGATGAAAAGTCCCAAACTGAAATAAATATTGGGTTCATAACCTCAAGCTGTTTTTTTTTCCGAGGGAAAGTGTCTTTCAAGTGTCATGCACCAACCCAGTACCTTTTATGTACTTATGTCCCTGGCGAAAACTTACAACGTGTGTTTGAATTGAGGTGTGATATATTGATTGCCATTGAAACATTGATTGTAAATTGTACTAGTTAGTCGATATAGTGTAAATCGAATTCTAGTATTAACAAAGACCACGTGGGCTGATTTATTGCTGTAAAAAGATAGTTAATTGAATCAATGTCACTCATCAGTGATGAGTGTTCGAGACCAAGAACACGCTCAAACCGGTCTCGAGACTGGTCTTGAATCAGTCCTGACGGCTAAAGCGCTGCTCACTGCATCCCGGATTTAATCATAAAACAGTGATGGATAAATTCCTCCATTAGTGGTCCCACTTTCTTTACAGTATGCACAAGACGTACATCAATAATAACAAAGGCTGGTAAGGAAGGCTTACTGACGCAATTGTGAAATAAATTGTAGATAATCATTGATTCATTGAAGGTTTTCTTAGCCCAAACCTGCAGAATCATTGTTGAGAACTAGATATAATATGTTAAGCATCAGTGGGATGTAATCTGTCTGTTTCTTGTAGTTGCCCTGCATCGTTCACTGGTGAGCGGTGCGAAACTGAAGTGCCTTCGACACCATCAGACTTGACAACAGAGACACCAACCACGGAGGGAGGTAGGCTTTTCTTAAAAAAAATAACAAAGAAATAAGGCAAACCCTGATATTTATATTTAACCGAACGAAGATAGAAATACTGTTCACACAGTATAAAAGTATTAATCTCGCAACTATGTTTGTGTTAGCAGTCTCCCAAGTCGTCAATTGGACAAATGGAGGTGTGCAACATATTGCATGTTGCTAGCAATCGCGACTTGGAGCATGATTCATGCAGGTCCTTTGTCATAGTGCACATCGTACATTAACTATTTTATGGCTCATGGTCTCTGTGTTTGTGTTTTGTTTGAATCAGATTGCCAGCTGTCTGCATCAAGTTGCACGAATGGAGGTGAATTTGATGCAAACTTCTGCGAGTGTCTTTGTCCGTATAATTATTCAGGACCAACTTGTGCGGGTAAGATTTGGTAACTGATAGATTTCTCATGTTTACAATGCTTCTACAGCTATCGCTTGTTTAAGTAAGTTTTATTTGATTATTATTAAAATACTGACTTCATTCAAAGTTATTTGCTTCTGATGCCCAAAATGGCATATATTTTTTTTTCTACTGGAATGCATGTATCTTTGTTACCATTGACGTTCTATTCCATCAATTGCATTGCAACAAAAAGTATATTTTAAAGAGAAGTACATATGTCCTTAAGATTTTTATCCTTTTCTGCGATGAAGTGATGGAACTGAAGGTCAATAGTAACAGAGATACATTGATTCTGTAGTGGAAGAACTATTCGTTAATGACAACTTGGAAGCTGAATAGATTTATGGTGCTAATGGAGGACACACACGTGCAACATCATCGATGAATTGAGGACAGACACCAAATCGAGGTCAACCTTGTTTAGGAAACGTGTACAAAACTAATGATAGCTGCTCAGTATAATCAAAAGAAAGGAAAAAGGAACAATAGAAAATCCTTCATTTAGACATAAACAAACGTGGGTGTGCCAATGTTTCAAGAATATATTTACTTATTAATGAAATGCTTAAGTCAGTCTTTCTTGGTTGTCTCTCTTCACCTCATGTACGTTTCGATCAGTCGACGAGAACACCTGCTATGTAAACTGCTACAGGATGTTTAACTGTATGTTCAAACCCTATAAATTGTCTACTAAAGCGGTACGACCTGTACATGTATTAACACAAAAATAAGAGCAATAAGGGCAAAACCTAATTTGAAAATAAGAGCAACTTGAACAATATACCATCGTCCATTGCATTATTTTTCAGCTGCCAGTCCGTGTTCGTCAGGTAACCCTCCTTGCTCAGAGAGTGCAACCTTTTGTCAACCGGCTACCAACGCTGCAGGCTACACATGCCAATGCAACGGTTATGCAGGATTCTTCACTAACAGTGATGGTTCATGTGCACGTAAGTTTGGGTACTACAGTTAGCTTTTGAAATGAAGTAAAGTTAGAACTCGAGCATGGGGGCCTGTCTATTCAGAATCACTTATCTTATGATTCCGCTACTAGAAGTACAACTATAACAACATCTTTAGCTCAATGTAAATTGCTGTATTTCTTTTTTTCCCCCAAAAGACATGTAAAAAGCGTTGCTCTAAGATTTGGTTCAAGACGTAAAATACAAAATTTAATTTGAAACACCTATTGTTTTTTTCAGAACGCGAGACACTCTACTTTTTCATAGAAATAGATTTGCTTTTCATCGGTGCCTACGGTAACCCATCATCCTCTGCATGGAAACAACTTGCCACGAGGCTTAATGCAGCGGTAATAAACCACTTCTTGTTGCATTCATTTATTGAAGTATTTTTAGCACATTGCGCTTGCACTGTTTTATGTTTCCAAAATAAACTAATAAACACAAATTAAAACTAAAAAGCTCGTAGAGAGCGCAAACAAACCTCTACCAAGGCTATTCAATTCCCCGCCATATTGTTAGTACAAGAAACAATCACATAAATGGTGAAGAGTCCTTATAAAAAATGGATTCAGATCCAGATCCGGATAACCTCCAAATGTAAATCGATTTATACTTGTACCAAGGACCTTTTTTAGTTATCTTGTTAGAAGAGAAACCAACCAACCAACAAAATCAGATGAAAGCATATCCTCCTTGGCGTAGGTAATAAAGGAATTGCCTCACAAATGGCACACATTGATTGATGAAAACCAGGTATTTAACATTAGAAGTGTTAATGTGTGCCGGTGTCATATGAAATAGCACTCTTATGAAATCTGGTTTGTTGCACCTTATAATGGACTCTTACCCTCACACTGAAGCATGCGCAATACTTGCGCAATAGCGAGTCCATAAGTCGGAATTTCACACTACGTCGGCATTAGCTATAGGGAGAAACCTTTCCTTTTTCAGCACCCTTTTTCCAACTTCACGTTCCAGATCATGAGCAAACTGCGGGGAGATACTTCCACCAGTAATGTGATTGCGGTACAAGTTCTGAGCTTCAAGGAAGGCAGTGTGGTTGCACTCACGGCAATAGCATTCCAAGGGCAACCACCATCGACGAATGTCATCAGCAATGTGATAGGAGCGGGTAACACACTTAACGATGGGTCGGGAAACATTCCGCTTGTCCCGAACTCTGTCAGTAACACAGGTAAGTCTTCCCAATGCATTTGTTCCAGGTGCATCAAACCAACCTACCTGTTCCCCCTGTACTGCCCCAGTCCTAGTATTGGTTTTGAATAAATCAAGGAGTAAAATCGGCGGAGCATATGTTACACATGCACAAATGAACTAAGGGAACATTAGGATAAGAAGCCGATTCTAGATTTGTTTTTATATTTCACTTGATTATTGACATTCAACTCATCCTCTGAAACAGGGCCTTAATAAAGGTCCCAGTTTAAAGTCAAAGCTAACTACAAACTATGTTGTTGACAGAAGTATCTCTCGGTAAACAGAAAGAGCAGTGCATGTACATGTACAGTACCAGTAAACATTTGTGTCAGTTATTAAAAAAAGATACGCATAATTGATTGACACGGAAACTTGCTGAATTGAAAAGGCAGTCCCTGCAAAACATCCAGGCACAAAGTGCTCAGTATAGCAGTGGTCCATTGAAGATGATGTCAATATGGATTATTGAAACACAAACCAATGAGTGGATAATGTATGCATACAGATACATTTACACGTTTTATAATCGGCTTTGTTTTGTTATCAGCCATGCCATCGAATTGCATGCAGGGAGATTGTATGAATGGCGGAACATGCGAGAGGTCAGGATTCTCCCCTCAGCTAACTTGCAGGTAAAGTCAGGGCGGAGCTATAGAATAATGTGAAAGGAGTGGGAGTATATTTATCATAAAAAAGAACATGACAGAGCGGCAAACAAGTGCCTTAATTCTTTGATCACGGAATTTATAGCCTAATTAATAAATTGAATGGTGAAGAGAAGTCTGATGTGGACAATGTGCGTAATTTGTTTATTTATCGGGGAAAACTCAACGATGGTGATGGTTTTAAAACTTTAAGCATCAGCCCTATACATGCTTGTACATTTGTGCCTGGAATAAGTGAACTTATTTATGTATGCTGATAGTTGGTTGATGTATTAGTAACTGAACATTCTGGTATCCATTGCGTATTTGAACCCAGATCGTTGAGCGCCGAGAGTTAGGGCCCGTCTCGATACATATCTGGGACAAATTTCAGACAAATTCTGGGTAGAATCAATGACTTTGTCCGACTGAAGGTCTGCATTTGTCCTGGACTTGTTCTGGGGAGATAGCTTGGCTCACTCGTCTCATTGCGGAAAGATTGCGGGGAAATTATTCGGAATCCTGCAACTAATACCCGATACAATGTCCGCAACTTGTCCGAAACTCCTCCCGTAAATGTAATGAGAAGGACCATTATCTGAATCCAAGTGTCACATGTACATCCTTGATTTTGTCGTGCAGTGAAGATCATGCAAGTCCTTCTCTCCTGACCCCAACTTCTTGCCATTATGACAGGACATACATCAAGAATGAAAAATAAACTCTAGAAGGAGCCCAGTGCCTGCTAGGAAAATTTCATTTCATTGAATTTTTGATAATGGTTGAGTTCAAATGCGTGTTGAGAAACTTATGTACACGTAGGCTATACAACGTAAGTATATTGTCTTTATGTGTTTTGTAGTTGTCCTGCATCATTCACTGGAGAGCGTTGTGAGACTCAAGTTGTAACCACGTCACCACCAGGTACATCCAATTCCAATCATTTTCGCATCCAAGACCGTAAACTGTTGTTTCATCTGACAAGGGCTAGTGCGATACTTTTTGCAACATTTGTACACCCTTGGTTCAGATATTAATCTCACAACAACTTGTTTCTGTTTGTTCTCATTTAAAGGGTCAGCTCCAAACGTTCAGTTTTGTTTCTGATAAACAGATCTCGGATTATTATGCAATAACATGTAATGATGCAATACAAATAGTTTGTCACCAAAAAAAAAAAAAAGGTAAATCAGTTTGTGTTTACCTGCTTTCTTTTCGAAATCTGAAGGTTTTTTTTCGGGAAAACAAAACCAGGTATGTTTTAAATGATGTACTGTTTGCGCTGTTGCAGGTGGTGATGTGTCGCCTCTAGCTACAGTTCTCATCATAGTCGGATGTGTTGTTCTCCTGCTGGCCATAGCAGGAATAGTAATGTGTTGTTGCATGCTGATGAGGCGTCAATACCAAATTAAGAGTCAAATCTACCATCAGTCAGGTAGACAGTTCCAAGCAAGTAGAGAACCCTTCGACTTTGAAGATCGCAGGGATCGCAGCCTGTCCTCTGACGAAAGCTACAGTGTAGCTGACTACAGGGAGGAAGTAAGGAGGATGAATCGTCTCGCTCATGTCATGAGCCAGTCACCTTACCTACAGGTAAGACCGGTTTATAGCCTATGAGAGAGATTCTTCTCTAAGGGAGGTTTATAAAGAGATATCCTGTCAAGTTGCTGGAGTTATAGCCCTAGCCTTACAGATCTTTCCAAATCCTCTATGAGGCTTTGATGGGATTTTGTTGGATACCGGAAAGTAGAGTTCAGCCACTGTCATTTTACATGGGGCTTGATGCCTCCTAAAAGCAAGAATCATGTGCTAAGGGGCACGGTAAATGGATCCTGATATGAACAGACAGGGTCTTGCATAGGCATGGTCACAATCATTATACTGTCTTTGGATATGTACCCATGTATTATTTAAGATGTTATGTGTAACTTTCTGATTTAAGTTTTATTTTTATATGACACACAGTCTATGCAGAATCGCCCAGACTTCATCCGACCATACATGGTGACTGGCAACGAGGCATTTGAACGTTACCGCGAATACGAAGCGGTAAGTTTTCAGGATCGAAGCATTCACATTTTTAAGTTTGAGATATTAAATGTTCTACCCTCGGTGTACATTTCTTTAACACGACTTTTTTTCGAGACTTGTAAAATGTATTTGGTGTTTTATTTCACAGCGTGATGGAGGGGATGTTGCAGGCCGCGTGGTGTACAATCCCGCCCTCTACTACTAAACCTCGTCATTGGCCACAGCTTCCATTGCTGCAAATGCAGCTCTGCGACAAGTAATGCCCATGGGATAAGTAGACTGAACGACTAAGCGAAGGATTGCAGCTTTACTATGATTACCAGTTCCACAGTTATCCAAGTTCTTGTGTGGAATCAATCCTCACACATTCTGCATTCACCCAATGTGGTAGCGTGTCTCTTTCCAACCTATTCTTGATTTGAGGTGTTTTCTTGGTTCTTGTAGAAGAAGACAAAGCAAACACCCATTTTCAAAACTAACCTCTTAAAAAACTATCTCAGTTGAAACTTGTTTTGAATCCAGCGAAGCATGTTTGTTTTATACCCCTACTTTCATGATTTTAATTTCGTACACTCATCCCCACCAGAGGGGGGCATTCATTGATGTTAAATAAAACTGCACATTCAATACTTTGTGGTTGGCTTCATCACTAATTATATGGAGATAAAATACATTGTGTTAATATGATCTGAAACTTCTCAGCCCCCTTATTATCATGGCCCAGCCTCACACACTACCATACATGTATTTCATATTTTTGTGGGTAACCCATTGAACTTCTACACAGTCTTGGATGGAACTGTTCAGTGATTTTGGTAAAGCAGCTGTTATTTTAGTTCTTTGTTTATTCATTGGTGTATTTAATCCATAATATGGGTACGAGGTAAATAAATGTACGTCTTTCATTTTTAAACATAAAACAGTTTTTAGGCTGTTTTAACAAGTTATATGCTGCTTTGTATTTTGATCAGCTGTTAGTTACACCATTTTATAATCTGTTTGGTATTGTATTTTATTAGTGAGCGGATGGAAAAATGTATAGTAGACTGAACGACTGAGCGAAGGATTGCAACTTGACCATGATAACCAGTTCCACAGTTATCCAATTTCATGTAGAGAATTTATCCGATTTGGTACTGTGTGTCTCTCTCCCCTATTCTTGATTGGAACTTTTTTAGGAGAAGACAAAGCAAACATGCATTTGCAAAAGTAACCTCTTTTCTTAACTCAGTTGCACATGGTTTTGGATCCAGTAAAGCTCCTTTGTGTTTGACCCCTGCAATGATGCTAATTTTTCTACGACAAACACTACCAGAAGGAGTCATTTACTAATTTGCCAAAAACATTCTAGGTAAGTCATGGTTGTCTTCAGCCAACCACCAACATCATAATTTTAAAGTGAAACAAATATGAATTGTTATGAATCGCCTTTAAACACTTTTACATATAATCCTCATTTTTTGGTAACTTATTGAAATTTCACACAGTCTTGGATGGAACAGTTAATTGATTGGTCAAGTAACTTCTTTTAATTTTATCTGTTTTTTCATTTGGTGTATTTAATCTGTAATAGGGATATGGGGTCCTTTTTGTGTAACGTAATCAAACTAAATAAGTGTCTTTCATTTTTGAAAAAAAAAAATGCCTAGGCTGTTATATACTGCTTTGTAGTTTGATCTGCTATTTGTGATAATATTTTAAAATCTATCATATTTTTTTTGAATTCTATAAGTATTTGTGAGGGATGGAAAAATGAAGGTACTATGTGTTAAGGAAGTGTACAGTCAAGGGCGGATCTAGAACCAATTTTTTTTTTATGGGGGGGGGGAAACAAATTTGTCCTCCAAAAAGTGTGTCTCAGAAATTACGGGGTGTTTTTTTTTTTTTTTTTTTTTTTACGGGGGGGGGGGAGGGATTCGAGATACTCTGTGGTGCGATCTGAAGCAATTTCTGAGCCTCTAGCCAAATCATTTTGAGGAAAAGATGGTGGTGTACGCAGTTCCTACCTTTATTGCGAGATCACTTAAAAAAATTGGGTTCGTATGTTTGTTTGTTTGTTGGTAGTTTGGAGAAAAAAAATGGGGGGGGGCCCCAACCCCCGATCTGCCCTTGTGTACAGTACTTGAAGCCAACACTCAGTAATGTTCCGTCGAATCTTAAACATTCGGAGCAGTGTGTACAATCGTTGACACCTGAGCTGCACAAGACAGAGTTTTGAGTGACCATCAGTTGTATTTTTTAATGCTTAGAAATGTTATAAACGTTTGTGTAAAATTAATTTTAATACTCAGAGTAATCCCATTAATGACATACATGATAACAATTACACCCCACCCCTCCAAGGGAAAACAGTTCTTTGATATCTGGCGGGGCTACTTTGGTAAAATAGAACAAAATTAACACCGTCATGTTTCATCCATAGCTAAGCTGATAGTCAAAGGGCCCTGTACACATATTTCATTCGGAAGATTTTATACAGCATCATTTTACTTCATGTCAGTCAGTGAAAAAATACAGAAAACGATTTTATATGAAACCTACATGTAGTTTTGGCAGCATTTATGACTTAGTGGAGGCCTAATTAAATGAAAAAAATATATATCCAGTTCGGTCTTCCTGAATTTAACTGTTTTATATTTTTGTAAGGTGTTTTATAGTTGAAATTGTAGTTTTCTATCAATTTTAAATATCATTCGGGGTTTCCAGGGAATTTGAAGCATATTTTTTTTGTGTGTATATTCAAATGGAACATTTATGTAACCACCACAACACTGGAATGTTTCTGCTACTTGTGTCTAAAAGCACTTATAGCACTTGGAATGAAGTATTTTGTAATGTGGATATTTCTATGCACATGAACACATTTAAATAGAATAAAAGTCAACATATTTGTATGTGTTAATGTGTACAGAAGTAGCTGTGTTTTAAAATTGCCATTTTTATGTCTTCATGATGACGGCATGTCGTTCTGTCACAAATCCAAGAGAAAGATTGTATACGAAACTTATTTTTAGCAGCGTTTTGTCATTTAGTGGAAGCCTAAATAAATTATATATATATATTTTGTGTCTTCCTAACTGTAACCTTTAGTTTATTTTTGTATTTACACGTTCTCTCTATTAAAGAATAGTTTGGTATCAGTTTAAAATATTGGGTTTCGATGGAATTAAGGGTATGTTTTTTTTCCGTGATTTCAAGTCATTTACGTATTAAAATAAATTTCAGCAAAGGAAAATTGTTTTCACGATCCCTATCATTGTAACAACATTATTCAATGTGTTAAATGGGCTAATAATATATCCTTACTTTATGTAATAGACCCTTGCAAAGTAGATATGCGAGCAGATTTGGCGATTAATTATGCAGAAAAATGACTGCGTCCTAACCTCGAGATTATGATCATTCAGCGGGCGCCTTCTATATCGGGTCTTCAGTTTCATATACCCTTTTTCGCGCCCTTGATTTATACAGGGTGAGTTAAACAAAACACCAAATTTTGAGACCATTGTTTTAGTGAAGTTCTACATGTAGCATTTTTAAAATATGGGGTATGAAAGCCAGATTCATAAGCATTCCTTTACTTTAGTACAGTACTTTTCAAGTTAAACACAACCAGCATTTTATGGTTCTGTCAACGGATCACAAGAAAGCAAGTGTTCTATCAGCAAAACACATAGCAGATATCATATAGGGATGTGTGGGTATTGTCTTTATATTGCTGAAAGGACGCACACCTTTTTTGTGATCCTTGGACGAAACTTTAAAACGGTGGTTGTGTGTGTTTAAATGTCTGTCACTTAAAAAGTACATAAGTGATTTGATTGATTCCTGTACTAAAAGAAAGCTTATGAACTAAGCTTTCATATCCGAGATTGTGATAGTGCTATATGCAGAACTTCAATAAAACAATAGTCCCGACATTTGGTTTTCGTTTTGTTTTATTCACCCTGTATAAATAAACCTACACACAACATCTATTAATATATTACCTTGTAAATTGAGCTAGCAAAGGCTGCGTCACACGCTCTGTAACGATAATGTAACGCAATGCACAAAGCTTTGAGCTTTGAGCAAAATGTCGTGTCTATATTTAATCTCCATGCCCGGCCGTTGTATTAAAAAAAACCCAAACAAACAAACAAACAAACAAACAAACAAACAGTACCCGAATCGACCGTATTGACCGACTAAGGACCTAGTCCAGATTTCAGAATGAAACGATGTCACGATTTAAGAAAAGTTGACTCCGATTGACTGGACCAGTATGCGGATTTGCGTAAATTTGCATGCTTAGATATATCAGACGTTGGACCACAGACAGGGCTCCCAGTGCACAACGTGTGATACTAGGGCTAATCTACCTTAGGATAGTTTTACAAAAAAACAATCCCGAGCTCCGTTGAACAGTTATTATGGCTTTCCGTAATGTGGGAGTTGATTTGCTGATCCTTACCCAAAGGTTGCAGACCTGCAAATCGACTCCAATGGACCTTATTAATGATATCGTGTAACTTCCGAAAATTATTAAAAGTACTCACAAGTCTTGAAGGTGTTTGAAACACCTATCGAATTAAAGCTCTGTTCATAATCTTTCATTTTCTGTTCAATTTTGGTTCCATTGTCCCGCGATTTAGGGGAGAAAATTCCATCCAAAGAAAGATGATCATCCCGAAGTAGTCATGCGACCCATCGCCATTTTAAAACATGATGCCTGCACTCTTTTCAAAGTGAGCATTTTTTAAGGCCCAAATTCATGCAAATTTCAAAGAAAATGCGAGATCACACTCCTCTGCATATCCAATTCTATCCATCTTGTTTACAAACCTTCATGTTCACGGCCACAAAATGTTCTATATGAAAGCACAAATTTGAGGGTAGACTCAATCAGTTATTTTTTTTTTTAATGGCAAGATTTACACCCCTTACAAGATGGCTGACGAGCAGAGGAATGCGCTATGCCGTGATAGTGGCTTGTCAGTGGGCAGAACCTAGGGGAGGGAGGCAAAAGCATTTCTATGGAGTCACCAATGGCGGATCTGCAACAAAATCCACCAAAATTCCGATAGACCATCGGCCAAATAAAGTAATTCGAGAAAAGAAAGTGGGTGTGTGTTTGGGGTGGGGGGGGGGGGATTTGGGATTTTGAGGAGCTGGAACTCAACAGCCGGGGAATGCGTAAAGCTGCCCCTGTTCAGGCCTCATATCAACCTCAGGTATTTTATCTTTATTTATTTTTTTGTTTTATGAAATATGAGTTATGGACCCCTCCTTTTACCGTAAAAATTGTTTGGAAAAAATACACTTTCGGGAAAACACAAAAGGATCCTATACATCCCAGTAAATAGGTAAAAAAATCCGTCCGCCGAGCTTATTAATGAGAGCAATACACTCAAATTCTTCTATATTAGAGGTTTCTGAGAGCAATGGAATGAGGGAACTGAAAACGTATGGAACTGTACCTCTAGCCTGGACTTGGGGCTTCCAATTCTAAACATTTTAGTTGCAAAGTGGCGCTATTTAGCCATGTTGTGGAGGGATCTTTTTTTTTCAAAAAGGCTACTTTTCCAGTTCCGGAAACATCAGTCATTTTTGGTTTTTTCTTTGGATAAAAATGTCTTTAAAAAGTCAATGGTCAACCTACCAAAAATTGAAAAGAAATTGAAAGATGACATGTCGATCATCAGTTTTATATGCAGCCTGAACACATGTGAGAGTTTTGACTACAAAATAAAGTTGAAGTATGGGGATTTATAACACTGGTGTCATTGGCAATTTCTATAATGGGGTGCACCCATATAGAAACAAAAACTGCAGTGCCGCATTTCAGAAATAGACGGTAAACTCACCCCATTTTTTTGGGGAAGTGATTACTCCATTTCATGTAAATTGTCTCTGTCGTGTGTCCATATTTATCACCAAAGTCTTTCAAAGCCAAAAATTGAAGGTCCTAGACCACCAAAAAAGCTGTACTACTTCCCGAAAGCAAATTAATATTTTGTGATCCCTAAGTTAATTTGAAATAAAAGTTCCTTGCGGCCTATATTTGGGCAATTTGCAAAAATATTTCTGAAGATCAAGCTTTTGTGACTCTATATGTATGTATAAAATGTCTTCGAATTTCCTTCAGATTTGAGATTTCGTGAAAATTTATTTTATTTTTTACATTTTCTGAAATTTCCTTGAAGAAAAATTTGACATTTCTTGAGAGTAAGGCCATTTTGTTTTTTAATTGAAAAAGCACTACAGTGTGTGTGATGCAATATAACGCCGCAGCAAAGGGATACTGTACACCGTGTGCATGTACTTTCCAATGCAAGCAGGGTTGTATTGCTGTTATGGAGCGATTCATGTGTGCTTCGGGTACTCGGCCAAATCCGGGCCGAACACGGTCAAAAAGATCAAATGCATTCTCAGTATTGAAAACATGAAACGACTTAACTTTGGGAAACACACTGCATGCACCGATCCTAAGCAGAACCAGAGTCAAAAAGATTGGAACAAGTATGTATATTGCAAGATCTAACGTAAGTTCTGATAAACGGAATGCATGTTTGAAAATCGAACCAAGGCCTACATCTTTAAATCCAGTGCATTTTAAAACGGAACGTATTTCGAAACATGGAACGTGTATTTCACGGTTCGAATGCATTCGCAAAATCCAAATGAAATTGTACAAACCCAACGTCTCTACGACTCAGTGCATTTTCCAAAACCGTGTACGATTGTACAAACCAAGTGCCTATACGATCCGAATGCATTTCCCAAAACCGAGGAACAGTGCATAGTTTCAGCAATAACACAAGTGACGTAAGCCCGGTCACACCAAACTTAGATTTAAGTCACAAAAGTAAGAGGGACATTCATCGGGAAACGTCTTTGTTGCATATTTCAGTTGGGGGCTTCATTTTTTAAGCCCTGGCAGGAACTTCTACATGTCACTTGCTCGTTGGTCAGTCTGTCCTGAAAGAAATTGACCAAAGGTATGGTGTTCAATATGTGGCGTCGCATTTTTCAGAGTTGCATTTTCCAGACACGGTCCGTCAACTAGTCTGAATAGAGCGCCCCGATATAGATAGGCCTATACGGTGCGAAAAGCCTCCAGCCCCGGGTGGACGGACCCGATGATGAACGAAGTGGACTTTCTATCTAAAATGACCTTTCATACAGACTGGATGGGCCAATCGTTTTAACAACCAACATCCTTTCAAAAAAGCATTCAACTCAGCTTGGATTTGTTGCTGTAATGCCATATCCTAGGATCTATTGTCACATGATTAAAAAACCTTGAATAGTATTGTTATATTAATAAGAATTATAAAAGCATAAAACAAATATTGCCATGCTAAGTTTTATTTGAATAAGTAAATGAATTAAAATTACAGCATAAACTTTACCCTTAATTCCATATTGAGCCCAATTAATAATACAAATTGATACAAAATATATTTTAAACTTTCAATGTTGGCAAATACAAACAGTAAAAAAAGATGAAATTTTGCAAGATAAAAATATATGTATCTCTTTTTGCTTATTAGGACTGCTACTACGGCCTCATCAAACGCTACTGAAATAGGTTTCATACAAAAAAAATTGTTTGTGATAGACCGACATGATGACATTAAGACGACTTCAAAATAACAACACATGAAGTTGCACATGACTATCCAAAACCACTACATTCTTACTGTTGTAAATTCATAACTTATTCCTCAATGGTCATAACTAGCCGAAACAGTTCGGTATTATGTTGAACTTAACAGACACATGTTCTCTACTTGAATATGTCAACGAACTAAGATTACCAAATACAATTAACACTGGACATACCGATATATGCAAACTTAAAACAGCCATAACTTGTCAATGTGATATCCGATTGGAATGCCAGAAACAGTATTGTTGGGATAATTTCATCCTCTTTCATAACACTTTTTAAACCCCCGTTTCGACCTCTGCCCCCTTTCTGTCTCTTTTGCCAAAACACCTCTCATGATTCATTTGTTTTCTTAGATTTGTGTACAGACTAACATACGTAAATTATGAAATGATCCTGTAAACTTCCGAATGAAAAGTATTGAAAGGGCCTATTTTAACTGAGCTATGGAAACATGACGGTGTTAACGTAAAGTTTTACTTTACCACGGAAGCCCCACCGAATTTCTAAGAACCCTTTCGAGGCATAGGTGTAGTAGTCTACATTAATGGCATTGCTCTGAGTATATTTTTGAACACAAACCTTAACAAAATTATATTCATTTATACAATACAACGGATGGAAAAAAGGACAACTGTTCCAAATGTTCGATATTTGACTGGAACATTACTTTCAAGACGTGGGAAGAGCTAGTGATGGCTTCATTCGGTAAGCACACTCTATAACACACACTACATTCCTTTTTTCCATCCTTTCACTAATAAAAATTCAATTTTATAAACAAATATAGTGGATCAAATTAAAAGCAGCGTATACATGTACTATGTAGAAACATCGATTAACATCTAAAAATGAAAGTCATTAAAAATGTACCCAATAACCATATTACGGATTAAATACACCAATTCAGAAACAAAGATCTAAAAAAAATATATATACCAATCAATTAACAGTCCCATCAAATTGTAGAGTTTTAATAGGTTAGAAACAAAATAAGAAATACATATACATGTATCGTGTTTGAGGTACGATGCTGGAAGATTGCTGAAGACAAACAGAAACACTGTTGAACGTTCAACTTCATTTCATATTATTGATGTCCCCTTGTACATATTAGGTGCATAAAAGGATCCACATTATGTTCATAGTCAGAGATAACTTTAGTTAGAGACTGCTGTTTGCTTTTTAGTCATCTTCGAGAAACAAGAAGTACGAGGATTGATTCTCTACTTGAACTTGTATGTTTGAGGAACTGGAAATCATGGTACAGCTGCTAGCCTTCGCTTGGTCGTTCGGTCCACTTATTCCTTAGAAGTTACTTGTCACTATGGAAGCCGTGGCCAGTGATGCTTGGTTTAGCGGTAGAGGGGGCGATTGTACATCAAGCGGCCTGCTACTTCCCTTCCACCACGCTGTGAAATAAATTACCAATGCGTGCCACAATTACGTCTTGAAATTAAAGTCTTTGGTAAAATGTAACCTGAAGTAAAAACATGCAACAGTTGAAGCTCACAAAATGCTTTAATGTTATAATCTTACCGCTTCATCTTCTCGGATGCGATCCAATGCCTCATTGCCAGTTGCCACGTATGGTCGTATGAATTCTGGATTAGACTTCATTGTCTGTGTGTCATTAAAAAAGAAACAGAAAAAAATGTATGATGCGACCTAAATCATACATAAGTGTCCAGAGGCATCAGGCCCCATGAGAATTAACATTGGCTGAACTCTACTTTTCTGAAGCCAAAAAAATTCCTTCCAAACCTCATATAGTGGATTCACAGAGGTCTGGGATTTCCATTACTCCAGCAAATAGCCAGCCTCTTTCTTTAATCTCTCTTAGCGAGGAACACAATTAACCTGCTTCACCTGTAGAAAAGGTGACCGGCTCATGATATGAGAATTAACTTTTGCTGAACTCTACTTTTCTGAAGACAACAAATTCCTTCCAAACCTCATTATAGTGGATTCACAGAGGTCTGGGATTTCGATTACTCCAGCAAATAGCCAGCCTCTTTCTTTAATCTCTCTTAGCGAGGAACACAATTAACCTGCTTCACCTGAAGGAAAGGTGACCGGCTCATGACATGAGCAAGACGACTCATCCGTCTTTCTTCCTCGCTGTAGTCAGCTGCACTGTAGCCCTGCTGCTGTCTTCTTGACCAATGGCCGATTCGACCCGCATCATACCGACGCCTCGTAAGCATGCATAAACACATGACTAATCCTGCTATTGCCAACAGCGTAACAGTACATCCGACTGCGATGAGAACTAAAGCTAGAGGTGACACACCACCATCTGCAACAACACAACGAGTGGTATTAAAACAACCTGTAAGCGATTTATTTATGAGGAATGCATTTCATTTTCGTTTAGTTGACAAAACATATAGGTTTTATCGGGCTATTTAAAACATTTTTCGCTCGAATTCAACTATTTCTATTTTCAAATTCGTCAAGCACCATCGATTTGATGCACTTGCAAGGTTTCATTTTGTCTTTTGTAAGACAATTGCGAATTATTACCGAACGAAGTCAAACAATGAGGACACGTTTCGGACCCGGTGTACTCGACTTTGCCTCTTCCACGCCGAATCGTGTTATTCAGAAAACGAATGCGTCTTAATGATTAAATATAACCCGAATTTGTCTCTGAATGCTGCTATTCGGCATCAGCTTACATGAATGTGATCAATAATGACAAATATTCTCGGACTGGTGACTGAAAAAGATGACCACACTTTAAAAAGGAATGGGTGATGACTAAATTGTTTTTGTTAAAAGCGTGTGGATTTTTTCGAGGACGAAATTAAATGATATAGTTGGCGAATTTGAGTATAAAAGCTTTTAAAATATCCAGGAAGACCCACATCAAGTGTATCACTTCATGCATAGTACTCTGAAATTCCCCCCCCCCCAAAAAAAAAAAAACCCAATTCAACGTTGAGACCTGACTACGTTAAATAATGGAGTGAACAGAACAACTTGTTGTGGGGTTAATATCTGTTGCAAGGGTTTAATATTAGAATTCTTTTTTTCAATAAAAGATCTGTTTATGACTTTGTCATGACAGAAAGGGAGGTGGTGGATATTAATTTGGACGTACCTCCCGGGGCTGCGGTTGTTGTTGTCTCTGCTGGTGGTGTTGTAGGTACTGTACTTTCGCATCGCTCGCCTGTAAATGATGCCGTGCAGCTACAGAAAACATACAAATTATATCCCATCTGTATGCAACATTATTTAAATTGCTCAATATGCCTTTAAGAGAAACACACAACTTTTCCCTCGCTGTAATTTTTAGAAATGGATGGATTTGGGGTTTGTATTTTGTAGCAAATATTTTAACACTGACTTGTTTAAAGTTCTGTGTTCGCAGATGCTGAAAAACAAGTCACACACAATGTTAAAATATTTGCTACAAAATGCAAAACCCAAATCTATCGATATTTAAAAATGTGAAGACGTCGGGGAATTTAAAGGTTAGGGAATCAGTCCTTTAACCCTTCATGTGTGTGTAATCGATTGCAAATTAAATGCGGACTAACTAAATATGGTACATTTTGGGCAGCATTTGAAGGGGGAAAAGAGTTGGTCGGCTGACTGACAGTTTTCCTGCAAATGACAGGGTACCGGGTACCATGATTTTACACGATACATTAGACTGTAAATAACATCAAACTTAAAGGTATTTCATGATATTTTGTCATTTTTTTTTTTCATGTTTGCAAAAAAAATAAAGTGGAAAATTCCCTGTAAGTCAATATTTACATAAACACATTCAAACAAAATGTTTATTTGAAGCTAATTCCTGTCCAGTCGTAACCGCAATATGGTGCAAGTAATTAGAAGGAATTGCACTATCCCCTTTTTTATCAAATCTTGCATGCGTATTAAGTGACATTATTTTAGTCAGTTTACTTTCTACTTACAACGACTTAGGCTTAGTTAATATCAGAACATTACACTACCGATTAATAGACCAGATAACATCGATTATGTAAGTACATACAAAAACGTCCCAGGCGCATGCCTGAATTGGGCTGATGCACAAGTAACACAAAGCCTCTGAAAAATGTCCATAAGCTTCTAGTTTCCCTTAAGAAAAAAAAAACAACAAACAAACAGAGGCATGGGCGTCGCGAGGGGGGGTAAGGGGGCACTTGCCCCCCCCCCCCCCCGGAAAAGCAAAAAAAAAAAAAAGGGAAGAAAAAGAAAAGAAAAAAGAAAAGAAAAGAAAAAGAGGCGCGAAGACAAAGTGGTGTAAATTTCATGAGGGGGAGGGGGGGGTCAGAATGTCCCTGCCCCCCTCTTAAACTGATAAATCGAGAATGTGAAATACAAGCATTATTTTGCCAATATTTTTTGCCCCCCTCTAGAAAAATCCTGGCGACGCCCATGGACAGAGGCAGCTGTCTACATTCAGTTTTAAACTTCATTTTAGCTTTCAATTTTAGCTGTATAAGTACTCAGGTAGGGTTATATATTCAAAGAATTCAAGCACTTTTCTGCACCTAGACGCCAGCTCCGCCACTGAAATTACCTGCAAGTTAGCTGAGGGGTGAAGCCTGACCTCTCGCATATGCCGCCATTCATGCAATCACCTTGCATGCAATCTGCTAACGATGCTGAGAACAAAATAAAATCATTAACAAAAAAGGAGTTGTCTACAACACACCACTGCGTGACTGATCAGTTTGAGCTTAGGTTTTTGCGGTAATTGCACTTAAAAAATGAGTTTCCTAGTTCGTAAAAAAAAAGAAGAAATACAAGGCTACACTGTTCAAAGTCCGAGAACACAATTGCTTAAATGCCCAATATGTAAACCAAATGGAACTGACTATACCCGTTCTTGTTCTTGTTCTTGTTCTTCTGTTAAGCAACTCCATTGGTAAAGAAATTTCTGTTAGCAACGGCATTTGTGGTTAGCTTTGACCTTGATTTTGCCCCAAACAAATGACTATTTTTCAGAGACTGGGCCGGCTTAAGTTCAATTTCATTAACCAAGTAAATATCTCGACAAATCGTAGATATCTTATTTGAAGTCGCATCAAAATTTCCCCGTAACAAAATAACACTTGGGTAGGATTGTGTTACATTGTAATTACTCCCTGCTGAATCCATAAACCATACTGGGCTGGGCAATTTGGGGCAGCACCTGTAGTAGCAGTGGGTTTGAGCAACATTGGAACTAATGCATTTTAAAGACTTACATGGGTTTGTGTAGCCGACAGAGCCCTGGACAAGAGGTATGCCGTTTAGTGTGCCACCCGCTGCTATTGCATTGCTGATGACATCCACCAAGGGTTGTTGCCCTTGGAATGCTAGTGCCGTCTGTGCAACCACACTGCCTGCGCGGAAGCTCAAAACTGTTACCGCAATCACACCGCTGGTTGAACTATCGTCCCTTAGTTTCTCACGGAGCTGAAAAATGGAAAGGAAAGGTACTCTCAGATTGTTAAGCGATAAGACTTGATTTATGTTTTATTGCAAGTGCGAATTAAGTCCTTTGCGACATTAAAGCAGTTTGCCTCAGGAATTTTTTAAAGCTTTAACAACAACATACAGTAAAAACCTAAACACAAAATAACCCTGTATTGGACTTGTTATGAACAATTTACTTCACATGACTTCATATCCTTACTGCATGTGATGATTCAAATTACTGAGATGAAGCGCAAACAGTTTCTCGTATTAATTTGGCAATCTAATGTGTCGTGCGCATTTACTTCAACTTCTAGTTTTGAGATGTTTGTTATAGTTGTCCCCGACAAGGGGAGTGTAAGCTTGGTAAATTTAATGTGAATTGAATTTGTAGTTAATTTATGTAAAAATGTATTTTTGAGACCATAGCCAGAACTGGCATACAAAGGTGTGCTCGGTTGTGCAGGACACTTGTTTATATCGTTTCTGCAAAAACATACGTGTTAGTTTCAGTCCCACGGTTCTATGCACTTAAATTATTATTAAAACAAAAATATGGCATATTACCGCTGATATAACCATTTCAGCAAGGTTCTTCCATGCAGCGGATGCTGGGTTGTTATAGGCAGTTTGGAACGGCAGGTTTAATGCCATGACAAATGGGAGTGACCCGAGTTCTGAAAAACAAAATTAAATGAAAGAATACAATGCATTTAGTATATCTGTCTTGAAGTAACCTTTCTTAGGTGTTTTGAAGACAAATGAACATTTTAAATTGTGATCATGTACGAACGAGAGTTCATAAATGACCCATTGGCAGAAAGGGGGATATAATTGTAACAATGAACCCCATGCCAAGAAGCAGGTGCGCAGTTCTATCCCAACGTTACTTAATTAAACAACAAACAAATTTGACAGGCCTACCCATCGAAACGGGACAGGAATTCACTGCAACTACCATTCAGAATGTGTACCTAACAGCATTGCTAGAGTTGCTAACATTCTCACCTAGGTTAGCACATAAAAGCTTATGGACTAGGTCTTCAAATATCAACCATTTAAACTAAGATATCTCAAACAAAGAGTTGGAAAGCTCAGATGAGATAACCTAACTGCAGTATTCCACATGACCTCAGCTTACGTCATACAGCTTCTAGGACACAGACTTACGTGTACATGAACCATTACTGTTGGCAAAGAATCCTTTAAAACCATTGCATTGGCAGATGAAGCCTTCATCATTGGTAGCCGGTTGACAGAACTTCCCTTCTGCATCTGGGCAAAGAGAGGTGTCTGACAAACATGGACTGGCAACTGAAAAATAAAGAAAAATAGGAGACACTGGTTACTTCAATGCCTTTATATTGGGGGAAAATAAACATGAGGAAAACATGGAGGACTAACCTGAATAAAAACAAAAACAAAGAACATGTTTAACACGAAGAGACCGGACACTGTGGCTGCGTTTCTTGCCAAAAGGCCAGTATTTACTTGACGTTAAATCAAAAGCGAAGCAAATCCATTGCGTCAATATTTGAAACTTCGTCATGTGAAATTTTGTCACGACGTTTGCAGCTACCCTACCCGTTTGCAGCTACCGGATTCACACCGCTCAAAATAATAAACACACATCAATTTTTCGTTTTCAATGATGAGTCATTGTAAAATCCTACCTTCACAAGTTGGTCCAGAATAATCATATGGACAGAGACATTCGCAGAAGTTTGCGTCGAATTCACCTCCATTTTCGCAACTAGATGCAGACAGCGGGCACTCTGATGAAGACAAACACAGAAACCATGAGCTATATTAGAGTTTAGTGGGCATTTTGAGTGACATATGCCCTACAGAAATCACTAATTAAGTTGCACACCTCATTTTATGAGGTGTGCAACTTAATTAGTTGTTAAAAAATAGTCAAATGATAAAATAATAATTAGGGCTAAAAAATAGTCAAATGATAAAGTAACGGTGTTGTTTTCAAGATTGCAGATTCAATCTCCGCTGAAAGCAATTTTCTCACCATGGCCTTCACCGTGTTTTGAGCATGATAATCGAAACGACCAGTCTAAGTGACCTTTTTTGAAGATGATATCACTTCTTACCAAACACATCTGTGATGGTGGTTGGTTCTGGAATAACGGTTGGTCCTGGAACGTTTGTTGGTCCTGGTGTGCTGGTTTGTCCTGGAGCATTGGTCTGTCCTGGAGCGTTGGTTTGTCCTGGAGCGTTGGTTTGTCCTGGACTTTTGGTTTGTCCTGGAGCGTTGGTTTGTCCTGGAGCGTTGGTTTGTCCTGGAGGGTTGGTTTGTCCTTGAGTGTTGGTTTGTCCTGGACTATTGGTTTGTCCTGGAGCGTTGGTTTGTCCTGGAGCGTTGGTTTGTCCTGGAGCGTTGGTCAGTCCTGGAGCGTTGGTTTGTGTGGGAACGTTGGTTTGTCCTGGACTGTTGGTTTGTCCTGGAGCGTTGGTTTGTCCTGGACTATTGGTTTGTCCTGGACTATCGGTTTGTCCTGAAGCGTTGGTTTGTCCTGGAGCGTTGGTTAGTCCTGGAGGGTTGGTTTGTCCTAGGGCGTTGGTTTGTCCTGGACTATTGGTTTGTCCTGGACTATCGGTTTGTCCTGGAGCGTTGGTTTGTCCTGGAGTGTTGGTTTGTCCTAGAGCATTGGTTTGTCCTGGTGTGTTGGTTAGTCCTGAAGCGTTGGTTTGTCCTAGAGCGTTGGTTTGTCCAAGCGTGTTGGTTTGTCCTGAAGTGTTGGTTTGTCCTGGAGCATTGGTTTGTCCTGGAGTGTTGGTTTGTCCTGGAGCGTTGGTTTGTCCTGGAGTGTTGGTTTGTCCTAGAGCGTTGGTTTGTCCTGGAGCGTTCGTTTGTCCTTGAGTATTGGTTTGTCCTGGAGCGCCGGTTTGTCCTGGAGTGTTGGTTTGTCCTAGAGCATTAGTTTGTCCCGGAGCGGTTGTTCGTCCTGGATCATCGGTTGGTCCTGGAGTGTTATATGGTTCTTGAGTGGATGTTGGTCCTAGATTGGTGGCTGGTCTTACAGTGTCGGTTGGACCTGAAATGTTGGTTGTTCCTTGAACATTGGTTGGTCCTGGAGCGGAGGTTGGTGTTGGAACGTCGGTTAGTCCTGGAGCATTGGTTTGTCCTGGAGTGTTGGTTGGTCCTGGAGTGTTGGTTGGTTCTGGAAGGTTGGTTTGTCCTGGAGTGTCTGATAATCCTGGAGTATTGGTTGGTCCTGGAGTGGTTGTTGGTCCTGAATCATCGGTTGGTCCTGGAGTGTTAGTTGGTTCTTGAGTGGTGGTTGGTCCTAGATTGGTGGCTGGCCTTACAGTGTCGGTTGGACCTGGAGTGTGAGTTGTTCTTTTAACATTGGTTGGTCCTGGAACAGTGGTTGGTGTTGGAACGTCAGTTGGTCCTGGAGCGATAGTTGGTCCTGGATCGGTGGTTGGTACTGGAGCTGTATTGGGAGCTGCAGTGGTGGTTGGTTCTTGAGTGGTGCTCATTTCTGGAGAGGCTGTCAGTTCTGGAGTGGTGGCTTGTTCTTCTGTTTATTGTTTTACAAAATAGACAACAAAACATAGAGGGTATATTAATGTTTGATAAGTGGTCCAATACTCAATACTCGAGAGGAAACACAATCAAGAGGGCATGTTGTTTGATTAATGGCTCATGTATCACGCGAGGACACAGGCAAGTGGGCATATTAGTGCTTGGTTAGTGGCGCTTGAATCAGGTGAGGACATAAGGAAGAGGGCACGTTATTGCTTGATCAGTGGCTCTTTTTATAACAGCAAGCAAACGAGCATGTTAGCGTTTAATTAGTGGTTCTTTACTCACAACAGCATACAAGCAAGAGGGCATTTTAGCGTTTGATTAGTGGCTCTTTACTCACAAGAGGATACAAGCGAGAGGACATGTTAGTGTTTGATTAGTTGCTCTTTACTCACAAGAGAACACAAGGTTAGTGTTTGATTAGTGGCTTGTTACACACAAGACGACACAATGTTAACGTTTGATTAGTGGCTCACTACTCACAAGAGTACACATTTGTCAGGATATTGTCAGATATTTGCATCGTCATGGTTGTGATTGGACAGAACAACTCAGGTGGTGTACCAATCGGCCTAATGCCAGAAGTTAGTGGAAACACCGTCAGTTTCCAAGGGTTCACACGGGTGGTGTTTTTCTCATCGTGAGGAAATATAAGTTTAATAATTTAAAATTAAGTCTCAACTTTTGTATCACAATAAACAATCACTTTATCAAAAAAAAATTAAATATTTTCCAACCTCAAACGTATACAAACTGTTCTAGACCAAATTAATTGTTTCCTACAAATTATATTGCCAATTATACATTTTTGAGAAACCGATTTATTTAGGCTGTTATACAATTTTTGAAAATGCCAAATTGCTCCCTGATACTTGTTGTGAATTCCACACGTCTAAAGTTGTTTACCTGAACAGTCAACTCCAGTCCAGCCCTGGGCACATGAACACTCACAATTAGTAGTGTTGAGCGTTCCGCCACTGGTACAATTCAAAATGCAATCTGCAACAAGAAATCTTTATTAGTGATTTTTTTTCATAGTACAACCACAGTCTCCTTCTACACTATTTACAAGAGTGCTATGTACATATGAATGTTCATAAGTGCAATGGGACAAAGATTTTCAAAAAATATATATTTTGTTTAATGAGACTAGCATGGTGGACACGAACAAAGTATGCAAGGTTCCAGAAACACCAAGGAACATCATTATACTTTCTTTTGCACGAAGGTAAAACATTAATAAACTATTTGTAACAACACCGCGCCATTAGTGGTGTGACCGTGCAGCAGAATATTGTTTGCTTGTGGTGCGGCTGGGCCAGGTTTGGGACAAAGAATTCAGTGACAAATTATCAACGACCCACTCTTCAGATGACGGGGATTTATTCATGCGTTTTAAACCTCAATATACCAACCTAATGGACTTTAACAAGTCACAATCAGTAGCTGACACACCATGGGGGTCCATAAATCATTGTTTCATACAGCGGTCTAAATTTTTGGCTGCCATGATAATGCTCTGTTCAACTGTACATTCAATTTTAGAACTAAAGAGGAGCTAACATATTGGTATATTGGTGTTTGTTATAGCAGTAATCTAATGATTATGATCATGCCTCTATGACTAGTCTGAAAGGCCTACTCACCAATACAGGTATTTCCAATCCAGTTTTGGTCGCATTCACACTGGCATGTTGTCTCATTCAGCATACCGACATTTGTACAGGAAAGTTGACAATCTAAAAAAAAAAATGTGGGTTGCCCCTGGCTTGAACTGTATTCAAATGATTGTGAAGGTCACAAAAATAACAGGTTTGAACGAAGCTTATGTGATCTTCCTCACAAGTTTTCAAACATAGTACTTGAACTTGGTTCAAAATTTTTAGCAAAACCTTTAGTATTTTCATCGTTATAAAAAATATAAATGTTAACGTTCCTGCCGTCAAATGCGCAATCAAGTCCCATACGCATAACATTTAAACCCATTAACATCAGTACTATGTGTTACAAGGTGAGTCGAATAAAAATGGCCTATTTACAAACTTTTCCTAGGTCTTAACAATTCCCAGGATGACCTGAAATGTATAATTCCCTTTTATACACTGTACCACTCAGACTTTTAATGCAACAGCTATATCATATTTAAAAAAAGTCAACTTTACTCCTGTTCATGGCCGTAAACTCTGCTTCCCTTCAGATCCAAAAAAAGAAAGTCTGCTTCCCTCTAAAAAAAAATTCTAAAAGTAAAAGTGCAAAGGTCATGCTGTTTCATGTTTGTTTACTTTGACCGATTTTTAACTGACCGTTACAGCTCAGTCCACTCCAGTTGTTGGCACAGGTACATGTACACGCTGCAGGATCAAGTGTTCCGCCATTCGCACATGAAAGCGAACAAGCTGGAAAAGAAAAGACACATTAAGCATTCATTTAATATTTCAGTCACAAGTCTCATGACGATTCTCAAGGGACCGTTTCTTAATACCAAATAGCCAAATGTTCTAGAAATGTATCACAAAAAAAGGTCACAGCATAAATTGAACAAAGTAGAAAGAAACTACTCATTCATTAAATCTGATACCATACCTTACTCCTTCACCATCTTCGGGACCTCTCCACAAACCTCTACAAAATGTTTGTCATCTCTCAAAACCATAGATTAGACTTTCCAGTGTTCCTTTTCTTGTTTTTCTTTCACTAGCCAACCGGGCTACTAAAAAGGAATCTCAACTAGCCCACGGGTATTTTCTTTAGCCCGCATATTTTGTTTTCTTTTATAAGAATGTCTTACAAACAACAATGTGCATACATGTAAAACGTGCATCCTGGGGCCATCTGGTTAGTGTTTTTTTAATAAACAGATCTGATAATATGACCCTAAATAGTTACTAAATTTAGACATAAATTGGTAACCGTTTACTTTCGAAATTTAATGATTTATTTTTTCTTTTCCTTTCATCTTTGGCGTAGCCCAATTATTATTGTTGACTCGCCAGCCGGGCTATTTAAGGAATAGTTTAGTTGGTAGAACCCTGATTTCCGAGTCGTCTTTTTATATTTGTTTAAAATGTTAATATCTGGTAGATAGTTTAATAATTGCTCAGTTGTTCCGATTTCCTGAAACCCACTCGATAATTTCAGTAATATAATAAACAATCCAGCACCGAGTGAACTAAAACTGATTACTTTCACAGTTGGTTCCCGAATATCCAGCGACGCAGCTGCAACTGTACCCGCGAGCGATGTTCAGATTATTGCTGCAAGTTGCTCCGTTTTCACAATCATGGCCCATTTGACAGGGTGCTTAAAGAAAAATGTAAAACACAAATTATCAGATTGAAACATGACAAAAAAGGAGCGTTAGAAATGTTCTCGCCTTAATAAGTGCAAACGTCAACAAGAGATAAACACAAGCAGCAAAACTGACCACAAATAGATAATTCTTTTATTTACTTTAATGACCCTTAATCCCACCATACTCGAATTGGTTCCTTGATACATGCCAATCTATACATGCTTAATTGTGGTGTGACTTTTGCTTCAATAATGCTCATTAACGAAGAACTATTTTTGTTCACACGTCTAACAACCTCTTTGAGTGATTACAGAAAAGTTTGTGGAGTCCTATGCATTCTTTTAAAGGACCTGTACATTTCCTTTAATGCTAAACATTTGAGCATTTGGTCCAAGCATGCTGTAATTGATTTATATTTTTACAAAAAATCACCTAGGTCTTGACACTGGCAAAATTAATATTTCTTAATTTTATTTAAAGTAAAGTTACCTATCGTTTCACACCGTTCGCCGCTGAATCCTAGACTGCATGTACAGTTGTAGCCTGTGTCTGTTGTCGAGTCAACAGCACAATCCCCACTATTCATACATGGGTTGACATCACATGGTGCTAGGGGAAACAACACACAAACGAGATGATGAGTTTCCCAACTGTGCATTAGCATGAGTATACAGGGTGTATAAAAACAGGTAAGAAGGATGTAAATGTAAACAACGTTACAGATCATGTGAAACACGAAGGAGTCCTCTTTCCAATTATTCCTTGATTGTGTATTTGTGGCCACGGATGACTGAGCATTCATTGTTATCCCGTCAAGGATCAAAACTGGTACCGAGCAAAAAAGCTAACCGGTATTCGGATTATGTGAATCGGCTGAAATAAAAGAATGAAGACATCCTTTTCCTTAAAACAATGCGTACAATTTTGGCACAGTGATTTAAGCACTTTCTTTGTTCAAACTGAAGTTAACCCCTCATGGCCCAACGTGGTTACCACCTCTTTACACACAAAGCTCTGTAGGCCTCTTAGCCAGGTAAAACTTCGATCATCACAGGTTTGATCCTTGACAGAATAACAATGAATGACCATCAGTGATCTGCGACCACAGACACACAATCAAGGTATCATTGGAGAACAGATTGGTGTTACATTATCCTTAACTTATTTGAAAATATTTATTAGATTTGTGTGTATAGTTTACGTTTACATCTGGGTTTCCTGATTTTTGATACACTCTGCTTTTACAGTCGCTGGGAGGACGGTGTGGTTGTCTGATGATTAAAAATGTCAGATATACATTCATAGCTCCAGCTTCAGCTCCAAAGGCTATTACTCATACCCTCCAAATAAAGCATCTCTTTTGAACTGATTCCACTTCTGCTTATAATCTGTCACAATTCAAACAAATGTGAACAGGCATCGTCTCTTAGAAGTTGGGAACAAAATAGGCTAACTACTCAAAACAGAATGCTGGTAACTTGCAATTCATTTTTGGATGACAAAATCCCAACCAAAGCGAGCCAGTTCCCGATAGTCTCTCTTCGGAGGATGAAAGTTCGTAAGCTTTTTACAAAAGTTCACCTACCGACTTGGCAGTTTTGTCCGCTGTAGCCCGGTGGGCAGCTGCACGTGTATCCTCCCGTGGCCAAGTTTTCTTCAACACACTCACCACTGTTAATGCAGGGTGTCACATCACACTCTGAGTTAGAAAAGAAAACCAGCAGAACATGAATTGTGAATTTCTGTTGTGCTTGCTAGATTAAGTCAGCAGAATACTCTCAATTCTTTGACACATAGTAGATAGGCCTACATTTATTTGTAAAACTTTGGGATGGCAAAACAAAGCCAATATAAAGTTGCAATTTATTTTTTAAACAGCATCGCAGAAGTCAAAGTCTAAGGGGTAGAGGGCTAGGCCACGTAGAAAGAGGAATATTTGTGATTTCAGCCCATATTTTTCTCAAGAAGAACACCGTGAAATTTACAGTGAAATGACCCCTACTCGGTTTCCACATAGAAGCCGTTATTTGCAACAGAATACAGTTTAGCAACATGCTACATCCTACTAACTGTATTCCTTTTTATATTTGGTTGCACAACATTTTCAGATGCAACCTTTGTTGGTTTGTATTTGATGTTTTAAACACACGTTTCTCATAATCGCTCATCTTGAGTGTAAGTACTTACTGGGGTCGCCGATGATGAATGTCCGTCTGGTCAGCTGGTGGTCGGGAGCCAGCTGACCCCCACTGCTACCCGTCAGCTGGCCAAGCAATGCCATTATGATGTCTAAATCCGAGTGTCCAGAGCCACTTTTGAAGTTAATGACCAACGACAACAGAGCTGTTGATGAGTCCGAGTTTAGTGTCAAGTCTGTGATGACGACATCTCTGAAGGAACTACTCAAAGAGGAACCTAGGAAGGCGTCCTCCATCTTAATTCAACATGAGTAGAAAAGACAACCAGCAATTCAAAATGGGAAACTATGTGTGATAGTAAACGTTCAGTATAACTTTTCGCACCGTCTAAACATCGGGATTTTGCATTGTTTAGTATGTGGTTGCACAAAGGAAGAACACTGAGCACTGATTTAGCTAAAGCAAACTGTCATTTAAACTTGGTTAAATCAAAAGTCCCAGGACGCTATCAAGCTCTTTTGTTTTTGCTCTTATTGCTCTGAATACTATATAGTTCTGATATTGACGATTATTTGTAAAACAATACTTGAGTGCAAATATCTAATGAAAAGTATTAACTTGGGAAATATGTGTCCTATTTTAACTGCTGGAGCAACTATGTTGTCAAACATTCTTGTGTGTATTTTATTAAGAAAAATGAACATCGCATCCACACTATGAATCAGTTGGAATCAGAAAGACTTTTGCAATTAATCTGAAAAAACACACATTATTTGGCTGAAGTAATCGTACCGAACTCTTCAGTTCTTGGCGGTAGGTGACGGAGCCTGTTGCCAGATCAAATCCAGCACTGCTAACAGCCACTCCATTGATGATTTCAAACACAGCAGAGGCCTCTTTTGAATCGGCCACTGAAAAAAATGCACAGTATTTGTTAATTCGGCTCTGCATTTTGTCTAGATGAATTGTAAGCTGTAAACCAATCTGGCCACTGCACAAATGCTGTGAACACCCTTTTAACCACTGGTACATGTATTACAAACCATAGCCGACACTGCTCCTGCTTTTACCGAGTGTACAATGATGCACATTTCAACAGCTTCTCGCTGTGTATCCAAGGACACAAGCACCATTATCCCAGGCTGGATTCGAACCCACAACCTGCAGAATTACCCGCAGACCATAAATTCAATGCCCCAGACCACGAGGCCACGGAACTAGCTGAAAAGGTTGAAGCCATGATGTCCGCAACAGCACAACTGCCATGCTGCGTCTTTTAACTATATTCCTGTTTACAACATTTGAACAATAGCTTCATCATTATTTTAACAACACATTGAATACAAAACAATAATGAGTGTCAAGATTTCAAACAAATCTAGAAAAGCAATATTACCCAGACACGTTGAGTTTTGCTGATAGAATCCTGACATGCAGTTGCACTCATATGTCCCTTGCAGATTGGCGCACGTGGAGTTGGCCATCGTACATGGAGAACCATCACATTCATTCACATCTAAACAATGGGAGAGAATGTCAACAAACTTTTCATCAACCCCTAAAATGGGCCAACAACCTTCATGGATCCTACAAAATCAACAATTGTGCAAAAACCTGATGACAAATGCTGTATTCTCCATCTAAAATGTGCCATAAAACCCCAATTAACAGAATATGTATCAGTGGTCTGTATAACCAATAATAGCACCAAAAAATGTATTCACAATTCAGTTATTACCTTCACACAGGCCCAATGCATTCTTCTCATACCCCTCCAGGCAATCACACGTGAAGCTACCGATAGTGTTGTTACATTGAGAGTTTGATGTGTCGCAGTCGACAAGATTTAGAGCACACTCATTTACATCTGAAAATAATGAAGAGACAGTCAAAGATGTTTTCATTTAAATTACGATGTATCTGCTTGATAATGCAATTAGCAGTAGCGTTCGCGTTTCTAGCTTCAGGCTAGACTGAATAGGCACACAATAAAATGTGTGAAGCTCTTTCTTTTACGGTGTTTTACGCAGATCAACTCTCCTTAGTCCTGCAAAATCAGAAACTGGTTGCATGAACTCTATCGGACAATCTTTGTACCCTAACATTCGAAAGGCATCGAACAGCCATCTATCTATTTAAGGGGGGGGGGGGGCACAGTCGGAGTACTTGGAAAAAACGTTTTCTTTGTTAACATGAGAGTATTTTACAAGTATTCTTTTGAACATTTTGTTCAAATAGAATATGTGTCCGCAACACCAACCTAAGACATGTACATGTTAATTGCATCAAGCCAATGTGTATTTAAATAGCAGCGGCAGCGAATAGGACTAGCCTGCTGGTAAATTCTTCAACATCCTCTGTCAGATTTTGAATAATCTTGAATGTTTACACATTCGAATTCGAATGTGCAATTTCACATTGCAATTTACTTGCCCTGGCATCAAACGTCTCCGCTCTTACTTAAAGTCGATCATTTGCAGCAATCCAAAAAGTAACTGACGTATGACGATGCGTCTAAAGACGCATTTTTGTAATTTCCGTTAGTAGTTTTTTTTTTATTCGGCGAAGCGCGCGCAAGCGTTGAGACATACAGCTGAAGCTGAGCTGGCACGTAATCAGGTAAGTTTTCCAGCACCTTTCTGTAGATTTTAAACACTTTTGTTGCTTCAAACGAACAAAATACACAAATTACAAATGATAGACTATACCGTTAACATTCTAGCCAAAGTAAAATGTGAACAACATAGGATTTCAAAAATAGTTTCAAAAATGAGTGGGTATGTACCATCGCACTGTCTACCGGTTGGGAATCCCTCTGCAGAGACATAACCACCCATGCAGGCACACATGTAGCTACCGACATTGTTCGTACACTCTGCTATGTTGGCTGCACACTCGTGGGCACCGGTAATGCATTCATTCACATCTACAGACAACGAAAAAAAAAACAGTCCAAACTTCTCAAATTTAACTCGAAGCGTAAATTTCAGTCCAAGATATGGAAAGCTAGTTAGCATTGTCAACTGAACCGTGAAAGAGGTCTACTTTTTCCCCCTAGCTTTGGCACATTATAGCTGTACATGCTTTATAATCTAGCAGAAAGGAACATAATTAATTGAGCCTAAACTTTGACACCTGTTAGTTTTAAAACCGATATTTTCTGCATTTCCCGATATTTTCTGTGTGACTGGGCATTACGGGTGTGCACATATGGGCGTCGCATATTCTCAATTCATCATTTTTCGAGGCTTGGCAGGTGGACATTTGCCCTACCAACTATTCCCATTGACAACCCTGCGGAAGCCCACGTAGGTGAAATTAACATTACATTTACAGCAATTTGACTTCAAAGGTCATCTTTTATTTTGATATTTTTTTCTCTCTTTTTTTTTGGGGGGGGGGGGCTATATTATTTTAATGATAATTATAGGATTTACGGGAAATGGGTCATTTGGGATACATTCCCGTAGACTTATGCACAAATCTTTTCAAACTTCGATGTTCCCTAACCCAATATTCCCTTGTCTTTTTTCCACGAATTTCTGTATGTTTACTAATTAGACTACGAGCAATAAATATAATCTAATTGCGACGGGTAAATTTTGCCTCTAAAGGGGGGGGGGGGGCTGTGACATTAAAGAGACGTGAAAATGTTTCCCTAATGACCGATGTCTCACATCGTGCGAAGAAATTACGATAACGTGTCTCCGTAATAGTACCTTGACAAGTATTATTGTTATAATTTTTTTTTTTGGGGGGGGGGGACAAGGGCTCCGGCCCTGCAACGCACATGTGTGTACATTAAGCCAGAGCCAATATTTGAATCGGCGGTCGATGGTCTGTTTGAACTTAACCTCAATCTCCTGCTCCCTGCATCCAATACATTTATCAAAACCATTTCAACCCATTTTAACTATTTCTATCTCTTGATCCGGACTTTTATCTGCAGTTCTTGTTTCGAGTCACCCTTGACCTTGTGAGATTTTCCATAAAAAGACCTACTGATAATGTGTTAGTTGCCTCATAAATTGAAGGAAAAAACGCAATAGTCCGCAAGATTAATTACTGGAAATAGCTTTTATCCAGATATCCAGATATAATTTTGTCGATTCTCAAAAGAATACGACTTGCAGCTCGTATCTTGGACACAGCTCAGGAACAGTGGCGCAGCAAAGGGGGGGGGGGGGGGGGGGGGGACAGCCCTCTCCCCCATGCAACCTTGTCGCCCCCACTGAGATTTTGAGTTTCGAGAAAAATTATCATTGATCTACATGATGCCCCCATGAAAAGTTCCAGCCCCCCCCCCCCAGCCCCCCCCCCCCCCCCCCCCCCCCCCCCCACTGAAAAATTCCTGGCTACGCCACTGCTCAGAAATGAAAGAAATCTAAAAACAAAAATGTTTTACCTTCACAGTATGTGCCATTTCCTTGGTAACCCTGGTTACAGTTGCAAAAATGGCTCCCTGCAGTGTCTGTGCACGTCGCTAAGGAGTGACACACGCCAGGGTTCTCCTGACACTCATCGATGTTGACGCACGAGGTGAAGCCATCACCACGGAAACCATCGTCGCACGTGCAGAGATAACTGCCTGGGTTGTCCGTGCAGGAACTGTAGGTAGCACATGCGGCGATCGCACTGTCACACTCGTCGATATCTGGTTAAGGAACGTGTGTTATACATGTGAGTTTAAAGGGGCAAAACAAATCTGGGTATATCAAGACTGCAAGGTTCAAAATTGAAGGGTGTTTTTGACACATAATGTGCAATCAAACATCGGCCTCAAAGTGCAAAAATAAGGCCCATTTGGGACGCAAAGTATATTATTTATATGTTTGCATGGCAAAAGTTCAAAAAGTAATTCGCTTAGTAAGTACTATTTTCATATTAAAATCCCATTTTCGTTCCTGGAAATATTGTTTTCTACTATGAATAAGATCAGCTCCACCAATTCGTCGTCTCACCATCTATCATAAAACATTTCTGAGTGAATTGCACTGCAGAATAAAATGCATACCATGTTCTTTCCATCAATATCCAAATGATTTTGATTGGATAAGGGAAAGATGGAATGTTATGTTTAATCCAATCGTTGCACTTTTTTTCTAGAGAACCCATATGGTAGTTTGCATTCGGATTGTACCATGGAAGTTTCAATTTATACAAATGAGACATTTTAAAGCAGTTTTCGTAGATTGCAGGACACTCAATGTTATTGGTTGTCAGCTGTCAGCTGTACGTGCCAAGATACTTTCTTCATTGTAACAATTAACAAGATTTGGTGTATAGTACCTCTGTCTAAAGTACAAAGGACGAGTTCATTGACATGTTTGTGTATTCCCCCACGGTATGTACAGCAACATTATTTCGCTGTTCCGTCCATTAATTATTAAGTGAGTTCCAGTAGAAGGGATTTACGGCGTTGGCAACACCTGTAGACTCTTCATGTATTTAAAGCGTCATCACCTTTGACCACTGAGGCGCGGGTTCGAATCCCGCCCGGGTCATTATATGGATAGGTTTTTTCACTTGTCCACGTCCACACAAGGTTTAAAGGCATTTTGGGGTCAGGTTTATTGTTGAAAGAGTTTTCACATTGCGAGTAAAATGATACTTTCTTTTAACTACACAAAAACAAAGGAATTTCCACACTAGGTATGTAACCTAAACATAGGTGGGTCTTCCATAGACTATTACTCTTGGGTTTTCCTTCCACCTCTAAAACTGTTTCATTGTCTCCTCTCTCCATGTTTCTTCTGACTTGCGAGCTACAGTGCCTTTGGCGCTTTTGAGAAATCATCGGTTCCATTACCATACAAAAATTAAAATACCACTAACACCACTTCAGGGCGTCCTGAAAAAAAGGTGCATGTAAACCCCTCCATTTTTGCTGCAGATGTTTACACCATCTTCAAGTAAATAGATTTATCTTGAGAATACTGTTTGTTTTATTGAGATTGCTTTTGTAAATCCAAAGATATGTTTGAAAAACGGCAAAGCCAAGAAAGCCATTTTGTGCCACTGTCTGTAAAGCAGATAAAATCAGTATAGTCCTAGTCTAAAACCAAATCACTTTACTGTGGGTGATTTTAACATTTTTAAGCAGAGTGAGCAATATTGATTTATATTTGATTGAACTCTTTCATTGAGGTTTTAAAGAAGTGAAGCTGTCTGTAATATTAAATTGTTTCAACATAACAACAAAACCCTACATTGTCGTGTGCATGAAATGTTTGTCTTACACCCATAGAGATAGAGGAATCTTATCAAAAGAGCTATACTGGCATTGTCTGATCTTTGAAGCACTTGCTTCCTAAAAGTGGCACAGAATGGGATTTTTTTTTGGCTTTGCGGTTATTCAAACATATATCTGGATTTACAGAATCAATCTTAAATTAAGCAAACGGTATTCTCAAGCTAAATCTGTAACCTTGGAGATCGTGTAAACATTTGCAGTAAATTCCGGTTGTAAATTGGCCTAAATGTCGGGGTTTACATGCACCATTATTTTCAGGACACCCTGTACAACTACTAGGAAAAATAATCCAAAGGTCCCTCTCTTTGGTACCATCAGAGGGACACTTGCGTCTACACAGTCCTACACATTATCAACATTCAAGGTGAATAATACTCCGCCACGAGCCAATCTCTGCAATGATATATCCACGGGTGAAAGCAGGTTATCATGTTTGCACATACTTTGGCAATTGTGCCCATCCCCTTCGTATCCCATGGTGCAGTTGCACTGGAATGACCCCGCCAGGTTGATGCACGATGCGAAGGGACTGCAGTTGGCATAGTTGGGGTCGTCGGTGGGCACGGAACATTCGTCAATATCTGAAGGGGAAAAGAATCAAATTAAAATGTCAATAGACACATGAAGATTATTAAATTAACTTTACATTGTGTCGATAATCCATTCAGGACTTCTGGTTCAAATAAATACATTGTGCTGGGAAGAAGTTCAAGATTTCCAATTCAATTAGTCTAAAAAACACTCTGCGAAAATGGAGTCATTATAGAAAAAGTTCTGTGCACAAACTATTTCAATTTAAAATGAGATAAACACAAGGACAGTCCGTGCTGCATGTTTGTCAAAATTGTGAAAGCTGGTTTTTGAATTTGCATAGGTAAACAAAATCAGTCACTCCAATGATTTCATTATCGAAAACTGTAAATGTAACAGGAATAAGTAATTTTTTAAATATGTTTTCTTACCCTTTAAATCATGCCACGCCTGACTTTAAGAATGGCATTCCTTAAATTTTTAGATATTTGGTATTTAAAAACTCAGTCACAAGCCCATAATATGTATTTGTTTTTCATGGGTAACCAATCGGTTCCCCCAAAAAATGCAACATAAGAATATATTTTGAAAAATATTCATAACTCCTTAATGTCAGTAACACTTCCGCACGTGGCAAACTAACATGGCAAATTGGCAAGTGTTTCAGTCAATTAGAAATCCTAAAAAAAACACTTTGCAGAAAATTTCTAGAATAAAAGCAAAAATCTGTTCATTCATCTTGGACAGTTAATAACAAAAAAATACATGGGCCTATTTCCAGTGGGGTCTCATGAACTTAAATATAAATGTTAAATATAAACAGAACGGTCAACGAAACCTCCAAAAAAATAATAATAAGTATAAAAATACCCCATTTCACAAATTGCATTACCAAAGCATAGGTGTCCGGTGCCAGTGAATCCGTCTTTGCATTGGCAGGTGAAGGAACCGTTATTGTTTAGGCAGTCAGCGTCGATGTGGCAATCATTCAAGGTGTCGTTTAAACATTCGTTGATGTCTGTCAAAATAAGCAAACGCGAACCACATCTTTAACAGCACAATGATCTCGAGTGGGGGCAGTGGCTGCCTGATCTTCCAAATCTGCCTTTGTTCGTGGGAATGTCAGAACATTTCTTAGCTTCATTTTGTTTGCAATGACTGTGTCACTTTGAATTGAGTCGTTTCGCCCACGGCTCTGAAGATTTCTGCCAGCAACATGTTGCACTGACTATCCATAGCTATATTGACATAATAGCGGATACAGCAGGTTGTGGCTGAATACAGAAACGTCGTTAACAAACTTTCAGATCTTCTCCTTTAAATGGAAGAAGTCCAAACGGCTTTGAAATGTCAGCAAAAGTTGTAATTGTAAGTCTAATTCAAACTGCAAATATCAGATTTACTTATGTTCACAATAACGAACTTCACATGCATTTTGTGAATCAAGTTGCTTTTGATATACTTTGTCTATGGAACACAGAAATGTTATAAGCCTAGACCTACTTCGGATATCTCACATGCACTGCAATTTTGCATTTTCAAACTCACACTCACACGATATAATGCATAATTATGTTGTAAGGCATAAGACAGGTCCATTCCCTGACCTGAGATATTAGGGTGGTTTCGTCAATCCCCAACGTGGAAACTCTGAAAGTTCCCAAAGGCCCCCAGGTACACCTGCCTAGTAGAAAAGAATCCTAACCTGAGCAGGATCCGTTGAAACTCTCGCTGCTGAAGCCAGGCTTGCAGTCACAAGTGAAGTAGGGTTCGTCATTGGCGCACATCTGGCTCATAGCGTCGCAGTTATGAGTACCGGCTTGGCATTCATTCACATCTAGATTTCATGAAATAATGAAATGACGGTTTATTCGAGCTTGAAGATTGTACTGGGCAAGAAATAACTACTTATATTTGACCAAAATCAGAAATATAAATCCACTGCAGCTTCACATTGCTTCACAATATTTTTTCTGGCAGCATCGCTGTTTAGCAGCTCCATAAAAACAGTTTGACTGTTAGATTGCCATACCTGCACAAGTCCGTTGGTCACTATTGAGAGCATAGCCGGGAAGGCAACGACACTCGTAACTGCCGTCCAGGTTATCACACATCGAGTTGGCACCACACATGTGAGGGTCACTCGGGCTTGTGCACTCATCAATATCTGAAATGCAGTCAGATATGATTAAGTTACATGTTGTTTTCGGTTAAATTTAAGCCTAAGAACTGTTTGGCATACTTTTCTGAAATATGATTTAAGCTGTGTTTGTGGTGACTGATCAAAAAATAAGACCAGTTGAGGAAGGAAGACACTATTAAACAATATTACCTTCACAGACAGTGTTATCACCATCGATTGCGTATCCTGAGTAGCAGAGGCACATGTCTGCATTGCTGGCTCTGTAGCAGTCACCCTGGGTGCAATTTGTACCCAAACACATCGTTTCAGCTGTGAGCGAAAAATACAAATCAGTCTTTGTGTCGTCAAAGAAGCTTACATTGTATTACAATGCATTGATGCACTGATCAATCCATAATCCCAGACAGTGCTGAAAAAGTTTCAGGCTGTTCATGGACTACAGGGAAAGGAAATTCGACAATATGAAGACAATAACAAGAAAAAATTATGAGGCTTTTTTTTTTAAACACTATGATGGAGATCTGCTAACTACTACAAAATGATATGTTCATAGACGTTGAAGAAAGAGAACAATTTGCCTGCTGGAAGTACTTGTCATTTTCCAATTCCTCATTTTCTCTTTCTCGATGAATTTCTCAGCTTGATGCACCCATGCACAAGTGGGATGCCAAACCGGTGTATCAATGAAAACAGGTAAACAAATGTTTTACTTTGACAAACTCCATCTTGAAGGGTGAAACCTGCACTGCAATTGCAAGCAAATGATCCCTCGGTGTTGGAGCACTCTTGCTGGCAATCGTCGAGTCCAAGAGCGCATTCATCAATGTCTGAAAAAAAGTGCAAAACTGCATCACAGCAAATGAATCAACTCAATAATTGGAGTAACATGCTTATGGGGAAGGGAGGTTGAGGGGTGGGATTGGGAGACTGGGTAGAAATAGTGGACATCTTTCTTGTCAAGTCTATCACAAGTTCACAAAAGCTCATCACACGCCATCCAATGCCAAGTCAAGCTACAAGTTGTAAGTTTAAAAAGAAGTATGGAAAAGGCAATTCATCTTTTATTGCAAATCCCCTGTTAGTGGGCCTGTGAATGGATTTATGATTTACTTGAAGAGATGTGTGATAATCACATAATGGACTTCAGAACACTGGATGGGTAGGGTTACAACTTGGGTTGCAATGGCAACGAAGGCTATTTACAGTATGACCAATACCGATGTGTTACTTATCACTGCAACAGCTAGTCGGTAGTCTTAATACAGCTGAGACAATTAACCGAAATGCTCATTCTATACCGTTGGTTCACAAAAAGCATTGTTTGTGGTTGTTTTACCTTTGACAAAGATTTGATTACAATGTCAGGGTGCTAAATTCTGGATATTGTTCGACATTCTCACCTGTGCATGTCTGTCCGTCCCCTGTGTATCCAGTCACACAGTCACACTGATAGCTGCCCACCGTGTTGGTGCAATTAGCGTTCGCAGAGCAATCATTGCTCTCCTGACACTCATCAAAATCTACAATAATCAAAGTTCGTTACAAAAAAGAATCGGTTTGTATTGCAATTAACAATGATGTCGTTTAAATTGGTGTCACTTTTCAGGTTCGTTGTTCAACGGTTTGCAGAGCAAAGGTAAATTTGGCGGCACGTCCAAGAGCATAACAAATGGGGTGTCACTCTCACCAGCCTTTCACATAATTATTCAGATCTTTTCAAAACTGCCTCAAGCTTAAAGCCTTCCCTTTCTTTTAGACTGAAAGTGCCTGCAAAACCTGGAATGTAAACCTCCCGATCCAAAGCTTAGGGTGTTAGGGATCTACGGATCCTAAAACAGTCAATGGATATGACCACAAGCTTTAATGTTGGACATCATCAAATGCTCTCCGTACGGCAATACTTTACACATTGGGGTGGACTGTTACATGTAACTTTGGAACCGGGCTAGTAACAGCCTGCTGCTGTAATGGTCAGTTAGCTGATCTGTGTTTAATATTTAAACATATAACAAAGCTGGAAGTAAGGATAGATCTAGTCCGAAAATTTGGGACTCTAAATACTATGTATGAGAGTCCCAAAACTTAAGGTATTGAAAACATGCAATACAAAAAAAAATTGACTGACATCTGAAGCAACCAGTCCAACATTTGTTTCAGTACTTCATCTGACTGTCAGCTGACTGTGCCAAAAGAAATATCTCTGATGCCGGGTAATAGGTCACTATTTCTATGAATTTGTATATAGTTAGGCACCTGACTTATAAAAATAAATGAAGAAGTCAGACTTGTCAAACAGTTGGACCATGGATGGACATGTAGAAGTCTAGTCTTTAGCCTCATTTTGAAATCACTTGACTTCCCGCTCATCATGTGCAATAAAATGTAAAAAATTCTACTTTAAAAATTGAACTGAACCTTCAAACTTAGTTGGTGAAATACTGAGGAACTTTTCTTTGCCACAATGACAGTTTTGGAGAAATTTGCTGGCTAAAGAGTGAGTAACGTTGGCCAGATCTTCTTTTGCATCGTTTTGAGCACTTAATGTCCCAGTCTGGGTTAGATCAATACAGTCATTGTACGAGTGTCTTGCAAAGTTGCAAGCATTACCCCTGAATGATAGCTAAACAAAAACAACAAACTGCAGTCACTCAACACATAATGGCAACTGAAGTCATAACAAATTTAAGAAGTATACTAACGAAGCACTGCTATTTACTGACCAAGGTAAATTTGCGTTTTCAATTTAGAAAAAAAATGTATCTGCGAAAAAGGGTTTGTTAAAGATGGACCTGCTTTTTTCGGTCCCGCAACTGGTACCATGTTATCTGTCCAAGCCCCAGTAAGTAGTAATATTCTGGACCTACAAGATACAATAAGAAATGCACACAACACACTACACTGATTATGTTTGATTTACCTGTACAGTTTGTCCGACCGTCTCCGGTATATCCATCCTTACAGCTGCAGTCAAAGCTACCCACTGTGTTGCTGCACTCACCAGTAACGGCCAAACAATCGTCCTGACCCGTGGTACACTCATTCAAATCTGCGAATCAACGGTAATAGCAAAAAGAATAAGGCTTTGCTGAAATTGTAGGTAATATTGAGTATATATTCATAGCAACAGTGTCTGTGTATAGATATGGCTTAACACTCCAACGATTGTCCTGGCTGACTAGTTACACCAAGCAAACGAAAATTATGTTTACATTACAGATTGCAAGAACATTACATACCCACACACATCATTCCGTTGCCAACATAACCAGTGTTGCACTGGCACGTAAAGCTGCCTTGAGTGTCCGTACATTCAGCGTTCTCATTACAGACTGGTAACGATGCGGCACATTCGTCTATGTTGGTGCAGTTGGTGCCATCGCCAGTCCAGCCATCCCCACACGCACACGTGTATGACCCCACGGTGTTTGTGCAATCAGCTTCAGCATGACAGTTATCATCCATGTCCCTTGTGCATTCATCCACATCTAGTGACATACATAAAACAAGTTGTGTATTGGACACCACCTTCAGCGGAATGTGACTTGGTGACGTAACAGGAACTTCACACGCTGCCAATCTAATGTGAATACATTTTAACACCAACAGATTTCGAAACAAAAAGTTTGTTACAAAAAAAGCACACTTAACATTTGCATTGGCAATTAAATGGGGATAACCATCTGATGTATTCGCTTGGTAAAATCCTCATTCCCTGCGTCTAAGTAAGGCAATTAATTCCAAATTTCAGTATTATATACGGTCTTACCTTGACATGTCTTGCCATCACCTTCATATCCTGCAATGCACACACACAGGTACGAGCCGATGGTGTTTTCACATTTAGCTTTCTCGTCGCAGGTATAGCTACTGTTGTCCATGCATTCCATGAGGTCTGAGAGATTAATGAAAGAAACAAATGAAAGAAAATACTTTGATTATTTCGGAGGCCTTCATAAGTGACTGCAAAATTAGATAATTTAATTAATACTGGGTTCACAATAAGATGAGAAGAAAACTGATAACAGCAGAATGTTGGCGCATAGTATTTTGTTCATTATTTCACTGCTTGTTTTGTAAACTAAAGTCCGCAGAAGACTTTGTCAAGCCTTGGCTGACTTATACTTTAACATTAACATGAGTTTGTTCCGCATTATGATTACTGTGTGTTACAATTCTATGTTAACTCCTATTCCTCGGTTAATTATTCACCTCTCTAGGTTTAATTGTGTGTATACATCTCGAAAAACCTGCAGGTAATACACAAGCTCTCACTAGTTGTCACAAATCAGGCGTAAGTCAATTTGGTCAGGTGACAAGCTGCTAAAATCAACCGTAAGACACTTCCTCTTCCATTGTCGTCCCCTCTCCCCATTGATTTCAGGCTCCTTTATGAGTTGACCACGTTGTACATTAACTTGCAAATGACATTTTGATATATTCAACATCATCATTTGTATAGTTTGAAGGAACAATTACAAACACCAATTGGCGATGAATAACATCCCTTTTGGCTCCCAAGTGCTTTTGTAGAATAATACCAAGCACTGACATCTGGAAAATTACTACAGGCCCTACCGATCATTTTTGGAGGACCCTACTTGTTGTTATCATTACAGACTCCTTGAATGAACAGTAAGTGGCTCTTTTTACCATTATATACATAGAGCTCATTGAGAGGGACACACTTAGTGCGGGCACACAAGACCATTGGTTTGTGCCCATAGGGTAGAGGCACGTACGAATAATGACTTGGTTAAATGCACACAAACTTGTAGGTCTTCACTCAAGCAGTAGACACACAGTGCCATTGCCTATGATTGTTTTGTTGTGACGTACATCAGCGGTCCAACTCTCTCTATGTAACTGACTACGGGATACTTGTGCATGGAGTCCATAGTAAAGATCTTCAGTTCAACAATTGTTGACACCTAGCGCTTCTACTGTTTGTTTTTACCCAACACACATACCTGTACACGACGTTCCATCCATAAAGTCGTCCCGGAAGCCTGGCTTACATTTGCACTCAAAGCTGCCCTGGGTGTTGTTGCACACTGCGTTGACGTTACAATTGTGCAGGTCCATTTCACATTCGTCGATATCTACATCATCCAAATCAAATGCAAGCATTATAAACCACTGGTTACACAGAATGCCGGTCTGACACGCACACAAACTAGGCTTGCCCCAAATCCTCAGATACCACATAATTGAAATCAGATTTTAATGAAAAAAGGCTGAACATTTCAACAAATATTAGTGAAGCAAATACGAACTTTTTGGGGCGGAGGTTGGAAGAAATTGAGGAGTTCATTGGAATTGACCCTTAATATCAGTGTCCGAGTCGCACAATGTAAATAATAACTTCATCACAAGCAGGTTCAGGACAAGTTACAACTAATGCTAATGGGCCTACTGCGATAACTTTTCCTGCACCTTATCAGGATATTAAATGAGTCATATCCGGATATTAAATGCGGCCCTTACTTTCACAACATTGTAACAAATTGTATTCCTGCAGGTTTTGCATCTAGTTACTCTCACACCACTAGTAGGGTAACACATTTGTATTTCTGCATGTTAAGCTTTATATTTGTGCGTGCAAAGCAGAAGTTCATACCAATGCATCGCCTGTTATCAATGTACAAGGAGTAGCCAGATTCACAGCTGCAGTTGTAGTCCATGAGGAGGTTGTCACAGATCTGATCGCAGCCACGTCCACCGCTGCTGGCTGGCTCGTCTTTGTATAGCTCACACTCGTCGATATCTGCAAGAAAATCACCGGCGATGTTTAAGGGCTACGCGGTACGTCATCCGTAATTAATGTGAGATCCATACAAGTCAACCGTGAATAATTACAATTTAATCTCAGGGGATTGTTGGGGTGGGAGTTGAGGTGGCTATCCACCCTTTCATGTTAATTCCAAGGTTATTAGTCTCAATTATGTTTTGACGATGTTAACACCTCATTCAGCCCAATCTGGAAAACAATCCTGATTCAACAAGTGTATCAACCCTAGATTGATGGAAGATGCGCAATCATGATATGCTATCATTAGTCTAGCCTGTTAGAAAATAATAGGTAAAACATTTTTGGGCAATGACATTTTAGCCAAAATTCATTCAAAATTATCTCATTTGGGTAAAAAATTGCCCAACTATTGGGAAGAAAGACTTTAACCTGTTGATATGTTGACCAACATTGGTCCACATATCAACCTATTCTGCCCAACGTGTTACCAGTGTGTTAAACGCCTATACACTAGTTGTACTACACTGTCCCTATATATGCCATTTTTATCCATAAAACTACACAGTGATGAGGTGGCTGTTTGGCAGTACAGAAAACAATAGACTATGTAAAATGTGTTTACAAATAAGATATTGTGGTTATGTGATGCAATCTTTCATCAACTGTTCTCTACTGCATTGCAAGTATAGCTCTTGAAATTTGGATGTGGGGTGCTGTGGTCCAATGGTTTGTCCTTCGGATGCGTCGTAAAGCCGTAGCAGCTGTGTAATGCATGTTAATTAGAACACAGTAACACTTATTGCTAAGAGAAGGGGTTTGCCGCGGTGTTTTCGGCAATGGCTGCAATATGCGCTGCATTATTGTCTTTAATGATAGATATTATTTTCAGGGCCTTGAGAACCTAATTGTTGTTAGATAGGTGAGCTATGTAAGATTCCGGTATCATTAAATGTAACAGGTTTTAATATACGTATTGATGAATGCTTGTAAGAGTGGCGTCAGTGGTGTCGTAAATTGTCTACTGGCAAGATGATCTTGGCCAGTAAAGGGAAAACTGGGTTCAAAATGATTGCTGAAACAAAGAAAGTCTTGGCCTACCCTGACAGAACCTGCCGTCACCCTCAAGTCCTTGAGGGCAAGGTCCACAGGTGCTGTTCAACGACGGTGGCGCTTCATCAAAACAAGCCACGCCCATAAAACAGGGGCCGTCCTCACAGGCGTCGTAATCCACTTCACAGAACTCACCACTCCAGCCAGGATCACACTCGCAAAGCACCACCTAGATATGAAATGTTTGTCCAAAACAATACTTAAATAGGCAGAAAACCGGCTCATATGAATCTTTTAAATTCTATAGCATGCAGCAGACATCCACAAAGAATAATTTCAGGTAGTGTTTATCAAATTGGGATTGATATATAAAGCCTTTCCTTAGGCAGGACAATTTTTCTGCAAACAACTGTACACTTTTCATAATCTCTTTCAATTTAGCAAGCATCAAACACGGTGTGTACACAGATCCGCTATGTACATACAAATACAATCCTGGTTAGGACCAGTGTTGAGGGGCTCTAGCCACCTGGAATATTTAACCTGCGTACGAACTGGTGTAAGTGTAAACAGTAGTAGCTAGTCTAATACTGTGTTTGACCGCACCAAATTTCACTCATTATTGACTAATGCTGATTTCAACATGGATAGCCAAATAATAGCGCGGAAAGGCTCGCCAGGTTGCGCTGGGCCTCGGTCAGTCAGTCAGTCAGTAAGTCAAGTCAGGTCAGTCAGTCAGTAAGGGTAGTCAGGTCAATCAGGTCAATCGGGCAGGCAGTCAGTCGGTTAGTCCAGCAAGGTAAGTCAGTAAGGTTAGTAAGGTCAGTCAGGTCAGTCGGGGAGGCAGTCAGTCAGTCAGTCAGGTCAAGTGAGTCACTAAGGTTAGTCAGGTCAGTCAGGTCAGTCGGGGAGGCGGGCAGTCAGTCAGTCAGTCAGTCAGGTAAGTCAGTCAGTTAAGTCAGTTTGTCAGTTTGTCAGTCAGTCAGGGGGGAGTCGGCCAGTCAGTCAGGGAGGGGGGAGTCAGGCAGTCAGTCGGGGTGTCAGTCAGTCAGGGGAGTCAGTTAAATTTACCACTGACTTTTGGTAGGTCAGATGACAAAGCCCTTGGGTCTGAAGAAAAGAAACGATAAGAACACTCACCCCGAAACGGTCTTCAACAATATCCGTGCCCATCACAAATTCATCCCACAGGCAGGTGCCACCGTTCATGCAGTCACAAAGCTGCACCACTGGTTCGTGTGTGGCATTAGCTTGGCCATCTGTTGCCAGTAGTCCGACCATGACCTTGGACTTTTCCATCGGTGTCCATTTAAAGAGACCACCTGTAATGGAAGTTGGTGTACTGCTATAATTATGCTATTTTTGAACTGAATAATCTTTTTTTTTTTGTACTCACACTATAAGATGAGTTGTCAGAAATACTGAGTGGTTTCTGCTGACCCTTATCCGAATGGGTGTATGTAGGGACAGAGGACGATATAGGCTGGCTACACGCCGTGGCCACATTAATAATGAAAAGTAGTTTTCAAAGTGTAGCGGGCACCCAACATAGAACAGAAGGTGATAGGGAAAGTAAATAGAGCATACAATTGACAATGTGTACAGAGAAAGAATGTTGAAAAGGATGAATAGAACATCTTATTAAGTCATATGATAATTGACACAGCCACTAAAGTGCGATAGGAGTGGCATATGTAAAATTGCTTTGGATGATATTAGGGTGCTCAAAACCAACATTATTTCAAAAGTGGATTAACGGATAAGGTATTGCAAAATCTGCAGTCAAAGCAAAAAAACTACCATAATGATTGGTGACATTATTCAAAGAACCTCACGACATTTGGGATCGCTTTTATTATATGGAAACCAATTACATTAGTAAGTGTGGGAGGGTGTCAGATACCTGCAGCATCCCTCCTTGGATCTTGCATTGGCAAAAGCAACGGGTCGAGAGTTCAATTGAGCTGATAACGTTTTTCGACTATTTTCAAGGGTTTTTGCTCCGAAATATACATGCAATGCGCAGTACAATTTTGCATTTGAATCTCTTCTTTTATTTTTCCATTCATTTGCATCTTATTTTTCCCCATTTATTTTCATGGGGGAGAGGGAAATGGGGGGCGGGGAGCTATAATGGGGGGGGGGGGGTAAAAGCCGCCTTTGGGGGAGTCCCAGCAACCCCTACCCCATTACGCCGCCAATGGCTCTTTTTCATATAATATTGTTTGGAGGCAAAACATAAACAAGTTCGTAAAGGTTTTTTTTCACCATCTTCGGTGATGGATGCATTTTCGATTGGCTCAACCAATGAAAATACAACATCGTCTCCATCAGGATCCACGGCTTCCAGTTGCTCTTCGAATTCCACTCCCACCATCACTCTGAAGGTATCCGAAGCGGTTATGTTTGGTGGGAAATTCTCTGCAAATTGTGCAAAAGAGGTATATTTTATTGAATTACAGTAGCATGCCTTTTAAATCAACATTTAAACCGATCATTAATGTCTCAACTAACATCGCGAAATGTGGCTCGCTATTTTTGGGTACAATTGTACAAGTCATAGTGGCCAACAATTGGTTTCGCAAACGACCACTTTACAAAAGTTAAGAATATTTTGCGGACCATACTATGTTCATTGTAGTGGAATTCTACTGCAATAGAAAGATTATTTGCATTCAAATTGATGCTGATCACCGAGCACAAGCTGTTAAAGATCTCTGTGCGAAGGATGGAAACTACATGTTATTTGAGATATAATGTACTATGAGGTATGGATCAATACAAAGACTATATCCAAATCATACACCGCCCTCCTCAGTATGGTGTTCGCCCTAGGCTAATGCTGGTTTACGCATACATCAACTTGTTTTTCTGAACATGCAATAACCCGTTGTGCTTTGGCATGAGAACCATGAGCGAATGGTGGCAATGTCATGTCAGATTCAGCCTAACTCTCTCTTTGTCACCAATGAAGGATTAATATGAACCTCATTACTTACTTGCTGCACTTTCGCTTGCAGAGTTCATTTCATTCAGCATCACTGTAGACTGTCCGATGCTTTCATCGTCCGTCGCCAGTGTGTCAAACAAACACATCTTGTTGTCTCCGCACAGCTCTTGAGCTTTTGTAAGTTTTTCCGGAGTGGCAGCCGCGACAAGGTCTTCATAGAAGCTTGGCTGGAAGGAGTGGTTGTTGGATAATGCCCAAGTCTCGTCACCCACATAGTAGAAGAGAGAATTCTCTTCAGTGATACGCCCTGCATGCAGCCAAAGTTGAAATATTTGGGTGTTTTTTTAACTGAGGCTGGAAATCTAACTAGAAAATTATTCTGGTAAAGGTATATCTGCCGTGTCCTGCAGTTGTTGTTTTCAGCAGCTACATAAGGAGTCTTGGGCTCTGTATATGTCAGTGATCAGGTTAAAGTACAGACACTTTCTTACACTGAACCACTGTTACTGGATTTCAATCATGTGGACTGTATTTTCGACCCCTACCTGATTGTGTGCATATTCCTCGGAATATATTTGCGAAATTGTTTTCTCAAACCTTTTCCGGATCTACGTAACGACTCTGCTTAGGAAAACGTCTAAAAGCTTCCAAGAGGTACCGAGGCCGACTGCTTTAGAAACCAGAAGTATACATACTATGCGAAATGGTTTCATAACAGTCAACAACAGTTGATTGATTGACTTACAGGTTTCAGCAAAATTATAGAAGTCTCTTTCAATCATCTCTCCGCCGTCACCGGTGGCTGGCTGTATAGTACCATCACGTCTGGTTGCATCATTGCTTTGGTCGTCATCCCAAACACCTGTACAGTGGACATTTAATCAATCATACATGCTACACCGACTGAGAACATGACATCTAGTAACACAAGTACTTGAGAATGGCAACCACTTTGTTTTTGAAATATAATGTTGCTGATTGGTTGTTTTGTGCCATGACGATGTTGGCTTCTCTGTAACCTGAACGTACAAATCAAAAAGCCCCTTTTTTATGTAATATAGAACGCAAAGCTCCATGTGTATACATTTGGAGATCTTTGCACGAGATGAAGTTTTCTAAAGAACGCATTTTGTGCAAATTTTTACTCCTCCTAAAATGTATAAACATTTCTTGAAAAGTGTACATTTGTATAGAAATTTCAAATTTCTCATACTTTTCTAGAGACTGGAGAGTGCTGTTGCTGAGAGTCATTCCCGGAAGACAGTGTTCACAGGGGTTTCTGTTCAAATTGTGAACCCAACTAGCTCGCCCTTCTCAAAATTTGTATTTGAAAGGGTTGTTCATTGACCTACTGCCTTACTCACACAACAACAAAACACCAAAGAAACGAATATGAACAAGAACAAAACATCCACTCTTAATCGTTTGTGTTGAAATAGCTGTAACATTCAGGTTTCTGCACAGAAAAATCACAGGTTTGCTTAAGAATATGGAAATTCGCTTTGGCATGAAACCAATAAAGGCACCAAAATGCACTTTCAAATGGCTTTTAAACAATCAATGAAAATAAGCTCAAGAGGGTTATACATGTGCATTGTCAAGGATTGCATAGAAAAGAAAATACATCTCATGGGCCCGGGTAGACCCCTAATGTAATGTCACTGTAGCTGAACGTCACACCCCTTAGTCTCATACAATAAATCATAGCATTGTTTTCTTAAGTTTATCCCCATAACGTACATGAACAATAAAAAATAATCACAGCTTATTTGAATACTTGATTTGGGACTGGACGCCTTTCGATTGAATTGTATCGAAACGTGTGTATTATAAGATTGAAGAAATAATGCATTGTTGAAATTTTGTCTAGCAACTCACCAAGTAATCCTTTGGTCTTTCCACGATACGTTTGCCCAAACTGGACAGTAATGTCTCCAATGCTGTTGTTTACTCCTACTGTAAACTGAATGTCGCCAGGGAACATGGTGACCACTTTGTTGGTTGATGCATCCCTTTTGACGGTGATATTTCCAATGAGCAATCCTAAAACAATGAGTGATAGTACAACTCACCACTAATGATAAGAAAAGCCTTTGTTTTAACTTTTGTTTTTCAATTACTAGGAAAAACACCACGGAAATGTTAAGGCTTCTAAAAAAAAAAGCATGAATAAGGCCAAAAAAAAAGTCTCCGGTTTCTGGTATGCGCGCGCGTCGCCGTAGCCATGCGCGTCGGCAAAATGAAAAAGTTTTTTTTTCAATGAAAGATGATGTCTCAAAACCGCCAAACTCACTGGTTTGACTGGAATTCTGCTGCTGCGCAATTTCAACGTGTTTTTAGATGGGGTTATGATCGAGAATAAGCTTTATGTGGCCTCTCTGGACTCCCATATATTTGCACTAAGTTTAGTCGGGCACCATTTGCAGTCATCAGCCGACATTTGAAGCAAATTTGAAGCAAAAAAAGTCGTGTAAAAAAAAAAAAGCCGCGTCGCCGCACCACTTTTTGGACAAGATCCATACCAGAAACCGGAGACTTTTTGGGGGCCTAAGGGTTGCTTGTTGTATTCTAAACAAAAACACTGAGGTATTTTGTAATCTGAAAACGTCAACGAGCGACACATAACAGGTTGCATATAGTGAAAAATCACTTGGATAAGAATGGATTGATCAGCACAGATGGTAGACCTCGACTGCTTATGGGGTGGCTACCAGACACAAATTTGAACTTCATCAACTGCACATGTACCTGCTGTTGTAGGCGTGACAACATCTCCATTGACAGTAGTTATCAGGTCATCGGCTTTCTGTCTTTTGTTTAATTTCACCTCAACCTGGAGGAAGAACCCGGTTCGTATAAAATATGACAGAGGCGGATAAATATGTACATCTTCAGCAAGTAAACTTCACATTATTTCCTTCCAACTAAAAATGTTTTGAAAATGCTTGATCGCGTGAAAGTTGCGTACACAAAATGTGAGCTTGCCAAATACGTCTTGGGACTGAGGGCGGGTCCTTAAGTTGAATTACACGCAACGATGCCAGAGGACACTTTGGCGAAAGTCGGGTTAAAAGATCACGTTGTTAATTGAGCTTGAATCGTTTAAGAATGTAAGGGAAGATCACATTTTTAAAAAAGAAAGATATTAAACCCTTGGCTTCAAATGAATCCTTTTCAAGTATATAGACAAAGATATCAACAGAATTGTTGACTTGAAAATATTGAGCTTGTTGCGTGTTTATTCATTGCCAAGCAATAGCAACGTGCAAAAAAATAATCACACATATTGCCATGAAAGCCAAAGGAAAGAATGTCCAGTGCAGCCTGAATTCTGTGAAACCTGAAATGCAATGTTTCAATTTTTAAAAGAACCTAATTAATACTACAGATTTTTGATAACAAGTACAGTGTACTAACCCTTCCTTCTCCAGGATACTCTGCAGCAAACCCAGAATAGAATGTTGCATCCGTGAGTTCCCCGGTTTCTGCATTGGTAGCTCGCTGCGTCCGGCCTTGTAGTTCAAAGATTTGTGCTCCGTTGTCGTTTTCAATGAGCGCTACCGTGTATTCACCAAGGCCATTAAAGGTGTACTCAACTTCGTCGAGGGATTTGATGTGTGGATCTCCCCAGAACCAGACTTTGGAAATAAAAAAAAATAAAATAAAAAAAAATTGTCAACGTGATCCGTGCCTGCATTTCCATTAGTTTTTTAATACAACTGATCAGTTGCCGTCAAAGGTTTCAGTAAAGATCTGCCAGACTCTCTCATTGACCTCATGAGCTCGACACCAAGTTTGGCAAAACTTGTCACAACATTGTAAAAACAAATATCTGCAGTCTTTTTTCATTTACACAAAAAAGCTCATTCGGAGACAAAAAACCCTTTATTTTAATGAGACCCCTTTGTGTCAAATTTGCACACGACGACGTTGTGAACATCTGTAATTGGACAGCCCAGAACTTAACTGAAAGGGGCAGAATCCCCCCCCCCCCCGCCAATCTCGTCCATGACACAGTCAAAATGAAAAATGGCTCGATTTAGAGTAAACCAAATAATACAAACCTACACCAAAATGGTGGTCGGTATCTCCAGCAACCCATGGCCGGTCTGTAGTCATCGTAGAGGTGGCAGAGTGTAGAAGCTGAACAGCAGTAATACCGAGGCAGTACTTCCTGATCTGTGGACAAAAACGAAGGTTGCTAAGCGGTTCAATCAAAATGGCGGTTATTGCACGTGCCCAACCCGTTTGGTTCTTGTTTTAATTCACACACTAGGTCAAGAAACTGCCACAAAACTAGGGCCCAATTTCACGGAGTTCCTATTAACAGAAAACACCGATCACCAGACTGACATGCCAGGGCGGGTCAAGAAATGTTTGTATGAGGATGGTTGCGGTTTTGTAACCGGATCAATGCTGAAATGTAGACTTTTTTTCTCGGGACACTTGGCCTACGTAAAATTTATGGGGGAGGGCTTACCATACTATTCAATGAGTGCCGCTGTTCAAATCCGCAAAAAGTATGCATTGCATGAACATTTGCCTCAAAATCTGTATTTCCCTATGAAATAGTTTCCAGTTTCTGTACGATAAAGCACCTAATTTGTTTCAATGGGAGATACAAGGTGGGTCTTGACCCTACCAAGCTGCCATCGTGAATGTCGAGCAAAACCAGATGTGATTATATCTGAGGTCTTTTGGCCTGAGGTCCAAATGAAATGATGCATAGCTGCTGGGGACTTTCAATCGTATGTTTTGGGTTTTTTTTTCGAAATACCCAAAAGGCAACTGGGGCATATATTCAATTCTGTATCTCAGAATAGCTGATTAATTACTCCAAACTGAAAAAAAATGATGTTCAAATAAGGATCTTTAGCTAAAACCTTACCAGTAGTCAAAGCACTTTACCTGGGGGTCCTTAAGTGGGCCCCCAACCCCTAGCCGTTAAGGATTCGCACTCGAATTAGTTTTCATCTTGATGCATATGTTTGTACTACCCCAACCCATTATACTCTTAAAAAGCGATCTACGTCCTTGGTGCCAACAGGCTTTTAGAGCTAGGACCTATACCAGTTTGGACGGGCATTATTTGTACAGAATTAGGTGCCGGTGGATAAGGCGGAGTAGGACTATAACTCTGGTGGCTAGAATCTACGAAACACTTAATCGGGCCTGCTTACCGTACCGCTGGTTGTAAAAACTTTCTGTGGAAAACAAGGGACTGACTGGATAATGCTCAAAGACAGAAGCAACTACAGCACTCCTGACGCCCCGGAGAAGACTCCAAGTCGATGTACTGTAGCAGCATAGCAGGCCCGCGTTATTAGGAAACTGAAACCTCCGGGCATAGCAAACAGCAGCTGCGTGAAAATAGCATTATTGTTTATTATTAAGGATGTTATAGGTAATTAATAGAGGGTCAAATATAGGTTTTCATTAAAAATGAAAGCATAAGACTTCAATGTTGATTTTCAAAATGTCGACTTTCCCAAATTAAACAGCAACATATGTTTACAGATGTATGGCATCAATTTCGAGAATCCTAATATCGTGTTCAGAGGTACAGTACGAAAAAAAGTGATTAGGCTTTACCTGTTTAAACATTGCAATTTAACTTTATAACTTTATAATGTTTTATCTTTATAATTGTGAGAGTGTTGTTAAATGGTATTTGCCTAAAACGGCCGGCAAATTCAAAATTCAAGATTGTATAAAAAGTCGCGTCTACCATTGTCCATGAGTGCACTCAAACACGCACTCAGTTGAGGGGGGACAGTGGATAGGCTACTCACCGACTGATGAGCTGCTTCCTGAATTTGGGAGGAAATAATTGAAACCAATGTGTGTCCACCTTGGGTCCAAAAATGCATTCATCCAACTGCATGGACACGTGTGAGCAGTCTGAAACCACCAGAAAAGGGTAGACATTGTTACAAATTGCCTGCTGTACCAGTTCCGACAGTACAAGCGGGGATTAACAAAATTGTCTGGTAGGTTGTCGAGTTGCTGGACCCAGCGCCCGTACATCCCGGTATTTCCAACCATATTTCCCGGGCGGAAACGCAAGTCGCTCGGTATGTCCAGGTAGAATTTGTTGCCAGATTGTCCGCAGGTGAAGCCTTGGATGACGTTGTCGTTTGGCAGGAGGTTTTCGTTCCAGTTCATGCCGCAGCGCTCGTAGTTGAAGATAACATAGCCATGAGTGTGATCTGTCACAAGCACAGCTTGGAAAGAGTTGGTATTCTGAACAGCAAAACAAAACCACAGCAAAAAGAACATACCTTGTGAATCCCGAATGAATAATATATCAGCTCAGTACGATTTATATTCACTTACCCCAGAAACACGCGTTCTAACTATTATCAAAACATGGATTTTAAAACATTGTACACGCAGTCAAGTTAGGAACTAATACAAGTTAATCATGCTTTAGTTTATCATGCTCATCTTGTTCGTTTATGAATAATATGTTTGCCTCATTTTATACATGCTACTAACTTCATGAATTAGTGTATGATTTGTCACGCAAGTTCTGCGCTGTTTGCGCAAGATATGCAATTAAACGTTGTACATGAAGTGTTAGTTGTCGCTGGCTGAAGCTTTTCGTTGCATTAATGTAAACATGCATACACTTTCAACGCTCTCATAAACTGTCATTTTTACGTAAAAATTATGCATTTCCATAAGCTTTCTTATTACACAGAGCAAATAAATCGACACACTTTTGAAGCCATATAAGCCGATTATTAAGGTTGATAACAGAATGCGTTTTGGAAAAGGGGCGAATTCATGTGCTCTGTCGTAAACGGCCAGTTCTAGACAGAGCTTAAAAATGGACTGCTTGAAAGTGCCGATGTATATCACCTGTTGTAAGCAAGTTTTGACATCAACCGGTTTTTTTTTTTCGAGCAGAAGAATATTATACATGGATTTTGTGAGCAGAATCCTTGTCTAATTTGACAGAAAAAAAATGAACAAAAACTTACTTTATTGGGTGAAATGGCTTCCACAAAGCGCCATGTAATGACAAGGGCCCAGGCTGCAGTGAAGCTGCCATACCGGGCAGACACGATGCTACTCAAAGTAGATAACATTGTTGAACCACTGCTATCATATACCTGGAAAAAAAACCAATGGACCAACGTTTTTCTAGTTGATTAGGTTCTCCCTGCACAATCATCACCTTCTAACGCAATTACAATGAGAGAGCCAGCAGACTGATTAACATGGTGCATCAAAGAAAGTAATTCAAAAACAATGGGTTGCTTTGTAAAAGTAATAAACTTGAACAATGTCAAAGCGGCTCCATCTTAAAGGGTAGTTCATTAGCTCATCGTTGATATCTTATTTACATCTCTTCAGTCACGATGCGCCATCCAGGGTCATTTTAATGTCCCCAAAGGGACAGATCGAGGACTCTTTTTTTTCAGGGGGCGTCAGGCCCGTCAGGTTATGCGTATGTTCGATTGTTGCGGACAGTAATGCAGCACATTGTTACTAAGGCACTATTTGTTTTAATTTGCTTACGTGTCGGAGTAGGGAGGGGGTGGTGACCCCCAATCCCCTTCTGGATCCGCGCCTTCCCCAGTTGAAAAGGTCCACAATCATCAAGCATCCTTTTAACTTTGCTAACCTATTACTTTCACAACTTTGCCCGGCCTCCTCTAATTTTGTTAGGAATGTTAACTACAATTGGTCAACATACAATAGCTCAAACATAGTAAACGTCCCGTTGTTTGAGTAAATTCGACAGTATGTACTGCAGGGGTACCCAATGTACTCGTCCATGTATGCAAATTCATATTTCAACAGTGCCCCCTAGGGTCAGATGAGTTTTAATACCAGCTAACCCCAACCCCAGCCCCCCCCCCCCCAACTTGAAATCCTGTGCATGGTTCTGGTTTTGTGTTAAAGTTCATAAGGTGACTCTTAAAGTTTTTAACCTAGCATGTAGTTTAAAGCGGAAAGGAATGTGCATGTGTTTGTATTGGATGGGGTCATAGCGTAATAAAGTGGTAATTAAGTTTTTTGTTAGGACAATAGGAAATCCTCGATTAAAATGTATATACATTCAAAGAGTGGTCCTTGAATAATAGAGGACAATAGAGTTGATGATTTGGCGAATGTCCACTTATGAGGTGTGCGTACAAAATATATGCTAGGTCGTCATAAATGTTTTAGTAAAAACAGAGAGGGCCAATGTCGCGGTCCACGATTGAAGGTGTTTACAAAGATGACCCGACTGCACAAACCCGCAAGTAACTCACCTGAAAGAAGACGTTCTTAACTCCAGTAAACCTGTTGCCATTGACGTCAGCCCAAAAGGGAGCTACCATTTTCGTTGGGCCACTGAAGAAACTATTTGTGGTCCCGGGGTAACTTCGTTTGTCCAGACTTTGCGCATTGGAGAATATAATAACACCGTTATCTGTAAACTGATAAAACAGGCAGCCAAATATGTATCAGGGCAGTAGAATAATTCAATTGTTGGCTTTCGACGTTGGTTCAATTTTATGACACTGCTATGCAAACTTTTGTTTTATTTATAAGTTAAGCCCTTGTCCATTTCACAGAGACCACAGCGCAGCAAAGCGTAAGCTACTGCCGCTCCACGGAGAAAAATCTGTTTAAATAAGTGAACTATCCATGTGCACACAACCGTTAGCATACATCCGCTGTGAAGTGTTTTTGAATTTGCTGACTCGTCTTGCTATACTGAGCACAATGATTGTGCTTACTGTTCAGCAGCACTTTACAAATTCCCCATGGAGAGTGGAAAAAAATGATGTGACCTTTATCGTTCCACACAAGTCCAAAATGACCACCTTTAAAAAAAATGATGAATATTATACATGTAGTTTCTGTTATAAACCATCGATTTATATTAAACCAACTTGGTTAAACCAACTTGGTTTGTTCCAAAGATTGTCAAGAATATTGTGTCCAAAACGCATCGAGACTAGGTTTTGTCTTGTCACTTAAAAAAAACACAGACGCTACTTATACCATAAATAAAAATTTACAGAATCGTTCATGCAAAGGGTACCTTTTAATATTTACAATACAGCACAGGAAATGGTGTTCCCTTAATCCTGTCCACCAAGTGCTTCATTGTCAAAGCAAGTTCAACTTACAATATGCTCAGTATAATTGTACATACATTAAATGTGTGTTATAGCCAAATTATTTTGAGGGACACGTATTGCGGTTTTTGTTTAATATTATAGTGCAGCAGTAGGGCATGTGACAACAGGGGACACATATGCCGATACCTTCAACGTGAGAGCAGGTAATCCGTTCCATACATATTCTTCATGTTTATTATCTGTCATACTTACATAGATTTTCTCATGCAGCTCACTGCAGTAAGGAAAGAAATTTGGTGGGCTGATGGTTCGTGAGATCAAATCTTTGCTAGACGACTGTGTTGGCTGTTTAGACAAAAGGGGTTGAATATGTTGAGGTCAGGGGGCGATCGATATGATTAAATTAATCAGTAACTTTACATACAAAATAGTACAAAGACAAATTTTTCTCTACGTTTTCCTTGCGTCTAAAAAGTCTCTAGAATTCTAGTAGTATGACGTTAGGGCTCTGTATGTCCCAGTACCATAACTTATTGCATGTTCTCTATACCGAAACAGGTTGTCTGAAATTTCACACAGACATTCAAAAATTACGTAATGATTTCCATAAAAACATGAAACTTCATACTCTCTCCTTTTTCATTTGGGTGCAGAAACTAAGCTGATTAATGTATAAATACTTATAATACATTGTATTTACTCCCAGGTAAACTCATGAACACAAAGAGTGCTGGGGTAGTTTGGGGTGGTACGGGGTGTAACAGGTAAATGTAGGGGACTGGGCGGTGCAGTGACGATTGGGTAATTACTTCCATATTAACAAGTGTTTTGATAAGAATGCGGTTTAAATACATGTATCCAGAAACCGCGTTAAATTATTTGATGTATTATACTTACTGGTTGTGCTTCTTGTGAAAGACGCATATCTCCAGCTGCGACTCCAAAAGGAACAAAATTGCCCTCTGTTTTGAAAAAGTGCAAGATCATTTAAAAATGTGCATCCCTGCATTCGAATCCTACACAAAACTATAATGACCAGTGTCAACATTTCTATGAATGTAACACATCTGGGTGTTCGTGACAAGAGTCGTTTGTGTATGGAGAGAAATATGAATAATCTGAAATTTGAAGAGCTTGTGCAGCTTGTTATGCTCTAATCATATCACTGAGTATATTGTGGAACACAACACGCTAGAAACACGTGGGGTTCGAGCGTCCAAGTAATGGTAAACAAAATTATCTCAGAAATTGTCAACTTCAATATGTCTATATGCTAATCTCAATAGATTATGCTAAAACAAGCACAATCTTTCTGATGAGTGCTAGGCATCACCGTGACATTAGTAAACTAGGGAAAAAAATCACAAACCTCCTCGAAAAATGTGCTTTTAAACATAAACGGGTATTCTCAACAACAGAATGTCATTCAAAATGGGGTGATATACAAGTGGGCAATTTCAAAGAGCTGGTAAACAGAATTTATGACCAAGCAAATTGTTCGTGGAAAAAATGCAGTTGAACACTAATCCCAGACATGGATGTTATACGGCATTTGCATGGCATTTTGTCTTTTACCTGGTTTTACCAACGCAAACATTTTCTTTCGTTTAAAAACTATTGGATGTGAAAGTTCCATGAAAATGGTTCCCAATTGACCGAATTGCACATAATTGCTAAGTAGAAAATAATTTTGAAGAAAAGAAATCAACTTTGAATTCTGTAATATTGTTCTAATTTTGTTTTCAAAAAATCCCTATTTTAATAATGAGGTACTACTACTAATGTATTTCTTACCATAGACACTGAACGAGAAGCTCCCTGATGTGCTGCAGATTTCAACCGTAACACCGCAAGTCACTGTGTGATATCCAAGACCAAACGAGATGCCTCCGCTCAGAGGCACAGCATCTCCGTTCTGTTCGGTACAACTGATGGATTGGCCATCCAAGTATGTGCCTGTCACTGCGGGCCACGAAACTACGACACCATTCTGTCCAGGCAGGGTACACTTGTTAGTAACTGATGGCACAGTTATGCGGGGCTTTGCTGCAGATATCACAAAAGTATTGACTGCGTGTAAGGATTTTGAATGTTCCAAATGCTGCAATAAATCCGCAGGTGGAAAAAAAAAAGAAATTAAAAAAGGAGGGAGACTTAATTTAAACAAATTCAATATTTTGTTGTAGTAGCGCAAAGAATTTGACTGGAGCGTGCTTAGAACCTGTGACCGCATGATCACAGCCTTCAAAACATTCAAAAATGTACACTGCATGAAAACGCCAGGAGGGGCTTTCAAGTACATCGAACATGTCTGAGTCTTTTCATCGACGAGTGGATCATTGCTTTTATTCCAAACTTCCTACGAGTGAATCAATGCCAATGTTTGCAAATTGAGTCACTTGGTATATTTATTTGTCGACATCAATTGTTTTACCAGCATTACTCAGAAGCCTTCACTGTTAACTTATGCAAGCTGTGGGCATGAGTTATGAATCCAAAGGCTCACTCTCAGTGTACCTAGTACATATGCCCTCTGCAAAACCTAGTGTCAAAGCTTGAGTAATACATTCAAATTGAACGGTTATCTAATGTCAGAGAGTCATTTTACATATCAACTCTTTTTTCTCATACCAATGCATGAAACGGTGGCAAGTAATCAGAAGGCACAAGCCGTTATAATTTCACTAGTGCGAACTGCCGACTTCACAACACTGGTTTTAACAAAATAGGAAAAAAATATTGTTGTTATGTAGGCCCCATTTCCAGGCTTTGGCTGTGTCCTTAATCTTGGGACTAGTTCTTACCGAATACATGGAAATCAAAGGTTCCTTGTGCTGTGCATCCTGCATTATTGGCGACAAAGCAAGTGTGTGGGTGCGTGTAGTCCTGCAAGTACCACCAACCCCCTGTGAGAGGCATGGAGATTCCCCACGCTATGCAGACGATTTGGTTGTTGTCGCTGTGCATGGCGGTCACTTGGGGCCATGACACCTGGGCATACACCCACCACGAGATCGCACAACGATCGGCGACGGTTGGCAGGTTAAGAATCGGAGATTCTGAGTGGGTAGAAAAGTGAACAAACGTCCAGGATGACCGATTTTCATTTGATAAGGCACAAATCTGACTAGTCTTCCCACAGTATAGTGCTTGAATGAAAGTGTGGTACTCAAATGTTTTCATTGCCTCCTCTTTTACAGTTGAGGGGTGTACTATAGAGGTTTGGAAATATGTTGCATTGCTATCAGATGGTAATGTAACCCTCAAAGCAATATTCATGTGTATTTTTATAGCGCGCATCTGCACCAGCCTTGGTGCTCAAGGTGCTACATCATTACTATTATTACCCCTGCTCATAGGGCAAATAAACCATTCCACAAAACATCTTCGCTTTTTTTCGAGCAAAGCAGCTTAAATAAACCACAAGAACCATGGCTGCCTTCAATGTGGGTCAAGGCACTCCAAATACAATTTTAGTGTACTTTCTCACTTACGTCGGACAGTGAACGAGAATTTGTATGTGCTTTCTTACTTACGTTGGACAGTGAACGAGAAGCTTTCCGAAACTGCACAACCATTGTTGGAGACCTGACAGGTCACGGTGTGAGCGCCCACAGCAAAGGCGATACCGCCACTGAGAGGCACGGCAATTCCTCCTTCACTGCATGAGATGGCTTGTCCGCCCAGGTTGGTGCCAGAGACTGCAGGCCAGCTCACAGTGGCGGTAGCTACACCGAAATCAGTGCACTTGTCGCCCACATTGGGCACTGTTAGAAATGGAGATGCTGCGGACACAACAAATAATACAAATCAAAAGTACTCGCAATGCGGATCTGGATGAAGTTTAATCCTTTACATGTTTCCAGGCTCCATCCTCAACCGTCATGTCTGTTATTCCCTGCACTCCGCCACTGCTTGTTTTTATAGCCGGATCATCAGGGAATAAATACAATGTAATTACAATGTAGTACACGTGTTCATTGAACTGCACGTTCTGTGGCCAACTGTCAAAGCGAACTGATTCCCAGTGTTGTAGTACTCGTACTCGAGTACTTTTCTTTGGAGTACTCGTACTCGTAATCGTACTCAAATGTCAAGTACTCGTACTCGAAATGACGGTGCTCGTACTTGGGCAGCAAAGTTCTCGTACTCGAACAGCAGTACTCGTGGGAAATGGTATAGCCTGAATTTATACACCATGGCCTTATTTTATTGATACTTTCAGTTTGAAATGGTTGATTGGTTTGTGGAGAAATCGAAGTTTCCTGATTTTCCTCTGTACACGTCCAGACAAACACAACAGCTAGCCGTGATTGAGTCTGCATATCGGTCTGATTGGGTCTGGGCCAATTATTACGCACAATCAACCATTTGCCGTATGTCCGTATTCGGAATACAAGTGCTTGTACTCGTACTCGGAAGTAAAGTACTCGTACTCTACTCGTACTCGAAAGTATAAGTACTCGTACTCGGAGACCTGTTCTTGTACTCGGAGGTACAACTACTCGTACTCGTACTCGTACTCGGCTACCTAAGTACTCGGCAGTACTCGGTACTCGGAAAAAGTACTCGACTACAACACTGCTGATTCCACACAAATAGCATACTTAAGGGGGAGTACAACAGATCATAAGGCTTTCCTGGACTAGCTGGACCCAAAATGTGTAGTTGATGACATGTTGTTTTCTAATACAACGTAGATAAGCGGTTTTGCTGCCTTATTTAATTGTTTGGAGTACCCGTCTTCCTCACAGACTAAGATAACATAGGTGCAAGTCTCACCTACAACAACAACTGCGAAGCTTTTTGTTGCCGTGCAACCACCGTTATTGGTAACTGTGCAGGTTACGGTGTGACTTCCTACCGGGAAGTTACTTCCAACCAGAAGCACAGGCAATCCAGCTGATGCACACTGAATGGTTTGACCGTTGGTATTGGTGCCAGTAACTGAACCCCATGACACTGTAGTTGTCACCTGATTTGGAATGGTGCAATGAACAGGGACCACGGGCACTGAAATTGATGGTGAAGCTATTGGGAGAAAAGAACAACACAAAAAGAGTGCAATTTTAAATTCAAAAACACTTAGATGCGGGTGTTTTCTGTGTTTTACACATTTAGTTGAGGTTGTTTATCAGGTAAGATGGAAGCGTAAAGACAAGTAGTAAAATGGGCATGGATATTGTAGCACACAGTTTAATGTCATCACACCTGATGCAATAAATAATCCAAAATCAAACAGTCACCTCTTAACTGTTTTACTTATGATAGAAGGATGTCTTCATCCACTGTTTGAGGTTATATCCTGTGAGAAGCAAATTCTTTCATGAACTGTTAGAGATGTATTTTTTTTAGCCAACGACATAAAAAAATACACCAACTACAGAACATAATGTTTTATACCTGACACAAAGAATGTAAAGCTTCTTGAGCCTGAGCAGCCATTGGAATTGGTTACACTGCAGGTGATTATGTGTGATCCTACTCCAAAGGTTCCACTAGAGGTCGACACTCCAGTTCCATCTCCAGAATCAGAACAAGTGATGCTTGCACCCACAGTATCGGTGGCAGTCACAGTGGTCCATGCCACAGTTTTTGTAGTGGAGCCTTCATCGGTACACTGCTGACCCACCGTTGGCACGGTCACAGATGGAGAAGCTGTGTCAATCACAATGTGTTAAATGACAAATATGTATTATTTTCAAAATGTGATACACGAAAAGTTTGAAAGAAAAAACTATTGGAACTAGAACTGTGGTCTCTGGAATACTGCACAGGTGCTCTTTCAACTGGACTTTTGAGATCTCTCTTTACAGTCTTCTAATTTGTTGATGTCTTGACTTGGGTAAGGCGAACAGGGATCACTCATGAAGGATAATATTGGGGGTTTTTAACAGTAAAAGGGAACGCAAGAGGAGCCAATATAATAAGTATTAGGTTGTATGTATACGAATGGACTGGAGCGGAACTCAAACATCAATAAACCTTAACTGGTGCTTAGCCAGCTACTTAGCTATCAAACCCAATGGTGGCAGTATCCTAATGTCTTGGCTATGCTGGCAAAATTTTCAGACGACGACGGGATCTATTTTCACAGCACTTTGGCCAATTGACATGAATATAGACATGTTCAATACCTGCTACAACAAACGTGAAGCTATTGGAGCCTGTGCAACTGCCAGAATTAGTTACAGTGCACGTGACTGTATGCGATCCTACTCCAAAGGTTCCACCAGTGGTTGTCACACTAGCTCCATCTCCAGAATCACTGCAAGAGATGCTCCCTCCCGCAGCATTGGAGGCAGTTACGGCTGGCCAAGTTACAGAGGCTGTAGATCCACTAACAGCTGCACACGTAGAACTCACCGTTGGCACATTCACAATAGGTGTCGCTGTATAAATGACCATTAATTGACCAGCATCAATCAGTTTCAATTTTGAAAATTACAAGACATTATGCCAAGAAAAGATTTGCGTTGAGGATGAAATTGCTTTTGATACAATAATTCATACTTCAAAAGAACAAATGGTCCTGTTCCCGTCTTCATGGCCGAGTTGTGCATTTAAGTGTTATGTATCGAAAAAAAATGTAAATTATGCATACATCGAAAAAAATAGCATATTGGCGTACGAAGCCAACCTAGCTTTCAGAAGCTACGTTAAATCACACTTGACAAAATGATTTCGTGACAGAACTTTAAAAAGAAACAAAGACAGATATTACAATTACCACAGGTGGATGTTCCTTGAGTGGAGGTAAGTCGTGCTGCTTCTGTATTTGGTGTTTCTGGTGGGGGTTGAACGAGAAATATGAAATTAGATCTATATTGATGACTATTTCCAGGCACTAATTGGTCTTTAAACGTATGTACCTAAACGTGGGCAAACACATATTTTGTTTGCATTCATAAATAACTTCCGATAAATTTTTTTTATCGAGTTACATAAAAGATGGTGTTTGTTTCTGGAATGGTTGTTTGAAGTTCAGTGACATAACAAATGAGAGCAAAAGCGGGGTAATGTGGTCCAATGGTTACGCTTTTCGATTCGTGTGCTTAACAATATGCCAGTTTGTCATTACTTTGGTACTGACTCAAGGTTGGTACTGACTCAAGTACATGTACAACACTGGAAGGCTATAGGAGGAGATCTAAGGGCCAGAATTACTGTCAACACTAGTTTGCTTGGACAACAAATCAACCTTTTTTTTGTTTTTGTTTATTTCCTTCTGGTAATGAAACCAAGGATTCCTCAAAAATACCCTAAGCACTGTAGCTTGAAGCCTGAAAAAACCTGTAGAGAGAAGCCAATGAGAAGAAATTACAGTTTTAGAGGTGGGAGGAAAAGCCCAGAAAAATATTCTGAGGAAAACCCCCGGAATCAGGTAAGAACTGAAAACCCAATCCACATATTGGCCCGGGCGGGATTCGAACCCGGGTAACAGCGGTGGAAGGTGAGGAAAGTACCGCTACGCCAACCTGACTCCCCCAATGTTCGAATATATGTATCAAGAACGAATGACTGAATGGAGTAAATTCTGAATTGGATTCAGTGGTTAAATAGGTCTTGATTCTGGGATAAAGGTTTTTTGCAAAAGGTGTGTGTAAGTTTAGGAGTGATGGTGTTTTCAGCATCATACTTTTTTTCTGAATTAGAGTTGAAAATCTTGCAGTGCGTTTTTGATTATTAAAGTGCAATACTTGTTTATGGAGTGGTAGTTCGTTGTTCTGTTACACAATAAATCAGAGAAAATGTGTCTGAGGTGATTTTACCTGAAGTAGTGGCTGGTGTTGCTGTTAGAGGTCCATCTACGGCGGTAGTTGTATGAATGGTGGTTGGTCCTGAAGTGGTGCTTGATACAGGAGTTGTGGATGTTAATGGAGGGGTGTTTGATACTGTTGTATCAGCCAGTGTTTCAGTCGTGCTTGAAACTGTCGCTTCTGTCAGTTCTTCAGAACAAAATAGTTATTCCTCATTACGCAAGGAGTTTAGGAGTGATGACGTTTTCAGCATCATTGGTTTGTTCTTATATATTGGAAATCTTGCATTGCGATTTTGGTTATTGAACGCGAGCTACATAAAGTACAATACTTGTCTCTGGAATGGTAGTTCTTTGTTCCGATACGAAACAAATGAGAGAAAAGTTTGAGGTGATATTACCTGAAGTGGTGATCGGGGTTGTTGAAGGAGGTCCATCTGCGGTGGAAGTTGTTGGAATGGTGGTTGATCCTGAATTGGTGCTTGATACTGGAGTTTTGGATGTTACTGGATTGGTGCCTGATACTGTTGTATCAGACAGTGTTTCAATCGTGCTTGAAACTGTCGTTTCGGTCAGTTCTTTAGAAAGAAAAGGTTTTCTTCTCATTAGGCAAGACATATCAACGACTGAATTCTTAATAAAGCCTTAATATGACACTTCGAATTTCTGATTTCTTGACACTGGTGATTCTTTGCTATGACTTACTAAATTTGTGAAAGGATCTCAATCAATTTTTTTATTTCAAGATTGTATTGGAAAAGTTGGAATATTTTAACAGGATCTTCATTTTGACTTGGCACACTGGTCACCGCTTTTTTGTCCATGAGACCTGAACACTCCTCCACCTCGCAGAGTGCTTCTCAGAATACATGCATGTGGCTGTCAATCGAAGCAGACCAAAAAAAACACCAACTGGTTTACCCCTAATATTTCTTCTCCCATATGTCATATATTAAAGCATGGCAGTTAAACTTAAATCTTACCGATTACACCGAATGTGAAGTATGTTGATGCCGTGCAACCACCATTATTGGTCACAGTGCAGGTTACATTATGAGACCCCACTGGAAAGTCTCCTCCTGTGACTGTCACATTGGTTCCTCCTGCATCATCCGTACAAGTTATTGCCTGACCATCTGAGTTGGTTGCGTTCACTTCATCCCATGTCACTGGAATGGATGCTTGGCCAGGTGCAAGGTGATGATCATCAACAGTTGGTACGGTAAATATCGGAATTGCTGTAAGGCAAAATATAAAATATGAATTTTTTTTTTTCAATCACACTCCATCGAACAACCAGTATTGCACGTATTAACTTGATAAAATATGTAAAAGATGCGTTTGACGGGGTTTTCTCAAATACACATTAAAATGTATCCAGTTATTACATTTGCAGAGGTTGTTGCAATTGGCCCACTATTAACGTTTTTAAGTCAGTTGATATAGACAGATGGACAAGTTCGCTTCGCAATATGAATTTTAGCATCCATCATTTATTGGGGGAGGGTGTATTTACTGCAGGGCATTATCAGTCTGACAGCCAAGTTTAAATCTTATTTTGATAAAATACTTTTAAGTTGTCATGTCAGTCCAATTTATACACAGATCAAATGATTGTCGTACCTATAATATAGAAATAGAACGATTCTTCTATCTTGCATCCACAAGGGAGAGTAATAATGCAGGTCACTGTGTGACATTCTACTTCAAATGACCCTCCTGTCAGAGACACCACGTTTCCTTCAGCGTCCGTGCAACTGATGTTCTCCGCAGAAATGTTTGTGGCAGTGACTTCGTCCCATGTGACAGAAACTGGAGCTTCAGCTGCATCAATGCATTGATCTTCAACAGTTGGAACGGTGACAACTGGCGGTTCTCCATCTTCAACAAAAAATAATATGAGTTTGTCAGATTCAGTGTGAACAATTTGTATTGTTTAATTATAAAAATATTAATACTAATAATTTACAGAGATTTAAATAATGTGCACAGTATCTGGAGGATCATTCAAAGGCGCCAGTCAGTAGTACATTACTTGGTTCAAATGAAATACTAAAAAAGGTGAGTCTTGAGATTTTAATTATCAAATTTCGAGCTCTACTATGCAATGTCCTTATTTCATTCTGTAAGCATGACGTAATGCGTTAGTTACAGGGATATATACATCTAGCGTTATTCCTTTTGAATAGAGAATTCAAATCTTTGTTGCACCAACAATCATCACTAGTACCGTAATATTCTCCTCGTCTCGAAGTTTGGGTGACACTTTGTGCGTAACGTTTCTATATGTGGGCAACACAAACCATTAAGTTGACAATTTGCTTACGCCGTATTGTTTTCACTACCTTTTGGAGAAGGAATTTTGTTGTTGCAAATAGCTTAAAAATCTTAGTAGGGAAAAAGAAATTCTCGAATATAGATTTCCATGAGGGTAGGATAAGGTGTAATTGGGCTTAAATTTACAGTATTCAGAAGAATTATTGTATTTTTTTTATTATTGTAGTAATAATTATTACCGGTAATTGGGTGTTAGGGGGACAGTCCAGTAGACTTGAGCACACATTCTCCTCCCAACTTTAATGACCCCTAACCCCAATTGTACCTACCCCCTCAAATGTTGGTATGTTTACGAATTGGAGCACGTGCCATTGAACAAGCCTATTTGTGACACTAAAATGTTGCCTCTAAAAGAAAGCTTTGGCATCAGGCAGACATTCAAATGTCTCCCTCATTCCACATGTCTCCCAAAGTTATAACTTATGACGCTAAAGTGTCTTCGAAAGGTTACACTTGTGGCTGTGTTAATTAATCACAGGAAATGGTACCTACTGTATGAAGGAAATTTCCATAAAAATGTGCAAACAATCTTGAACTTTAATGATCCCTCACCCGATAACTTTCTAATGAAAGTCCAGATAAAAACGCCAGGTATTGACAAAGTTTCCTTGGGGGGGGGGGGGATGATGTAATTTATTTTATTTCTTACGCCTTCAAACTTCTATGCATCCTTTTACACGTGTACTGTTATCCTGACGCCCACTTATTATTTTATATTTGATTTAATAAAGGATATTAATATATAATTATAAATATAATGACATCACTTACAACATTGGCAGATGGTTGTTACTGGGGTGGTGGTTGGTACTGTAGTGGGAGGTCCATCCGGGGTGGAAGATGTTGAAACTGTTGTTGATACCACAGTAGTAGTTAACCCCGAAGTGGTGGATGTTACCGGAGCGATAGTTGATACGTGAGCGGTGGTTGGTCCTGGAGCGGTGGTTAATTCTAGGGACATATAAAATGTGCCAAGAGTTCATAAGTAACAATTTAACAATATTCCAGTTTGCCATAAGTTTGATACTGACTCAAGGTTGGTGCTGAATCAAGTACATGTACAACACTGGAAAGCAATAAAAGCGCGATCGAAGGGCCGGAATAACTGTCAACACTACTGAGCTTGGACAACAAATCAACATAATGTTTGTATAAAGAACACCCGGCAGAATGGAGTTAATTCTGAATTGGAGGTCAGTGGTTAAATAGGTCTTGATTCTGGAATAATGGGGTTTTTTTTGCAAAGGTGTAAGTTTAGGAGTGATGGCGTTTTCAGCACCATAGATTTGTTCTGAGATAGTTGCAAATCTAGACTTGCTTTTTGGTTAAAAGCAAAATTAATACAGAAATATACTTGTTTCGGGAATGCTAGTTCGTTGTCCCGATACAAAACAAATAAAAGAAATGTGTTTATATGAGATGATCTTACCTGAAGTGGTGGCAGGTGTTGTTGTGGATGGGCCATCTACGATGATAGTTGTTGGAATGGTAGTTGATCCTGAAGTTGTGCTTGATACAGGAGTTGGGGATGTCACTAGAGAGGTGCTTAATACTGTTGTATCAGGCAATGACTCATCAGTTGTATTTGACACGGTTGTTTCTGTCAGTTCTTTAGAATAAAAATAATTCATTATTAGATAAGACTTCACACTGACTGAAAGAAAAGAACCTATCGCATTTCAAAAGTGTGATTGATTGACAATCATACATACATGTATAAAGAACACTCGGCTAAATGGAGTAGGTTCTGAATTTGAGGTCAGTGGTTAAATAGATGTTGATTCTGGAATAATGTGTTTGCAAAAGGTGTAAATTTAGGAGTGATGGCGTTTTTAGTGCCATAGGTTAATTCTTTGAAGGTTGCAAATCTAGCATTGCTTTTTGGTTTTTGAAAGCGAAATACATAAAGAACATTACTTGTTTCTGGAATGGTAGTTCGTTGTTCCGATACAAAACGAATGAGAGAAAAACGTGTTTGAGATGATCTTACCTGAAGTGGTAGCTGGAGTTGTTGAGGGAGGTCCATCTACGATGATAGTTGTTAGAATATTGGTTGATCCTGAAGTGGTGCTTGATACAGGAGTTGTGGATGTTACTGGATTGGTGCTTGATACTGTTGTATCAGACAGAGTTTTAGTCGTGCTTGAAACTGTCGTTTCGGTCAGTTCTTCAGAAAAAAAGGGTTTTTTTTCTCATTAGGCAAGACATATCAACGACTGAATTCTTAATAAAGCCTTAATATGACACTTCGAATTTCAGATTTCTTGACACTGGTGATTCTTTGCTATAACTGACTCAATTCGTGAAAGGATCTCAATCAATTTCTTTTTTTCAAGATTGTATTGGAAAAGTTGTAATATTTTAACAGGATCTTCATTTTGACTTGGCACACAGGTCACTGCTTTTTTGTCCATGAGACCTGAACACTCCTCCACCTCGCAGAGTGCTTCTCAGAATACATGCATGTGGCTGTCAACCGAAGCAGACCACACAAAAACACCAACTGGTTTGCCCCTAATATTTCTTCTCCCATATGTCATATATTAAAGCATGGCAGTTAAACTTAAATCTTACCGATTACACCGAATGTGAAGTATGTTGATGCCGTGCAACCACCATTATTGGTCACAGTGCAGGTTACATTATGAGACCCCACTGGAAAGTCTCCTCCTGAGACTGTCACATTGGTTCCCCCTGCATCATCCGTACAAGTTATTGCCTGACCATCTGAGTTGGTTGCGTTCACTTCATCCCATGTCACTGGAATGGATGCTTGGCCAGGTGCAATGTGCTGATCATCAGCAGTTGATACGGTAAATATCGGAATTGCTGTAAGCCAAAATATACAATGTTAAGTATTTGTTTTTCAATCATACTCCATCGAACAACCAGTATTGCATGTATTAACTTGATAAAATATGTAAAAGATGCGTTTGGTAGGGTTTTCTCAAATACACCTTAAAATGTATCCAGTTATTACATTTGCAGAGGTTGTTGCAATTGGCCCACTATTAACGTTTTTTTTAAGTCAGTTGATATAGACAGATGGACAAGTTCGCTTTGCAATATCAAATTTTAGCATCCATAATTTCTTGGGGGAGGGTGTATTTACTGCAGGGCATTATCAGTCTGACTCTGACACCAAAGGTTATTTTTTATTTTGATAAAATACTTTTTAGGTGTCATGTCAGTCCCATTTATACACAGATCAAATGATTGTCGTACCTATAATATAGAAATAGAACGATTCTTCTATCTTGCATCCACAAGGGAGAGTAATAACGCAGGTCACTGTGTGACATTCTACTTCAAATGACCCTCCTGTCAGAGACACCACGTTTCCTTCAGCGTCTGTACAACTGATGTTCTCGACAGAAATGTTTGTGGCAGTGACTTCGTCCCATGTGACAGAAACTGGAGCTTGAGCTGCATCAATGCATTGATCTTCAACAGTTGGAACAGTGACAACTGGCGATTCTCCATCTTCAACAAAAATAATATGAGTTTGTCAGATTCAGTGTGAACAATTTGTATTAATACTAATAATTTACAGAGATTTATATAAGGTTTTAATGCAAGTCCGGATAAAAACGCCAGGTATTAACAATGCTTCCTTTTTGGGGGAGGGGGGGGGTGATGTAATTTATTTTATTTCTTACGCCTTCAAACTTCAATGCATCCTTTTCCACGTGTACTGTTATCCTGACGCCCACTTATTATCTGATATTTGATTTAATAAAGGATATTAATATATAGTTATAAATATAATGACATCACTTACAACATTGGCAGATGGTTGTTACTGGGGCGGTGGTTGGTACTGTTGTGGGAGGTCCATCCGGGGTGGAAGATGTTGAAACTGTTGTTGATACCACAGTAGTAGTTAACCCCGAAGTGGTGGATGTTACCGGAGCAATAGTTGATACGTGAACGGTGGTTGATCCTGGAGCGGTGGTTAATTCTAGGGACATATAAAATGTGCCAAGAGTTCATAAGTAACAATTTAACAATATTCCAGTTTGTCATAAGTTTGATACTGACTCAAGGTTGGTGCTGAATCAAGTACATGCACAACACTGGAAAGCTATAGAAGGGCGATCGAAGGGCCGGAATTACTGTCAACACTACTGAGCTTGGACAACAAATCAACATAATTATGTATAAAGAACATCCGGCAGAATGGAGTTAGTTCTGAATTGGAGGTCAGTGGTTAAATAGGTCTTGATTCTGGAATAAAATAGTTTTTTTGGCAAAGGTGTAAGTTTAGGAGTGATGGCGTTTTCAGCGCCATAGATTTGTTCTGAGATAGTGGCAAATCTAGCCTTGCTTTTTGGTTAAAGGCAAAATTAATACAGAACAATACTTGTTTCTGGAATGTTAGTTCGTTGTCCCGGTACAAAACAAATAAAAGAAATGTGTTTATATGAGATGATCTTACCTGAAGTGGTGGCAGGTGTTGTTGTGGATGGGCCATCTACGATGATAGTTGTTGGAATGGTAGTTGATCCTGAAGTTGTGCTTGATACTGGAGTTGGGGATGTCACTAGAGTTGTGCTTAATACTGTTGTATCAGGCAATGACTCATCAGTTGTATTTGACACGGTTGTTTCTGTCAGGTCTTTAGAATAAATAATTCATTATTAGATAAGACTTAACGCTGACTGAAATAAAAGAACCTATCGCATTTCAAAAGTGTGATTGATTGACAATCATACTTACATGTATAAAGAACACTCGGCTAAATGGAGTAGGTTCTGAATTTGAGGTCAGTGGTTAAATAGATGTTGATTCTGGAATAATGTTTTTGCAAAAGGTGTAAATTTAGGAGTGACGGCGTTTTCAGTGCCATAGGTTAATTCTTTAAAGGTTGCAAATCTAGCATTGCTTTTTGGTTTTTGAAAGCAAAATACATAAAGAACATGTTTCTGGAATAGTAGTTCGTTGTTCCGATACAAAACGAATGAGAGAAAAACGTGTTTGAGGTGATCTTACCTGAAGTGGTAGCTGGAGTTGTTGAGGGAGGTCCATCTACGATGGTAGTTGTTGGAATAGTGGTTGATCCTGAAGTGGTGCTTGATACAGGAGTTGTGCTTAATATTGTTGTATCAGGCAGTGACTCATCAGTCGTGATTGACTCGGTTGTTTCGGTCAGTTCTTTAGAAGAAAAAAAATCGCCATTAGATAAGACTTAACATTGACTGAAATAAAAGAACCTACCACATTTCAATTGATTGACACTGCCAAAAATAATTGTTTTTAGTGACTCAATTTGTAAAAGAATAACGATCAAACCCTTGATTTTAACACTCCTGTGTTTGGACAAGAAAATCAACATACATGTATCAAGAACACACGGCTGAATGGAGCACGTTCTGAATTGGAGTTAAGTGGGTTGAACAGGTGTTGATTCTGTCTTTTTTTTCTTTTCTTTTTTGCAAAATGGTGTGTTTAAGTTTAGGAGTGATGACGTTTTCAGCATCATATGTTTGTTCTGAGATAGTTGAACATCTTGCATTGCTTTTCGCTTATTGAAAGCGAGTTACATAAAGAACAATACTTGTTTCTGGAACGGTAGTTCGGTGTTTCGTTACAAAACAAAAGAGAGAAATTGTGTTTAAATTGATCTTACCTGAAGTGGTGTCCGGGGTTGTTGAGGGAGGTCCATCGCCGGTGGAAGTTGTTGGAATGGTGGTTGATTCTGAAGTGGTGTTCGATACTGGAGTTGTGGATGTTACTGGAGGGGTGATTGATACTGTTGTATCAGACAGTGACTCAGTCGTGGTTGCCACGGTTGCTTCGGTCAGTTCTTCAGAAGAAAAAAAATCCCATTAGACAACAAATCTTAACAATGGCTGAATTTTAAAAAAAAAAATAATAATAATATGGCACTTCAAATTTCTAATTTGTTGACACTGCTGATTCTTATCTATCACTGACTCAATTTGTAAAAGGATCACAATCAAACTCTGGATTTCAAGATTGTATAAGATAACTCGGAGTATTTTAAAGAGATCTTCATTTTGACTTTGCACACTGGTCACCGTTTTTTTTTTCCCATGCGACCTTAACACTATTCCACCTCGCAGAGTGCTTCCAGGAATAATTGCTTCTGTGCCGTCAATCAAAGCAGACAAAAAATTAAAACTGGTGTTACACCATGTATTTCTCCTCCCATATGTTATAGATTGAAACGTGTGAATGAAAATTAAATCTTACCGATTACATCGAACGTGAAGTATGCTGATGTCGTGCAACCACCATTATTGGTCACAGTGCAGGTTACATTATGAGACCCTGCTGGAAGGTCTCCTCCTGTGACTGTCACACTGGTTCCCCCTGCATCATCCGTACAATTTATTGCTTGACCATCCGTGTAGGTTGCATTCACCTTATCCCATGACAACGGAATCGATGCCATGCCAGGCGCAATGTACTGATCATCAACAGTTGGTACGGTAAAAGTCGGAATTGCTGTGAATCAAAATATACAATCTTCACAAATGATTTGAATCATACAATTGCACTCCAGTTAATTCGTCGTTTGCCTTGCAGATGGGCATAATGCGCGAACGTGTAAGAAAACTGCCTCTATTTTATTGAGATTTAAGCATTTCAATCGGAAAATAACACAAGTTGTTCCAAAAATCATAATTCATACGTGTGGACAATTTAGAATTCGTGCAATATATAAAAATCGCAGGGGAGAACAGGTGATTTAAAGCACACATTGGTAATAATGGAGCTGTTCGATGCAATTTACTTCAAAAGCAATGTTTGCGTCAGCACGCTCATTCGCCCTTCTGTCGGGCACCAGACAAATTATTGAACCGGCGGTACTGCATTTATTAAAAATTGTATGATTAAAAACAACTTATTTGAAAGAGTATTAAAATTTTGCTGTTGACAGGGTTATCTGAAATAACCCTGGTAACATTGTACTCAATGATGAAATTAATCATCATGGATTTTTGACCTACCATATGCATTTCTCAATCTATTTATTTTGACAGATGGACAAGTGCACTTGACAATAGAAATGTTTACGTACCAAAATTCCCTTGTTGGTTTTCAATCTGGAGTATTATCAATCTGACACCCAAGGCTGGTTTTAATTCCATTTACAGATTGTTTTAGCCTGCCACGTCGGCCAAATTTATACACAAATCATATGATAGTCGTACCTATAATATAGAAATAGAAGGTTTCTTCTATTTTGCATCCACAAGGGAGAGTAATAACGCAGGTCACTGTGTGACATTCTACTCCAAATGAAGCTCCAGTCAGAGACACCACGTTTCCGTCAGTGTCTGTACAACTGATGTTTTCAGCAGAAATGTTTGTGGCAGTTACTTCGTCCCATGTGACAGAAACTGGAGCTTGAGCTGCATCAATGCATTGATCTTCAACAGTTGGAACAGTGACAACTGGCGGTTCTCCATCTTCAACAAAAATAATATAAGTCTGTCAGCTTCATAATAATAATTATTATTATTAACAGAAAATTATATAAGGGGCACAGTATCTGGAGGACCATTCAACGGCGCCAGTCACTAGCTGATCACTTGGCTTAAATGAAAGACTGGAAAGGGAGTCTTGGAATTTCAGTTATCCAATTTTAAGCTCGACTATGCAATGTCCTTACTTCATTCTCTAAGCATAACGTAATGCGTTTGTTACAAGGATAAATACATCTAGCTGTTCCTTTATTTATTTTGAATTGAGAATACAAATATTTGTCGGAACAAAAATTGTCACTAGTAATATTATCGTCGTTTCGATGTTGGGGTGACACTTTGTCCTTAACGTTTCTATATAAGGGCAACACAAACCACAAAAATGACAATTTGATTCCCTATATTGCTTTCGCTACCATTATTTGGAGAAGGAATGCTTTTGTTGCAAAACAAGCTTAGTTGGGAAGAGAAACTCTCGAATATGGAGTTTCGTGCAACCGAACTAGGCTAATCTTACAATAACAATTTGCATCTAAATAGAAGCTGTGGCATCAGGGAGACATTGAGATTTCTCCCTTATTCCACATGTCTCCTAAAGGTTTAACTTACGACGCTAAAGTATCTCTTGTGGTTGTAATAATCACGGGAAATTGTACCTTTTGTATGAAGAAATTCCCATACAAATTTGCACACAATCTGTACCATTAATGCCACCTCACCCAAATTTCCACTTAACTTTCCCCAATACATTTTTGTACATTTATGTTTTGCACCATCAGCAATTGATCAAGGTAGTTTGTGACTTTAAAAGTGAACCTGACAGGGAAACATTGAAATATCTCCTGAATCTACCTGCTAGTCTCCCTGAGGTATATTAAATAAATAAATAAATATACTGTACCAGTCTAGGTTGATGTTGAACTGATAACCACAATATGACTCACAATCGAGCAAACTTTGGTGACTTAATCCTTCATAATTGCTGAAATAAATTGTTTTTCGTGAAGCGTCTTTTCATTGGCCAGATATTCACAGCTGTCAAAGCTGTCATCAATACAAATAATCATAATTTCTTATCAGCTTGCGTAAGGCTGTTTACCAATGAATTATATATTTCCTTCATATTGAAATTAGCAGATGAATACTGGTTCGACTTAATATCACTTCATTTTTTCCAGCACAGAAGTATTCAAGTTTCTTGTTAAGAATACTTCATGACAGTCCGGGGGAAAAAGCGACACTGCGATCAGGACTATCACACCTCTATCCCGCTATGCACCATTATAGCATATCTGCAAACGGGCTTCCGCAAATTTTTGGACCAGTAAAGGTCCGAATCCATCATTTGTGTCTTTTTATAGCACATCTGCTAAGCCTTTTTAAGTGAAATAGCCCAGGTGAAATAGCCCCTCTTTTGAGCATTCCTAAATAGTGGAAGATGTTAGAGGAAGATTCAAGATGACGGTGGACTATATTATTAGATGCTAGAAAACCTCTTGTGTTTGAAAGGACGTGAAATGCTGGAGTTGAAGTAAAGATGAACATGCCTTTGTTTACTTCGTCCCTAAATGCTAGTAGATTAATATTTGCCCTACATTTTGAACAATAACGAATTTAACTGACAGAAATTTCTTTCAAAAGTGATGTAGCAGATATGCTAATGTTGGTGACAATGTCAGTATTTGTACATTATGTCATGTATGCAAACGCGAGAATTGGAAAGTTCACAAACTGCTGTATGGTCTTAGGTCATACCAGGTTTCTTGACATTACTTATTTAAAAGGTAACTAACCACATTGGCAGGCGGTGGTTGACATTGCAGTACCAGTAGATCCTGCAGTGGAAAATGTTACTTGATTGGTGGTGGTGTATCCTGGAGGGGTGGTGTCTCCTAGAGAGGTGGTGTTTCCTAGAGGGGTGGTGTCTGGAGGAGTGGTGTCTGGAGGGGTGGTGTCTGGAGGAGTGGTGTCTGGAGGAGTGGTGTCTGGAGGAGTGGTGTCTGGAGGAGTGGTGTCTGGAGAGGTGGTGTCTGGAGGAGTGGTGTCTGGAGGAGTGGTGTCTTGAAGGGTGGTGTCTGGAGGGGTGGTGTCTGGAGGGGTGGTGTCTGGAGGAGTGGTGTCTGGAGGAGTGGTGTCTGGAGGAGTGGTGTCTGGAGGAGTGGTGTCTGGAGGAGTGGTGTCTGGAGGTGTGGTGTCTGGAGGGGTGGTTTCTGGAGAGGTGGTGTCTGGAGGGGTGGTGTCTGGAGGGGTGGTGTCTGGAGGGGTGGTGTCTGGAGGAGTGGTGTCTGGAGGAGTGGTGTCTGGAGGAGTGGTGTCTGGAGAGGTGGTGTCTGGAGGAGTGGTGTCTGGAGGAGTGGTGTCTTGAAGGGTGGTGTCTGGAGGGGTGGTGTCTGGCGGGGTGGTGTCTGGAGGGGTGGTGTCTGGAGGGGTGGTGTCTGGATGGGTGGTGCCTGGAGGAGTGGTGTCTGGAGGGGTGGTGTCTAGAGGAGTGGTGTCTGGAGGGTTGGTGCCTGGAGGAGTGGTGTCTTGAGGAGTGGTGTCTGGAGGGGTGGTGTCTAGGGGGGTGGTGCCTGGAGGAGTGGTGTCTGGAGGAGTGGTGTCTGGAGGAGTGGTGTCTGGAGGTGTGGTGTCTGGAGGGGTGGTTTCTGGAGGGGTGGTGTCTGGAGGGGTGGTGACTGGAGGGGTGGTGTCTGGAGGGGTGGTGTCTGGAGGAGTGGTGTCTGGAGGAGTGGTGTCTGGAGGAGTGGTGTCTGGAGAGGTGGTGCCTGGAGGAATGGTGTCTTGAGGAGTGGTGTCTGGAGGGGTTGTGTCTAGGGGGGTGGTGCCTGGAGGAGTGGTGTCTGGAGGGGTGGTGCCTGGAGGAGTGGTGTCTGGAGGAGTGGTGTCTGGAGGAGTGGTGTCTGGAGGAGTGGTGTCTGGAGGGGTGGTGTCTAGAGGCGTGGTGTCCGGAGGAGTGGTGTCTGGAGGGGTGTTGTCTGGAGGAGTGGTTTCTGGAGGGGTGGTGTCTAGGGGGGTGGTGCCTGGAGGAGTGGTGTCTGGAGGAGTGGTGTCTGGAGGAGTGGTGTCTGGAGGTGTGGTGTCTGGAGGGGTGGTTTCTGGAGAGGTGGTGTCTGGAGGGGTGGTGTCTGGAGGGGTGGTGTCTGGAGGGGTGGTGTCTGGAGGAGTGGTGTCTGGAGGAGTGGTGTCTGCAGGAGTGGTGTCTGGAGGAGTGGTGTCTGGAGGGGTGGTGTCTAAAGGCGTGGTGTCCGGAGGAGTGGTGTCTTGAGGAGTGGTGTCTGGAGGGGTGGTGTCTAGGGGGGTGGTGCCTGGAGGAGTGGTGTCTGGAGGGGTGGTGCCTGGAGGAGTGGTGTCTGGAGGAGTGGTGTCTGGAGGGGTGGTGTCTAGGGGGGTGGTGCCTGGAGGAGTGGTGTCTGGAGGAGTGGTGTCTGGAGGAGTGGTGTCTGGAGGTGTGGTGTCTGGAGGGGTGGTTTCTGGAGGGGTGGTGTCTGGAGGGGTGGTGTCTGGAGGGGTGGTGTCTGGAGGGGTGGTGTCTGGAGGAGTGGTGTCTGGAGGAGTGGTGTCTGGAGGAGTGGTGTCTGGAGAGGCGGTGCCTGGAGGAGTGGTGTCTTGAGGAGTGGTGTCTGGAGGGGTTGTGTCTAGGGGGGTGGTGCCTGTAGGAGTGGTGTCTGGAGGGGTGGTGCCTGGAGGAGTGGTGTCTGGAGGAGTGGTGTCTGGAGGAGTGGTGTCTGGAGGGGTGGTGTCTAGAGGCGTGGTGTCCGGAGGAGTGGTGTCTGGAGGGGTGTTGTCTGGAGGGGTGGTTTCTGGAGGGGTGGTGTCTGGAGGGGTGGTGTCTGGAGGGGTGGTGTCTGGAGGGGTGGTGTCTGGAGGAGTGGTGTCTGGAGGAGTGGTGTCTGGAGGAGTGGTGTCTGGAGAGGTGGTGCCTTGAGGAGTGGTGTCTTGAGGAGTGGTGTCTGGAGGGGTTGTGTCTAGGGGGGTGGTGCCTGGAGGAGTGGTGTCTGGAGGGGTGGTGCCTGGAGGGGTGGTGTCTGGAGGAGTGGTGTCTGGAGGAGTGGTGTCTGGAGGAGTGGTGTCTGGAGGGGTGGTGTCTAGAGGCGTGGTGTCCGGAGGAGTGGTGTCTGGAGGGGTGTTGTCTGGAGGGGTGGTGTCTGGAGGGGTGGTTTCTGGAGGAGTGGTGTCTGCAGGGGTGGTGTCTGCAGGGGTGGTGTCTGGAGGAGTGGTGTCTGGAGGAGTGGTGTCTGGAGGTGTGGTGTCTGGAGTGGTGGTGTCTGCAGGGGTGGTGTCTGGAGGACTGGTGTCCGGAGGAGTGGTGTCTGAAGGTGTGGTGTCTGGAGGGGTGGTGTCTGGAGGGGTGGTGTCTGGAGGAGTGGTGTCTGGAGGAGTGGTGTCTGGAGGGGTGGTGTCTGGAGGAGTGGTGTCTGGAGGAGTGGTGTCTTGAAGGGTGGTGTCTGGAGGGGTGGTGTCTGGCGGGGTGGTGTCTGGAGGGGTGGTGTCTGGAGGGGTGGTGTCTGGAGGGGTGGTGTCTGGAGGGGTGGTGCCTGGAGGAGTGGTGTCTGGAGGGGTGGTGTCTAGAGGAGTGGTGTCTGGAGGGGTGGTGCCTGGAGGAGTGGTGTCTTGAGGAGTGGTGTCTGGAGGGGTGGTGTCTAGGGGGGTGGTGCCTGGAGGAGTGGTGTCTGGAGGAGTGGTGTCTGGAGGAGTGGTGTCTGGAGGTGTGGTGTCTGGAGGGGTGGTTTCTGGAGGGGTGGTGTCTGGAGGGGTGGTGTCTGGAGGGGTGGTGTCTGGAGGGGTGGTGTCTGGAGGAGTGGTGTCTGGAGGAGTGGTGTCTGGAGGAGTGGTGTCTGGAGAGGTGGTGCCTGGAGGAGTGGTGTCTTGAGGAGTGGTGTCTGGAGGGGTGGTGTCTAGGGGTGTGGTGCCTGGAGGAGTGGTGTCTGGAGGGGTGGTGCCTGGAGGAGTGGTGTCTGGAGGAGTGGTGTCTGGAGGGGTGGTGTCTAGAGGCGTGGTGTCCGGAGGAGTGGTGTCTGGAGGGGTGTTGTCTGGAGGGGTGGTGTCTGGAGGGGTGGTTTCCGGAGGAGTGGTGTCTGCAGGGGTGGTGTCTGTAGGGGTGGTGTCTGGAGGAGTGGTGTCTGGAGGAGTGGTGTCTGGAGGTGTGGTGTCTGGAGGGGTGGTGTCTGCAGGGGTGGTGTCTGGAGGACTGGTGTCCGGAGGAGTGGTGTCTGAAGGTGTGGTGTCTGGAGGGGTTGTTTCTGGAGGAGTGGTGTCTGCAGGGGTGGTGTCTGCAGGGGTGGTGTCTGGAGGAGTGGTGTCTTGAGGAGTGGTGTCTGGAGGGGTGTTGTCTGGAGGGGTGGTGACTGGAGGGGTGGTGTCTGGAAAAGTGGTGTCTGGAGGGGTGATGTCTGGAGGGATGGTGTCTGGATGGGTGGTGTCAGGAGGGGTGGTGGCAGGAGGGATGGTGTCTGGATGGTTGGTGTCTGGAGGGCTGGTGTCTGGAGGAGTGGTGTCAGGAGGGCTGGTGTCTGGAGGGCTGGTGTCAGGAGGGGTGGTGTCAGGAGGGATGGTGTCTGGATGGGTGGTGTCTGGAGGGGTGGTGTTTTGAGGGGTGGTGTCTTGAGGGTCGGTGCTTGGGGGAATGGAGTCTACAGGGGTGGTTTCTGGAGGGGTGGTGTCTGGAGGGATGGTGTCTGGAGGGGTGGTGTCTCCTGACATGGTGGTGTCTGCTGGAGTGGTAGTGTTCTTAGTATCTGTAAAGCAGGGTGAATAAGAGGGTGAATAAGCAGGATGCCAAAACAACAAAGCTGTCTCAATTTTAAGTAAATAAAATACACAATTCAGTACCTTTAAGGAAGCTTTGACAACAAATTTGGTGGTCCTTATATAACTGTAGACAGGGGCAGGTTTTGGTGGTTGTAACCAATAACTGGTTCGACTGTCTCGCATTGGTTTAGCATTTGAGCAATTTGCGCAATGCAGTAATTCGCTTTTTATTATTTCACAACCACGTTTTCTAAATTATCTGACAAAAGTATCAAACAAAAATGAACGAAAACTTAAGAAGTGAAAGTAAAAATCAGAAAAGCAATGTACAGTTTATAAAAGGGATACAAACTTGTGTTTTTTTGTGTATGTGTAACCAAAAAATCATGTGCAATTGTTTCTCATTGGTCTAGCATTTTAGCAAATTTCAGCAAAAAGTGCGGCTATGCACTTCACAACAAATATTTCAATACAAATTAAAGCTATCGACAAAACAAACACTCAAACTTTACAAGTGAAAGTAAAAAATAAGAAAAACAATTTCCAGCTTGTAAAAAGGCGTATTACTTTTTTTTTGTATTGAACTTTAAAATATTTTGTTATAATATTAGGTACTGCAATATCAGTATAAACAGCATGTATATATTTTCAATAACAACTTAATAATTAGGGTATGAAAATTCATGAGTTCTGAAAACTTGAATTTTAATAAACATGCAATCAGAAAGTTGACAGGTGAAGCTCACTTTCTTAGATTTGCCACAGCCAGAAAAAATGTAGAGTCACTACTCAGTCTTACCGATGATTTCGATGGTGAACATGCACGTATCTGAGTTCCCAGCGGCATCAGACACAGTGCAGGTGACTGTCGTTGTGCCTAAATCGAATGTGCCACCTGACATCACCTGATTGCTGTCACCATCTGTACAACTTATGTCACTTGCAGTTAAGGTGTCCACATTATCCGTAGCCGACGGTGCTGGTGACCACGTAACTGAAGCAGTCGAAACTCCAGCGTCCGTGGACATGCCCATGACTGAGTTAGGACATGTGATGTTAGGGTTCTCAGTATCTGTAAGGAAGCATGAAATGAAACTGAGGGTGAATAAGCTGAATGCCAAAAACAAAGTTGCCTCTTTTGTAAGTAAATAAAACACACTATTCAGCACCTTTAAAGGGAGCTTTGAAAACAATTTGGTAGTCCTGAATTACTGTAAACAGGTGTATGTTTTGGTGGTCGTTACCAATAACTGGTTCGACTGTTTTCGCAACAAAAAAAATGGAAGTAAACATAACAAAAACAGTGTCCAGCTTGTAAACGGGCTAATTATTTGGGTTTTTATTTTACAAGTTTAAAACATTTGGTTATATGGTTACTTATACTCAAACTCCAATAAGGACACACAAGAAGCGCGTGTGTGTGCCATAGCTTCACGTTTAATTAAGGAAACTTAACCGAAATACCAACAAGAAGAGCAAACCGGAATGACCACGGTAAATCAGCAATGAAAAGTGATATCTCTTACCACTTCATTGTCAATGTATTTAGATAGTGGAGCCCATGACCAGAAACCTCCAACGGCAGAAGTTGTTTTTGCAATCGACAAAGAATGCAAAACTATAAATTTGAAATTTGAAATGCTTTTGTTGTAATTATTTGGAGTTTTTCGGTGCCAGAACATTAATAGACCTTTCGATTCAAACTTTAATTCAACTGTTTAGCTGTATGGGCTCCGCGCACGAGTACCCCCTTCAGGGGACAGAAATGGACAGTTTGGGGAGACCTAGACTGGGGCCCTCGTCCATCCACATCGTATTTCGAGTGATCCAAAGTTATTGGGAACGGGGATTAGTCTGGGAGACCACCACAAGTTAAATTCGAAAGTAATCGAACGAAATTAGCATTGCGCACAATAAGGATAAAAAAATCGTTCATATTTCTAGCGCGAACCAGATTCGGGTATACGCACACGCGGTCTCCCGTCCAAGGGCATAGACATTATGTCTTTGGCCAAGAGGCTCTCGGAAGTGGTAAAAACGCGCCCTCTTTGTTGGCGACGGAGCCCGTGCATGTATATTTGCAAATACATAGTGTTTTTATTCAATACATTTGTAACATCATGAAACTCAATAAATCGAGAATGAGGATCGGTATATCCATGTCTGTCCAACTGGGGATTTGCTTCTCTTGGGAGGAGGAGAAGAAAATATAATAATGTAATTTACGAATAGAAAAACTGAACGGTGAACAGTTTTATTCCTTTAGTAAACATCACACGTGATAGCCAAACCATAGGTTTAATGTACCCCATGGTTCAAACAAAGACTTTCTTTGAAAACCATTCCAGGCGACAGTGAACGTAGACTCACAGATTACTGAAATCCCAGCAATGGGCTATCACTATTATCTCCACCCAAAAGCCTTTGTTCGCCAGCGTATGCCAGCCAACTGCACACAAGGCCGACATCGAGGCCTGAACTATTAGTCACCATATAAAATAAGTATTGGACGCAGTGACTACTAATATTGACTAAATAGCGCTTCGGGCCGTTTGGGACGAAGTCACTTGACGCCATTTTGACGCTCTTTTTGGTCATGACCGCGTGTGTGCGACGGCGACACGGTCTTGTGCACACGCATTTATAAGTCGAAGGACGATCCAGTCAATATTATAGAGATAATTGATCGGTTGTCCCTGTGCCAAATGTAACCGTTCAGAAATTAAAACAAAAAGGAAAATTACATTGAAACATATAACTAATTCCAAGCATTTTCGTTCTTTCTTTAAACTTCGGGCAGAAATTTCAAGCCTAGTATTTATCAAAACCCCTCAACTGTGACCACTTATGCAGTAATTCCCTACTTATATAGTAGTGATCAAAAATTGAATGCATGCATTTGTACACCAAAGTGCCCCATTCAACCTGCCTCTTTTGTTCGCTATAACCTGATGGACTGAACTCAAGTTGACCCCCCCCCCCCCCCCCCACTGAAGGAGAACAATTTTTTTGCGAATTCATTATGACACGAGAAATTTATTTTGCATTACTGAAGGGCAACAGGTTTTCGATTTTGGGATGTTTTGGTGTTGCTCAAGTAAAGGAGCGGCTCAGTTATACAAGTAGGCCTAGAGCCAAGGTGGCATATACATTATGTACATTATGTATTATATTAACTTTTCTTTTAGATGTATATTTTTTTGTTCCCGCTGATATTTATAACATGAAAAAAATGAGTTGAAATTGACCGTGGATAATTTTCTCATCGGCGTAAGACTGTGAACATATATTGTTTTTAGATGTAGACTGTGGATGAGACAATTGAAAAGATAAGACATCTAACATGTTGACGAGAACGCTTGTTACATTTGTTAATAAAGTAACAAAATGAATTGATAACGTATCACCAACCGATCACGTCTCAAACATTAAAATAATAGGCCTACTGTATCACTTACCGATAATGTAACAATTGACTAATACCGTTGCAAATGTAGAGAAAGTATCCGTTCAGTGGTGATTACTTTTTTATCACATCTTCCGTCGACACATAATACATTATCGAATAGAAATTGTACTATAACTACTATAACTATAAGTCAAGTTGTTTTACATGATCGGTTAGCGATACAACATCGGTCAATTTGTTTGGCATTATCGCTTGGTGATAGTTATTCGTTGGTAACTACATTGTCAGCTCTTAATCACCCGGCGACCGGTAGGCTTTTATCGCCAGCCACCAAAAAGCGCTGGATATTTCGGATGACAAGTCTTTCGTTTCTTTTGAAACTGATGTGCATGGTGAAATCAGGCAATGATTTTTCCATGCACACGACGTTTACCTATGTCTTGTACCTCAGTATTTATAATGTTACATGCACATTGTGATCTACATGCGCAAGCTTTCAATGTTAACGAAATGCCGTCCCGCGTTAATGTCGGGCCTACATGTGTGGTCGGATCAGGCAGCCGTGTGGTTGCGACCGTGAAGCGTGCCGGTTGTCATGAGAAGCTAACAGACTACGTACTTAGACGCTGAAGCAGAGCAGTAAAATTCGTGAATCCAATAAAATATGGCCCTTTTGAACGATATTTTTCTCAGAAAATATACTCAGTATGATCAAAAGTTAAATATTATAACGAAAGAACGAATTCTAAAAGTCAAGTCAGCGGCGAGATGGTAATTCGCCGTGGCGAGATGGTTATTCGCCGCGGCAAGATGGTAATTCGCCGAGGCAAGATAGTTATTCACCCCGGCGAAAAAGTAATTCGCCGCGGCGAGATAATAATTCGCTGTGGCGAGATAGGAGCTAAATTTTCCTCAATTTCTCTTGGCCCTTCATCCTTTCCGTACCAGGCGACCGTGAACGTAGACTCACAGATTCCTGTAATCCCAACAATAGGCTATTGCTATCTCCACCCTTTGTTCGCCAGCGTATGCGAGCCCACTGCACATAAGGCCACCATTGAGCCCCGAACTATTAGTCACCATATAAAATAAGTATCGGGTGCACTGACTACTAATATTCACTGAACTAGCGCTTCAGGCCGTTGGGGACGAAGTCACTTGACGCCATTTGGAGGCTCCTTTTGGCCATGGCCGCGTGTGTGCGAGAGTGACACGGTCTTGTGCACACGCATTTATAAGTCGGAGGACGATTCAGTCAGTATAAACCCTCCGGCGCAGAATCTTTTGGGGACCCAATTTGGTTAATTACCTTAATTAAAAAAAAAAATCAAACCAATTCTGGTGATCTTCCATCTAATCCTAGCAAGAGACACCCTCTACGGATATATGCAGTCACCTTTAGTGTGTGACCCCGGGTCAGGCATATCTGAGCCTGACAACCTGGACTAAGGACCGACGCAATTTCTGCCCATCCGGGGACCCACCATATACACGCGCACAAAACAACTCCGACGCAATTTCTGCCCACCCGGGGACCCACCATATACACGTGCACGAACAAGGTCACTTGCGAGTAGACAGTGCACGGCTTGACCACAGACTATGTACACCTCCTTAGTCTACACACATGGCAAGATTGTGTTCATGTGGATACAGTGTTGTGTAGCCTCAAACCGTGGCGCTAAATATTTGGGTCCCCGGGGGACCCCTTACTGTCAGTGTGTTACTAAATGGGCTTTCTGCGTCGGCGGGTTAAGAGAGAGCAGTGATAGGTTGTCCCTGTGCCAAATGATTACAAGCCAACGCTTATTAAAGCCCGTCATATCAGATTTTCCGGAATGATCGACAAACCGATACCTCCTGTAAGGGTGCGTTCCTATAGCCATTAAATCAAATCTTATGGGTAAAGAAGAACCTGATCAGAACACAGACTGTAAATCTGTCTGTATGGGCCAGTATCCACATCAAGACTTTTACTGCGGCGCCTTTTATAGACGCCATTTTTTGATCTACCGCACCCAACTAGGTCTACCTGACGTTGCTATTTCAAAACTCACAAATAACTGCCAAATTATCTAAGCCAGAGATTTCAACCTCCCTGACGTGGATTGGGTGAAAATGTATTTCACTACCGGGGGCAGATATCCAGCTCTTAGCAAGCAAATGATCGACATCGCTCAAAACCATAATCTGTATCAGGTTGTGACTATCCCTACAAGGGAAGATAAAACTTTAGATCCGGTCTTCACAAATATTCCTTCACTCGTCCAGAATGTCAACATCCTGATTGGTATGTCTGATCACGACATCGTGTCTGTGGAGATTCTTACTTCTTCCCGAAGAATCAGACCACGTAGGAAGATATTCTTATTCAAGAAGGCAAACTTCGATAAAAATCAATGATGACAAATATGCCGACTCCATCACCAACGAAGTCAATTCCGCCCAGTCCGCAGACACTCTGGATGGGATTCAAACACGCATTACCAACTGCAATGGAAAGACACATACCCACTAAGATGACAAGTGCCAACAGCAGCCTTCTTTGGTTTAAACAGCCCCACAAACGCATCATGAGACGTAAGCGTAAAGCCTATACGATAAAGCCAGAAGCACAGGTGCTACCTCTGACTGGGAAATCTTCAGGGCTTACGTCTCACCTATCTTCAAAACAAGCTACAGGTCAGTTTCACTTACATCCATCCCTTGCAAGTTGCTCGAACATACTATCCACTCTAACTAACGTCATGTGTCACATTGATAAGTACAACGTTCTCAACAATGAACAGCATGGATTCCGCAAATGTCGATCGTGTGAAACACAGCTCGCTCTGACCGTGAACGACCTTGCTTAGATCTTAGATAACCAAGGGCAAGCCGATGTAATCATCATGGATTTCAGCAAAGCGTTTGACCTTGTTCCGAATAAGAGATTATTGGCAAAGCTGAAACACGATGGAATCTCTGGCTTTCTGCAAGACTGTATCAACAGTTTCATTACAACAAGATCGCAACAAGTAGTTCTAGCGGGCGGTTCATCCAATTCAATAACTTTGACATCAGGTGTGCCCCCAGGGCACTTTTCTTGACCCGATACTCTTCATTTTGCATCTCAACGACCTTCCGAAAAGAATTTCATCTCAAGTGAGAATTCTGGCAGACGACTGCATATTTTATCCAAACTCCGGAAAACAACCAGAAACTAAAATGACATCGATGCCCTTTGTAACTGGGAGTCCAAGTGGCAGATGCGATTCAACGTCACCAAATGTTATGCCATGCACAAGACCCATCTCTTCTGTCATCTTATAAGATAAACAACTATCCTTTCCAAACAGTCACTAATCACATCTACCTTGGAGTAGAATTGAGCAACAAACTGAACTGGGCTGAACACATAAGTATTACTCTACTTCTCAAGCAAACAAAGTTCTTGGACTGCTGCACAGGAATATGTTCAGCTGCTCCACCAAAGTTAAAAAAAAAACTGCACATAAGACCCTGGTCAGACCGAAGTTGGAATATTGCGCCAGAATATGGGATCCATACCATCAGGACCACAAAAATAAACATGAAGCTGTCCAACGTAGAGTGGCCAGATTCGTCTGTAAGGACTTCAGGCGCATAAGTGGTGTCTCATCCATGATCACCAACATCGGGTGGAATTCATTGGAGGAACGCAGAACCATATCTAGACTAACCTTGCTCTACAAATTCATTCATCATAGAATCGCAATTGATGTTGATCAGTACCAAGTTGATTCAAAACGGGACAAAATCTCAACTTGAAAATCATCTTCGTGATCCTTTGTTCTCTGTACAACTAAAAACGACCGCAACAGATAGTTTTTCCTACCAAGAACAACAGCTCAGTGGAACTTACTTCCTACAGACGTCAGGGAAGCTACTTCAGTGGAGTCATTTAAGTAAAGGCTCCATGAGATGCAGTTGGCTTCTAGACTAAGGGGCCTACTAACAAAATTGTATAGGGATTCCGCTAGCCACCACACGCCTGCAATGCACTAAAGCAGTACGCTACAGATACAGATACAGATAGAGCGCGAACAGCGACCTATTGTTTTTCTTTATTTTGCGCTAGATTTCCACCGCACCACGTACCTCATACGCAAATACGCAAATGTAGGCAGGGCTAATGTAATCACACTGTGGAAAATCTCGACGTCATCAAATCATTTGCAACTATTCGCCCCATGCAGACGTGTCAGAAACCACATTTTTGTGCATTGGTGCTTTGTGTAATGTAAGACATTCACACAGATCGTGTTATACATATGGATGTATACAGTAGTAACAGTACATGTCTCGCCATTATACCGCTAACTATATATGCAGGTTTCCACGCAACGATTGACTAATAATAAAACGACCTTTGATAGAATAATGAGCACCACCCCAAAGCCGCACACAGACGAATAGACCAAGGCTTTCGTCTGGATCCAAATGATTTGCATAGAATGGTGGACGCAATGGGTCGTTGTTCATGGTGTATTTTTAATGCACTGTATAGCGAGGTTATGCTGCCGATCGTTTACCGCGTATACGGACGAATAATGACGAACGCCTTGACCAAGGTTACTCGGGATCGGCGAGTGGGTCAGGCTTGAGTTAGCTCGACAAGTCACGTGAGAGGTAATTCGAAAGCTGTTGGGCTTGCACGAGTAAGTGCAGGCAAAGTAATTGAACGCACTGTTGATATAACATTTTAGCCCGATCGGCCCAGCAGTTATTTCGATGAAAACCATTGCCAAATTGGACCTTAAAGATTACGTCATGTGGCACATGAAGACGCCATCATTACGTCCATCAAGACAGGCTTTCTTTGTTATGTGGGCGTCGATTGTGTAAAGTTTGATTAAGGTATAAACATGAGAACTATCAAAAGTGCCGCAAAGTCGCGGACAAGGTCTATTGGATCTGGGAAAGAACAAAAGAAAAGAAAGAAGAAAAAGAAGGGGGAAAAACAGAAGAAAAAAATATTGCTTTTTTGCACGTTTTGGAGAGCCAATTACCAACCAGTCGTAACAAGTCCTACAACCCTAACAGCAGTTTGTATTGCAAGTTTAGTTCGATATTACAAAGGCCGACTGCGGGCGACTTAGACATCGAGGCGATGAAAAATTAATGCATGGTTGGAACGGTTAGAATGGTGTCCTTCCTGCTCGCTTGGGTTTTCAAGCGAAACGCATCCAACTCTTGCACGTAGGTGTAGGACAATTATCTCCTAATGGCTGTTGTTAGCGATTCCAAGTATCCTAAATTCACGCCCACCATTCGTGCATAGGTATATAGTCCTTTCGTCAACCATCCATTATACCCAAATTGAACTGGAAATAATAACGCCCACGAGCTGCAAACACGATGTCGGTGACTTCAGACCATGTAGGCTATCAGCTAGCTTCAGTCTCAAAAAGTGGGCCACCGGTTTAAAATGATCGAAAGGCCCCTGCTCATTGCGATTTTTGGCAAGGTATGCACATCTTTAATTGGAAAATGTGTGATAGCTTCGCAATGTGAGCGGTGGCAGTTTTATGGGTGTTATGACTTTCAATTGTTATTCTTCAAAATGGCCGCCATTATGCCTTTTACTGCTTAATTATATGTGATTAAAAAGCATGTTTTGGCCGCCAAAAAGCTGCCACCGCTGCAATGCTAATTTCCAACTATTGGGGTGGATACCTTGCCAAAATTTACAATGACCATTATTCACCTCATTTAATATACGTACCGACCAGACCCCCACCCCCAGGCTGATGGCCTGATGTGCAGCCAAGCGCGGATCAGGCGATCGAACAAGGGTTTTAATATCGGGAACGATGATACGTGCACCCCCCCCCCCCCCTTGTACTGTGCTTTGCCAAGGTCGTACAAATTGAAAACACACAGCGGAACGTGTATAACTAGTAATCCAGAAAAAAAAAGTACAATGAACCTCGTACGTGTTGTGTCATGACAAATCACCGACTGTCACGCAAGTCTGGTGAGAAAAAAAACATTTCTAACTTGCGAAGAAGGAAACTAGTGGAGAAAATAGGAAGAAAAATGAAGACTAAACAAGAACTAGAACCATTCAAATTTAATTACAATTCCAGCCCTCGGAAAAATGTTTCGATCTGTTCCGTTTACCCTTCCGTACGATTTGCAACTTTCCAGATAATCTCTGCTGATCTAAATTTTGAAGCACGCAAATAATATATATTTACCATTAACAGGAATTGGTAGATCCAGGTTTTGACAATTGTTTAAGAGTAAAAGCCCTGGTTCGTCAGGAGCAAAAATTATCAGTGGTGGACAGCTGAACTTTGTCAACTTTTTCATTGAAATAGACATAACTTGGGAGTAGAGTATGCAAATTACGTGAAATTATCACATGCAGTTACTAGTAAATAACATGAACTTCATCCCCATCATATTTTTATGAAAACGGAGTGAGCCTCATTTTCTGCTTAATATTTTTTTTAATGCGGTCACTTTGTTTTTGACTTACCCTGTATAGGCCTTCAATTGGAATTGAAATGACCAAAGCGACCAAAAACCTAGGCATTTTCATACCAGGCTTTCGATGTTTATCTTTCACTGAGTCCAGTGTAACATTATTTGGTTAATCCCCAAAGGCAATTAGTTGCACCACAGGAGGCAAGTCCAAATGGCGCTGAACCCGTTGTTTGTGCATCAATTTCAATGATCGAAAAAAAGAAAACATTGTTTCATTACTGGACAAAAAAGAATATTGCGTTGGATATTTAATTCGTGAAAAATGTAGGTGCGTTTAGGCCACTGAGGCTCGATTCGGGCACGCTGTCAAGTCGTTCAGTCAAGTTGGCCTTTATCAGGCGTCTTAGCACCGATCCTACACAAAATATATACTTCAGGACGTAGCAGAAGTATTGTGCAGTTTTTGTCGTCATAGATTAAGTATGTACCCAGAAAATAGGCGTCAGATTTCGAAGAGAACACCTTTATCCAAATTTCGTTTTTGATTAGGCTTTTAATAAGAAGTTTTAGACAAAATCCCCAACTGATGAAACAAAAGCGACATTTCATTGTTTATTTTAAAGCTTAAGACATTGTGCTCGGTATTAACAGGGTTATGCAGTTATCAGTTACCAGAATTCAATAATAAAGACCAAAAACGTAGAATCGTGAATATTCAAAAATATAATGAGCTGGCTTGACTGTCTTCGACACCAGATCGGGCGCAGAGCCCTGCAAATCTTAAAGCCCCCGCGCGCAGGGGGTCTTTGTTGACAAGTATTCGTGGTATTTGCCACCAGTACTGGCCGTTAATCACGCGTCTAACCAAGAGTTTGGCCGAGTCGTTGATCCTTCTGTGTAGAATCCGTGGTCTAACCATGGTCTAACCAAATAGTTTGGCCGTGCTAACCATAGCCCATATGTGGGGTGATTTCCTTTCATGAACATTACCCCACGTGTGAAATCTATAGAAAAACATCACCCGGATGTGAAATCTTTAGAAAAAAAGATAAAAGGAATACATATGCCATCACCAAACATGCCTCATCTGTCTAGTCGTCCGAGTCGTTAATCCTTGTGTGTAGGATCCGTGGTCATTTAATTGTGTAAAGAATTAAAATGTACCATTGTGATATACTTGATTTATTTGAGTCGTGTACGCTGTATAACGAATTGTTGTGTAATGTTACACAACACAAAGCACGGAAGTAATGAGAATGACTTTCCGTAGCGGCATAGAATACACGCTGGAATCTGAACTAATCAGATTGTTTGCATAAAATTCGCTAGCGATTCAAAATACTCCCAAATGTTGTCTACAAAATAGAAAACGTTTTCGCCAAATCGGTGATTGAACATCAACAGCCAGCATCATTTGGTCTGGATACCAGGCTACGTGCATTGCAGTGATATTTTGCGTGCGTGGAACCATGCAGTAACCGGTACCGTACGTACGTGAACAATAGCCGACTTGGACACCAAATCTACATTGCTCTTAATTTGATGGGGGGGGGGGGGGCAAATGTTCCCCTGCTCACGCTCGGTAAAATGATAAATTGAGAATATAATGAAAAAGTTAAGGAATTTTGGGGCAAGTTTTGCTCCCGCCCCCCCCCCCCCCGGAACAAATCCTGGCGACGCCCATGGACAATGCAATTTATGAATAATAATAAACCACACATTCCAAGTAAGGTACTGTACGTGGGCTACGTGTGAGTTGTGTGCAGACTGTGCATAATGTGCATGTGTATGCCATTAAAAGCGACCACGTAAAACTAGACTTGGAAAAATATGCGTTTTGCAATCCTCTGAGAGGAAAAGGCACAAAAGTAGCAGAGATTCGGATAGAACGAAGGATCTGTGGTACAGCCAGGCCGGCCTGCCAATTTTCTTTGACATCCGCATACATTGTTATTTAGCACCCTCTATGATACTTTTATGATACGTACGCAGGTATATAATTATTTCTCCCCCCCCCCCCACGGTTTGGCGTGCAGTGCGATAGCTCAGTCGATACAGGATCGTGATATTGCCCCGCGAGGTTGCGAGTTCAAAGCAGGGTTTTGCACTAGAAACTTTTTTTTCTTTTCAAACCTGAGGCTTCGGAGATTTTTTTTTAAGGGAAACAAAGTCTGAATTTCAAAACGTTCGAATTCATTTTTTTTCTGCTAATTTTATATTTTCTTCTCATGTTTTTAGAAAAGTTAAGTCCAAAACGCCATAGCGTACGGCCATATGCGGATGTCGTTTAGAAGAAAAAAAAACGCGGCCGGCCTGGCAAGCAGTAGGCATACCATGATCGCGCAATTGTCCCAGAACGACTGCGATCATCACGTAAGGATCGGTTCAGGCTAATGCAAGACGTGTGATTCCAAAATTAACATACATGACTACAAGAAAAAGTGGAGTTGGGCAGGACATGTCATGAGAAGAGACAACCACAGATGGACCCTGAAAGTAACGGATTGGACGCCATTATCATTGAAGAGGCGAAGAAGAAGACAGCCTAAGAGATGGCGAAATGAAATCTTTGATTTCATAGGGAAGAAATGGAAACAACTGGCAAGGGATCGAAAAGCATGGAAAGTTAGTGGAGAGGCCTTCATCCAGCAGTGGATTGAATTAGGCTAATGATGATGATGATGATGATGAGTACATGCCTACGTCACTAGATATGAATAGTTATGACGTTTCGCTGAAACTTTCTAAACAGAGGGCGCTGTGTATAACCCCTTTTTAAAACTGTATAAAGGCCTGCAAATGCGAACAAGCTAATGTATTTGTTACAGGGTATTAACATTAAATTCCTTAAAATGTCGTTAAGGAAAAGATATTTAAAAGTTTCAAAAAACATGCATATACCAACTTAAAGTGAAATACATGCTACCGGTTGAAATGAAATAACTGTATGTTAGTTGTGTTCAGCATTTTTTTATTGGGGGGGTTCAATTTAAATTCAATGTTTTCGAGAAAATGTCGTTTTGGGTCGTTACTTTCTTTCCCTTTCCACGATCGGTAAAAGAGGGACAACTGTGTTGGCATTTTTTAAATGTTCTGCAGGTTTCCCCAAACATACCACTCATCACAGCATTTGCATGATATATAAACAAATGTATCATGGGGTTGACGAGTTATTGCGAATACGTTTGCGTTCCTTGGGTGTGTTTTATTTTTGTAGCTTGCGATCCCTCGAACAACCGTGCGTGCGTACACCCATACATGTGTTTAAAATTATGTACATGTGTGTACATGAACAAATTTTACTCGCGTTATGGTCGGCCAGACGGCCTTTGCGTACTGGGAAAAAACATTGAATCTGAAATTATAATGGAAATTACAAAAGTAGAATAGTAATGCATACTTTGGGTCGAAAATAGAATTAAAGGAAGAACAATAATTGAACCGTGAAAAAAATGGCAAACGGTACGAACCGCACGCTGGCAAAAACGATGTCACCTTGAACGGGCGGCCACGTTGGGCCGTCCACTTGAGGCACAGGCCCAGCTTCCGCCATGCGCAAAATCACGCTGCGTTAAATACCAGTTAGCGGCAGAAAAACGCTCACATTCACAATTTCTACCGCTGAAATGTTTGGGGTATTACCATCCCAAATATTTGAAAAATGATAGCTAGTTTTTCGTTATCAATTTGTACAGGTAGGTACGACATGGCTTAGGGTTGAGTTAACCTAGGTACGACTTGATAGGTAAGATTTGACTCGGGTATGAGTTGAGCCCTGCATCGGCTTTCTGAATATGTCATCGGGAAGGTACCTGTGTTGTGGCACGGCCTTTACGCTGTTGCACTGACAATAAACGTCGATGAATAAGTCGTTCGTTCTGGAACTGTCCTATATTCGAAATAACTCGAAAATGACATCATTACGTTTATATAGTCTTTACATGGCAGTATCTTTCAATTATTCAGGGAAACTGCAGACATAGTTTTAAAAGTGGATTGATTTACGCTAACTTTAAAGACTTTTTATTGGGAAAGTGGTTTTTGATGTCTTTTTTTCGCAGAAAGGTTTTCAAAATTGGACAATCTCAGCTCATAATGTAATTGTAAAATTCAGTTTTTATATTCTCCAAAATGTTCATGAGTTAGGCCTAAGGCTGTCTGTAATTTGTGCAAGTTATGTATTTTTTTCCGGCTGATCAACGGGTGCGGAATGGCGTAATACGTCTTCTGTAAAGATTTGTCAGAATAGTAGAAATCTTATGGTCCGGGAACCAGATAAACTAAGTGGTAATAAGTGCATTAGCATGAATTATACGTGACAGGGAAACCCCACGGAATCAGGAAGGAACTGAAAACCCCCAATGCACATGTTGACCCAGGTGGGGTTCGAACCCGGTCACAGTGAAAAAAGGCGAGCAAACCATTACGCCGACCTATGACAGACAGACTTTTCATTAATACGATTCAAAGGAGAGTTCTTCTAGCGACTGTACTGACATAAAAAAAAGACTTTGCCAATAGAAAAACTTCAAACACCTAACGTTGTACCAGGCGCCATGATTTTTTTTGTACTGAAAATAATATCATATAAATCATTGAACATTTCGACGGTGTTTTCACAAAGTGAGAAAAACCTCAATATCATACAAAAAGGTCATTCCGAGATAATCGCCTTTGAAGCTAATCATTTTTTTCAAAACACCTTTTCGACTAGTTTTTAGTTATAGACTAAAGGAATTGCTGCATTGTCAAGTAACGTATGCTTTGTTCTTTGCTAATTCAAAGTTGTTTATTAGAAGTCTCTCTTAATTAAACTGTAATTCATTAGTAAAGATCAATACAAGTTTTTTTTTCACTTCTTGAAAACAGCAAAACACAGAGGCCTCACTATTTTGTCCTATTAAGTTGTACACACTCTGTTACTTCGTGAAAACATAAAAAGGTTCTAAGAAATTGTAACATTTGCGCGTCTGACGTCAATGCAGCGCGCGCGCATCTGTTCTTTATCGACATCGTTCACGACGTGCGAGTCCAATCCTGTCCAATCGCATCCTTACGCGGGTGTAGAGAAAAGTTTTATTCCTTTGGCCCTGCTAACGAGGTAAGTTTGTGTCACTTCGTGAAAACAGAAAACACGGATTTTAGGCATTTTGTCAAATGTTTGTTTACGAGAATTACAAAAGTAAACAGTATTTTGCTTTGAAACTCAGCCAAATTCTTCCTTTTGTCAAATGCAATAAATTGGTCGGCAAAACTCAAACTCATTTTGAATTACGAGTGTCCCGCTCCTAATTACGTGGCGGGGTCCCATGCAGTATGCACAACTTAACAGAAAGCACGCAACTGAATGGAGAGCGCGCAATTTGCGCTGTGATAAAAGAAACACTTTTTAACAACGTACAATGTCCCTTCAGTGCAACAAATAAAATGTATTCATACCAAGTGTATGGTCTTTCTGCAAAATTCGTTCGGAAAAGAAAATAGAATTGTTGTAAAAAGCACGGACACACTAACTTTAATTAATTGAATTTAATTTTTAATTAGGAGTGTTCGAAGTACCAGGAATTAAAAAGTCCTACAAATTAAACGCCTCGTTTTTCCGCCGTCGGACTTATGAGGCGTCGGACTTATGAGGCGTCGGACCTATGAGGCAGAATAAAATAAATGTTATGCCTCATAAGTCCGACGCCTCGTCAGACCTATGAGGCGTCGGACTTATGATACGGTCCCGGACGGGATGCAGTTTATGTTTATGGAGTTGTCATTACGACCCTTAATGAAAATGGTTATTGCATAGATAAAACAAAACGTCGATGTCGAAGGATATTAGCAGCAGCGTAGCCAGGAATTTTTCAGTGGGGGCGCTGGGGGGCTGGAACATTTCATGGTGCGTCATGTAGATCAATGATAATTTTTTTAGAAACTCAATATCTCATCGGGGGGGGCGACAAGGTTTCGTGGGGGGGGGGGCTGTTTCCCCCTCCCCGTGTCTACGCCACTGGATATTAGACACACAGGTCTGAACTCACCCATAGCAGGTACTGATGACGCTGGGACTGCAACGAGAAGAAACAAAATGGCCCCGAAGAGCGCCTCTGAACACCGTCGCTGACGCATCTTGCTCGCCTGGGTTGGCCGGCGATGGCCCTGCCTTGAAACTCGCCCAGGTATCCCGCTGTATCTCTGTCGATATACAGTCGAGCTGCAGACAGGCAACACACTGTTCTGAGACCAATTTACAATGGACGATACAACACGTATTAGGTGTTAGATCCAACGACCCCTTCCCCAGTCTGCAATCGACAGCTCCGAGTGCGATTACCACGTAGGCACAGAGCAAATGAATCCGAATCGTTAAACTATTTCCTTAAAACAGGAACGACGTCATCAGGGGAGGCCAACTGGAAAGGCTGGGTAGAAATCTTTTTTTTTTTCCTTCAAAATTGCACGAAGTCATGGTGGAAAATCTTTCAAAAAATTCACAGACCGTGTCATCTGTGCGTTTGTGAATAGCATACAAAAGTGCAGACTTGGCCAACGTCAGATACCTGATAAAAACCAATTGCTGCAGACACCTCTGAAAAACCAAATGACCGTGTCACGTTTTGGTGCTATATAGCTCCTGCGTTTCAGTTGAAATACTTTGCACACAGTGTATATAGGTCTTCATCTTTTAACCCGCGTGTTGCATTAAAAACAAATAGTCACGATGTAGGCATATAATACGTTCTTAGACCCATTTGTATTTTGTCTCTGCAATTGTTCTCGATATATAATGTAAAAATGTGTAAAAGCCAACTGTTTTACTTTTCAAGGTACGGAGCTTTAAACACAACCGCCGTTTTAAAGTTCTGTCCACGGATCAAAAAAAAAATGTGTTCTTTCGGCAAAACGAAAACAATTCACACACATCCTTGTGTGATTTGTTTTGTTTTGCTGAAAGTAGGCCTACACTGAATTTTCGTGTGATCCGTGGACAGAACCTTAAAACGGCGGTTGTGTTTAAAATTCCGTAACTTGAAATTTAAAGTGCATGTGTTTTGAATGATTTTTGTACTTAAAGAAAGCTTATGGATTGGGCTTTCATACCCTAGATTTTGAAAAGTGCTACATGCAGAACTTCACTAAAACAATGGTCCTGACATTTGGGTTTCGGGTTTTTTTTACTCACCCTGTATATGTGTAAGGGAAAGAGGTTAAGTCTTAAGACGCATGCATTTATGAATCTTAACTCCTGTTTGCATTCCATAAATAGATAGACGTACGTTGTAGGAAAAATTATAATTGTGATCACTAGACTTGTTTAAGTACAGGTCTTTACCAACAGTTGGCGCCACCATTTTCACAGATGATTCCGCTCCAAAGGATGGAATTCAGGCAATGAGACCGCCCGCTATTTTTTGTTTACTCCGTTGTAGTATTATTTGGTTGGTATTTTGACAACACAAACACCAAGCTCCAGGTTCAAAAGGTTCGCGTAAAGCCCCATGAACGTTCAATGGCTTCTCAAATTTTCCCGACTTAATTGGAAAATAATTGGATTTTTCGACGCGAATACAAAATCTAGATATTAACACGAGTGCGCCAATCTGCATGTGCGTTACATATAAATGCACACAGTAAATCACAGTAGTCAAAAATGTGGGCTACGGGGGTCCCAGTGCACCCTTTTAATTATTGGCATGTCCCCAATACGAAAAAAAATAAGATGTTAACAGTGAACATTAAGGGATTCACACACTCAGGAGGCCACTAAAACGAACCGCCTCGGATTGAGACTACATGCATTTTCTTAGCACCACAGTTGGAGGCTGGGCGGTACTCTGGGTACGGTACGGGTATGTTTTGCACGCCCAGCGATGATCGAACGCTGATACGATATACAGCATCTACACAGCCTTGCAATCAAGGCTAGGAAGTCCGCGGATATGCGGAAAACTTTCATGCTGCATCTCAATTTTAAACGTTGACTCGCCAGACGGGCTACTTGGAGAATGGTCTAGTCCGCCGCTGTTTTACTCGCATTTCGCTAGCAGGCTACCGCTATGGTCGATATTATATAATATTCCCTATAAAAATTATGTACAAATAACTAAACAACTTTGTTATGCAGCTATAGCCGTGAACGAAACAAGCAAACCAGACACGGAGGGAGTGGGGGACCAGTTCGTTTTGTTGTAAGTCCAATTTCTTGATTAAAAGGAATCTAGTAATTCTGCGAATTTGTACTGAATGCCCCGAGGAGGTGGGGTGGAAAGGAGGGCACAGAGAAAGAAAATGTATTGGCATATGTAGGCCAGGTAAGATTTTTTAGTCAAAATCATATAGAGGTCGGGGGGGGGGGCGGTGAAATGTCACCTTCAAAATCTAACGTCTTTGTGGCGATATACAACATGACCTTTGACCTCTAGTGGTTCTCGGTATCTTCTTGCCTAATGATAATCGAACTATTTCAGAACTGTAGCAGAGTGTATATCACTGGTCAGCAGGGTGTTTTGTTGGGCAAGTTAACGCCGACATTTGGTGATTTTTCCCTATGTTCACTCTTAAAAGAATTCCTTAATCCCAAAACCATTGTCCAAAATCTTCCTTCCACTCCAAAGGCCCCCCCCCCTTAAAAAAAAAGACTTTGGGGTAAAACATTTCTCCAAAACGTCTCAGAAAAACAAGTTCAAAGACCGGTTTAGAGCCGAGAACCTCTATTTCTACAAACCCTCAAGTGCAGAGGCCTAAAACACTGTCTATATTATGAGGGAGAAAAAAAGACAAAACAAAGTAAATGTTTTACTGGTCTGCACTCGTAGGGCATTGAGCGTAACAGTAGGTTACCCACAATGTTTCGCCTTTCCGTAATATCGTGTCATTTTTCCCATAAGCCGTCACAAAAAGCCCTAGATGTTGAGTACATGCAAACGTAGCGGGTATTCCTACTTATTAAGGCGTTCCATTCCAAATTACAGCTTCCACTATTCCAACACCCTATAGGCATCGGTCACCCTCACAGTACTTTGAGTAAACACGTTTGTTTGATTCACGTAAACAAAATTGTAAAAAGAAACACTTTGAGTGCGAGTTCACGGGGTGAAAACCTAGGTGAAAGCCCTTAAAATGGTGTAGTATTCCTAACAATGGTGGGTTAAGCTTCACTACTCGAGCGAATTTTTACGATTACTTTGAATGCAATCTGTTTTGTACTGACTGAAACGTGTGTCAGCCTTAGGGGGTTAAAATATCGCGATAGACTCGCGTCAGCGCAGCACCTATAAATATTGTCCAATTACATGATCTACAAATGGACGCGGAACGCGCAAAATCTGAGACGAAGAAAACTTTAGGTTCAGCATTCCAAAGGGTTGTCCAAGGGGCGTGGAAAACTCGCAAACGGCGATAGGTCAATTAAAGCTCAAGCTAAGATCGTCTTAGCTTCTTTTTTTTTGAATTATTAATTAATAATACTTAGAATGTCTGGATCACCAGGAACCCAATCAGTGTCTGACATAATTAACGGGAAAGGGTTCATAATGAAAAAAAAAATGTTACTTTACATCGCCTAGGCGTATTTCCAACCGTTAACAAAGCCGTGTAATTATGAACCAAAGCTGTCAACATCTGACTGGGGCCGCCTCGTCATGCGAATAACGTCCTCGAGCTCGAGTTCACAGGAAGGCCGATGGGTGAAAGCCTTTTTTTAATAATTGCGCGCTGAGTTTGATTATCCCAGCCCCAGCGAATGTCCAATTACTGTAATATAATCTGTCTCCCGCTGACTAACGTGTGTCAACAAGAAGGTATTAAAGTTAATGTGGGTGTTTTTTATATTATTTTTAATTAATAATAAATGATTTTCAAAGGTCTGGATCGCAAGGAATCCAGTCTTTGTCTCTCATGTGCGGGGAAAACTATTTTTACTGGTTTGTTTACATCAACTGTGCGTTTTTCCAGCAATAAAGTCATGAAACTATAAACAAAAGTTGTCAATATCAAACTGGGGCAGCTTTGTCATGCAAAAAATGTAAGTGACAACACGCTGTTAGGAACCAAGTCCCACAATAATTGTTACACCTGTGTTTGAAGAAACCTCACTGAAAAAAAACGTGTTTTCATTGAATAAAAACTATAGCGCTCCAACGTTTCGACGGGGACCGACAACATTATTTTACCCCACCGTTTACCTTCACGTCAAATATAATTTATCTGTGCCGACGTTTAATCGTTTTTACTTTTTAGTTATCTTTCCATCTATTATTATTTCGTGGACATCGCGTTTACGGCCCCACGAACGAATGCCATTTGAGCTCTAGTACAAAATGCATTGGTTGGATGAGTGATAACAGGCCTTACTACCGGTTGGCATGTTAATCGCGAATGCTCTATGTTGTCGGTTACTCGTATAACATGTAAATTGGGAAAATCATAAAACTTTAAGCAAAACCGTCCCTTATGTAAGATATACTTGTTCCAAAATTGTTCAAAAATTTAACTTCGGGATATAACAAATGGAATTGTGCAGTTTTTGTCTTCAAAGATTAATTGTTTACCCGGGAGATAAACGTCAAATGTGACACCTTATTCGAGGAGAACACCGTTAACCCAAAATCTCGTTTTTAATTAGGCTTTCATCAAAATGTTTAGAGAGATGTGGTCCCGAAACAAATGCGACATTTAATAGCTCATTTTAAAGTTAAAGATAGAAATGTGCTCGGCGTTAGCATGGTAATGTTGTTATCACTTATCAGAATTCAACATAAATGTTCTTGTTTTCCCCGATATGTAGTAAAAAATAATATTTAATAATAAGATGATCTGCAGCATAAGGCGAATCATTGGCTTGCTTGGAATCAAGCCCGGATTAAGTGTTTCGTAGGCACTAGGCACCTGTTTTCCGAAGAATGGAGAAGGAAGGGGAAAGAAAGAGCGAATAAGAACAAAGTGGAGAATGTAAATAATAAACACCGCTGATCAAAACTCCGCGAAGCTAAAATCAGGTTCTGCAACCCATGGCAAAAGATTGTACATTCGGCACAAGCTGCCGCGCGAAGTCGCTTCACATACGGGCGTTGACAGCTACAGCTGTGCAAAACACAAGCACGTGCTCTGTCGCTCGCAGGCAGTTACGAATTGAGCTGATTCTTATTCGTGACGACTCAAAATAACGAGGCCATTTTTAGATAGAGAGTCAAGCTACAATTTTGATATTTGCGCCACACAGCATCTGCAATCCAAACATTTCCCGGAGCGTCCCCGGACCCCACGCCTTCAGGACTTCGCGCTCGCATGTAAATAATTCCACTATATAGGATTTAAAGACCCCCCCCCCCGCAGTCTGGGATTAGGAAACAGGCCTGAACAAGATTTGCGCAAAAGTACTGATCATGTACATGCAATTTCGCGACAATGACATAATAACATTATAGTATGTTAAGAGATTGAAGTTTTGACTTGAAAATTGCTGCTTGGTGCTTGACGTATTTCCGGTGGTAATTTATTTCATTCTGCAAAAATGGGAATAATGAGAACTTGTAGCAATCTTTATGTGCGGATGGTTTGATGAAAGAGATTGCTGCCTGTTGTGTTGTAGAATGGTTAGGTTTGGCCTGGTATGAGTCCGTATTGCTGGCAACGATTTTGTTGACAGATTTGTAGAGGAGGGTCAATCTCTGGGCAGCTCTACGATGTTCCAAGGGCTCCCATTCCAGTTGGGACAGCATTTTGGAGACGGTCTCCCTCTTTGTGTTGTTGTTGAGGACAAATCTGGCAGATCGTCGTTAAACCCCTTCCAGCTGTAATCTATGTTCCTTATGATGGGGATCCCAGACTGATGAGCAGTACTCTAGACGAGGTCTGACTAGCGTTTTATAAGCCCTCGCTTTTACTTCAGAAGAACAGCTGTACAGATTTCTACGTAGCAGTCCAGGATTAGGTTAACTTTTGCGGTGATACTTTGAATATGAGTTGCCCAGCTTAATTTGTTGTTGATTTCGACTCTAAGTGTGGTTGGTTACTTGTAGTGTCACGTCCCCAGCTTGTAATCTGCTAGAATTGGCTTCTCTTTGTGAGTAGTTTGCATGGTGTAACATTTAGACTTGTTGAACTTCATTTGCCATCGTTGTTCCCATGTGCAGAGGTGGTCAATATCATTTTGAAGATCCTGGCTATCGTTGATGTTGTCTATCTCTCTGTAAAGGATACAGTCGTCTGCAAATAGCCGTACTTTCGATGTAATTCCATTTGAGATGTCATTCACGTACGGCAGAAATAGTAATAGGCCTAAGACCGTACCTTGTGGGACACCAGATGTTACATGAACGGAAGATGAAGTTTCACCCTGTATGACAACTTGTTGAGATCTCTGGGTAAGAAATGTCCCAATCCGAGTATGGAGTGAACCATTTATTCCGGAATGGCTAAGCTTAGCTAAGAGTCTTTCGTGCGGAACGCAGTCGAAGGCCTTGCTAAAGTCCATAATAATTACATCTACTTGGCCTTTGTTGCTTTGTGTTGAGGATCTTAGTAAGGTCATCAATGGTCAATGCAAGTTGAGATTCGCATGACCGGTTCTTGCGGAATCCGTGCTGCTGATCATTCAGGTATCCATGTTTTTCCAGATGATACATTTTGTTTGAATGGATGATGTGTTCCAGTAATTTACAAGGTATGGATGTTAGTGAGACTGGACGATAATTCACTGGCTCTGAGTGATTTCCTTTTTTTGAACAAAGGAGTGACATTCTCCCTCAGCCAATCAGCCGGAAGTTCACCTGTACAAATGGACTTCTGGTATAAAATAGTCAGGAGAGGAGCAATACTGCTGGCACATTCTTTGAGTAACCTTGGAGTTATCCCATCTGGTCCTGGTGCTTTCTGAACGTTTAATTCCTTAAGGAGCTTCTCCACGCCATGAGTAGATATGTGAATAGGTGGCATGTCTGGAAACTCGGATGCTATTTTCGGAACACTGTTGCGATCTTCTTCCGTGAATACAGATTGAAATTGTTCATTTAAAGCATTGGCTTTCTCGACAGCTGATGTAACAAATCCTTTTGCAGTATTCAATACCTCAACACCTGACAAATTCTGGCGGGTGTTTTTGATGAACCTCCAGAACGGTTTTGTGTCCCCAGTTTTTAGACTTTCTCGAACTTCAAACAAGTACTCAGATCTTGCTTTTCTGATGGTGCGGTCAGTGATACGACGAAAGTTTTTGAAATCATCCCAGTCCTTGATTGTATTTGAGCGTTTAGCTTTGTTATACAAACGCTGTTCACGGCGAATCATCTTTAAGTGTGAGCGATTAACTCATGGAAGTTGAGTACTACTCTTGGACAGCCTGCTCGGTATGTGTTTTTCAACTCTGAGGAGATTATTTCAGTTTTTTTTTTAATTTGTCCAAAGATGGTCTACAGTAGAGTGTTTTATGACATCTGGTGTAACTGTCTCTGCAAACTTATTGATATCTTCATTGATGAGTTCAAAGTTGCCCTTTTTGTATAAGTAGACTTTCCTGCGGGGAGTATGAATTCTCTGCGGAGTCAGTAACACATCAACAGGGACAATGTCGTGGTCACTAAGTCCTGGGAGAATATGTGTGTTTTGAACGAAAGACGGTATGTTCGTAAAAAGCAGATCCAAAACATTACCATCCCTAGTTGGGTCTGTTACCACCTATTGTAGGTTGTACTCTAGAGCCAGATCTAGCAACTGTTTGCTTACTGCTGGATACCTGCCACCACTTATAAAGCTATTTCTGTCCCAGTCTACGTCAGGGAGGTTAAAATCCCCAGCAAGCCAAATAAGAGTGTTCTTTGGAAGCTTGAGAAGAATTTGCTCCAGCTGATTGATACATTCCTGGTCAGTAGTCTTGCATCCTGTATCAGATCTATAAAAGACACCTATTAATAGACAGCTTGACTTCCTTTGATGTGGATGCTTGCCCAGATAGATTCACAGTTATTTTAGAGATTTGGCTCTTCTTTTGACTATCAATGATGTGTTCCATAAGTTTGCAACAGACACACGTCAGTGAGATAGGACGGTAGTTAGCTGGGTCGGATTTCGAATCTTTTTTGAAGATGGGCGAAATATTTGGTATCTTCCAGTCTTCTGGGAATTCACTCTGGTCTAAACTTTGGCTGAAAATAAACTGCAAGACGGGTGCCCATCGGACTGAGGCAGTTTTCAGGGCAGCATTTGGTATCTCGTCTGGTCCAACAGCCTTGTTGACTTTGAGGGAGGAGAGTAGTTTCTCTACACCGTCAACAGTGATCTCCATGTCTGGAATATCTGGGTAAGGACTTGGCGGCATTGAGGGGAGAACTGGATCTTCACATGAGAAAAAGCTTTGAAACTGGTCAGCAAGCTTATTGGCCTTGGTTTCGTCGTCGACAATGGTCTGCATACCAACATGATCCTTTCGCCGAGGTCTTACGTAGTTCCAGAATGTCTTGGGGTTGTTAGAAGATGATAGATCAGCCACACACTCTCAGTTTGCCTTACGGAGTTCTTTATCAACTTCAGTTCGGATTTTCTCAAACTAGTCCCAATGTTGGTGACTGCCATGTTTTATGGCTTTCAAGTAGTAGCGCTCTCTCTTCCTGCAGAGTCTTTTATGTCCCTGTGTGAACCATGGTGGGCGTTGCTGGCCTTTGACCTGCTTACGAGGGACATGTTTCTTAACAAGGTTCGTGATGGTGTTTTTGAGGGAGCACCAGTTTTCGTTAACAGTCTTTTTTCCGATTTACTCTCCAGAAATTTGTCAGCGAAATGTTGGGCATCCTTCTTAAAACCTTGCTCATTCAACTAGCTTGCTCCAAATATAAACAGTCCTTGGTGGTTTCACAGGGATGGAAGTTTGTGTCTCTATTTCAACCATAACAGTGTTGTGGTCTGCAAAGGAAGTGTAGGGATACACGTTGATCACATGTGACGGTGATGTTGAGAAACAAAGATCAAGGAAGTTTTCTGTTCCATTCACATTTCTTCATGTCGGAAAGGTCACAGTCTGCTCCATGCTGTGGTCACCGGCGAAAATGATAATCTGGTCCTGAAGAGGGCCATGAAAATCGATTGAGTCAGTGTTCCACTTCATGTTTGGGATATTGAAATCCCCTCCCACGATAATGTACGGTGATATCGATTCCTGTAGTAGCTTCCTATAAAGATGCTTTCTGGTCCCATCTGCAACTGACACCAGATTTGTTCACTGGATTCGTGAACAAGATCTGGTCTTTCTATACGTGGCAAAGTGTCTTTAATGGCAATACAAACACCACCACCATCTCTGGTGTTTCTGTCTTTCCTGGTCACTTGATATTGGCTGGGGAAAATTTCGGATGACGAAATGTTTTCGTCTAACCGTGATTCGCAACCAAGAATTATGTCAGGAGATTGACTGTCAATTAAGGCATGTAGTTCAGCAATTTTTCTCCGGATGCTCTGGAAATGAATGATTGCAATAATCGGTTTCCTGCATTTGGGGAGTTTCGCTTTGGATTTTGAATGCATATTCTGATCTATTGGGGAAGAAGTGCGTATCTGAGTTGTTTCATTTTCCATCTCAGCATTATCAGAGCTAACGTTGGAGACGTTTTTGAAACTCTGCGACATGGGGGTGTAGAGAAGGGAACAGCGAGGGCAAAACCAAGGTTCATGCTGGTTTTGTTGATGATACTCATACGATCTCGTGTATACTACGCTGCATCTGGAGTCTTGTTGATTACGTCACGATTTACTATGTTTTGTTTGCTGCCCCCAACGACGACTTTTACACAAATTGCACGTTCGGGTGGAAACAAGACCTGAAAAACAGCTCTCAAAAGTACCTTTTGTACTCATTTCATGACAGACACAATAGTCGTTTTATTTCATCACACTTTAGGCTACATATGCCCGAAAAATGAACCCGGAAATGTCTTCCAGCATTCCACTACCTCTTTAAGACTCACAGTGTAACTGGTCATCATTACAGGGTATCTTACACGCCCAACTACGCGGCCTTGCGAGGGCGACTTTCCAAAAATGGGACAGGAATCTGGACCGAGAGCTCCAGTTTTCTGCTCGTGGGTATTACACACCGACGAGGGAAGTGCTCCGCGTCGCTAGTACTGAGCGTTCTCTCGGAGAACACCAATAGTCCAGGCAAAATACTTCAATTTTTGAGTGAACCTCAAACAAATTGCAACAGAATTTTTTTTTTCACCACAGTGCATTTCTATAGGGTCCTTTAAATGACATACTAAAAGTCCTTAAAAATTCAGGTGGTTGAAATATGCTTAATTTGCATAAATCCAAAATGGCCACATATTTCAGGACTTTCGCACTGATTTGGTCATTTTTCATATACTAGATAACTTTGTGAGGTATCTTAAACAACCATTTTAGTTCTTTTACGTTGATTTACTCATTATTCTAGACCTTGGAAACTTTCAATATCCTATGTTTCCCAAATGTGCGATATGCTGATAATAATTTGTACAAATGCTATTTATTAATTTACATAGATTAAAGTAAAAATTATGGCTGTCATGTGTGGACATGTCACAATTACATTTTCCCTGATAATCCAAGTTCAGTCATGTACATCAATAAATTTCACACCATGGTGCATTGCTATACGGTTCCTTAAAAAAGGAAGAAATCCAAGTGGTGGAAATATGCCTAATTTGCATGAATTCAAAATGGCCACTAATTACATGATTTTGATTTGGCCATAAGTCTTGTCCTGCATTGCTTTTTGGGGTACTTTGAACAATTTGTCCTTTGACATTGATTTTATCATCATTTTTGAGACTCTATGTTTCCTATGGGGTATAATATTTTTTTAGGTTTCTTGCTCTTGTCAAAGTTGGTATAAGTGTTGGAAAATGTGATATCCCTGTGTCGCAGAGCTAACCCTTGCCCCGCTCTACTCAGACCAAAAATCTACAAATAACTCAAGAGAAAAGAGGATTCAACACAGGATTTATCAATCACAAAAGTCAAATTATATATTACGGGAAAGAAATAACCCAACATTTAATTATAAACAAACATTAGCAACATCCTACTGCTGCAATCAAATGAAAACGCGTTGACAAAACCCTCTGCGAAATACTGCATGGGCTATGAACCCGTTGCGTGGAAAGTCTTATACAAAGTCGGTTTTTTTTGTCAATTTGTTTTTTTATTGAAGCGCACCTGTACCTTTACTATTCTCAGTGTGAATAGGTTACCTGTACAGCCTGTGGCATTTGCTGCAGGCTTGAATGACTACAGACTTCCACTGAAATAACAACTACTCATGCCTGACCATTCGCAGACCAATACAAAGCAAAAAATGAAAGGAAAAGACTAAAAATAAATTGCCGCTTTAGATACAAAAAACAGGGTCTGAAATAAGCGGTAGCCCGCTAGCCAAATGCTAGTCAAAACAGCGGCGGGCTAGTCAAACTATTCCTTATCTAGCCCAGCTGGCGAGTGAAAATTATTGGGATGCGGCAAAGATGAACGCACAGGAAGAAATACATCATTAAATTCAGAAAACAAACCCAATCAATTTGTGTCTAATTTTATCAACAGATTTAAAGGGTTACATTATTACATCTGTTAATCAAAAATCACTGACAAAATTGCCTCAGAATTGAGCCTAAAAATACGCCATTTTGTATTTGAGATATGAAAACAAATGCAGAACAATATACAATTAAACAATATGAAAAACAACTTGCCTCTCTGAGAATTTTTGATGAATATTGGGCTCGAAAGTCACTCTCTATATTTTTGCTATGGAGTGGAGGGGTCATTTTTTAAAACAGCGAGGGAGGAGTCATTAATGCTTTCAGGAGTGATCACCTTTGGGTGAAAAAAAAACACCCAGAAGTCATCATTAACTCACCCAAAAAAATGTACACAAAAGTGAAAGAGGGTGAAAATCGAGCATTAATTTGAGTATGTAATGTTTCACCTGCTAGAGTTGTGAGTGTTGTTTTCCCAATTTGTTTTGAAATTGCCGGCATTCATCATTGGCGCCTGTGGGCATTTATTGTCTGGCCTGTACTCCCTGACTTTTTTTTTTGGGGGGTCAGGTATCCGCAGAACACAACGCAGCTGAGCTCTGCCCTTGGTGCGTACTTAGTGTGCAATGCCTAAATGGGCTTAAAATACAAAAACTATTGGACATAAAAACTTACATCAAAATTAGCAAACGGTAGTTTTTATGCACTGGATTCCAAATTTATACGGGGGGGGGTGTGTTTTGGTATGTCTAAACACATTTTATACATGTTGCGCAACTGCACCGGAGCAATATCGAACTTTAAACATAATTGCGAGTGTCATCGGAAACGACTTCTCAAAAAAGTCGGTCATTTTCCGAAACGGGGCGAATCCTGTCTCACAGCTTCCTTACCGGGAGAGGAGCTTAGCAATGGCACAACACTCCGGGATGGATTTGCACAACAATACATAACAGTTTAGTGGGAAGAAGGGGTTAGCCAATATTACACATAACTACACAAGTAAGGTGTCTAAAGTCATGTTTTGAGGGTCAGGTATCTGAAGAAGACATTCACGAAGTAACTACGTGTGTCTTTGGCATGAAGATATGTACATTCTAAAGTGCCGGTTTATCAAATATTTGATTCAGCCAATATTTTTCAATCACAGTATTAAACTTTATTTTGAATATGATGGCTTAAAATCAACTTTGATCATTACTGTTTATCAAAAACCCATCCGTCAACATAAGCTGCAATATATGCTGAGATATTGGCTAAAAAGAAGCCGCAGATTATGTGTATTGTTATTTATTTGTGACAGAAACTACGGATCGTTCTTTGTAAGCATTTTTCAATTATTTGGAATCGTTTTTTATGAATATGCAACAGCAGTCTAAACTGCACGACAGTGGATACAGACGACATATTTGAGATTTTTGTCACAAACAAGATACAACTTGTGCACAGAAGTGCAACAAATTCTTCACACGCCGACAATTTTTGACGAGCGATTTTTTTTATTCGTGTACGAGAACCTTGATAACCGAGTACAATTTTGACATGTCGAGTACGAGTACTTTGCGCCGTATTATGAGTACCGTAAATTCGAGTACGAGTACTTTGACATTCGAGTACGAGTACGAATAATAGTGCTCGAGTAGTACTCGAGTAAGAGTACCGGGTACCGAATACTACAACACTGTCACTTTGGTATTCATTTGAGCGTTTTACAGGCTTGGCGTCACTCACTCATGCGTATTAGGAAATGCTATTATGCCAAATGAAAAACCTGCTGAAACGCCTGGGCTACTGAGTTGCTGGAAGTGTACACAGCTATTGAATTTTCTTGGGCGTTTCTATGTTAAACTTTGAACTCAAATATTGAGTGGGATGAATGAAACTGTTTTCTAAAGAGTTTAAGCAGGCAGTCATCGCTGTGGGTCTTTCGTGTAGTTATCACTACAAGTTCATTTTTAACCAACCAATACATCACTCTAAAGATGGGAAATAATCCAAGATTTCTGTTTTTATGTATTAAAGTTAGCTTTAAGCTATGTTAAGCTATGGTTAACATCATGTTAACCATTAAAACAAGCAGATCTTTATCACCATTATTAAAGATGTCGATAGGCCTATTTGTTTTTGTTTGAAAATAAAGTGTTGTTTTTGGGGTCGTCTCCAAATGGTAACTTTAATAGGCAATTTTAAGTTCGTAAAGAAAACTTTGAAAGGAGCATAAATCAATGATAAGGAATTAACATTCTTTAATTGTAGGTTTTTATTTTCAACAAATTATGTATAAAATTCGCAACAAACTTTAAGCAAGAATAATGTTCTAGAGACGTGAGTTAAAAGTAAAATAATGTAGTAAACAAGGCACAAATTACAACCAATACAGACGCTCTACAGTCTTTTCAAACTACGACGTAGCTGGTATTAACCCCTCATCAGAAGAAACTGTACAATTAATAGGATTTGTTTTAGAGAAACAATTATATTTTATGTATTGAGGAGTTAAAAAACACCACGCTTCATCGTATTCGTTAAACAACAAGTATTGAAAAAAAACCAAAACATTCAACAGTGTTTCAGCCAAAGTTTGTTTCATTAACTTTAACTCTCTGGGGTGTGTGCACAATTATATTGAAATGAGGGGATTCAGGACTGTTGGGGCAATGCAAAAAGATATAAAAGAATGATCAAATACAGCAGTTAAATCCAACCTTCTCAACGAAAGTCTCTACAATTTATAAACAGTTACACGTTCTCGGCCATTCAAAACACAGAAATGTTGGTGGTGAGAGCTTATTTAATAGTTATCCCTCAAATGTTGGAACACTTTTTTATGTTGTACTAAATGATAGAAACAAATGTATCCATCAATATTTATGACGAGCTTTGCTTTAGTTCATACAGAAAACCTGAACCAATCGGGTAACTTTCTGAATTTTTCATTGATCAGGCATGATGTTTTTTCAGACTTGAGCTAAAATCAGACATTTAAAATCTGAGAGAAAGACATGAACTGTTTTGACAGATTTTAAATTGAGACCAAGGGCCTCAGTAGTGTACTCAATGTTGTACAATAATGCTCAGCTCCGAGTGCCCCGGTTTCAATTCCAATTTCAATTTGAAATGCATCTACAGAAAGAAATGCATCTTTCATTTTTTGATTAATTGTTCAGACTATTTTTTTTTTACTTTACAATATCATCCCCGAATAAAGTATAACAGAAAACTTTCAGTGCAACACATAGCACGACAGATATGTGATGGGACTGTGCTTCAATAACAAGCAACGGCAGCCATTTTGAAGAAAAAAGTTGAAAAATGTTTGTTATTCTACCTATATATTTTTTCAAAGGACAAATCTGCGGTGCCCCTTTAGCCAAATATCTTTCTTAAAACATACTCTGACTTCGTGCCTAATACCATGTTGTATCATCAATGGAACAATTCCCCCCCCCAAAAAAAAAAAACATCCTTTAGGCCAAAAAAAAAAATAAGTCGGTCTCTGGTCAGCGTGCGCGTCGATTTTAATCATGCGCGTCGATCTTTTTTTTCTCCAAAATGTTCCGCGGTAGCTCCAACAGCGCCCTCTAGTTTCCGCACCTCCTCAATTTTGGTAACCAAAGAGCACCAAGGAATGGGAAATTGCACCAAGGCAAATGATCGAAAGCACCCAGGCAAATTATGGAGGACACCAATGTACATGAGGACACCAAAAAAGCAAAATAGTACCCACCTTGTCTGTACAATCCAAGCTTGAAGAAAAACAGAAAAAAAGCCACAAAAAAAAAAAAAGCCGCGTGGCCGCGTCAATTCCGGAACTTTGGTCTGACCAGAGACCGAATTTTTTTTTTTTGGCCTTATATCTGCCACACTATAAAAACATGGAAATGTCGGACATGTGCCAAGCCGAAAAAAAATATATATTGGAAAGCCTTGCACATGTCCGACATTTCTGTGTTTTTACTGGTCCAACATAAAGATTTCAATTACCATTTTTGTTCTAGAAAGAATTCATTTGCGGCTTCCACTTGCCACGCGGATCCAGCGCTCTACTGGTGGGGACCGAGGTTCAGAATCCAACCCTGGAGGGGACCGGGGTTCAGAATCTTTATCTACACGTCGAGTAGAAATCTACAGCCGAGGCGAGGACATAGTGTTGCGTTCCCTAATAGCGGTTCATGAAACATTTATCAACAATAGTTCAATAAGTTGGAGGGAAACAGAGCGTTGGGGTGACAGTCACACATGTCAATAGGCCTACACTCATTTATTCATCTCTTCACTTTACATTACTTGTGTAGATTTCATCTACCAAGGGTTTCTCCTTTTTGTTAGTTTTTGGTAGCGTTATAGAGATAACTGGTTGCCGTCTACCAAGTCTATACATGTACTATGGCAAAACCATGTCAACCAATCCTAATCGAGTGGGCACCGGCACGGTACGGGTTATCGACGGTCAGACCGAAGCGGGAGCGGTCCGCTACGGTGATCGGGGAGGCAACAACAACTGGACGGGGCCAGCGAGTGTATTCGTACCAGGCCGCACTACAGTTCGAACCAAAGTGTGCATGTGGCGTATCCGGTATCCAAGGTCAATCGAGGCACTGTGCACCAAGGATAGTGTTTATGACAAGACCGGGCTAGCATAACTGAACTACGGGGGGAATGGCTGCGGGGAGCCGGCTGGCCACAGCGGGAGCGGTCCCCTGCGGTGACGGGGATGAACTAGCTCTAGCAAAAGAGGCCGAAGTGGTCTAAGGTCGTTCACAGGTGGTACACAGGATGCTCAGACATCGCCATGTACGCCATGGTCGCAGTGAATTCTTTGAACATGTTCAAAACAGTCGCACAAAGGTCGCCGAGGATATTGGTTGCTCAAAAAGAGCCCAAATGAGGCAGAAGGGACGCACAAGCCTTGTCGTGGTTGCAGCATGGATGCACAATGGTCGGCCAATGGTCGCCACGTCATAGATTCGTTCTGTTGCAAATTTTACCGTCAACCTAGGCGATGCTTCTGCCTCCCTTGTGCCTCAGGGGTCGCCGAGGAGGCAGAAGCATGGTGAATGTTTGACCAGTGATCGCCGTCGGTTAGTTGCCGTTGGTCGCCGATGATGGCACAGAGGAGGCACATAGGAGGCTCAATGGTTGCCCAAACATTGCTCGGGGGTCGCCTATGTTGCCTATAATCGCTTCGGTTGCCGTAGGTCGCACAGGGAAAGCAAAGGGGAGGCAGGCAAAGGTGGTTCACGAGAGGCACAAGAAATCACTTGAGCAGTTACATAGAAGCAGGATTACTTCAATTGATAAAGACAGACTTGCGGGTTACCATTGTCTTTATTGTTGCCCTTTGTTCCTGGTAACCCATAAGTGAAAATGTTGTTACGAACTCAGAATGCTTGATTATGGAAATCTAGCGCCTCTGGTTTCACTCCGTCCATGAAGTACACAATCTTATTGTTGTCTTTTACAGTTCCTGTATTTTACCCATTTATTGTAAATTGCCAACTTGCACTTTAATTTCCAGGGTCTCTTACCAAGCACAGCGCGATGCAATACCACGCGCGCTATTATTCAAGTAGCAATGTACATGTGCGCGACTGACCACACCTCCCTTCGCCCCAGCGAGCTGAGATCCTTTCCCCATAGCATGTGTGCTTCGGCGTTCTCTGAGAGACTGCTCAGCGGCACGGAGCATTTCTCTCCCCCGTGAGTTACCCATGAACACTAACGGGAGTTCTCTGTCCAGTTTTCTAGTCACATGCTCAGCTCGAGGGAATGGAATGCTACCCTGACGTGGTCGAGAAACAGGGCGAGGTAAGACATCCTGTGATGTAAATTACCTGTGACACAGTAACCTTTTAGCTTGTCACTCACTCCATCAAGGTTGCTCGAGATGTTGTGTAAACACTTTTGCACTCTGATCTAACCATTTGCACACATCTCTCACTGTATTAGCACACTTCTCTCTCCATGTTTTCCCTTATGTAAATACACACGTTTCTAGTCTCTTGCACTGGTCACTCTTAGTAAATCATGTGACTAGTCGTGTGATCCTTAGACATGGAAGTTAGCTATTGGTTAATTCCTCAATTAGTGCTCATGCATTATTTAATCCCGAGATTTCTACTGCCTATAAATACCGAAGGTTTTCCTCACTTTCGGTAGTGCGGCGAACCACGAAACCAATGTAGTGCGAACGAACCCTAAACCCAAAGTTGTGCGGCGAACTTATATGTTGTGGGGTAACTCGTATGAATGACGTGCGGCGAACTCGACTCTGACAGACCGATTTTTGTGCGACTCTTGTCACTACGAAGCATCCCTCCCTCGGTGGTTGAGGCGCGATGAAGTAATAGTGCAATCACTAGTACTACTGTTATTATGAAGCATCCTTTTCTTAGATCCCTCGAGGAGTGTGTAGAAGCTGGTGAAATAGTAATACACTAGTCCCGATGGTGCTGTGCGGTTTCGAATGGCCATTGGACTGCTAGTCTTAGCTTGAACCTGTTGTGCGGTTGTCTGGTATTCTAGCCCAGCCAGAGCTAGTTCATACCCGTCACCACAGCGGACCGCTCCCGCTGTGGTCAGCCAGCTCCCCGTAGCCATTCCTCCCGTAGTTCAGTTATGCTAGCCCGGCAGTGGCGTAGCCGGGGGGGGGGGGGCGACAGCCCCCCCCAATGAAACCTTGTGCCCCCCATACAGCCGCCCCCCCCCCACTGAGATTTTGAGTTTCTAACAAAATTATCATTGATCTACATGACGCCCCCCCCCCATGAAATGTTCCAGCCCCCCCCCCCCCCCCCAGCGCCCCCCCCCCCGTAAAATTCCTGACTACGACACTGTATGTAGCCCGGTCTTGTCATAAACACTATCCTTGGTGCATAGTGCCTCGATTGACCTTGGATACCCGATACGACATGCAGTGCAGCCAGGTACACTTGCTGGCCCCGTCCAGTTGTTGTTCCTCCCCGGTCACAGTAGCGGACCGCTCCCGCTTCGGTCCGACCGTCGATAAACTGTTCGGTGCCGGTGCCCACTCGGTTCGTATTGGTTGACATGGTTTTGCCATAGTACATGTATAGACTTTGCAGACACCAACTTGTTATCTCTATAACGCTACCAAAACTACTAAAAGGAGAAACCCTATAGGTTGATGAAATCTAACAAAGTTATGTAAAGTGAAGTGATGAATAAATCAGTGTATTGACATGTAGCTGTCACCCCAAAGCCCTGTTTCCCTCCAACTTATTGAATTATTGTTGACTCTGATAAATGTTTCATAAACTGCTATAAGGGAACGCAACAGTATGTAAAAACACGCCCAGACACAAACCTTTTCCGCATGTAAAGCGGTTGCCTATATGCATTGTCCGGGGTGCAAACAAAATCAATTCGTAGTGGCGTGAGGTGGAAAAAAAATAGGCCTGCATGAGTTTTTATCCAGGCTGTAATGTTAGAATCTTACTCGTCAAATATGCAGTAAAACACATATATAATATATAATAATTAAGTGCTTTAATTAATAATTCACAATGAACGTAAATAACGTCGACGGCGTGTACTATCATCGAGGTTGCCAGTAGACCCTGCTAGCGACGTCTAATATCATTTTCCGAAGAGAAACAAATACTTGCGTGTGTACAAGCATTACATTCAACGTGTGGCCGACTTCCGATCCCCTCTCTGAAAAACAGGTAAAAAGGCATTTTGGCGTTAGTTTTTTTTCTTGGGGGGGGGGGGGGGCAAAATAAGGAGAAACACTAGAGGAAATCATTTTAAAAATATTGATAAAAAAATAATTTCAAAGTATGAGTAAATTGAGTTTTTTGCTCACAGGTTTGTGATATGATAATACAGATAGAATAATGACAAGATAGGCGATGTGTTAGGTGAAGTGTTGTAGGTCATGTTCCACACTCCATGTACAGTAATCAAGTAACCATGGGAGGTATATGTCAATGAATATGCATGGCCCATAACATCCCCCTTTTGAGAACCAAATCTATGAATGAAAGTGAGTGATAAACTAGATTTTGTAGCAAAATTGGAAATACAAAGAATTGTCCACTGTGTCTAAAAAATGAACTAATCGCCCATTTGTCACCTAATTTGCTGAACCAAGTGGGAAACTTTTCCACATTCTTGTTTATCATCTACAACATTTTTATTAAACTCTTTTAGGAACTCTTATTTCGAAACATTTTTAAGTAATTTGGTTTTTTTAACATTCTTACCGAACACTTTCATCTTACTTTCTAAATGACAAAAACAAAACTTTAAATTTGTCTGCTTAAACAATTGTTTCTTTGATGAATAAAATGACCAAAAAAAATTAAAAGAATAAAACTTGACATAACAAAAACTGAAATTGTTGTCTCTAAATGTTACTTGAAACAGGCTCATGTTTCAATTAGTCTGTGGTTTCTTCACTACGCGGCCACTGCGTGTACGGTACGGTTCAGTAGCCACAGCAGGTTAGTTAGTGAGAGAGTTGTTGTCACTGTCTTGTTTCTGATCAGTAGACTTGCTCCTGGTTTTTCTCAGTATAGACGTAGGAGCATGTGGGTTGTGTGACGGGGTCTGTACGCTAGCAACCGGTGCATGTCTGCAAAGCGGAGTGTCTTTCTCATTGATTTAGTATCGCTAATGTGCACTCTGTTTCGGCGTAAGCTTTGTCCATTCGGTGTCGGAACAATGAATGATCTGGGTTCTGGACAAGCATCTGTGACAACTGCAGGCGTCCATTTCCTAGTGTGATGATCTTAAACTGCCTCGTGTTGTCCCTGTACTAGTTTTCGCATGCCATCACGGTCATGCCGCTACTCCTTTTTGTTTGTCTTGGCGCTGTGCCAACCAGGCGTACACGTCATCTTTGTCGTGTACTTGTGTCGAATCTTCGACGGAAGGTTGGCCTTGAGTTTGCGACCATTGAGTATAGCTCTGCAGGTGAGGGAAGAGCACTGTCTATCGGAGTTGTGCGGCCATAAGAGTGCAAGGTAGGGGTCCATGTTGGACTGCTTTGCCTTTGTCAATCCGCTCGATGAACCTGTTACTCCTTGGATACCTTGGGTTTGATGTTACGTGATCAAATCCCTAGTCTTGGGAGAATTTGTGGTACTCGCGGTTGTCATGCATACTGCGGGTCATTGTCACTTATGACTTTGGTGGGGATACTTTGCTCACTAAAGATTTGTTTTGTGAGTGTTATATTACTGCTGCACTCGAACACCGACCACTCTTTGGAATACTAGTCCGTGATAATGAGGTAATCAGCATTGTCAAAGTGGAATAGATCCGTTCCGACAGTCTGCCAAGGCTGCTGGGGTATCTCATGAGGTAGTATCGGCTCATGAGACTGCTTGCACTGATGTGTTTGGCACACAACGCATTTCCCAACGAACTCTTCAATGTCCTTGTTGATACCTGGCCAATACACGTACGCTTTGGCTCGCAGTTGGCATTTGTTGACACCTTGGTGTCCGGCATGTATTTTTTTTCGAGTGTCTCTTGTTGCATGGAGTCGGGGATGATTCTGTCTCCCTTGACGACTAGGCCGTTGTCGACTGACAGCTCGTCTCTACATGACAAGTAGTGACGTATGCATTTAGGTAGATCCTTGATATCCGCCGGCCAGCCAGTCAGGATTGTCTCAGACAATGGTCGTAGAGTAGAATCACTAGCTGTCTCTTGCTTGAGCTGAGTGACTAGCTTGAGAGGACTGTATGGCGTAGATTGTCGTATCGAAGTTGATCTGTGGGCCATACGCGGGATTGAGTCGCGAAAGAGTGTCTGCGATAAGTCCCGGCTTGTATACGATTGTGAAATCGTAGGGCTGCAAATTCAACAACAAACAACTTTGTTCCCCGATCCACAGTTTGTTTAGGAATGAGAAAATCTGGGTTAAAAACGCCGAAAATTCTGCATGAGAAAAAAAATAAGAAATAGTGCCATGTATTGAACTGTCAGAAACCTTTTCGCACGCAATGAGTGCTTTCCAGATAATACTTCTTTTAATTGTCATATAACATCCATATTCTGGATGTTTGTTATTCTTTCTTATCAGGATGGGAACCATTTTTCAATACAGTTTGTTTAACTTGAAATTATCAGGCTATAAGATTCGAATGTTATGCATTGGCTACATAAAAAAAAATGATTTGTAAAATTATAGTCACACCGTACCCCCCAGATGAAAATATCAGGGTAATATATTTTAGATCTGCTCTCAAAATGTTTTATCTATTTTTTTTGAGGAGGGGGATTTGTCTTAAGACAAATGGCCATATATGAAGTGTTTTAACATACTTTTAGCTGTAGAATTTAAAATAAAAAATAATATACATGTATCAGATAAGTTGAAGCGTCTTATTACAAAAAAAAACAACTGAAAGATGACATATCAACTTCTCATGTGGTTGATTTGATCTTTGATTACACTTTTATAAAATAAAATGACTCATAAAAGTAAAGACGGCAATAACTGCAAATACGGTTATGGGATTTTTTTTTTATATTCCAGGCACATTGTGGTTTAAGTAATAGCAACAAGAAATAAAAATAATGATTTATTTAATATAATCTAATTATATTGCATATTTTTTTTGGTGGGAATTGTTGAATATAACATGTCAAAAGTCTCCTCAAATTTAAGGATCCGTTTTTCTGTTTGCCAACTTTTTTAAGAGAAAATGAAATTATTTTCCCCTGTTTGGAAGCTTGGAGTGGCAGCATTACACCTGCAATTATTGTATTTCAGCCAAAACCGCCTTACCGTTTTTATCATTTTGAGTATTGTTTTAAGAACCGATTCATGGTTTGTGTTCCTTTTTCTATGCTCCATTTTCAAAACTTTAGATCTTAAATTTGAAACCTGATCATTTCATGTTGGACAAAACTGTTACGAAGATATATTGGCATCCCGATGAGAAGTAACAAAAATCTAATTGAAAGAGGTATTCTCTAGCCAGCACTCGTTGGCCGAGTTCGGGCATGAACTATTCCTCCATGGTTCGGGCGGGTCTTGTTAATGTCACGGGTATATCATTCATGCAAATCCCGACGTACGGATAGGTGGTTTGAGATCCTGTTCCGATTGCAGTGTTCGTGGGTCGTGTTTCCGCTGTTTGAGCGCGAGAACAACAACAATAGGCCTTTCTTTTGTTTGTAAACATTGCCGCCATTTTGTATGGGCTGCTGTAGGCGCATAAATTGAAGCCGTGGTTGGCAACATATTTTTCCAAAAAAGTCCTCATTACACCATCAACACAAAGTAAAGGCATGTGTATGAATTATTTTGTAGCTTTGTTGAAAAGTTGTATTTTCAAGTAACAAATAATATTTTGACGATCTGTAATAAATCTTCTTCATTTTTGCAGCGTTGGACCTTCCATAGTTTTGCAAGCCCTGGTTGGCAAAAATGCAGTTTGCCAACCAAGCGCAGAAAAGTCTATACTCGCGTCAAGAACAGACCGCCCGATTACGGACGGCCATTGTGCGAGAAAAGGTTTCTGACTCTGTCAATAGAGGACGCTGTTTCTTATTTTCTTTTTCTCATGTAGATTTTTCGGCGTTTTCATCCCAGATTTTTTCATTCCAAAACAAACTTTGGACCGGGAAACAAATTTGTTTCGATATGGTTCACCATAATCTACATGTCTGTGAAGTTTTATTAAAAAAGGCCCCGGGGGAAAAAAGGCCTCGTCCGACGGACTATGATGTCCGGACTTCGTCCGCGGAAGAGAACCAACACAATCAACTGGGACTTTACTAAATGGCTCAACAAACGCGGGTATGGGTTTCATCGGTGAAGGCTTGATTGATGGCTGTGGTTTTCCCACCAACTGACAGGTATGACACGTCTTGAAAAACTTACCACATGTTGGTGTAGCTATTGGCTAGTAGAAATGTGCAATAATTCTTTCTTGTGTCTTCCAGATTCCAAGATGACCTGCCACTGGAATCTCATGATCAATTCTGAAGATTCCATTGCGGTAACACGGGTGGAACCATTTAATGGGCAGTACTACTTTCTTCTTCAGCTTGTCAATGGGTAGGTCTACAATCTCCATTTCCTCATCAACACGCCAGACTTGACGTAGGAGCACTCTGGAACCCCCGTGGACTCTTCCTCAGAACATACTGTCTGGGCGAGCGTCCTCAAAATTGGTTGGTCTTGCTGCTTATAATATCAGCAAGGATTGCCAAAATTAAGCGTCTTGAGACACTCCTATATCTTCATCCCAATCGTGGAAGGAAGTTTCCGTCAGCCAAACGGCAGGGTATTCCTGTATAGGCACTGACTCAGCTACCTCCTTTTCCTGCACTTTTCAACTGAGATCTGGTCACGACACGTAAGGGGAAGATTTCTAGAAATTTCTCCTCCAGAGAATGAATTTCTGGCTCATCGATAGGTTCACTAGAGACAATAGGGGATGCTGACCAGTGGCGTCGCCAAGGGGGGGCCAGGGGGGAGGGGGGGGCACGTGCCCCCCTGGAAAACCTAGTGCCCCCCCGAGTGCCCCCCATCTGAGATTTGGGTTGGTAAAAAAAAATTCTGCGCGTTGTTAAAATCATAACCTCGAAAATAGCAATTTCTGGAGATATCTTCAGATCGAATTTAGCATCAAATGTGGCACCATTTTGCATCTAGCCCATCCTCCGTATGCGAAAATTTTCCAAAGGGGAGGGGGGCACCCCCTCCCCTTAGACCCCTCCCCCAGGACGGCGATCCGTATCCACCTAAGTGCCCCCCCATCAAATGCTGGTGCCCCCCCCCCCCTGTGCCCCCCCCCCCCCCAGACTGAAAAGTCTGGTGACGCCACTGATGCTGATACGTTTACCGCCACGTTGTTACCTAGCGACAAGCTGACACCTATCATGTATAAGCTTGTAACACATCCAACAACCGCAGGGCCAGCGGAACAAGTCACTCACATTGCATTGAACTCTGTCATACGGGACATGTATAGTTACCGCCAATGATTCAAGATTTTTGCATTCATCGAACTTTCTGGAGACAGTGACGACATGATCGGATGATCACGACACTTCACCTTGATAGACAGAATCGTTGTAGAGAGGAAGATCATCGGCTGAAATCGGTCATACCGGACTTCTCATGAAGCAGATTTTCTGGACGACTAGGAGTTTGGCGTCTGTGACTGCTGTCGCTGGTTAGGGCGATAAACGTGAAGGACTTTTTAAGCGCGTGTGAGGGGCAGTTTTGTTTTCATCTCGAGGGGGGCACATTAATGACCGCGAGAGCAGCACTTTTGTGGCCTGGGAAAATCGGGGGAGGTAAGTGCCCCCCTGCCCCCCCCCCTCCACCCCCGGTTCCGCCGCCCCTGCATAGACATTTTATATGGCAGCAAGGAGCAAGGGCCAATATTTCTCAGGCCAATCTAGACTTTTGGCAGTTTTCTCGAATGGCAGACAACGTGTCTCAACATTTTGTTTGTGAAATTTTGGAACCAACCTGATATTTTTATATTTCAAAATTGGAGGGAGTTCTCTCCAGCATGTCGATGCTCTTCTTGGTACTATGTTTCCTGTTTTAATTTTAACTCGAGTTCGAGTTCAAGCCTTCGAAGTTCGAAGTTTTTTTTTCTTTCCTTTTTTCTTCGCTTCGAAAGCCTCTCTCTCCCCTTTTCTGTTTGTTTTCTTTCTTTTTCTTTTTTTCTTCCCTCTCTGTCCTTTTCCCTTTATCTTTCTCTTTCCTCTCTTTTCTTTTCTGACAGTCTCTCTCTCTCTCTTCTTGTTCTTTGTCTTCTCTTTCAAACTGAAGCCGTTGAAATCTTTGCGCATTCATTTTCACGACCCACTTGCTAAGGCTCATCTGCCTTAAGATTCATCTTGTCCGCAGGAGCTTTGATTAGTTTTGCCTTTTCTAAAAGCACTTCGAGAAATGTTTAGACCAACATGTTGTTTAACTTCAGCTAAGTCATTTTTGGCAACTTTTGCAGTTGATCGACAGACAAATTTTCATCATCAACGAAAGCTTGTACCTCCAACTTGCCAGCTATAGTTATTTATTTACTCTACGATGCACAATTAAATCGCGAAACCTTGTTTGAAATACGATATTGAAATATCAAACAAATTTTAGCATGTCTTGTTTGATTTGCAGGACCAGCCCAACTTTGTTGCGATCTAAACATCCCCAAAACATTATTGAATTTAGATCACCCCAAAAGCTTGAATATTCTCAGATGTAACATAGAAATTAAACAAGATTGACACAGATAATGTACCAGAATAAAGTAAACAAGATGGTGATCAAGCAGAAGCCTTGATACTCCTGAACGGCATTCAACACTTAGGAACACTGGATACACGTTGGTGGACGAGGTATCACTTCACTGAAATAGTATTAGTTCTTAAGACAGGTACTGGAACACGAAGCTCCGTAGAATACGGGTATCTGAATACCACGAAAAATGACTGGAGTAAAACCACCAGAAGAGTATGGTGGCTCTTCCGTAAAATACGAGAATAAGGTTAGGGTTAGAGTTAGGGTTTAATGGATAGATTTGGGGCTTGGGTTAGAGACAGCTTTATATTTTGGTTTGGATGAAGTTCAGGGTTAAAATGTAATGGATATAGAGAGGATTCAGTTTTCGGGCTAGGATTTCATGGATAGGGTTAATGCAAATTATAACCCTTAACTCACCCTAACTCTATCCATTAAAACCCTAACATCAACCCAAACCGTACTAATGTAATCCTTACCCAACGCTAACCCAAACACTTTGTATGTTACCCTCAAAATTATTCAAGCACTATCCATTAAATACAATTTGAAGGTTTGCATAATAAAAATATCAATAAGATCTAGGCAGAGCATACTGTCCCAAACGTTGAGTTTTCCGGTTCTTTTAGAGCCTCACAAACTCACAAGAAATTGACCTCATGTCTTTAATTAAATCAAAAAGACACCCTCATTTCATGTTTCCACACCACAGTTTAACAACCCCGTATCATACTAAATGACCTTCGATTTATCCAACCAAATGTGTAATGTAACTTTGTAGGATACTGTGACCAACTCTCTCAATGTAAGTCTGTCCGAATTTACATTTCTCGCCGATTGAGAATTGAAAATAAAACAATTACGAGCCACCTGCAATGCATAAAACTGTGTGTCGATCAGAAGACGAGTAACTGTCTTCACTTCTCATCATAAGTTGTGCGCAATTGAGCTTAGCATCTGGTTTATATGGGCTAATAAGGGGATCATCTGAGTAAGAAAGCAAACACAATAAACTAATACGGATACCATTTGTGAACCCATAGAGTATATAGGAAATACGTAAATACACTGCAATAATAATTAATCTTCAAGTTCTGAAAACTGGCGATAGGACCATTTGCACATATATTTTTTTAATCCGATGACAATATCACTCGATAAACGTAATACATTATACTGGGACATAATTTTGTATCTGTCTGCCTACTCTTTGTCAAATAAAAGCACAACAAAGACAGACGTTTCTAAATTTGTCATTGTAATAAGAAGACGTTATTGTCCGCCACGGATTGATTATCAGTTGTTCATCATTTGACAATGATGTTCAATTTGTATCTGGATGATTGCAAATGATCTCATGCCATTAAGTCTAACTAATTCTTTTTAAAACCACAGCTCAACAACCCCGTATCATACCAAATGACAATCGATTTATCAAAACAAATGTGTAATGTAACTCTGTAGGATACTGTGACCAACTCTCTCAATGTACCCTACTCTCTCAATGTAAGTCTGTCAGAATTTACATTTCTAGCCGATTAGGAATTGAAAATGACAAATTTTACGAGCCACCTGCAATGCATTGCTTTGTTTGACTAAAACTAAAATTGTGTGTCGATCAGAAGACAGTAATTTTCTTCGGGTCTGATCATAAACTGTGTGCAGTTGAGCTTGGCATGACATTGTGGTATGGGGTAAATGAGGGGAAATCTGAGTAAGATAGCAAAAACACTAAAATATAATAAAATACGGATAACATGCGTGAATACATAACGTATATGAAATACGTAACTACACCGCAATAATGATTAAACTGATTAACAGTCCTTAAGTTGTTAAAACTGACTATAGGACCATTTGCAAATCATTTTTTTTTATTCCGATGACAATATCACTCGAAAAACGTAATACAGTAAACGAGAACATATTTTGTATTTGTCTGTTTAGTCTTTGTCAAATAAAAGCAAAACAACCTTGCAAAACAAAGCTAGACGTTTCTCAAGTTGTTATTGTGATAAGAAGACATTGTTGTCCACAAAGGATTGATTACCATTCGTTTATCATTTGACAATTATATTCAATTTGTATCTGGATGATTGCAAATGATCCTATGCCTTTAAGCAAAACAAAAAAATACACCCACATTTTAGGTTTACAAACCACAGCTCAACAATCCCATATCATACTAAATGACCATTGCTTTGACAAAACAATGCATACTTTTTGTTTGACTAAAACTGAAACTGTGCGTCGATCATATGACAAGTAATTGTGTGATCGTCATCTGTGATCATAAATTGTGTTCAGTTGAAATTGGCATGTGGTTCATACGGGGTAAAATGAGGGCAAAATCTGAGTAACATAGCAAAAACACTAAAACAAAATACGGATAACATGCGTGAACACACTGGTAAACAGGAAATACGTAAAGTTTGATCTCTATATACGGCTGAGGCAAGGGCAGATCCAGAGCACAATTTTTTTTTGGGGGGGGGCAAAAAAATGTGGTCCCAGAAAAGTGGGTCAAACAAATTACGGCGTGGGCTTTGGGGCCTTTCCGGAAGAAAAAAATGGATTTTAGATGCTCTGTGGTGCGATCTGAGGCAATTTCTGACTACTTTAACCAATGTTCTTTGAGGAAAAGATGGTGATGTACTCATTGTCTGCCTTTATTGCGACGTCACATAAAAAACAAAAATTGGTTGTTTTTTTTTTGGGGGGGGCATTTCCCCTTTGCCCCCCCCCCCCCGATCCGCCCTTGGGGTGAGGTTAAGTGCTCTTCTGTGGTTTTCCTCCCACCTCTAAAACTGTACTGTTTTATTATCAATGTCTTCTCTCTACAGGTTTCTTCAGGATTGAAGCTTCAGTGCCTAGGGCAAGTTTGAGTAATCCTTGATGACATTACGAGAAAAAAATTATAACAATGATACTACACAATGTTTATCCCTCTATCCATAATGATAGAAAACACTCAGGAAAAGAACATTATTAAATTTATCAGAATGATTTTATAAGCAACAGACGCATGATACTTGAATTAATGCGATTGTAATGGACATATTTTTTACCAAACACCGCCGTCGAGGAACAGTCCTTCGTGGCTAATACGATCCACGATTCCCTCAAAAGAGCAATCGATTATAGGCAGATTTTCTAAAACCATATCGAGATATTCTATTCATAAGAGCTTACACAAAATGTTCATGTGAGCTCATACAAAAAAGCGAGGAGAACTACCTTTGTACAATAATACAAGGTATGAGCTCAGATAAAATACGTGCAATTTGTTAAACTACCTCCCTATAATATGAGCGTGGTGAAATTCTGCTACACAAATGCCTCAATCCATATAATTATGATCTGGCGAATACTATCAGATAACAGAACATTATCAAGTTATCTGCTGTTTGAATATAATAATGACAATAATTAGCAATTGGGAAATCAAAGTATAAAACATGATTTCAGATCACCCCGCCTGACTCACGGTATCAACAATGCCTGGCCAGGTTGAGGTCGTAAATCAATCAAGTTTTTTTTTTCGTCAACACACTGTTCTATAAATGTCTACTTAGTTTAATAATGAAACAAACTACACCACCATTAGTAACGATTAATATTAAATAATGTTAATTAATTTTACGCACGCATAGCACTAAAAATATCTTGGAAATCCCATCCACCGATATTTACTTTTAACGTAACTTTCATTAACGTTGAAACAAATTAACATTTGTTGATTACAACTTGTTTTTCTGGGTAACATTAGCAGAGGTAACAATTTGAAAGCTAATATGCTGGTAAAAAGCATCCTGATTTAAACCATCAGCTAAATATGCGAACTAAGTCTAAAGAACATAATGTCAGAGTTTGTTTTTATATGAAACGTTTCTTGAAATGTTTAACGCAAAGTCATGAAATAATTCCTTGCATTAATTTTAATCTTCCAGTTTAAAATACCTGGTATCTAGTATCGAAGGAATACAAGTAACACTAATGTAGGAAATGTGTTCCATTCGGGTTTACCAAAACGCTGTTAACGTGCAGTGAACGGATGGGGCGTCTAGTTGACCATGGGATTGCGCACCACACGACCTGCTGGGTTGACCTGATGAAATAAAAAGGACCGCTAGTTAACAAAGATTTTGCTATCCATAGACAGTTAACACAGAACCACTCAGAACGTTTGTGTAACCTTTACGCCCAGACTAATGGTTTCCGGTGTCTTTAAGTGACGGTAACTGCATTGCCTTCATGATAAATTAAATAAAATTGATCTGAATTTGAATCTGAAATAGTTCCCGGCTTTGTATGAATATGTGGAACAAGTGCTGAAACAAAATTTGAATGACCCTCACATGAATTTAAGGTTTTTTCTAAAGTTATGGGGATCTTTCGGGAAGTAACCATTAAATGAATACAGATCGGGAAAATGACTTCACATATAATGTTCACATTCAATCAATCCTTCCATCAAATATTTGATGAATATTTCCCAACACATACACGTAGAAAACATTGGAATTATTTTTTATAATGGATGGATGGAGGTCTCAAAAAAGCATGATCTTGTCGAGTGGAGACCCCAATGTATGGTTACCATTACAGGTGCATCGAAATACGTTAAATAAACAACAAACAAATTTAATTCTAATTTTGGATCTTCTCGTACTACAGACTCGAGACCATAATGTAATGTCTATAGGAACGTAATGTACATGTACTGTGCCGAATGATATACAAATATCAGCCTGAACATATTTTTCAAGTCGTAAGACATTACGGAAACCAAGAAAGTGATAACAAAACAAATACACAGAACCGCGCTGGCTCTCTTGTGGATGAAATACCACTGTCTATTGATTTGCTACGAAGTCTGTTGAGACGTCGACCTGAATCGAAGTTCGTTTCCATTATTGGGTCTATATCTGAACTAACTTTCAAATTAATTCGTCAGCTTGAAACTAGGTACAATGTACTCACGGAATCATCCTCACGATACGGCCCTTCAATTCCACTAGCCATGTAGGGTAGGACAAACTCCTCTCGAGCAGACAAGTTCTTCACAGAAAGAGAGTGGGAAAAGTAAAGTCAGCACCTATTAGGCCAAACAAAATTACACTGCAAGATTAACAGTAACTATGTTAAGACATATTCCTCACCTCTTGCAAGTAGCGAGACCGGCCCATCACGTGCATCAAACGCCTCATCCTAACCGCCTCATCATCGAAGTCTGCCATGCAGGAGACATCAACAGACTCCGTGCTCCGATCACCGTAGTTATCGAAAATACTCCTGCTTTCTCTTCGCACACCAGACCGCTGTCTGTCCTCACGATAAGCCAGCGACTTGGCGTGTTGCCTCTGAATGAGGAGACACATGCAGACCAGCATGCACACCACAACGATAAGCAGCACAATGCAACCAACAATGATGAGTACAACAGTGACGGTTGATAGACTGCCACCATCAGGCTCTAAATTGGACACCGATTACAAAACAGTTGGAGGTTAGTATGCTGTGAATACCAGCGAAACTGTATTCTGGCATAAGAAATGACAAAGATCCGACCAACACTTTAAAGACTAACTGCGTACAAAAATATGCCTTCTTCATCAGATGGAATGAAATAGAAATGCTTCGGCATTACAGTCGTTGCATTTGATCATAAATCATTTGAGGTTAATTAATCAGTCCCAGTTTTAAGACTCTTTAATTAGATGCAGAATAAACAATGTTTACTCTTTTTTACAATAAAAAAACAATTATATTTTGCAAGTTTTGCAACACAAAGTTAGTCTGTTCAATTGATGCAAATCTAAGTGCGAAGCCGTTCGGCGAACGTAACAATGAAGCTACACTAATTATTGACGTCAAGAAAATCGCTTTGTGCGTTCGGTGAAAGTATAAACCGACTCCAAATTTGCAAACATTTTTCTGCAGTAGATTATATCTGCATTGTTTTTACAAGCTTACCTTGGACATCCGTCTCACAACGTTCCCCTGTATATGAAGCTTGACAGCTAAAAGGGGAAAAAAAGGATAATGATTCCTACCGATTGCATTATGTTTGAAAAGGAATCGTCCCACCAATGTGCTCTATATTTTGTTGAATACCCATCATTCTTATAATTTTCTCAAGTTTAATACTCATCGAGGGGATTTATGAACTTCTTTGGGTTTGCCCTAATGAAAACCACGTACAAAGTTGGGTAACTCTTGTACACATTCTGCTGGGTAGTCACCACAACCGTGAGTTAATATACACATTTGTATTGGTGGATATATTACAACTGAAGTTGCATGTAGTTTTGGTAATTGACCTCATGCATTAAGGCGGATTTATATGGAGGCCAATAGTTTTGTATCGTATAGAGAGGCATGAGTAAACCTTTCTTTGTATCCATTGTTAATGAATTAAAACAAAGAACAGCTTCTGACGCGCCCAAGGTCCATGGAATATGGTTTTACCTGCACGTATACGAAACTTGAGGGAAGTTTCCAGACACCTCACAAGTCCCACCATTTTTGCAGTAGGTCGGTACACAGTCTACTTCCCCATCTGTCATGACAAAAGTCATTAAACTGAAAGTGGATGTAATGTAAAAGAATAAATGTCGGTTCCATGACTAAGGTTGTAAGAATATCGGGACACAAAAAAAAACCCAAATAACACAACAGCATATCTTGGATATAGCGGACGCAATTAGAGGGCGCCATTTGTATTCAGCAAAACCTTTGGTGTTTACCCTTTTGTATTTACCTTTGTCTTACTTCTTGGAACTTGATGCAGTAATATTTCAGGGAAAAGGACATTCGTCCACAGTCCTTTACCTAACCATAATGGGCCAAAACCCTACCTGTTTAAAATTGGTGTACAGTTGCATTACCATTTACAGTGACTGAATCACGGTCGAAGTTGATTACATTGACGCCGTCGCTCAGTGATGGACTGCTTGACATGACTTCCTGCAGGCTGGCGTCTGAGGGCGCATCATTTTCAAATGAAGCCACAGACCTTACGACAACGCTCCCTTCCTCCATCGACGGGACTTGAACTGATAATACACCGTTGGTGGATGGGTTCTCCTTCAGTCTCATGAAAATCTGAAGTTAATTTACCAGTAAGGGAATGCCCTCTAAATTGAATTGCACATCTAATGGTCAGTTTCTGCCTCAAAAGATGTGTAAAGTTCAAACTAATGGACGTCATTTCCGACAATGATCCGGCATACTTCAAGATCATTGTCGGAGGAATTGTTAAGACTACCTTCAATGCCGTTATTCATTTCGTTAACAACTGAGAATAAAGTCACGATTCCAATCATTTATAGTTGTATTATTATTTTATAATTCACAGTATTAGCCCTGTGCTCAGGTGAAGACTTTGCGATCTTGCCGCAAATAGAAAGATATTCCAGGTTACTATTTAACAATGGGGTCTAATCGAGAGAAAGAACAATGTAAAACAGCACAATTATAATTTCTCCTAATCGACCAGTATAATTACCGCCCGTTCAAATACAGCAGCTAGTCTCCGGAAAGCAGTTGATGTCGGGTTTTTGTAGGCCTGATTGAAATCCAAATCAGCTGTCACCACAATCTGTTTAGATGGAAGTTCTGTTAAAAAAAGGGGTGATATCACTGGATTAATATTTAAAAAAAATGTAGTTTGCTAATAGAAATATTCACAGCAAAATATGTTACAAAAAAACATTACCACAAGCTCCCACAAAAAGGGAATATTAGAGGTATGTAGGATCATTTGCATTTTTGTGAATTTGTTTCCTGTTTGAAACTACAAAATTGTTCAAACTCTTAAGAAGAGTGCATAATAGCTAACTAGTTGAAGTTTCTGCTGGATACAATCCATTAGAAAAAACAGAAAACGTACGCATTGGTTTAGAAGTATCATAGCTGTTTTCCGTTGCTTACGCACTTATAAACATTGAATTCACGCACACTTTCTCAATCCACCTTCTGTAATTATTTGTTTTTCTTCCGAATGATGCATTTGAAGCGGAATGATGTCACATGGTAATTTGTACCAGTCTTATCCTCACTCTGAGAACGGATTTTCTCGTTAAATTAGTAGGTTCGTCCCAGGATTTTTTATTAATTCCTATTTATCAAAATTTGATGAGCAGGTTGTGAAAGGAGGTAAGGTGAATGAAGATCCTTAAACTGCTTGTGGAATAAAGTGAACACATTTCTACTTACTTCTACACGAACTATCGTTTTGCAAGAAAAACCCATCGAAAACATTGCAAATGCAAGTGAAGCCATCTTGGTCTGTGTCTGGCAAACAGTAGTGTTGAGCATCAGAGCATCTATTACCAGACAGACACGGATTCTCATCTGCAAACAAAGGTATTTTTAGGTGATGTGATCTCCGATCGTAGACATGTGATCGATCTTTAATGGCATTCATGACATAGAGGTTGAAAATGAGAAGATTTTCAGTGTAATATGTCGAATGACACATACTGAGGAGTTTTTGGAACAGTTTTTGGAACATTCACGTAGACCACCGAATGTGCATGGTCATTATATTGGTGTGTAGATAACTGATAGTTTCAGCAGTTACGACAAGGTATTGATACTTTTCAGATGCTGTGTCCATGGGCGTCGCGGAGGGGCGCTTGCCCCCCCCCCCCCCCCCGGAAAAGCCAAAAAAAAAAAAAAAAAAAAGGAAAGAAAAAGAGGCGCAAAGTCATGGTGGTGTAAATTTAATGGGTTGGGGGGGGCAAAATGTCCATGCCCCCTCTAAAACTGATAAATCGAGAATATGTCGAGAAATACAAGATTTTTGGGGGAAAATATATATTTTGCCCCCTCTAGAGAAAATCCTGGCGACGCCCATGGCTTTGCCCCAAACCTGGCGATAACGAAGACAAGAATAGTCCGTCGCAATATTTGGTAACATTCATGAATTACTGGCATCAACTTGCAAAACTGTTTGTACCCATCACATTATCCTAAGTTGGCATTTTGTTTATATTTCTACAAAACGAAAAGTTCATGTAATTCATATTACCAGAACATGTTGATCCTGAATGTGTAAGTAGACAGGCACACTCGCAAAACTCATCATCAAATGTCCCTTCATTCAGACAGCTTAAAACCTGGCAGTCTAAACAATCAAAAGATAAAATCATTTGTAGTTATTTGTATTACCCTAACTTAGGAAGTGTTTCACACACTGCACTCATTTGAACAATGAATAATGACCTATTGAAGTAAAAGTGTTCGTATTTCCACAACAGATTATTGCAACTAGACCTCTTTAGCCACATTTGTGGCTACAGACCTGTTAGCAGGCATGTGATTCTGACAAATAATTTATTACCATTGGATCTGACAACATTGGTGCCATCACAGGCAAATGACAAGAACTGACTATAATTGATGACGTGGAGCTTCTTGTTGAATTATCTGACAGATTCCAGGCCTATGCACTTTCCCCTGATGACTACCCACGTTTGAAAACCCGAATATGCTCTGTGCTATATATACTGGGTGAGTTCCAAGGAGGAGCGCAATATATTATCCAGCCAGAATTCTGCAAACAATGTGTTTGTGAGTTGTTGGGTGTAGGGGTCGTTGGATGTATTGGTTGGTGGGTCGTTTGGGTTGGGGGTCATTGGGTTGGTGGGTCGTTTGGGTTGGGGGTCGTTGGGTAGGTGGGTCAGTGGGTTGGTGGGTCGATTTGGTTGGGTGGGTCAGTTGGTTAGGGGGTCAATAGTTTGGTGATTCAGTAGGTCGGTGGATCAGTGGTTCAGTAGATCAGTAGTGCGGTTGGTCATCGGGTTTTCGGGTCAGTGAATTGGTGTGTTGGTGAGTCGGCGCGTCGGTGCATGCCGAGTTGGTCGTCGTACATTTTGTGTTGTTTTATTCACATTCGTGTGATGTTTAAAGTAAATGTACATCATTGGCTTTTGCTGTAATTTTCAGAAATGAGCTATTTGAGGGGTTAGTATAATAGCTAAAATGCTGTTTAACTGACATGTTGGACGTTTTGGGTTCGAAAATGCTTGAAAAACCAAGAAAAACAAAAATGTTTAAGTAGTCTGGTTCCTTGACTCCACTATCGATAAAATGGATCAATTTATAGATGTCGGAAAATTGTAAGGTAAGAGACCAGTCTAGCTGGCCTGCACCCGTTCATGAACATGTAACCAATAGCAAACAAAATTTGGACTAAGAAAATTGTAAAATTGGAGTAGTAGTTGAAAAATAGTTTTTCCGACGGTGGTCGGCCGACCACCGTTGGAAATGTATACAACAATATCATTTTTTTGAAAATGACTGGACACCAGGTGCCATAATTTTACAGGATGCTTTAAACTGTCATTTACCAACATTCTAGAAAAAGGTATTTCGTAAAAACTTGGTAGTTTTATTTTTCGACGTTTGCAAATATTGTATTTTTCCTTTAACCGGCGACACCTCTGTTCTACATTGCACTTACCCAGTCAACACTACTTACTGGGCCCTTAATGGGTCCAGCTAGCGCCGCTTCATGGCCCAGTTGGGACCAGCAGACTTTTGTCCGCCGGCGAAACTTGGGTCCCACATGTGTAAGCCCAGTAAATTTAATGTGGGTCCTATGTGGGTCCCATTTACACTTTAACCGGGTCATAAATGGGCAATATGTACGTATGAATGTGGGCCCTTAATGGGTCCCACTTGGGTTACCTCATGGGGCCCATGTCGGCTGCCCAGTTGAGGCCCACAGAGATTTGTCAGCCGGCGGTACTTGGGTCCCATATGGGCAAGCCCAGTCATTTAAATGTAGGTCATATTTGGGTCCCATTTACACTTTAACCGGGTCGTAAGTGGGCAATATGTAGGTATGAATGTGCGTTCTATGTTGGTCCTGTGTGGGTCCCTCCTACACTTTAACTGGGTCATAAGTGGGCAATTTGCACGTATGAATGTGGGACCTGTGTGGGTCCCTCCTATACTTAAACTGGTATGTGGTCAATATGTACGTATTAATGTGGGTCCTTTGTGGGCTGCTAAGCTGGCTCAAGTATGGGTCCCATCTAGGTCATGTGTAATGTTTACAAAGGCAAGCAGCAGGTGAAGCATGGGCTCATTATGGGCACTCCACAAGATGACATTGATTTAATACTTGGTAGTCTCAGTGAGCTCTCGTGCAGTTCGGTTTTGACTCTGATTCAGGTTATGGAGAATGGGAGAAGAAAAGCAAACACTAAACCAGTGAGAAACAATAATTGTATAAGTTCTCAAAATAAAAAATGTAATACTTATAGGAATCCATAGCAATAGGCCTAGCTAAATCTTTGAAGTAACCATGCAGTGGTGCTCACAATGACATACATACTACGCACAACTTAAAAATCTGAGACTTTTGGCAAGAATCTTTCGGTTTATTACATGTATATGGAAAGGGGTTTGGGTTTTCTGTTTATCATGCAGTCTTGGCAATGCATACTTCATTACATGACATGCATTGATCAGACATGTCAGAAGTGTTGACACCACTGTTGTTTTCTGACTAATGTTTCACCGGTTTTGCTGATCTTCACCTTGCATTAAGTGCCAAGGATTTGAATCATTCTGAGCACAACTTGGTTGTTATTTACTAAGACTTTACTGTTCCTAACAATAATTCCTGTGAGGGTATCAGTGTTGTAGGTCTCGAGACCGGTCTCGGTGTCGGTCTCGGTCTCGGTCTCGGTCTCGAGACCACTTTTTGCCGGTCTCGGTCTCGGTCTCGGTCTCGGTCACTTTAACTGGGTCATAAGTGGGCAATTTGCACGTATGAATGTGGGACCTGTGTGGGTCCCTCCTATACTTAAACTGGTATGAGGTCAATATGTACGTATTAATGTGGGTCCTTTGTGGGCTGCTAAGCTGGCTCAAGTATGGGTCCCATCTAGGTCATGTGTAATGTTTACAAAGGCAAGCAGCAGGTGAAGCATGGGCTCATTATGGGCACTCCACAAGATGACATTGATTTAATACTTGGTAGTCTCAGTGAGCTCTCGTGCAGTTCGGTTTTGACTCTGATTCAGGTTATGGAGAATGGGAAAAGAAAAGCAAACACTAAACCAGTGAGAAACAATAATTGTATAAGTTCTCAAAATAAAAAATGTACTTTAATAAATCGAATTTTCCAATGACAATAATCATAACAACAATTTATACAATTCTGGAATTTGTATTTCTGGGTCAAAGTATGTTTTTAACAAAACAAGGTTTCGTTACTCCAAGCTATGCAGATTTTATCATGTAATGACACGAAAGTCATAGAATATGGTCTCTTCTTTGGATATTTCTAGAATAATGATTCCACCAGCAGCAAAAAACGTCTTATTTCTCTGCATTTCAAACCTAGAAGACTTAAAATCAAAATTACGTCAATGTGTACAGACCGAGCTAGTAAACCATAATAGGCTAAAAAAAAACTACTACTTCACGCAATGTTCGAGGGAGATAAACATATTACAACATGGACAGTGCCCCCATTATCATGTGGTGAAAATCAAAAGTCTGACTACAAATATGCTTACATACAAAATATTACCGAAGTATTGCACAAGGGAAGGTGGCTCTAGCCCAAAGAACTGGGAAGTGGAATTACCATATAAGCACACATGGGCATTTGTGAGGAGACCTGAGACAAGGTACATTTTACCACATGCCGAGAGGCAGACCTGTTGATTTACGCGGGCTAATTTTTTAATGTACAACATTAGGCGCCTGTTTGGAATCAATCCATGACACCATGTAATTTGAGCCACCCGGGCCTCAAAAAAGTCGACCATTCACCCCAGATTAGCCACTGGTATCTCTCAGGCCCCAAACAGTCATTAAGACCAGAGACACAGGGGTGATCGAGGTAATCCCTATGTGCATAATGCATTTGTACACAAGCCTATGTAAATGTGCACAAGCACACTAGGTTTCCCGCCAATTTTCACCCCCTCCAGTAGGATCACAAGACTGACACCCCCTCTGGCGGATGTACCGTGGTCCATACTAGGATCTGGTGATAGATGACCTGGGCATGGCTACCACGTGGCTGGGACAATATAAAACAAAGAAATGTGGAAGCAATTTTATTCACACTGAATCCGACAATGTATTTGAAATTGTTGACTACATCTCCAAAGACCCACTCCACACTATTTACTTTACTCATGGATCTATTGTAGGCCTCTTGCTCCTCAGTAATGTTATCCCCCTCAAAGGGGCCTTGGAGATGAGCCCTTAGATGGTAAGCCGGGTCCCCGTAGACACACAAGGCGTTGCCCTGAGGGTCGAAGCTGCGCATCTCAAGTTTTGTCAGGAGGCCGGACTCTCGCAGCATGTAACTGTCGCCGCCCCTCAATGGGCCCAAACAGGTTCGCTATCAAGCCATTTGCAGCTACCACAGATTGGTATTTTAAGGCATGAATGCGCTTGTGACATTGAACATCACTCGTTGGTTCACCGGAACGGCAGATTGGGCGCAATGTACCGTCAACAGATCCCCAGCAGTTGCATATTCTTGCAGAAACTCTGGAGAAAGCCAGTGCTGATCCATTGTGTGCAATAGACGGCTGAATCTTTCATACATGTGCTTCATCATATGCTGGGTTATAAGGCACAATTGAGGCACACTTCTTGCAAAGATCCGAAGAAGATCCCCGTACATACACGGATAAGCAAAGCGGGTCAACATAACACACAGGGCCTCTGTTCCAGACACTCGTGTGCCATTCTTGCATCGTATCCAATCTGGGATGTGGAGCACATCTTTCAGGCGATGTATGTCATCTTTTTTGAACCTGCGGAGAGAAAAGAATATGACTTTGTCACTCTGTTCTTCTTCACAGCTTCTCAACATAATCTTTATCATGAAAATCAAATCTCAACATAAGTTGTTTGGCAGTGATATTTTGTAAAAATGCTTTAATATTTTGCCTGCGACTAACCATTTCATCCACATAATTTACTTTTCTTAATTTAGAATAAAATAATCCAATAGGGCAGATTTTACTTATAGGAATCCATAGCAATAGGCCTAGCTAAATCTTTGAAGTAACCATGCAGTGGTGCTCACAATGACATACATACAACGCACAACTTAAAAATCTGAGACTTTTGGCAAGAATCTTTCGGTTTATTACATGTATATGGAAAGGGGTTTGGGTTTTCTGTTTATCATGCAGTCTTGGCAATGCATACTTCATTACATGACATGCATTGATCAGACATGTCAGAAGTGTTTACACCACTGTTGTTTTCTGACTAATGTTTCACCGGTTTTGCTGATCTTCACCTTGCATTAAGTGCCAAGGATTTGAATCATTCTGAGCACAACTTGGTTGTTATTTACTAAGACTTTACTGTTCCTAACAATAATTCCTGTGAGGGTATCAGTGTTGTAGGTCTCGAGACCGGTCTCGGTGTCGGTCTCGGTCTCGGTCTCGGTCTCGGTCTCGAGACCACTTTTTGCCGGTCTCGGTCTCGGTCTCTGTCTCGGTCTCGGGAGCTGTGGTCTCGGTCTTGGTCTTGGTCTCGGTCTCGGTCCCCTTTGATCTCGATATTTTTTATTTTTTTTTTTTGGGGGGGGGGCGGATTCCGCCCCCGGCCCTTATAGGGTTAAGTAAAGAATCGGTCTAGGGCAAATGTGACTGCAGTGTGATGAGGGCAAAGTCAAAATACCTCTTCTTATTTCTCGTTTTTATTGTGGGATGATCTGTTGAAACAAACACTTTATAGCCATCCTCATTAATTCCAAATACAACTGAGATTTAAATCTTATGAATCAAGACTGAAACATTATTTTTACCGTCAGATTTTGTATTTTGAATATGGGGAACAATTCAACTCTTTTTCCCTAGAAATATTGGCGATTTTTTTTCTATTTTCCTTTTCAATTTTTCCTTTATTCATGGAGGCGGGAAAACGTTGTTTTTTTTTCATCATATTTATTAATGGATATTCATCAATTCGTAGACCGTTAAATTGGGATTAGTGGTGGACAGCTGAATTTTGTGATCTCTTTATTAAAATAGACACGACTTTGGAATAGAGTATGCAAATTACGTGAAATGTTACTACTCAATAACATGTTCTTTATCCCAATTACATTTTTTACAAAGTGGAGCATGCCATTTTCTTTTAATACGGTCACTTTCTTTTTGACTCGCCATGTATTCATCTTTTCATCTGTAATAAACACAAATTGAGCGACTGCCATGGTCACACAAAAATACAGTCTAATTGCCTGCCTCGTCTCCTTTTTAAATGTCAATTGCATTTGCATGAGTCGAGAAGAATTGCGTTCCATTATTCACTACATGCTGTTTACGGCCATCACAATAAACTATTAATACATTGGCAATATGACGTACTTGTTATTCACTAAACTATTCAAGTAAATTGCCCAGCAAAGTAGCCGATGCGGGTGATACGCTGGCACGGTACGAAACACAGAGAGGAGGCGCACTGAGCCATGAATCCTAAAAGTACATCTCGCCCACCACATTCAGTTTGTGACAGCGCCCTTCTATTGTGTCGGCCATATTCTCAAATAGGCTAATGGCGATGGTGACGGCGGGCAGATTAACAGAAGATAGATCAGCCATATATGGTTCATCAATCTTCTATAGTATATGTAACGTTATTGACATTAAACAAAAATAAAGCGGCATTACATTTCAGCCTTAGCCAGGCCTTCTTCAGAGGTAAATGATAGAGGAACAAGAAACAAACCTGTAGGGGACACACAAACATGCAGGGTTGGAGAATCACAAAGAGGGATGGGGGGGGGGGGCAGACCAATCCATATCTGGCTACCATCTCTCGATTTTTTGGTCTACATGTACAAATCTATATTCCATGACTGAATTTTTAAAAAAATAAATCAATATTTTCTTCCTCCAAATTTTTTTTCGAATCAGGTTTACAAGGAGGTCCAATGTAAAATTAAAGTTGCATTTAAATATCCGTTAGTGGTCATTGCTGAAACCAAGGGGTGGCTGTGGAGTTTAGGGTCCGAGTTCCTATAACAGATGGAACATCCACCTTTAATTTTTTACTTTTGTCAAGTTTCAAAATGTTCAAGTTTTGCAAAAACTACACTCTAAAAACAACTTAGTCAAAATATTGACTGGTTTTCCTAGTTATTGAAATTTGACTAGGAATTTAGTTAAACATGCAAAGTTGCATACTATGACTAGAAAAAGTTGTTGGGTTCGACTCCAAATTCAGTTATTGGCATAACTATTTTTCCCAAGTCAATAATACTGACTGGAAAAATCTAGTCAGATTGACTGATTTTCAGTTGCACCCAGCTGACCCTGAATGGGTAGTCAAATTTAACTGGTTTCTAGTTAAATCTGACTAATGCTTTTTTAGAGTGTAGTACAAATTGCCGTACTCCTAAGTTAGAGTTTCTTCATCAGATTTACACTTTATAGTAGTTAAACAATATTTAAAAAGAAAACTATTTTTTAAAAAGTGGCAAAAATATATGGAGTTCATCAAATAAGGTTTTCCCCTTCTTTAAACTAGATTGTTTCCATTTTTTTTAATTGATTGTGACAATAACAAATTCTGTTGCCATGTTGTAATTTATGACATGAAGAGCATTTGCGTGACACAATTTAGCAGGTACAAGTGATTCCTAACTTTCAATCACTTCCTTCACATCCCCATGAACATCAACATCAACTTCTCAAGGACAGACTGTTAAGCTGTAATAAGTGTCTTGTTGTTTATTTAGATTATTGTTATTTATTATCCGCGGTCTCGGTCTCGGTCTCGGTCTCGGACCATTTTGGTCTCGGTCTCGGTCCGCCTTGAAGGGGCTGGTCTCGGTCTCGCAACTTCAGGTCTCGGTCTTGGTCTCGGACTATCCGGTCTCGACTACAACACTTGAGGGTATGCTAGTGAAGTAAAATCCTACCCCCAGACCCCACGTTACCTGAAATAGCTATTGCATTCATCGTCGTTGTAGTTTTCTAGATCAAATTCCTGGTAATCGTTGTAATTGAAGTCAATATTTACGGGACGATTACTATCATAAAGCAACATAAATTCATCATCATCCAACACGTCGCCAAAATAACCGCAAATAAGTGCTTCACGGAGTCGATGGAGGTTTGCCATGATGGCAGCTACATTTACAAATATATATGTAGCAAAGCGATCGATCGTTCAATGGCGCCCTCTAGAGAACATGCATTACGAAGAGGTCACTTGACGTCACTTCGACTGTACGCGTGTCAACTGAAATATCATAATCGACGACATAGGTGAGCTTGGCAGACGTTTCTGGTATTGTGCTGATCAAAACCACACACATTCCGCACTTTGGAAACATTCTTCTGACGGTGGAGTGGATCTAGCTGGTCTGCACAATGCGTCGCCGACGCAAAGAGCAACTTACACTTCTACTGGCTTTTCTGTTTACATCTGCCGTCGTGCTGTTATCCATCGACGCTCAAGGTAATAACAAGCACACATAAAAACACAAAAACAATTAATTTAGTTTGTCTTTAGGCACTAATAAAGGTGCTCTTCTTCTGGAATTTTCGAGTTTGACTTCCAAAAATAGATTTTAAATTCCCCTTTCGCAGTACACCAGAAATTCTCCTTTATATGGCAAATTCAAACCTAAAATCCACATTATACTAGGACGGTCTCGATGTTTTTGGTCATTTAGAGTTTACACACAAAACCCTGGGCTGCCAGGGCTTTCAGTGTAAAACCCCACTACCCAATGAGAGACGAGAGGCAAGGTCATTTGCATACATGGGTCAGTCCTGCAGTGGGGCAGTCAGTGCGCAGCCTACTCGATAATAAGCCACACAGCAAGATTTTATTTGCAGCACTTGGGCGGTCTCGGACCGTTCGAGATTGCACGAGGTTTTGCGTGTGTTCGGTGGTGCCCCTGGATAACGGGACAGGAAACCCGTTTCGTAGCAGTAGCTGATTAAAATGGAGTGGTTTCTGAAACTGCGATATTTTTTGCGTCGATTAATACCATTTTTTGCTGATTATTACAAGTTTAAAGTTGTAAATAAGCGATGTGAAATGAGAGGTGATTCTTAAACGTTTTCGACGATGCCTGTACTTGCTTGGTGCTCCTGACTGTTTTGGGAGATTTGGGAACAAAATTCGTCACATTCTGGTAAGTTGAAGAGTTACGCTTTCAAACCATACCATTCCCATATCTGCAGGTTCAACTGCCGATTTTTAATTTGATACGAAATATTTGCGAAAATTGCATGATTGCAGTCGCAATGTAACATTCGAATGACGTCATACGTGTATTTTGTGTACGGGTTGTGTGTACTGTGTACGTATTTTGTGGGTGCATTACCACTGATGTCGACAATAGGTTCCTACCCGTTTGTTTTGCATGTCACAAGTACGAACAATGGTTATAGCGATAAAAAATCAGAATTTTTAATTAAACAGGCATCACTAGAGATTGTCCTTGTCGGACAATTCATGTCAGTCATACAATTTGAAAAACAATTCTTTTCTGCTACTTGCGGTGGGGATGGGATTCTTGCGGTGGGGATGGGATTTTTTGAAGTAGTCGAAACAATTCCTTCCTAACATGCTAAATCAGCAAAATAGGCCTACATGTTGATTATTACTTAGATTTGTTTTCTTTCTTTCTATTTTCTTACAGGCCAAGTACGCAGAGTGATTGACCCTTTTTTCCCGTCAAGACTAGTTGGTTGAACACAACACCTGAACTTGCAGACAGTTTGCAACTATTTCAATGGAACTTTATTTACCATGAAGTGAAACTTTATGCTGCGACTGGATTAGTGTTGTTCAAACCCGACCAGAAACCGACCAAACGACAAGGTCGCTGTCAGTTTGTCTATCATTTTAGTCGAGTTAGGTCGGTTTCGGTATTGCGTTTGCAGTCTTCTAATTGCGTTGAGTCAGTTCAACCCGAAATAAACCCAAACAGTTTGGAAATTCACACGGAAAAAAATGTTGCAACCTGACGCCACTTTTTTTCATAAATTTCCAGTTTTGTTAGAAAATACTTAAAATTGTCTTGACTCTACATGGACTTTGTACACAATCATGGAAGTGGCGTCAGGTTGCAACATTTTTTTCCGTTGTTTTCCCTTAAAATTTTGTCGAGTTCAAATTGGTTTCCGTTCGGATTCGGTTTACAAAATAATTTTTCGGGTTGGTTTGGCCTGGTCAATCTGACCCGACACATCACTAGACCGAAATCTTTATTTGGCATGTCTAAATTCAAAGACGTGTCGTCAACAACCCACAAATCAGGCGTCAGGGATTCTCATGGCATGTTGTATTCATATCATGTATAACAAGAACCCTGAAGAATCAATTCAATCATTGCTGATGCTGAATTTCCACTGTTTCTTTTTTTTTTTTCAAGTAAGTCATTTAGTGAGTGTGCTGTATATTTAAAAACCAAAAATATGATGGAAATTTCTGCAAACGGCTGTACCTGCACTTAAAACAAAGCTTGTAAAGATTGTGTAGATTGTAAAGATTTGTGTAATTGTTTGCATATTTAACTATTATTGCCGAGGAATGGAGCAGTTCAATGACCTTGTTATTGCCCTAGAATAGGTTGCTTGTGTGCAAGCTTGGGAAGGGGATTTATTTTATAAGCTCATGAAATATAGCAAAAAAAAAGTGTATACATGTACATCCTAGAGCATTAGTAACCTTGCACTTTGAAGAAATGTTGGCTTGCATGTATTTTTACGTTCATTTTTTTGTATTTGCTTTATATTTATAATTAAGTCATTCTATGTTTTTAGAAACTTTCTTTTGTAAGCAATGTTTTGTAAGTGTAAGTGGTTCCAGTTTCCATGGTTTTAGTAATATGTTAACTCATTGATGTAACTATTAAATCCAGTATTTAAATTTGCACTCCTTTTTTTATGATTAAATCGTTTTCCAGAATTTCAGTCAAGAAAAGAGGCCTTTGATTATTTGTGTTTTTAATTTCATGTACATACACATTGTTTTTTGTGTTTATATTTTTCATTTTCATGCACATTGAAACTGTTTGTAGGAGAGGGTGATTTTTTTTTCTTTTGGTACGTATATTGTTCATTTTTACGATGTGAGACAATGTTTGAAGATCATTTCTAAGAGAGTTTATTTTACACCAAAACGCAAGTGTTTTGCTGTTAAATCTCACGTAATGCTTACACCCCAAACGGTTTTTTTTTCTTTTAAGAATGAAAATTTAACCTCTTCTGCCCATAAAATTCAATCCTATAAAAAAAAACCGATCAGTGTGGATGTTACAATCTTTTAAAAAAACAGGACCTCCGAGCTCATTATGTATGCAGAGCAGATCGAAACGTGCATACGTAAAAAAAAAAAAACCGGAAGCTATTTCAGTGGGCTGCGCGCTGACTGGGGGAGGTGGGTCGATTGGGCCTGATCGCCAAACCGCAAAGCTAATACATTCCACGTGTGCAGCCTGTGCTGTACACGAAGATGCATCGTGTGTGTGTGGTGCTTGCATGTGATTGAAGTTCCTATTTCTGGGAAACAAAAGGCACACCAGCATAACTTTATTATAATCATAGAGCAAGGAATAGATTGTGGAATAAGTGGATTCATTGATGGTTTTTAGGAGGCTTAGAATCACTGTTGCAGTATTCACCATATCAAACTTTAAGAAAAATAATCCTTTTGATGACTTTACCTATGATTATTCCCAATTTTGTATGTACACATTAATAACAATGATTCCAAGCATTCATATGGCGCTCGACAAAGATCACAGCACATCACAATAAACAGCAAAATGTTACAGAAAAATACCAAGAAAATGATATACTAAACAAAAACATATCATAAATTGGGAAATAAGTGTGCTTCGAGTAGGCGCTGGAAGCTACAGATTATTCTGAGATATTCATCGATTACAAATTCATATGGTAATAGTTTGTTTTGAATGCAGATATCCATCATGTCTATTATTTTTGCAGTGTGAATAGCCTCGATGTAGCCTGCCCTTAATCCCATATGTTGCCGCATATGAATCAGGTCATTGACAGTTTCTGGACCCAGAGTGGAAAGAGTTGACCGCAGCTTTTATTACCCTGCACTGACCTTTTCGTGCAGCACATGCAGAATCCTTTTCAACCCACGATATCCCTTGAAAAATGGCTCGGTCGGGCGGCCATTTTGGAAGTAAAAAAAGGAGCCTCCTCCTTCCTTTAAAAAAAAAAAAACAGCTAGGACGCTTAACATGTTTGTTTTTTATTTGGCGTATATCAGGTTTTTAAAATTTAATGCCGACTTGTTGGCTTTTCCGCAAAATGCGGAAAAGCCTTTGGTTTTGTGCTGGTTTTTGGCTTTTCCGCACAGTTGCCGGAAAAACCTTTCTGTGCCGTTTTTTTTTTTTTTTTTTTTTTTAGCTGTTTCGGTGACACACCAAAACAGCTCTGGTTTTCGTTAAGATTGTTTTTTATTTTTTTTATTTTCCTTTTTCAGACTTTTTATCCATAGGTTTAGCACACGTTTCTTTTACCAATCCAATTTTTTTTTTTTTAATCTGACTGATTTTAGACTTGGTACATACTTAGACCACCACGCACAAATGGTCCTGTAAGAAATTTGTGATCATGACGTCATCAGGTGTCAGGTTACGTTACTGGAGAAAGTTGGGCCTAGTCCCAGGTATCATGCCAGACACTGCCAGACATTTTTAGAGGTGGGAGGTGCCCACCAGACATGAAAAACCTGTAGAGGTGGGGGCGTGGCCATAACCCCCTTCCATTCCTTTTTGCTGATAGAGTAGCAACGCATCGATATAGAAAAATGTAACACCAGTTTCTTTAAGTGCCCTGACGCTTGTAGAATACAAAAAAAATAACTTATGAGTAATTTAAGATCGGACTAATTAACTTAAGAGCGGCGCGAATAGCATGGAGGGGGCGGGGCTACCACCCCTCCAAGCATATTTTCGCTTATATCGTCGCAACGCATTCTATTAATTCTATCCAATTTTCTTGGCATGTTTGCCGATGCCTTTTGGCTATTTTGTACCCATTTCTAACAAAATAAAGCACACTGTTCTCAGCAAATGTCATTGCCAAAAGAAGTAGGTTTTGTTTAATATGTACAGTACATGTACATTACATGTGCTGGGGGCGGAGCTTATAGTTTAAATAAGGTACAGATAATGAAAACTTACAAAACAGGGTTTTTACCCATCCATTTCTCTTGGTTTTTTCTGTTTTGACAGACACTTTGACACTAGTTTATATATTTGTAATGTACATGTTATTTTCACTCTAGTGGGCGTGGCCTAAATATTTAAATCAGGGTGTGCATGATTGCATTCTGAATGAAACGAGTAAAATATATGATTTTGCTGGCAAAACACAGAGTCTGCATTGTTAAATAATCATTGTTGTGCTTTGTTACTTTCATTTTTAATCATAGTATATAAGTCAGCAAAATAAACTGGCGTTATGTTTTGAAACAAGGCTCGCATTCTCTCAAAGGTAAATAACTGTGGTATTATACTCTGGGGCCTGTGTACATAGGCCTACATGTATACAGTGTATATAAAAACATTGATGAAGGGCAAAACCCCAAATTTGATTTAAATAACTCTGATGCAAATTCCTTCGCTTCAATAGTTTTGGTACAGTGCCTGCTGGCAAGGGCCACGGAACCGGGGGGGGGGGGGGGCAGGGGGGACACTGGCCACCCACCCCCTCCCCTCCAGATGTTTCTAGGTAATCAAAAGTGCCCCTCTCGTGGTTATAAATGTACCCCATCGATATGAACAACAAAACTGCCCCTCCAACGCACACGTATAAGTATAATCGTACACAGTACAGATACAGCAAATAAAACAGTCACTGAGCTGGCCATCAGAAAAGCAACAGTGCCCCTCTCACGATAAAAAAAATGGTCTCTCTACATAACTACAGTCAGTTTCATGGGGGGGGGGGACCCACTGAGGTGACTGACGGGGCAGAGGACGTATAATGTGCCGAACGTCCAAGGGCAGATCCAAGAGGATGAGGGGCAGTTGGCCCATGCCTCCCCCCACAATAACGAACCCAATTGTATTTTTAGTGATGTCACAAAAAAGGCAGCCACTTCATACACCACCATCTTTTCCTAAAACAAATTGGTAACACGTGGTCAGAAATCGCCTCAGATCTCACAACAGAGCATCTAGAATCCATTTTATTCCTGGCCCTTAAGCGGGCCCTGAACCCAACACGCCGTAAATTTGTGGACCCACCTTTTTGGGGACCAAATTTTTGTGCAAAACAAATGAGTTTTGAGAGACCGAAGAGCTCTTACTTTCACACCGACTGAAGGTGTCCCATTTTCTGAGCAGTTGCCCCTTTTCGGTGTTGCCCCGACCCCCCCCCGCCCCCCCCCCCATTTGAAAAGCGTTCCGCCGTCCCTGCCTGCTGGTACCGTACATAAGATTCCTACTAGACAACTTGTTTGTTTCTGCATTCAGTAGGGGACTTTGAACAATATTGGGTTCAACAAATACAAAACACATAGGATGTCTTCCTAAAAAGTAAAAGTAATAACAAAAGAGGGACAATTTCGACGGAAATACACACTTTGGGCGGAACGTCACCCTGTTATGGGGAAGTTTCTTTTTAAATGTTTTTTATGCTAATTTTAAGAATGAGATATGTCGACTTCCTGCTGTCCCCACAGTTTTCTGTCCCTTCAAATACATCCTAGCAACAAGTGTTTGTCCCCATCACTACGGAACAAGAAGTTGCATTTGAACGCACCCGGAAACGAAGGGAGAAAATAGGGGCAATGGTACCCAACAAGTCGGTTTATAGAAATTTGACCCGACTAGGAAAACGCTACATGTATTTAGTTAAATATTTCTATCGGAACCAAATAATATAGAAAGGAAGACGGGACGCATTAGTGGCAGGTGTATTACATACGTGTGAGTACACAGCGTTTATAAATACGATATTATCAAAACTCAAAATGGCATTTACAAGAAAAATGTTTGGGACCAGCACACACAGGAGTGTTTATTGGAGATGAGGAGAGATCCACAGGTGAACATCAAATGGAGAAGAAATGAACGGCAACGAACAAATGAGATTTGTTTGAGCGAGGATCAACGAAATGGGGTGGGGGTTGAGAGAGATATCAGGCTGGGGGACAAAGAGTGTGGCAAGAGGTGGAATCATATGAGACTTAAAAAATTTGGTATTTCTTTCCTCCTGTGCCCCTCCTTCCCAATCCCCTCCCCTCCATTCTCACCCATGGCCAAGCCCTAATACCCTCTCCCATGTATTTCCCCCTCCTTACTTTTTATCTCTCTCATATGTTTCTCCATCCATCCCTACATGCCTGTGTGTCCCCCAAGGCATGTGTTTCTTTATATACATACCGGTACCACTGTCATTTGTCAGCAGATTTACAAATTTGCTTCATTTGAATCAGAGTGCTCTTAATCACACCCTGATTTACATATTTAGGCCCCGCCCACAAAAGAGTAAAATAACAAGTGTTATAACGTAAGAATGTTTTATCTTGTGTCCAAATGTATTTTATAGCATAACTGAACAGGGGAAAAGGTGCAAAAAACCTGTTCTTGTAATCTAATGTACTTGTACTGCTAAGGCTTGAGATCCCTTACCGCCCGGTTCCCAGACGGTCTGGGCTAAGCCTCGCCCACTCCGAGAAAGGGATTGGGACTGCTCTCCAAAGTGGGCGAGCTCGGATTAAGAGCGCGAAGTACAAGTCTGACTGGTGGGCCCTCTCCTGAACCTAACAAAAGAAGCAATTTGCAAGGTGATAATCCTCACTGCTGGGTAACAAAGACCCGGCAAATCAAAGGGCGCGCCGCCGGTAATCCCTCCCGTGGACTGCTATTGTTGGTGACCCATTGCCCTCGCGGGCCTATTGAAAAGCTTGAGTGATCAGTGAACATGGGTTTCAATTAGTTACGTGGTACATGTACGTTTTTCTCCCCTTAAATGTATACAAATGTATATGGACTTGCACCGATGAATCCCTGAATCTGACTTTTAAAGCAAACGGGGTTGTTATTTTGTTCAGTATTAAGTACACGTCATGGGCTGTTCCTTCGGTTAGATATCCCCCCGCTGCGCTGTATGTATTCGATATTAAGACATGAGGGAGACCGTTCAATGAATGACAAAGAAGGTTTGCTCTGCGCTCACTTGACGCCAGTGTAGCATGAATTTAGGTTGTATGAAGTACGGACTCATTGGGGGTATTGCGCATGCCCTTGCATAGACAATTAGGAGATGGACCGGTCACGTGAGAGGGTTTAACCAATAAAAGGGGAAAAGAGTCCGATTTTCATACGAGTCCGATTTTTGTATGACACCGGGTCCCGTACACGGACGACGGGCGGGAACGTGGTCCATGTAGTAGTCATTCACAAGTTGCTTTCACAGCTCGGTGGTTTGATTAAAGAATGTGCGTGTTCACGTACAATTTTGCAATGTCTTATCTTGCATATTTTCTAGATAGAAATTAGAATAGCTAGAAAAAAATATTCCAAGTATTAATTGAAATGAGTCTCAGGGTGAACAAAAAATGTACACATAAAAATCTGGTTTCAGGATTTAAAGTGAATGAAGTTTTTGCGGCAACAGAAAAACTTAAACCTTAAAACAAAGGGAGAAAATAATACGTTGTACGTCAAGCAATCAGTAAAACCCATATAGGCCTACATTTACACGTGTTCATGCAAAGAAAATACATGTACTGTCATTCTATACTCTTTGGCAAAGAAATTTCTGCAGATAATCATAGCCAGGGCAAACCATAGTTGGCCAGGCGCTGTAATCCTCGAACAATAACCACTAATCCGTTGATAGCGACCAAGAGAGCCACTCCAGTCAACCAAGCTCACGCTTGAATAACCGAGCGTTCATACCGATCGGGAGCTACAGAGTGGGTCATTCCCACCCGCTTCTCGAGCGTCACGCTTGAATAAAAGAGTGGCCAGTATTCATACCGATCGGGGCTACCGAGTGGGCCACTTCATACCGATCGGGGGTCAAGCCCGCCCGCTTCTATTCTCAAACGGGTATCAGACTTTTCTGTTTAAAATGCGTATGCATTAACGCGAATAAGGGGCAAGTGCGGTGTTGTAGTCTAAAATTCAAAAACATCACGTTATTACCACACGCAAAACAATTCATGTTCGTCATATGGGGAATACTTTATTTCAATTAATACAGAATGAGGTATTTCGTACATTTGATCAATTCCGAGAATATAGATATCGAAAATCGTATTTCGAAAAATGCAAAGGAAAAAAATTCACACCTTGATCATCTAGCTTTTAACCATAGTTCATATATAGAACTTAGCAAACTAGGCAGTTTTATCAAGTTTATTTGTCAAAAGATTTCATGCAAACATAAAATACTTGCATTCTATGAAGATAGAAAAGAATAAAATTCCACACCAACCCAACCTGAGTTGGGCGCTGTAATCCTCGAACAATAACCACTAATCCGTTGATAACAGCTATTGTTGTGACCCAGAGGGCCACTCCAGCAGGCAACCGAGCGCTTGAGTAACCGGGCGGGTACAGTGTTCGAAGCGGGCGGCAGCTTACTGGGCGGGCCGAGCTCGCCCGGTTCTCGAACGGTCCCATTCCGGATCTCATTCCTAACCTGGTCAATAGCCTACTTTTTTCGGAAATAAACTTTTGATGACAACAGTGTCCTTTTTTTCTTTAGAAATGGGTACAAACTAGCCAAAAGGCATCGGCAAACATGCCAGGAAAACTTGACAGGGCTAATAGAATGAGTTACGATGATATAAACGAAAATATGCTTGGAGGGGGTGACGCCCCCCCCCCCTCTCATCCATGCTATTGGCATCGCTCTTAAGTTAATTAGTCTGATCTTAAATTACTCGTAAAATACATTTTTATTTTCTTCAGGCATTAAGGCACTTATAAAAACCGGTTTTACATTGTTCGATATCGTCGCGTTGCAACTGTTTCAGCGAAAAGGAATGGGAGGGGGTTATGACCACGCCCCCTCCTATACAGTTTTTTCATGTCTGGCGGGCACCTTCCACCACTAAAAATGTCTGGCAGTAGCCATTCATGATATCTGGGACTAGGCCCAACATTTTCCAGTAGGTTTCATTGGGTTAACTCACCAGCTAATCTAACTCAATGTTGTGGCCCCTTTCTCGTGGCCCTCCTGACCACACCCACCACAGTGTGCCCGGCAGACGTCCATTTCCTTACAATGGTATGCATGTGGATCATTTCTATATGCATGAAAATTGGTTAACGTTCAAGCTGGGCTGACCCCCCCCCCCCCCCCGGCTCCCGGTCTATGACTGCTACAAACCGCAGTCGTAAACCACGACCGGCGAGGTGTTATTGTTTGTGCACAAAGCTATGGCCTCATAGAAGTGTGTACAAACTTAAAATGACCGAAAGCCGCCCGTGTAAAGGCACCCAAGGCATGATCAGTTCTGTAATATTTACGGCCCGACAATAGTAGAGGCGTATCTTTTTACGCGTTATTGGTGCAAAGGTTAACCAAAACAAAAGCATGTTTTAAAGTCCAAAATTGACTAAAATAGTTGCTTTACTAAATAAGTTTCATCAATTTACCTGCAAAGAATGCAATATATGTAATACGGAAATAAAATTCAGTATTTAAATTTTAGAAATGAGAGAAAAAACAATCGTAGACTTTCTTTCAAGCCGGATGGTACCATTCATCAGGCCAAGAGTTTTGATGAGAAGACTTGTTTGACTCTCCAGTTTCATAAACTGCACAGAAAACCTTGTATTGTCCACTCACCACCAACCAAACCCAAAAGACGCACACGACGGGGATGTAGAGCTGGTAAGACCAGACATTCGAACTCATTTTCAAAACTATATGTGAACACTGAACTTGTCAAATTCTGCGTTCTTAACACTAGATATGTGAGGAACAAAACCACAGAGTTTGATGACTTTGTGATTGAAAATAACTTTGATATGGTGGCACTTTGTGAATCCTGGATCAAAGCTGAGGATACAGCTGTTATTAGAAACATAACTCCACTGGGCTATTCGTTCCTGCATGTACCAACAACTGGTGTAGCTCTCATCTACAAGTTGGGACTGGATGTTCGTATTTGTAACGTTGACCTAGATTCTACTTATTTGAAACATTGAATGTTAACATTGTTAGTGGATCAACATCACTCTCCTTGGCATTGTATACCGTCCACAACCCAAATCTACAGGATGTTCCTTCAGTGTTTTTATGGAGGAACTCTCCCATGTAGTGGATCATCAGCTGCTGAAAACGGCACCTGTTGTGATAACTGGTGATTTTAATGTTCATATTGATTCAGCTAGCGGACTTCAACGTCATGTAAATGTTCCCACCATCGACATGGTCATACATTAGATTTATGTATTACTTGCTTATCTGACTCTCCCATTTTTACTGGTCTCCGTGTCATCGATGGGATAAGTGACCATAGTGCAATTACTTGTAAACTTCTGCTTAGAATGCCACCAGCTGCTACTAAGTCAATCACTACACGGAACTTACGAGGTATCAACTTCGATTCATTCTGCTCTGATTTTGTCGATGCTGACTTTGACTCTTTGCCAAGCTGCGATGTTAATGACCTAGGTCATCGACCTAGCAGAAGACACGGATTGTTAAGGTCCGTCCAAATACGTCATGGTATAATCCTGAAATCCACGAGGAGAAACATCAATGGAGGCGGACTTATTTAGAAATTGATCGTCAACACTACACTCAACAGAAGCAGAAAGTAAAAGCTTTGATTCAAAAAGCAAAATGTAAATATTACAGCGATCTGTTTACAGAGCATGCAAAAGATCAAAAGCGAATATTCCAAATAGCGGATGATCTTCTTCATCGACGTCAAGTGTCTCCTCTACCTGATGCTACGTCTGATGCATGCCTTGTTAATCAGTTCTGCAATTATTTCACAGACAAAATAGAGACAATTCTTAATAGTTTAAACATCGTGGATTATTGGTCATATGAAGAACCTACGACAGCACTTCATCATTTATCATCTTTTGCACCAGCAACTGAAGAGGAAGTTCGTGCCATCATATGCAATGCTCCAACGACATCATGTCAGCTGGATCCGATCCCTACCTCACTACTTAAAAACTGTACCAATGTAATAGTACCTGTCATAATAAAGATAGTCAACACTTCATTAGAAACTGGCATTTTCCCGGACAGCCAGAAAGTTGCACACATTCGTCCTCTTATTAAGAAGGAGAACTTGGATCGCAATGTGTTTAAGAACTATAGACTATAGAGTTTCTAATATGACATTTCTTAGCAAAACCTTAGAACGTGTGGTTTTGGCACGGCTAGTTCCTTTTTTACAGCAGCATAACCTATGTGAAAAATACCAGTCAGCCTACCGTGCTTTCCATAGCACAGAAACCACACTTCTAAAAGTACAGAATGATGTATTACACGCCATGGATAATGGACGGGTAGTGTTGTTGGTTCTGCTTGATCTATCAGCGGCGTTTGACACCGTGGACCATCATATGCTGCTTCATCGTCTTGAAAATGAAATTGGTATCCGTGGTGTGGCTCTGAACTGGTTAAAATCATACCTAACTGGAAGATCACAAGCAGTCTGCATTTATAAGGACATCTCCAATGCAGTTGCGTTGAATAATGGACTACCTCAAGGTTCATGTCTTGGACCTGGACTATTCCCAATCTATACTTCACCACTTGGGGACATCATTCGTCGGTATAATCTGAGCTATCACTTATACGCAGACGACACTCAGATTTTCGTATCAGTGAAACCTGTACAGGCAGACGTTAACTCCGCGCTTCGAAGAGTCGAAGAATGCATCGATGATATTGGAACATGGATGAATCGAAACTTTCCTACGTTAAATAATGCAAAAACTGAATTCATGGTTCTGGGATCCAATCAGTAAATCAAGAAGGTGATTATTGATCATGTCAGAGTTGGTGATGCACACATTTAGCCTTCCACTAATGTTCGTAATTTGGGTGTGATGTTTGACTCTGCCATGAAAATGGACTGCCAGGTGACGGCTCTATCTAAGGCTGCGTTCATGTCATTTAGGAATATTGGCAGAATACGGGACCATCTCACAAGGGAAGCTGCTGAAACTATTGTTCATGCATTTATTACATCTAGGATAGACTCATGCAACTCGTTTTTGTACGGAATCAACAATGCACACCTCTCTCGCCTTCAACGGATACAGAACATTGCAGCAAGGATGATCACCTACACTAGGAAATCAGACCACATCACACCAGTGTTTAGCCAACTTGCAGTGGCTCCCTATCCAACAAAGAGTCAAATATAAACTGTGCCTCATCATCTTCAAGACCTTACAAAGTGACGCTCCAGCATACTTAAGCGATCTTGTCCAGCAGTATGCCCCGGGGCATCGGGGCTTACGATCCTCACAACAAAAACTCATTAAGGAAAACATGGCTAATCATCGATGGGGGGAGAGAAGCTTTCAAACTGCTGCACCAAGACTTTGGAATTCCCTACCTGAAACTGTTAGACTTTCAAATTCACTTGGCACATTCAAGAAAAGTTTAAAATCCTACCTGCATAGGGAAGCATTTGGTTGACTTTGGTTTCTACCTGTTTGCTTGACCATGCCGTCTTGTTAGCATGACGATGCATCTTGACGGTGGAGAGTCGAGTCAACCAGGTACTTCTTTATTCTTATCGTTTTCTGGTTGTTGTGCAGTGCAGCGCCATGAGCATCGCAAGCGGCAGATACCGGCGCTATATAAATTGTTATTATTATTATTATTATTATTATTATTATCAGGCCGAGTCCAGAAACATAATAAGCGGCGCCAGAGAATGATCAATGCTTGAAACTCTGCATGTGGAAAAAGCCAATTATGATCGCGCGACGCGCATTGTAAACTGCTTTTAATTAAAGAAATGGTTTTATCAACCTTTCTTTTTGTGGTTGGTGACCCCTTTCGTTAAAACGACAAAGGCGTCCGCGTCATTACAGAATAAAAAAAGATCAAAACGAACTACGATATCTATTTTTTTTATATTGTTTTTACGGAGCTCTGGGAGTGCCATCCGCCTTGTTCAGATACTGACTTATTTTACCTCAGGATGACGACATAATAGTACAGTGAAAATGACGACATCCTAAGATAATTAGTAAGAAGATGGCGACATTTCGACATAATTTATCATTGCATGACATCAGCCTGAAATGGGATGACGACATCTTGAGACAAACTATCAAGGCAGGATGACATCCTGAGATAATTTATTATGGGATGAAGACATCCTGGAAGCAGTATGACATCCTGAGATAATCTATTATGGGATAACGACATCCTGAAAGTAGGATGTCGACATCTTGACATAATTTATCACGATGTGCATTGAAGCCATCTTGAAAACGCACAGGTGGGCGTGCGTCTTGTATAGGTTTTCCCGGCTATTTTAAAACAATTTTCGTTGAAATTGACCGATTCGTATATTAAAATTCGTCCTGCAACATTGATTTAGTGCACTTTCCATGTTTAATTTCGTCTTTTGTCAAACAATTTCAAATTTAGTCCAAACAAATTCAAACAAGGAGCACATGTTTTCGACCATGAGTACCGGTATTCGATTTCGTCTCGTTTACACCGAATCGTGTGATTGAGAAATCAAATTCGTCTAATGTCACATAATGTAAACATAATTTTGTTCAATTTCGTTGGGCTTCATAGCGATATTTCAAAGGCATATACATGCCTCTAATAACAATAAGTTTTTACTTTTTTATTCCCCTATTTCTTCAATAAGTCATTTCTTTTGATTTCATCTTCTTAAAATATGCTAGACTCAATATTTTACGCATATTACACGGGGATTTATGGTTATCGATTCGTGGCTTTTGACATTTCCTTTTTATATTGCAAGACTTATTCTTTTGTGTGTGTATTTTAAATAATGTGGTATTGTTGATTTGGTAATCTTAACTTTTTTGGCAACTCTTCCTTGAGATCAGTACTCTGCCTTGGTCCGAAAAATCATGCCGGCGAATGTGCCAAATTGTGCTTGGGGAAAAGTAAACAACGTCAATTCTCTAGAACACACCTGACTAATTTACTTCATACAGGTTTAAAATTGATTGGTAAATAACAGACACATTTGATCTCTGACTGTTGCATTCTAAATTGATTTTGGTAAAAGTGTCTGTTTGTTTTTTCTCAGACGAAATAGAATGTCAGAGTTGGTGAATCTGAAAGAAAAATGTTTCATATAAAAAATGTATATAAAATGTATCTTATCGCTAAATATACATGGTACATGTATCTATTTGAAGATGAGAGCTATGATGGCTGTGCGTGTCAAGATGGCGTCAATGCACCCCACAATAAATTATCTCGGGATGTCGTTATCCTACTTTCAGGATGTTGACATTCCATAATAAACTATATCAGGATGTCATCGTGCCATAATGGATTGTCTCGAGATTTCGTCATTCTATTTTCAGGATGTCGTCATGCCATAACTAATGTTGTCGACATGTCGTCATCCTACTTTCAGGATGTCGCCATCATCTAATTAATTATCTCAGGATGTCGTCAATTTTACTGTAATATGTCGTCATCCTGTGATAAAATAAGTCAGTATCTGAACAAGTCGGATGGCACTTCCAGAGCTCCGTATTTTTTTATTCTGTTACTGTTATTTTGTTTTGCAAAAATAAGACGTATTTACTCACTCACCCTTTCCGGGTAAAAATCACGCAGCGATATGCGTACTTATATTGGTATGGATGACAACCAAGTAACACAGCTTACGCTCAAATCTAAAGGGGGCAATTAACCTGTCAAACTATGCAATTTTTTTTTTGTTCAGTATTTTTCCAAAAATAAGTTTTCATCATATAATACGGAAATAAAATTCAGTTTTTAAATTTAAGATACAGAGAAGAAACAATCGAAGGCTTTCTTTCAAGCCAGGTACCATTCGTCAGGCCAAAAGTAACGATTGGGTAGTGATGGAGGCGTAAGGCAGAAATTCTGATTCTTATTGGCCCATAATTTATTGACAGGGACATATAGTCCATGGGACCATTAGTCTTGAAACCGGTATCTACAGAGGGATTTCTCAAACTCTCTTTAAACTAACTAAGCTTTAACAACTATTTATCAAAAAATATTTTGTCTTTGATATACATAGACTGGAAGCGTTAGGCTATCTAATTTTGTTTAATTTGTATAATTATTTCAGGTCAATCGAGTCAGCAAGCAACCTGCAGCAGTTTTATTCAATTTCATAAGTATATTTTAAATCACAAAATGTGGGAAAGATGATCACTAAACATGAAAATAATATTTAGCGATCATATTTTCCTACATTTTGTGATTTGAAGTATAGTTATGAAAATATTGATATGCAATGAGTAATGAAAAAAAGTTTTAACTGGTTCACAGCCACATAGGTTTGTGCATGAATTGCCTGGTTTGTTTGTCATCCACACCCAAGATGCAGTGCGAATATTAAAAAGTGTTATTATCAAATTCACCTGCCGTGGCCTTTCGACGGGGATACCGTTGGCATGCTCTGCATATCAGTCGTTGAGCGTATTCGAACCCCGATCTCATGTTGAATGAACACGAGAGTGAGGCTTTGAATTACGAGAACCAATGCAACACGTGAACGGTGTTCGCGAACAGGATTTTTACTCCCCACTTTGGAAGTAGATGAACAACGTCATGACCAAACATGGTGGACCTAGGTTTCTACCGCTATTCACTTCAACGTCGTTAATTGACCAATCACAAAATGGCAACAAGGCTACGACTATTGCGCAGTGGTTTCTACCGCAATTTTTTTTTTGGTACATAAAATGAGAGCAATCATTCAGTGCAGCAGAAGTAATGATTAAAAAACAGAATTGTACGTTATCATATAGTTGGCTTGTCTTTGTCATCATTGTAGCTGTTCCGACATTAAAATTATATTCGAATAAAAAAAAAATAGCAGCTGCCATCTTGAAGTTTCGCACGGCTGCACTCCACACACTTCTAAAACATATTGTAAATATTTGTTGAGTAAAGCCTGTTTCATACTTAATTTTGCTCAATAATGCGTAACCTGTGAATCTTACTCCGAAAAGTTGATAAACGCGTTGTTGTCTACTCCGAGTTGGGCATGACAATAAAGTTAGTTTAATATTGGAAGTTGGACATTCACATTCGTTTGTAAAGGGAATATCTATGTTGCTGTTTGGATATTGGACATTGGATATGCACATTGGTTTGTATAGTAATTATTCTCAGACAACACACAAAACCACACGGTGAGAGTTGAATTGACTTTTTTGGCATAGATTTTTTGAGCCACTAATTTATTTCTCCGCGGTCAATATTTAACTGTATTAAATGTCCGTAAATACGTTAACAAGCTATAACATAACAATAATTACCTTTCTATTTGCTATAAGATGTTTGCCTTAGAAACATTTTAAACAGGCTTAAAACGGGGCACGCTTGCCCCAAACCCTTGCCATGCTTGGCATCACTGGGCCCAAAACATTGGCACACTTGCCAACCATTCACTAGCCCCACCAGAACAAGTGGATGCTAGCCAAAGTGTTTTGTCACGTGACTTAAGTATTTGTCACGTGACTTTGGTATTTATATGCCTATATTACTCAAGAATTTATTTGTAGTTAAAGCACACCGATTTGGTCCACCGATCCCACCGATCGTAGATACGGTTGGCATGCCCCATCAGTACAAATGGGTACTTGGCGTACTTTTTTACAAAGATTAAACACAACTTGTTATATGTTTAACGTCCAAACTCAAAGTCTTACTTAATAACTATTTACCCAACTTGTTTATTTAGTTTGAATTGAGGCACTGCCCGTCGCTCCCAGCGAATTTCGACCATTTATAGAAGTATAAAAGTATGGGGGGCGAAGGGGAGGAGGTGGGTTTATTTTTGATTTAGCGGTCTCAAAAAGCTAAGCCGAACTGGCCTTTCATTCACGGCTTGCACGAAGTACATCTGTGCACGCGCATGGACTTATTACATTTGTATCAATATCTTAACTCCCTTAAAAAGTTACATCGTTTTTGCCTATGAACATCGTTTTGGCTTAATGCCAGCAATGGAAGGCCAGCTGCAATTAGGGCAATCGATATATTTACTATTTCCACACCCATAGCTACGGTGGCCCACAACTGTCACGGCAAAAGCAAAAGCGCCACGGCAAGCGCAAAAGCGCCGCGGCAAGCGCAACAGCGCCGCGGCAAGCGCAACAGCGCCACGGCAAGCGCAAAAGCGCCACGGCAAAAGAAAAAGCGCCACGGCAAAAGAAAAAGCGCCACGGCAAAAGAAAAAGCGCCACGGCAAAACAAAAAGCGCCGCGGCAAGCGCAAAAGCGCCACGGCAAGCGCAAAAGCGCCACGGCAAGCGCAAAAGCGCCACGGCGAAAGCAAAAGCGCCACGGCAAGCGCAAAAGCGCCACGGGTTTATTGGGAAGGGGCGTAATCATACATGCCGCTACTACATCAAAAAATAAAATGGGAAGGAGAATGGCCGCCACCAGGAATTCTTATTAAGCACAGAATTTAATTCTTTGAGAAGTGATTTTATGGCCGAGAAAATAGCAAGGCCAAGGAAAACCGGTCAGGAAATAAATCGTCGATATTAATTTGTTGTAGGATAATTATTATTCTAAGAGAGTTGCTGCCGTGAATCAGAGTTTATCAAGGAGTGGGACTCGCTATCGGCACCATCAGGGCCGTTCCTCATTTCTTTACATTTCGTGGGATGCAAACAATTACAAGGACGGGAGGCTCTGTGAGCTGATGCATTTTTGAAAACATTTTTTTCCCCTTCCGACTAGCATGCAGAGAAGTTCCGTTAATTTGAGCCTTTTTTCACAGGTGTGTATACCAGTGTAGGCACGAAAGTGAGCTGCCCAGAGTGTATGAGTTAATTTGTTTTTCTTTTTCAGTATATCATACACATCTATAGGAAGTCGATTAAGGCTCTCCTGCAGGGCTGCGGCAGTGGGTGGGTAAGGCTTGTCAACACGTAACTCGCCCGCGGGCCCATTAGGTTAGAAATTCCCAGAGAGCGGGAATTTCAAAACTCTTCGCTGAACGTTGCTTGCACTGACCGGTTTTCCTTGCTATTTTCTCAGCCATAAAATCACTTCTCAATTCATGGTGGCGGCCATACTCCTTTCCATTTAATTTTAGATGTAGTGGCGGCATGTATGATTACGCCCCTTCCCAATAATCACGACTGAGTTGAAGATAACTCACAAATCGAGAAATGGATCGTTCTATTAGACAGTTGCAACGCTTTCGACAGAGGAGGTTAGGTCGTGGATTTCATGTACACTCTAAAAAATAGTTGCTCAATATTGGGTAAAATTACTACCTTTTCGAGAGTAAAAAGGGAACATGGTCGCCAACTTGTGTACTTTTTTTTACACAACAGCTAAAGTGTAGAAAAGTACCCATTTCTGTGTAACTTTTACCCATAATTGTGTTACGTGTTTGCACAACAAAGTTGGGTAAGAAAGTTTACCCATGTGACGACCATGTTCCCTTTTTACTCAATTATTGGGTAAACTTTACCCAACCCTCCTTTTACCCAAGTGTTGTGTCAGTTTCTTACCCAGATATTGGGTTCTAATTTTTACCCTGCATTGTTGGGTTCTAAATTTACCCATCACTTGGGTTGTTTTTAAATTAGTCGTTGTGTACCTTTGTTATTGACCCTTGCAGTTTTATTCAACTTTGAACTCTGCAATGTGAACTGCATGCCAGAGACAGCAATCGCGAGGGATTTCAATAACTGAGTCCTGGGTTGGAAAGTCAGTAAAATGAATAAGATCATATTTCCCCAAATATGGTGCTGATGCATGAGGACTATTACGAGGAGCGTGGGTTAATGATGGGCAGGGGTGTTAGAATTTCCCTCAATCAACTCATTCAAAAACAATTCCCCAAACGTCGGTCACTTTACTCCGTGTTTCCAGATCTGAGAACACTCACTTTACGGTACATGAAACGCATGCATCATGTGCATGGAATCGTGGTTGGCAGAGCCGTGACGTCCAAGTTGCAAACAAATGTCTAAATAATAAGCATGTCACTTCCCCAATCTCCCCGATATTAATCATCATGCATCAGCATCCCATTTGGAGGAAACAACACTGAAATTCATTTCACTGACTTACCGGGAACAAAGAAATCACGTCATCAAAATCCCCAAATTGTTGAAGGTCTCACAAGCGGCAGCCATCTTGTACATGAGTGATGACGCGTGCACAATATTGGGTAAACGTTGTCACGTGCGTCAGTTTACCCCGCACCGTGGTAACATTTAACTAATGTCTTGGTAAATTCTACTCTTGGACGTGTACAATGAAAGAATTGTTACACAGTGGTTGGGTAAATCCAGTTTCCTTAACCCATCACTTGGGTAATAATACGATGATTTTAACTTTTTGCCTGTGCTGCTGGGACTTGTAGTTAACGTTGGGTACTACTTTACCCTTTTCATGTGTAACACATTTGACACAAGTAGGAGGTACAAGCGAAATTCTCATTTTGCTCAATATTGGGCAGAAATGACACAATTTTTTTACACAACAGTTTTACACAACATAAATTTACACTTCTTTTTTAGAGTGTAAGGAACGTAACACAGGCGAAGACTTTGGATATAGAATAAGAAAGAAAGAAATTAACTTTAAAAAGGGGGGGGGGGTAAGGGAGAGACACTAAACAAAGGAGAAGTGTTATCGTTGAGATGCACAGTTCTAAGCTCTTCTATGAAAATTTGGTGAATCTGAAAAGAGCCGTTTGCTTTGTTTCGAGTGAATACGGAACTATTTGATGCCGGAAACAAGCCCTCTTTCTGCCCTGCAGGCTGATTCTGCGATGATGTGGAAGACTGTCCACAGGGCAACTCATCATCGCTATCGCTAAGCATCATGAGGTCTTGTTCGGCTTGTTGGTTTCTTGAGCCGGGGGTGGGTGGGCCAATGAGTCCTAGGTTCTGAGTTAATTTCTTTCTTTCTTATTCTATATCCAAACTCTGGGCAGCTCAATTGTGTGCCTACACTGGTATACACACCGGTGAACTCATGGGCGTCGCCAGAATTTTTTCTAAAGGGGGCAAAACATATTTTTCCCAAAAAATTCTTGTATTTCTGAACAAATTCTCGATTTCTCAGTTTTAGACGGGGGCAGAGACATTTTGCCCCCCCCCCCCCAACTCATTCAATTTACACCACTATGACTTCGCGCCTCTTTTTCTTTTCTTTTTTTCTCTCAGTTTTTTCCCCTTCCTTTTTTGTGTGCTATTCCAGGGGGAGCGCCCCCTTGCCCCCCTCGCGACGCCCATGGGTGAACTAAGTCTCAAATTAACGGAACTCTTCTCTGCATGCTAGTCGGAAGGAAAAAAACTCTTCAAAAAAATGCATCAGCTCACAGAGCCTCCCGTCCTCGTAATTGTTTGCATCCCAAAAAATGTAAAGAAATGAGGAACGGCCCTGATGGTGCTGATAGCGAGTCCCACTCCTTGATAAACTCTGATTCACGGCAGCAACTCTCTTGGAATAATAATTATCCTACAACAAATTAATATCGGCGATTTATTTCCTGACGTGACCGGTTTTCCTTGGCCTTGCTATTTTCTCAGCCATAAAATCACTTCTCAAAGAATTAAATTCTGTGCTTAATAAGAATTCCTGGTGGCGGCCATTCTCCTTCCCATTTTATTTTTTGATGTAGTAGCGGCATGTATGATTACGCCCCTTCCCAATAAACCCGTGGCACTTTTGCCTTCGCCGTGGCGCTTTTGCTTTCGCCGTGGCGCTTTTGCGCTTGCCGTGGCGCTTTTGCGCTTGCCGTGGCGCTTTTGCGCTTGCCGCGGCGCTTTTTGTTTTGCCGTGGCGCTTTTTCTTTTGCCGTGGCGCTTTTTGTTTTGCCGTGGCGCTTTTTCTTTTGCCGCGGCGCTTTTTGTTTTGCCGTGGCGCTTTTTCTTTTGCCGTGGCGCTTTTGCGCTTGCCGTGGCGCTGTTGCGCTTGCCGCGGCGCTGTTGCGCTTGCCGCGGCGCTGTTGCGCTTGCCGTGGCGCTTTTGCTTTTGCCGTGACAGTTGTGGGCCACCGTACATAGCAACCATCAGCTCATTAACAGAGAGTTTGAAACTCCGCCGGCCGTGTGTTGATTTTGTCTAGCCCCCCCCCCCCCCCCAATAAATTCCGTAAAAAAAAATTGCATTAGCAAAAAGAAGGATTGTGATGTACATGCGAACGGTCTCCCCCTAAAAGAAATAGTCGTGACAAGGGTGCATTTGTAGTTAATATAGTGTGAATGATTTAAGGATTTTATTGGCGCTTCCCATTGAAAAAATGCCCCCCCCCCATTGATTTTCGGAGGCCTAAGTGTCTGGAAAAAATAACATGTCTAAATTTCAGCACGCCTCCTGAAAAAAAATCTGGATCCACAGTGCTAGCCCCCCCCCCCCCAAAAAAAAAAAAAAAATATTGGTTCTAGAACCGCGCCTGGTGTGTTCGTGGAGAATAATGTATTTTATCTTTCAGTGATAGCATGAATTATTCTCAGACAACACACAAAACCACACAATGAGGGTTGAATTGACTTTTGGGGCATAGATTTTTTGAGCCGCTAATTTATTTCTCCTCTGTCAATGTTTAACTGAATTGAATGTCCGTAAATACGAAATGGTTTCGTGGCTTGGTTTTCATATTCCTCGTTCATATCAGAACTCTCTATACCATTTTGGGAAATGGTTACTGAAAACAAATTATCATAATTTTTAGCGCCAGTTCGGTTTTGATAATTAGAGGGCACATTTATATCCGCAAGAGGGGCACTTGGGTAAACGGGGGGGGGGCAGTGTCCAGTTAAAACACAACAACAAATATTGACAGTACATTCTAAACAAAATCATGAAATAAATATTAGGTGTCCATAATATTATACGCCTTTACTGGTATGTCGACTCATGGCTGCCACTACATCTAAAACATTACACAATGAGCACCATGGTGCCATAATGTAAGTGAACTACATCTTGCCAATTCCGTTTTTATTATTTTATTCTTGATATCAAATCATGAAAACGGGTTTCGAATACCCCCATATTGTGCAGACAAAAAAGGTGATCTGCGAATGCACAATAAAAACAACTTCAAGGGCTTGTATTTGAAATCTTAGTCCAAGTCATGGCCTATGCGAGTGCTGGCCTAATGCCCAGTTTATTTATTTATTTATATATTTTTTATATCTTCGGACAATAATTAAAAATCTAAAAAAAAAAAAGTAAAATTGTTCATGGTCTAAACAAAAGTTTGTAAAAACTGTCATCAAAGATGTGTCAGACCAATAGAAAAAAAAAAAAACATTTTTATTCACTATAAATAATGACTGTGTTCAATAAAAAAGGTTCATACCCGGAAAGAATGGAATTGAGAAAAAAGCAGGCGCCCGGTTTAAAAGCTGTAACCCGAAAAGCTATGATTCCAGGGTTATAGGGCATACTTCTTTCTGACTGATTTGAATGAAGATAAAGAAGTCTTTGTTGCCTTGCATGAACAGCACCTTTCGTCTTTTTCACTCGTAGTTTTAAGGACATACATTTGGTTCTGACATGTTTTCAACATTCACACGAAAGGCTGTTACGATTCAAAGAAACATTGCACAAAAGAAATAACAACGACCCCTTACACTGAAAAGCCGATAGGTAAAATATAACCTGTAGAAGACTATGAACGCAAAGTGAGCGTACTTTATTTAAACGGTTAATAGAACTCTGGTGTGACCGTGAACCCAGTTGTAAAATTTGAAATTTAAAATTTGATTATGCATTTTGTCTTACAACACGACTGGTCAGTGTTTTAGGGTTACTGACTGTCGTCCAATATAAGACAGAACTGTTCGTTAGCGGGCGTCCTTTTATCATGGTCTCACTATAATTGTGATCATTCAGGATTTGGTTCAACGGAGAAGCGGACGATCTACTAAAATGCTTTGCAAGTACATCGTCTATATGTTTCCCACTCTTTGGAGAGATATACTTGTTACAAAATTGTTAACAAACAAATACTCCATGATTTACCAGATGGTATTGTGCAGCTTTTGTCGTCATATATGAAGTATTTACCCAGGGAAAATCCGTCATAACATTTTCTTCATATTGATGTCTTTATTGATACAAAGTGCCGGTATCTTTAGTTTGTGTTTTTCATTTTTATAAAGATTTTGTTTGTTGGAAAAGTATAAGGTAACACTTTAAATGACTAACTATAAAATTTAACTTTGCACACGTTTTCGTTGTAACATATACTTCATCAGATGCAATGAAAAGGGGCATCATCATGCAAGGTTTATATCTGGCCTTGCACGTTATCTGCTGCCAGCGTACCGTCGTCTGGTAAGCACTATTTGGCTCGTTCGGGAACAAAACAAACATTGTGTCGTAAGTTTAGTTTTGTAAGTTGCGCAAGATATACTATGGTATAAATAAACCATAGAAATATAGTGTCATTTTCATTTGTTGACTTCCCTTTCCGACGAATTTTTTTATCTTAAAGTTGTATTCCTCCTATATAGACAATTCCATCACACATGCTATCTGACCCAATAAGGCGACCCTTGCAAGATCGGTAGTCTTATCTGCGCCTTTATGTCGTGGTTGTGATTTCCTGAGTCCTATAAAAGTATGTCAATTAATGGGGAAAAACAAACAAATTTTCACTTGACATTTCCCCGACGCAAACATTTATTTCATGAAGTTTTTAGTGTTAATAACAGAACAATTTCAAATCAAACAAGGTAAAACATGTTTTACAATGTTTAGATTGTGTTTTCATATTCGAAATTTTAGGATTTGTTCCGATGGGGAAAGAAATGTGCTGCAGTGATTAAACGTTGTGGTAGTAAAGAGTTTTGGTCTCATTTTGGTTGAAAGAAGAAAACTGTTAGTCTCATCACCTGTTTGAGAGTAAATTAACGGCCTTTACGTTTATATTACTTTGGGTTTTGATTTTCGTTTCTTGCATCCACTCAGAAAAGTTGAGGTGCACCATTTCTGAAATTGACTGTGGAGATTCTGTGTGTGTTTCTGGTAACGGTCGGTGTGATGGTTTGTCGGACTGCATCGACGGAAGAGATGAAACCAACTGCGGTGAGAAGGTTTTGGAATTATGATGAAATGAATTGAGAATACATTGTACATGACAAAAATTGACAATATTTAATAACAGTGCTTACATTGTTGCTGATTTGACCCCAAAAAATACAAGTGGAATACAAACCACGTTACCATATTAGTGGATGTTACGAGAAAGAACAAACTTATATTCAGCTTGATTCTTAATTTTGAAGCTTTTTTTCTCGGCAATCGGGTATAATAGTCAAGAATTGAGATGTGTTGAGGGCTATGGGCACTTTGGACCTCATTTCCTTACCTACAAACCGACTTACCTACAACAGAAACATAATCATAATAAACTGGTAAATCATAATAAACTCTTTTGGAGTTGATTCAGGAATTTATCATGTCAATATAAATTGAATTTATAACTCACACAACCGAAAAGAGATATTATTCACGTGGTGTTACCGCAAACCTTCAATTTATTGTTTTGTAAAAAATTGAATTACTATTTTATTTTGTTTATTCGACCTTTTCATTTTTTAACCTTGAAGCAAGGTGCGAGGGTCGTTGTTTCTTAGATGGACCCAGGGGTGGATGCTGGTGCGATGATGTGTGTGAATCAGAGAGAGATTGTTGCTCTGACTTTCTTGCCAAATGCAAGACCTTCCTGAACTTCACTACTGCCCCACCAGGTAACAATAACATACCTTCAATGTATCGATCATACTCGTAGTTTCGAATAAATAAAGAAAGTATTCACTCCACTGTCTTTTTCTAGATTAGGGATCTAAGTCAAATTTTGTTTTTTAGAAAGTTGAAATAAACAGTTAACTGCTAGACTTATTAAAACTATGCAAAAGACTGTACTCTTGTTATATTCAAGGGAAGCCACCGTAAAGATCAAATATTTATGGCGTTTGGGGTCACAAGACGAGCAACTTAGTGGTTATATGCATCTAAATTTCTTACGAACATTTTTGTTTTTAGACATTATATTTTCTTTATACTTAATAACTAGTACAACTGCAAGCGGTATGACACTAATAATTTGATATTCGGTTCAATCCATTAATTTGCTGTAATGTGGTTTTGTCTTGGTGACTGTAGAGTAAGGCTAACACTGAGGTAAAAAGCTTGTTAAGCTATTTTTTTTCTTATTCCAGCCGTCGACGAATGCAATCCAATTTTACCGTCACATAATTGTGATGTAAACGCAATCTGTAGTGACACGCCGTCGAGCTTCATATGCACCTGCACTTCAGGATTTGTAGGAGATGGTATAACTTGCGCAGGTAATGAATTCGTTTGAAAACGTGTGAATTCAGAGAGGGCTGTGTACTGGTTTGACTTTGCCAACAAGTGGGCTTCAGATTCAATTTCAAGATCAGAACTTTCAGAAGACAGGACTATGGCGATATTGAAGGTCCAGCCTAAAATAAGAGCTATAATTCTTCAAATTATGCTTAAATTCTTTTTTTTGGCAGATGTGCAGTCTCCAAACATCACTTGTCCCGCCGACCTGACAGTTTACACTAACTGTCGCAAGAACTATTCAAGAGTCTTGCTACCCGAGGCAGATTCTGTCTTCGACAACTCGGGTGTCTCCTACATTACAATTGATGTAGATGGCTCTGCCTACGACGCTTTTGACAGTGTCAACCTTGATCTCTCGTCGTCACCGCATTTAGTGCACTACAATGCAACCGACGAAGCGTTTAATTTTGCACAGTGTGAAATGCACATCACAGTTGCTGCGCTTCAAGGTTTGCCCACACATTTTTCTTTACTATTATAAATACGTTGTTTTCATTATTTGCATAAATTGGCTGAAAAGGCAAAGTAGCAACAGTATGATTAGTAATACCATCTGAAACAATAATGAATTCAGAAATTCTCGGAAGGTTATAATGGCGCCAGACTGTTCCACCGTTCATGTATGGGCTAATCGTTAAGACAACTCCAATCCAGAGGGTTCAAAAGAGTTTCTATAGGTAATGGCCTAGGGTGACAGCTGGAGGAGTGGAGGTACTGGTGGGTGTCTGTGGGTTTAGAATAGAGGTGGTTATTGAATTGTGTTCCTTCAGGATGGTGACGTCCAGGAAATGGACCTGATGAACTGAGAACTCAGATGTGAACTTGGAAGAAGTTCTGTGGAAGAAATTTATGTGGTTAGTGAAAGTCACCAGACTGTCATCATCAACAGTCCAAATGAAAAACACATCATCAATATATCTCCACCAGATCCAGGGACGACAAGGTGCCGAGCCATGCACTCCTCCAGCTGTCACCTAGGCATTGTAAGACAGGTATAGCGTGCAGCCAGGCACTCAGAGTCCGAATGATTTGTTTCGTGATTCTGATTTCTTCCATCGTGCACAGGTATCGAACAATAACTTGGTTGCCAGGAGGCACAGCTCCCGCCAAGTTCAACGTGCTATTACCAGAGCCAAAGCTATCACCAGAAATTTGGCTCTCCAAGAAAAGGCTCCAAATGCAAATGTCAACCCCACCTTTCACCCCAGTCTCCATCGTCTTCGTAAAATCACTAATGACAGCCATTGAATTCTCCACACTGCTCAGATCGCCTTGCCCGCGCCATACCTGACACCCAGGCGCCCGCGCAATCAACGAGACCTGATTGTTCGAGCCGAAGTCCCCACCTTGGATACATCCCCTCCCATCCAGCATGATACTTGTCATTGCAGTTCCAGATGTGTTGTTTGCCAGATCCACATCGAAGAGTCTGACTCCTTTGCTGGCCATTCTTCTGGCAGTACTCACAGAACCATTGGTAACATCACTTGCAACACCTATAATGTCATATATCTCATCTCTTGCAGGGTTTGTGGAGTGCAGTATGTCGGTGATACCAAGAAAACCTTCAAGAACAGTCATCGATAGACTGTCAACACCAAGAGACTGGACACCATTGTTGGTCACCATTTAAACCTTCCTAGAAATTCCATTTCTGATATGATTCTACAGGGCATAAAATCACTTACCCATCGCAAGGACTCTGTTTGCTTCCACAGGGAGAAAGTGTGTACTGTCTTCGGACCACATGGGCTTCACATCCAACTAGAAAATTATTAACCATTGTTTTTCTTCCTGGATTGTCATTTGTTAACTATCATTCCGTTGCCTATCTGATTCCCTACATGTTTGTTTCTTGTACCTCTGTCATTTTTCATCTTAAGAAGGACTTGTTAAGTTCGCAATGTCAGGCCGCATTAATGTTTTAGATTTGTATAGTTCAGGTCAATCCAGTCTGTTAGCAGTTTGCAGCAGTCCTAGTAATTTTCAATCAATTAACAGTGTACCACTGAAATAACCCGGTCTATCTGTTTGATAGAAATTTTAATTATATATTCCAAACTATTTTATGAACTTGTTGAATATTTGTTTAAATATATATCACTATACTTTGTAATCTGTGAAATTACGCATAAAATATTTTCAAAGGCAACCCTGAGACTTAGTGTTTTATAAATCAAACTACATATGCAACCATTAAATATAATTGCGTCTGTGGTTGAACACCTGTCGTTAACAGATGCATCGTTCTGCACATCAACTGCCAATCCTCCAAACTGCATCTGTCTGCCTGCCATGGGACAAGGTTGCACTTGCTCGTCTGCTTACTGTGGACACGATTGTTCTCGTAAGTTGACAAGATAGAAATAAAAAATAACAGAAATGAAAAAGGATTTAAAAAGGGGTTTAACCTAAGGCGTTTCAAAAGCACTCCCTGCTAGCTATAGGGGGTCCGAGGCGTGCCCCCCCCCCACCCCAGAACGTTTTGAAATCTACTGTGCTTTCTCTTGCATTCTAAGGCAATTTGAGAATAAATTTAGGAACTTTGGTATTCTATTTATTATTATTTTCCCCATTTTACTGGTACTTGTATCATAACATCAGTCAGCTACTGGAGGGGGGAGGGGGATAGGGGGTTACAACCCCAATCCCCTCTAGATCTGCTACTGATACTGTGCTGATTTATATCACATATCTTAAATATTAAACTATAAGACAATTTGCTTTTTTTTTATAAATGAGATTGTTTTGTTATAAATGAGATAGTCCCTATTAAAAGTACATAAAAAATTATCTCTGCTTGAATTAAATTGGAACAGAGTCGTCAGAGGGTGTTCAGTGCACCGGTCCGGCTATACCGTTCCCAAACTGCACAGATGTTGATGTGTGCGATCCAGGACACTCGGGTCCACGCTGTACCTCCAGTAAGTTTTTTTTTGTACATGTACTTTATATGTTAAATCAGCTTTTATCCTTCAAAATGAATGCGAACACAATGACTCCACTCTTGCACGTGACTAATATAGAGGATATTGTGGCCTGTTGCTTACAGATGGTGGCCTGTTGTTTGTGTCACAAATCCTAGGGGTGCACGCCGGTAAATCCATCCGCCAATCTCATGAATAAAAGTTATACCCTCAAAATATTCTATATTAGAGAGTTCTGAGCACCGTAAAATTGGGGAATTGAAGAGATATGGTGATGAACCGCTGGCCCGGACTCGGGGCTTCCAATTCTGAGCATTTTGGATGCTATTGGGTTCTAAAGTGGCGCTGTTTTGCCATGTCGTGGAAAGATCGTTTTTCCAGATGGCTACTTTTCCGCTTTGGGGAAAATAGGGGTTGTCTTCTTTGGGTGAGAATATCTCGAAAAGTCAATGGTCAACACACCAAAAAATGAAGAAAAAGAAACGAAAGATGACATGTTGATCATCATTTTTCTGTGCAGCTTGATTACCTGTGAGAGTTCTGATTATTTTTAAAAGAATGTTGAAGTATAGGCATTAAGCACTAGTGTCTATGGGAATGTATTTGCACTGTTGCATCCCTAGCACACACTGTAACTGGCGCAGGAAGTGTGACATAAAGAACACTACCCCCAATTCCTCATTCTGATACATACACTTTAACCCCTTCTTGTTGTATTCAAGATGACGACAAAGTTCAGTGTCCCGAGATTGAGAACAAGTGTCTTGAAGGGGGAGTCTCTGATGTTTTTGTCAGTTGGATACTTTCTGAGGAAATAAACCCTGCTGACATCGACTGCATTGATTTCGCTGGGAACAAATCCAATGTGAAAGCTACAGGAGGAGTGTTTGGTACAGGACATCACGATGTGGTGTGCGTTTCAAAAACCGGTGCCTTTCCGGATTGCCTCATTTCTTTCATCGTTTCAGGTGAATTGATTTAGTATATATCATTGGTTATCAACCATATTGATTTACGTCACATAAAAAAATCATATTTGTTGGGTAATTTTGAAAGAGGCTAATAATTATCAGGCATAAAAGAGCTGTGCCACCTTAATTTATATTGCTGTTGGTATCATGTTGGTACGACAATATTCATCAACTGAAGGTGGTGTTTGAAAATAAAATCTGCAAGATTATTTGATAAAAAGATTGTTTTAGCTCATCTTATTTTCTTGATGAACAAAATTGCTCATGCACATCTTTCACCCTCTTTAAATTATGAAGAAAAGGTATTTCATTTTAATGCAGTAACGATTTTTTCATTAAAATTTGCTCGCACAGCATACCCAATCCTCGCAGTACCAACAGTAGGTCATCAGTGCACGGATCCAGGCATGGACACATCTACAGTGACATGGACCGAGGTTCATGCCATGGACGCTGGTGAAGTCTCCATCGATTGCACAGATTCTGGTGATGGCGTTGGTGTCGGTATTACAGGAGGTGTATTTGGATTGGGAAATCATGCCATCACCTGTATTGTTACCAATTCTGCTGGATGTGTGACACACAATGAGTTCACTTTCACCGTCAATAGTAAGAGTCATTTGCAGACAGTTCCATCGAGCAAACAAAACATGTGGTAGATAATTCGTCCAGTCCAAAGCAAAAGGATGACTCGTAACTAAAACCCTCTAAATGCTCGCATTTTTCAATCGGAACTTGCGATACCCCATTTTATTATAATTGTTATTTGTTTAATTATTATAATTCCCTCCCCCATTTCAAAAGAGAAAGTTGTCAACGTGTAACACTGATCAGATACACGAATCGTTTGCTGTAAACACGTTCTTTTTCCCGAACCGTTATGAGATTTACAAAGAGTACGCTGTGCAAAAAAACAACTGAATGTTCACATCGCGTTTGCAAGGACTTGTGGTACACCATATTGCATCTTACTAACAGACAATAGGTACATTAGCATCTCGTACGTTACACAATAAAAGGAAGCATTATCTGTGTTTATTTAATCTTGTCGGAAAGTGAGTTGTTTGTCGAGGAAGCATTTTGCATAGTATCCAGGCTGTATAGGGGGCATTATGTGTACAAGACTTGTTTCCAGCCAGTCGAGTATTGGAGAACGACGTTGGTTCGTGTATTCAGATTTCCTGCTCCAGTTTCTCTAGTCATAACAACGTGTGAATTTCACTTAAGTGTCAATGAAGAAGCAGTTTTTATAGTATTTATTTATTTTTTTATTTTTTTTTGTAGAGGGAAACCTGCTACCCTTTGGCACAGCGAGTGGGGATGCCCTACTGTCAGATGTACCCCAGGAGGTAAGTGAACAGGAAATGTAGAGTATGCTGTTGTCGTAGTTTAAAGGAAATCTTGATGTCATTATATCCTCAAATGTTTGATTTGAATGGATTTTCTTCTGATTTCTTGATGGTGTTGAGACCTGACTGTTACATTAAGATCTAATAAGACTGTTTTATTGTTACTCATTTAACAGCTGTTTCTGTCAAGTAAGGATTTGATATCACCTACCATCTACCCGCCGGATTTCTTTCCTATCTGTGATGGAATGTACGAGAAACTGTATGTAAGTACAAGTCGGTGTTATAAACCTGTACGCTGAAAATAATAAAGATGTGTAGCTTGATGGTTTATTACCATATCATTGATTCCCTGATTAATTTATTGTAGCTATTTCATAGTTTGTTGATAACCTAAGAGTATGCCCAGTTGACGGCCAACAAAAAGTGCGAATACTGTTTTTTTTTATTTGCAGTTCACTGATAATGGTGTGATTGTCTTTTCGAATGAGCAAAGTCTCGACAAACTCGCATTTCCAAGTGCACCAAGTAATGGCTTCGCTGGCAACAAGGCAATGATAACTCCATTTTGGGCCGATGTCAAAGGCGATGCTTTCAGCCCAACCAGTAATGTTTTCTGGCAGGTACGTTTTCCACATAGTTCTGTGTATATATAGCTCTCTTTAATTTGGATCGATTTGTTTGTATGTGCTTTGTTTTTGGAAAATTGTTCAAAGGAACGCTTCTCAGTGCATCGTGATTCTGAATGAATTGTGTTGAGGACAGTCTTTACTAGCAATTGTGAACAGATCAATACCAACTGTTTTGGCGATAAATGATACTCACTTTTGTGCCTTTTGATTTTTTTAAGGTTTACAATCAGTATGTTGAAAACGTCAACCAGGACATGCTGGATATCATCGGTGCTACCGTGTCAACAAAATCCAGCAATTTCTCAGCCAACTGGGCACTTGTTGTCACTTGGAGCAATGTTCGAGCAATTTCTTTTTCTTGTGTAGGTAGCGCCTTAATGGAAAATAAAATGAAAAAATGATAAAAACTTAATAAGAATGCAAATGAAATACATCCCAAACTAGGTGCTATACATGTCTTAACTCCTTAAGACAAATCTAACAGCAAACATTTACTCCATATCACTAGGCAGTATATGCAAAGCAGCAAGTCAGAACATGCAACAAAGTAGGCAATTCAGACAAAGCAGGCAAGTCGGACAAAGCAGGCAAAGCAGGCAAAGCAGGCAAGGCAAACAAGAAGGCGAATTGGCAAAGCCTACAAGAATGAAAGTGGGCAAGCAGGCGAAGCAGGCGAGGTAAACAAGAAGGCGAAGTGGGCGAAGCCTACAGGAACGAGAAGCAGGCAAACAGGCAAAGCATGCAAAACAGGCTATGCAGATAAGGCATGATAGGCAGGCAAAGTAGTCAAAGCAGGCAAAGGAATCATAGCAAGCATGGCATGTTAGGCACTCGACAAAAGCAGGCTAAGCAGGTAAGGCATGCAAGACATGCAAGGAACGCAAGGCATGCAAGGCTTTCAAGGCACAGGGGAAAGCAGGCGAGGCACTGTGCAAATTAATTAAAGCAGGAAGGCAGACAATGCACACAGAGACAAAGCAGGCATACAAACGTGTGTTCACCGTCAATCGTGGACGTCCTATTGTCCTTGTTTTGTTTGTACTGTAACTTTTTAGGAAGACTCCCAATCGCGGACGTATGCTGGGAATCGTGGACGATATTGTTCTCTTTTGTTCTCTGGTATTTTTCGACCACGGTTTGAAAAGATGAACACGTACAAACAGACAAGCAAGCAAATCAGACAAATTAAGCAGGCAAGGCGCGAAAATCAGACAAAACATGTATAAGGTCGGAGAATCAGGCATCATCAGACAAAGCAGGCAAGGTAGGCAAAGCAGACAGAGGCAAAGCAGACAGAGAAAAAGCAGGTAAGCAGGCCAAGCAAGCAAACCTGGCAAAGCAGGCAAAGTGAGGAAAGCAGGCAAGGCTCGCGAGGCAGACAAAGCAGGCAAAGCAGGCAAAACAGGCGAAATAGACAAGCAGGCAATGCAGGCAAGCAGGTAAGGAGACAACGCAAGCATACAAGGCACGCGAGGCAGACAAAGCAGGCAAAGCAGGCAAAGCAGGCAAAACAGGCAAAACAGGCGAAATAGACAAGCAAGCAATGCCGACAAGCTGCAGGTTAGGTTTGGTCACTCAAGCATGCAAGCAGGCCAAGCAAGCAAAGCAGACGAAGCAGGTGAAGCAGGCAAAACAGACAAAACGGGCAACTTATGCGAAACAGGCAAAGCAGGCAACGCAGAAATAGTAAGCAAGGCAGACAAAGCATGTAGGTATAGCAGACAAAGCAGGAAAGAAGACAAAGCGCAAGTCAAGGCTAAGCAGCAAACCAGACAAAACAGATAAATGATAAATGGTACAAAATAGGTACGAAAGAAACAAGATTTGTGATACAAAATGCAATTTCATTTTAAGATGAGGACCTACCTCATTATCGACAACAGGTTATTGGAAAAAAAATTGAGGGCAGACTACGACTTTTTTGGTCATTGTAACAACCAATTAAACTGTCATGTGTATTGGTTATGGACGTGCTTAAACTACTTTCGTCTTGTAATGTTTATTATTCTGTGCACCTTTCAGGAGACAAATACATTCCAAGCCGTGCTCGCGACGGATGGCATCCATGGCTTTGTGATATTCAATTACGATCCTTGCGGCTTGAATTGGGACTTCAGTTTTTTATCGAACAAAAATGTCATCCAGGGCTTTACCTGCGGAACGTCCAATGATCCACCTGTCTACGTGGTCAACCCAAACGAATCGGAGTACCTCCCCGGTACCATCAAAGGAAATACGGGTCAGGCAGGACGTTGGGTGTTTCCCCTCAACACACCAAGCCCGGACTTCGTCAATCCCCGCCAACAGTGCCACAACTGGCACGGCCGCCAGCCACCTTACCATTCACTTGGTATCTATTTTGATGCCTTCGCTGACACGTGCCCCTGCAGCCTTGTCAATGCCCGGTTGGACTGGCGATACATACAAGTCCCAGCCCATGATCTGCCTCAGGGACTACGTTCATCAAATGTCCGTAAGTGCCACTTTCCAAAATCAAGCGTTAATGAAGTCCTAATAAAATCTTAAATGGATGAAAGATTCTCTTTTGATTTGAAGAGTAAATTATATATTACCAATACGGATAGGTTTCATTCATTATTATTGAGGAAACAGAAATACCAAGACGTATCAATTTGAATCTCTCCTGGGCAAAATACATCACTGCATATTAACCCTAAAGGGGCCATGTTATTTTGACCATCTCAGCCGGGGGGCGGATTCCAACCCCCCCCCCCCTAGATCTCGACCATTGAGTGACGAAATATTTTGAAACTCAATACATGCATAGAGCAACTCTTCATGAACATGCCCAAGACATTTCATGACTAAAGCCCATGTCACACTTGTCCGAATCTATAATTCCGTTCATAAACCGATCTGAAATAATATTAATTCGGACACGTTCTGAGAGAAATGTCAAAAAACCAGCCAGAAATGAAAATACACCGATCATAATCCGGTCTTATTCCGGATCAAATAAGTTGTCATTCCGATTGCAATACGTCTATATTCAGAACCTCTCCGATCATCACCGGACATGCCAAACTTTGAAAAATTCATTGATCTCAAGACCGACCGCTTTCCGAACGTTCCGTTGATATTCCGTTCGTCTCCGTTATATATATGGTATTACATCGTGGTAATGCGGTATATCATCGGATAAAGTGACATCAAAGTCCGTTTTTTGATCGGCATTACAATGTGGGTTCGGAATGAACTCTGAATACATACGGAGGCCTGTTCCGTACTCTTCCGTACCTATTCCGCATTTCAAATTTCGAATGGCAACGAATGAGTACAGTGTGTATTCCGTGCATTCCGTGCATATTCCGTGTGTATACCGGATACCGTTCGTATTGAGGTTGCCGCGACAATTCGGAGAAATTATTAAACAGGTTCAATAATTTCTCCGAGTTCCTCAGTGCATCACCGAACGTACACGAGTATATAACGTTGGAAAACCGAGGAAAACCGAGGGAAATCCGTTTGAGTTCAGTTCAAACCGATAAAACACCGAATCCACAATGTTTTACTCGGAACATGAACGAAGTGACGATTCGGACAAGTGTGACAGGGGCTTTAAGGTCAAAGGGTTTTGGAATTATGGCTAATTAATTATTCATGTGTATGAATGGTAATTCTGGTCTGTGTACACGGCGTATACGGGAAAATTCACGCTGCGCGACAACCCCTCGTCCGATTTTATGATTTTGGTGTCAAAAGATGCGCAAGGCTCGAGGCTGAAAATTCATAAAAGTTCGAGTCGCGAAAACATTTTTTAAAGGCTATAGTGGAAAGAGTCGAGGGGGCGCCCCCAGCCCCTTCAGGGTTAAGTGCAGTTTGTCTGCTCTTTATTTGCATGGAATTATTATATTATTTAATACACACGTTAAATTCTTCTTATACAGTTATTTCAATAGCTGCATATTACTACGATTGAGATATCATAATTCGAAATAATTTCAATCATTTCAGCTGCCGTTTGTTACGTGCGTCTCTTTCAATTTCCTGGGACGCCAGGCCCTCAGTGTTGCTACAATTTATTCACCGGTGATCTCCTGTATAATGTGAGGACTCCTAGGGTTTCTTCTGTCTTCGAGAGGTTCCCGTTCAGTCCAATATTCTATACGGATGATTTGTACCAACAGTGGTTAGGTATGCGTCATCATGCTCTGCACAGTTTTTTCTTAGTTTCTGGACGGTAAAACAAAAAAGAAGATTTTTTTTGGGGGGGTCACAATTCCATTTTGACGGCTCAAACATATTACCAGCAAAATGGGGGGAAATCCCAGTACCACATATTGGTTGGGAATATTGTTTCCGAATGAAGATACGAATTTGTTTCTTCCCTACGTTTTTATGTGTGTTAGCAAGAGGAGGTGGAAGGGGCTTTGGGGAAGAAATGGGAACCCGCAATGCATAGACCGCACGAACTAACAAAACAGTTTGTGCACCGTAAAATAAGGGGGAAAAGAGATTTTGTTTGGATCCCAGTTCCATTTTGACGGCTCAAACATGTTACCAAAATAATAATAATTATTATAATAAATAATAATAATTCCCAGTACCACATATTGGCTAAGTTAAAAAAAATATTGATTCAGTTACTATTTCGCTATTTAAATAAAGACACACACTTGTTTCATCCATACTTTTTTTCATCTCTGTCGGCAAGAGGGGGGGGGGAGGCTTTGGGAGGAAAGGGGAACCCCAAAGCATAAATTCCACGATCTTTAAAAAAAAAAATAGAAAAAGGTTATATTCTCGTTTGTGATTTTAAGCATCTTCTTAGTCGGTTAAAGCGGCATATTATACGATAACAAATACTTTGTTCAATCAGATATTGATATTTTTTTGTTCCAGATGAAGAGGTGTGGCCTCGCTTTTATTGCTGTGAACGATCAACGCTTTGCGATCTGTACATACAATGGCGGCCTCTGATGACTTGCTGGTCGTATGTTCCTCCTGCCTGGTGTAAGTACATGTATCTCATTGAAAACGAAAATACCTGCGTAGCCGAGTGCTAAAAAACTTAGGCCTGACGTGTGTTTTTGTGTTACTACAACATTGTGTTGGCCATAATACTCTTCATGATAAGCTGAGTAAAACTTGGATCAGAGTATTAATCTAAATTTAAAAGGAATTCCTTTCCCTGACAGTGAAAAATACAACTTTCAAAAATGTTGCTCGTAAGCAGCAGTAAACTACAATGTAGCAGCAGTAAACTACAATGTTCACACCTTAGTGATAAAATTTTGTACTTAATTTTTAAGCTTTTGATTTTGTTAAAAACCATCGGATATCTGGATGGTCACTTTGTCATGAAGGAAACGTGGAGAGTGGGACGACCGTCAGTGTTAGAAAGAATAGATTCCTTGACTTCTTTCCAGTTTACAACCTAACCGCTAAAACACTTACGTACCGACGAAATCGTGAATCTGATTCGTTCAAAATTTAAGCAGTTCAACAGACCGAAATATCGCATAAAACGTCACTATTACAGCACTATAGAACATTTTGCGTTAAATAAACACCGCAAAAATCGATATTCCCTGCCGTTTGTTTCAGGCAGTGTCACATTGTCACGCAGCAATTTCCACTCGACTCGTGTAATCTTTAAATTTGCAACTTTTCAAACTCCATCATTTTTCATAAGCCGTTGCCAGTGTTGGACGATTTACAGTCTTTGGTAGCAAACGGGGTATCAAAATGTAGCTAACCACAATCCTTAAAAGTCGATATAAATTTCGTTATCATTAGACGATCAGATTAAAAAAGTGACCTCTACCAATGAGTTTGGATTTTTTTGCGGTGTTTATATTCGTGTGATATTATTTACACATTGCAACTAGTGTGGTTTTGGGGAGACCCCCATATCGTTACGCTTGATGGACTGGAGTACACCTTCAATGGTCTGGGGGAATACACACTAGCACTCATCGAAGATGACGATGGACAACGAGTCTTTGAACTGCAAGGTCGCACACGACAGGTCGTGGATACGGAGACAGGGGAACTTAGCCAGGCTACTATCTACTCTGGATTTGCTGCGGTGTACACAGGAGAAGCAAGGGTCTGTTAACACATTGTTTTGTATTAACACATGATACGTTTCAAAAATGCCTTTGACTTGATCCCATGATTTGCATTCCATGTTGATATATTTTCATTGCTAAGTTCCCATACAAAGTGTGCTGATTGGATACAAAAAAAAACAGTTATATTTATATCAGGCTACCCTGCAATGAATTGAAAATCTTCAAAATTTTGTTCTGATGCATGAATTTCAAACACTTGAACAGCTTGTCGGTTTTGTTTGCAATTCATAAAGATTGAGATCAAGTTGAGTGATGATGCCATGGATTTGGTAACGACTGTCAATGGGACCGTTGTAACACCCAGTGCTACAGGTAAGCTCAGTCTCTACTAATCACCAAAGTGCAATATGTTCCACTTGTAATCTATTGGTAACCTTTTCGCTCTGTCGTATGTAAGTACCATTCGGTACGTGCCATCCGGTACAAGGGCTGTTTTACTATTTTTTTTATACACGTTTACCTAAACTGGATGCAACAATACATGTGACATCATCATTATTAATGTCTGTGTTATTTTCTCGTAGGATTGCACTTAGGAAATCTTTTGGTAACGAGGGCGGAAAACCCAATCAAAGTGAGCGTCATGTATTCAGATTATGTCAGCTTTTCTGTTGGGGTGAACAACAGTATGGCCGACATAACTGTCCTTATCAACCAGGACTTCAAAGGCAAAACAAAAGGAATTTTAGGTATGATCCAGGTTGTTTTAATCCTTTTTTCCAGTACAATGTTGCTTTCCTAAATCTGAATTTAGAAAATTGTCTTCGTGATTATCACTGTAACCAACTTATAGGTAAGTCAATAATAATCGTGCGAACTTAATAGATGACAAAGTCATATTTAATGTCGTTTTCGGGTACAACCCGGTGCTAATTTTCACCGATTTGTTAAATTTTCTCAGGTGTGTGGGATGATGACCCAAGCAATGATGTTTTGACGCGTTATGGCACTCTGCAGACAGGCTCTGGAGATGATGGAGAACTGGTGGAGAGGGACTTCTTTGAATTTGGCGAAACATGTAAGAAATCATCGAAAACCTTTAGGAATTTAGTACCAATTACAATGAGTCAGGGGGACCTATATTGCGTAATTGTAAACGCAGACAGCTTGTCATGGTATGATAACATGTAGTTTCATTTTAAATCGTTAGTCCTTGAACCTAATTGTGGTACCCCCCAAAACAGGTTCCTTTATAGAGCATTCGTTGTACTTTTGGTGTGTTTCAATGTATATCAGGGCGAATCGCAGAGGAAGACTCTCTGTTCTTCTACCAGTCTCCTGATGAAAGCTACAACTCATTGAACGATCCTGCTTTCGCTCCAGACTTCTTGCAAGATTTGATCGATAAGGCACCGCCGGGAAAATACAAAGAGGCTAAGGCGGTCTGCGGGTCAAGTAAAGTGTGTCTGTATGATTCCCTGGCTCTGAATGACACAAGCATCGGTGTGGCTACATTAACACTCGACGAGATGAACACCATTAATATGGCAATGTCAAGTAAGTGCAATGTAGAACAGAGATGTCGCCGGTTAAACATCAAACGAATGTGAATGAAACATTGCAAAATGTACGCCAACCAACTCGGCACCGACACACCGACTCACCAACACACAAATTCACTGACCCGAAAACCCGATGACCAACCGCACTACTGATCTATAGCTACTGAACCACTGATCCACCGACCTACTGAATCACCAACCTACTGAACCTAACAAACTGACCCACCCAACCAAAAGACCCACCAACCCACTGACATACCAACCCAAGCGACCCACCAACCCACCAACCCAACGACCCAAACCCTAACGACCCACCAACTCACTGACCCACCAACCCACTGACCCACCAACCCAACGACCCCAACCCAAACGACCCCCAACGACCTACCAACCCAAACGACCCACCAATCCAACGACCAACCAACCCACCCACCCACTGACCCACCAACCCAACAACCCCCAACCCAAACGACCCACCAACCCAACGACCTACCAACCCAAACGACCCACCAACCCAACGACCTACCAACCCAAACGACCCACCAACCCAACGATTTACCAACCCAAACGACCCACCGACCCAACGACCAAACGACCAACCAACCCACAACGACCCCCAACCTAAACGACCAACCAACCCACCAACCCAACGACCCAAACCCTAACGACCCACCAACTCACTGACCCACCAACCCACTGACCCACCAACCCAACGACCCCAACCCAAACGACCCCCAACGACCTACCAACCCAAACGACCCACCAATCCAACGACCAACCAACCCACCCACCCACTGACCCACCAACCCAACAACCCCCAACCCAAACGACCCACCAACCCAACGACCTACCAACCCAAACGACCCACCAACCCAACGACCTACCAACCCAAACGACCCACCAACCCAACGATTTACCAACCCAAACGACCCACCGACCCAACGACCAAACGACCAACCAACCCACAACGACCCCCAACCTAAACGACCAACCAACCCACCAACCCAACGACCCAAACCCTAACGACCCACCAACTCACTGACCCACCAACCCACTGACCCACCAACCCAACGACCCCAACCCAAACGACCCCCAACGACCTACCAACCCAAACGACCCACCAATCCAACGACCAACCAACCCACCCACCCACTGACCCACCAACCCAACAACCCCCAACCCAAACGACCCACCAACCCAACGACCTACCAACCCAAACGACCCACCAACCCAACGACCTACCAACCCAAACGACCCACCAACCCAACGATTTACCAACCCAAACGACCCACCGACCCAACGACCAAACGACCAACCAACCCACAACGACCCCCAACCTAAACGACCAACCAACCCACCAACCCTACGACCCAAAACCCAAACGACCCACCAGCGTAACGACCGGCCAACCCAACGACCTCCAACCCAAACGACCCACCAACCCAACGACCCACCAACCCAAACGACCCACCAAACCAACGACCCACAAACCCATCGACCCCCAACCCAAACGATCCACCAACCCACTGATCATTTAACCCAACGACTTCCAACCCATAAGAACCAACAACCCAACGACCCACTCATGCACCTAACGACCCCAAAACCCAACGACCCACCCATGCAGACCCACGACCCGAATCGGAACGACCTACCAACCCAACGACTGGCCATCAACCCAAGATCAACCCAACCCAACGACCAACCAGCCCACCAACCCACTGACCCACCAACCCAACGACCCCCAACCCAAACGACCCACCAACCAAACGACCTACCAATCCAAACGACCCACCAACCCAACGACCTACCAATCCAAACGACCCACCAACCAACTGACCCACCAACCCATCGACCCCCCCCCCACCCACCTAAACGAGCCACTAACCCACTGACCCACCAACCCCCAACCCAAACGACCCACCAACCAACACAGCCAGACATCCACCCAAACATTTTGGCGGTCGAAGAACGAGAGAGCAATGAAAGTACACTTACATTGTATTCGTCTTGAATGACTATATAGTTTAATCAGTGTTTCAAAGGAAACTCTAAAAATTGATTTGTCTTTCGATCGACAGACAAATCAAGTGAAGTATTGTTGTGAACCAAACTGACCTCTCTTTTATCCGAAAGTGTCAATAAATCTTTAATATATGCATATAAATACTTTCAGTGAACTTCCCGCCAAATCTGACGCTTGTGGAGACCGTTGAGGTTATAGTAGGGCAGGACTTTACCTTGCAGTTACAAGCAGCTGATCCAAATGGAGATAATATCACATATCATTTGCTTCAGACAGTAAAAGGAGCTTCAATTTCATCTGATGGTCAGTAAAATCCAAATCAAGTAATTTTCAAGTAAATAAAGTATATTTACTTCTTTCGAATTAGGTGTACTACTCTGTACAACATTACATTCAATTTCCCTGGAAAACCTAAGCTTCTTTTTTTTCTGAATGATTTTTGCTACATAGAACAGCTTGAAATTCGATTGTTTTTGGATACCCTAACAAGTATTAAAGTAATGAACGTGATTGGGGTTTGCATAAAGAAGTACTCAGATCTTCCAGTTGTACCGCTTTTTAAAGTAGCAACCATTGTGCAGATTAGTTCTGTAAAACCTAGTCATTTTTGAAAAGTAATTCCACGGCATTGATTAATCATTCACAATTGGTCACAAATTATTGGCAAATTGGTTGACTGTTACCCAAATTGAACGATTTTCCATCTTTCATTTTCCTTCTACGTTGTGCGATAGGTCTGTTCAAATGGACTCCTGCAAATAGGTCCAAGGTCTCGATTGGTTTCCTAGCCACAGACGGTATAGCAAATGCAACACTTGAACCCACTGTGAAGCTTTGTGACTGTGAGAATGACGGCACATGCCTATTTAATCAGTATGTTAGTGGAACCAATCTCATACAAGATCGTTTCGGGGTGAGTACAGGAAAAAAATTGAGCTCGCAATGATCTAATTCAAGCCGGGACAGTACAATCGTTGGTTACCAAAACCAAGCAAATATGCTCTGTAAATTCTAGTGAAGGTACATTCTTTCTGTGTACAATCCCCACTCAGGTGGTGCTGTGTGAGTGTCAGCCGGGCTGGACTGGAGACTTTTGCGAAATGGATTACGACGCCTGTGCTGATAGCCCTTGTTTCATAGGCGTGGCTTGTACTGATGAGGCCCCGCCATCGTTCAACAGCACCTGTGGACCTTGCCCTGAAGGACTTGAGGGAGACGGCAAGAGTTGCCAAGGTAACAAGACGTATTTTTTATGTTCAATTTGTCGTCGTTGCTGTCCTTATCGATATATTCGTCTGCTACTGCTGCTAGTAGTTCTGTTGCTGCTACAGCTAGGCTTGCTTATAATATTTAGTAAGCCCCCTTGAATCTAAACAGCGCAATGGTCCCAAATGAAAAGGTCAAACAGGCTTTATATCATTACTAATGGCTGACCATATCGTCCTTATCAAGGCTTCCAAGCTAATGCCTTCTTTCCTTAGATTTCCCAATCAAACCTCCCTCGTTTGTCCATACAAAAAGGCAAATGTTCTTGGCAGTCAATTTACTATGGCTTCTTAGCATTCAGGCATAAACCCATCTTTGGGCTTTCAGAGGAAGCCAAAAGAAGTCTTTCTTGGGCTTTTTTTATGAGGAGCAGATATCAGCAAAAGAAAGGTATGTAGTATGACAGGACTAATTCTTTGAGACCTGGAAATGATTGTAAAACCCAAGCCCATCATGTCTATATTGTTAGTCGTCCATTGTAATTATTGTTATTATAAATATTAATACTACTGCTTTATTTTCCTTCTCTTTTAGTAGCCCACAGACTTAATTGCACGGTGGATTACAATTATACCATAAAACACAATAATTTAAAAGTGTACATTGTTAACTTCACCAAAAACTCCATGAAATTTTGAAAAATTAAGAGAAAGTTAATGAATATTTTGGATGACTGGTCTTTGTACTTTACACAGCGTAGCCCTCAGAGGGCGAGCTGTGCCATGCCGTATAAATGAGATTATATAACCTTTAGTTAAACCGGATAAGGAATGCAAAAGCACAAACGGCAAGGGAAGGAAAGCGCGGTGTGAGACTTTATTTCTGCATGAGCAAGCGACCAGTCCCAGTAGTATACTTTGAGTAATTTTTTTTGTGTGTCAGAAACCAGTGAACCCATAAAAAATATTATTTGAATAATTTCAGAAATGCTATTTAAAACCTACATTGAAAGTTGACCCCCACAAAACACGATCACGTAATCACTCACACCACAATGCAAGGTTTGAGTACATCAACCTTTCACAATCCACAATTTAACCTAAGAGTTGCTTCCGATTTCTCGTGATATCTGGCACTGGACTGTATATCTGTTTATTGAGCGTGTTTGTTCACCTGTGGTAAGGCAAGATCTAAAGCACGTATTGTGGCTCCTTTTTGACACTGGAAACCAATGACTGAAATTACCTGACCTGTACTTTTTTCAGGGCAAACTCTTGACACAAACTTGTCCGTCCATCGAATAGAGACTGAAATCTAAATGAAGCCAGAGCTTTATCATAACTTGTGTAATTATTGGGTAAATTCTCAATTTGAACAGTTTCATGGGATGTTATACTTGAATGCAAGCCTGAGATTGTAGGCCCCCCGTTGTATAGGCCCCCTTCCATGACTGGTCTGATGTAGCCTTTATACACAACAATAATGTCCTGAGTATGAAAGCCATGTTTTTTAAAACAAATTTGACATCAACAATTTCTTATTTGCTTTAGAGACCATTTCATCTACATGGGCATTCCATTTCAAATTTTGCTGGAAGATGCCTCCCAAGAGCTTAACCCTTGCACCAAGTTCAAGTTTGGATCTACTGTACCGCACATCTCGCGGGTTTCTCTTGCCAACAAGTTTACGTGTAAAGCTGGACACTTAACAGGGTATAATGTCAGCCCATTGTAAGAGGCCCAAGTACTCAGACTGTTCAAATCAGTTTGGGTTTTGCTTTCAATGACTTGTGATCTTTTATTCGCCAATGGTGAGGTCATCAACGTATTTCCAGCATTTGCTGTTAGCTGGGTTAACTGCAGTGTTAATACAAGCCAACAAATATCACTGGACCCAGTTTTGTCCCCTGTGGCACTCCACTAGATAGGTGGGTTTCCTCGAGGTTTCAAATTTCGTCAGCATGAAAATCCGTGTTTTTGATATCTAATCTCAAGTAAAACAGATTTATTTGATTTTAAACATATAACATTCTTTATCTTGCTATCCTTCTGCAGATATTGACGAGTGCCAGCTGTACAGAGACCAGCCAGCTAGCAGTGGTGGACTTGGCTGCGATCAAAACTGTGAAAACGTCCTAATGAACTACACGTGTAGCTGCAATCCTGGATATTTACTTCACGAGGATGGCAGGCAGTGCATCGGTGGGTGATAATTACCATAACATTGTTATGTTTAATTTCAATTATGCCATTTAAAAAAACAAACTATCGTGCAATATTAAATAAATACACAATCAAGCGGGTGCGGCAGTGTATCGTGTTCGATAATACTCAGCTATATGACGCAACGCATACAATCATGTGAGATGTCCATTCCAGTGCCCCTCTTAACACTACCTTTGTTTGTGCGTCTGCACTTTGTTATTTTATCTTTTGATTGTTTAGACTGCCAGGTTTTAAGCTGTCTGAATGGAGGGACATTTGATGTTGAGTTTTGCGAGTGTGCCTGTCCACTTACACATTCAGGATCAACATGTTCTGGTAACATAAACTTTTCATTTTGTAGAAATATCAAAACATGCCAACTTAAGATAATGTGAGAGGTAAACAAGTTTTGCAAGTTGATGCCAGTAATTCATGAATGTTACCAAATGGTGCGACGGACTATTCTTGCGTTCGTTATCGCCAGGTTTAGGGCACGGCATCTGAAATGTATCAGTACCTTGTCGCAACTGCTGAAACTATCAGTAATCTACACACCAATATGATGACCATGCACTCTCGGTGGTCCACGTGAATGTTTCAAAAACTCCTCAGTGTGTGTCACTCGACATATTACACTGAAGATCTTCTCATTTTCAACCTCTATGTCATGAATGCCATTACAGATCGATCACATGTCTACGATCGGAGATAACATCACCTAAAAATACCTTTGTTTGCAGATGAGAATCCGTGTCTGTCTGGTAATAGATGCCCTGATGCTCAACACTACTGTTTGCCAGACTCAAACCAAGATGGCTTCACTTGCATTTGCAATGTTTTTGATGGGTTTTTCTTGCAAGACGATAGTTCGTGTAAAAGTAAGTAGAATTGTGTCCACTTTATTCCACTAACAGTTTAAGGATCTTCGTTCACCCTACCTCCTTTCACAACCTGCTCATCATGATTTGATAAATAGGAATAATAAATAATCCTGGGACGAACCTACTAATTTGGCGAGAAAATCCGTGCTCAGAGTGAGGATACGACTGGTAGGAATTACCATGTGACATCATTCCGCTTCAAATGCATCATTCAGAAGAAAAATAATTACAGAAGGTGGATTGAGAAAGTATGCGTGAATTCAATGTTTAAAAATGCATAAGCAACGAAAAACAGCTATGATACTTCTAAACCAATGCGTACGTTTTCTGGACGGTTTTTTTAATGGATAGTATCCAGCAGGAATTGTAGTTTCAAGCAGGAAAACAACTCACAAACATGCAAATGATCTCCTAAATACCTTTAATATTCCCTTTTTGTGGGAGCTTGTGGTATTGTTTTTTGTAACATATTTTGCTGTGGATATTTTTATTAGCAAACTACATTTTCTTTTTAATTTTGATCCAATGATATCACCCATTTTTTTTAACAGAACTTCCATCTAAACAGATTGTGGTGACAGCTGATTTGGATTTCAATCAGGCCTACAAAAACCCGACATCAACTGCTTTCCGGAGACAAGCTGCTGTATTTAAACGGGCGGTAATTATACTGGTCGATTAGGAGAAATTATATTGTGCTGTATTCCATTGTTCTTACTCTCGATTAGACCCCATTGTTGAATAGTAACCTGGAATATCTTTCTATAGGCAAACTTGCGGCAAGATCGCAAAGTCTTAACTTGAGCACAGGGCTAATACTATAAGTGATAAAATAATAATACAACTATAAATGATTGGAATCGTGACTTTATTCTCAATTGTTAACGAAATGAAAAATGACATTGAAGGTAGTCTTAAAACAATTCCTCTGACAATGATCTTGAAGTATGTCAGATCATTATCCAAGATGACGTCCATATAGTTTGAGCTTTACACATCTTTTGAGGCCGAAACTGACAATAAGATGTGCAATTCAATTTAGAGAGCATTCCTTTATTGGTACTTTACCTTCAGATTTTCATGAGACTGAAGGAGAATCCATCTACCAACGGTGTATCTTCAGTTCACGTTCCGTGGATGGAGGAAGGCAGCGTTGTCGTTAGGTCTATGGCTTCATTTGAAAAGGGTGCGCCGTCAGACGCCAGCCTGCAGCAAGTATTTTCAAGCAGTCCATCACTGAGCGACGGCGTTAATGTCATCAACTTCGACCGTGATTCAGTCACTGTAAATGGTAATGCAATTGTACACCAATCTTAAACACGTAGGGCTTTGGCCCATTATGGTTGGGTAAGGGACTGTGGATGAATGTCCTCTTCCCTGAAATATTACAAAATCAAGTTCCAAGAAGTAAGACAGAGGTAAATAAAAAGGGTAAAAACGATAGGTTTTGCCAAATGCAAATGGCGCCCTCTAATTGTGTCCGCTATATCCAACACATGCTGTTATTTTATATATGTTTTTTTGTGTCCTGATATTCTTACAACCTTAGTCATGGTACCAACATTTATTCTTTTACATTACATCCACTTTTAGTTTGATGATTTTGTCATGACAGATGGGGAAATAGACTGTGTACCGACCTACTGCAAGAATGGTGGGACTTGTGAGGCGTCTGGAAACTTTCCTTACGTTTCGTATACGTGCAGGTAATACCATATTCCATGGACCTTGAGCGCTTCAGAAGCTGTTCTTAAATTTGTTATTTTAATTCATTAACATTGAATGCACAAACAGTTTACTCATGCCTATCTATACAATACAAATGCGTATATTAACTCATAGTTGTGGTGAATACCCAGCAGAATTTGTAAGCGAATTACCCAACTTTTTACGTGGTTTTCATTAAGGCAAACCTAAAAGAAGTTCATAAATCCCTCGATGAGTATTAGACTTGAGAAAATTATAAGAATGATGGGTGTTCAACGAAATATAGAGTACATTGGTAGAGCGATTCCTATTCAAACATGTGCAATCTGTAGTGATCGTTATCCTTTTTTTCCTTTTAGCTGTCAAACTTCATATACAGGGGAACGTTGTGAGACAGATGTCCAAGGTAAGCTTGTAAAAAAAATTCAGATGTAATCTACTGCAGAAAAAGGTTTGTGAATTTGGAGTTGGTTTATACTTTTACCGAACGCACAAAGCGATTTCCTTGGCGTCCAGAGTTAGTGTAGCTTCATTGCTACGTTCGCCGAACGGCTTCGCACTTAGATTTGGGTAAAATGAACAGACTAACTTTGTATTGAAAAACTTGCAAAATATAATTCTTTTTATTGTAAAAAAAGAGTAAACATTGTTTATTCTGCATCTAATTTAAGAGGTTTTGACAACATACAACTGTTTTGTAACCGGTGTCCCATTTAGAGCCCGATAGTGGCGGTCTATCCACCGTCACTGTTGTACTCATCATTGTTGGCTCCATTGTGCTGCTTATCGTTGTGGTGTGCATGCTGGTCTGCATGTGTCTCCTCATTCAAAGGCAACATGCCAAGTCGCTGGCTTATCGTGAGGACAAACAGCGGTCTGGTGTCCCAAGAGACGGTGATCGGAGCATGGAGTCTGTTGATGTCTCCTGCGGTGATGAGGCGGCTAGGATGAGTCGATTGATGCACGTGATGAGCCAGTCTCGCTACATGCAAGAGGTGAGGAATATGTCTTAACATCGTTCCTGTTTGCGGTTAACACCATGTGGTTATAACTACTGCTTAGAAGATATTTAGTTCTGAAAAGAACTTGTCCTGCTTATTATCAACTTTCGCTTAGTAGTTTTTGTTCTGATAAGAACAGTCCTGCTTTAATTTCTAAAAAACTTGTCTTTGAATTAGTCTCAACGTTTCGACTAGCCTGCTCTAGTCATCGTCAGGAGACTGAAGAGAGTTGGAGGTGCTACTCCTTAAGTCATGTAAATAGGCCGTGTTAGGATTGGGAATGCTTGTATATATTGGTTGTCTGTTGGGCATTGTGTTAGAGTGGGATGCCCTGCTCGTGTCAGTTGGCTGTGAGCCCTGGGCATTGTGTCGAGGGATGCCCGCTGAGTGTCCTGCTCGCTCAGGTGCGTCATTTGGATGTGAGTGTTGCAGTGGCGTAGCCATGGGGGGGGGGGGGTGCGTGTGGGGGCGACAGCCCCCCATGAAACCCTGTCGCCCCCCCCCCCCCAGTCGCCCCCCCCCCCACTGAGATTTTGAGTTTCTAAAAAAAAAATGCATTGATCTACATGACGCCCCCATGAAATGTTCCAGCCCCCCCCCCCCTGAAAAATTCCTGGCAACGCCACTGGAGTGTTGCAACTTGGTATAATTGGATGCCATATGTTGCTTATGAAATTGCCGATATCTTGTGGTACAGTGTCATGTTCGTGGATCTCAATAGCTTCTCTGACACGACGGGTGTACCAATGTTTCTCTGGAGCTATGATTTACGCTTGTTCCCAATCAACGACATGATCCAAATCAGCAAAGTGTTTGACAATGGCAGATTTGCAAATCAATAGACAGTGGTACTTCGTCCACCAGAGAGCCAGCGCGGTTCTGTGTATTTGTTTTGTTATCATTAGCTGTTTCGGTGTACACACTGAAACAGCTCTTGTTTTTGTTTATTTTTTTTTTCTCTTTTTTTTTTTTTCTTCCACTTTTTTTCCCATAGGATAACATGTGTATTCGTTCTACAACGCACTTTTGGACTTTTTTCAAATCCGATGGACTTCAAACCTGGCATACAGTTAGACCACCATCTGAAGATGTATGCCGAATCATGACGTCATCACGTGTCACGTGACGTCATCCTAAAAGAGCATACTTTAAGGCCCTATATCTACAGAACCGAAAGTCCGATTTGGTTCAAACTTGGTATGCAAGTATTCCGGGACGTGTTATAGACAAAATTTGCAGTGACGTCATGATGACGTAATCGTGTGATTTTATATAAATTATTCACTTTTTGGCCCTTTTACTCATATCTCATAAACGGAATGTGGTAAATTCAAAATTCTTTTTGTAACATGTTTGTCAGGTGAAATATAGATGCACAAAATTTCATCAAATGTGTGACGTCATCATGACATCATCAAAAACGTGATTTTGTGATTCACAGATAAGGGTATGTCCGATCGTTATGAAACTTGGTGGGTAGGTAGGTATAGATAAAAGCTTTCAAAATCTGAAGTGACGTCATCATGACGTTATCGTCTGATTTTTTATGATTTTTTCAAATGTTAATATTTTCTTCAAATTTTGCAAAAATTATATAAAATTCGGTCGGATCGACTTCAAACCTGGCACACACTTAGACCACCATCTGAAGATTCAGGTCGAATCATGACGGTATCAAGACGTCATCACGTGTCACTTGACATAATCCTAAAACTGCATGGTTAAAGTCACTATATCTAGAGAACCTGAGGTCCGATTGGGTTCAATCTCGGTATGCAGTTATTCCAGGAAGTGTTATAGACAAAAATTGCAGTGACGTCACGATAACGTCATCATGTGATTTTATATGAATTATTCATTTTTTGGACCTTTTACTCATATCTCATCAATGGAACGTGGTTAATTCGAAATCCTTTTTTGCAAAAGGTTTATTAGGTCGTAGATAGATACAGAAAATTTCAAAAAAATGTGTGCCGTCATCATGACGTCATGAAAAATGTTTTTGTTTTTTTACATAGGATGGACACTTTTTGTACAGAATACGCATGTACAAGTTCATTTGACCTGGATGAAACTCCTTTACGGCAGTCATTAATAAAACGGTCGAAACAGCTCAGTGTTTGTCCACAAACACATTTCTAGTTTTCTTGGTTTCCCTAATGTCCACGACTTGAAAAATCTGTTCAGGCTGATATTTGTATATCATTTGGCACAGTACATGTACATTACGTTCCTATAGACATTACATTATGGTCTCGAGTCTGTAGTACGAGAAGATCCAATATTAGAATTAAATGTGTTTGTTGTGTTATTTAACTTCTGTCGATGCACTTGTAATTGTAATCATACAGTGGGGTCTCCACTCGACAAGATCATGCTTTTTGAGACCTCGGTTCATCCATAAACAATAATTCAAATGTTAAATAATTATATATGTACATGTATGTGTTGGGAAAAATTAAAGATTTGATGGATGGATTGATTGATCAGAATGTGAACATTTGAAGTCATTTTCCCGATCTGTATTCATTTAATGGTTACTTCCCGAAAGATCCCCATAACTTAAGAAAACCTTAAATTCATGTGAGGGTCATTCAAATTTTGTTTCAGAACTTGTTCCACATATGCAAAGCTGAGAACTATTTCCAAAGGTTTAGTTTAAATCAACGTCAACGTTTACTGTGTTCGAGGACAAACAACCTTCCTCACACTGAATCACTATGAGGCATGCCAAAACCCGCCTTAAAATTTAGTATAGGTCAAAGGCTTATGCAATTGTACTTGGTCATTTGCAGCTTCAGATCAATTCTATTTAATTCAGATCAATTCTATTTAATTCATCATGAAAGCAATGCAGTTACAGTCACTTAAAGACACCGGAAACCATTAGTCTGGGAGTAAAGGTTACACAAAGGTTCTGAGTGGTACTGTATTAACTGTCTATGGATATCAAAATCTATGTTAACTAGCGGTCCTTTTTATTTCATCAGGTCAACCCAGCAGGTCGTGTGGTGCGCAATCCCATGGTCAACTAGACGCCCCATCCGTTCACTGCAAGTTAATAGCGTTTTGGTAAACTCGTGGAGCACATTTCTTACGTAATTGTTACTTGTTTCCCATTGATTACTAGATAGCAGGTCGCTGTATTCTAAACTGAAAGATTAAAATTAATGCAAGGAATTATTTCATGACTTCGCGTTAAACATTTCAAGAAACGTTCCATTTAAAAAAAAAAATCTGATATTGTCTTCTTTAGACAAAGTTCGCATATTGAGCCAATGGTTTAATCAGGACGCTTTTTACCAGCATATTAGCTTTCAAATTGTTACCTCTGCGTATGTTACCCAGAAAAAAGTTGTAATCAACAACATGTATATGAAGGTTACGTTAAAAGTAAATATCGGTGTATGGGATATCCAAGATATTTTTGTTAGTGCTGTACGTGCGTAGAATTAATTACATTATATAATATCAATCATTACTAATGGTGATACAGTTTGTTTCATTATTAAACTAAGTAGACATTTATAGAACAGTGTTTTGAGAAAACTAATGATTGATTTACGACCTCGACAATGGCCAGGCAGCGTTGATACTGAGTCGGTCGGGTGATCTGAAGTCATGTATTATACTTTAATTTTCCAATATTGCTAATACTTGTCATTGTTGTAGTCAAACAGCTGATAACTTGATAATGTTCTGTTATCTGGTAGTATTCGCTAGATCATAATTATATGATTGAGGCAATTGTGTAGCAGAATTTCACCACGCTCATATCATAGGGAGGTAGTTTAACGGATTGCACGTATTTTATCCGCATACCTTGTATTATTGTACACAGGTAGTTCTCCTCGCTATTTTGTATGAGCTCAACATTTTGTATGAGCTCTTATGAATAGAATAACTCGATATGGTTTAAAAAATACTGCCTGTAGTCGATTGCTCTTTTGAGGGAATCGTGGATCGTATTAGCCACGAAGGACTGTTCCTCGACTGCGGTGTTTGGTAAAAAATATGCCCATTACAATCGCATTAATTCAAGTATCATGCGTCTGTTGCTTATAAAATCATTCTGATAAACTTGATAATGCCGTTCCTGAGTGTTTTCTATCATTGTGGATAGAGGGATAAACATTGTGTAGTATCATTATTATTAATTATTTCTCGTAATGTCACCAAGAATTACTTAAAATTGCCCTAGGCACTGAAGCTTACAAGCCTCAAGAAACCTGTAGAGAGAAGACATTGATAATCAAATGATACAGTTTAAGAGGTGGGAGGAAAACCGCAGAAGAGCACTTAACCTCACCCCAAGGGCGGATCCAGGGGCGGGGGCCAAACACCACTTTCCTGTGACCCTAGTCTATGTCATAGGTCTTCAGACAATAGAAATAATGATCAGATATGAAAAAAAATCATACTTGACCTCCGGTGACCTTTCAGAGGTCAATGACCTTTATATACTGCATTTATAGTAATTTATAAGATAAGCACTTGAAACCCCAACTTTTTTAAGACACAATTCTAAAAGTTAGGTGTTCATGCTATGAAAAGTATTTTCATATGAAGGGCATTTCATATCTGACCTCTGGTGACCTTTAAGAGGTCAATGAACTTTGTATGCCCTATTTATAAATATTCATAAGATTTATTATTCAAAACCCAACTATTTCAGGAACCATGTCTAAAAGTTGGTTCTTTGTGATGTGAAAAGCATTTTTAGATATAGGGACATCATATTCTGACCTTTGGTACCCTTTAATAGGTCAATGAACATTGTACCTTATTTTTTGCTATTTGTTATATTTCTTTGTCAAAATGCCCTTTTGTGACCCAATGCTCAATATTGAAAAAGAAAGGTACTGCACATATCATTATACAGTCATGTAATGAATTCAAATCCCACAAAAAAATGTAAGGTGACATCTGACCTTCATTTCCCTTTTTCATTTGGCAGACGCAACATGTTGCGACTGGGATAGAAGACTGATCGACTTTCTTAGTCACTCTTCTGTACTTATTACACTCTGTGGTATCTAGATGGACTTAGGTCACCACATTTTTAACCTTTTTACCGAGCCCACAGGTCACTGTAAGAGTGTGGTTCTTGTCCAATGTACCTCTTGTATTCTGTTGCACCCCTGTCTACCCTTCAAAAAAGAGAAATGGAGATCAGAGGTCATAACAAAATTGTCCTTTGGGTCTGAATTCATGACATGCTGTAGAATAATACTTAAAATACACTTGTTTTGAACTATTTATACTTAAGTCATGAAAAAGTGGCATTTGGAATATTAAATATGACGAATAGCGGCAAATAGGGTATGCAAAGTTTATCGACCTCATAAAGGTCACCAGGAGTCAAAAATGAATGTTCACACATCTGAAAATTCTGTTCATGTCACGTACAGCCAATTTTTAAACTTGGGTCATAAAAAAGTGGGGTTTTGAATAGTAAATCTTATAAATATCTATAAATAGGGCATACAAAGTTCATTGACCTTTTAGAGGTCACCAGAGGTCAGATATACAAAGCCCTTCATATGGAAATGCTTTTCATAGCATGAACACCTAACTTTTAGAATTGGGTCTTGAAAAAGTTGTCTAAAGTATTAATCTTATAAATTACTATAAATATAGGTCCGCGACCTCTGAAAGGTCACCGGAGGTCAAGTATGATTTTTTTTTCACATCTCATCATTTTTTCCATTGCCTGAAGACTTATGACATAGACTGGGGTCATTGGAAAGTGGTATTTTCAAGAACAGTTATTATATATAATGTGTGTAAAGTTTGTTGACCTCTCAAAGGTCACCAGTGGTCAAATATGAAAAGTCTCCACATCCGAACATTTTCTTCATGGCATGAAGAACCAACATGCGAAGTTTCATGTTTTAGTCACAAAGTGTACAATTGTATCATATATTTGATCTTAACAGCCCCACTATCAAGGCAGATAATGAGTATACCACCAAATTGCCTCAGATCGCAACACAGAGCATCTAGAATCCAATTTTTTTTTCGGAAGGGCACCGAACCCCTCGCCGTTTTTTTTTTTGACCAAATTTTGGGGCACCCCATTTTTTTTTTTTGGCCCCTAAAAATTGTGTTGTGTTCTGGATCCGCCCTTGCCTCAGCCGTATATAGAGATCAAACTTTACGTATTTCCTGTTTACCAGTGTATTCACGCATGTTATCCGTATTTTGTTTTAGTGTTTTTGCTATCTTACTCAGATGTTGCCCTCGTTTTACCCTGTATGAACCACATGACAGTTTCAACTGAACAGATGACGATCACACAATTATTGTCATCTGATCGACACACAGTTTCAGTTTTAGTCAAACAAAAAGTATGCATTTGTTTTGTCAAAGCAATGGTAATTTAGTATGATACGGGGTTGTCGAGCTGTGGTTTGTAAACCTAAAATGTGGGTGTATTTTTTTGTTTTGCTCAAAGGCATGGGATCATTTGCAATCATCCAGATACAAATTTAACATTATTGTCAAATGATAAACTAATGATAATCAATCCGTGGTGGACAATAATGTCTTTTTATTACAAGAACAACTTTAGAAACGTCTTTCTTTATTGTGCAAGGTTGTTTTGCTTTTATTTGACAAAGAGTGAACAGACAAATACAAAATTATGTCCCAGTATACTGTATTACGTTTATCGAGTGATATTGCCATGGCAATAAAAAACAATGATGTGCAAATGGTCCTATCGTCAGTTTTCACAACTTAAGCATTAACTAATTATTGCAGTGTATTTACGTATTTTCTGTATACTTAATGTGTTCACAAATGGTATCCGTATTAGTTTACTGTGTTTGCTTTGTTACTCAGATGATCCCCTTATTAGCCCATATAAACCAGATGTCAAGCTCAATTGCACACAATTTATGATCAGAAGTGAAGACAATTACTCGTCTTCTGATCGACACACAGGTTTATGCATTGCAGGTGGCTCGTATAATTTTTCAATTTCAATTCTTAATCGGCAATTCTTACATTTAGAGAGCTGGTCACAGTATCCTACAGAGTTACATTACACATTGGGTTGGATAAATCGATGGTCATTTAGTATGTTACGGGGTTGTTGAGCTGTGGTGTGGAAAAATGAAATAAGGGTGTGTTTTTGTTTTACTTAAAGACATGAAGTCAATTTCAATCATGTAGATACAAACTGACCGTTATTGTCAAATGATCAACGACATGATAATCAAACCGTGATATACATTAATGTCTTCTTTAATGCCTTCTTCTTACATTAAAAACCTTACAAAACGCCTTTCGTTGTTGTGCACGATTGTTTTGCTTTTAATTTACAAAGAGTAAGCGGACAAATACAAAATAGGTTATGATACACTGCATTATGTTATTGGAATTTATATAATGATGTGCAATGATGTCCTGTTGTCGTTTTGAGAACTTGATAATAATTCCTTTGATTATTGCAGTGTTTTGTGTGTTTACGGTAAGATTATCCATCTTTATCCCTACTTCAATTCAGCATCTACGAAATCGTTTTTAAGATTTTGGAAATAAGTTTTTGCATTTTATTATCCGTTTTTTGTCCGTTTTATGTTGTTGCATTCTATTGGCCTATTCAGATTTCATCGATACCATATAGCTTCCAAATAATATAGGTATTACTTTTCAGTGAATCGAAAATGGTTACTCAATACCATGCTCATTTGAATTGGCTCATGATGGTTTAATATGTAATTTGCATTGGTTATGGGTTAAACAAATTAAAATACTGAATTCAGCGTTGCGTGCATTTGTCATATTTTTTAAGGCTTTCAAGGGGTCGGGGTGGACGTAAGGATGAAAATGGCGGTAGGAGTGAAACTGGGGTGACGTTGGGTTAGGGTTTGGGTTGGCTAGGGGTTTGGGGGTTTAGATTTTTGGGAAGGGGTTGGAAAGGCGCTGGGGTTCTTGGTCTGGATTGGGCTGGGAATGTTGTGGTGGAGGTAAGGTTGGGGTTGGAGGCGGTTGGGGAAGAAAGTGGGTGTTTGGCTTAGAGTTCGGCCTGATTTGGGTTGTATTCGGGTGGGATTCTTTGGGGGTTTGGGGTAGGGGTTCGGTTAGGGGTTTGGAATGGGTGGCGGATTGTTTGGCTTAGAATTAAATTGAGTTGGATTGAGACAGGGGTTAAGTTTGGGTTTGGGCAGGGGTTTTGGTAAGGGTTGGGGCTTACAGTTATGATTAAGCTTAGTTTTAAAAGTAAATAGATAGGATTAAGATAAAGTTGAACGGTTTCACACGCGACATCTCTTTTTGTGAGTTTGTGAGGCTCTGAAAGAACCGGGAAACTCAACGTTTCGGACAGTATGCTCTGCCTAGATCTTATTGATATTTTTATTATGCAAACCTTCAAATTGTATTTAATGGATAGTGCTTGAACAATTTTGAGGGTAACATAACAAGTGTTTGGGTTAGCGTTGGGGTAAGGATTAGATTAGTAGCATTTGGGTTGATGTTAGGGTTTTAATGGATAGAGTTAGGATGAGTATAAGGGTTAATTATTACTAACATTAATCCTATCCGTGAAATCCTAGCCCCAAAACCGAATCCTCTCTATATCCATTACATTTTAACCCTGAACTTCATCCAAACCAAAATCTAAAGCTGTCTCTAACCCAAGCCCCAAATCTATCCATTAAATCTCAACTCAAACCCTAACCTTTTTTTCTCGTGTTTTAAGGATGAGCCACCATACTCTTCTGCTGTTTTTACTACAGTCATTTTCCGTGGTATTCTACGGAGCTTCGCGTTCCAGTACCTGTCTTAAGAATTAATACTATTTCAGTGAAGTGATGCCTCGTCCACCAACGTGTATCCAGTGTTCCTAAGTGTTGGCTGCCGTTCAGGAGTATCAAGGCTTCTGCTTGATCACCATCTTGTTTACTTTATTCTGGTACATTATCTGTGTCAATCTTGTTCAATTTCTACATTACATCTGAGAATATTCAAGCTTTTGGGATGATCTAAATTCAATAATGTTTTGGGGATGTTTGGATCGCAACAAAGTTGGGCTGGTCCTGCAAATCAAACAAAACAAACTACAATTCGTTTGATTGCGTATATCAAACAAGGTTTCACGATTTAATTGTTCATCGTAGAGTAAATAAATAACTATGGCTGGCAAGTTGGAGGTACAAGCTTTCGTTGATGATGAAAATGTATTTGTCGATCAACTGCACGAGTTGACAAAGGATGACTTATATGAGGTTGAATAACTTGTTGGTCTAAACATTTCTCGAAGTGCTTTTAGAAAGGCAAAACTAATCAAAGCTCCTACGGACAAGATGAATCTTGAGGCAGATAAACCTCAGCAGGTGGGTCGTGAAAATGACTGCGCAAAGATTTCAGCTGAAACGATAACGGCTTCAGTTTGAAAGAGAAGACAAAGAACAAGAACAGAGAGAGAGAGAGTTTGTAAAGGAGCAGAAAATAAGTTAAAGTTTTTCCCTAGTTTCAGATCTGCTACTCGTCTTTTTATAGGAGTACACCCCCTCTTCTCCCGTGTTTAGTTTAGTAGTGGACTCCCCCTTCCTCCATTGTTTATTCAGGCCCCAACTTCCTGTGTAGCTTTAGTTCATTGACCTAGAGGCTCATTCAGCAGACCAGCATCACACAGGCAAGACATATAAGCCCGACTCAAGCTTTAGTGTACATTTTCATCCCGATCACAAGTGTCTGCTCCCATTTTGGTAAGTTTCATGAGTTTTCATTACTTTTCTTATGATTGTATAAATCCAGTTTTATATTTGCCTTTGTGATACTCATATTATCCAGTTCAGTATCATTTTAGCTCCTTTTAAGATAAGAGTTCTTTTTCCTATACATTAAACTGTTTTTGTCTCCACTCTTTTCTTGGAAGTCGTTTTAGCTAGCTTTTTTGTTAAGAAACTTTGAAACTTTTGATTACTGTTTTATGTTTTTATTCCAACTTGATTATTCTTTTGGCTCATTTCTAAACATTTGAGGTGTCCATTCTTTGAAAGTATTGAAGTCGTGTGATTCTAATAAGTTGTGTAATATAATTTTGTCCAAGTTTTAATTGCTTGAGTCTAGGATTACCTGCATTTAAGTTTCATGTGTATGTTATCCACAAAGTTTAAGTTCCTTTTTCTTGCATTCTCGTGGATTTTCATATTTTTCTAGATTTATTTAGTTGCTCTTTTTGACTTCATATACATAGACCTGTATTCAATTAGCCTAGACCATGCCTTAATCCTTTGTTCCCTCCTTCCCAGAAGTAATAGTTTATTGAGACAGTCCAGAGGATTGCATACATAATGACCCATAGGACTGCGCAGGATCTTGAAGTTTATATGTGTTAATCCCTTGTGCACACAGTGGCAAACTTGCATTTGGACCCTTTTGTTGCTTAGAGGATACTTTAGTACATGGACTGTAGTTTCATAGGAGTTTTGTTTTATAAGAACTGTTTTTAAATTGCCATTTGTTTCTTATTTTCTTGTTGCAGGTTTTTAGTTCATTCCTGTGCTTTTAGAGTCATTTCCTTTAGTGCTGTGTGGGTTTCTCCTTTATTTTTTTCCTTTGGTTTTTATTCTTTTAACTTAGTTTTTTTATCAAATTGTTAATTTTTTTTATCCCTGGCGAATTCTTTTGAGTGTTTTATACGTTGTTGATCCTGATTGAGATTTTTTGCCTTGAAGTATTTCTGGAAACTAGTTTTTTGCACTTATAAAGGATAGAAATTGTTTTTTTGTTTGTTGGAAGGTTTTTTTGATACTAAATTAAATTTTGTGAGAAGTCTATTTTTGTTTCCTTGATTCCTTTTCTTTTCTTTTTTTGGTCCCAGTTTTTTTAAAAAGCTAAATCGCGACATAATCATTGGAACCAGGTTTTTTTCTGTAGTGATCCATTTTTCTACGTTACAAGTTCTTGCGCTGTTCGAGCGCAAGAACGACAATAATACTCGCGTCAAGAACAGACCGCCCGAACTCGGACGGCCATTGCGCGGGAAAAGGTTTCTGACTGTGTCAATATAGGACGCTGTTTCTTATGGTTTATTCTCATTTAGATTTGTTGGCGTTTTCATCCCAGATTTTTTCATTCCCAAACAAACTGTGGATCGGGGAACAAATTTATTTTGATATGGTACACCATAATCTACATGTCTGTGCAGTTTTATAAAATTCGGCGAACCAGACCGCTCGGCGAGTGAAAAAAAGGCCTCGTCCCACGGACTATGATGTCCGGACTTTATCCGCGGCACAGAACCAACACAATCATTTTTGACTTTACTAAATGGCTCATCAAACGCGGGTATGGGTTTCATCGGCGAAGGATTGATTGATGGCTGTGGTTTTCCCGCCAACTGACAGGTATGACACGTCTTGAAAAACTTACTACATGTTGATGTAGCTATTGGCTAGTAGAAATGTGCAATAATTCTTTCTTGTGTCTTCCAGATTCCAAGATGACCTGCCACTGGAATCTCATGATCAATTCTGAAGATTCCATTGCGGTAACACGGTTGAAAACAATTTGATGGGCAGTACTACTTTCTTCATCAGCTTGTCTATGGGTAGGTCTACAATCTCTATTTCCTCATCAACACGCCAGACTTGACGTAGGAGCACTTTGGAACCCCCATGGACTCTTCCTCAGAACATACTGTCTGGGCGAGCGTCCTCAAAAATGGGTGGTCTTGCTGCTTATAATATCAGCAAGGATTGCCTAAACTAAGCGTCTTGAGACACTCCCATATCTCCATCCAAATCGTGGAAGAAAGTTTCCGTCAGCCAAACGCCAGGGTATTCCTGTATAGGCACTGACTCAGCTACCTCCTTTTCCTGCACTTTTCAACTGAGATCTGGTCGCAACACGTAAGGGGAAGATTTCCAGAAATGTCTCCTCCAGAGAATGAATTTCTGGCTCATCGATAGGTTCACTAGAGACAATAGGGGATGCTGACACGTTTACCGCCACGTTGTTACCTAGCGACAAGCTGACACCTATCATGTATAAGCTTGTAACACATCCAACAACCGCAGGGCCAGCGGAACAAGTCACTCACATTGCATTGAACTCTGTGATACGGGACATGTATAGTTACCGCCAATGATTCAAGATTTTTGCATTCATCGAACTTTCTGGAGACAGTGACGACATGATCGGATGATCACGACACTTCACCTTGATACACAGAATCGTTGTAGAGAGGAAGATCATCGGCTGAAATCGGTCATACCGGACTTCTCATGAAGCAGATTTTCTGGACGACTAGGAGTTTGGCGTCTGTGACTGCTGTCGCTGGTTAGGGCGATAAACGTGAAGGACTTTTTAAGCGCGTGTGAGGGGCAGTTTTGTTTTCATCTCGAGGGGGGCACATTAATGACCGCGAGAGCGGCACTTTTGTGGCCTGGGAAAATCGGGGGAGGCAAGTGCAAGTGAATCCCACCCAAATACAACCCAAATCAGGCCGAACTCTAAGCCAAACACCCACTTTCTTCCCCAACCGCCTCCAACCCCCAACCTTACCCCCACTAAAACATTCCCAGCCCAATCCAGACGAAGAACCCTAGCCCCTTTCTAACCCCTTCCCAAAAATCTAAACCCCCAAACCCCTAGCCAACCCAAACCCTAACCCAACGTCACCCCAGTTTCACTACCACCGCCACCTTCATCCTTACGTCCACCCCGACCCCACGAGACCTGAACCCAATTTTAAAGCCTTAAAACAAATATGACAAATGCAGCCAACGCTGAATTCAGTATTTTATTTTATTTTTAACCCACAACCAATGCAAATTGCATATAAAACCATCATGAGCCAATTCAAATGCGCATTGTATTGAGTAACCGTTTTTGATTCACTGAAAAGTAACACCTATATTATTTGGGAGCTAAGGAATCGATGAAATCTGAATAGGCCAATAGAATGCGACAACATAAAACAGACAAAACCCGGATAATAAGATGCAAAATGTCACGCAAATTTCCAAAACTCATTTTCCAAAATCGTAAAATCGATTTCGTAGATGCTGAATTGAAGTATGGATAAAGATGGATATCTGTAAACGCACAATATACTGCAATAATCAAAGTAATTATTTATCTTCAAGTTCTCAAAACGACAACAGGGCCGTTTGCACATCATTATATAAATTCCAATGACATTATTACTCATAACGAAATGCATGTACCATAACCTATTTGGAATTTGTCTGCTTAATCTTTGTAAAATGAAAGCAAAACATCTGTGCACAACAAAGGAAGGCGTTTTGTAAGGTTTTTAATGTAATAAGAAGACATTAATGTCTACCACGGTTTGATTATCATTTTGCTGATCATTTGACAGTAACGGTCAGTTTGTATCTACATGATTGAAATTGACCTCATGTCTTTAAGTAAATCAAAAACACACCCTCATTTCATGTTTCCACACCACAGTTTAACGACCCCGTATCATACTAAATGACCATCGATTTATCCAACCAAATGTGTAATGTAACTTTGTAGGATACTGTGACCAATTCTCTCAATGTTAGTCTGTCCGAATTTACATTTCTCGCCGATTGAGAATTGAAAATAAAAAAAATTACGAGCCACCTGCAGTGCATACAACTGTGTGTCCATCAGAAAACGAGTAAACTGTCTTCACTTCTGATCATAAATTGTGCGCAATTGAGCTTGGCATCTGGTTTATATGGGCTAATAAGGGGATAATCTGAGTAAGAAAGCAAACACAATAAACTAATACGGATACCATTTGTGAACCCATAGAGTATATAGGAAATACGTAAATACACTGCAATAATAATTAATCCTCAAGTTCTGAAAACTGGCGATAGGACCATTTGCACATATATTTTTTTAATCCGATGACAATATCACTCGATAAACGTAATACATTATACTGGGACATAATTGTGTATCTGTCTGCCTACTCTTTGTCAAATAAAAGCACAACAAAGACAGACGTTTCTAAATTTGTCATTGTAATAAGAAGACGTTATTGTCCACCACGTATTGATTATCAGTTGTTCATCATTTGACAATGATGTTCAATTTGTATCTGGATGATTGCAAATGATCTCATGCCATTAAGTCTAACTAATTCTTTTTAAAACCACAGCTCAACAACCCCGTATCATACCAAATGACCATCGATTTATCAAAACAAATGTGTAATGTAACTCTGTAGGATACTGTGACCAACTCTCTCAATGTACCCTACTCTCTCAATGTAAGTCTGTCAGAATTTACATTTCTAGCCGATTAGGAATTGAAAATGACAAATTTTACGAGCCACCTGCAATGCATTGCTTTGTTTGACTAAAACTAAAATTGTGTGTCGATCAGAAGACAGTAATTTTCTTCGGGTCTGATCATAAACTGTGTGCAGTTGAGCTTGGCATGACATTGTGGTATGGGGTAAATGAGGGGAAATCTGAGTAAGATAGCAAAAACACTAAAATATAATAAAATACGGATAACATGCGTGAATACATAACGTATATGAAATACGTAACTACACCGCAATAATGATTAAACTGATTAACAGTCCTTAAGTTGTTAAAACTGACTATAGGACCATTTGCAAATCATTTTTTTTCATTCCGATGACAATATCACTCGAAAAACATAATACAGTAAACGAGAACATATTTTGTATTTGTCTGTTTAGTCTTTGTCAAATAAAAGCAAAACAACCTTGCAAAACAAAGCTAGACGTTTCTCAAGTTGTTATTGTGATAAGAAGACATTATTGTCCACAGAGGATTGATTACCATTTGTTTATCATTTGACAATTATGTTCAATTTGTATCTGGATGATTGCAAATGATCGTATGCCTTTAAGCAAAACAAAAAAAATACACCCACATTTTAGGTTTACAAACCACAGCTCGACAACCCCGTATCATACTAAATGACCATTGCTTTGACAAAACAAATGCATACTTTTTGTTTGACTAAAACTGAAACTGTGCGTCGATCATATGACAAGTAATTGTGTGATCGTCATCTGTGATCATTAATTGTGTTCAGTTGAAATTGGCATGTGGTTCATACAGGGTAAAACGAGGGCAAAATCTGAGTAAGATAGCAAAAACACTAAAACAAAATACGGATAACATGCGTGAACACACTGGTAAACAGGAAATACGTAAAGTTTGATCTCTATATACGGCTGAGGCAAGGGCAGATCCAGAGCACAAATTTTTTTTGGGGGGGCCAAAAAAAATGTGGTCCCAGAAAAGTGGGTCAAAAAAATTACGGCGTGGGGTTCGGAGCCTTTCCGGGGGAAAAATGGATTCCAGATGCTCTGTGGTTCGATATGAGGCAATTTTTGACCACTTTAACCAATGTTCTTTGAGGAAAAGATGGTGATGTAATCATTGTCTGCCTTTATTGCGAAGTCACATAAAAAAATGGTTTCGTGGTTTTTTCTTGGGGGGGGGCATGCCCCCCTTTGCCACTCCCTCCCCCGGATCCGCCCTTGGGTGAGGTTAAGTGCTCTTCTGCGGTTTTCCTCCCACCTCTAAAACTGTACTATTTTACTATCAATGTCTTCTCTCTACAGGTTTCTTCAGGCTTGAAGCTTCAGTGCCTAGGGCAATTTTGAGTAATCCTTGGTGACATTACGAGAACAAAATTATAATAATGATACTACACAATGTGTATCCCTCTATCCATAATGATAGAAAACACTCAGGAAAAGAACATTATTAAATTTTCAGAATGATTTTATAAGCAACAGACGCATGATACTTGAATTAATGCTATTGTAATGGGCATTTTTTTTTTTACCAAAGACCGCAGTCGAGGAACACTCCTTCATGGCTAATACGATCCACGATTCCCTCAAAAGAGCAATCGACTATAGGCAGTATTTCTTAAACCATATCGAGTCATTCTATTCCTAAGAGCTCATACAAAATGTTAATATGAGCTCATACAAAATAGCGAGGAGAACTACCTTTGTACAATAATACAAGGTATGCGGATAAAATACGTGCAATCCGTTAAACTACCTCCCTATGATATGAGCGCTGTGAAATTCTGATACACAATTGCCTCAATTCATATAATTATATATGATCTGGCGAATACTACCAGATAACAGAACATTATCAAGTGATCTGCTGTTTGAATACAATAATAACAATTAATAGCAATTGGGAAATCAAAGCATAAAACATGACTTCAGATCACCCCGCCCAACTCAGTATCAACACTGCCTGGCCATTGTCGAGGTCGTAAATCAATCATTAGTTTTCTCAAAACACTGTTCTATAAATGTCTACTTAGTTTAATAATGAAACAAACTGTATCACCATTAGTAATGATTGATATTATATAATGTAATTAATTCTACGCACGTACAGCACTAAAAAGTATCTTTGATATCCCATCCACCGATATTTACTTTTAACGTAACCTTCATTTACGTTTGTTGATTACAACTTGTTTTTCTGGGTAAATAATGCAGAGGTAACAATTTGAAAGCTGATATGCTGGTCAAAAGTGTCCTGATTAAACCATCAGCTAAATATGCGAACTTTGTCTAAAGAAGACAATGTCAGATTTTTTTTTTTTTAAATGGAAGTTTCTTGAAATGTTTAACGCAAAGTCATGTAATAATTCCTTGCATTAATTTTAATTTTCCAGTTTAGAATACAGCGACCTGCTTTCAAGTAATCAAAGGGATACAAGTATCACTTGCAAGAAATGTGTTCCATTCGGCTTTACCAAATAGCTGTTAACGTGCAGTGAACGGATGGGGCGTCTAGTTGACCATGGGATTGCGCACCACACGACCTGCTGGGTTGACCTGATGAAATAAAAAAGGACCGCTAGTTAACATAGATTTTGATATCCATAGACAGTTAATACAGTACCACTCAGAACCTTTGTGTAACCTTTACTCCCAGACTAATGGTTTCCGGTGTCTTTAAGTGACTGTAACTGCATTGCCTTCATGATGAATTAAACAAAATTGATCTGGATCTGAATCTGAATCTGAAGCTGCAAATGACCAAGTACAATTGCATATACTTTTGACTCAGACTAAATATTAAGGCGGGTTTGACATGCCTCATAGTCATTCAGTGTGGGGAAGGTTGTTCGTCCTTGAACGCAGTAGACATTGACGTTGACTCAAACTAACATTTTGAAAATAGTTCCCGGCTTTGCATATTTATGTGGAACAAGTGCTGAAACAACATTTGAATGACCCTTACATGAATGTAAGGTTTGTAAAGTTATGGGGATCTTTCGGGAAGTAACCAATACATGAACACAGATCGGGAAAATAACTTCAAATGTTCACATTCTAATCAATCAATCCTTCCATCAAATCTTTGATGAATTTTTCCCAACACATACACGTACATAACATTTGAATTATTTTTTATGGATGGATGGAGGTCTCAAAAAAGCATGAGCTTGTCGAGTGGAGACCCCAATGTATGATTACAATTACAGGTGCATCGAAAGACGTTAAATAACACAACAAACAAATTTAATTCTAATTTTGGATCTTCTCGTACTACATACTCGAGACCATAATGTAATGTCTATAGGAACGTAATGTACATGTACTGTGCCGTATGATATACAAATATCAGATTGAACATATTTTTCAAGTCGTAAGACATTATGGAAACCAAGAAAATGATAACAAAACAAATACACAGAACCGCGCTGGCTCTCTTGTGGACGACATACCACTGTCTATTGATTTGCTACGAAGTCTGTCGAGACGTCGACCTGAATGTCCGAAGTTTGTTTCCATTATTGAGTCTATATCTGAACTTTCAAAATAATTCGTCAGCTTGAAACTAGGTATACTCACGGAACCATCCTCACGATACAGCCCTTCAATTCCTGTAGCCATGTAGGGTAGGACAAACTCCTCTCGAGCAGACAAGTTCTTCACAGAAATAGAGTGGGAAAAGTAAAGTCAGCACCTATTAGGCCAAACAAAATTACACTGCAAGATTAACAGTAACTATGTTAAGACATATTCCTCACCCCTTGCAAGTAGCGAGACCGGCCCATCACGTGCATCAAACGCCTCATCCTAACCGCCTCATCATCGAAGTCTGCCATGCAGGAGACATCAACAGACTCCGTGCTCCGATCACCGTAGTTATCGAAAATACTCCTGCTTTCTCTTCGCACACCAGACCGTTGTCTGTCCTCACGATAAACCAGCGACTTGGCGTGTTGCCTCTGAATGAGGAGACACATGCAGACCAGCATGCACACCACAACGATAAGCAGCACAGTACAGCCAGCAATGATGAGTACAACAGTGACGGTTGATAGACTGCCACCATCAGGCTCTAAATTGGACACCGGTTACAAAACAGTTGGAGGTTAGTATGCTGTGAATACCAGCGAAACTGTATTCTGGCATAAGAAATGACAAAGATCCGACCAACACTTTAATGACTAACTGCGTACAAAAATATGCCTTGTTCATCAGATGGAATGAAATAGAAATGCTTTGGCATTATAGTCGTTGCATTTGATCAATAATCATTTGAGGTTAATTAATCAGTCCCAGTTTTAAGTCTCTTTAATTAGATGCAGAATAAACAATGTTAACTCTTTTTTACAATAAAAGAAATTATATTTTGCAAGTTTTGCAACACAAAGTTAGTCTGTTCAATTTACGCAAATCTAAGTGCGAAGCCGTTCGACGAACGTAACAGTGGGGCTTCACTAACTCTTGACGTCAAGAAAATCGCTTTGTGCGTTCGGTTAAAGTATAAACCGACTCCAAATTTGCAAACCTTTTTCTGCAGTAGATTATATCTGCATTGTTTTTACAAGCTTACCTTGGACATCCGTCTCACAACGTTCCCCTGTATATGAAGCTTGACAGCTAAAAGGGAAAAAAAGGATATTGATTCCTACCGATTGCATTATGTTTGAAAAGGAATCGTCCCACCAATGTGCTCTATATTTTGTTGAATACCCATCATTCTTATAATTTTCTCAAGTTTAATACTCATCGAGGGGATTTATGAACTTCTTTGGGTTTGCCCTAATGAAAACCACGTACAAAGTTGGGTAACTCTTGCACACATTCTGCTGGGTAGTCACCACAACCGTGAGTTAATATACACATTTGTATTGGTGGATATATTACAACTGAAGTTGCATGTAGTTTTGGTAATTGACCTCATGCATGAAGGCGGATTTATATGGAGGCCAATAGTTTTGTATCGTATAGAGAGGCATGAGTAAACCTTTCTTTGTATCCATTGTTAATGAATTAAAACAAAGAACAGCTTCTGACGCGCCCAAGGTCCATGGAATATGGTTTTACCTGCACGTATACAAAACTTGAGGGAAGTTTCCAGACGCCTCACAAGTCCCACCATTTTTGCAGTAGGTTGGTACACAGTCAAATTCCCCATCTGTCATGACAAAAGTCATTAAACTGAAAGTGGATGTAATGTAAAAGAATAAATGTCGGTTCCATAACTAAGGTTGTAAGAATATCGGGACACAAAAAAAAAAAAAAAAAAAGCATATCTTGGATATAGCGGACGCAATAAGAGGGCGCCATTTGTATTCAGCAAAACCTTTAGTGTTTACCCTTTTGTATTTACCTCCGTCTTACTTCTTGGAACTTGATACAGTAATATTTCAGGGAAAAGGACATTCGTCCACAGTCCTTTACCTAACCATAATGGGCCAAAACCCCACCTGTTTAAGATTGGTGTACAGTTGCATTACCATTTACAGTGACTGAATCACGGTCGAAGTTGATGACATTAACGCCGTCGCTCAGTGATGGACTGCTTGACATGACTTCCTGCAGGCTGGCGTCTGAGGGCGCACCATTTTCAAATGAAGCCACAGACCTTACGACAACGCTCCCTTCCTCCATCGACGGGACTTGAACTGATAATACACCGTTGGTGGATGGGTTCTCCTTCAGTCTCACGAAAATCTGAAGTTAATTTACCAGTAAGGGAATGCCCTCTAAATTGAATTGCACATCTAATGGCCAGTTTCTGCCTCAAAAGATGTGTAAAGTTCAAACTAATGGACGTCATTTCCGACAATGATCCGGCATACTTCAAGATCATTGTCGGAGGAATTGTTAAGACTACCTTCAATGCCGTTATTCATTTCGTTAACAACTGAGAATAAAGTCACGATTCCAATCATTTATAGTTGTATTATTATTTTATAATTCATAGTATTAGCCCTGTGCTCAGGTTAAGACATTGCGATCTTGCCGCAAATAGAAAGATATTCCAGGTTACTATTTAACAATGGGGTCTAATCGAGAGAAAGAACAATGTAATACAGCACAATTATAATGTCTCCTAATCGACCAGTATAATTACCGCCCGTTCAAATACAGCAGCTAGTCTCCGGAAAGCAGTTGATGTCGGGTTTTTGTAGGCCTGATTGAAATCCAAATCAGCTGTCACCACAATCTGTTTAGATGGAAGTTCTGTTAAAAAAAAGGGTGATATCACTGGATTAATATTTTTAAAAAATGTAGTTTGCTAATAGAAATATTCACAGCAAAATATGTTACAAAAAAACAATACCACAAGCTCCCACAAAAAGGGAATATAAGAGGTATGTAGGATCATTTGCATTTTTGTGATTTTTTTTCCTGTTTGAAACTACAAAATTGTTCAAACTCTTAAGAAGAGTGCATAATAGCTAACTAGTTGAAGTTTCTGCTGGATACAATCCATTAGAAAAAACAGAAAACGTACGCATTGGTTTAGAAGTATCATAGCTGTTTTCCGTTGCTTACGCACTTATAAACATTGAATTCACGCACACTTTCTCAATCCACCTTCTGTAATTATTTGTTTTTCTTCCGAATGATGCATTTGAAGCGGAATGATGTCACATGGTAATTTGTACCAGTCTTATCCTCACTCTGAGAACGGATTTTCTCGTTAAATTAGTAGGTTCGTCCCAGGATTTTTTATTAATTCCTATTTATCAAAATTTGATGAGCAGGTTGTGAAAGGAGGTAAGGTGAATGAAGATCCTTAAACTGCTTGTGGAATAAAGTGAACACATTTCTACTTACTTCTACACGAACTATCGTTTTGCAAGAAATACCCATCGAAAACATTGCAAATGCAAGTGAAGCCATCTTGGTGTGTGTCTGGCAAACAGTAGTGTTGAGCATCAGAGCATCTATTACCAGACAGACACGGATTCTCATCTGCAAATAAAGGTATTTTTAGGTGATTTGATCTTCGATCGTAGACATGTGATCGATCTTTAAAGGCATTTATGACATAGAGGTTGAAAATGAGAAGATTTTCAGTGTAATATGTCGAATGACACATACTGAGGAGTTTTTGGAACATTCACGTAGACCACCGAAACTGCATGGTCATCATATTGGTGTGTAGATAACTGATAGTTTCAGCAGTTACGACAAGGTATTGATACATTTCAGATGCTGTGCCCTAAACCTGGCAACAACGAAGACGAGTATAGTCCGTCGCACCATTTGGTAACATTCATGAATTACTGGCATCAACTTGCAAACCTTTTTTACCCATCACATTATCCTAAGTTGGCATTTTGTTTATATTTCTACAAAATGAAACGTTCATGTAATTCATATTACCAGAACATGTTGATCCTGAATGTGTAAGTGGACAGGCACACTCGCAAAACTCAACATCAAATGTCCCTCCATTCTGACAGCTTAAAACCTGGCAGTCTAAACAATCAAAAGATAAAATCATTTGTAGTTATTTGTATCACCCTAACTTAGGAAGTGTTTCACACACTGCACTCATTTGAACAATGAATAATGACCTATTCATATGATATTTATGACATATGATATTTCCACGGCATATGACTCCAACGAATAATTTATTACCATTGGATCTGACCATATTGGTGCCATCACAGACAAATGGCAAGAACTGACTATAGTTGATGGCGTGGAGCTTCTTGTTAAATTATCTGACAGGTTCCAGGCCTATGCACTTTCCCCTGATGACTAGCCACGTTTGAGCACCCAAATATGCTCTGCGCTACATAAACTGGGTGAGTTCTTTCGACTCAATACCTTTAGTTGTGTGTTCTGCCGAGGAGGAGCCAGCCAGAATTCTGCAAACAACATTTTGTTTAACCTAGCTTGCACGTATTACTTTACAATCAACCTCATGTTAAATTTTGTCAGTCCAGTAATTTTAGTTGTATGAGGTTCTCGCACTAATATGGTTAAAACACTCAACACATATGAAAGACAAGACAAACATGCCACATCCAAAACAAACACTAATGCAAAGACCAAGATGCCTTTTCTTTATATTTATCATAACTTTACCGAACGTATTTGTGGTGCTTGGTTCTAGAGTGGTTGGTTCTAGAGTGGTGGTTAGTCCTGCAGTGGTGGTTGGTCCTGAAACCGTGGTTGGTCCTTGAGTGGTGGTTGATTCTGGAATGGTAGTTGATCCTGAAACGGTGGTTGGTCCTGGAACGGTGGTTGGTCCTGGAACGGTGGTTGGTCCTGGAACGGTGGTTGGTCCTGGAGTGGAGGTTAGTCCTGGAGTGGTTGTTGGTTCTGGAGTGGTGGTTGGTCCTGGAATGGTATTTGATCCTGGAGTGGTGGTTGATTCTGGAATGGTAGTTGATCCTGAAACGGTGGTTGGTCCTGGAACGGTGGTTGGTCCTGGAACGGTGGTTGGTCCTGGAACGGTGGTTGGTCCTGGAGTGGAGGTTGGTCCTGGAGTGGTTGTTGGTCCTGGAGTGGTTGTTGGTCCTGGAGTGGTTGTTGGTCCTGGAGTGGTGGTTGGTCCTGGAATTGTACTTGTTCCTGGAACGGTGGTGGGTCCTGGAGTGGTGGTTTGTCTCGGAGCGGTGGTTGATCCTGGGACGTTGGTTGTTCCTGGAACGTTGGTTGGTCCTGGATGGGTGGTTGGTTCTTGAGAGGTGCTTAGTGCTAGAGTGGTTGTTAGTTCTGGAGTGGTGGCCTGTTCAACTACTTATTATTGTTTTCCAAAATAAATAATAATGAGAAATAATGTAAAATAACTATTAGTAAAAAAAAAGTGAAAAAAGTGCTGAGAGTATGTAATTACTTTTTCCATCAAGCTTTTAGGTATAAAATCCTGCACTATTTCTTCTTAACCTTGGAAGATTCTTCCTTTTCAAAAAAAAATAGTTACCTGTACACTGTCAAGGGTGCGTTTCCTTTTCAATGAACCTTAATACTCAGATGCATTTTCTTTTTCAGATGATAATTATCATCACTTACCAAACTCATCCGTGGTGCTTGGTTCTAGAGTGAAGGTTTGTCCTGGAGTGGTGGGTGGTCCTGGAATGGTGGTTTGTCCTGGAGGGGTGCTTGGTCCTGGAACAGTGGTTGGTCCTGGAGCGCTGGCTGGTCCTTGAGTGGTGGTTGGTCCTGGAACGGTGGTTAGTCCCGGCGCTGTAGTTGGTCCTGGAGTGGTGGTTGGTGCTAGAGTGGTTGTTAGTTCTACTGATTGTTTTCCAGAATAAATAACAAGACAATGAAATTTTGAAACAATTATAATAAAAATGGAAAAGGTGCCGAGAGTATGTGATATTGCCTTTTTTCATGCTGGATCTGACCATATTGGTGCCATCACAGACAAATGGCAAGAACTGACTATAGTTGATGGCGTGGAGCTTCTTGTTAAATTATCTGACAGTTTCCAGGCCTATGCACTTTCCCCTGATGACTAGCCACGTTTGAGCACCCGAATATGCTCTGCGCTACATAAACTGGGTGAGTTCTTTCGACTCAATACCTTTAGTTGTGTGTTCTGCCGAGGAGGAGCCAGCCAGAATTCTGCAAACAACACTTTGTTTAACCTAGCTTGCACGTATTACTTTACAATCAACCTCATGTTAAATTTTGTCAGTCCAGTAATTTTAGTTGTATGAGGTTCTCGCACTAATATGGTTAAAACATTCAACACATATGAAAGACAAGACAAACATGCCACATCCAAAATAAACACTAATGCAAAGACCAAGATGCCTTTTCTTTATATTTATCATAACTTTACCGAACGTATTTGTGGTGCTTGGTTCTAGAGTGGTTGGTTCTAGAGTGGTGGTTAGTCCTGCAGTGGTGGTTGGTCCTGAAACCGTGGTTGGTCCTTGAGTGGTGGTTGATTCTGGAATGGTAGTTGATCCTGAAACGGTGGTTGGTCCTGGAACGGTGGTTGGTCCTGGAACAGTGGTTGGTCCTGGAACGGTGGTTGGTTCTGGAGTGGAGGTTAGTCCTGGAGTGGTTGTTGGTTCTGGAGTGGTGGTTGGTCCTGGAATGGTATTTGATCCTGGAGTGGTGGTTGATTCTGGAATGGTAGTTGATCCTGAAACGGTGGTTGGTCCTGGAACGGTGGTTGGTCCTGGAACGGTGGTTGGTCCTGGAACGGTGGTTGGTCCTGGAGTGGAGGTTGGTCCTGGAGTGGTTGTTGGTCCTGGAGTGGTTGTTGGTCCTGGAGTGGTTGTTGGTCCTGGAGTGGTGGTTGGTCCTGGAATTGTACTTGTTCCTGGAACGGTGGTGGGTCCTGGAGTGGTGGTTTGTCTCGGAGCGGTGGTTGATCCTGGGACGTTGGTTGTTCCTGGAACGTTGGTTGGTCCTGGATGGGTGGTTGGTTCTTGAGAGGTGCTTAGTGCTAGAGTGGTTGTTAGTTCTGGAGTGGTGGCCTGTTCAACTACTTATTATTGTTTTCCAAAATAAATAATAATGAGAAATAATGTAAAATAACTATTAGTAAAAAAAAAAGTGAAAAAAGTGCTGAGAGTATGTAATTACTTTTTCCATCAAGCTTTTAGGTATAAAATCCTGCGCTATTTCTTCTTAACCTTGGAAGATTCTTCCTTTTCAAAAAAAAATAGTTACCTGTACACTGTCAAGGGTGCGTTTCCTTTTCAATGAACCTTGATACTCAGATGCATTTTCTTTTTCAGATGATAATTATCATCACTTACCAAACTCATCCGTGGTGCTTGGTTCTAGAGTGAAGGTTTGTCCTGGAGTGGTGGGTGGTTCTGGAATGGTGGTTTGTCCTGGAGGGGTGCTTGGTCCTGGAACAGTGGTTGGTCCTGGAGCGCTGGCTGGTCCTTGAGTGGTGGTTGGTCCTGGAACGGTGGTTAGTCCCGGCGCTGTAGTTGGTCCTGGAGTGGTGGTTTGTGCTAGAGTGGTTGTTAGTTCTACTAATTGTTTTCCAGAATAAATAACAAGACAATGAAATTTTAAAACAATTATAATAAAAATGGAAAAGGTGCTGAGAGTATGTGATATTGCCTTTTTTCATGCTGCACTTATGTATAAAATCCTACATTGTTTTTTTTTTTTTTTATCTAGGTTGATTCTTCCTTTTAAACAAAAAAATACTGAACTGCACACTGTCAAGAGGTCATTTCCTTTTCAACGAGCCCTGAATACATGAACAAAATACACAAAAATGTGTTCCACGATCAGTGGCGATAGCCAAGAGATTATACCAGCGATAGCTTTGAGAAAGTCGATTCATAGATAGTTCATGTCCTACAGTTGTCGGATCTTTCCGGCCAAGAGAGTCAGGCTTTTTAGACAGCCTTCGGCCTAAAAAAAAAAATGTTACCTTTGTATATGTATAAAGTTTTGACCATGTTGCTAGGTATCAATTTTCCTCTTTTTTTCCGCTGTAAAATAAGTCGAAACAACCTAGTTATTTACAAATTCATGGTTTTGAAATGACATTTCGTTTACAGTCAGGAAATACTGATGCTTCGGTGCATTTCAAGTAGCACAGCGCAGTGGCGTATCCAACTTTTAATGTCAAGGGAGGGGGCCGACGCACTCATTCGCACCGAAATGTAGACATATTTTGTTCTCGGGACACTTGGCCTCCGTAAAATCAAAAGGGAGGGGGTGCCCATCATCCAAATGGAGGTGCTCTTCAAAACTTAGATTTATTATACATACTGGAAAATATGTGCCGATTTTCACGGCGCATTGTAATGGTTTTTGAGCTTGGTTTTCTATTTTGTTTTCATGTCAGACCTCTCTTACCATTTACTGAAATAGTTACTGCAGAAAAATATTTCCCCCCCCCCCCCCATCCCCATCCCTCTGGATACGCCACTTTAGCACGGGACTCGTCCGTCGCATGTGCCCGTTCTGTGACAAACACCTGGCTTACTCTTATTGGATAGAGTAAAATAATAATCTATAAACCTGTAGTGGAGGTATCCGACTGATAAGTTGATGTTGTAGCTGACGTTGACACTTGAGCCATAGTTGAAGGCGCTTCTGTAAAAAGAACAAAGGGCAAAGGACAGACTCACGAACAAAGGTAGTGCTAAGAGGGGCACTAGAATGGACATCTCACATGATTTTATGCGTTGCGTCATATAGCTGAGTATTATCGAGCAAGATACACTGCCGCACTCGCTTGATAGTGTATTTATTTGATATTGCAGGATAGTTTAAATAAAAATGGCATAATTAAAATTAAAAATTAAAATGACATGTAATTATCACCCACCGATGCACTGCCTGCCATCCTCGTGAAGTAAATATCCAGGATTGCAGCTACATGTGTAGTTCATTAGGACGTTTTCACAGTTTTGATCGCAGCCAAGTCCACCACTGCTAGCTGGTTGGTCTCTGTACAGCTGGCACTCGTCAATATCTGCAGACAGAGCGCAAGATAGAGAATGTAATATGTTTAAAATCAAATAAATCTGTTTCACTTGAGATTAAACATCAAAAACACGGATTTTCATGCTGACGAAATTTGAAACGGTTTGAGGAAGCCCAACTATCTGGTGGAGTGCCACAGGGGACAAAACTGGGTCCAGTGATATTTTTCTTTTGCACTTTACTTAATAGTTAAATAGAATTTAGAAGTAAGGACCCTTAATCCGTTTACAGAAATTACAGAAATACGTGTGAGTGGAGGTGGGGTAGAGTTCTTTCAAGATGGTGTTGTCTGATTGCTTGCTTCCCTTCCCGTCTGTGCTTTTGCATTCCTTATCCGGTTTAACTAAATGTTATATAATCTCATTTATACGGCATGACACAGCTCTCCCTCTGAGGGCTACGCTGTTTAAAGTACATACACCAGTCATCCATAATATTCACTAACTTTCTCTTAATTGTTTTAAATTTCAGGGATTTTTGAGTGTAGTTAACAATGTATACTTCTAAATTATTGCGTTTTATGGTATAATTGTAATCCACTGTGCAATTTAGGCTGCTAAAAGAGAAGTAAAATAAAGCATTAGTATCAATAATTATTAAAATAATAATAGACGACTAACTATATAGATGTGATGGCCCTTGGTTTACCATCATTTCCAGGTCTCAAAGAATTAGTCCTATCATACTACTTACCTTACATTTGCTGATTTTTATCTGCTCCTCATAAATAAAGCCCAATAAGTCTTTCAAAGAAAGCCAAGAGATGGGTTTATGCCTGAATGCCTAGAAGCCATAGTAAATTGACTTCCAAGAACATTTGCCATTCTGTATTGACAAACGAGGAAGGTTTGTTTGGGAAATCCTTAATCCTTAAGAAGGCCTTATCTTGGAAGCCTTGATAAGGAAGATATGGTCAGCCATTAGTAATGATATAAATCCTGTTTGACCTTTTCATTTGGGACCATTGAGCTGTTTAGATTCAAGGGGGCTTACTAAATATTATAAGCAAGCCTAGCTGTAGCAGCACCAGAATTACTAGCAGCAGTAGTAGACGAAGATATCGACAGCAACGACGGCAACGACGACAAATTGAACAGAACAAATACGACGTTTTTTACCTAGGCAACTCTTGCCGTCTCCCTCCAGTCCTTCAGGACAAGGTCCGCAGGTGCTGTTGTACGATGGCGGGGCTTCATCAGTACAAGCAACGCCTATGAAACAAGGGCTATCGGCACAGGCGTCGTAATCCATTTCGCAAAAATCTCCAGTCCAGCCCGGCTGACAATCACACAACACCACCTGGGTGGGGATTGTATACAGAAAGAATGTACCTTCACTAGAACGTACAGAGCATGTTTGCTTGGTTTTATATATTTTGTAACAAACGATCGTACTGTCCCGGCTTGAATTAGATCATTGCGAGCTCAACTTTTTCCTGTACTCACCCCGAAACGATCTTGTATCAGATTGGTTCCACTAACATACTCATTAAATAGGCATGTGCCGTCATTCTCACAGTCACAAAGCTTAACAGTGGGTTCAAGTGTTGCATTTGCTATACCGTCTGTGGCTAGGAAACCAATCGAGACCTTGGACCTATTTGCAGGAGTCCATTTGAACAGACCTATCGAACAAAGTAAAAGGAAAATGAAAGGCGGAAAATCGTTAAAACTGGGTAACAGTCAATCAAACTGCTGAAATTTTGTGACCAATTGTGGAAGATTATTAATCAATGCCATGGAATTACAATGCAAGAATGACTAGATTTTACAGAACTTGTCTGCACAATGGATGCTACTTTCAAAAGTGGTACAACTGGAATATCTGAGTACTTCTTTATGCAAACCTCAATCACGTTCATTACTGTTACACTTGTTTTGGGTATCCAAAATCGAATTTCATGCTGTTCTATGTAGCAAGATTCATTCAAAAAAACATGAAAAAATGTTGGCTTTTCCAGCGAAATTGAATGTAATGTTGTACAGAGTAATACACCTGATTCGAACGAAGTAAAACTACTTTATTTACTTGAACATTACTTGATTTGGATTTTACTGACCATCAGATGAAATCGAAGCTCCCTTCACTGTCTGAAGCAGATGGTATGAGATATTATCTCCATCTGGATCAGCTGCTTGTAATTGCAAGGTAAAGTCCTGCCCTACTATAACCTCAACGGTCTCCACAAGCGTCAGATTTGGCGGGAAGTTCACTGAAAATATATATAGTGCATACATTAAAGATTTATTTGACACTTTTGGATAAAAGAGAAGTCAGTTTGGTTACAACATTACTTCACTTGATTTGTCTGTCGATCGAAAGACAAACCAATTTTTAGAGTTTCCTTTGAAACACCTATACTCATTCAAGACGAATACAATCTAAGTGTACTTTCATTGCTCTCTCGTTCTCAGACCGCCAAAATGTTTGGGGGATGTCTGTGGGCGCGCGTGTGTGTTACAACCCCCAGTCCTATACATTTACTCTTTACTTTTCCATGCACAACTATACTAGTAACTTTCCATCTAGAGGTCAACTCATTGGCATACACATCCTACGCTCACATGTAAACGCTACACAATTGGCCAGCATATTTAAAACTATATCACATGATTATCTAGAACATTTGGGGAAAGGTTATTGGGTTGGCAATCCGGTTCGTTAGTGTGACGTCACCTCCAGCACTTTCTGCATGATTAGAACCGGAAGTTAACGCAGCTCGAGCGTTTATAGCCAATGGGCGCCAGTAATCAGTGCTGCGCGCGTGTGTATGACGTTTTCACTAACGAACCGGATTGGTTAGGTTTCCTTGATAGGTTGGTTGGTAAACAGATCATTGGATCGATGGGTCGTTGGGTTGGTGGTCTTGGGTTGGTGGCCGGTCGTTGGGTTGGTAGGTCGTTTCGGTTGAGTCGTTGGTCTGCATGGGTGGGTCAGTGTGTTTGAGGGTCGTTGGGTGTGGGTCGTTGGGTGTGTGGGTCGTTGGGTGTGGTGGTTGGTGGGTCGTTTGGGTTGGGGGTCGTTGGGTTGGTGGGTCAGTGGGTTAGTGGCTCGTTTGGGTTGGGGGTCGATGGGTTGGTGGGTCAGTTGGTTGGTGGGTCAGTTGGTTGGTGGGTCGTTTGGGTTGGTTGGTCGTTGGGTTGGTGGATCGTTTGGGTTGGGGGTCGTTGGGTTGGTGGGTCGTTTGGGTTGGGGGTCGTTACATGGGTTGGTGGGTCAGTGGGTCGTTTGGGTTTGGGTCGTTGGCTTGGTGGGTCGTTGGGTTGGGTTGGTCTTGGGTCGGTGGCCGGTCGTTGGGTTGGTAGGTCGTTTCGATTGGGGTCGTTGGTCTGCATGGGTGGATCACTGTGTTTTGGGGGCCGTTGGGTGCATGTGTGGGTCGTTGGGTTGGTGGGTCTGTGGCTTGGTGGGTCGTTTGGGTTGGTGGGTCGTTGCGTTGGTGGGTCGTTTGGGTTGGGGGTCGTTGGGTTGGCCTGTCGTTGCGTTGGTGGGTCGTTTGGGTTGGGGGTCGTAGGGTTGGTGGGTCAGTGGGTTGGTGGGTCGTTTAGGTTGGGGGTCGTTGGGTAGGTGGGTTTGGGTTGGTAGGTCGTTGGGTTGGTGGGTCGTTTGTGTTGGGGGTCGGTGGGTCAGTGGGTTGGTGGGTCGTTTGGGTTTGGGTCGTTTGGTTGGTGGGTCAGTGGATTGGTGGGTCGCTTAGGTTGGTGGGTCAGTGGGTAAGGGGTCAGTAGGTTGGTGATTCAGTAGGTCGGTGGATCAGTGGTTCAGTAGATCAGTGGTGCGGTTGGTCATCGGGTTTTCGGGTCAGTGAATTGGTAGGTCGGTAAGTCGGTGTGTCGGTGCCGAGTTGGTTGGCGTACATTTTGCGTTGTTTAATTCACATTCGTGTGATTGTTAACCGGCGACACCTCTGTTCCACATTGCACTTACTTGACATTGCCATATTAATGGTGTTCATCTCGTCGAGTACTAATGTAGCCATACCGATGCTTGTGTCATTCAGAGCCAAGGAATCATACAGACACACTTTGCTTGACCCGCAGACCGCCTTAGCCTCGTTGTATTTGCCCGGCGGTGCCTTGTCAATCAAATCTTGCAGGAAGTCTGGAGTGAAAGTAGGTTCATTCAAGGAGTTGTAGCTTTCATCAGGAGACTGGTAGAAGAACAGAGAGTCTTCCTCTGCGATTCGCCCTGAAATAGATTGAAACACACCAAAAGTACAACGAATGCTCTAAAAAGGATCCTGTTTCGCATACCGTGACAAGCTGTCCACGTTTTCAATTACGCAACATAGGTCCCCCTGACTCATTGTAATTGGTACCAAATTCCTGAAGGGTTGGATGATTTCTTACATGTTTCGCCAAATTCAAAGAAGTCCCTCTCCACCAGTTCTCCGCTGTCTCCAGAGCCTGTTTGCAGAGTGCCATTACGCGTCAAAACATCATTGCTTTGGTCGTCATCCCACACACCTGAGAAAATTTGACAAACCGGAGAAAATAAGCACATGGATTTGCACCTTAAAACGACATTACATATTATATTGGATTGTCATGTCTTAAGTTTTCACAATTATTATTGACTTGCCTATAAGTTGGTTACAGTGATAATCACGAAGACAATTTTCTAAATTCATATTTAGAAAGCAACATTGTACGGAAAAAAAAGGATTAAAAAAACCCAGATCATACCTAAAATTCCTTTAGTTTTGCCTTTGAAGTCCTGGTTGATAAGGACGGTCATGTCGGCCATGCTATTGTTCACCCTGACAGAAAAACTGACGTACTCAGAATACATGACGCTCACTTTGACTGGGTTCTCCGCCCTCGTTACCGAAAGATTTCCTAAGTGCAATCCTACGAGAAAATAACACAGAAATTAATAATGATAATGGCACATTTATTGTTGCATCCAGTTTAGGTAAATGTGTATAAAAAAAATATTAAAACAGCCCTCGTACCAAATGGCACGTACCGAATGATGGAACGTACATACAACAGGGCGAAAAGGTTACCAATAGATTACCAGTGGAAACATATTGCACTTTGGTGATTATTAGAGACTGGGCTTACCTGTAGCACTGGGTGTGACAACGGTCGCATTGATAGTCGTTACCAAATCCATGGCATCATCACTCAACTTGATCTCAATCTGTATGAATGGCAAACAAAACCGGCAAGCTATTCAAGTGTTTGAAATTCATGCATCAGAATGAAATTTCGAAGATTTTCAATTCATTGCAGGGTAGCCTGATATAAATATAACTAGTTTGGGTTTTTTTGCATCAGATCCAATCAGCACACTTTTCAATGACTTAGCAACTTAGAAATGAAAATAGATCAACATGGAATGCAAATCATAGAATCAAGTCAAAGGCATTTTTGAAATGTGTCATGTGTAAATACAAAACAATGTGTTTACAGACCCTTGCTTCTCCTGTGTACACCGCAGCGAATCCAGAGTAGATAGTGGCCTGACTTAGTTCCCCTGTCTCAGTATCCACGGCCTGTCGTGTGCGACCCTGCAGTTCAAACATCCTTTGTCCATCGTCATCTTCGATGAGTGCTAGCGTGTATTCCCCCAAACCGTTGAAGGTGTACTCCAGTCCGTCAAGTGTAACGATATGGGGGTCTCCCCAAAACCACACTAGTTACAATGTGTAAATAATAGCACAAGAATCTAAACACCGCAAAAATATCCAAACTCACTATTTTGAATCTGATCGTCTTATGATAACGTAATTTATATAGACTTTTGGGGAATGTGGTTAGCTACATTTTGATACCTCGTTTGCTACCAAAGACTGTAAATCGTCCAACACTGACAACGGTTAATGAAAAATGATGGAGTTTGAAAAGTTGCAAATTTAAAGAGTACGAGAGTCGAGTGAAATTGCTGCGTGACAATGTGTCTCTGCCCGAAACAAACGGCAGGGAAAATCCATTTTTGCGGTGTTTATAAAACGCTTAAGGTGCTATAGTGCTGTAACGGTGAAGCTTTATGCGATATTTCGGTCTGTTGAACTGCTTAAATTTTATACTAAATCAGACTAACGATTTCGTCAGTACGTAAGTGTTTTTAGCGGTTAGGTTATAAACGAGAAAGAAGTCAGGGAACCTGACAGTCGTCCCACTGTCCACTTTCCCTTCGCGACAAAGTGACCATTCAGATATCCGATGGTTCAAAAGTTTTTACAAAATCAAAAGCTTAAAAATTAAGTAAAAAATTCGGGCTGAAAAAATAATGACGGTGACAATGTTTCATGTAGATTGTGTAATGTTTTACGTGTTTTTACCTGATAACTTACCTCACAAAATTATTCGTATTGTTTTAACACGAACGTGTGGAAATTGTAGTTTACTGCTGCGTTAAATTGCTTCAACAATTAAAAGAACTCATTATGAACATTATGAATTTCATTATGAAAGTTGTATTTTCACCGTCAGGGAGAGGAAGAGTATTATGGCCTACACAATGTTGTAGTAACAAAAAAAAAACACGCGTCAGGCCTAAGTTTTTTAGCACTCGGCTACGCAGGTATTTTCGTTTTCAATGAGATACATGTACTTACACCAGGCAGGAGGAACATACGACCAGCAAGTCATCAGAGGCCGCCATTGTATATACAGATGGCAAAGCGTTGATCGTTCACAGCAATAAAAGCGAGGCCACACCTCTTCATCTGGAACAAAAAAATATCAATATCTGATTGAACAAAGTATTTGTTATCGTATAATATACCGCTTTAACCAACTTACAAGATGCTCAAAATCACAAACAAGAATATAAACTTTTACTCTTTTTTTTTAAGATCGTGGAGTTTATGCTTTGGGGTTCCCCTTTCCTCCCAAAGGCCCCATGTTTGAGCCATCAAAATGGAACTGTTATCCAAAGAAAATTTTCTGTTTTTAAATATTTTACGGTACACAAACTAATTCGTGCGGTCTATGCATTGCGGGTTCCCCCCCCCCTTCTTTTCCAAAGTCCCTCCCACCTACTTTTGCTAACACACATAAAAACGAAGGGAAGAAACAAATTTGTATCTTCAGTCGGAAACAGTATTCCCAACCAATATGTGGTCCTTGGATTTTTCCCCCATTTTGCTGGTAATGATGTTTGAGCCTTCAAAATGGAACCGTGATCCAAAAAAAATCTTCTTTTTTGTTTTACAGTCCAGAAACAAGAAAAAACTGTGCAGAACATGATTGCGCATACCTAACCACTGTTGGTACAAATCATCCGTATAGAATATTGGACTGAACGGGAACCTCTCAAAGACAGAAGAAACCCTAGGAGTCCTCACATTATACAGGAGATCACAGGTGAATATATTGTAGCAACACTGAGGGCCTGGCGTCCCAGGAAATTGAAAGAGACGCACGTAACAAACAGCAGCTGAAATGATTAAAATTACTTCGAATTATGATATCTCAATCTTAGTAATATGCAGCTATTGAAATAAATGTATAAGAAGAATTAAACGTGTGTAATAATTTTCATCTCAATAAACAATATAATAATTCCATGCAAATAAAGAGCTGACAAACTGCACTTAATATGCAGTGATGTATTTTGCCCAGGAGAGATTCAAACGGATACGTCTGGGTATTGCTGTTCCCTCATTAATGATGAATGAAAACTATCCGTATCGATATAACTATCGATATAAGATTATTACTAGGACTTCATTAACGCTTGATTTTGGAAAGTGGCACTTACGGACATTTGATGAACGTAGTTCTTGAGGCAGATCATAGGCTGGGACTGGTATGTATCGCCAGTCCAACACGGCATTGACAAGGCTGCAGGGGCACGTATCAGCGAAGGCATCCAAATAGATACCAAGTGAATGGTAAGGTGGCTGGTGGCTGTGCCAGTTGTGACATTGTTGGCGGGGATTGATGAAGTCCGGTCTTGGTGTGTTGAGGGGGAACACCCAACGTCCTGCCTGACCTGTATTTCCTTCGATGGTACCGGGGAGGTACTCTGATTCGTTTGGGTTGACCACGTAGACAGGTGAATCATTAGACGTTCCGCAGGTAAAGCCCTGGATGACATTTTTGTTCGATAAAAAACTGAAGTCCCAATTCAGGCCGCAAGGATCGTAATTGAATATCACAAAGCCATGGATGCCATCCGTCGCCAGCACGGCTTGGAATGTGTTTGTCTTCTGAAAGGTGCAAAGAATAATAAACATTACAAGACGAATGTAGTTTAATCGCGTCCAGAACCAATACACGCACCACTTTAATTGGTTGTTTTTGAACGTTTTACACAATGACAAAAAAGTCGTAGTCTGCCTCAAGGAAGATTTGCTAATAACCGTTTGTCGATAACGAGGTAGGTCCTCATCTTATGATAAAATGGCATTGTGTATCACAAATCTTGTTATTCGTACCTTTTTGATATCATTTATCTGTTTTGTCTGTTTTGGTGCTTAGACCGGTGCCTTTCCTGCTTTGCATACTTTGCCTGTTTTGCCTGCTTTGCCAGCTTTGCCTGATATGCCCGCGTTGCCTGCTATTCCTGCATTGCCTGCATTCCCTGCTTGCATGCTTGCGATGCCTCCTTACCTGCTTGCCTGCCTTGCCTGTTTGTCTTTTTTGCCTTTTTTTGCCTGATATGCCCGCGTTGCAAGAAATGCCTGCGTTGCTTTGCCGGACTTGCCTGTTTTGTCTGCTTTGTCTACTTTGTGAGCCTTGCATGCTTTCCTCACTTAGCCTGCTTGGCCAGGTTTGCTTGCTTCGCCTGCTTACCTACTATTTTTTTGTCTGCTTTGTCTACTTTGCCTGCTTGCCTGCTTTGCCTCGGTCTGCTTTGCCTGCCTTGCCTGCTTCGTATGGTTGGCCTCGGATGCCTGATTCTCCTGCCTTAAACATGCTTTGTCTGATTTTCGCGTCTTGCCTGCTTAATTTGTCTGATTTGCTTGCTTGTCTGTTTGCCTGCTTTGCCTCTGTTGACATTGTCTGCTTTGCTGCTTTAATTAATTTGCACACTGGCTTGCCTGCTTTCCCCTGTGCCTTGAAAGCCTTGCATTCCTTGCATTCTTTGCATGTCTTGCATGCCTTGCCTGCTTAGCCTGCTTTTGTCCAGTGCCTAACATGTCATGCCTGCTAATGCCTGCTTTGCCTGCTTTGCCAGCCTTGCCTGCTTTGACTACTTTGCCAACCTTGCCTGCTTTGACTACTTTGCCTATCATGCCTTATCTGCATAGCCTATTTTGCATGCTTTGCCTGTTTGCCTGCTTTCTGTTTCTGTAGGCTTTGCCCACTTCGCCTTCATGTTTGCCTTGCCTCCTTTGCTTGTTTGCCCACTTTCATTCGTGTAGCCTACTTCACTTTCTTGTTTGCCGTGCCTGCTTGCCTGCTCTGCCTGCTCTGCCTGCTTGTACACTTTCATTCTTGTGGGCTGTGCTTACTTCGCGTTCTTGTTTGCCTTGCCTGCTTTGCCTGCATTGTCTACTTTGCTTGCTTGTCCCGACTTGCTGCTTTGCATATACTGCCTTGTGATCAGGAGTAAATTTTAGCTGTTCAATTTGTCTTAAGGAGTTAAGACATGTATAGCACCTAGTTTGGAATGTATTTCATTTGCATTCTTAAGTGATTATCATTTCTTCATTTTATTTTCAATTAAGGCGCCACCTACACGAGATAATGAAATTGCTCGAACATTGCTCCAAGTGACAACAAGTGCCCAGTTGGCTGAAAAATTGCTGGATTTTGTTGACACAGTAGCACTGATGATATCCAACATGTCCTGGTTGACGTTTTCCACATACTGATTGTAAACCTACAAAAAAATTTAAAGGCATAAAGGTTAGTATCATTTATCAACAAGACAATTAGTATTGATCTGTTCGCAATTGCAAGTAAAGTCTGTCCTCAACACCATTCATTCAGAAACACGATGCACTGAGAAGCGTTCCTTTGAACAATTTAAAAAAAACAAAGCACATACAAACAAATCGATCCAAATTAAAGAGAGCTATGTATACACGGAATCATGTGGAAAACGTACCTGCCAGAAAACATTACTGGTTGGGCTGAAAGCATCGCCTTTGACATCGGCCCAAAATGGAGTTATCATTGCCTTGTTGCCAGTAAAGGCTTTACTTGGCGCACTTGGAAATGCGAGTTTGTCGAGACTTTGCTCATTCGAAAGGACAATCACACCATTATCAGTGAACTGCAAATAACAAAACAGTATTCGCACATTTTGTTGGCCGTCAACTGGGCATACTTTTAGGTTATAAACAAACAATGAAATAGCTTAATTATTTAATCATGGAATCAGTGATATGGTAATTAAATTCAAGCTAAACATCATTATTTTCAGCGTATAGGTTTGTTACACCGACTTGCACTTACATACAGTTTCTCGTACATTCCATCACAGATAGGAAAGAAATCCGGCGGGTAGATGGTAGGTGATATCAAATCCTTACTTGACAGAAAGAGCTGTTAAATAAGTAACAATAAAACAGTCTTAGATCTTAATGAAACAGTCAGGTCTCAACACCATCAAGAAATCAGAAGAAAATCCATTTAATTCAAACATTGGAGGATATAGTGAGAAAGATTTCCTTTAAAACTACGACTACAGCATACCCTAAATTTCCTCCTCACTTACCTTCTGGGGTACATCTGACAGTAGGGCATCCCCACTCGCTGTGCCAAATGGTAGCAGGCTTCCCTCTACAAAAACAAAATTAAATACTATAAAAACTGCTTCTTCATTGATAATTAAGTGAAATTCCCACGTTGTTATGACTAGAGAAACTGGAGCAGAGTAACCGAATACACGAACCAACGTCGTTCTCCAATGCCTATAATCAAAAGATACTCGACTGGCTGGAAACAAGTCTTATGCACATAATGCCCGCTATACAGCCTGGATACTATGCTAAATGCTTCCTCGACAAACAACTCGTTCGGACAAGATTAAAAAAACACAGACAATGCTTCCTTTTATTGTGTAACGTACGAGATGCTAATGAATCTATTGTCTGTTAGTAAGATGCCGCAATATGGTGTACCACAAATTCTGGCAAACGCAATGTGGACATTCAGTTGGTTTTCCGCACAGCGTACTCTTTGTAAATCTCATAACGGTTCGGGAAAAAGAACATGTTTACAGCAAACGATCCGTGTGTCAGATCAATGTTACACGTTTCTCTGTTGAAATGGGGGGGGGGAATTATAATAATTAAACAAATAAAAATTATAATAAAATGGGGTATCGCAAGTTCCGATTGAAAGATGCGAGCCTCTAGGGGGTTTTAGTTACTAGTCATCCTTGTGCTTTGGACTGGACGAATTATCTACCACATGTTTCGTTTGTTCGATGGAACTGTGTCTGCAAATGACTCTTACTATTGACGGTGAGAGTGAAGTCCTTGAGTGTCACACATCCAGCAGAATTGGTAACAATACAGGTGATGGCATGGTATCCCAATCCAAATACACCTCCTGTAATACCGACACCGACGCCATCACCAGAATCTGTGCAATCGATGGAGACTTCACCAGCGTCCATGGCATGAACCTCGGTCCATGTCACTGTAGATGTGTCCATGCCTGGATCCGTGCACTGATCACCGACTGTTGGTACTGTGAGGATTGGGTATGCTGTGCGAGCAAATTTTAATGGAAATGTCGTTACTGCATTAAAATAAACTACATTTCTTTCATAATTTGAAGAGGATGAAAGATGTGCGTTAGCATTTTTGTTAAAAAATTTTCAAACATCGTCATGAGTTGCTGAATATTGTCGTACCAACATGACACCAACAGCAATATAAATTAAGGTGGCACAACTCTTTTATTCCTGATAATTATAAGCCCCTTCAAAATTCCCCAACAAATCTGAATTCTTATGTGATGTAAATCAACATGGTTGATAACCAATGATATATACTAAATCAATGCACCTGAAACGATGAAAGAAATGAGGCACTCCGGAAAGGCACCGGTTTTTGAAACGCACACCACATCGTGATGTCCTGTACCAAACACTCCCCCTGTAGCATTCACACTGGATTTGTTCCCAGCGAAATCTATGCAGTCGATGTCAGCAGGGTTTATTTCCTCAGAAAGTATCCAACTGAGAAAAACATCCGAGACTCCCTCTTCAAGACACTTGTTCTCAATCTCGGGACACTGAACTTTGTCGTCATCTTGAATACAACAAGAAGGGGTTAAAGTGTATGTATCAGAACGAGGAATTGGGGGTAGTGTTCTTTATGTCACTCTTCCTGCGCCAGTTACAGTGTGTGCTAGGGATGCAACAGTGCAAATACATTCCCATAGACACTGGTGCTAAATGCCCATACTTCAAAATTCTTTTAAAAATACTCAGAACTCTCACAGGTATTCAAGCTGCATATAAATGATAATCAACATGTCATCTTTCGTTTTCTTTTCATTTATTGGTGGGTTGACTATTGACTTTTCGAGATATTCTCACCCAAAGAAGACGACCCCTAGTTTCCCCAAAGCGGAAAAGTAGCCATTTTGAAAAACGATCTTTCCACAACATGGCAAAATAGCGCAACTTTCGAGCCCAATAGCACCCAAAATGCTCAGAATTGGAAGCCCCGAGTCCGGGCCAGCGGTTCAGTACCATATCTCTTCAATTCCCCAATTTTACGGCGCTCAGAACTCTGTTATATAGAATAGTTTTACTATATTGACTATTTTGGGTATAACTTTTATTCATGAGCTTGGCGGATGGATTTACCGGTGTGCACCCCTAGGATTTGTGACACAAACAACATGCCACCATTTGTAAACAACAGGCCACAATATCCTCTATTTTAGTCACGTGCAAGAGTGGAGTCATTATGTTCGCATTCATTTTGAAGGAAAAAGGCTGAGTTAACATATAAAGTACATGTACAAAAAAAACTTACTGGAGGTACAGCGTGGACCCGAGTGTCCTGGATCGCACACATCAACATCTGTGCAGTTTGGGAACGGCATAGCCGGACCGGTGCACTGAACACCCTCTGACGACTCTGTTCCAATTTAATTCAAGCAGAGATCATTTCTTATGTACTTCGAACTAAATGGGGACAATGTTAAAAATCTCATTTATATCAAAAAACCAATTGAAATGTCCTATTGTTTAATATTGAAAATATGTGATATAAATATTATCAGCACGGTATCAGTAGCAGATCTAGAGGGGGTTGGGGTTGTAACCCCCTCCCCTTCCCCCTCCCCCCCCCCCCCCTTCAGCCGCTGACTAATGTTATGATACATGTACTAGTAAAATGGGGCAAAAAATAATAAATGGAATACCAAAGTTCCCTTCATTTATTCTCAAATTGCCTTAGAATGCAAGAGAAAGCATAGTAGATTTCAAAATTTTCTGGGGGCACGCCTCAGACCCCCCTAGCAGGGAGTGCTTTTGAAACTCCTGAGGCTCAACCCCCCCCCCCCCCCTGTATATCAACCCTACCCCTCCCTTTTCCCAAAAGGTAGATCCCCCTAGCAAATGCGAATTTTCATGTGATTTCTATTTCTTGGGAAGGGGTTCTTTGTTCAATTGTTATTTAGTTTTGGATTTACATTTCTGTTATTTTTTTTCTATCTTGTCAACTTACGAGAACAATCGTGTCCACAGTAAGCAGACGAGCAAGTGCAGCCTTGTCCCATGGCAGGCAGACAGATGCAGTTCGGAGGATTAGCAGTTGATGTGCAGAACGATGCATCTGTTAAAGACAGGTGTTCAACCACAGACGCAATTATATTTAATGGTTGCGTAGAGGTAGATTGATTTATAAAACACTCTGGATTGCCTTTGATCATATGTTATGCTTAGTTTCACAGGTTAGTATAGTGGGTTTTTAAAAAAAAATATCGAACAAGTTCATAAAATAGTGAAGAATATATAAATAACATATCTATCAAATAGATGACCGGGTTATTCAGTGGTACACTGTTAATGGATTGAAAATTAATGTAATAGGACTGCTGCAAACTGCTTACAGACTGGATTGACCTGGAATATAACAAATCTAAAGCATTAATGCGGCCTGACATTGCGAACTTAACAAGTCCTTCTTTAGATGCAAAATGACAGAGGTACAAGAAAAAAACATGTAGGGAATCATGCATGCAGGGTTGGGAGGAGAAACACATCGGGGATACATTGGGTGGATGCACACCAGTGAAGGTGCCACTGAGGATGAAGTGAAAGGACTAACAAAGGGCGGATTAAATAAGGGAGGACAGACCACAAGAAAGTTATTAATATGGGTGTAGGTGATATAGGAAATTGAGTTGGAGGACGAACAATGGGCGTGTAAAATGGGGTACAGACCACGAGAGACTAATGAGGGGACAGACCAATGTAAAAGATGGAAGGGAAGGAGTGGAAATCCGAACAATAGAGTGTAATGGTGGGTAAGGGACACAAGGGGTACAAGGAGAAATGAGTGCAAAACTTTGAAAGTTGAAAGAGGAGGACAACATGGGGTAGAAAGGAACACATATGAGAGGTATAGGCAACGGAATCATAGTTAACAAATGACAATCCAGGAAGAAAAACAATGGTTAATAATTTTCTAGTTGGATGTGGAGCCCATGTGGTCCGAAGACAGTCCACACTTTCTCCCTGCGGAAGCAAACTGAGTCCTTGCGAGGGGTAAGTGATTTTATGCCCTGTAGAATCATATCAGAAATGGAATTTCTAGGAAGGTTGAAATGGTGATCAACAGGGGTGTCCAGTCTCTTGGTGTTGACAGTCTATCGATGACCGTAGCAACTGTTCTTGAAGGTGTTCTTGGTATTACCGACATACTGCACTCCACAAACCCTGCAAGAGATGAGATATGTGACATTATAAGTGTTGCAAGTGATGTTACCAATGGATCTGTGAGTACTGCCAGAAGAGTGGCCAGCAAAGGAGTCAGACTCCTGGATGTGGATCTGGCAAACAACACATCTGGAACTGCACTGAAAAGTATCATGCTGGATGGGAGGGGATGTATCTAAGGTGGGGACTTCGGCTCCAACAATCAGGTCTCGTAGATTGCGCAGGCGCCATGGGTGTCAGGTATGGCGCCGGCAAGGCGATCTGAGCAGTGTGGAGAATTCAATGGCTGTCGTTAGTGATTTTACGAAGACGATGGAGACTGGGGTGAAAGGTGGTTAAAGAGGGAATCTTGGGGTTGACATTTGCATTTGGAGCCTTTTCTTGGAGAGCCAAATTTCTGGTGATAGCTTTGGCTCTGGCAATAGCACGTTGAACTTGGCGGAAGCTGGGACCCCTGGCAACCAAGTTATTGTTCGATACCTGTGCATGATGGAAGAATTCAGAATCATTAAACAAATCCTTCGGACTCTGAGTGCCTGGCTGCACGCTATACCTGTCTTACAATACCCAGGTGACAGCTGGAGGAGTGCTTGGCTCAGCACCCTGTCGTCCCTGGATCTGATGGAGATATATTGATGATGTGTTTTTTATTTGGACTATTAATGATGACAGTCTGGTGACTTTCACTAACCACATACATTCCTTCCACAGAACTATCAAGTTCACATCTGAGTTCTCAGTTCATCAGGTCCATTTCCTGGACGTCACCATCCTCAAGGAACACAACTCAATAACCACCTGTATTCTAAGCCCACAGACACCCACCAGTACCTTTACTCCTGCAGCTGTCATCCTAGGCATTGTATGACATGTATAGCGTTCAGCCAGGCACTCAGAAACAGAAGGATTTGTTCTAATTTCTTATTACTACTTCTGTTTCTGCGTAACTCTTCTTACCCTTCTGGATTGGAGTTGTCTTAACGATTAGCCCATACATGAACCGTGCAACAGTCTGGCGCCACTATAACCTTCCGAGAATTTCTGAATTCATTATTGTTTCAGATGGTATTACTAAAGTAGCAACAGTATGATTATACTGTTGCTGCTTTGCCTTTTCTGCCAATTTATGCAAAGAATGAAAACAACGTAATTATAATAGTAAAGAAAAATGTGTGCAAACCTGGAAGCGCAGCAACTGTGATGTGCATTTCACACTGCGCAAAATTAAACGCTTCGTCGGTTGCATTGTAGTGCACTAAATGCGGTGACGACGACAGATCAAGGTTGACACTGTCAAAAACATCGTAGGCAGAGCCATCTACATCAATTGTAACGTAGAAGACACCCGAGTTGTCAAAGACAGAATCTGCCTCGGGTAGCAAGACTCTTGAATAGTTCTTGCGACAGTTAGTGTAAACTGTCAGGTCGGCGGGACAAGTGATGTTTGGAGACTGCACATCTGCCAAAAAAAAAGATTTAAGTATGAATTGAGGAATTATAGCTCTAATTTTAGGTTGGACCTTCAATATCGCAATAGTCCTGTCTTCTGAAAGTTCTGATCTTGAAATTGAATCTGAAGCACTACTCTTAAGTCCACTTGTTGACATATTGTCCTAAAGTCATACTTGTACCAAGGGCGGATCAAGGGATGGGGGCAAAGGGGGCCATGCCCCCCCCCCAAAAAAAAGAAACAGATTTTTTTTATGTGACGTCGCAATAAGAGGCAGGCAATTATTACTCCACTATCTTTTCCTCACAAAAAAACATTAGTCAAAGTGGTCAGAAATTGCCTCAGATCGCACCACGGAGCATCGAACCCCACGCCGTAATTTTTGGACCCACTTTTTGGGGAACCATTTTTTTTTTTTTTTTTTTGGCCCCCAAAAAGAAATTGTGTTCTGGATCCGCCCTTGACCAGTGCACAGCCCTCTCCGAATATACACTTTTTCAAAAGAATTCATTACCTGCACAAGTTGTACCATCTCCTACAAATCCTGAAGTGCAGGTGCATATGAAACTCGACGGCGTGTCAGTACAGATTGCGTTAACGTCACAGTTATGTGACGGCAAAATTGGATTGCATTCGTCAACGGCTGGAATAAGAAAAAAAATTAGCTGAACAAGCTCTTTACCTCAGTGTTAGCCTTACTCTACAGTCACCAAGACAAAACCACATTACAGCAAATTAATGGATTGAACCGAATATCTAATTATTAGTGTATACCGCTCGCAGTTGTACTAGTTATTTAGTATAAAGAAAAATACAATGTCTAAAAACAAAAATTGTTCGTAAGAAATTTAGATGCAAATAACCACTTGGTTGGTCGTCCTATGACCCCAAACGCCATAAATATTTGATCTTTACGGTGGCTTCCCTTGAATATAACAAGAGTACAGTCTTTTGCACATTTATAATAAATCTAACAGTTAATTGTTTATTTCAATTTTCAAAAAAACCCCAATATTTGACTTCGATCGCTAATCTAGAAAAGACAAGTGTGGTGAACACTTTTCTTATTTATTCGAAACTACGAGTATGATCGATAAATCGAAGGTAGGTAATTGTTACCTGGTGGCGCAGTAGTGAAGTTGAGGAAGGCCTTGCATTCGGCAAGAAAGTCAGAGCAACAATCTCTGTAATATTCACACGCATCATCGCACCAGCATCCACCCCTGGGTCCATCTAAGAAACAACGACCCTCACACCTTGCTACAAGGTTAAAAAATGAAAAGGTCGCATAAACATAAAAATAAAATAGTACCGGTAATTCAATTCCAAAAACAATAAATGGAAGGTTTGCGGTAACAACTCGTGAATAATATCCCTCTTCGGTTGTGTGAGTTATAAATTCAATTTATATTGACATGATAAATTCCTGAATCAATTCCAAAAGAGTTGAACCAGTTCATTATGATTATGTTTCTGTTGTAGGTAAGTCACTTTGTAGGTAAGTATAGCCTTTGGAATGTTACAGCAGCGTTTTACAAGATTGCAGAAGCTAAGTTATGTGCTCTTGTAACCCAACCACCATTTCATGCTCATGCACATGTATGTAAGGCGTTTTAACCATACGTCTATGTGCCTGGGAATGCCTGACTTGCCAATTATTAATTAGTATCACACAGGGACGTACGTCGCTACTGTAATTCTAAGTAAAAAAAAGTGTTACATATTGCGAAACGCTCTAAAATTGTGCCATATTGTTGCAAACGATTATGGGGTGTGTTTTTTTTTGTCGACCAACTCCACTCGTAATGGACTACAAATCGTAAAGATCGATATTATGTCATGATTTGTAATCCTTTATGTCACTTAAAAAACATCTAAAATGTTAGGAAATGAGGTCCAAAGTGCCCATAGCCCTCAACACATTTCAATTCTTGACTAATATACCCGATTGCTGAGACAAAAACCTTCCAAAATTAAATTGGTAATGTGGTTTGTATTCCACTTGTATATTTTGGTCAAATCAGCCACAATATAAGCACTGTTATTAATTACTGTCAATTTTTTGTCATATATTCTCATATCATCTCATCATAATTCCAAAACCTTCTCACCGCAGTTGGTTTCATCTCTTCCGTCGATGCAGTCCAAAATACCATCACATAGTCCGTTACCAGAAACACACACAGAGTGCCCACAGTCAATTTCAGAAATGGTGCACCTCAACGTTTCTGAGTGGATGCAAGAAACAAAAATCAAAACCCAAAGTAATATGAATGTAAAGGCCGTTAATTTACTCTAAAAACAGGTGATGAGATAAAATGGTTTTACTCTGTCAATCAAAATGAGACCAAAACACTTTACTATCCCACAATGTTTAATCACTGCAGCACATTGCTTTCCCCATCGGAACAAAATCCTAAAATTTCGAATATGAAAACACAATCTAAAAATTGTAAAACATGTTTTTACCTTGTTGGATTTGAAATTGCTCTGTTATGAAGTTTTCAGTGTGAACTGACAACTGTATGAAATAAATGTTTGCGTCGACGAAATGTCAAGTGAACATTTGTTTGTCTTTTCCCCCTTTAATTGACATACTTTCATAGGAATTGCTGCCCGAGACGCAGAAAATCACCACCACGACCTAAAGGCGCAGATTAGACCACCGATCTTGCAAGGGTCGCCTTATTGGGTCAGATAACATGTGTGATGGAATTGTTTGCATCGGAGAAATACAACTTTAAGATAAAAAAAATTAGTCGGAAAGGGAAGTCAACAAATGAAAATGACACTTTATTTCTATGGTTTTTTTTTACCATAGTATATCTTGCGCAACTTAAAAAACTAAACTAACGACACAATTCCCGAGCAAGCCAAACAGTGCTTACCAGGACCTCTATAAAGATTGAATCAAGGAACGCCAAAGACAAAGAGTTGACTTGCGAACTAAGGCAGGTGTTACTACATGGAATGTCCGAACACTTTATTCACCCGGGGCTCCTGCCCTACTAAGCGGTACAATATCAGCATGGCTGGAATCAAGGAGCTGAGACCCACTGGACTGGCTCTGTTTACACCACCGGCTTGGCAAACTCTCATAGTTGAATATGCCCCTACCTATTTGCCCGCGGAGTAGGAAAATGAGTAGCATCTTTAAACAGGTCTCTTTCCGATATCCTCGGCTCCATTAGCCGTCACGACATCATTCTCCTGCTCGGTGATTTCAAGACAACCATCTCGTCCGGATCGAGTCTTGTGCCAGCTGGAATGGCTTCATAGACTATGTGTCCCCCCGACCATACCAACTATGATGGGTAGCGCCTCATGGAACTTTGGATCAGTGGTGACAGCAGGACCAGTAATCCATCGCATTGTAATTAATCACCGATGGCTGTCAGCGGTCTGAAAAGCTGCCGCACATATCGCGGGCGGAGCTAGGTGCAACGGACCACCGCCTAGTCTTTACTGGCATCTAGCTCAAGCTGAAAGCCAAGTACCACCCACCCACGGCCGAAATGAAGCTGGACAGCGGCGCCCTGAAGGACCCCCACATTCAAGCTGCCTTTGCTGTGAAAGTTTCCATAACATTCTCGACTCTGGCTCACCATCTTAACTGGAACAGCCTGCCGGGACTTCTTCCAGCATGGCGCCACGCAGACTGCCCAAGTAGCGTGAATATCCGACTTCATGAAGTGTGGACTCATTGGTAGTACTGCGCACGCGTGAGTATGATACTATGCTATTTTTAGGATCGTTTCGGGAGAGTGACCTGTCATGTGTGAGGGATCAACCAATAATAGGGAAATAGGGGTCCGATTTTTATAGGAGTCGGATTTTCAAGTGACACCGTCAAAAGGGATCCGGTGCAGAAGGAAAGCACAGAAACCCTGAATCTCGACACCTATCCAAACTTGGTGGATAAGTGCGGATAAGCTTGTCTGGCTGAAAACCAAGCGAGGTACCGCACCCTCCTGCACAGGCTCTCAGAGGGGTCCGGAGGAATATACTGGCACAGCAAGGCGGACGGGATCGAAGCGGAAACCATCCATAACGATTATGCCACCATGTTAAGGAAGTTGCGTTCAGCCTTGTGAAGTACAGGGATGGCAACCTTCTAGCCGACAAGGGCGAAGGAACACTTGTGCAACTTCTGCGACCCCCATCCCCTCCAGACCTGGATCCTATCTCCAAGGCAGAACTTGCATCCAACAATTCCAGGTGTTGGACTGACCCAGTAACCATTCCCGAGATCCACAAAGCTCTTGCATCACCGGAGAGTGGCAGAGCAACCGGAATCTGCAGCGCACCGCTGCAGACGGCCAGAGCATGCTGGAGTGGTTGCAACTGTGTCTGAATGACGGAACAGATCATGGCCCTTTGGAACAACAAAGGTAACCGCCTCCTCTGCAAAAACCATTGCGGCATCATTCTGCTCTCATCGGTCCCAACAGAAGCTGTTAGCAAAGATCCTGCTACAACGAACAATCAACGATGTGAGGTCTAGGAAGAGTCAGGAACAAGCCGGGTTTATGCCAGGACGTTCAACGATAGATCAGATTTTCTGCATCCGCCATCTGGTAGAAAAGTGCAAAGAGTTCGGTCAAACAGAAGCCCTTGCCTTTGTAGACTCCAAGGCTGCCTTCGAGGTCGTTAACAGGGAGTCTCTCTGGGTATTGCTGAAGATATCCAGTGTGCCCTCAAGCTGCGGCTCCGCAGATTGTTCGAGCTTTTGTTTACTGACAGCGAGACCTGTGTTTGGATTGGGGATGAGGAGTCCAGTCGTTTCCATCTTTCCTCCAGTGTACAAGGATGCGTTATAGCCCAAATCTTTTTAATTGCGTCATCAACCACTTGATGAGGCGTCTCATAGCCAGAGCAGTCCCCTCCTGAGGAATAATGTAAGATGGATGGTCCCTCACGGACCTTTGAGATTCTGGATTCTGAAGCAACAAGAGTCAGAATGCAGATCAGTCGGCAAAGTGCGTCGCCATCCTAACGCCTTCAATATCCAAGGAGAACCAGCTGAGTTTGTGACCTTCCTCGCCTCTCTTGGCTCCATTTTAACATCTGATGGGTCAGTGGAGGCAGAAATCTGTCCAAGAAATGCTAAATGCTTTGAAGCCATTCAAGTTCTATTTTAGAACATTAACTTTAAAATATCTTTAAACCACGTGTACAGAGTACGTGATTTCATTGGCTGATAAATCTTTTCAGCTCAGCACTTAGCTCAGGTTGACTGCACGCGGTGAGTTTTTCGCTTCGCGAGGCGAAAGAAATCAAATAGGATAGATATTTGCCTCCCGGCCTCGCGAGGCAGAAAACTCAAGAAAAAGTCACCACACACACGTGCTGAGCAAACGGCCTCGAATGACCTTTCGCTCAGTACGTAGCTCTCGTGTGCGGCGGGCTTAAAACCACGACTGAAAAAGACGATCGGTGTTGTTCGTGCAAGGTAACAAAGACTTCTTATCCTCATTCAAAACAGTAAAAAAGAAGTATGCCCTTTAACCCTGTACATGAACCCGATATAAACCTTGAATGATGATGCCCCTTTTCATTGCATCTGATGAAGGATATGTTATTACGAGAACTTATGCAACACTTAATTTTGTAGTCAGTCATTTTGGGAGTTCCAATCCCTTGCTCGGAGCGGGCGGGGCTTGGCCCAGACCGTCTATGAACTGGGCGGTAAGGGATCCCATACCTTAATAATTGCTTCACTGCGCACGGTAGAAATCAAATGTAGGCCTACAGGGCTCTGTGCTGGATCTGGTGTCTAATTCTGTCAAGCCAGCTACATATATTTTTGACTTTTCATGATCCTACATTTTTGGCCTTTAGTATTGAATTCTAATTAGTGATAACTTCAAAGCTATGTTAACGCCGAGCACCATATATTTAGCTTTAAAATGAACTATTAAATGTCGCATTTGGTTTTTTTTTTAATTCGGGACCACATCTTCCGAAATCTTGTTGTTGGAAGCCTTATTAATCACAAACGAGATTTGGGTAAACGATGTTCTGAGTGGAAATGTAAAAATATTAATAAAAATTTATGAATTACCATGGAACAAAAATTTAAAATGAATTCCAACAAACACCTTTTTCCATACACACAAAATCTAAAAAAAAAAAAAAAATTAAAAAATGAAAGCCACAAACTAAAGATACCAGCATTTTGTATCAATAAAGACATCAATATGAAGAAACAAAGTTGACGGGTTTTCCCTGGGTAGGCCTAAATTCTTCATATATGACGACAAAAGCTGCACAGTACCATCTGTTATATCATAGGGTATTTGTTTGTTAACAATTTTGTAACAAGTATATCTTTCCCAAGGAGTGGGAAACATAATTATAGATGATGTACTTGCAAAGCATTCTAGTTGATCGTCGCCGCTTCTCCGTTTAACCAAATCCTGAATCATTATTGTGATGAGACTATAATAAAAGGACGCTCGCTAACGAACAGTTCTGTCTTTTATTTGACGACAGTCAGTATAACCTAAAACACTGATCAGGCGTGTTGTACGACAAAATGCATAACCTGTACGACACTGTATACGTGGTTATTACGTCACAAAGCTATTCAAATTGTACAACTGGGTTCACGTTCACATCAGAGTTCAGGTTCATTCTATTAACCGTTTAAATTAAGGTACGTTCACTTTGCATTCATAGTCTGCTACAGATTATTTTACCTTTCGGCTTTTCAGTGTAAGGGGTCGTTGTTATTTCTTTTGTGCAGTGTTTCTGTGAATCATAACAGCCTTTTGTGTGAATGTTGAAAACATGTCAGAACCAAATTTATGTCCCTAAAACCACGAGTAAAAAAGAAGAATGGTGTTATTCATGCAAGGCAACAAAGACTTCTTATCCTCATTCAAATGAGTCAGAAAAGAAGTATGCCCTATTATCCTGGAATATCACAGCTTTCCGGGTTAGGCCTACAGCTTTTAAATCCGGCGCCTGCTTATTTCTCAATCTATTCTATTCTTTCCGGGTATGAACTTGGCATTAGGCCAGCACTCGCATAGGCCATGACTTGGACTAAGATTTCAAACACCAGTCCCTTGAAGTTTTCTTATTGAGCATTCGCAGATCACCTTTCTTGTCTGCACAATATGGGGGTATTCGAAACCCGTTCTCATGATTTGATATCAAGAATAAAATAATAAAACCGTATTTGGCAAGATGTAGTTCACTTATATTATGGCACCATGGTGGTCATTGTGTAAAGTTTTTGATGTAGTGGCAGCCATGAGTTGACATACCAGTAAAAACATACTATGGACACCTAATAATTATGATAAGAGGCAACATTCTATCATCTTCTGGTAATTCCACTGGTTGCTATTTACGACGTACTTCGCGAAAAAAATCTGGCCTTCATTGTCAATAGCTTTCAATTAACACAGAGCCTGATTGGCTGAATTTTGGATTCTTTTTTTTTCTTTTCTATTTCTTTTTTTTTTTTTTTTTTTGCAAATGGTATTCCATACAGGGTCGGCGGTATGGAGCCCAAAATGAAAACTACAGAAAAAAAGACGCCCTTGCGAACTCTACAGTACCTGTGTAGTGCAGCTGTGCGAAACTTCAAGATGGCAGTCGCTATTTTTTCGAATATAATTTTAATACTGGAACAGCTACAATGAAATGTCAAAGACAGGCCAACTATAATGATAACGTACAATTCTGGTTTTTAATCATTACTGCTGCTGCACAGAATGATTGTTTTCGTTTTTATATGTACCAAAAACAAATAACGCGCATTGCGGTAGAAACCTAGGTCCGCCATGTTTGTTTATGACGTTGTTCATCTACTTCCAAAAAGGGGAGTTAAAATCCTGTTCGCGAACACCGTCCACGTGTTGGTTCTCATCATTCAAAGCCTCACTCTCGTGTTCATTCAACATGAGATCGGGGTTCGAATACGCTCCAACGACTGATATGCAGAGCATGCTAACGGTATCCCCGTCGGAAGGCTACGGCAGGGGAATTCGATAATAAAACAAACCTATGTGGCTGAACCAGTTAAAACTTTGTTTTTATTCTTCATTGCAAATCAATATGTTTATAACTTTACTTATAAAACGTAGAAAAAGATGATTACTAAATATTAATTCCATGTTTAGTGTTCATCTTTCCCACATTTTTTTATTTCATATATACTTATGAAATTGAATAAAATTGCTGCAGGTTGCTTGCTGACTCGATTGACCTGAAATAATTATACAAATCAAACAAAATTAGATGGCCTAACGCTTTCATTCTATGTATGTCGAAGGCAAAATAATGTTTTAATAAATAGTTTTTAAAGCTTAGTTAGTTTAAAGAGTGTTTGAGAAATCCCTTTGTAGATACTAGTTTCATGACTAATGGTCCCATGGACTATATGTCCCTGCCAATAAATTATGGGCCAATAAGAATCAGAATTTCTGCCTCACGCCTCCATCACTACCCAATCACATTCGTTACTCTTGGCCTGATAAATGATACCATCAGGCTTGAAAGAAAGCCTACGATTGTTTCTTCTCTTACTTCTAAAATTTAAAAGCTGAATTTTATTTTACGTATTATATATATTGCATTTTTTGCAGGTAAATTGATAAAATGTTAAGTTTGGGGAAAAACTGAACAATAAATCATGCATAGTTTGACAGGTTCATTCCTCTTTAGATCTGATTTGTGCGTAGGCTGTGTTACTTGATTGTCATCCATACCAATATAAGTACGCATAGCACTGCGTGATTTCTACCCGGAAAATGTGAGTGAGTAAATACGTCCTATTTTTGGAAAACAAAATAATAGTAATACAATTTTTTTTTAAATAAAAAATAGACATCGTAACTCTTTTTTATCCTTTTTTTATTCTGTAGTGACGCGGACGCCTTTGTCGTTTGACGAAAGGGGTCACCAACCATAAAAAAGAAAGGTTGATAGAACTATTTCTTTTAGGGCAGTTTAACTATTCGCATGTTTTCATCATCTACACAAAGAGCATTTCTGCATTTGCATTTGTGCACACACACCTTTTCTATGGAAACAAATAACATGGAATTTTACAGGATATATATTAGGGTATCGTATCCCTGACACAAAAAGTTGCGTTCATGGCAGTGCACTAATGATATGGACTTTAAAACGGCCAGAGTGACCATGCCATATTCAATAACAATTAAGTTGTTTCGTGCCTTCGTTTTTCCTTTGGCTGCTTAATATTTCTGGATGTGAGAGATATTTCTATCATTTTTTTGTATTAAATTTATTTTAATTATCATTTAATTGATGTAAGCAGGTTTGTTTGTGTATTTTAAATCACTGTGATTTGAATTACTTGGGAGAACATACACATTAAAATCAGAATATTGGCCTCATGGGTATGTATGTACACACTGAAGTTATCTGGTTGCTTCACTGTTATCCATTTCCTGATGAGTGATATTACATGCGCATGAAAATTGATTAATTTAATGAAAGATAATACACGTGCTCTTTGGCAATTTTCTCTGCTAATTTTGACTTTTGAGTGTTTTATTTAAATAACAAAACAAAGGCTTTCATCCTTTTCGGTCGTCTGCAATCTTTGACAAGAAATTTATTTTGCGTTGCTTTTGCTTACGAACATGCCTTGTGATTACACTGTGTCCAAGACACTACATTATCTAATCTAAAACCGGGCGAACACCAGTCTGCCCGGCGAGAACAATTCAAAATTTGTATTCTAATTCAAATTACCTGAGGAAAATCATGAAACCAGCACACTGGGCTGCTGTGAAAATGTCACTTATTATTGATGAAAATGTCAAAAGTTTTCTTACATGTAAATTCGGTGATTTCTTTGAATTCTAAGTCTCCCACATCAGGCAACCTTACGCCGCCTGTTTAGCTAAACTTTCTGGACACCTCTCTCCCCACCCTCTTTTTATGCCTTGCGGCTGAGATGTTCACAGAGCCGGTTGTGAGAGTTGGGAGCCACATGAGGACCAGTGCTCCTGTTCATACTAAGTGCCGTTGCCAGGTTTGCAAACCAAAGGTACTACCTCTCCGTGGACACCCCATTGTCCCAATATATATATATATATATATATATATATATATTATTAATATATATTACCCATAAAATACTGTCTTAGGGTACACCCCTTGGCACCACTTGGCATACCTTTCTTCTACGGTCCACATGATCATATTGTACATTATCCTCCAAATAAACATTATCTTACAAAGCACTGTCCTATAGTGTACGCTAATAATCAAGAAGAAAATATGTGCTGCTCTCTGCATTTGTTTTCTTAACCTTGTATGCATGTACTTTTTACAATAAACCCATGTTAAATTTTATCAGTCTAGTATATTTGAGTTGTGCGGTTCCCACACTAATTTGCATTTATTGTAAAAAAAAAACTCAACCCATGTAAAAGATTAGCAAAACGTGCCACATCAAAAGCAAACACTTTCACAAAGACTGATGGTCTTTTTTGGATGATAATTATCATCGCTTATCAAACTCACCTGGGGTGCTCGGTTCTAAAGTGGTGGTTGGTCCTGGAACGGTGGTTGGTCCTGGAACAGTGGTTGGTCCTGCAGCAGGGTTAAGATTGTCAATTTATTAAAAGTCTTAAAATTTGATGACAGGTATAAAAGGTGCTCCTCTTTCTATATTGATAATGTCTTTCTCTCAGACTCAACAAGTCTGATTTCAGACAAAAGTCATGCCTGCTGGAACGGTGGTTGGTCCTGGAACGGTGGTTGGTCCTGGAGCGGTGATTGGTCCTGGAGTGGTGGTTGGTCTTGCAGCAGGGTTGAGATTGTCAATTTATTAAAAGTCTTAAAATTTGATGACAGGTATAAAAGGTGCTCCTCTTTCTATATTGATAATGTCTTTCTCTCAGACTCAACAAGTCTGATTTCAGACAAAAGTCATGCCTGCTGGATCGGTGGTTGGTCCTGGAGTGGTGGTTTGAGCAGGAGTGGTGGTTGGTACTGGAGTGGTGGATGGTCTTGGAGTGTTGGTTGGTCCTGGAGTGTTGGTTGGTCATGGAGTGGTGGTTGGAACAGGAGCGGTTGTTGGTACTGGAGTGGTGGTTGGTCCTGGAGTGGTGATCGGTCCTGGAGCGATGCTTGGTCATCGAGTGGTTGTTGCATGCATCAAATAAACCTACTTTGGTCATTATATTCAATGCTTAATGCTAACAATGATTTTTTTTTAAAGATATCACTGATATTTTCCATGTCATGCTGAAGGATTATTTATTTCATTAATCTAAAATCGGAATTTAATAATTATGGTACATATGTGTAATTAAATATGCAAATAAGAAAACAAAATGGTTTGTCACGGAATTTTTGTTAATGTGGAGCTGGAAAAATCGAATTATGCAATTAACCTAAAAAGTCTTCAATAACAAAAAGTTAATAAATTCAAAGGTTTCATTGTTATGGTAATTAAGTATGAAATTATGAAGAAAAAACAACGCTTTGGCCGCATCCAACGTTCTATGCTAACAAACTGGTTTTCAAGGCATCACCAAGTTTTCCATAAATTCCCTAAATGTGAAGCTGAAAGACTTATTTGCAGATATTTGAATCATATTAAGCTATTAACCCAAAATGAACTGTCTAGAATAGGAACGTTTTTGATTCTAAACATTTAATAATTATTCAATTATGCAACAAAATAGATTTTAACGGTATTATTGACATTTTCTCTTAAATGTGGAGCTGGACGAAATATTTGCCATTAGCCCGAAATAAACTCTTCGAAACTGCAACTTCGCTATTAACTACAAATCGAAGAAATGTTCGTCATGAAAGGTATGATTACACTTCACATTTGTGTTATCTTCACCATGCCAATAAAAAAATATTATCTGGGTTAAATAATAGTGCATACAATATAGCGACATAGTTGAAGGTGTTATGAGCCAATGCATGCAAAGTATGGCTGAGGATGGATACATCATCCCTTTCGATACATTGTTCAATATTTATATCCAGTTATTTTCCCACATTTTGTGATTTGAAATAATTACGAAAATTAATACAACAACAGCAGTAGGCTGCTTGCTGACTGAATTGGCCTGAAATATACACAACAAACAAAATTAGATGACTTAACGTTTCGATTCTACCTACACGACTTGTGTGTTAGGCTAAAGGCAATATAAGTCTTTCAACGATTTTTTTTTAAAGCTTATAAGAGTGAAGATAGTTTGATACATTTTTAGATACCAATTTCATGACTCATGGTTATGTGTACTATACGTCTCTGCCAATATTGGCCAATCAGAATGAGGATTTCAAGCTCATGCCTCCAACACTGACCGATCGCAATCGTTCCTCTTGGCCTGAAGAATGGTACCAGGCTTGAAAGAAAGTCCAAGGTAGTTTCTTATTGTATTTGTAAAGTTTAAACACTGAATGTTATTTCCGTATTATATTTCTTGCATTATATTCGTTAATAGCTAAATTGATAATTACTTTAATCATTGGTAAAAAAAAATACCGATGAAAAATTAATTGAGAAGTTGCCTGGCTCACTGCCTAGATAGGTTTGTAGATTTCCTGCGTTGCTTGTTTGTCATGCATACGAAGGATTCCATGCAAATGTCAAAAAGGTTGAACGAACTACTGCCTGGGGATGTTTGTTTCATATTCAATCCGACCCATGTCTATCATTTAATGCACGATTTAATGCACGATTGTAGGGTCCAGTCAAATTGCTACAACCATCCCATCTGTAGTTAGAGACGCTTAAATGAAGTTCCTTTAAAATATAGTTTAGGTTTCAAGAACCATATAGAAGTCGCTGCAAAGGTCGGCAAAAAGTCATGGTACTGAAGGTCGGCTAAAAGTCTGTACTGAACGATCGGACATGAAGTGACGTTGAACTAGTGCTACATGAAAACCAAACCCGCAGGGTCACAGACAAAATACACTGCGCCAACCAGACACCCCAAATAAGTTTCAATCCCCCCACTGATATGAATCGAATACGCTCGGCGTCCCTAACAAAGTTTTTTCGACATTGCGATAACAGTCTATTGTTCAGCCGCAACTCAGACTGAAATGCAGTAGTCAGTGCGATTTGTGAAATACCATGGCCCCGTGACACATTCTATTCAAATTGCACGAACTTTGTTTGTAAAAACATAACAATAGTAATAATAAAAAGGGAAAATCCCACAACAGGCCCTACTCTCCACCATTGATATATCTGTACCAAGCACAACAATATGGCATAATGGGATTGGGCAGATTATGTTGGCATGTTCCCAAGAACCTGATTTTTAAAGATATTTTCATATCACTATCTACGAGAGGATTTCAACATAAACTTCAAAGTATGCCTGATTTAAAAGAAGATGAAAATATTCCCCCATCAGTTTTTCTTGAGAAACTGACGAAACTTAACACGAATGAATGTGAAGTAAAACACAGATGCATATTGGGTCACTTATGAAGCCGTCTATAGGTTTGTACATCACGGTAAAAGTCCAAATATATATTCAAGGCGAGGAAATTTGAAACTAGCTTGGTGTCGAGCGGCGGCGTAAGTAGGGTTAAAATTCTAGGGGGCCGCATGGGGGTGAACAATTAGTTCTTCAAGGAGGGCACTGATCGAGGCAAAATGATTAATTATTTTTGTTCAGTTCACCTGAGGGCACGGACATCCGCTTGGGTGGGGGGGGGGGGAGGTACGTGTATAAAGAAGAAAAGTAGATAAATGCATTTTACAACAACACAAATTTTATTTTGACAGTGGGAAAGCAGATGATCACTTTCAACCTTCATAAATGAGATCGATGAGATCGATGATAGTATGAGTGGATCCAGTAACAGGGGTTGGGCGTCATTTTTAACAAAATTAAAGCAAGGAATATAATTGGTTTTGAGTTCATTATTATATCATCTTCTTCTGAAACATCGCAATGCAATTCACCAGTTACAATAGTTTCTTTACATTCACAAGATTTCTTCGATAGCATCACTAAGTTTATCTTTAAATTCGACAGATTTTTAATGTGGTCTGTGTATAGAATTGACAAGTAATTACAGACTGCCTTTGATTACACTTTATTGCAAACTTGAAAAAAAACTAAATTGTTTCGGATATCACTGGCAAATCCACCACTATGCCAGTACTCTAAAAAGTGTGTTTAGCAATGACAAACAATTTTGCTATCAGTTTGTAAACATGTTCAGCTGCTAAACATTACGTATCCAATTCCTATAGACATCCATATTAACTTGCAAAACGCTTATACGCTGAACAAGTTTAGTATTTTAACATGTTTACAAGTATTAGTAATATTACATATAGCAAGAAAACGTGAAGAAAAGTGTTAAATTACTAAAAACAGTTTTTGCAGTGTATGGTGGTCTCATTGTAAAAAGAGACTGAGGCGTCGCAAAAGTTTTATTTTTAACAGATGTATAAATGGATTTTTAGATATCTCACAAAGGTCAAGTTTATCTATGACACTTTTTGCATGAGATGAGCGAATTGAGCCCACGCCCCCGTGAAGTTTTGATTGTAAAAAACACAGTCTGCTAACATTATTGCAAATCCTTGTCCAGTGGTTTGAGCAGCTCTCTGACAGGTGACAGCTGCAGCCTTCTGCTGATGGACGGTATAATCATAAGAGTTGCATAGCAGATCATGCATAGGGCTATATGGATTTAACGCGCGCGAGACTTTGTCTTATAAAGTAAAAATGCGAGTGTGCACAATATTAGCTCTGGCCGTGTTGCAAGAAGTCTTGCGTAAAAGTCTTGCCAAAAATTGATGAAATTATCCCTGCCAGAGCTGAAAAATGCGACGCCGATGGCATATATAAAACACCATATACTATTGGTCAATTTTCCGGGCACAGCCTGACCAACTACCTAAGTGCAGTGTCATGTAGAGGCTCCTGCCAGAGCTTAAAATATAGGAAGTGGGCAGAAAACACTGAAATCTCCTGTTGAGAAGAACCCCTAGGTGAATGAAAAAAGCATCGGGGTCGCCCGATAGTCCGAAGGTCCAATAGTCCGAAGGTTCTTTAGTCCGAAGGTTCGATAGTTCAAATGCACAAAATTTCCATAAGAGGGGGTTCGTTAGTCCGAAAATGAAATAAGGTTCGTTAATCCGAACATTTGATGCAATAGTCCGAAGGTTCATTAATCCGAAGGTTCATTAGTCTGAAGGTTTATTTTATCCGAAGGTTCAATAGTCCGAATTGAGAATAAGGTTAATCGGTCCGAAGGTTCAATAGTCTGAAACGAAAATAACAACCCCGCGGGAACGGGGGGTGCTGTGGTTGCTGCAGCACCCCCAACCTTTTGGATTGGGGTGCTGAAATATGCTTCAGCAACCCCTACTCCCGGGCAAAAATGTGTTCCAGCCAGCAAGGTTCTACGACGTTGAAATTGCGCCGCTGCGCTATACATTATGCTTGCTCTACAAATATCTCCTTCGTTTTGTTCGTTTCTAGTTTTGCCGCGGCTAAGCGCGGCGCTTCGAACGTCTAGCACAAAGTAACAATGTAAAATATCAGGAGGAGGTATTTTCTAAATCTTCAGGCAGTGCAGAATCGATATTTCTCTCAATGAATCTAAAATCATGACATGTCTATGATATTTCCGCTGTGATGGAAGCTATGACCCGAAAAAAATAACCTCGGCCATGACAATGGTGGCAAAGTTGATTATGCTTGCCACGATTTTTTTCATTCGATCTTTCAATAGGGGCAAAGTTCATACCTTTCCCCTGAAGGTTTTTCTTTTCATTTAAAAGTTTCATTGACGTTGTTAGCATTCTGTACTCAACATTAACAAATAGCAAGGTTCACACACACATCCCAACCTAATAGGAGTGGGACGGGCTTCCATTGAAACTAGTTCCAGTGTAGTTTCGTTTTAATAAAAAAGCAATTCATGTGTTACCCTCTGCAAGTTTTTTCTCATAAAAACTCAGTAGACCGATAAATCCTAGCCTAGGCCCAAACTTGCCACCTACCGATCATAAACATAAAGATATGTTAGTCTTTCATATTTGCCATTCCCTGTAACAAAAAAATAAAACTGCAAATATATCAAGAGCTACATCGTTTAGGCCTATGTGAATATTTTTATGAACAGAAATTCACCCGCTTCCACTGGAACCATTTTGTTTTAACTTGAACCAAAAAAACATCCTTACGGGTTTTATAAGTTTAAGTATATACTTCAGTATATTTCATCACAGTGCATCCAGAATCCAACATTTTCCGGGGCCTTAAAGCAGGCCCCTGGCCCTGTGGCCCCACGCCGTAAGGGCTCGGAAAATAAATCAAAACATACACGACGGAATTTACTAAATGTAAGAAAGCAGCCTAGCAACAATAATATTTACATGCGATGTCATGCATAATGATACAATTCTTTTTACAGAATTAAATGGAACAAAGAATGGAGATAAAAATACAGGGTTTTCGACTTTTCAGTACAGTAGAAACGTTATAAGAGCAACAGTATATTCTAAACAAAAAAAGGGAAATAAATTGTCTTTATAATCTCAAAAACGTTTGCTAAAAAAGTCATATGACACAGGCGCGGTTCTAGAACCAATATTTTTGGGGGGCTAGCACGGTGGATCCAGAATTTTTTCAGGGAGGCGTGCTGAAATGTAGACCGGATATTTTTTCCAGACACTTAGGCCTCCGAAAATCAATAGGTGGGGTGGGGGGGGGGGGGGGGGCTCATGCCATATTTTCAATGGGGAGCGCCAAGAAAATCCTAAAATAATTCACACTATATTAACTAATGCATCCTTGTCACGGCTATTTCTTCTTTAGGGGGAGACCGTTCGCATGTACATCACAATCCTTCTTTCTGCTAATGCAAATCTTTTTTTACGGAATTTATTTTTGGGGGGCTAGACAAAATTTTGGGGGGGGGCTAGAGCCCCCCCCCCCAGCCCCCCCCCCAGCCCCCCCCAGCCCCCCCCCCCCCCCCCCCCCCCCCCGTAGAACCGCGCCTGATACAGTGGCCAAGAATTGCCTCATATTGCACCACAGAGCATCCATATTCCAAACCGTTTAGGGACCCTTTAAGCCACGCCGTAAGGGCTTTGCGCTCCGCGTTCGCATTAATTGTGTCCGTCCTTTAGAAATTCCAGCACCCCCTGGCAAAAGTTTGTTCCAGTGGGCTTGAAAATAAGGTTTAATAGTCCGAAGGTTCGATAGTCCGAATTGACAATAAGGTTCGATAGTCCGAAAAGACTCTATGATGGTCCGATAGTCCGAATCAACAGTAAGGTCCGATAGTCCGAATCGACAATAAGGTCCGATAGTCCGAATCAACAGTAAGGTCCGATAGTCCGAAGAGTCATACTGACGAACCGTATTGCCCATTCGGACAATCGAACCTTATTCTCAATTCGGGCTATCGAACCTTTTTCTCAATTCGGACTTTTGGATTCTAGATGCTCTGTGGTGCGATCTGAGGCAATTTCTGACCACTTTAACCAATGGTTTTTTTTTAGGAAAAGATGGTGGTGTACTCATTGCCTGCCTTTATTGCGATGTCACATAAAAAATATATAAAAATTGTTGTTGTTTTTTTTTTTGGGGGGGGGCCCTTGCCCCCTTTGCAGGTTTACAAACTTCCACAAAACGTATTATTTTGCAATTGGAACGTATAATTGATTTGAACATTCTACCTTTGTATTGCTTATGTGAACTGTTACTATCGTATTTCAGGACAGTCATCATGGATTGGACTGCTTGCATTATCTGCATGCAAACTACATGTACACCAGAAAAACTACGTTGTCCACAAAAAGGTTTAAATTGTAACGCCGGAGAAGTATATGCTCAATTCCTGGCTAATGTTGAAGGGTTTAGGGCAATAAATGCATTGCCAGTTGATGTAGAATACGAAGCCGAAGGGACAGTAGAAACTTTTGTGGAAAATAATGCCTCGTGGCATCATTCCTGAGGTAATCATTTATGAGATAATCATGACGTAAGACATTGCATTTTAACGAATCATTTATCACAACAGGGGATAGGAGCGAGAGTCAAATGTACATGTACATACATGTTTAATTTAATACATTAAATTAGGAAACATCCCTCATTTGATCAAACTATTTGTATTTAAATCTTTTAAAGATAGTCTAAGAACAAAATTGGCAACTGCACTGATTTCCTTGATCTCAGAAACGTATATTAAATGTAAAAAATAAACGATCCATGGCTCATTCCTAACTAATATCTCAATCTCAATTTGCATCCTACCTTTTTTCGAAAAGGTAAACAATGGAGATGCTTTGGTGTGAAAATGGTGCTTTTGTCCACCCGTCTCACGATTTTAACACTAAGGTGTTAACCTCACTTTTCCGCTATGAACTTTGGAACAAGTTTAAACATTTAAGATACTAATAATTAATTACAAAAACTCTTTTGGCATAGAATTTGAGCCTTTCTCTTTGACTTAAAATCAACATCTCACAATACCAGATACTGTTTGCATGTCAAAACAAGGTGTCAACGTGACTACCCAAAATCTATGATTTTAGCCGAAAAAACAGGTCTTTTGACCAAAAAAGGTTTTTTGACCCACAAAATCACCCTCAACTATATACCATCCCAATGACATATCACTCAAATGAAAGATCTTGTTGTCCCCTTTAATTTGATACCAAATTTGTTGTTGAGATGCTTGTAATTCTAAAGATTATTATTAATTTATATTTTTTCATGTAATCATTAGCTGATGACGTCATAATGACGTCATACATGCCCTTCCTATTATCCAATTTTTTGCGTCCGTCTTTTTTTCGAAAAGGTTTACCATGGAGATGCTTTGGTGAAAATAATTGTGCTTTTGTCCACTGTGTAACGATTTTTTTCACTAAGGTTTTGTTACTAATGTACCTCACTAAAAAGTTTCAATCCCCCACTGATATGAATTTGATCTTAAATTGAATACGCTCGGCGCCCTAAAAAAAAGTATTTTCGACATTGCGATAACAGTCTATTGTTCAGCCGCAAACACAGTTACTCAGACTGAAATGCAGTAGCCAGTGCGACTTGTGAAATACCATGGCCCCGTGACACGTTCTATTCAAATTGCACGAACTTTGCTTGTAAAAACATAACAATAGTAATAATGAAAAGGGAAAATCCCACAACAGGCCCTACGCTCAACCATTGATATAATTATCTGTACCAAGCACAAACAATATGGCATAATGGGATTGGGCAGATTATGTTGGCATGTTCCCAAGAACCTGATTTTTAAAAGATATGTTCATATCACTATCTACGAGAGGATTTCAACATAAACTTCAAAGTATGCCTGATTTAAAAGAAGATGAAATATTCCCCCATCAGTTTTTCTTGAGAAACTGACGAAAATTAACACGAATGCATGTGAAGTAAAGCACAGATGCATATTGGGTCACTTATGAAGCCGTCTATAGGTTTGTACATCACGGTAAAAGTCCAAATATATATTCAAGGCGAGGAAATTTGAAACTAGTTTGGTGTCGAGCGGCGGCGTAAGTAGGGTTAAAATTCTAGGGGGCCGCATGGGGGTGAACAATTAGTTCTTCAAGGAGGGCACTGATCGAGGCAAAATGATTAATTATTTTTGTTCAGTTCACCTGAAGGCACGGACATCCGCTTGGGTGGGGGGGGGGGGATACGTGCATAAAGAAGAAAAGTAGATAAAGGCATTTTACAACAACAAAAATGTTATTTTGACAGTGGGAAAGCAGATGATCACTTTCAACCTTCATAAATGAGATCGATGAGATCGATGATAGTATGAGTGGATCCAGTAACAGGGGTTGGGTCATGTCTGAGTTGCGTCATTTTTAACAAAATTAAAGCAAGGAATATAATTGGTTTTGAGTTCACTATTATATCATCTTCTTCTGAAACATCGCAATGCAATTCACCAGTTACAAAAGTTTCTTTACATTCGCAAGATTTCCTCGATAGCATTACTAAGTTTATCTTTAAATTCGACAGATCTTTAATGTGGTCTGTGTATAGAATTGACAAGTAATTACAGACTGATATAAGATTTGAGGCTTTGCATGGTGGGGTATCGGTATCGTTTCGGTTTTGCGGTAACACCATGTGGTAATAACTACTGCTTAGAAGATATTAGTTCTGAGAAGAACTTGTCCTGCTTATTATCAACTTGCTAAGTAGTTTTTGTTCTGTTTAGAGCAGTCCTGCTGTAAGTTCTAAAAGAACAATTACAGACTGCCTTTGATTACACTTTATTGCAACCTTGAAAAAAAAACTAAATTGTTTCGGATATCACTGGCAAATCCACCACTATGCCAGTACTCTAAAAATTGTGTTTAGCAATGACAAATAATTTTGCTATCAGTTTGTAAACATGTTAAGCTGCTAAACATTACGTATCCAATTCTTATAGACATCCATATTAACTTGCAAAACGCTTATACGCTGAACAAGTTTAGTATTTTAACACGTTTACAAGTATTAGTAATATTAATACATATAGCAAGAAAATGTGTAGAAAAGTGTTTAATTACTAAAAACAGTTTTTGCAGTGTATGGTGGTCTCATTGTAAAAAGAGACTGAGGCGTCGCAAAAAGTTTTATTTTTAACAGATGTATAAATGGATTTTTAGATATCTCACAAAGGTCAAGTTTATCTATGACACTTTTTGCATGAGATGAGCGAATTGAGCCCACGCCCCCGTGAAGTTTTGATTGTAAAAAAACACAGTCTGCTAACATTATTGCAAATCCTTGTCCAGTGGTTTGAGCAGCTCTCTGACAGGTGACAGCTGCAGCCTTCTGCTGATGGACGGTATAATCATAAGAGTTGCATAGCAGATCATGCATATGTATATGGATTTAACGCGCGCGAGACTTTGTCGTATAAAGTAAAAGTGCGAGTGTGCACAATATTAGCTCTGGCCGTGTTGCAAGAAGTCTTGCAAGAAAAGTCTTGCAAAAATTAATGATCCCTACCAGAGCTGAAAAATGCGACGCCGATGGCATATATAAAACACCATAATACTTTTGGTCAATTTTCCGGGGACAGCCTGACCAACTACCAAGTGCAGTGTCATGTAGAAGCTCCTGCCAGAGCTTAAAAAATAGGAAGTGGTCAGAAAACACTGAAATCTCCTGTTGAGAAGAACCCCTAGGAGAATGAAAAAAGCATCATGAAACCCCTTATAAAGAGGGAAAATAGTTATCCAGAACCCCTAAGCTGCCAGAGTTTTAAAAAAAATGCAACGCCGAAAAATGCGCGCCGGTGGCACATATGGAACACCATATTTTGGTCAATTTTCAGGGGACAGACATACAGATAGATAGTCCGCCCGACAAACAGATTATGAACCGACCACCAAGTGACCCGTAGAAGGTCCTGCCAGAGTTTTAAAAACAAAAACATAGAAGAGCGGAACGGAGCGGAACGGAACGGAACAGAACTTGTCCTTGGTACAACATATTAAGCTACCAACAACGAACACGGCGGAAATCGTCTCAAGTGTCGCAAAACTTGTGTATGTTTTTGTCTTGACAGCTTCATATTGCAACCTCTACACAACGTATGAATTTCGTTCTTTTGCCCAAATATTCCTCTTTATAACTGTGATAAAATCATGTTAGATGGTTGTTTAAATGTTTCGTACCGGGCCGGTTGAAGATGATCGGTTGTGACAATTTTACTGTGCAGGCTGCAGTTTTTGCTCATTGCAGAATACAATGCGGGTCCTTCACTGTATCCGGCCGAACGTTTTCGTTCAAGCTTTAAAATTAAAGTTGATTCCCTACGGAAAGTTGATGTGAAATTCGCGTTGCTTGGCTTCATTTTACTACCATACTTGGTATCTAGTCTAAATTAAATTGCGAATCAGAATGGCCGTTTGAATTTCCATGGAAATACACGGCTTCAACGTGCAGTGTTTTCCCATAAGTGTTGACCACATTGAATAACAACCTTTTAAGAAGTAAATTCACTCTTACATATTAAATGCGATTTCAGCTTATATATTTATACTGTAGGGAAGCCCCATTAATGTAGATTAATGTGATATATTACATATTTATTTTGCTTTCGTGAAAGTTGAAATAGTTATGGTTGTATAGAAAGTGTCTCGAAAACAAAAAGTTTTGTCAAGACGTTTGTGGATCACTGACACACGCTGCTAGAACCTGAATGGCAAATCCGCCGTGTGTTCACGAAAACAAAGCAACTATTTTAGTCAATTTTGGACTTGAAAACAGTTTTTGTTTTAGTTAACTTTCGCACCCGTAACGCGCAAGAAGATATACGTACGCCTCAATTATTGTCGGGCCGAAAATATTACAGAACTTAACATGCCTTGGGTGGATTTAAGGTTTGAGTTTGTCATTCAAAGGGGAGTTTCTTGTGTAATGCGAAAGAGGAATTTTAGATCTATTTTTGAAGTCAAACTCGAAAATTCCAGGAGGAGAGCAACTTTAAGCGCCTAAAGACAAACCAAATTAATTGTTTTGGTATTTTTATGTGCGCTTGTTATTACCTTGAGCGTCGATGGATGACAGCACGACGGCAGATGTAAACAGAAAAGCCAGCAGGAGAGTTCGATCTTTGCGTCGGCGACGCATTGTTTTTGCAGCGGGACCGGCTAGATCCACTACAACGTCAGGAGAACTTGTTTCCAAAGTGAGGAATGTGTGTGGTTTTGATCAGCGCCAGACCAACAACGTCTGCCAACTAAAATATGTCGTCGATTATGATATATAACTTCCCTATGTCAGTGCTACGTGGGCCAACAAGAGGGCGCGCTTTTACCACTTTTGAGTAACCGGTGGATCAACCTCGTCCCCAGTGCTTACTTTATGTCCAGCGTTGTTTCCAATAGTGCTCGACACCCTGGGGTCGAGGTTGCCGGTGGACGTACAGACTAGTCTGGTTCCCAGACCTGACAATTATTCCCGACGCTCACGTCTTAAATTGTAGGTCAGGCAGCCTCCGTGGCTTAAAATAAACATGACGACATTAATGGCCCTTTTTCAAAGCGCGGCTTCGTTTCCGATTTCGCTTTATCACTTGTAGCTTTTAATGTTCTGATCAGATCTTTAAATAAATCACTTGCTTCGTAATATCATACAGTTATGATAATTACAATTTGATGTTTTTGTAAGATAACATTGAGTACTGTTGATCTGGAATCTTCAAAATTAGGGAACCAAATAGCACTGTTAGCAGGCGCAGCCGAATGAAGACCGAGTTTTGTAAAAATCTCGGTAACGGTCGTCAATTTCAAAATTGTACATGACGCAGCAAAAAGTTCGCCCGTACGATCCGAGTTTATTTGATGCACAGAATCGTCGTTGAATTTTAATTTTTCTGAATGAAAATAATGAATATTAATTATCAACTCATTTAAAATAAAATTAATAAGCAATTGGCAGTTAATTAAACCTATATTAGATACTCGGAAATACTCGGGCGCTATCCGATTGTCGACGAAACGACTTCGGCAAACTTCGGAAATTTTCGGAAAAAGGAGAAATTCCTCCTGTTTTAGTCACGTGACGTAAATTGTAATACATTGTATTACCCCCCTAAGATTCATCTATATATATAAGAGAGAAGTTTACTCGCCTCCGAGACGATGTTTGCTCCTGAAAGGATCCGAGACCGCGGGCTCCCGCGGCGCCAAAATCGCTCCACCTCCGTGGAAAAATGCGGAGGGTGTCTTCCGCCGGATCGGACACTTCGGGTCGTCCTGATTTTCCGGAACGGACTGGCGATCCGTTTCGTCGATTTTTCGTGACTGCGTTTTGCGCAGGAATTTGCCGTCGTGTGCGCTTTCACGCTGACTGCCTGGCCGCCCCCTGTGCTGGCTTTTCTGCGAGTCTAGACTGTGCGAGGTCAGCGAGGTCAACGTAGGGGTTTCGTTTACGTGTTCTACTCAGCCATTCTGCAGAAGTGTTCACAGAACGGTAGTCTGGGGTGACCTTGGCAAAATATTTTTCTCCATGGTGCGTGGCCATCAAGTGTCCCTATTCTTTTCTGTGCTTTGCTTGCCGCCCGTGCGCCGAGTGCAACGAATACTCAGAAGGACTAACATTAGTATGTCTTGCGCGGTCTGACCAATCGAAAGACTGACACTGCGTAGTACTTCCGGGCTATGCGTAAAACCGTCGATGGCAACGCGTACTGCAGCCTGCTCCACGCCCTGGAAACGAGGTTGGGTCTACGGTGCTCGCTATTTGAAGCACAAGCATGTGACGTGATAGAGTGCTCGCTGTTGCTTCCATCGTGTGTTAATTCAGCTCCATGCTTCCACCAAGGCTGAGCTTTGTGAGTTCGCTGCCCGCCACGTATAATTCAGTGTCGCGTTATAATTTCGGGGCCGGTTTGGGATCAACGAAGGATCGATGCATTTCTTCAAATATCGCGATCTTTAACGCAGTCACAAAAAAATCGACGAAAAAGTGTCCGATCCGGCGAAATACACCCTCTACATTTTTCCACGGACGTGGAGCGATTTTGGTGTCGCGGAAGACCGCGGTCTCGGATCCTTTCAGGAGCAAACTTTTCTCGGAGGCCGAGTAAAACTTGCTCTTATATAGCCTAGATGGTTGAACCAACTTCAATAAAAGTTGAATCGACTTTTTCCTCGCAGACAGTCTCGCAAATTGTAAGAAGTTCAAGTTTACGTTTGTTGAAGAGTCCAATACTGAAACTTCATTATGACCTTCCTCCATGATTCAGACCGGAAAACACTCAACATTTTCATTTCAAATGACACCTCAATTCACGTGTTATTGCATTATGATTTATTGTCAAAATTGTACAATCAGCCTTCGCCTGTGTACTGCGGTAACCTTTTCACTACGTTTTCCAAATGCGACTGCCTCACAAAATGCCAATTTAACAGACCAACGGGAACATTTACAGACAGTTGCCATGGTAAATAATTATCATGTGCGTAAATCAACGGGGGACGGGGAACCCCCCCCCAACCACTTTTAAAGCGGGGACATTGTTTGGTCCCCCCACACTTTTTCTTCCCCGAATAAAAATTGTAGCCTACAATAATGATTCTATTGCTCAGAATACATAAATAGCTGATTCAATTACTCCAAACTCAAAACTTTAAAAGACGATCTTTTGCTGAAATTGGTTTTAGTGGTCAGAAATTGCCTCAGATTACACCACAGAAATTGCTTTTCTATAACTGCATGTCTCCTCAACTATATCCCCCATTTACATTTAACTCCCCACATTTTCATCCCCAACATTAACACTACGCCCTACCCGATCTATGATCGGGTAAATCAGCTTGTCAGAATTAGTCGGAATCTTTTGGTCTGGGGAACCAGACTAGTACAGACAAGTCCAACCTCCTCCCAGTGCTTACTTTATTTCCAATCTCGTTTCCCATAGTAAGCCCTGGATAGGAAACTTTGCCGATCCGATAACGCAATTGGCTGGTAATAGATTTATATCGTGTACTTGGTGTTGTTATTTACAACGTGCAGTACGTGTTTTCACGAACGAACGTAATTATAACGTCCACGCCTTCTCAAAAGTACCCCTTTCCTTTCCAAGGTTACGCATCGAATGCTATACATTAATTTGAGCTCTTTTTTTTAACTTACTTGTTCTATTATATGCCTGTTCTTAAAGCAGTATCCCCATGCATTTTATACTGCATCCACTATTTTTTTTTCAAAACCTCGGTCACCGTGATTATTGCAAATATCCCCGGTTGATTTCATTCGAGCTAGGTTTCAGTTTCAAACCCGAGCGCGAAAATCACCATGTAAAGTCGTGATAGAACAAATATGATAGTACTTGAGCTAATCATCTTGTTTAATTTGAGAAACCTCAAAGGTTTAGAGAACATCAAATTTCCTAATTTTAACAACGTCGTGATGGGCAGCGAGTGTTTCTGTCATCGCGAGTGCCCAAGACAAAAAAAAAAAAAAAAATCGAAAAGACTTTGTAAATTCCTTCCACAGTATCCCGGGTCCAACATTGATATTTCAGAAACCTTTTCACACGAGAAAGAATCCCAAAACGGCTTCCACATGGGTCTAGGGCTCTACGTCGGTATATCCAACCCAGGTCGGGACATGGAGGAATTATAAGAACACTAGTACCCGGGTAGAAATCTATAGCCGCCCCGCAAGCAAAGTATGAACGTTGAACGAGGTATGAAAGTGTGAACGGTATGCCTCAGTTGCCAAGAACAAATGCCAACCAGCGTTCCGCTCAAGGTGGACCCATGTTCAAGTGGACGGGGTATAGTGTGAAAAGCCGAATTGTTGTAAGCAACTCTTTGGAACTGAACAAGGGAAGTATAAGCACGCACGACTGTATTTTTTTCTACAACCATATCACACCTTTATGAATTGCAGGTCACGCAAAATCAATGAGAGCGTAAATTCATTAGCCCTAATTATCCCTGGCCCCCTGCGTCCTCAGGGCCACAGGTACGATCCCCGAGCGAAAGCTATTTCGTGAAATACACTTACCGTGAGCACACACAATGTTCTGCTATAGCAAGCAGGGATTTTTCGCTATAACGGTATTAAGCAAAGCCTTGTCTAATAAGTTCCGCCACATCCACCACCTCCCTACCCCCAAATTCTTCGTCTGTTACTCAACACTTGAACAGACTTGTGCGAGTTTAGCTTTCAACACTGCTATAGTCTGGAACCCTGAATCATTCTTCCTTTCGAAAAACGAAGTGATATATAAGCCACCTGCGCTGCCTGCTCTTGCAAGAATGGACGGCGTGCATAGAAACAAACCTAACATTTTGCTTTGAAACGTACAAAAATTCCTTCGGTTTAGACTCCAACACAATTGTCAGTGGCGTTGAGAAGTTGGCTCTTTTTTTTAACAGGTTGGTAATTTTTCTATTTGCACACGGAGGTGAGGTGTATTCTCTTTACGAATTTAAGGGTTCTTTGCACCATGACCACGTACGTACGTTCGCGCATTAGAAAAATGTGTGAGGGCGCTATTCATTTGGTGACCCTTTTTCTACACGCCGCCTACCGTCGCGTCATGACCGTATGCGTTCGCTCGCCCCCCCCCCCCCCCCCCTTCTGAAAACAGGGCGCTGGGAAGGGCAGATGAGCTTCACAGAATCTTGTGAAGGAAGTTGGGGCAAGATTAGCAGATTAGGCCTACCATATGCGAAGTTCACTTATTTTCCTCTGTATTGACTAACAAACAAGCCCCCAGGCCCAGATAGCAATTTCATGTCATCAAAGTCAATTTGAGCAGTGAGAAAATACAAGCATTTTCTTAGAAAACACTTAGAATTTTTCAGTCCACTCTCATAGGGTTTGTTCACAGATAGCCCCATAAATGTGGCCTATTTACTGGACTGCCTCCGTAAACATAGGCCACACGTCCACAAGTACAAAAACGTGTCGCACTTTGCCAAATTTTGATTTTCACACATTAGGCTTAGTTTGTAATTTTGTTTTTGCTTTAGAAGCATACTCACCCTCTTTATAGGCTAATCAGAAAGTGCTGCCTTTTTCAGATGTCTATTTTTCGTGTTTTAGAGAAAATGTGAGTTCTTTTGAGCATTTCAATCATATTTCTGCACTCTGCATGCAAAATAATCACACTGCACTCTGCCTTAAGCGTACACTCAATTTTGAAAATATGCTTTAAATCCATATTTCTTTGGTTTGCAGATTCCCATGGAACCCAAAGTTGTAGGCCTCTATCAAATTTTTTTTTTCTTAAGTTTTTTTCTACAAAACCACATCCAACACAAACTATGTAAAAACTATATACGCAAAATGTATTATCCTCATTAGCAGTGCACTTCCATGAATCAGCCTTACAGGTTTAATGTACGTTGAACATGTTGAAGGCTTTTTGTTGCACGTTCATTTAGTTTGAAATCTGTGGTGTTGTATGGTCGTGTTCCCGTTAGTTTTTTGAGCTATAAAATCCATGAATTTCTTACATTGCCAGAGCCCAGACTATTGATTTATTTCTTTATATTTATTTTAAAGATGGACCTCGACTAAATGATTGTGTCTGTAGTGCTGATGGTAACCCATAGCAACCAATGAAAAGATCACTCATAGACTGAGTGGTTGACATAAGGCCAAGTAAAAAGAAAACATGTTTAGCGTCCTGCTTTTTGGAAAAAAGAAGGAAGGAGGAGGCCCTTTTTTCTTTTTCTTTTTTTTCCAAAACGACCGGCTGGCTATTTTACAAGATGGCCCCCAGCTTTTTTTTTAAATGGGCGCCACTTTGGACTCAGGAAATGACATACCAGCTTAATATGGGCTAGATGCAACAGACAAAGAGGCCAAAATGATTTAAAATTTATCATTATTTCAGGGTTTTTTTTTTTTCAATTAAAAAAAAGAAGAAGAAAAAGGAGGCAGCCTCCAAAAAGGATTTGGCCTATTTCATTTTAAAGAACACAACCCAAATAGCGTGGAAATGCTATCTTTGATGTGTACACATTCTAACAATAATTTTGTGCTCCTTGTTTCGCATAGGCAGTTTAAATGAGCAGACACAAGACTGACCCCGAGTCAAGACACTTCATCCATCAGCGATACCAAGACACGGCGGTGGTGGTCTTCAAGGAGCAACACAGGGCGCTGCGCCAGGCCCTCTCCCCCTCCTCACCGACACCCAAGGCTGCCTGGCAGGGCGACGCCCTGGCTGACGACGGGGGCGCTTCTTCGTCGTCGACGACCTTCAGCTACAGCCGCTATGGTAACCAGGCTGTCATCGTGCATCAGGACGGGACCTTGGTCGCCAAGCGAGACATGGGTGCTGTGCAGTCTGCCGTATGCGTCGTCATGTGAGGGCGCCCTTGCACAGGATGAGGCAATTATGCAAGGACGCTTTTGACCCTGAGACGTCATGCGTTCTGGATGTTTAGCTTGCTTTTAGTTTATTTGCATCACAGTGCGCATTCCTGCCTGTTTTCTGTTCTCAAAGATCAGACTTTTGCGGCAAGCCATTTTTGTTGGTGCCAGTTTGTACAATGTTGTTAAACGTTCGACCGCTAACAGCTGTCATCACTGTTGATGTCCTAGAGGTGCGTATTATATTGTGCTGCATGAATTTGTAACTTTACATATATGTACGTACATGTACATGTATGTAGTTTCAGAGTAAAATCTTGAGTGTTTTAGGTTTTTAGTTCCTGGGTTGTTTGCCATTCGGTCACAGTGTGTTTTTATAAAGGTAAAGATCTCATTATTAAAAAAAAAATTTATTGAAGCTTCCCTTGGTTGCTGTTATAGTCTTTATGTGATATTGCATTGTGTATTGCAAAGAAACGTGCAAAAGAAAAGCCCAAATTGAAGTTTTCACAATTCATGTTTGTTGGGATGTATTTAGCTAAGCTCCTATGTCTAAAGGTATTCATATGAAATTATTACAGGTTTGTTTGTACTTAGATTGGACAGTGTAATATGTTTTTTTTTACGAATTTGAGATGTTAATTTGTATATGTGCAATAATCTTTTAAGAAGACTTTGTTTCATACATGACATGCATGTACTTGTTGTTTGTGATCATGTTCTTTATTAACACATCTGAACAATTTTTGAAAATTGTGTTGTATTGACAATGGCAGTTACATATACCCTGATACCCTTGCACTTGAGACAAGACTTTATACCGGCTTGCATCAAGGTCTTGAAACATGAATGGCCGCAGTGCAAGGCAGAATTACTGCCCAGACTAGAGAACGCAAAATGCACCGGTTTGTCATGCTCACTCGGTCTGATCGAACATAGGGACCATGCCCTCCCTAAGGACACTGTAATTGGTCATGTCCGATTCGTCCCAGTCACAAACCGACCCAAAGCTGTGTTTATCGAGGGCCAGTGCATTGACGGTGCAAAGAGAGGCCGAGGCCTCGGAAAGATCATTCGGGACCGAACAGAGGAGTTCCTAGGGAAGTTAGGCTACCACGAAGTTCACTTGCACACAGATGCAAGTCATAAAGGATTCTACCTCAGGCAGGGATACAGGGTCCATAAATTTCTGGTGCACACGGGAGGCGCAAACCTGCTGAGGACTTTTGGTGATGTTGCCAGTTGGCATGGCAACACCGCATCCCGTGGTTGGGAGGAAGAGTATGAGGGTCCCATAGCAACAGAGGAGGAGGTTACCGATGGGGTCTTGGGGTTCTTCTTTGTGAAATCTCTCGTTGAGGTCTCCACCCAAGATTAAGCAATAGAACAAGAAAGAAACTGCATTAGGCAAGTTTCGAACTTTTGAATACATATTTTTCATGTCGCAATTCCCCTTTTTTATGGGCCTTGTTCGTGAGATGGCCACTTTATACATTGTGTTTCCCAAGTCTGTTTAATTAATTGTCGATATTTTATTGAGAAGGTGCCAGCCCTTTAATTGCAGTGCTTGACTTAACTTTAAAACCTTTTTACATTCCGATTAAAAAGATGAGAGTACTGTTTTGTCGATATTAAAAACTATGCATTGAGCAGTCTCAGTCAGGCTAATCTATTATTTGCTTCAGTTAAATCAGTTTCATTTCTAGTCACTTTAACTTCAACCAATGGCAAGGTTTGCGCTTTGCCTTTTTTTTTAAAGGGCCATGTTATGTAATTTTGTTTAATGTAATTTTGTTTAATGCAATCCTTGGAAATGCACCTTTCTGTCCCATTGAACCGTATTTTCAATTTTCATTTTTCATTTTGCCATTTTTAAGGGCTTTTTTGTGCCTTTGTGGTTTTAATTCTAATGAAAATCTGCCTATTCATGAGCAAAAGTGTGATGTCATTTCAGGCAGAAACCTCAATGTTACAGCTATTTCAGCATCAAAATTTGCCCCCACTTTGGATATTTCTCTTTCTGAAATGTTTTTTTTTCTTTGGTGATTGGTTATTGTTGTTTCATGGCATTAGGCCAATGAGCAAAGTTTTCCCACAAACATGACAAATGTTTTCAATGAGCAACTTTTGGGTTCACAATTTTAACAGAAAACCCTAAAACTCAACAGTGTCTTCCTGAAATGTCATCACGGCAAGAGCGCCCTCATTTGTCAAGAACAGTATGGACAATTTGAAACGTTTAAAAAAAGTGCACTCTTCCATAAAAAAAAATGACCAAAAAGTGATGTCAAATAGTTTTAATACATTTAAGAGGAAAAGAAAGTTGCACAAAATATCAGCTCAAGAAAAATTCATATCATGGCCCCTTTAAGGTGACTGACTAGTGATAAATTAAGGTGGATGTAGTAGTATTTCATGACGTACCAAAGAGGCTGCCTTTGTTAGCAGGCTTGTTTATTAAGTCTTGAAAAAACCTGATTTTCTGAGCAAGGTTTTTTATGCGTTGTATGAAAAGTTGTGCAATTTATTATGTATAGGGCCTGTGGCAAATTGTTTTTTTAAATGTTTCTATTTAAATGTTTTGAAATTCGCGAATTATTTCAATAATAATTTATATCAAATGTCTGAAAGCAAATATGTCCATGATAGGTAGGGGCCGTCCATAAAGTATGTACACACGAATGGGGGGGGGGGGGGGCCTTGTTAACATTGTTAACATGCACAATGTGCATTGCTTTCAATACATGAAAACAATGTACTTTCTCATATTTACACCTACCAGAACCAGTCAAAATGCTGCTAGAATAGGGTAGACTTAAAATTCCAAAAAGGAATACAGGCCTGGCCGAGTAAAAAAAAAAAACGAAACTGAAATGTCGGGACTATTGTTTTAGCGAAATTCTCCATGTAGCACTTTCAAAATCTAGCATATGAAAGCCCAACTCATAAGCTTTCTTTTAGCACAAGAATCATTCAAATCACTCGTATACTTTTCAAGTTACGGAAATTTAAACACAACCACCGTTTTAAAGTTCTGTCCACGGATCACAAAAAAGTGTGTTCTTTCAGCAAAACAAAAACAATTCACATACATCCCTATGTGATTTGTTTACAATGTACGTTTTGCTGAAAGAACACTTACCTTTTTGAGATTCGTAGACAGAACTTTAAAACGGTGGTTGTGTTTAAAATTCCGTAATTCGAAAAGTACATGTAGGCCTACATGAGTGATTTTAACGATTCTTGTACTAAAAGAAAGCTTATGAATTGGGCTTTCATTTCCTAGATTTTGAAAGTGCTACATGCATAACTTCACTAAAACAATAGTCCCGACATTTGGGTTTCGTTTAGCGCGTGTGCGATTTCGTACGGGGAATTTTTTTTTTGGGGGGGGGGTCTAAGAGTCGACATTTCGTGCGTAGGCATTTCATAGACGGCCCTTAGTTATCTACATTGTATGTTAAGTTGTTACTTGCATTATATCACCTTGATATTTCATTGTATATTTTTTTCAACCTCATGAAAAGTTGCTGAATATGATAATTAAAATGTCATGCAAATCTCTATTGTTTAAATTGTCTACTTAACTAAAGTGTGTGTGTGGGGGGGGGGGGAGCAAGGGATTAAATTTGATGAGTTTTAATTAAACCTGCATTCTGACGGAGCCATGTTATTACGTGGGTCAATATTGGTCAAGACCCCCATTGGTGTGTTAAAAGTATGTCAGGGTGGGGAAGGACATTTTGACCGTTTGTGACCTCTTAAATAGCAGGAGGGTTAATGGCAGTTAGTTGTGAAATGATACATTTAACCGAGATTCACCAATTTTCAACCATGCAGTTTCGGTTTAATCTGTAGATCCGAAATTACTCGAGTGATTTGGAAATAACAAAATGGAAGTAAACCAAAAACGTTAGCCTCAATTTATACGATTTATTGTTCCACAGAATGAACATAATATTGACAACAAGTTTGGCCTAAAATGTGAAGCAGGTGCCTGTAGCCACAGCTGTGAACAGAGCCCTGGTTTGGCAAACCCCCGTTCCAAACAAACCTAAAAGTACACGTCATCAGTCGAAACATCTGTTCGTGGTTGGTTGCATTATGTATTGACTTTGATAATGGCTGCAAACTTTGAAATGTTCCTTAGACATGTCAGTGGAACATTGCATTCATTTTTAAAATACCCGCGTTCTGGTTTGTTAATCTTGAGTGAAGAATATAAGTCATTCAGTACGCAAATAAAAATCAGTAATCATAATGTCATGACTGAATGATGTTTTTCCCAGTTTGTTATATTTATATTTATTTCTAACAGTTGAAATATGAATCTTAAAAAGAAATTGTCAAACTGTTTTATTATTATTTTGAAGTCAGTTCGCGGCTCGTGATTCTTACCTTTCTGATTGGGGTGAACATTATCAAATTGAATTGCTCATGAAATTGAAATAAATTGAATCGCTTATTAAATGTTCGCTTTTTTCACTGTTATTGTTGATGAAGTAATTCAGATAAATATTTATTAACCCTCACTCTCTAGCAAGATTTAGTAGAAACCATTTCAATCCTGGCAAATTCCAACAGCATATGGGAAGTGCCAACTGCGCACACATATTTCTTTCTGACTTTGATTCTGGAGGTGTGCCGCAACCCAATGTAAAAGACTGTCAGTTTAGGGGTACTGTATCCTGAAAAGATTCAAACAACCATGCCGTTTCACCAGGTTGAGTACTGTGAAGGCCAACGTTTCAATTTTGGATTACATGTAGGCTACAGGGTGAGACAAAAAAAAGCGAAACCCAAATGTCGGGACTATTGTTTCAGTGAAGTTCTGCATGTAGCACTTTCCAAATCTAGGATGTGAAAGCCCAATTCATAAGCTTTCTTTTGGTACAAGAATCATTCAAACCACCCACGTACTTTTCAAGTTACGGAATTTTAAACAAACAAAAATAGGTGTGCGTTTTTTCTGCAAAACAAAAACAATTCACATGCACATAATTATGTAGGCTACATCCCCATGTGATTTGTTTTCGTTTTTCTGAAAGAACACTTATTACCTTCTTGAGATCCGTGGACAGAACTTTAAAACGGTGGTTGTGTTTAAAATTCCGTAACTTGAAAAGTACATGGGTGATTTGCATGATTTTTGTACTACAAGAAAGCTTATGAATTGGGCTTTCATATCCTAGATATTAACAGTGCTACATGCAGAACTTCACTACAACAATGGTCCCAACATTTGGGTTTCGTTTTTTTACTCACCCTGTATATCACAGATACCGTTCGATGCTGGCAAACTACAGAGGGTATTATTAAAATATTATAAAGGGTATTTCTACGGGCAATACTTTGAATTATTGAAATCTCAAATTATTTACATTGACCCTTATCGCCTCTCCGCTAAGACCAATAACCAGTTTTGGAACTAAAAAAGTCAGGGCGTGCCCCAAGCGCGATAGAAGTAATTTATTAATCACGCTGGGCATTCATCAACGAGTTTTATTTTGCTCCGTTACACACTTTGCCTCAAGGTGGGAAGAAGAAGTTACCAGTGCCATGCTATGGGACACGGAGCACCACAGTTTCCCACGATTTGTGAGGAATAAAGCTTAGCTGACTCTGTTTAAACGAGCTGTCTTATCTTTCATAGAAAGTTTTGCAAATCATCCGAATCTCGCTTTGTTAATGTCAAAATCCCCTGTCCGTGCATTCAGAGTACCTGTGTTTCTCCTCCACCACATTATACACATGCATGACTTCCGTAGGTTCGATGTCGAAGACGAACAGCATGTTGCGGTAATGGCAGAAGTTCTTTGGTCTCTTGATCAGGACAAAATGGTCGTCGTCGGTGATTGGTACGCCCACATTGTAAGCCAAGAGTCCCACGTAGGCATCCTCCATCGCGATGGGGGTGATGTGGCCGAATTTGGGAACCATCTTGTGCACCACGTCCATGGAGAGCATGTAGAGAGGTCCCCTCGCAATATTGGGGAAGAAGTTCCGAGGGTAGTCCGCGCTTGGCACGTAGAGCGGGTCTTCCTTGTCCCGGATCGGGCGGTCTTCCCGGAGCGTCTTGCCGACGTACAGGTCCGAGGCCTTGTTGAGTTTGTCCGTGATCCACGGTACGATCAGAGGCAGGTTGATGTAGACCTTGATGCTGGTCTTGAAGATGTAGCTGGGTCTGCAAGACATGGGGATGTCCTTGATCGCCCACTGGAATCCCAACATGACCTTTCGGGTTACTTCTGACGATAGGTCCTCAAAGTCACCTTGGAGGACATCCCCGTAACTCTTGGATTCCCTCTCGATCTGGGCATCCTTAGCCTCGGTCCGTCCCATCACGAATACAGTCCTCCAGCTCATAGACAGCTCCTTGGCCTCGGCTATTCCCTTGGGGATCCCCCAGGAGCGTCGGACGGCCGTCCTTGCTAGGACCTCCGACGGCAGACACACGACCAGAAACACGACGTATGGTTTCTCCGGGCACTGCAACTCCGGCGTGTGGATCACGTCAACGGGGAACTCCTTTGGTTTAGGATGCGGCTCGGGAGGCAGCTTATTTGGACCCTGGGGCTGATTCTTCCAGCCCGGCGGAGGTAGCTTTGGGATCTGAAAGGCTTGGGCTTGGGCAGGCTGTTCTCCACCGGCTGCCTGGAAGACATTGGGTCGGTGCATACGATTGAAGTTCAAATCCTCGCGCCCACCTGCATCCAAACCATGCGGGTCATCAGCGGGCACCAAGATGTGATGGAATTTGGGATTTTTGGCTCGCTCGTCGATGGCAGCTGCTGATCCCTCTTCCTTGGGTCTGGATATAAGGTAGACGATCAGAACGACGGCGAACAACATTGCGGCCAGAGCTAGCGTGGTGGGCCGGCCGGTCAGTGGGTTGACGAAGGACGGCACACGGCCGCGTCGCTTCTTGTTTTTCCCGTTGTTCATATCGGTGGGTTGGACGGTCGCCGACGATGCGACCAACACTTTCTCCTTCTCTCCCGCGTGTGCGCTCTCTGGTTCCCCGGACATTGAATGAAACTCGTAGGTCACAAAATGTCGTTTGGTTAAAAAGTCCGCCGCAGTAACCATTCTGGCTCATGGGCGGGGAAAAACTAAGAACAGACTCCAATATTCAAACAAATATTTGCTGTAGCCCTTCATTAATAGCTCAGGGAAAAACAGCTGGAATAGTAAAAAAAAAAAACCGAGAGAATTTCATTTACATTTGATTAAGTATCGATCACTCCCTGAACGCGTGGCGCGTGCATTTCTGTGCACAAATTTACGTAGAAATCACAGTATTCTTTTCCATGTTCATATGCTCACAATTTTGTCAAGTACAAAACAATCGATGCTATGCAAACTCGGGGAGGAACAGCTGTTGTAACTCGACGAGGCGCCGTGTGATTGGTCAAAAGATCGATCGATACGGCCCGGATCTGATGCTTGCGGTTGAAGGACCAGAATAAAAATGCTCACGTGTGACGGTGTGAACAGTGGGTATGTTGGGTAAGGAAGTACACGTATCAAACCGCTTACGTGAACGTTTTGTGTGGGCTCTTTCATGTCATCGGCTGAGTTAATATTTATTATAGATGCAGAGGTGGAGATTTCCAGTTTCATATAGGGAGGAACTCTGTATGTTACAGGGGCATTGGGACCGCTTCCACTAGATACGAGTACCCTCAATTAGAATTCTGATGAAGACAAAAAGAACCATTCTATTTTTTTTTTGCCCTTATAGTACCCTATCCAGAAATTAGGCTCCTAGTCCTAGGTATAGTTCATAGGTGCCCCTTTACAAATATGACCTTATACGACAATGATTTTATACTGGAATCTTTAGCTGTCCAAGACCTTAATAACTTATCGAAACCATATATGTGTTTTATACAATCTTTATGGCGACTGCTCTATGTTCCGACACCCCTATGCTCCGACACCCCTATGTTCCGACAACCTGCACATAAGATTGTGTTACTCCCGGTTAGGGTTAGGATTTAGGGTTAGGAATAGGAATATGTGCAGTCGGAACACAGGGGTGTCGGAACATAGGTGTGTAACCATCTTTATGAGTGAAAGAATTACAAACAAGACCGTGTTTGCCTAATCCTGCTGGATCCGAAAATCTCAGTTTTCAAATATTTTTGACTTGGTCAGTGAATCAGTCATCCACAGGAAATTCGGGCTGGCTCGTCGGGTCCGTCAAAAAGGAATAAAATGTTACAAACTTTCATTTGAATTGTGGTTTGGTTTGGGATATACATTGTAGTTCTGGACTTGGAGTTTCAGTTAGAAAATGTTAAGGGGATACCCCTGGTGACCTTGGCTGTCATGAGGTGTTAGTCCCTACTTGACGCTGTGTTCCTTACAGAATTCAGTCTCTCGAGCCTTCCTCGATCATCTAAATGCACAAGTGACAATTGTTCACCCTTCACAGATTCTTGGTAAGATTTGAATTCAGTGATGGCTTTTACTATCAAGGCTAACCGTCTCGTTACCAAAAGTGTTAACAAAAGTGTTAACCCAAAAGAGTTAACAAAGCAGAAACGATACACGAAGACAACCTCTTTTAACAAAATGTACAAAATGTCTTTGGTGATTGTTTTTATTGCTACCTGAGTAACAAAATCTCAAAACTAGACAAGCAGACTCAAAAGGTCCGTCATATACAAAATGTGCCAAAGGATTAAGAAGCATCGTTTTCATGTAACAAGAAAGTAAACATATCTTAACTTTAATAATTTTTGGAACGGTCACTGACAGTAAACTTCGATTACTTTTCCAACAGCCCAATAATGAATACAAAAGATCAATTTTTCACAATGAGTGATAAAAAAATACAAGTTTGCAAGATTTTTTTGCAACATTTATACAATGTACTTTACAGTAACTGATCACTGTTCAGTTTTAATCAAACAGTGGATAATCATTATTTCAGTTCATTCTGAGGCACACGTGTTTCACCTTGTTCTGTAAAAACTCCAAAAATTTCTAATTTCAGCATAATTTTCTGCATGCAGTTGTCATTAAGAATACAAAAGATTTGTGATTGGCGGATCAGCTATTGATTATTTACCAATTAATATGGTAATGATGAAATAAACAATTAATACATCCAACTATTTAGCTTTCCGGGTAGTAATTCGCTTCCAATTGGGCTTTATAAAAAAATCACAGAGACAATAGACAACTTGACGTTATTTTGATTGAGAAAAGAAGAAAAGCTATCATTTCGCTGTTACATTCTTCATTTCCATACATTACTGACATTATGGTACTTATTTACATCACGATGGAACATCACCATCTTCTCCTGCTATTACAAGGGGAATCAGAATGATCTGGATCCAAGTTTACCATTTTTTTTGTGGCAAATAAGAGTATATTGAGGAAACAACTGAGTGTTTCATACGAATGGTTATTACGTTGTCTTCCACAGGAATACCGACCGAGCACATATTTATTCCCATTCATAAATACCTTATCCATAAAAAAATATCAAATAATTCGTTCAAAAAATCCCGATTTTGTTCAACAAGTTCACTTCATGCTTTTTGAAACATCCCTCTAGCAAAATAATGGAGTGTTCAGCTGGCGAGTAAGATGAAAACAACCCTTTTATGGAGATTGACGCGCGCGTAACATGTTCTGCGCGATGTCACGCTGAAAGCACCTGGGGCGTTGCGTTTTGAATTTAGAACTATAAAATTCTGACTCGCTTGTAGTGTTGCGCATGCCTACGTGAGGATTGTGAACGTTCAACCAATGAAACGGTAAGAGGCACTGGATTTTTAGGAGTCCACATTTTATTGTGACACTGGAAAAGTGTTTAAGACCAGCTAGCCATGTCTTTATCATCCGTTTAAGACCGGCCACGTGACGGGCTCTCGACCAATAGGAATAGCTAAACTGTCTGAGGTATTTATGAATGCAATTTAGTCATTTTATATTTATTTAAGTAATTGTTTTTAAGATGACTTGTTTTTATTAAGGGAATAAATGTGGGTTCGGGATGTATTATAACACTCTGTTTAAGACCGATTGGAGTCTGGATGGGTGATAATTACCCATCAAGACTCCAACCGGTCTTAAACAGAGTGTTTAATACCAACCAAACACATATTTATTCCCATTCATAAATGCCTTTTCGGTCAAAAACCGAATCCTTTCGGTCCAAAAATCAAAACAAGTCAAAAACTAGACGTTGCCAACCATTTTGTTCAACAATTTTTCTTCATGTTTTATGAAACACCCCTATGACTATAATATGGAATGTCCATCTACAACTCCTTACCTTAAAAGGAGATTGGCGTGCGCGTTGCGCGTACTGCACGATGTCGTGCAAAACGCAGCTAGCTAGGCTGGTGTAGTGTGAATTATGAATTATGACTATGAAATACCAATAGGAATGGGTAGAATGTCTTAGGTATTTATGAATAACTTATTGTTGTCAAGGTCTTGTCTTTGTTTATAACTATGTATTGATGCATGTTTTTGTAGTGTGAGAGCCCCAAATGATCAGCTTTCACTGGATGGGTTACCCTTATTCAAGATGGTTTTAAATAAATAAATAAATAAATAACTAAAAAGTAATTACAAGTGGACAGATGCAATGTCTATATTCAATAAACAAAATTCTACCAAAAATAAATTATCCTTAATCATATTGCATGTATAGAATCTCTGAAAATATTTCAAATAATCATTAGAAAAAAATATAGGCTCTAACGTAAATATACAACAAAATTTGTTTTTAAGGTTTCACAGAGAGCATAGGTGTGAATATTTACATAACAAAAATCTAAGCATACACTAAATCAAATACCACAGTGTGTGTAGTTTGGAAGTATTTTTGTGACATATAACAGTTAACATAATTTACATAGAGTGAAAAGACCAATGACAATCTGATGCACTGATATCATTAACTGTGCAAATCCCATTGGAATGGTTGAAAAAACCCATAGCCTTTTACCATCTGTAATTAGATCTCTGGTTTGCATGAACAGATTTCCATGGCATTTTCACTGATTATACACAAGAGTATAGTCAATACGCTCCATCAAGATGAAATGCTCATGTTATCCCTTCGAGCAGCTTGCCCAAAAGATTTACGCGGTGGAACCACCATGAGAATTTTATCACACTATGTATTTCTAGGTCAATAACCCTTGAATGCCTGTACATGCACAAGATATAGGTCATTCACATGGCCAGGGATTGTTTACAACCTGTCTGGGCTCTGGGCGGCACGAGGGGTTGACACAAAGGGATCCACGGCACATGCGGGTTGGCCACTAAGATCTCCAATTACTGCACAAAGGCATTAGGCGCCATCTTGGCTTCTGTTTTTCAATACTCCTTACTCCGGAGTGGCTAGAGTCTGGCCAATGGGAGTCTACAGGCTTGTGGTGTATAGTAGGGATGAGGATTACATGGAAGCTTGGCCTTATTGGCCCACTGAACAAAAATATTATGACCATATTTGGAAAACAATGAGAATTTTTTCACTGCACCACTGCTCGAAGGGTTAAGTACTTTTTCAAAAATTGTAGGATCTGCTTGCACAATTATTTTTTTGGGACACCCTGTATGATGTGCATTTCGTACGTTCCAGGGATTTCCACGTAACTGGTAGGCCAGTTTCTTGAACGGCAAATGTTTCAGATATTTTGAGGGTTTTGGAATGTCGGAACGTAAACGGTTTTAACAGGTTTTCATTTCAGACATTTAAAATGTTTGAAACTTAAAGAGGGTTTACGTTTCAGACCTGAAACTGGATAGAATCTCTCATATTAAAAGATAAAGAAAGTCAACAGACATGTACATGTTATCATATAAAAATAAAATTATTCAATGATTTTAAAGCAATCATATACATACCAAAATGTAATCTACATAACTGATGTACTAAATCCATAAGATGGAATTTTTGCGTTGGGGCGAAGTAAATCAAATTAGGTTTTGCCCTTCACTGACGTATATACAATGTACATGTATACACTGTATACTCAGTGTGTTACCCCCCGAGTGAAAGTTGGATTCTTTGTTTCCAGTGCAGATGTCTTACCACTCAACCACCGAGCTAACGGGATCGGTTGGCTGGGTCGAATCTGATGAACATAGCAGCGGGTACCGCATTAACTATTCATAAGATGGAATTTTTGCGTCGGGGTGATGTAACTGAAATTAGGTTTTGCCCTTCACCGACGCATACAAATTGTATACTCAGTGTGTACTAAATGCTATACTACATGTACAGTGTACACAGTTGTTTTACAAGACGGCACTCGGCAAATACAATGCAGCTCGGTTTTGTGGACAGGCTACATGTATGCTGGGAACACTTTTTCCATGAATTTTCATGACCTTTTCAAACAGGGATGCCAGTTGGCATTTGGCTCCAGGGCCTGAAAAATTTGACAATTGAATGATGGCCAAATGCACAAATCGATTGCAATACGTCATAAACACACTGCAATACGACACGTGTACATATTCATGTACACTGTAAGTTTAAAGTATGCACACAAGATCTGGTACATGGTACCCTGTGGAGACATGTGCATAATACGGGACAAAATATACGTTTACAGGCCCCCCCCCATAAAAAATCGTAGCCCCCCAGGGCCCCTGCATTGGAAATTTGCTAGTCCCTTTTTCACGAGTAGTCTATGTAATAGACCATGGCGAAAAGCAAGTGGTCTATGATATTTAAGCAGAATTGCTGATTAATTATGTAGGACAACCGCCTCTTTGACCTCCTTATTTTGACCAATCAACTGTCGTTTTCTATATCAGTTCATCGGTCATTCACCCGTTGTAGACACAGCAACAAAGACCGTCATGGTCACGCGCTCTGTATTTTTATGCGATACGCGCCCGGCCGATGTTAAATTACCAAAACACTGCATTCGAATTGACCAACCAAACATTCAGTCCTGAATTGGGAATAAAATGACGTCACGATTTAGTAAAGTCGACTCCGATTGGCCGAGACGCGGTATCGCATAAATCTGCGTGCTTAGATATATCAGACGTTATATGGAGAGTGGGCTCCGTGGATAACGGGTGATACTCCGAGTGCTATTCATGAGCGGCCCTTTACAACGTTGCGCAAATATCTTTAAATGTGCCGCCATGAAGGGCACAGGTACTGTCCGCTTTGAAGGGCGCCCCCATATAAAGATTGTGCCCCCCCCCTCCCCATTTCAGTTTTACGGAGGCCGGGTGACTGGTGAAAAAAACCTGTCTACCTTTCAGGACGGATGCTACAAAAATTGCCCCCCCCCCCCCCCCCCCTCACCATGCACCCACTGTAACATCCAGCCACCCCACTCGCCCCCTATGTTCAGAACCCTGGCTACACCGCTTTTTGTACATGTTGTCAATGGTTGTATGGCATAGATAAGTGTACCTATAATGCATGCAAGGGTAATGCATTATAATAATTTGTGTTAGGCCATCAGCTTGGGGGTTTGGTCGGTATCAAATCAGGGCATAAATGATTATAGTGCGCATGCGCAAGGTATACCGCCCCTAGAGTGGTAACAAGCATTTTGATGGACATTTTGAAAAAAAAGGGTGATAACACCCAAAAAGCTGCCACCGTTACAATGCTATTACATAATTTCCAACTCTGGAGGTGTATACCTTGCCAAAAATCGCTATGACGGTTATTCCCCTCATTTGATACCGGATCCCAAAACTTTGGACCCAGGCTGATGGCCTATGTAGAATATCGCTTTTTGACAAAAAAAAGGCAAGATCTAGGCTTCCCATAATGCCCACTCACCCTGATATCTTGGAATGAGTGGAACAAACATACAGCGCATAGATAGTGTACTTGGAAAATCAAGGTTTGTTTGGAAATAGCTTTTATCCCACTTTCAGCGCTCCAAAAACGCTTGGATAAACATTGTCAAAGGTCACCTGAGAGGTCACGACGAGACGCCATGACACTGTGCCAACCTGGTGAGGGCGTTGGCCAATTGGACTATGCCGTTCCGTAGCAACTGTCTGTTGCTGTAGACCATGACGAACTTCTGCAGCGCCAGCGTCGTAAGACTTGCGTATCTCTCCCTGTCATGCTGTGAAGTATGAGCCAAAACAAAACCAAGTTATAAAAGTTTTTCCTTTTATTAGCTCAAAAGTGTAGTTAACTTAGACTTTTTGACCAACCAAAGCGTAAATTCTATCTTGAGCCAATGGAATCTGTGCAGGAATAGATGGCACTTTGTGAACACTTTTGAGAGTCCCGTTGGAGGGAGGGGGGGGGGGGGGCAGGACAACACACCTCATGTATGTAGAGGTTAATTGGTCCAACAAAAAAGTTAACACTTTTTCAGAGGCAGATTTCTTATAACTGAATAGCCTTCAGTCAAGGCCCACGTGGCTATGGGTCATGGGAGATTTCTTAACTTAAAGGGAAAATACAACATTTGCAAACAACAAAAAATAAAACTACCAAATCATTTTGAAATACCTTGCTGGACTGTTAGTGAATGACAGTGTAAAGCATCCTGTAAAATCATGGCACCTGGTATACTGTCATTTTCAAGAAAAGTGCTATTTTTGTATCAATTTCCAACGCTGATCGGCCGATCAGCGTTGGAAAAACTGGCTTTTTTTCAAATACTGGCCCCAATGGACCATCGCACTTGTTTGCAATCGATTACACACACTATGAACGGGTACAAGCCAGCTAGACTGGTTCCCTGACCTTACAATTCCCCAATGTATGTAAACTGCTCTGTTACTTCTTCAATTGAGTCAGGGAACCAGACTACAGGAAAATGATTGTTTTTCTCGGTTTTTATAGCATTTTTGAACCCAATCCTAAAAAAAAGTCAGTGTAACTATATTTGCTATATATTTCCAACCCCCCAATTCCATCCATTTCTGAAAATTACAGCAAAAGCAAATGATGTATATTCCCTTTAACAAAAGGATTCCAGTTTCTTCTGTGGCCTTATTACACAAGTTTATTTCTTCACCTGGCAATTTTGAGTTCGACTTAACCAAGTTTCCGGTCCGAAATTTCGAGTAAGCGCAGGCATGTTTATACATGATTTGCTATTCTTTTGACGGGAAAACGTTCTTACCTCGAGTTAACAGGGTTTTCGAGTTGAACGGTTTTGACTTATCGAGATTTCACTGTATTACCAATCGTTGAACACCAGTATGACATTGCATTACACTGAACTTTGCCACAAAGAATCCATGAAGAGTGCTTGGGTGGAGTTGGGCAGTTCAGAGAGTAACCAGCAGGGCGGTTTTGGGCAGTACAGGGAGTAATGAGTTAATGGTAACGAACGATGAACATTTCCACTTACCGATATGAACTCTCTAAGAAAGATCTGCATCGTCTGGCAAAGTCTTTCAAACGGCAGAGGTGTTTCACCGATACAGCTGTCCGGTATTTCTGTTACCCTGTAAAATAATAACAAGCCAGTATATAACATGTGATATGAAAGTCACAACAGAAGTACATTTCTTAATTTTTATCTCTGTGGCGTGGGTTCGAATCCAAACCAGGAACGTGTATTCTCAAGCACAACTAGGGTAGACACATTTATTCTCTGGTTGAGAGTTTTTACAACTTTGGTTGTCCTTGGGTAACGTCAACGTTTAGAAGTATCAAACATGCTTTTGGCAGTTTTGGTAGTTTTCAAAAATGTGACAGGCTCCACTAAAAAGGGTAATAAGTCGCGCTGGGCATTATTGTGTAATGTCCCGCTCAACATTGAGAGGGTGAACATTTTCTCAAAATGTGATTTTCATATTTTGTCATCAATGACATTTTTAAAACCTAGAGTTTCAGGTTTCTGTCAAAGAAATGTTGATTTTGATGAACAAAGTGGGAAAAAAACAATCATTTTGTGTGCATCTTTCTGTTGTTCTACAACAGAGCCAGCTATTACAAAGCCCGTTTTCTCAGTTGTGTAATTTGAAATCCAAGGAAGTAATTACTATGCAAATACATCAAATCTCCAGAACAGGAAGGGCTATAGAGCTCTATTATTCACCAAATGAAAGCTTAGGTTGTGGACTTTCCAGCCATGTATATAACTCAATTTAACTTGTTTGCGACATAATACCCTTTTTTGTGGAGCCGGTCACTTATGATTTAAAGTGAATAATTTCTCTTTTTAACTCTAAATGTGCAGTGTGAAGCCATATTTTATAGACATGTTTCTAACTTTTCCCCAAATACTTTACATTTTAGATATCAGTTGGACCAAAGTTACCTAATGTGTGTCTCGTATATCTCTGAGGTGTACATTGTAATTTTAAGTCATTAATAACAAATGCAAAGCAAGATTTCACGTACTTATCCACGTGATTCATCATGGGAATCCCTCAAGTTAAGAGAAAAGAAAACAAGGCCAAGAAAATGAGAAGGATGACAATCTGGCAATATTAGCCCGCACCTTTCCAAAGCTTTGATGATTTGCTGCAACAGCGGGCAGAGTATGTCCAGGCAAGCATGGCATTCTAGCGCCGAGGGGATCACTGACGTCTTGTCCGTTTCAAGATCGTGGGGAATGCCTAGACCCTCGAAGATCAGCGCACTGTCAGAAAACAAAAATTACTCAGACTCCGAAATATTTTTTTTTTAATTGCAAACATCAGAAAACAAAACTACCAAATTATTATGAAATACCCTACTTGACTGTTAGTGAATAATAGTCTTAAAGGGAAAATACAACATTTGCTAACATTAAAAAATAAAACTACCAAATCATTTTGAAATACCTTGCTGGACTGTTAGTGTATGACAGTGTAAAGCATCCTGTAAAATTATGGCACCTGGTATACTGTCATTTTAAAAAAAAGTGGTATGTTTGTATCAATTTCCAACGCTGATCGGCCGATTAGCGTTGGAAAAAACTGGCTTTTTTTTCAAATACTGGCCCCAGTTGACCATCGCACTTGTTTGCAATCGATTACACACCTATGAACGGGTACAAGCCAGCTAGACTGGTTCCCTGACCTTACAATTCCCCAATGTATGTAAACTGCTCTGTTTCTTCTTATATGGAGTCGGGGAACCAGACTACAGGAAAATGATCGTTTTTCTTGGTTTTTATAGCATTTTCGAACCCAAAACCTCAAAAAAGTCAGTGTAACTATATTTGCTATATATTTCCAACCCCCCAATTCCATCCATTTCTGAAAATAACAGCAAAAGCAAATGATGTATATCCCCTTTAAGCATCCTGTGAAATCATGGACTTGTGTTGTCATTTTCAAGAACTGTGGAATTTGTGTATCAATTTCCAATGATGGTCGGCGGCCAATCCTTGGGGAAAACTGACTTTTTTTTCAAAAACTGCCCCCAATTTACCAAATTTAGTTAGTCCACATTTTGTTTGCAATCGGTTACACATCCTTCAACGAGTGCAAGTCAGCTAGTCTGGTTCCCATACCTAACAATTCCCCAATGTCCATCAATTGCTTCGTTTTGTCTGAAGTAGGGTCAAGGAACCAAACTACAAGAACAGCATTTTGTTCTTGGTTTTTCCAGTATCTATGAACACCAATCTTTAAACAGTTTAGTGTAACAATATCTGCTATTAGATAATAACCCCCACATCCATCCATTTCTGAAAATTAAAGCAAAAGCAAATGTTGTATATTACCTTTAAAAATACCAAAGCCAGCACCTACCAAGTACATGTAAAAGCTGTCTAATAATGTGCTCTATGGATAAAGTTTGTTTACTGAATAATATAATTTTCAAGATTAGCAAGTGAACAAATTCTATTGAGGAAAAATTATGCACAAGACATAGGAACTACTTGCCCCATACATGTGGCCAATTTACTGGACTACCTCCGTAAATAAAGGCCACACTTCCTCCATGTACAAAAGCAAGTCGTACTTTTGTCAAATTTTGATTTTCACATTTAGGCTTAGTTTGTAGTTTATTTTTGCTTTAGAAGCTACCCACCCTATTTATAGGCTAATCAGAAAGTGCTGCCTTTTTCAGATGTCTAATTTTCGTGACATTTCATGTCAAAATTTTGATACGCAAACGTGTGCAAACGAATCTGGAAATTTCACGAAAAATAGACATCTGAAAAAGGCAGCACTTTCTGATTAGCCTATAAAGAGGGAGAGTATGCTTCTAAACCAAAAAAAAACTACACACTAAGCCTAAATGTGAAAATCAAAGTTGGACAAAGTTCGACATGCTTTTGTACGTGGTGGAAGTGTGGCCTTTATTTACAGAGGTAGTCCGGTAAATTGGCCACATTTATGGGGCTAAGGAACTACAAGCAACTTTTTAGCAATTTGATATGTTTAGCAGTATATGAGAAATGTCTCAGTAACGTTATTTCCAATGATTCTGTTATTTCACTGAGTCCGTGAAGTAAACTCAACTCACCTCAACTGGCAAATTTTCAGCCAAACTGCTTCAAAGACGATGGGAACGATTTCCGTGGCACCACTCAGTTTCAGTGCCAAGTCCTCACTGGGCAACGCCTGATTTGGAGACTGCTTTCCCTCCGGCGACGGAGCTAGGCAACGCTTCTTGAAGTCTCCTAATCTCAGAATGGGCTGTTCCAGGGCAGTGCCGTATCTTTAGGAAAATAATAATAACACTAATAATAACTAGAGCTGAATGTCTGTTTGAAAACAGAACACAGGGCTTTTTCGCAATTAACAAATGTTTGTTTTGTTGGTCCTTTTGCAGTCAGAGTGCTTCATGCAGTTAAAGGTTGTTCAAAATGCTTAGAATAATTCCTAAAATATAATTTTATCACATGACGCCACACATGCCCTGCAATGACGTCATCTTGACAACACTTGACAATGCACATTTTGTCATTGTGTTCTTGGTTTGAACCAAGATTAAAGTCAGTCCCGCGGTGAATAAATATATAAAAAAAAATCATAACAAAATCAAATGATGACGTCATCTTGATGTCACTTCGGATTTTGCATATTAGTACCATTATCTACCTACCCACCAAGTTTCATGATGATCGGACCTTTCCTTATAAGATTTTTGAAAAATCACATTTTTTATGACGTCATGATGATGTCACACTTTTTTTTAAATTGTGTGCAAATACCTATTACCTAACGAACCAAATACAAAAAGAATTTTGAATTTTGCATGTTGCGTTCGTGAGACATGGCTAAAAGGTCCAAAATTTCAAATATTCATATAAAATCGCATGATGACGTCATCATGACGTCACCTCATATTTTACCTATAACACATCCCGGTCTACCCACATTCCAAGTTTCAACCCATTCGGACCAAACGTCTCAAAGTGCTTCACAATTATTACCCCTGTTCTTCAGGCCACAAGTCCATTTTTTTTCCTACAGCTGCTGCAGCTCGAGATTAGCGCAATCTCGTCTCTACCTTCACAGGTACCCATTTATACTCCCAGGCACCATGTCCCATGTCAGGATTCGAACCCACGTACCATGGCACATGAGTGGACCACCGTAACCATTAGACCATGGCGCATCATTGACGCATAGTTGGCATGTTTGTTCAGATTTCATCTGAATTTAACGTTGACAAACAGTGACCAACAGGACATTAGGACATTAGTCTATTTTGGGGCAATATTCTTATTCCATATTCTTAGTTTTGAATATTTTAAGGCCCCCCAAAAAAGTCTCCGGTTTCTGGTATGGAGCTTGCCCAAAAAGTGGTGCTGCGACGCGTTTCTTTTTTTTTTACCTGATTTTTTTGCTTCAAATGTCGGCTGATGACTGCAAATGGTGCCCGACTAAATTTAGTGCAAATATATGGGAGTTCAGAGAGGCCACATAAAGCTTATTATCGACCATAACCCAATCTAAAAACACGTTAAAATTGTGCAGCAGAAGGATTCCAGTCAAACCAGTGAGTTTGGCGGTTTTGAGACATCAACTTTCATTGAAAATTTTTTTTTTCATTTTGCCGACGCGCATGGCTACGGCGACGCGCGCGCATACCAGAAACCGGAGACTTTTTTTTTTTGGCCTAAGACAAATTTGTTTTAAAAACTGATTACACAGTATGAACATGATTGATTATTTTGTTCAAGAGTTAAGTGGCAGACGTTGGTCACTTTTTGAACTAAAATCGCTTGTAATTTGATACCCGATGAAATCATCACGTCAGAGTAATGTGCACACCTTAGGATCAGGGTTGATGTTTGTTCCAAGTTTCAAGTTAAATTTCTACCATGTTATGTTCAGAAGAAGAATCGTAGAGAATTGTTGTACTACCTTTTCTGATTATGTAACCTCCGACAGAAGTACACACTGCTGTTAATGAGTCGCTTCACACTGTCCAGTGAAACGTTCAATACTGCATGTGGAGAAAAAGAAATAACATGGTTTCCAAGTGACTGTATCATCAACAACATTGCAAAAACTATGAAGAATTCCAATAAGCCAATTGAATAGATTTCTTTTTATCAAAATGAAATGAAAAATTGAGTTTACTGCTCGTCAGTTCCACGATTTGCTGAAAGTGCCGCCTGTCTTCTCTGTTGAGGAAGAACCCAAAGACAGCAATCCAATGCCTGGAATCGAATGAAATGAAAGGATTGTTTCAAGTAAAAAAAGACTGTGGCGTGACATGTATATACAATAATAATAATAATAATAATAGTGGATATTTATAAAGCACACGTATCCACCAGGATTGGTGCTCAAGGCGCTACATCATTATTACCCCTGCTCATTGGGCCCATGAAACATTCCAAATACCATCTCAGCTCCCTGGGGAGTATACAGCTCGATGCAGCCTGTTAGGCGCAAGGAAGCTAAAGGCCGTGTCCGAAACGGGCTTCCAGAGCTACGGCTACGTCTATTGTCAGTGCGTCCCTGCGTATTTTCAATGGGCGCAGACCTAGACCTAGCTCTAGACAACTGATTCGGATGCAGCCTAATTCAATCACAATAACCATCTCTGCCCTCACAGGTACCCATTTACTCCTGGGTGGAGAGAAGCAATGAGTGACAAAGTGCCTTGCCCAAGGGCACACGCACCATGACCCCGCCAGGACTCGAACCCACAACCTACAGCTTTACCCGCAGACCACGAATCAGTGCCCTTAACCACGAGGCCACAGTACTCCAATGTAAGGACTAATATTGTGCTCAGCAAAGGACATCACATTGGTACTGTTAGCCTTTAGTCAAGTCCCACGCGCTTATCCAGACACGTGACGCACCCGGATGCCGGCACGTAAAAAGACTTTTGAAAATCGGTCATTCGTTTTCGTCTGATTTTGAATGCACGTCTTGAATCCCATTTCAATTCAACGAGAGTTCAATTGTTTTCATTGTCCGTGCATTCGGTTTTGAGAAACAGATGGCCAATTATGTTACCTGTGCATTCATTCACGCAAGCATACCTTTTCTAAATTGATTTCAGGTACAGCTAGTTTGATTGACGGTTAATGAAAAAGAAACCCCTAATTGTATCTGGTGCCGATGGCATAAAACTAAAAGTGAAATAGAACATGTAGAATGGTGAATGTTTGAAATTGAAAAAGAAGTCTTGTAAACGAATCTGAATAGACACAAACGAAAGGTGCTGCTCAATCACTTAATTGATTGAACTGAAATGGAATCGAATGCTCTGGTAGCGAAAATGAAACGCATGTTCAGAGCGATTCTCAAATTCAGACTAAAATGAATCACCGATTTTCAGAAGTAAATGAACATTTTAGGAAAATTGGCCGGGAAAACCTGTACTAGACTTGTTCCTGATTCCAATTGAAAGTCTGAAATATTGAGGAGGGACATTATCATGTGGGACACTATAAGATAACTCAATGAACTTTTTTTATTCAAGATCACACAGACACAGTGCAAATCAGTCAATTTAACCCTAACCACCCCAACTCTATCAAAATCCATCCCCCCACTGGTGGATTTTGGGGGAGTTGGTCCAGGAGGCCTGGCATGACTAAGGAGTATGATGGACTTGGGCCTAATGGCCTGAAGCAGCGTTAGGGGTATCCAATTGATTGTGCCTAGCTTCCTGTACTGCTATTGTGATAAAAGCCATGTGCAAGCAAGTCCATGAATGTCAACCAGTGCATCAGTGGTGTATTCCATTACGTCATGTACAGTTTTGTATTGAACGCACAGTGATTGATGGATTTTGATGGACTTGGTCCACTTCCTAGAAAAAGATGTTAGGGGGTTTGAATGTACATCATTGGCTTTTGCTACAATTTTCAGAAATGAACTATTTGAGGGGTTAGTGTAATAGATCAAATACTGTTACACTGACATGTTTGAAGTTTTGTTTTCAAAGAAGCTGGGAAAACCAAAAAAAACAAAAATGTTCAAGTAGTCTGGTTCCCTGACTCCACTAAGGATGAAATGGATCAATTTATAAATGCCAGAAAATTGTAAGGTAAGGCAACCAGTCTAGCTAGCCTGCACCCGTTCATGAACATGTAACCAATAGCAAAGAAAATTTTGAATGAAAAAAATTGTAAATTTGGAGCAGTAGTTGAAAAATAGTTAGGTTTTTCCAACGGTGGTTTATTTATTTAAACAAAATACCACTTTTCTTGAAAATGACTTCACACCAGGTGCCATAATTTTACAGGATGCTTTAGACTGTCATTTATCAACATCCTAGCAAGGTATTTCGTAAAAATGTGTTAGTTTTGTTTTTCGATGTTTGCAAATGTTGTACATGTATATTCCCTTTAAGGTTAATGGTTAACAAAAATCTTGTTGGTCAATGCAGTTTTTTTTTTATCTAATCAATATTTTTGGACAAGACAACAATGAACATTCCTAGTATTTCTAATACTGTACTGCTTTGAGATGAAATGTCAACTTTTGTATGTCACTTTTCGTAAAATACAACTTACTTTTCATAGCACTGCATCACATCATTAAACGACCAGGGCGGCTTTATGATGACAATCTCTGTCCTGGAAAGAGAAAGAAAACGAGATACAATCACAGGGAAAAATTGTTTTAAAGGTTTAGTCCATCATTTGTAATTTGTGCATCTTGTTCGTTTGAAGCAACAAAACATGCTCAATATCTGAAGAAGGGTGCTGAACAACTAACCTGATGAAGTTTCAGCTCAGCTTCAGCTGTATATTCCGAGAAAAACAGCATTCTAGGATCTCGATTTCAAATCAAAAGTTGCTGAATCATGTTTTGAATTGGGCCTCAATTCAGCGTCCGAGACACGTAATCACTGAGCCGATTGCAGCTACGCGATGTCGCGCACTGATCCGACGAATTATTGCAACCGCGCACGCGTGTGCGTCGTGTCAACGCTTGCGCGCGCTTCGCCGAATAAAAAAAACGAACTACTAACGGAAATTTCCAACGGTGCGTCTTCAGACTCATCGTTGGAAATGCCTCCTTTCGTTGATTTCTTCAAAATAACAGCTTGCCAGAAAAAAATAATTTCAAAAGAAGTTTAGTCCCCTTACTATCTTCCAACCAAGTATGTTTTTCAACAATAATTACGTCGGTTACTTTTTGGATAGCTGCAAATGATGGACTGTACCTTTAAATGAACTTCACAAACCATAAATCTATCCCCAAATATGGGCAAGTCCAAGTATTGGGTCAATCCGGGTCAAATCACCAGTCAACATGCCTGATCGAAGTGACGTCACAGGTTCTTGAAGGTTCTTGAAGTGACTCTGATTGGCTGGCGCGTGGGTTGCATAAAATTTGGTTACCAGGATATATCGGATGTTCATTTGTGCGGTTCTGCACACGTGAATGCCTGATCCTCAGAATTTTCATTATTAGGGTAAGTCCAAGACATCGCGTATGCTATGTCCCATATGTAATGAAAGTTTAACCCTCTAAGATATTCATGGATTTCAGTGTTTTGTATTCTACTGTTGGGCATCTGCAAGGAGAATACCCACAAGAATTATGTCAGTAGTCTTTGCGAGGATTATTTTAACCGTAACTCCCTGGCATGATTTACTATGAACCATACCCGTCCTGGCAAATTCCAACACCATATAGGAAACTGTGCACACATATTTCTGACTTTGTTTCTGGAGGTGTGCCAACCCAATGTAAAAGACTGTCAGTTTAGGGGTACTGTGCCCATCCCGACAGATTCCAACAAAACATGCCGTTGGGGTTTGATGGGTTGAGTTCTGTTAGGGTTAAAGAAAACATGGCATTATGTACGGGACAAAAAGGGGACCTTTTCTTGGACTTAATTACCCTTTAACGTACATGTACATGCCAAGCTTTTTAACTTTTTCTAGAGAGGGTACATTTCTCAATCAACTGGTAGTTTTTTTGTGGACTTCAACTTACCAGAGGTCTTCATAGGCATCTTTCATCTCCTTTTCCAGCACCACGGTCAGACCCTGCAGGAGTGTCTCTTTGACTTGGCAAATCAACTCATCACACTGCGTTAACATACAAACAAATATCCTGCGTTATTGTTTAATAGGACTAGCGAACTAGGCAAGGCTAGTTTCAGAGACAGTCTCAAAAAGTCTCAAAAAGATTCAAATCGGCGCAAAATTCAAACTACCGAGCTCTTTCCTCAAATCTTGATGCTGGACTTTCCATACAAATTAGAGGTAAAGTGCAGTCTTGACATGCTTGAAAACAAAATGTTCGTACGTGACTTGACGTGCAGGATATAACGCGAGTGCGTAGAATGCGTGCAGCCTTCAAAATACATGCACAGTACGCTCTGAATAGTCAATCGGCATCGTTTCCGTGCTCTACACGGCCTGCACCCGATTTCACGAAGCGCTGCGACGCGTCACAACTCGAGTTACGACGTGTAACTTGTCGCAACTCACGACGCGTCGTATCATCCATTTCACGAAAGTTGCAATGTGTTGAACGAGTCGTAAGTTCCTTAACAACGGCTTAAAACACGACGCAAGTTACGACGTGTCTAGTGGTCATCGCAAAATAAGAAGAGTCCCTTTCTTAGCCAGTTTAATGCCATAAACATTACATAAACGAGATTATAATGCCGAGGCAATGTGCGTGAAGTTGTAAATAGAAAATTCATTGAAGAATTATGAATTAGACTGGAATATTGCAGTTGAAATTTCAAAGTAGCTATACTGTCCACTGAGAGCTTGTCTTCCTTCAAAATTGCATCGCACGACCGCCATTTTGTTTTACGTTTTAACAAATTTCGAGCTGAGATTCGACGACTCTTTGTTGAATATCAGACGACTATTTACTGTACGCTGACTAAATACATACATGTAAAACAGTCACCGAGTTGTGCTATAAATACACATACGATGCGTCGCACTTACGACGTGTTTTGTGAAATGGATCGCAGGACATGTCGCAGCTGCGACGCATCGTAGGGATACGACGCGTCGCAGCGCTGCGATGCATAGCAAGTTACGAAGAGTTTGATGAAATCGGGTGCAGGGCTTAGTGAAGGAAAGCGCATGAACATTGCGCATGCAGACGATGGAGTCGAGGCTGAATCAGCTCTTGCTATTCCATTTTCTTACCAGTTCTTTTTCTGCGTTGGCTGTGAGTGGAGATTCAATCGGTGTCCTTGGCCGATGGGTCTCAGGGGCAGGGGAGTCGGTGGGGACCGGGGGCAAGGGGGGCCTATGCTGTAGGATGTCCGACAATGCTTCAAGACCAGACAGCAGTGTCTGTAGTGTATGAAAGAGGAAAATATTACGCTGCCATGACAACTAATTGGTAATATGGCCTGACATTTGCTCTAAAAAATATTCCATAAATGATCCAACCCGAACTTGGATATTCTATACTTGGGTTTTAAAACAAAACAAGGCGGAAAAAGTATGCCCCTTCGGCTTTGCTACGGGGCATAAAAATCCATTTGACTTTTGACTTAAATGTAAAATAGCACTGAGATAGGGGTGTGCATTTTCGGGTAGTACAGGAATCGGGGACACAACTGTAAAAACAACAAAAAACAGGGGAACCCATTAAAGAAACTCAACCTCAAATTTCAAATCTCAGAAGTTGCTGTATACAGAAGGTCCACACAATAATACTTCTACATCGGTGCGTCAATATAGCAAGATAAGGTGTGTACATTGAGCTCAAGACATTGTCTTTGAGGCGCAAATTGCATTTGCACAAGCGTCAAATAAAACATAAATCTGTTTTGTTTTTCCATCCATATAGCCCGCTTCACAAATGACATTCAAAGACTTTCTTTTTCGTTTTCTGAAAGCTTACTTAGTAATGCTACATGTAGGTTCACACATTTCCGAATTAGTTGTGAATACAACCAGAATATATTAAGAATTGAAATTGGTTTCCGAATCACATCGACCATTTAGAACATGTTCAAATTTGTCGGGGCGCTTCCTAATCTTTCACCATCTTTCACCGAACTATTAACAGAATCATCCCTGGCGAGGAAGCCAAGAACCATCCCCGATTTACTCAAGAATTGCTATTCTTAAAAATCGAGATGTGTTAACCTAGCATAATCATGCAAAGTTGGTTAATCTATTCGTCCCCGTATCACTCAAACTACATTTCCAGTTACTATCAGTACCACCCCAAACCATCCAACCACTCTAAGTGGCGTTTTGTGTATCCCAGTCTTGTTCCTGGACTCACTTAGTCATGGTGTAAGTCTATGACCTCTGGGCTAAGGATAGAACCAGTCTATCCGGTCCACAGCCGGTCTGGTAACTCACCTCTTTACTGAATGCCTTGATGCTGCTGATGACAGCCTTACTGCACAGATGCTTGTCATTAGTCAGGAGAACCACAAGATCCTTACCAACTAGAGAAACAGTAAACATCAATATTTTTTAGTCAAATATCATGGCAAACATATATACATATCCACTTTTTTTTCAAAATGGCTGCAAAAAAAATGACCTAAACCCCAAGTGAAATCGTGGAAACGCATACATTTGTAAATCTGTAAAACGGACCTGCTAATAGCATTCCAAAACTGATTTGGATCACTTCTAGGTCTTTGACACACCTAGTAGGACCCCAACTGACTTCAAAATGATCCTGAAGCTTGATATAAGTTGAGACTTAACTGTGGTTTGCTTAACCCTTTCATTACCACATTGTTTATTGACTTGGCTCTCCCCAGGACCAAATTGTTTGCTCAGTCATGCGGAAATCGTGGGAGCGTGAAAAAAATGACCACAAGTCAAAAACTCACTTTTTTCAACCCAGATTTTCACTGCCAAGGAGGTGCTGTGTGTAAAGTTTGTTCCTTGAACCTTACTCTTTTATGTGATGTCAAAATGAAGTCCATACATGCAAATATAAGAATGTTATGCCTGTTTGGTCCCATTTATCAAACTGCAAGCCATTTCACCACATGACCACATGGCACTCCATACCTCAAATTGTGAGTGGATACTTCTGAAGCACTTTTCTCATTTTTTTTGTAATGGCAACACTATGAATAAACTACACCATTAAAACGATCCGAAAACACTCTTTCAGCTGGTATATGGTTGATGTATGGGCGCCCAAACATATCAACATGCCGCCTTCTGAAAAGTGGTAAATATATGTGTGTTGAGGGTGTTCTGTGTGTGGTTTCCTGGTCGACTAAAGTCGCCCGTGGGAATCAGAAGGGGGGTAGTCTTGTCGACAAAAGTCGCACATGGTAAGGAAAGGGTTAAATTGCTATGTCTCTTTCAAACTCAAGAACTAATCGATTTGGATTAAAGTCAGTCAAGATTGGTTGAAGATTCCACGACTACTGGACTTAAGAATACACGTACAAGCACCCTACCTATCTTTTGTTGCTGTAGACAGCACTGTAGAATCCAATCATCGTTGCAGGTGATCTCAAAATCCGCCTCCTCGGATGACTGTTAACAAATACACACGGATGGGCAAAAAATGCAAAGTAAAACCAGGCATATTTCTTTATCGAGGCACAAAAACAATTCAACCTCTTAACAATGAAATGAAGAAGATATTAATCTTAAAATTAACACAGAAATTGACTGGCGCGGAGTTTGAACCAGTGACCTCCAGATTGCCAATTCTTATGATTCCTTATCACATTTAGATTCTTATGATGTTAGACCAAACAAATAAAATCTTCTACTTCCAATTACATGCCTTTCAAAAATAGGGTCGGTCGGTCGGTCAGAATTTTTTTTTTTTTGGTGCCAATTTTTTGTATGCAGATTGAATGGAATATTCAATTACCGGTATATGCGATGTTTTAGCCTGAACTATTTCCATTGCACAAGAAAGCTATACACAAAATGGCCACAAAAAGTGAATAAAACATACCTTATTTACTGTCAATATATTTACGTTCGATAATTCTTTAAAAAAATAATGGAAAATTCAGGTCGTTCGCACCATATGCACAACGCTAGTCAAGACGGGAAGCTGGCCTAAACTCCTTAGTGTGTGGTATGTGTGTGGTAAACTGTTCAAATCTCTTAACAATAAAATGAAGAAGATATTAATTTTAAAGATGAACTGGAGCGGTGTTTGAACCTGTGACTTCCAGATTGCCGTTTCGGTGCTCTACCAAATGAGCTATCCAGCCCTATGTTGACAGTTTCCTGCCCACAAGAAAATCTTGTTAGCATTGCTAACAGCTGGCTTTCCTGAGGCTATTTTGTACTTAAATACATGCAAGACAACTATACGTCCCCTTTTCTGCTGCCACATATGGACCAGAGCTTCTGCCTGTATGTTAGATTGGGTGCTAACCCTTACTCCCTAGGCCTTTTTGCTAGGATGTAGCCTCAATCCTGCAAAATCCTCCAACTGCCTTCATGTAAAAACAGCATTAAGCCCCAATCCTGCCAATTCCTCCATTATTTCTTGAATATGGTCTGTGGAGGGGTGACCACTGCCTGAATCCTGCAAAATCCTACGGCAAGAGACTCTCAATATGTTGAGGCTTGGCCAGTGACATCCTGGGGCAGTACGGAGCATAATCCAGGCCTGTATTTTTGCACAGCTGAGCAAAAACAACACAAGGTCCGGCCCACGACCTTGACAAAGTGCCTCCTACAAAATCAGTAATGCACTTATGCCATGTAACCTCAATCCTCCAAATTCCTCCAAATTCCTCATTCAAGGCGGTTAGGGTTAATTTGGTCGGTGAAGAGTTGGGCTCATCAGCACAACCCCTTTCCCACCGTAGGTAAGTAGCCATCCTCAGTCTGTTCTACAGATATTTCCATGGACATTGTTCCGCCAGTTTGTTTGACTTGGTTGCTCCTGTCAGGGTGTTTGAGCGTGCAACCAGGCTCTCTGCTTCCTCTCACCCATACACTCTAGCTGTGCCGAGATGTAGAACAAAGAGCTACTCTAATCACTTTTCCCCCCGTGCTATATCTCTTTGGAACTCCTTGCCTAGTGGCTGTTTCCTTCCATTCTACGATCTAGCCTCTTTTCATGCTTTTAGGCCCCCCAAAAAGTCACCGGTTTCTGGTACGGAGCTTGCTCCAAAAGTGGTGCGGCGACGCGGCTTTTTTTTTCTTTTTTAAAACTGTTTTTCTTCTTCAAATCTCGGCTGATGACTGCAAATGGTGCCCGACTAAATTTAGTGCAAAATGTACATGTATGGGAGCCCAGAGAGGCTACATAAAGCTTGTACTCGTTCGTAACCCCATCTAAAAACACGTTAAAATTGTACAGCAGCAGGATTCCAGTTAAACCAGTGAGTTTGGCGGTTTTGAGACATCATCTTACATTGAAAAAAAAAACCTTTTTAATTTTGCTGACGCACATGGCTACAGCGACCAGAAACCGGAACCTTTTTGGGGGGGGGGGGGGGGCCTTAACAGGAATATCAATTCCTGCCTCCTGTTTTCCTGATTATTCTTTTTCTTTTCATTATGTTTTGCTTCTTTCTAGCCCTTGCCGAGAGTGGCTTTTATAGACGTTGATCACGTTGCCACCATTTCAGTCATGTTCCCTGTATCCAATAACAGTACTAAATGATAATGTTTTTGTGCAAAAAGGAACCAGACTATTTTTCCTTCCAGCCTCGCTTTGGTTACGTTGATTTGAATGGTAAAGAAATCAAGATTGCCGCAACATGATAATGGTCTATAGCCTTGCTTGGGGTGATTTTTCCATTAAAAAAAAGAAAAGAAAAAAAAAAGCTATTAAAGTCCACATTTGTTTATTTTTGTTTAACTACTGACCTTTCTCATAGGTTCACCTTTGACCCGGGGATGTTCATTCATGACACACTTGTGGAGGAACTGGACTGCGTTCCACGCTGCACCGCCTTTTGTGCTTCCAATCTAAAAACAAAATATACAGCGTGTCCCAAAAAAAATGTCCGTCTCATAGACCACAGAATAATTACTAAAATAAAGTTTTATACTCAATTAATTTTTACATATTTAGAAAGCCCACTTTATTTTGTAGTTCCTGTGAAAATTTTTAAATGTCTCGCTTCATTGGTTTTGAATACACAGGCTTGTATGTAACAGCAGTGCTTTCTGGCCCATTCCAAGTTTGATAAAAAGAAATGCACACTACAGACATACCATACCTTATTCCATGCTTCACTTTTAATTCAACAACTGTGTTGTTGTTTTTGTTATTGAGTAACCATTCATCCATGGAGTAACTAAAGTCAAGTTCATTTACTTGTTTAAATGAAAACTAATCAAAGTTCAGTTCCACTGGTCGTGTTTGCTTTCACAGGGTGTGTTCCACTTATGGTTTGTTCTTCAATGTCCAGCTTGTAAACTTTTATTGTCCTCCTGCACGTCCTTCCACCTGCAAACTTGGAATGGGCTGAAAAGCACTGCTGTTACATAATAGACTGTGTATTCAAAACCAATGAAGCGAGACCAATGAAATGTTCACAGAAGTTACAAAATTAAATGGGCTTTCTTAATCTGAACACTAAATTGAGAATAATACTTGATTTTGGAATTAATTAAGCAGTCTATCAGAGGGAAATTTTTTTTGGGACACGCTGTATAGGGAATATATCTGGCATTATACAGGGTGAATGGGTGAATAAAAAAAACCACACAAAACTGAGATATTATTGCTAATTGGAACAGAAGTAGGGCACATGTGAATCAAAGGGAGATATCCTCTGTTTGGGTTGAATCTCCTCTTTAAAATGACACCCTGATCATGTCATTACATTCACGGTTGACTGAGCAGTGACCAATTTTATGAAAGGGTCTATTTAGAGACTTGTGCCACTTTTCATGGTGAAATCTCCTTTTTTTCCCCCACCTGCCTTGATTGGCAACCATAGCCTTTCACTCTGTGACAGATGACACCACAAAAACCACAATTGAAAAGTGGCGCAATTCTCTAGATAGACCCCTTTCATAAAATTGGTCACTGCTCAGTCAACCGTGAATGTAATGACATGATCAGGGTGTCATTTTAAAGAGGATATCTCCGTTTGATTCACATGTGCCCTACTTCTGTTCCAACTACAATAATATCTCGGTTTCGTTTTTTTTCTGTTAACAACCCAATGTAACCGACTGTCAGTTTAGGGGTACTGTACCCATCCAGACAGATTCCAACAATACATGCTGTTGGGGTTTGATGGGTTGAGTTCTGTTAGGGTTAATGTCAAAAAAATTTCACTAGACTACTAAGTTCAGTTTTGAATTACCTTCAAGCTGTCCAGTTCTTGCATGACGACCCATGGAATGACAAGAGTCGGCAGGCCAAGCCCTAGACATCAACCAGAAAATATGGCATGAATCAATAAAAAATATTTGAAAATTGATTCCACCAATTGTGACTGGGTCTGAAAATACCTGCAAAAGCTCTCAAAAGCTTTTATTGGGGACTCCTTGCTATCCTTGGTCAAAAGCTTGTGTTTTTCTTTATTTTGCCCTAGATTTCTAGCGCACGATCTCACATGCGAATACAGATGAGTATAGGCGGGGCTAATATGTGATGAGTCCAATCATACCTTGGTAAATCCCGACGTCATCAAATTATTTGCAGCTATTCGCCTTTTGCGGTCGTGTCAAAAACCACATTTTTTGTGCATTGGGGTTGTGTGCCATGTGAGACACACAACGTTTGTGTATGTATTATGGACAGCACATGTCACTAAATGAACTTTCACTGCTATGCAAGTTTCCACACACCAATCAACCAATAAGAAAACGAATTTTAAGGTCAGCTTATAGGCTATTAACATGATGAGCACCACCGCCAAAAACTCACATGCACGATTAGAAAAAGGCGTTCATCTGGATCCACATGATTTGCATAAAATAGCGGCCGCATGAGGTCCCTGTTCGCGCTGTTTTTTTAATGTACTGCATAGCGAGGATATACAGACGATCGTTTACTGCGTACTGACGAATAATGACGAACACCTTGACCAAGGCTAACTTCTTGCAAGAACTTTGTGATCATATTCAACAGCCCCAGTGATGACTAGCACGTGTGCAAGGTGAGTAAAAATAAAAAATGAAACCCAAATGTAGCACCTTCAAAATCTAGGATATGAAAGCCCAATTCATAAGCGTTCTTTTAGTATAAGAATCATTCAAATCACCCATGTATTTTTCAAGTTACGAAATGTTAAACACAACCACCGTTTTAAGGTTCTGTCCACAGATCACAAAACGGTACGTGTAATTTCAGCAAAACGAAAACAATTGACACACGTCCCTATATTTGATTCGTTTTCATTTTGCTAAAAGAACGCACACCTTTTTGGTGATCCATGGACAAAACTTTAAAACAGTGGTTGTGGTTAAAATTCCATAACTTGAAAAGTACATGGACGATTTGAATTATTCTTATACTAAAAGAAAGCTTATGAAATGGGCTTTCATATCCTAGATTTTGAAAGTGCTAAATGCAGAACTTTACTAAGAAAATGGTCCCGTCATTTGGGTTTCGTTTTTTTTTACTCACCCTGTATGGTGCAATTTTTGAGTAAGCGATAGGTGCCACTGGCGATATGCGTTTTGAATGTCCCTCCCAATGGTGTCCCCCAACTCTCCATCTGCGACCATTGAGGGGGTACCTGTGCACAGGGTCTATAGGTCTCTCTCAAAGACGGCCATCCCTGAAGGAGAACTGCACCTGCGTATTCTAAGCAATCAAGCATGCATTGCGCAGTGTTGACAATTTTCTAAACACACGCGCTTGTTGCTCTAAATGTGTTTGAAATATGACGCAGCCGATGCGCGTTATGCAAGTTGATGTTCTAAATGCTGATGCACGTGGCTGGTCTGTCGGAAATGACGTCATTTGAGAGAGACCTATATGCAAACTTGATGTTGTGAGTGTATTCCTCAAGTTTACTTTGAGCTATTTTTGTTTTTGTTTTTAAAATTGGACATAAGCCTTTGGCTTCCGGGCACCAGGGTTTTTTTTCCTCTCAATTTTGTGCCCCGTTTTTTTTGTGTAGTTTACTGTAATTGTCCGCAAAAGGCTAACACTTTACGGCTGAAATCACAACTAGCCCGGACAGCCCGATTCTTTGGGGTCGCAAAAGTGGACCCCGAAATTCGTTCTCGTATGAAATAACACAAAAACGCCCAGTTTTAGAGGGATGGTTTTGTAGATGTTTTTATCTTACTTTTGAATGTTCTTTCCAATTAACATCGTTTCGTTCAAAAATGCGTTTTGTAGCCCAATTGGGCCCTTTCCAGGACGCAGTGTCCCTTTAAACTCAAATGTAAATATACTTGAACTCACCCTGAATCCTCTTATCCAGCAAGTCTTTCACAAATTTCAGATCGTGCATGAGGACATTGGTGTCCAGAACAACCCGAAGACCCAGCTGTAAGAAAGCAAGTCCAAGACAAGGTTTACTTCAAGTTTCTGACCCCCCAAAAAGTAGGGGAAAAAATAGTGTTTGTTTCAGCAGCATCAACATTCTTTAAAACTGGTGAATTATAACATTGACTTATATGTGCCAATCACATTGGCTCATACTTCGTACATTGTACTTGTGGAGCGCTGTGGTCCAATCATTACGGTCTTTGACTCACGTACCGTGATACGTGGGTTCGAACCCCGACAGGGAAACACAGTGCTTGTGTTCTTGGGCAAGAGATTTTGCTACAATTGCCTCTCTCAACGGAGGAGTACCGTATAACTGGGTACATGTACCTGTGAAGGTAGATACCAGAATCCGCTGATCTCGAGCTGCTGCAAAAACTGGTCTCATGGCCTGATGAACAGGGGTAATAATTGTGAACGCATTGAGACCTTTGGTATAAAGCGCTATCTAAGCACCACATTATTAAAAAATACAAATGAAATACATCGTAATGCATATATAGCGCTTTTTATCGTATCAACAATCTCAAAGCACTTTACAATTGTTCCCCCATTCATCAGGCCAGGAGACCACGAAGCAGCTGATATCAGCACACATTCGGTCCTCTACACTCACAGGTGTTATTATTATAAGTCAAATCACACGTCATTTAACAGGTCCATTGAGAAAATAATCATTAGAAACTGTATGTAGTTAAAGTAAGAATTCAAGACAAAAAAACACAAAGTTTTGCAAGCTCAGCCAAGCTGAAAGCCCTGTTTTAAGAAATCAACCAATTTCTTCATAAGTCATGTAAGTCACTGTCCACAACTGATTTATAGATTTAAACCTGGTAATTAAGCAGGAACTGAGGATATTGTACCGCAAGTATAAAACTTTGGTTGAAAGTAATAACAAAAATGGACATACATTCTTGTTGTCGGAGTTTCCACCGGTGTCCACAGTATCATCTGGAAAGTCAATCTCCATCTGGCACAACTCGTCATCCTCCTCTGCGGCTGGAAAAGAGCTTACACCTGGACCTTTAAATAACAAGAAAGGAATTTAGGGAAAAACACTTCTGCTGGAAATAAATTTTGTTCACAGTGCGTAATCGCCTGTTCATACCAGGGGTGTGAGTGACCACTGATAAAAATAGCTGAAAACAGCTGAAAAAGGTGTAAAAAAAAACTGAACTTTGGAAATCTCCTATACTTTTGTACACAGCAAGAGAGGGAAAAAAGCTGAAATCCAAAACAAAAAAAGCTGAAATCAGCTTTAAAGCCGAGATTTCACACCCCTGTCATACAGACCTGAAAAAACTGCAAGAAAGTTTTATGGAATTTGCCTTTTGAGTTGAAAAACAAATTGGCCAGTGAATTTGTGGTCATGCTGACTGGCCCCTTAGTATTGGGTCAAGTTTGTCGTCAAGGAATCCTTTTGTCTCAGCTTTAGCAAGTCGGTTCTCTATGTACATTTGTAATTAACACGGGCCCTGCCTTTGTCTGATGTATTCCATTACCTTTGTTAAAAACCCCACAGCTTGAGGAATTCCCTGCACTATTGGTGTTGGCTGCGACCGTACTGACATAATTCTTGACAAAGCTGATGTTGGATCCTTTGCAGTTGATTTCTTTCGCGGATGCCTTGAATTCCTTCCTCCTCCAACTGGCCCTGCTCGTCTTCTTGGGCTTTGATGAGGGCTGAGAATCTCTGCTGGCAACACTCGCGGAGGATTCAGACCCGGGTTTGCCCGTGTGGTTTGCCGTTGGGGGTAGCTTGGGAGCGGAGGTTGGGGCGGAAGGCAACTTGGCGGCTTGGTTTCTGCTGGCTTGCTTCTCTCTTTGGGGTTGCTGGGGCACCGTTTTGAGCTGTTTTGATCTCTCCATGTGTATCCTGAGGTCTCTTTTGTCGGCTGGGGTGGTCCCTTGTGGCTGTTTCACCACAGTCTTACCTGAGTTATTGCTAGAGTTTCTTGTAGTTGGAAGTCTTGGAGTTGCCTCACTGCGGGAGTCTGATAGAGGCTTTTGACCGATGGTCGCCTTAAGATGCTTGGATTTGGCTCTCGAGTCCAGGGCATGGCTGTCTGATGAATCCGACTCAAAGCTTCTCTTTTTCCGGACTTGTTGGGGCTTAGAGTTTGTCGGAGAGCCTCGCAGGGGTTTGGATTTCGCGGGAGAACCGAGCTTGGAACTCCGGGAGGATACAGAGCTTGCGTCACGGCCGTTAGGGCTCGTGAGGGACTTGGGGGTTAGGGACTCCGGAGTCAGGGTGCCCGCTGGGTGGGAACCTTTCAAGGGGATGCCCCAGGGAGGCGAGGGGGTGACCATCCTGACTTTCTCCTCCTGGAGCCGCCTCTTGGTGGCCTTCTGGATCCTGGACATGTTGGTCAGCTTGAAGTGCTGGACCTTGAGCCAGTCCTCCCGTTTCAAGGCGACTGGAGACGGGGACTTGATTTTACTTGCATGTTTGCCAAGACTTTCTGATCTGCCCTTCGCGGGGGGACTCGTGACCCTGGAGGGCTGGGGCTTGTTGCCTGGGTGCGTGGGTGTTGGCAGCCGCCTGGTGTTGCTGGATGCTGGTACACCACTTGGAGTCTGAGATGTTGCGGGGTGGGCTGCTCTGGTCTTCGACCGCAATGGTTTGTCACTCGTGTCCGAGATAGTCGATCCAGTGTCCTGAAAAAGGAGAGAGAACCCAGATAGAATATTACATTAAATTTACACACCGGTATGTACATAACTAGTTCACATCATGCAGTGCTTTTGCTACATGTACATGTATGGTTCACAATTCAAGGTCAACCTTTAAAGTAACATCCTTCAAATTCTGTCTGTTGACTTCCAAAACTTTTAAAAATGAAAAAAAAATGTATTTAAGCTTAATTCCCATTTCCTAGTCAATGTGACCGACTGACCGGCCAGACTTAAATTCCTGTAATTATGCTGCCAGGTCCCGTCTGTAAGTTTCTTTGTCGATGTCTTATATTTTTAACATAAACGAGCGATGCGAAAGTTGTCGAAGCATTGTGAGCGCCCTCTTGTTTTCCATTGAATACAGCATACTGAGATGCGTAAATAATTGGCATACGGCATGCAGTGCGAAAAACGCACAATCCTTGAATTTTTCGTTAGTTTTCTTGGAGAGTAAGCAAGCATGGGTAGGTCACTTGACTGCTTGTCGTCGCTGCAGCCAGCCATACCTTATTGCAAGCCAGCTTCATTGAATTTTGCTGCGTTTCGTACGTGATTTTGCCATGGTTAGCACGCCGCATGTGCATACACACATCGTGTACATGCATACGTGTAGTTTGCCCAAACATCCTGAGGCCTAAAGAATGACTGTCATTTTTTTTTTTTTTTTTCCATGTAATAAATAAATTTTGATCAATTGAGTGGAATTATATCCCAGTGTCACTTTTGAATTTTCTGCGTAACCTTCCCAGCTTGGTTGCATCAAGATTATCATATATTTCTTTCTGGTAATGGTAATGAAACCAAGCATTCCTTACAAGTGCCCTAGCACTGTACATGTACATCTACATGTAGCTCGAAAGCCTGAAGAAACCTGCAGAGAGAAGACAATGAGAAGAAATTACAGTTTTAGAGGTGGGAGGAAAGCCCCAGGAGGACATTCTGGGAAAACTCACGGAGTCAGGTAGGGACTGAGTGTTAACCCAATCCACATGTGGTCTGGGCAGGAATCGAACCCGGGCCATAGCCTGACTCCAAAGATCATTGCCAGACAATTCAACTAAGTCCAAGTCAAGTTGAGGACACAAACAAAATGTCAGTTGAATGTGATTTTGAGCCTGAGTCGCTCACCTTTGAGAGAATCTGTTGTGATGTACTCATAGTCATCACAGCAGGTTGTGTGGAACAACAAGGAATTAGCTATTCTCACTTGAACAAAATTATGTTACTGTCAGTCATTGTCAGTAAAAGAAGCCACAGTGAACACCGCTCTCTTCAAATCCTGCTTCAAATTGTAAGAGCAAATTTTGGAATACAATGTGGCTTTGCCTTGTCCACTTCGCGGGGGAGGTGCTTCGTGCATATCAACTCATGAACAACTTGTAAACATGGTAAACAAAAACACAATTCATGCACCCTTAAGGCCAAAAAATAAAAGTCTTCGGTTTCTGGTATGGAGCTTGCCCCAAAAGTGGTGCAGCGAAGCAGGTTTTTCCCCCCCCTATTTTTTTTCTTCAAATGTCGGCTGATGTTCCAGAAGATGACGCTTGAATCCCCTGAAAAAAAAACTCTCAAAAATATCCTTCAGGGTGGAGCTTGAGGTGACCTCAGTAAGGCCATAAGGCTCGAGAATTCTGCACCTGCTAACGATCTCAACCGACACGAACATCCTTTGAAATTTTGGATAGTCAAGACAAAGATCAGAGAAAGCGGTAACGACAGACCATACAGTGACATCAACAACGTGCATTTGCTGCCATCGTGCAGCAAATAAAAACACCACGTGCTGCCAGGCTGGTCATTAGTCTGCTCCCTTACAAATTGCACGAATTGCAAAGCTTTTACAGGTTCCAGACACACGTCCATTGCTCCCTCAGTCTGGCTTCCAAATGCACAATTACAAAAATCACAACACCTTCTGCAAATGGTGCTGGACTAAATTTAGTGTAAAATATGTGGAAGCCCCAAAACATGTTGAAATTATACAGCAGCAGGATTCCAGTCAAACCAGTGAGTTTGGCAGATTTGAGAAATCATCTTACATTGAAAATTGAGGGTTTGTTTTCATTTTGCCGATGCGCACGGCTACGGCAATGCGCACACAGACCAGAAACCAGCAACTTTGGCATAGTACAACACAGACGGGGCTCTGGAGTGCTCTGAAACGTGCAAAACTAACTCAGGCTCACTTTACTCACACTTTAGCCAGCAAATTTCTCCAAAAATTCCACTGGGGCAAAGAAAAGTTCCTCAGTATTTCACCAACCAAGTTTGCAGACTCAATTCAATTTTCAAAGGAGACTTTTCTTCAATATTTTGCACATGAGAGGGAAGTCAAGTGCCTTCAAAATGGGGCTGAAGACTAGACTGGTACATGTCCAACCATGGTCCAACTGTTTGAAAAGACTGACCTCTTCATTCAGTGTCATTTAATAGTCTGGTGGCTTGACTATGTAGAAATGTGTAGTAAATTGAGACTAATTCCCGCTTCGTGCCACATGTTTCTTACATTCTTTTGCATGGTTGATTGATGCAGTACTGAAGCTTTGTTGGACTGGTTGTTTTTAGGTGCCAGTCTATTTTCTTGTTTTGCATGTTTTCAGTACTTTAAGTTTTGGGACTCTCATACACAGTATTGAGAGTCCCATATTTTCGGACTAAGTACAACAGTGATTTGAGTCACTCACGCTTGACATGGCTCCTGGGGCAGTCCAGGTGGTTGCGCCGGTCCGTACATTGAAGAAGTAGATGCGGTCCGGGTAGGTGCTGGACTGCTTGACGATCCAGCCCTCCGGCAGCGGCGGTTTCTTCTTGATGAAACCCATCAGGTTGAAGAAACTGTTGTTGCTGCTGGACGACATGGCTTGGTCGCTGTTCTTGCTCATGATGGTGGTCTCATTGGGGGATTGTTATTCTAAATACACAGTTACACAAAAAATTTACACCATTTCTTTTTTTTATACATGTAGTACAAGTATGTGCCTGAGATCATTGCATGTATAAAGTAGGTTTAAAAGGAAAATACAACATCTGCTTTTCCCGAAATGAATGGACTCGGGGCTTAGTATGTTTTATATAACACCAAAGTAAATCCTTGTCGGATTGTACAATGTACATGTACTATGTAGGTCACGCAGCATTCATTAACCGAACCACTGAATGGCCTACATCATAACCCCCCCCCCCCCCCCGCATGCGCGCACCCGACGACTGTTTGATGCACTACTGCTGCACTAACTATAGAATTAGCCTACTTAGGCCTACAGTGTAGCACACAATCGCGGAAGTGGCGCACGTCAGGTTGCAACATTTTTTCCCCATTGAAACATGCATGTTGCCATGCATGTATGTGTCGAGCGCAATTTGAGTCCCCCGCGCAAGTTCGAACTTGCGCGCGCAAGTTTAAACCTGCGCGCACACAAGTTTAAACTTGCGCACGCATTCATTTCCTTGCTGCAAATTGCGCACGCAAGTTTAAACTTGCGCACTGCATAGATTTTTTCGGCCACCACGCATACAAAGCCGCTAAACTATTTTATTCCGGGTATGATACTCATGCAGATATGAAACATTATTTTTAAAGCAGATTTTTTTCTCCGATTTAATAGCATCACTGAGCTTCGGGAGACAATGCCCAAATGCCTTTTTTTGAAACATTTTATAATATGCTAATGATGTTGACTGTGTAGAAACTGGAGAAAGTATTGGTAATGAAAACAATTTATGCACTTTGCATCATGATGTGTATTATTGTTAAAGGCTCATTAGGATTTTTGTTTAATAAACAACATATTTATTCATTAAGTCGAATTAATTAATTACTGAAATTAATAAATGAAATTCATTAATTTAATCAGTTGCAAATTTGTTTACTTTTTAAATAATTACCATTTTATATGCATAGCGTTTTTAAGTTGTAAACATTAATATGAATTATTGAGCCTGCAATAAAATAATTTTTAAAGTATATAATAAATTTAATTAATTAATTAAATTGGTAATGCTTTCATTAATTTTTTTTTTGAAGTACACAGCGCTCGAAATGTTATGCAAGTATTTCTAAAAACAATATGAATTATTGTACCGTCCAATTTATTAATTGCTAAATTAATTAGTATTTTTTTTAAGAATAAGTACTTTTTAATTGTAGAATACATGTAATGTAATTTAAAGCATTTTAAAAAATAATGTAAATGATTAGGCCTACTGTAATGTCAAAACTTGAACAATTAAACGGATCATAATCATTCTTTTTACGTTAACAGCGGGTTACACCTAGGAAATTACGATTTATTTACATTCAAGAATATAAAAAAAAATGCCAATTAGGTTTACAAAGAAAAAAAACTTGAAGCTGGTCTCCATTATTGACCAACTTCAGTACACTTTCCAAGCAATCACCGCCCGGCCCCCTGCCCGGCCCCCTCCCCGGCCGCCCCACCCCCTAAAAAACTTCCCTGATAAGCACTGCTAAATCTTAATGCTTTTTTTCATAGACGCTAATTGAATTCCCCTTTGTATTTATTTCTTTGTTCATTAATTTATTCCATTATTTCTCCGTGTTCTCGTGTTTTGAACATTTTTTTTCTTCATCAATGAAAATCCTGCCCGCAATTAAGGTTGCGATCGCCTTTGCGCAAGTTTAAACTTGCGCACGCAAATTAAAATGGCGCACTGTAATTTGCGTGCTTCGGGAGTCCCTCGCGCAAGTTTAAACTTGCGTGGGGGACTCAAATTGCGCTCGACATCTGCAAACATAACATTAACAATGAAATAAAAATAACACACACATTTGCGAACAAATGAAGCAAATTTGAGTTAAGATCACTTCATAAAAATGCATACCAGTAATAGTTACTGCTTTCAGATTTCTAAACAATAAGAATCAATAAGATTTACCATGAAATACTGTCAGTTTTTCTTGCTGCACAAGCACAGTAGCACATGCACTGCTTGACATGTCTCGCAGGCGCGCGTCATGCACGGTAGCGTCAGTATCACACTGGGAGGAAGGTACACTTATCATAATTTATGCTTTCGTCACCATTTCGCCACGGAGGTCATATTTAGCATCACTGGAAACATGAATTATGCAGTACGTATGCACATGGATGTCCCGGATGATGGTAGTATAGTCGTGTTCCCTAACGTGGCGCACTTCGAAGCTTACCCAAATTTCCTCGTGTAGTGTTGCCAAACCTCTTTGTTGACAAACCTCAAATTCATGCAGTGAAATACTGGTACTTTTACCTTATTAATGCTTGCTGTTTAACCTCTGTGAACAATTTCGGTTTCATAAAATTTAAGCCGAAATTAAAAAACGGTGGCGTCCAGAAATTGGGCACAATTTGGCGGAGTGTTCCCTAACGTGGCGCACATAAATAAATCTCGGAAAATTCCAAATTAACATGTAAGAATTTCTGTAAACTTGATAAATTCTGATAAATCATTATTATCTCTACCTACATACCCAGCCAGATGTTTGTCACAAAATTATTTTCTTATTTTTCGGGGCATTTTCAAAGGGTTCACTTTGCACTTGAAAATAAAATCAGAAAATCACGCCAAAATAATTTTTTCTTTTAACTTTGTAGCGGGTAAATAAACTCGCGATTTATGAACGGGAGTGTTTATAACTTGATAAAATTTCACTTTCTGTGAAATTTCAGTTAAAACTTTTGCTCTAGCTAGGCGCTACAGGCGAAAAATCAAAGTGCGCCACGTTAGGGGCCGCGCCACGTTAGGGTACATCAACAATACATGTAGATGCATACCATAATGCATACCTTGTTGCGAACACGTGCATCGCATGCACGGCGCTATACTAGCGCCGCGTCGTGAACTGAGATCAAGCTTTATGTATGGCTCCTGAAAACTGTGCAGAAGCCTTGAGTATAAAACAGTTCTCGTTTCATTTATTTAATTAAAACGCAATGACCCTAGAAACCTGTTTCGTAAAAAAAAAGCAATTTATTGTGCATCATTCTGACTGCTTGAGACAACGAAGAAATTGACACAGAATACTTGTTTCAACAACTGTCAACAACAAGCTCTAGTCATTACGCAAATAATATATGATTTATAAAATCCATTTTTTTTTTAAAGATGGGCCTTCAAAAGAACTTTGTTGAATATTTTTAACTTTAAACTGAGGTTCAAGTTATTTCTCAGTGGTGATGTTTGACGAAGTTGCAATCAGGTTAGTTGTTCAATTATATAAGCACCGGCCGGCCAAGTTAAGATTTTTAGCACTTTTGTTGCAAACGAAAAAGTCACTGACGTTACTTTACGGGCACGTACAATTCCTTATAAGTTTGCATGGACATGGATATCAAAACTGAAAGTTTCGTTAAAAAGGAACGGGAATAATATTGTATCAAGATCCTCTATCTGCAAAAATGAATAAACTAGAAAGAAATGCATTGTCGATGTCGTTTGTTTGTATGCCGTTCAAATGTAATGTAATTTGATCAGGGCCGGTTACTGTGCTTGCCCGCCGCGTTGTCCTTCGGAGTATCCCGAGGCAATCTCGTCAGTGTTTTAATAAACAGATCTATTTAACCATAAATTGATACAGCAACAGATTTGCTTTCTGAATGCAATGATTTATTTCTTCCTTTCTTTTTATCTTTGCCCGTAGCTGTACTATGACTCGCCAAACGGGCTAGTTCGACCATGGGGGAATAAACCGCCGCTATCATCTTGACGGTCAGCTTTGCTAGCTAGGCTATCGTTTGCATACGAGCCAGCGCTTTCATCTGGCGCATGCCTCGGCCGTTGGCACGGATCTGCATAATTCATGTTCTAGCAACGTCATACGACCTGCGCATCAACTTGGTGACGTAGCATAAATTATGATAAGTGTACCTTCCTCCCAGTGTGATACTGACGCGTCATTGCACGTTGTCGACCGTGCAAGTGATAGGGCGCCACCAATAGCCACTTGAAAGAAACTCGGTCGGGTCGTCGGTCATTGTCCGTCATTGTCTAAGCACAAGCGGAAAAGCGGTTTTCCATAACTGAGCTCAGCTGAGCTACGTAAGTTTGTTATTTTCTGCTTAATTTCTAAGCGTAATTGCATAAACATACATACATGTAAATCAACCATGTTTTGGTAATCCTTACCTTTACATGTAGGACCCCAAGATAAACATGATAAAACTTAATAAACTCACCAAAACAGCTGATTGTAGTAAGGCCAAACAAAAAAAATGGTGTGTTTACGGTAACGGCCAGAAAAAAATCCAGGTAGGTAGGTAGGGAAATAATTTTATTTTGTAATTTTTTTTTTCATTTCAGTTCTGCATGCCCATACGTGTTCTTTCGCAAAAAATTGTATAAAACCACTATTCAAGCATTGAAGATATTCAATCAATACATTTCAATCCAAATTAATTTGTATCGTCGGCCAGGGTTCTCCCCAGGATTTTTTCAAACATGTGGGGGAAGATTTGCTGTGATTCAACAACCCGAAAATGTTTGAACTTTAGAAGCTCTCTGGTGCATTTTAGAGCGAATCTGGGGGTCTTTATCTTAAGATTTGTCCTTGAAATTCAGAGGAGATCTTGTAGGTCACTAATATTTTTGTAATGAAAAGAAAAAAAATCAAAATTGTTAACTTAAAAAAAATTAACATTACACAACCTGTGTTTCATTGCTTCCTAACTAGAAAAGTATGAATTACATTTACACGTGTAAGTTTCAAATTAAGAAATTAAGGTGGAGACAAAAACAACTTTTGCTTCCGATTACATGCCTTTCAAAATAGCGTCAGTAGGTCCGAAAATTATTTCGCCAATTTTCTTGGGGTGCTGATTAATGGAGCATCATTCGTACTAAAGAGCAAGGAATCGTGTTTATTTTGTGCCTGGATTATTTTCATTTGCGCCACGAAAGTTATCAAGACTGGCTATCAAAAGTGATTAAAACTTGCCTCACCTAATTAAAAATATATTTGAGGTCGGTGATTCCACTTCATGCTTAACATACATCACAGCCGCTAGCACCGCCAACATTCCGCCTGGCTGGCCAAACATCGCGCCGAACTCACGGCCCACGTGGCCAAAAATCTTGCACTACTGCACTGCAGAAACACGCTACGATGTTTCGCCACAAGTTCGAGCTTTGCAATCTCGTCATTTTTAATGGAAAACACATCCACAGAAAGTAAAGATCACGTTCTGTGAATTAATTCGCAGAAATTCTCTTTCTCCAGCAATGTTTATTTGGTAATTTTTTTACGATTCAACTTCGGCCCACTACATCATCATGCTGTATGCATGATACGAAGTATGGACCAGAGAGAGGCAGTAGTCACTGGTTCCGGTCCTTCATTATAGCATTGATTCCGTTAGCTGGCGAAGGGAACCAGTGTACCATGCTGTATGTTAGCTGGGTGCTGCTGGTGGTCGACAGAACACGTCATCGTGTGCATTTTGATCACACATGCATCAGAAAAACAGGATTTTGGTCAAGATTTTGCATGTCAAGATGAAATAATGGCGTATGTAACGATCAAATTGTGCATTTTAATGGCGTGTATAATAATTATATTGTGCGTATCAGGGGCTAAAAAATGTGATCGCCATTTTTTTGTCGGCGTATCGGGCCGGCTGCAATTCCAGCGTATCAGGCCGATACGCAGTTCGCACGTTTGTACGTGGGGAGTTAGAACCATGCTGTCCGTCGGCCAGCCAGGCGTACCCCGATGCGTTTCTGCAAAAATAACCGTACTTCGTAGTTTGAGAATTTAAGTTTTGAGATCGTCGCGATTTTCGCACGTTTAACACAGGTATGTTTGTGTCAAATCATGGTCAGATTCAAGTGTGGAAAATGGTTTTTGTTCGTGGCAAATAATTAAAAGTACTTGAAATGTTTGAAATTTGTCAATTATCAACCTTCAAAATGGCAATAAAAAAGTTGAGGTCGGCAATTTGGCCGAAAAAATTCCAGGTCGGTCGGGTTACCGTAAACACACAATTTTTTTTGTTTGGCCTAAATGACACTAACAAGTGACATTCTGATAGTGACAGTTGACACCTTCTTGAATATCAGCACTGCCAGCAGGTTTAATTTTGTGGAAAGAGGGCAGGGCTTTGATTTATGAGGGAAATTAAGGGGTAAAGGATGACAATAACAAACAGAAAATAGACTAAGTCAGCTAGTAGGCCCAATAAAAGCAAGATGGCGAACTGCTAAAAACATGAAAACAGGTAGAAAAGTCACATTTTCTTTGAAAGTGCTTTAAAAATAAAAATAACAACTCACAGTCACGTGAGTTTATCTGAAGAAGATAAACTTCGATACTAAACTAGCTCTACTGAGTCATGTGAGTGGGGTGTTGAACTACGGTACCCTCCGTACTAACGCTCCACCAATTTGGCGTACTACTACTTTGCCTTTGGTGACATGTACATGCATTTTGTGCATGCCCTCGCCATGCGAGGACATCAACAGGCCCAAAAAAAAATGGTAAAGAGAATACAAGTCAGACAGACAGTAACCCTGGATAGATCCACACATTCATGACATTCCATATAAGATCCCTTAAATTGTTCCAAACAACCGGTAATTTTGAAAAAGGAACAAAATATTCTGAACTTACCGCTCACAATTAAATGTGTCTGCCGAGTTGTACAGTCCATTTCACTGACATGACTGATGCATAATTTATTGCGTGCGTGTGTGACGTCACTATTGAAGAAAAACAAGTCACGCTTAATCAGTGACTGTTTCATGTACTGATATGTGACCCGCGCCAAAAACCCACACTGTCAGACGGCGCGGGGCACATATGACTACATAAAAACAGTCGTTGAGTAAGCGCAAGTGGTGTCATTGATGTCAAATGTTGACAACCTGACTTCAGTGGTTGTGTACAAAGTCTATAGAGAAGTTTTTCCTAACAAAATTCGAAATGTTTCTCATTCCCATATTTGATGTTTTATCATCTTTTTTGCAATGACTGACCTTAAATTTTAATTGAGATGACATGCCTATGAAGAAAAAAGTGGCGTCAGGTTGCAACATTTTTTCTATTTCTTCTTTCGCAGTTAGTGGAATGTGATTTTCAACTGCTATCACTACGGTATTTATATGTATATTTTTTTAATGTATATTCTGTCTCAGGCCACTGCTTAAACCAGTGATTCTTACATCATCGAAGTTTCCTGCTAGTCACAATGCCAAAATCCCCAGGGCAGATTCCCCAGGTCAATCGACAGAAGGGCAAGTTGCAGGAGTCCCTGAGAGGCGCGGTAGACCACGCCACGAGCTGCACGTGCGAGGCTGTCCTCCCGAAAGGGCTGGCGATCAAACCCCACTGCGGATGGTTCGACCTGATCGATTTTGATCCCAGCGTGGAGGAGGAGAGCTTCCTCCAAGAGAAACCAGTCACGGACTGGACGCAGGTATGGAGAAACTCTCCCCTTGTCTCCCATCCGCCTAGATCCCTTCAAAACAACCAGGAGGTTTTGAAGGATTTTTCGGCTCGCAAGGCAAAAGAAATTTAAGCATGATTGATATTTATTATAAGATGGAATTTTGCGTCGGGGTGATATAAATCAAATTAGGTTTTGCCCTTCTCCGACGTTTAAACACTGTATACTCAGTGTGTTACCTCCCGAGTGAAAGATGGAAAAATCACTCGGGTGGGACTCGAACCCCCGACCTCCTGCTTTCTAGTGCAGATGTCTTACCACTCGACCACCGAGCTAACGGGATCGGTTGGCCGGTTCGAATCTGATGTACATAGCGTATATCACCCCGACGCAAAATTCCATCTTATAATAGTTTATGCGGTACCCGCTGCTATGTACATCAGATTCGAACCGGCCAACCGATCCCGTTAGCTCGGTGGTCGAGTGGTAAGACATCTGCACTAGAAAGCAGGAGGTCGTGGGTTCGAGTCCCACCCGAGTGATTTTTCCATCTTTCACTCGGGAGGTAACACACTGAATATACAGTGTTTAAACGTCGGAGAAGGGCAAAACCTAATTTGATGATTGATATTTGCCGAATGGCCTCGCGAGGCAGAAAACTCAGCAAAAATTCACTGCACACGATGAGCTAAGTGCTGAGCGAACGGCCTTGAATGACTTTTTGCTTAGCATGTAGCTCTCGTGTACAGCGGGCTTTAATCACATGTGGCAAAGCCCAGGAGAATGCTGAAGTTCAAGCTGTCGTGGGAAGGCATGGACAAGTCAATGAATTTTGTTATTTTACAAGGAGTTGATATTCCACGAAAAAATTCATGGAAAAGCCGTGGAATCCTCCACAACCCATATGTGATGATGCATAATATTTGGCTGTGGCAGTCATCTAGCCCCACTAGTGTGGCCGCGGTGTTGCCGCGCTATACATGAACCTCAGACCACATGCCAGGTTCTCCCCACTACTGAGGATTTTGTCTGAAAAATGCGCATATTCTTTTACATATGGTTGTATTCTATGATGTCTTGATCTTGTCGCTCAGGCTCGTGAGTTGCAATATGATGGCTGTTTCTTGTACAATGGATTCGCCCATGCTGTATGGTTGCGCGCTATTATACTATTGGTTGAGAGATTGTACAAGAAACAGCCGTCGCACTGCAACTCGCGCGCCTGAGCGACGAGATCGATTTGCGTAAACGCGACGTCACAGCTTTTGGGTCATCACTTCTTACGTTCAAAATGGCTGCCATCAACAGACGATCGTCGTGTGCATAAGGGCTCCAGAAAGATGCCTAAATTTCCTGAAAAATTGGATATAAGGACAACTTAACAACCTGAAGGAAAGAAGCTAAGACATCATAGAATACAACTGTACATAAAATAGTGTGCACTTTTTCAGACAAACTCCTCAGTCGTTTGGGGAACCTGGATATGGCCAGAGGTACAGCGCAGCAATACCGAGGCCACATGTTCAAGTTGTATGGTGCTTTGTGGTGCATCATTGGTCTTATGTCCAACTGGAAGGCTGATGTGGCATCCATCGCCTCAGTGTGAATGCCTGTTCAGCGTATTGTACGTAAATGGGCTCTTGAGATGCCAAAACAGCATCATGGAAAGCTGTAATTTTGTCCTGTAAAAAGTCATGGAATTTCATTTTAAGTTTCTACTGCAGTCCTGTTATAATCAGAAGTCATTCAGTCCCATATCAAGTGACGGGCTATTCAAGGGAACTTGTATGAAGACCCTCGTTTGCCATTGCTCAATTGAATACATGTACATGTGATTTATTTTTTTGATGATTGACTTGTGGTTTACTCAGTTATAAGTCTACATGTATTAGGCAGGTACTTGTACACACAGCTACATGTACATTGTAGCAACTAGTATTTTACGTGGCGCTTAGTCCCCTAGGAAAGTCAATGTGCAAAGAATGTGTCATTGGCTCCTGCACAGTGCCCGATTGTAAAGGATTCTGGAAGGATTCTGGAAGGATTCTGGAAGGATTCTGGAAGGACTCTGGAAGGATTCTGGAAGGATTCCCGAAGGGATTCTGGAAGGATTCTGGAAGGATTCTAGCCAAATTGCCTCAGTAGTCTGATGCAAGAGTTTGCCTTCTAGTCCTTACCGTACCTGCACAATTGAATTGATTGCCCAATGAATCCTGTTTTGGTGGATAGTTTGGGGCATTGCAGGGAATAGCAGGCAGGGCTGTTTTTAGGCAATACAGAGACTAAGGGGTTTGGTCTGATGCATGTAGATGGGAAAAGAAAGTTGATTTGTCTTCCGTAGCCTTTCAATGCAATGCTTTTATACGTTATCAATTTTATTGTCCAAGGTTGCACATGGAAAATCTGTTCAAGGGAAAACTGTTCTATCGGAATTCCGCGCCTTCGTCAGCGATCAGAGATTACTAGGCTTCTGGACAGGGCTGATCATCTGGCAGCGCGACAGCGACGGCTACGTCCACTGCCCCTTCCCCTGCTGCGACATCCGTCTGCCGGGCGTTGGGGCCGTTCACACCATGCTCCAGCGCCACTGGCGCTTCCAGCACGCCCGGCCCTACATGTGCAACGTGTGCGGCTCCAGCTACGCCACGGATGGCGCCCTCAAGGTTCACTACTTCCGCACGCGGCACAACGAGGAAGGGCAGAGCCGGGGCCGGATCAAGCCCCTACGACGGCAGGGACTTTCGGTGCACCGCAGGGAGGCGATCAAACGTTACATTCTCAAAGCAGAGAGGCTTATGGACGAGACTGGACAGTGACGATTACAACAAAGCTACTCGTAATAACATGAATAAGCAGGAATTTGTAACAATTTTTTTTTAAATTATGTTTTATGTTTTCATCTATTCTGTGGACTCAGCTGTCACAATTGTACCATGACCTAACCCCCTCTGCTAAATCCAGCAGAGTCCAACCGGAGTTTCCTGCTCAATCCACTGTGCCTTATTTTCAGTTGTCTGCTGAATCCAACACAGTCCAACTTGTAGGCCATCAGCCTGGGGGTTTGGCCAGTATCAAATCAGGGCATAAATGAGTATAGTGAGCATGCGCAAGGTACATGTATACCGTCCCTAGAGCATGTAGAGTGGTAACAAACATTTCGTCGGACATTTTGAGAAAAAAAAGGGTGATAACACCCAAAAAGCTGCCACCGCTGCAATGCTATCACATATTTTCCAACTCTGGAGGTGTATACATGTACCTTGCCAAAATTCGCTATGAGTGACAATTATTCCCCTCATTTGATACCGGTGGCCAAAATTTTGGACCGAGGCTGATGGCCTATTGGCGTTATAATGCGGTTCAGTTGCCTGCTGAATCCAACATATTGCGTCAGGAATGTAAACAAGGGGTTTACCGGTACTGCTCAATCCAACAGGCTCCATTGGGTATATGATATACATGTAGTTGGATCCTGTTGGATTCAGCAGGGTAAGGGCTAAATTATACTATGTGACCTATATGTACTTAAACAATCCAAATAATCCATTGTATATGTTATGCTCCAACTATGGCAATGGCCCCCAACTATACATGTAGTTGGGACTGCTCTAACCAGTCATAACTTTGGTTGAGACAATCCTAACCATAGTAAGGACTGTCCCAACTGTAGTTAGGACAATGATACAGCTGGGGCGAATCATATGCACTGATTTGCACTTGGGAATAAATTGGTTTTTCAAATGAAAGTGCATCAACTTTTTATAGCCTCAGATTCACAAGACACGTTTTGAGTGCGAGCCATCTTAGAGGTCTATTCGAATGGCACCCATGTTTATTTCAAGTGATGTTCTGCATTTTAACATCTGAGGGCATGACAATGCATGAAGTCTGTGGAATGTTATGTTTTATTTTACATGTACAGGGTGAGTAAAAAAAAGCGGAACCCAAACCCCAACAATTCTATTTCATATTTTAAAAAATATGTAGCACCAAAAATAACAATGACTGGAAAGCCAATTTCATAAGCTTCTTTTGATTGAAATAATTACTGAAATTGGTCAATCCGTTCAAACAATATCACCATTTAAACACAATGACCCTAAAACCTGTCTCGTCCCAAAAAATGCCATTTCAACAATCGTCGCCACAATTCTCTTCAAACATCGCCAGCGATGAAATCTTAGTTTAAACGTTAACAATATGCAACAAAGTCCTTTTGAAGGCTCGTCTTTAAAGTAGTAGATTTTATAAATCAATATTGTTTGCCTAACCAGGTTTGTTTATCAAAATATTGTGTGCTACATTTGGTGACAGTTGTTGAAACAAGTATTCTGTGTCATTTTCTTTGTTGTTCCAGACAGTCAAAACACACAATAAATTGATTTTTTGGACGAGACAGGTTTTAGGGTCATTGCGTTTAAATAGTGGTATTCTTTGAACTGATTGAGCAATTTCAGTAATTTTTTCATCTAAAAGTAGCTTTTGAAATTGGCTTTCCAGTCATTATTATTTTTGGTGCTACATATTTTTTTAAATATCAAATACATTTTTGGGGGTTTGGGTTCCGCTTTTTTTGACTCACCCTGTAGTTTGGTTTGAACTAACAAGTCTTTCATTTGAATGTTTTCATTGTATCAGTTATTTTTATGGATTTTGTTTTGGGGTTTTTAATAGTTATTTCTTACTTTTTGTTGCAATATTTTTTTGTGCTGTCGTGTTGCTTGTACATTTTATAAATAATTGGGAATAGGAATACCATTGACGTGTTTAATTTGAATAATTTTTAATTTAAAGATGTTTGATTTGAAAAATAACTTGATTTGGCTTTTTGGAATGTTTTTTTTTTTTTAATTTTGCACAATAAAAGAGAAATTTGGCTTAACAATTAAAGCATATATAAGCAGTATGGAAATAAGCAGTTCTGTTGTTTAAATATTATTTTGCCATGTTTTTCTTTTGGGGGGAATAGGGTGAAATAAGTCTGATAACCTCAATAAATTGGCTCAATTTCTAACTTGTTTTCAGTCACGGTATGTACAATAATTAAAATTGCTCCCCATGTGGTATTTTCGAGTCTCACCTCAAAAATAGATTTTGTTTTGAAATTTCTATTTTTCTATTAACACATATAATGCTTGGCCAGTTATAAAAGCTTTGGCTTTGGGCAATGATCCTCTTCCCGGCTCCTAGCCTGTTCCCATTCATAAATACCTTTTGGTCAAAAGTCAAATATTCACAATTCTCAATTTTCAATTCAACAATTTTACTTCATGTTTTGTGAAACACTCCTCGGGCCATAATGCATGGTACATTGTATGTGCCGTCACGTGTTGTGCTAAAAATCGCCTGATATGGAAATTGGCGCACGCATGGTGCGTACTGCGTATTGTGGCGCAGAATGCTGCGGTGTTTAACCGGCGGTATAAAACCATCCACATGACAGGCTCTCGACCAATAGGTAAACTGTCTCGGGTATTTAAGACACCAAACAGAGCAAATACATGTACATCCCTTTTAAGTTCTAAAATAGTTACCATAAAAGCTTTTGATTTCGCAGCCTGATGATAGCAGGCATATTTTTTGTGTGCATGATGGCCCAAAAAGTCACCCAAAATAGTTATGTATATTTTCAGAGGGAAAAAAAACATGCAAAACAGAACACAAGTAGTTTTTTTTCCGTATAAATAAGCCATACAAAAGTCATTAGGAAACAAAACTGACTGTTAAGAGCACGGGCAGAACAATATTGACCTTCAACAAGAGTTGCTGTTCAAATTCAGCTTGAAATACATGAGTACAAGTATACATATTTTTTTTCTTCTGTGACTTGGAAAGCTATTTCTTGTAAATACAATTGCATATTGGATATTTTGCAACCAGGTTTCAAGTGTGGCCAAAAATGTATGCACATTTGTATATTTTGCTGAATTAGATTTTTGTTATTTTGAAATGAAATTATGTCAAGAACTTAGAAACTTCAAAAGTTTTTTTTGTGTGTTTTAATATTTTCATTTACAAAGAAACTATTTCTTAGAATTTTTATTTTGCAAATGCCACTACTACTATTTTGTTAAAGTTAAGTAAAGCATGTAAAGTAGTAGGAATATTGTTTTGATTAATAAATGAAGATAATATCTTTGTAAACAAAAGAAAGTTAATTGTTTTATATTCAATGTGTTTTTTGTGTTCCTCGTGAAGATTACCAGAAATTTAGATCTTCAAAGATCGGTCTATTATTTGTTTATTTCTTCGTTTTTTTAATTTTCACCAAATTCAAATTTAAAAGTGATCGGATGACCGCCGGTATCTCCTTTAACTCCATCCATTCTGCGATGTGCGATCTTTTGCAAACTGACAAGTTCGCAATCCGGTTAGACAATGAACAGGGCAAATTCGCAATCGGTCCACGAGATTGGCGACTTGGCAGTCTAGCACCCAGCTACATGTCATGCATGTAGGCATTGAAATACGTTGGCTAGGATGAGAGTAGCAGTCTATTCAACACAACTTCAGCATCTTTACAACACGCGATTAGCATCGTTCGTCAAAACAAAATGAACTCATAAAGTTTGAAAGGCTTTCACTCAGTCCACGTGTTGTAAATCGCAGTAAATGTGAGTAACTTTTTGTATTGTCTCACTTGACCTTTAGTGAGTAGGTCTAGCCTGCAAACCTAGTAAATACCTTACGAATACTGCTGTGAGCAGTGATGATGTGTGGGGGCCGGCGGGGGGGGGTAGTCAAGTGGGCGGTGGGGGGGGGGGGTGGGAAGGATGGTTCAGTGCAAAAAAGGACATGGGAAAAATTTTCTACTGGCTCACCACTTTAACTGCCGCCAAACACATCAATCACCTTGTGATTTAACCCAAGAGGAATCCAGGAAGCTCTGGAATTATGCTTAGGAAATGCGATGAAAAAATTAGGCAAAATGTGTTTTTAGAGCACATTTTGGATGCACACGTCGTGCAGAACTAAGTTGAAGCAGCCGGTCAAAACTGATTGAAGTGGCTGGAAGACAGCGGTAGGTTTAATACGCATGACATCGTCAACCATGTCAACCATGACAACGCATGAGCTGGCCAATGATAGTGCAACACGTCATTATGAATATTTATTTTCTCATGAATATTTAGTTTATTTCAAGGCAGTGTATATTTTGCCGGAGACGGCAAACCTTTGGTAAACGTTAGTTTGCCGGATATGCACTGAACATGCGCAGTTACTGTTTTTTTGTACTTAAAACATTTTCCGGTGACAAGTTTTAGTCTGGCTCCATGCCAAAATTATCGTTGTTACCTCGTATTCACAAGATGGGATTCAGACCATTTTATAATTTCGGACTTTATTTCCCTTTTAAAAAAAATCCTCCAGAGCCACAAATCTGAAAAAGAAAATGTAATACTCTGCAAAAAATGTTTGAGACGTGTTAAAATAATAAAAGAAGAATATTCTTATTTATTTGGGGATGAGAAAAAAAACCTTAAAAATGTGGTGCGGTCGGAATCGAACACGAGTCATCCCGCTTACTAGAGCCTTTGCTTAACCATTACACCACTGCTACACAACTTTTGGTGGGAATTTAATACATCTTATAATTCAGCTCTATTTTAAAGAGTACAGCGCCCTCTGTTGATATGGATTGCCGCCGGCAAACCTTTAGTAATCGTTAGTTTGCCGTCATTACCTCCGGCAAAATATCCACTATCTTATTTCAATGGATACTTCAAACACGTCCAAAGATTGATCATTGCAACAGCGATCGTGCGCAGCGTAGCGGTTAAAAGTCTCGTGTTTCAAGCAAGAGTCCGAGGTTCGAATCTCGATGAAGTAAGTGACCGATTAGGAAATTAAAGGAAAGGAGAGGTGAGAGCAGAGGAGGGAAAGTGGAAGAAATAACCATTAAGGATGAACTTTTTGGCGCTTGAAAAAAGTGGTGGCCTAGTACGGAAATCTTTCCGTACAAAGTTTTACAGAATATACTTTCAGCATCTTTATCAATTTTTTTTTTTTATCACATAACTACCGGTAATGTTTTCATTTTTTTGTCTTCATGCGCTATAGAGTTTTCCGTGATGGCCTTCACATTATGACAACAGCGAGTGGGCTGAACTCCTAGAATGCTGTTCTGTGTTCATCTTTAACTGAGGACGTGCACCAATAATGGCTCTTCGAATCTTCCACCGTATCTGTATGACCCGTGTCATAACACAGAGTGGCACCCCTGGTTTCTTCCAACGTTTCAACCAATCAGCAGCTGTCTTCAATGCTTCCAGTATTCTTACATGTAAATGGGCTCGCATATCATTATGTGTGAGTCATCTACACGGGTCGCCAGTGTTTTATGCAAAGAAAGGTAAGTTTAAACTTTCATCCATAGATTTGTGTTTTCAGTCCGTCTCGGGCACCCAAATACTCCTGGGTGACTAGGGGAGTCAGGTTGGCATGGCAGTTCTTTCTTGCCTGCCTCCGCTGTGACCTGGGTTCGAATCCTGCCTGGGCCAATATGTGGATTGGGTTTTCAGTCCCTACCTGATTCCGTGGGTTTTCCTCTGAATGTTCTTCTGGGGTTTTCCTGCCACCTCTAAAACTGTAATTTCTTCTCATTGTTCTCGATGGGTTTCTTCAGGTTTGCGAGCTGCAGTGTCTAGGGTGCTTTTGAGGAAGTAAATAAAAACATAAATTTAAGTAGTGCTCACCAGTTATTGCTTTGCTGAATTTTCGGACATCTTATCCTTCAGGGTGTAGCAAGGTTGCAATGAGGAAACGCGAGAACTCGACGTTGATGCCACGCGGGAACAGCGTTCCAAGGTTGAATATCAGACGCTACTCGCGCTCTTTCGCATTTCCTCAGTCTGCGTAGTTGTCAAGAGGCAGACGCGCATGTCTGGGGTGGAGTAGAGAAATGTTGCTCAACAGCGGTGTCAATGTTCTTTCTTTTCATGCTTCATAAGTGTTCCACGACCCTGTCTCCCAAACGGCGTTTACTCTCACAAATGTAGAGCTGTTTGCACCGTTGGCACATGATGGCGTACACAAAGTTGCTAGTGATGCAGGTGTGGCATTCATGCTTTTGAGGAATTCTTGGTGTCATCACCAGAAATAGTTTATAAAATTAATAATTATAAAGCAATGAGTGACAAAGTGCTTTTCCGAAGGACACACAAACGCACCCAGGTTTACGTTACATACCTTGTGTGGACTTTCCATTGCTTTCGTGTAGTTAAGAAAAACCAGTGAAAAAAACTCATTTTTCTCAAACTCTGAAAACTCTTTCAACCCAATTTTTTTTCTATGATTTCCTTTAGTGTTTCTCTTCATTCTGCCACATATAAACCTAACCCAAAAATGCCTCTAAACCTGTTTTCCAGAAATGGGGAAACATTGTGTGGAAGTGGGCAAGTCCACACAACGTCGCTGCTACCTGGTTTATGTGGACCTCTATTTTTCGGAAGTCCACACAGCGTACAATGCTTGTACACCATAACCCCAGGCTGGACTCAAGCCCACAACCTGCAGAATTAAGCAAAGACCATGTTGTTCAATGCTCCAGACCCCGAGTCCATGGCACTTGCTACTATGTTACTTTATGTTTGCTCTTGTTTCAGGGAAGAAGCACCAAAGTAAAGTTGACGTGAGTCGATCAGTAGACGACAGTATTCTTGATCTGGAGGAGGTTCGTGAAGATATGCAGCAGGCGCTGGATGCTCTCAAACAGGGTTACATGAAGTCACTCAGCATACGCACATCACAGGGTCAGCAGGCTATTCGTTATTATAAAGTCATTGTTAAAATACTGATCGAGCATATGAATCTGATGGAACACCGCTGCGTTCTGCGCCACATCGCACAGCATGCACCGCACACGCCAATTTAAAGGAGATCTGTAGCACTATGTGCGCAAGGCACATACATGTACCATAGATGTGGCCATAGGGGTGTAACATGAAGCAAAATTCTTGAGCCAAATTGTTTGAATTTTGTTCATTTTTGACTTGTTTTGACTGAAAGGTTTTATAAATCGTCGGTTCCACCACGAACCGATGTATCGCATTTTTTTTGTGTTTCGAGAAAAAACGATTTAAAGTTGGTCATTATTTTGAAGGCTCATTCCATATCCTCCCTGTGCAAGAATTCAAGCTGTTTCGTTTTTGCTAGTAAATTATAGATTGAACATTATAGTTGCTTAATTTTTGAGAAATTCAGTTCCAAAGTTATTCCTCACTTCGTGAAACAGATTTTATCATGTTTATCGTATGTCATACAACGCGCGTAATAGTGGCCGTGTGCCAGATACGGAGATACGTCGGTTCGTGAAACGCTAAATTCCAATTTTTCATGTCGACGCTCCTTTGTGACGTCATAGAACTAAGGGAATTAGCGTGTAAAGTGGCGTATCGGGATACACCACTTCGTGGTGCAGCATTTTTCATTTTTTAGAGATACGTCACACAGTCTAATTAGCGTTCTTAGTTAATTAGAACTCCGATCGAAATAAAACTTTCTGAGAATGAGCACTTTGATGAAATAATAACGTTAATGACAAAAACTCAATTTGGCAAAAAATCGAGATACGCCGGTTCGTGGTGCGACCGACAAAATGGGAGTAAAAATGTGCCTGGCCGGTTTAAATTAAGTACCTCTAAAACAAATTTATTCCCTTATTCAAATCACAAATCATGTCAGGTCACATGTTCTAGTTGCTTCCAAAACAAAATTAGTCTAAGATTGCCTTTTTTTGCTACATGTAAGTGTATTGACACACATACATTTATCACAAAGTGATGACAAGTTTCCTCTGAACCAAGTTGGGAGTTCTACACACGTAGGACAGGGGAAGAGAGCCTACATTTACTCTATGAGACCGTTCAGACTTTTTTGGATTTCTTTTCCAGGTGTATTGGACCATATCCAGGTCTCAACAGGTGATGGGAAATTCCCTCTGAACCAACTTGGCCAGATCACGTCCAAGTCGGCCAACATGCTGGTTGTCAACATGGCCAGCTTTCCAGAGGTCAGTGAAGAAAAAATAAATAAGACTAGGCAATTGCAAGCCTAGAGGTGCCAGAGCCCACAACATTCTATTCAAAATTGTGATAGATCGTAATTTCTATTCAATGGAAGTCTCACTTAACATTATTTATTCTCAGTCAATGTCTCAGTCAGTTAGTAGGTCAGTCAGTGGCTCAGTCAGTCAGAAGACGAAAAGCAAGTTCGGACAAGGACCATTCGTGGTGGATTTATGACGTAACCTACAAACGATGGTTCAAAGCGTCACCGTTTTCACGAAAGGACGGGCATGTCAAAATTGACATTTTTTTTCGACTTCGAGTTTTTCACTATTTTGCTTTAAAACATGGTACTTAAGCATTCTGACATGTTTCCGTAAGCAAAACATCATTAATTCCTGAATAACATTAATGACGTCAGGGGCAGGCATCTCGATAATTGCATTTTGCGATTTCACGAAGAGACGCGAACATGCCTGCCCCCGTGAACACGTACAAAACGTATTGCACGGAAATGCGGTAAAAGTAGGTCAACGGAGATTTTCCTTTTCACGAAGGGACGGGCATCTTCGTTTCATTCTCAGCTGCGCGCGCGTAATCGAACACGCGCGCCCTTCCCTATGGAAAAGCACATTAAACAAGAAGGGCGTAAATGTGGAACTGTTGGATTTTCGTTTTCACGAAGGGACGGGCATCTTTACTAATTAATTTGGGCTATCTAACCACTATATTAAGTATAATTACTGGGTTCAAATTAAAGTTCACCTATCAAAGAATTACGTCAAGGTTTCCTTATTAAAAGCATAAAGTTGTTGCAAAGTAGTAGTTTTTGCTGTTTTAAAAACAGAGAAACTTCTCTTGTGATTATCTCGAAAACGGTTTTTCTTCAAAATCCACATGCCCGTCCCTTCGTGAAACCGGTGACGTAATGTCATCACAAAACTTCAGGGTTCGCGCCCGAACTTGTTTAAAGATTCACGACAACCTTAAACTTTAAACCTTAAACTTTGCCAGAATCCTTCGAAATATTCTCTTGTGCTGGAACCTAGTGGCACATTTTTGTTCTCCAATGTTTCAAGGAGCATCAAGCCCCATGTTAGTAGTGGCTAGCTCCTACCATTCTCAATCCTGCAAAATCCTTAAAAAAAAAGAACCTACATATTGATGGATTTGAAAAGTTCAGGGATGGTTAGGGGTCAAGGTGTGATAGTTTGGAATGCCAAACCTACAGAGGTCTTAAAATGAGGTCATATATCCTGAGATAATGTGAATATTATTTTTAATTTTAGGCAACACAAGCAGCTGCTAAAGCCATCAGTGACTCCGGCATGAATCTCAACCCCCAGGTGACGGACACGGTGATACAGGTCCCCATCCCCAAGTAAGTCTCATCTTTTCTTTGATTATGTGGACATCACTTTTAACTTGGTCCATCTGCACTTCATCAAGTTTTGATATATATGCCAGTGCAAGGTTTGAATATTTTTATGCAAGTGGACAGAATGTCAGGAATTTCACAAAAACGTTTCTAAAAATTGTTCACCCCCATACAAAATTCAATTTTAAACCCCTGCTTTCAACATTGTAAGAAATGTCATTCCTTTGTATGTGAGTCGCTCTTGGTGAACGAGCATTGTCCTGACGTCAGCTGGATCTGAGTTTATGGCACCTGTCGGGGTGGTGGTCTCTGGGCCGTTCCTGGCCAGGTGCTCCTTACTGCCACCCCTGACATTGCCTGAAACAGCCACGGAACTAATAATAAGGCCCATCCTGGCAAGGCTGACCCTCCACCCCACCCCTTCTACCTTTACTGCAGCTGCATCACTGGTTTCTGAATTTAGCTTCTTCTAACTGAACCAGCTTACGTCAAAATAAGTTTTATTGGTCCCTTTCTTAAAGTGTGCTTTTGTAAGTTTTCATCGAAGATAGGTCATATATATGTCTGAAAACATGGATAAGATTTGAAGGTTTGCATGGTAGCAATTAGATAAAGATTTACGGTAACCTGTTGTGACAAATCTCTTTTGTGAGTTTGTGAGGTTCTGAAAAGAACCGGGGGAAACTCAACATTTTGGGCAGTATGCTCTGCCCGTCGTCAGGAGACTGAAGGGAGGAGTGCTCTGGCCTCGTGGTTAAGGGCATTGGATTCGTGGTCTGTGGGTTAACCTGCAGGTTGGGGTCATGGTGCGTGTGCCCTTGGGCAAGACACTTTGTCACTCATTGCTTCTCTCCACCCGTGAGTAAATGGGTGCCTGTGAGGGCAGAGATGGTTAGTGTGGTTGATTTAGCTGCTTTGTGCCAAAATGGCAGCATCGAGCTGAATACTCCCCAGGGAGCTGAGATGGTGCTAGGAATGTTTCATTGGCCTAATGAGCAGGGGTAATATGATGTAGCGCCTTGAGCACCAGTCCTGGTGGATACGTGTGCTTTATAAATACCCACTACATTATTATATGGTCTGACTGGAAGCAATGAAGGGTGTGAAGGATGCAATGTTGACTGAGCAGAGGATGCTGGCTGATCAGCCAGGCATGTCGGATGGGGTCCATGCAGAAGATTGCATGAAGATTAGTGAAGTGTATCAGTGTGGAGGAAGGGAGTGGAGAGGAAGATTGCCGAGGGTATAGCGGACCCTAATCAGCCTCCCGAGCAACCTCCCTTTAGGAATCCCTTCAGTCTTCCGATGACAGGGCAGAGTGTACTGTTCGAAAGGTTGAGTTCCCCCGGTTCTTTTCAGAACCTCGCAAACTCACAAAAGAGATTTGTCACATGGTGCTACCTTAAATCTTTATCTTATTGTCAGAAAACTTTAAGAAATTGAAAGGTCCTATTTGCCCTCATCAGATTTGCCTGCATCATCATTGGATACTCTTATGTGCGTATACTGATTTTTTTTTTTTTTGTGCAATTTGATAACTTTTCAGGGTGACAAAGGAACATCGGGAACAGCTGGCCAAGCAAGCCAAAGCCATGTGCGACAAAGCCAAGATCACGCTACGACAGATACGCACCAACTATGTCACTAGGATCAAGAAACACAAGGACACTGCTTCCAAAGACACGCTCTTTGCTCTGGAGAAACAAATCGGGCAAATTTCAGACGCCAGCGCAGAGAGTGCGGAAAAGTTGCTGGAGGCAAAATCCAAGGAACTCTTAGGAAAATGATCTTGGATTTTGAAGAAAAAAATAACCAATTTGTTGGAAGAATTGTGCCATTGTAGTTTATATTGAGGAGAGTAAGGGCTGTGGCTACGACTGTTCACAACTGTGCACCAATGGCAGACACCATGGCAATAGACACAGCCATTGCTCGATTTGGACCTAGCCTATAATGGGGAGAAATTGGTGGTGCTTTGCACTACAAATGATGAAAGCATACCGCATACACATGTATACCTCTAAAAAGATTTAGGAGCGTTTTGATATCATAAACACCAAAAATCTACCTGCTGAAGCCTGAAATCAAATATAGGTCTGTCTTTGGCATTATTATGAAGATTTCTAACATGCCAGCATGCTGCTCGTGTTTGGATACGTTTTACAGCCTGTCTCAAAAAAAATGGTGCAATCAGTAAAAAATTGGTTAAATATGAAATTTCAAAATAAGTCATTCTTACTTGGCATAATATTAAAGAACAAAGACTGGGCTTTCCAATAGTGTTTGTTTGATCTTATTTGCTTTTGTCAATTCAGAGATATAATCAATTTAGTGCGATACACCAGAATCGATTTTGTGCCACTTTTATGCATGGGCAGAGTTGTTTCGAGTACTGTGCCATGCTGTCTTGAAGCTCACAAAAGATTGCAACCAGTAAGTGGCACAAACTCGATTTTTGTGTTCCGCAGTAAACTGGAGTTATCTCTGGATTGACAAAAGCAAATGAGATGAAACAAAAAGTATTGGAAAGCCTGGTCTTTTTTCTTTAATGTGATGCTCAAAACGACTTTATGTTGTCGTTTTCGATTGTACCATTTTTTTTTTAGACTGGCTGTATAATAATCATAAATTATCAATCATGCGTGACATTTTTGGTCTCCACAGCAATTTGTGTCAATATTTTTTTTTTTGTAAACATATAACTTTTTCTGTTGCTTAAAGGGGGATTACGGCCTGAAATTCCCGAAAATGTCATGTTTTGGATTGTTTACTGACACTATTTTAAAGGTTGAAAAGAAACTAATCTAATGTCTTACTGTTCCCGAGAAAAGATGAAACTGGTTGTTTTACATCGCACACGAGTACGCTCATGTTTTTCCTGTCGGTTTTCAATGTACGATACACGTTGTGTACGTGTGCTACATAAATTACACACAGCACCAATGCACAAATGTGGTTTCTTACTCATCCCCAGAAGGCAAACACTTCATGGCTGCATGGAGTCATAATCACTGAACAGACCGATATGAAAAAGTGGATCCCAAAAGTCGTTCTCGCACGAATAACACAAGAATAACATCAAAACGCCCAGTTTTTAAAGGATACTTGGCTGGATGTTTATATCCTACTTTTAAAATGATCTTTCTGATTAATTAACATTATTTCATTCAAAACGCCTTGTGAAGCCCAATTGGGCATATTCCAGGATCATCCCTTTAATTTCACTGGCTTAACACCAGCCCAGTACCGGTTCCTTAAAACATACTTTTTTTCATGTGGCCAGAACTTGACATCAGTTAGTGGATGGCAACTGAACAGTTACAGTTACCTTTATTTCACTGAAGAAAATTTAACAGGAAATGTTCCCCAGATTTTACCACCCTCTTTTAATTTGCCAGTCATGAATGATGCAGGCCACAATTTTGAACCATATTGTGAATAAAGGAGCTCCAACATTGCTCTCTTGAATTTTGCATATGTCCGTCCTTGTAGTTTTATTGTGATGTTGTGTGTTTAATTTTCGGGAGATGGCAATCCAACAAGTTTTGATTTGTTTTTGCCAGGGGGAGTTGTGTGGGAGTCAATGCAAATACAAGACATGTGCAGCAAGTGTTCTGTTTGTTTAGAACACAGAAAATCCAACCAGAAGGAACCCATGATTCCACACCAGATACCTGAACGTGCATGGGCCAAGGTTGGAACAGATTTGTTTTGCTTGAATACAGAGACATACATCATAGTAGTAAATTACTACTCAAAGTATCCTGAAATCATGAAACTCCCTGACACTACAAGTGCTGGAGTAATAACTGCTATGAAAAGCATCATGAAATATTGGGTCCCCACTCAATATAATTAAGCGTGTCGTTATTTGTAAGACGGAGATACAAAAACAACCACATCCCTCCCCACCACCGTCCCCACCCCACTGCCACACCACTTTTTGGGCAAGCTCCATACCAGAAACCGGAGACTTTTTTTTGGCCTAACCTTGCTTTTTTAGTGAAATTTTGCAAAGTTAGATGTTACGAAAGATTTCAAATTGAAAGGGGTTGACCTCGCATTTTTTTAAAGCGAAAATGGGAAAAAATCAAATGTTTCTGGAAAATTGCAGATTGTAAGGGGTTAACCTTGCTTTTTCAATAAGATTGGGAAAAAAATAGATGTTCATGAAAAAAAATGCAAATTGTAAGGGGTTAACCCTGCATTTGTTTTGAGCAAAATAGGACACAATCTGATGATTCTGGAAAATTTCAGATTGTTAGGGCGTAACCTTGTATTTCTAGCAAAATTGGGCAAAAAGAAATGTTTATGAAAAATTTGAAATTGTAGGAGGTACGTGTACCTTGTATATTTAATAAAATTTGGCAAAATCAGATTTGCATGAAAAATCTAAAATGGTAAGGGGTTAACCTTGCTTTTTTAGCAGAATTTGGAACATATTTTACTAAAATTGGGCAAAATCAGATGCTTCTAAAAAATCCAGATGTAAAGTTTCCGCAAAAACAGCTGTTGAAAAAGAGCCCAATGTTGAACTTTACTGAGTCTGAGGTCTATCGAGGGGACGATCCTTATTTCAACTCCTGGAGATTCGCTGACAGTGTCTATTTTTCTTTTTAAGAAAGTCGAAATAGCTGAAGAGGGAGGTGAGAATCTATATGTGGCCAGATACAAAGAGTAGAAATCTACGCGTCTGCCTTTTGAAAATACACAATTGCGGTGTTCATTGTTGCGTAATGATCCGCCTAACACACGACTGTTTTGCACATTAGGCTGTGTTATGCAGCTTCCTAGTAACAAACCAAACACACTGGGCTCATTATATCGACTTGTTTTTACCCATCAAGGTAAAGCAAATGGACCCAGTAATCTTCCTGGCGCGTTTGCTCACCTATAAAGACAACTTTTCTCAGTTTAAGGAAAATTCTAAGGTAACGAAATGGCCGAGTGGTTACGATTCGTCGTCCACGGTTAGCGGGGTCCCGGGTTCGAATCCCGCTGGTGTCTTTTTGGTTTTTAACGTATGAGCTCTATTATTCACTATAAGAGATTTAATTTCCCGTCGTAAAGTACCAACAGTACCTTAGCTTAATCGGTAAGCACTGCTGCTGGTACTGTCCGCGAATTCCAGGTTGGCGCCTTCGTACAGGTTCAGGGCATGTGGTCCACTCGGAGGATCAGGGCTTAGGGGCCGCCCTGTTCCTCCCTTAGCTCTTTGCTTTTACATGGTGCCTGGCCCTCCGGGGTTATATGGATGGATAGGGAAGGAAGTGTGTATTGGTCGGGGACGCCGAGACCCCGGAAGAGAACTAAGGGATCGGCTGGGGCATTGTTATGGCTCAGACCGATCCCTGAAAGCTTGACTAGCACATAACTTTTTGATTTTTTTACCCTCTATCTTTTATACTTTGGTTTAGTTTGATATCTACAGCTGCTCGGCAGGTCTACGGGTAGTATCAAAATTGAAACAAAGGTGTATGTCATAAATCAATGAATATTTCATAATTGACTATAATCAAAACGGAGTTTCGTTTGATCAATTTGACTATCATTATATAATGACGCGATTGCCAATTGACGTAAGAAACGCCATAAATTATACCGGGAAAGAATAAAGATGTACATTGTAATATAAATATTATTTATACATCTTTCAAAAACGTTAATTGTGAGCGCATTCCAAACAATACAGTAATTCGCAATGGTATTAGAATGGTATATGATAGCACGATCAATGCGTCTCTATTAAATTTAAAAATATATAATTTAGGCCCCTATGTGTGAAATATTCTTTGATTGACTATGAGCATTCCATACGAATGAGTTAATTCGCAAAATATAGCAACAACAAAAGAGAAAGGAAAAAGAGAAAATTCCTTTACCCTAAAAACTGGGAAAATAATTTGTTTTAAAAAAAAGTCAAATGGGACACTTCATGTATTGATTTAACAGTTTGCAAGGAGTTAGCCTTACATTTAAGCAAAATTGGGAAAAATCAGATGTTTCTGGAAAATTGCAGCTTGTAAGGGGTTAACCTTGCATTTTTAGTAAAACTTAGATGTTTATGAAACATTTCAAATAGTAAGGGGTGAACCTTGCATTTTTAAGCGAAATTGGGCAAAATCAGATCTTTCTGGAAAATTTCAGATTGTAAGGGGTTAACCTTGCTTTTGTAGTAAAATTTGGCAACATAAGATGTATATGAAAAAGTTCAAATTGTAAGGGGTTAACCTTTATTTTTTAGTAAAATTGGGAAAATTCAGGTGTTTATGGAAAATTTCAGATTGTAAGGGGTTAACTTTGCATTTTTAGCAAAATTGGGCAAAATCAGATTTGTATGAAAAATCAAAAATTGTAAGGGGTTAACCTTTGCCAAATTTGGGCAAAACCAGATGTTTCTGGAAAATTGCAGATTGTAAGGGGTTAACTTGGCATTTTTAGCATAACTGGGCAATATCAGATTTATATGAAAAATCTCAAATTGTAAGGGGTGAACCTTGTATTTTTAGCGAAATTGGGCAAAATCAGATCTTTCTGGACAATTTCAGATTGTAAGGGGTTAACCTTGCTTTTTTAGTGATATTTGGCAAAAAAAGATGTGAATGAAAAATTTCAAATTGTAAGGAGTTAACCTTGCTTTTTGTAGTAAAATTGGGAAAATTTAAATTTTTTTGAAAAATCTCAAATTGTCAGTGGTTAACCTGGCATTTTTTAGCATAACTGGGCAATATCAGATTTATATGAAAAAGCTCAAATTGTAAGGGGTGAACCTTGTATTTTTAGCGAAATTGCGAAAAAATCAGATCTTTCTGGACAATTTCAGATTGTAAGGTTAACAAGGTTAACACCTTGCTTTTTTAGTGATATTTGGCAAAAAAAAGATGTGAATGAAAAATTTAAAATTGTAAGGAGTTAACCTTGCTTTTTGTAGTAAAATTGGGAAAATTTAGATTTTTTTGAAAAATCTCAAATTGTCAGTGGTTAACCTTGCTTTTTTTTAGCAAAATAGGGCAAAATCAGGTGTTTATGGAAAATTTCAAATGGTAAGGGGTTTACTTTGCATTTTTAGCAAAATTGGGCAAAATCAGATTTGTATGAAAAATCAAAAATTGTAAGGGGTTAACCTTGCCAAATTAGGGCAAAATCAGATGTTTCTGGAAAATTTCAGATGGTAAGGGGTTTACTTTGCATTTTTAGCAAAATTTGGCAAAATCAGATTTGTATGAAAACTCAAAAATTGTAAGGGGTTAACCTTGCCAAATTAGGGCAAAATCAGATGTTTCTGGAAAATTGCAGATTGAAAGGGGTTAACCTTGCTTTTTTAAGCAAATTTGGGCAAAATCAGATCTTTCTGGAAAAATTTCAGATTGTAAGGGGTTAACCTTGCTTTTTCAGTGATACATGTATTTGGCAAAATAAGATGTGAATGAAAAATTTCATATTGTAAGGGGTTAACCTTGCCTTTTTAGTAAAATTGGGCAAGTTTATATGTTTATGAAAAATCTCAAATTGTAAGGGGTGAACCTTGCACTTTTTAGCAAAATAGGGCAAAATCAGGTGTTTATGAAAAATGTCAGATTGTAAGGGGTTCACCTTGCATTTTTAGCAAAATTGGGAAAAATCAGATTGGTATGAAAAATCAAAAATTGTAAGAGGTTAACCTTGCCAAATTAGGGCAAAATCAGATGTTTCTGGAAAATTGCAGATTGAAAGGGGTTAACCTTCCTTTTTTAGCAAAACTGGGCAATATCAGATTTTTATGAAAAATCTCAAATTGTAAGGGGTTAACCTTGCATTTTTAGCAAAATTGGGCAAAATCAGATGTTTCTGAAAAATTTCAGATGTAAGGAGGTTAACCTTGCTTTTTTAGTAAAATTTGGCAAATTTTAATGTGTATAAAAATTTCAAATTGTTAGGGGTTAACCTTGCATTGTTTAGCAAAATACGGCAAAACCAGGTGTTAAAGAAAAATTTCAGATTGTAAAGGGTTTCAGATTGTAACCTTTGCCAAATTAGGGCAAAATCAGATGTTTCTGGAAAATTGCAGATTGAAAGGGGTTAACCTTTCATTTAAAGCAAAATTGGGCAAAATGAGATTTTTATGAAAAATCTCAAATTGTAAGGGGTAAACCTTGCATATATTAGCAAAATTGGGCTAAATCAGATGTTTTTGAAGAAATCAGATGTAAGGAATTAACCTTACTTTTTCTTTAGTGAAATTTGGTAAAAATTAGGTGTTTATGAAAAATTTCAAATTGTAAGGGGTTAAGATTGCATTTTTTTTTAGCACAATAGGGCAAAATCAGATGTTTATTGAAAATTTCAAATTGTAAGGGGTTAACCTTGCATTTTAGCAAAATTGGGCAAAATCAGATGTTTCTGGAAAATTTCAGATGTAAGGGATTATCCTTGCTTTTTTAGTGAAATTTGGCTAAGTTAGATGTTTATGAAAAATCTCAAATTGTAAGGGGTGAACCTTGTATTTTTAGCGAAATTAGGCAAAATCAGATCTTTCTTTAAAATTTCAAGTTGTAAGGGGTTAACCTTGCTTTTTTAGTTATATTTGGCAAAATAAGATGTGAATGAAAAATTTCATATTGTAAGGGGTTAACCTTGCTTTTTTAGTAAAATTGGGCAAATTTATATGTTTATGAAAAATCTCAAATTGTAAGGGGTGAACCTTGCATTTTTTAGCAAAATAGGGCAAAATCAGGTGTTCATGAAAAATGTCAGATTGTAAGGGGTTCACTTTGCATTTTGAGCAAAATTGGGCAAAATCAGATTTGTATCAAAAATCAAAAATTGTAAGAGGTTAACCTTTGCCCAATTAGGGCAAAATCAGATGTTTCTGGAAAGTTGCAGATTGAAAGGGGTTAACCTTGCATTTTTAACACTGGGCAATATCAGATTTTTATGAAAAATCTCAAATTGTAAGGGGTGAACATTGCATTTTTAGCGAAATTGGGAAAATCAGATGTGTATGAAAAATGTCAGATGTAAGGGGGTTAACCTTGCTTTTTTAGTAAAATTGGGCAAATTTTAATATGCATGAAAAATTTCAAATTGTTAGGGGTTAACCTTGCATTTTAAGCAAAATTGGGCAAAATGCGGTTTTTATGAAAAATCTCAAATTGTAAGGGGTAAACCTTGCATATATTAGCAAAATTGGGCAAAATCAGATGTTTTTGAAAAAAATTCCGATGTAAGTAATTAACCTTACTTTTTTATTTAGTGAAATTTGGTAAAATTTGGTGTTTATGAAAAATTTCAGATTGTAAGGGGTTAAGATTGCATTTTTTTTAGCACAATAGGGCAAAATCAGATGTTTATGGAAAATTTCAAATTGTAAGTGGTTAACCTTGCATTTTAGCAAAATTGGGCAAAATCAGATGTTTCTGGAAAATTTCAGATGTAAGGGATTATCCTTGCTTTTTTAGTGAAATTTGGCTAAGTTAGATGTTTATGAAAAATCTCAAATTGTAAGGGGTGAACCTTGTATTTTTAGCGAAATTAGGCAAAATCAGATCTTTCTTTAAAATTTCAAGTTGTAAGGGGTTAACCTTGCTTTTTTAGTTATATTTGGCAAAATAAGATGTGAATGAAAAATTTCATATTGTAAGGGGTTAACCTTGCTTTTGTAGTAAAATTGGGAAAAATCAGATTTGTATGAAAGATCAAAAATTGTAAGAGGTTAACCTTTGCCCAATTAGGGCAAAATCAGATGTTTCTGGAAAGTTGCAGATTGAAAGGGGTTAACCTTGCCTTTTTTAGCAAAACTGGGCAATATCAGATTTTTATGAGAAATCCCAAATTGTCAGGGGTAAACCTTGCATTTTTAGCAAAATTGGGCAAAATCAGATGTTTCTGAAAAATTTCAGATGTAAGGGGGTTAACCTTGCTTTTTCAGTAAAATTGGGCAAATTTTAATGTGCATGAAAAATTACAAATTGTTAGGGGTTAACCTTGCATTTTTTAGCAAAATACGGCAAAACCAGGTGTTCATGAAAAATGTCAGATTGTAAAGGGTTCACCCGGCATTTTTAGCAAAATTGGGAAAAATCAGATTTCTATGAAAAATCTCAAATTGTTAGGGGTGAGCCTTGCATATATTAGCAAAATTGGGAAAAATCAGATGTGCCTGAAAAAAATTCCGATGCAAGGATTTAACCTTACCTTTTGTTTTAGTGAAATTTGGTAAAAGTTAGATGTTTATGAAAAATTTCAAACTGTAAGGGGTCCAGCTTGCATTTTTTTTTTTTGCAAAACAGGGCAAAGTAAGATGTTTATGGAAAATTTCAAATTGTAAGGGGTTAAAAAACCTTGCATTTTAGCAATATTGGGCAAAATGAGATCTTGCTGGAAATTTTCAGATTGTAAGGGGTTAACCTTGCATTTTTAGCAAAATTGGGAAAAATCAGATTTGTATGACAGATCAAAAATTGTAAGAGGTTAACCTTTGCCCAATTGGGGCAAAATCAGATTTTTATGAGAAATCCCAAATTGTAAGGGGTGAACCTTGCATTTTTAGCAAAATTGGGCAAAATCAGATGTTTCTGAAAAGTTTCAGATGTAAGGGGGTTAACCTTGCTTTTTTAGTAAAATTGGGCAAATTTGAATGTGCATGAAAAATTACAAATTGTTAGGGGTTAACCTTGCATTTTTTAGCAAAATATGGCAAAACCAGTTGTTCATGAAAAATGTCAGATTGTAAAGGGTTCACCCTGCATTTTTAGCAAAATTGGGAAAAATCAGATTTGTATGAAAAATCAAAAAATGTAAGGGGTTAACCTTTGCGAAATTAGGGTAAAATCAGAAATTTCTGGAAAATTGCAGATTGAAAGGGGTTAACCTTGCATTTTAAGCAAAATTGGGCAAAATGAGATTTTCATGTTGTGCCTGAAAAAAATTCCGATGCAAGGATTTAACCTTACCTTTTGTTTTAGTGAAATTTGGTAAAAGTTAGATGTTTATGAAAAATTTCAAACTGTAAGGGGTCCAGCTTGCATTTTTTTTTAGCAAAACAGGGCAAAGTAAGATGTTTATGGAAAATTTCGAATTGTAAGGGGTTAACCTTGCATTTTAGCAAAATTGGGCAAAATCAGATGTTTCTGGAAAATTTCAGATGTAAGGGATTATCCTTGCTTTTTTAGTGAAATTTGGCAAAGTTAGATGTTTATGAAAAATTTCAAATTATAAGGGGTTAACCTTGCTTTTTGAATAAGATTGGGAAAAATTAGATGTTCATGAAAAAAATTCAAATTATAAGGGGTTAACCTTGCATTTTTTTTTGCAAAATAGGACACAATCAGATGATTCTGGAAAATTGCAGATTGTTAGGGCTTAACCTTGTATTTCTAGCAAAATTGGGCAAAAAGAAATGTTGATGAAACATTTTAAACTGTAAGAGGTGTACCTTGTATATTTAGTACAATTTGGCAAATTCAGATTTGTATGAAAAATCTAAAATGGTAAGGGGTCAACCTTGCTTTTTTGCAAAATTTGGAGCATATTTTACTAAAATTGGGCAGAATCAGATGCTTCTATCAATCCAGATGTAAAGTTTCCGCTAAAGATACAAGGTTCACCCCTTACAATTTGAGATTTTTCATAAAAATCTGATATTGCCCAGTTATGCTAAAAATGCCAAGTTAACCCCTTACAATCTTAAATTTTTAAGAAACATCTGATTTTTCCCAATTTCGCTTAAAAAAGCAAGGTTAACCCCTTTCAATCTGCAATTTTCCAGAAACATCTGATTTTGCCCTAATTTGGCAAGGTTAACCCCTTACAATTTTTGATTTTTCATACAAATCTGATTTTGCCCAATTTTGCTAAAACTGCAAAGTTAACCCTTATCTGAAATTTTCAATAAACACCTGATTTTGAAATTTTCCATAAAACATCTAATTTTTACCAAATTTCATAAAAAAAAAGTAAGGTTAATTCCTTACATCGGAATTTTTTTCAGAAACATCAGATTTTGCCCAATTTTGCTTAAAATGCAAGGTTAACCCCTTTCAATCTGCAATTTTCAAGAAACATCTGATTTTTCCCTAATTTGGCAAAGGTTAACCCCTTACAATTTTTGATTTTTCATACAAATCTGATTTTTCCCAATTTTGCTAAAAATGCAAGGTGAACCCTTTACAATCTGAATTTTTTCATGAACACCTGGTTTTGCCGTATTTTGCTAAAAAATGCAAGGTTAACCCCTAACAATTTGAAATTTTCAGATGTAAGGGGGTTAACCCTGCTTTTTGGTGCCCTAATTTGGCAAAGGTTAATTCCCCTTACAATTTTTGATTTTTCATACAAATCTAATTTTTCCCAATTTCGCTAAAAAAGCAAGGTTCACCACTTACAATTTGAGATTTTTCAGAAAAATCTGATATTGCCCAGTTTTGCTAAAAGTGCAAGGTTACCCCTTTCAGTCTGCAATTTTCCAGAAACATCTGATTTTGCCCTAATTGGGCAAAGGTTAACCTCTTACAATTTTTGATTTTTGATACAAATCTGATTTTGCGCAATTTTGCTCAAAATGCAAGGTGAACCCCTTACAATCTGACATTTTTCATAAACACCTGATTTTGCCCTATTTTGCCAAAAAAATGCAAGGTTCACCCCTTACAATCTGACATTTTTCATAAAAACTAGCTGATTTTGCCCTATTTTGCTAAAAAATGCAAGGTTCACCCCTTACAATTTGAAATTTTTCATTCACATCTTATTTTGCCAATTACTAAAAAAGCAAGGTTAACCCCTTACAACACGGCTTGCGCTCTCAATCGAGCGCAGGCCCCTTTGTGAAAGGTCACATCGCGGTCACACATTGAGTGTCGAGAGGGGCGAAGTAACTTGAGTGCGCGCTGGGAGTCAGCTAGTGGATGTCTGGTCTGCATCGGTTGTCAGGCGGTCATGAGGAGTTTATGGCTCAAGTTGCCAGAGCGCGCGCAATGCCAGAGCACTGGCACAAAGACCGCTCAGTTTCGGTTTGGTTTTCGCTTGATACAGTCAATGATTGTCGGGGCTCTCGTTCACGCTATGTTTTTTCAGGATTTTAGTGTTCAGAAAATCGACTAATTGAATTGCTACTCTTTGACTGTAATCGGAATGACAACAGCAATAACATGGAACGAGAATTTGCCCGACTTGAAGTAGTTCGATAAAAACGCAGATCGCCCCGTTTAATCGCTTAGGCGACCGCCCAACTGGGAGGAGGTGGAGTCCCAGACGTATCGAAACGTTTTGGCCGAGGCGACGATTCCGAAAGCTTGACATGATGATGATCCGTCTGGAACGATATTGCGTAGGGGCTAGACGAGCGAGCATGGGCTAGCAACGCCGACAGAGAGTTGTTGGCCGGACGGACCGGCCAAACTCCGGAGTGGGTCAAGGTACTGGACTCGGACATCACGACATCGCGTCTTCCTTTAGCAGTGCAGTGTGCTTTCCCCTCCCCGGCCGAGCACGGGAACCCGAGACAAACGGCGTGCTCACCGTTCCACCGGAATCGGGCGTGACCGGACCACGGCGTTACTTTGACAACCGGCGGCGGGCCACAAGTCCTGAAGTCCGTGGAGTGTCTTCTCATGCATACCGGGTGAGCAGATTCCTTTACCACTGTGTAATACCTGAAGCTCAGATAACAATGGGTGTTGGGCCGTTGACTGGGCACGTTCGTGAGTTTCCGAGTGTCCTAGAATTAGCGCACACTCCAATTAATAAGCAACAGGTTCAGACCTTCCCTCCTTTTAGTGGAGCTGGGGAGCGTTTTGCATGCAGCTTTGCTTAGTACTTGCTGGTTTCCCCGTTAGTGTCTTGTCGAAATTCCAGGTTAGAATCAAGGATTGCAAATCTTACCACAATCAGAATAACGTAGAGCAGACGTTAAGATGAAGGGGATTGTGGGGATTTTATTAGGCCATGTGAGCGCTCGTAAGTTGTAAGTGTAGGGCAGACAAACTACGGGTAATCCCTAGAGAAAGGCGTAGGTTTCAACACAACTTGAATGCCGCATACCAATGTATGAGACATACATGACATAACGTCACCAAAAGTTACACTTTATCAACGACGATGAGAAGTGAAAAATTGTAGAGCATGGCAAGTTTGAGAATGAGGGGGAGTTAGATGGACACAACTAAATGCCAGGTTCCATAACATTAACACTTTACAAGATAGTACCTAAGCAAAAACTGCCAGCAACAAATTGGATTTGGTTGTCGGATAGTTGCTGCAGGCGGGCTTGGGTGTTGTAGCTTGGGGCTGCAAGCCACAGAGAGCAACCGTTTCTCACTAGGTACCATTGAGCAAACGGTTGGGGGCATATAGTCTGATAGGGTTGTATGCAGAAATAAAACGCGTAAATTGCACAATGTCTGCCCATTGATGACGCCTCAACAACATCAACATGGTTTTGCCAGGGAAAGCAGGACATTATGTGTGTGGTTAGAGAGCTCAAGAGGGGCACATTTAAAAAGAAATAAATTAACTAAGTGTGAGAAGCGATTGCGCTTATTTTTGCGACAAGCGATTGCGCTTCTAAATGTAGGGACATCTATAGTCCCCTGGGACTTGTGAGAAGCGATTGCGTTTCTAACTGCAGGTACGGATATCCGTAGTCCATTTGGGACTTTTGGAGAAGCGATTGCGCTTCTAACTGGACGGATATCCGTAGTCCATTGGGACTTGTGAGAAGTGATTGCGCTTAAATTAGTGTAGGGATAGCCGTATAGTCCCTTGGGACTTGGGTGAAGCAATTGCGCTTCTAGGTGTAAGGATATCCGTAGTATTGGAATGTTATAACCGTTAGCATGTCAGTGGTAACTATGGGAATTTATTTAGCCATGCTGGTAGTTACATGGACCTGTTAATTATTAGAACTGGTAGCAGGTAAATTGAACATGTGATTGTTAAACCATGCTTGTTGGACTGTTTCAAGCGAATAAATGATTGCCGAGTGACCACAGTGCTTTTTTCCGGTGTGATTCTCTTCACAATCTGAAATTTTCCAGAAAGATCTGATTTTGCCAAATTTCGCTAAAAATACAAGGTTCACCCCTTACAATTTGAGATTTTTCATAAACATCTAACTTTGCCAATTTTCACTAAAAAAGCAAGGATAATCCCTTACATCTGAAATTTTCCAGAAACATCTGATTTTGCCCAATTTTGCTAAAATGTAAGGTTAACCCCTTACAATTTGAAATTTTCCATAAACATCTGATTTTGCCCTATTTTGCTTAAAAAAAATATGCAATCTTAACCCCTTACAATTTAAAAATTTTCATAAACATCTAATTTTTAACAAATTTCACTGAAGAAAAGAAGTAAGGTTAATTACTTACATCAGAATTTTTTTTTCAGAAACATCTGATTTTGCCCAATTTGCTAATATATGCAAGGTTCACCCCTTACAATTTGAGATTTTTCATAAAAATCTCATTTTGCCCAATTTTGCTTAAAATGCAAGGTTATTAACCCCTTTCAATCTGCAATTTTCCAGAAACATCTCATTTTGCCCTAATTTGGCAAAGGTTAACCCCTTACAATTTTTGATTTTTCATACAAATCTGATTTTTCCAATTTTGCTAAATTTTGCTAGGTGAACCCCTTACAATCTGACATTTTCATGAACACCTGGTTTTGCCGTATTTTGCTAAAAAATGCAAGGTTAACCCCTAACAATTTGAAATTTTTCATGCACATTAAAATTTGCCAAATTTTACTAAAAAAGCAAGGTTAACCCCCTTACATCTGAAATTTTTCAGAAACATCTGATTTTGCCCAATTTTGCTAAAAATGCAAGGTTCACCCCTTACAATTTGAGATTTTTCATAAACATCTGATATTGCCCAGTTTTGCTAAAAATGCCAGGTTAACCTCTTTTAATCTGCAATTTTCAAGAAACATCTGATTTTGCCCTAATTGGGCAAAGGTTAACCTCTTACAATTTTTGATTTTTCATACAAATCTGATTTTTCCCAATTTTGCTAAAAATGCAAGGTGAACCCCTTACAATCTGACATTTTTCATAAACACCTGATTTTGCCCTATTTTGCTTAAAAATGCAAGGTTCACCCCTTACAATTTGAGATTTTTCATAAACATTTAAAGTTTCCCAATTTTACTAAAAAAGCAAGGTTAACACCTTACAATTTGAAATTTTTCATACACATCTTATTTGTCCAAATTTTACTACAAAAGCAAGGTTAACCCCTTACAATCTTTAATTTTCCAGAAAGATCTGATTTTGCCCAATTTCGCTTAAAAATGCAAGGTTCACCCCTTACAATTTGAAATGTTTCATAAACATCTAAATTTTACTAAAAATGCAAGGTTAACCCCTTACAAGCTGCAATTTTCCAGAAACATCTGATTTTTCCCAATTTTGCTTAAATATAAGGTTAACCCCTTGCAAACTGTTAAATCAATACATGAAGTGTCCCATTTGACTTTTTTAAAACAAATTATTTTTTCCAGTTTTTAGGGTAAAGGAATTTTCTCTTTTTCCTTTTTTTTTTTTTTGTTGCTATATTTTGCGAATTAACTCATTCGTATGGAATGCTCATAGTCAATCAAAGAATATTTCACACATAGGGGCCTAAATTATATTTTTTTTAAATTTAATAGAGACGCATTGGTCGTGCTATCATATACCATTCTATTACTATTGCGAATTACTGTATTGTTTGGAATGCTCAGAATAAAAGACACGTTATTTGAAAGACGTATAAATAATATTTATATTACAATGTAATATATATTACAATATAATTTTTGGCGTTTCTTACGTCAATTGGCAATCGCGTCATTATATAATGATAGTCAAATTGATCAAACGAAACTCCGTTTTGATTATAGTCAATTTTGAAATATTAATTGATTTATGACATACACCTTTGTTTCAATTTTGATACTAACTAAACCAAACTAAACCAAAGTATAAAAGATAGAGGGTAAAAAAATCAAAAAGTTATGTGCTAGTCAAGCTTTCAGGGATCGGTCTGAGCCATAACAATGCCCCAGCCGATCCCTTAGTTCTCTTCCGGGGTCTCGGCGTCCCCGACCAATACACACTTCCTTCCCTATCCATCCATATAACCCCGGAGGGCCAGGCACCATGTAAAAGCAAAGAGCTAAGGGAGGAACAGGGCGGCCCCTAAGCCCTGATCCTCCGAGTGGACCACATGCCCTGAACCTGTACGAAGGCGCCAACCTGGAACTCGCGGACAGTACCAGCAGCAGTGCTTACCGGTTAAGCTAAGGTACTGTTGGTACTTTACGACGGGAAATTAAATCTCTTATAGTGAATAATTGAACTCATTCGTTAAAAACCAAAAAGGCCCAGCGGGATTCGAACCCGGGACCCCGCTAACCGTGGACGACGAATCGTAACCACTCGGCCATTTCGTTACCTTAGAATTTTCCTTAAACTGAGAAAAGTTGTCTTTATAGGTGAGCAAACGCGCCAGGAAGATTACTAGTCCATTTGCTTTACCTTAATGGGTAAAAACAAGTCGATATAATGAGCCCAGTGTGTTTGGTTTGTTAGGAAGCTGCATAACACAGCCTAATGTGCAAAACAGTCGTGTGCTAGGCGGATCATTACGCAACAATGAACACCGCAATTGTGTATTTTCAAAAGGCAGACGCGTAGATTTCTACTCTTTGTATCTGGGCACATTATAGATTCTCACCTCCCTCTTCAGCTATTTCGACTTTCTTAAAAAGAAAAATAGAGACTGTCAGCGAATCTCCGGGAGTTGAAATAAGGATCGTCCCCTCGATAGACCTCAGACTCACTGTAAAACATCGCACACATATATTGAACATCGCACATATAATTGTAAAACATCGCACAAATATATTAAACATTGCGCAAATAATGAAAAAAACATCGCACACTTATATTGAACATCGCACATAAATGTAAAAGATAACAAACACATATTGAACAGCCAACATATATATTGCAAAATATTGAATATTGCAACGTTTGACACGCCATAACCGAGGCCTTTGAAACAGTTTTCTAACTAAAAAAAATGGTATATCGCCCTCAGTCGGGGAAATTGAAAAACAAATTCGACGATTCGCAAATGGTATGGATTCGAAATTGGGTCACCCTACATGTGGATTGCTCACCAACCAACTACCGTACCCAATTAGTAATAAGAGCATCAGTCGGGTAATAAGCGTTTTTGATGTGCGGTAAAACCTTCATTCACGGTTCAGAATAGAAATTGCGTCAGGTTTGCTTCACTTATCGGTAGGTTTCCAGTAGATTCTATGCAATCAAATGATCGATTCGCAATACTATGTGAGAATTGGTACTAAATCCTTAAAAAGTAGTATTTTTGTTGTGAATTGGGATTTTCTTTTTGTGTTGTTTCACTTTCAGTCACTGCACAGAGGTTAACTTGCACGACACCCGCAGGCCGCAACCAGACAATCCGTCGTTTCCGTGTGTTATTTTGCAATACGTTTTTAAAGTGGGTCAGCAGCCACAGCAGTGGGGGCAGCAGCTAGACTGATCTAGTCGCATTTTGGAGAGTGCTGTGCACTTCAACCGAGTTCCATCATGATGGATGTAACGGTGAAAACGTTGGATTCACAGACGAGGCAGTTCTCAGTTCCTGAACAGGTAGGCCTAAGTCTGGAAAAATTCTGCCAACCGGACACCACTTTTTTCAATTAATTTTCTAGCGCCAAAAGTTACCTCTTTTATGGTTATTCCCTCCACTTTCCCTCCTCTACTCTCACCCCCTCCTTTCCTTAATTTCTATTTATCAATCAGTCACTCACTTCATCGAGATTCGAACCTCGGATGCTTGCTTGATACACGAGTCTCTTAACCGCTAGGCCGCGCACGATCGCTGTTGCAATGATCAATCTTTGGACGTATTTGAAGTATCCATTGAAATAAACTAAATATTCATGAGAAAATAAATATTCATAATGACGTATTGCACTATCATTGGCCGGCTCATGCGACGTCTCATGCGACGTCATGGTTATCGATGTCATGCGTATAACGTACCGCAGTTCCAGACACTTACAATCAGTTTTGACCGGCTGCTTCAACTCGGATCTGCACTACATGTGCATGCAAAATGTGCTCCAAAAACACATTTTTACCAATTTTTTTTCGCATGTCCACTCTTTCCTGGATTCCTCTTGGTTGAAATCACAAGGTTAGGTGAAAATTTGGATGTTTGGCGGCAGGTAAGTGGTATCCGGTTGGCAGAATTTTTCCCAAAGTCTTGAAAAGATTTTAGTTTCCTCTTTTTTTATGACTTCCAAGTTGCATGCCTGTAGAAAAGGGTAGGTAGGGAAACCGGAAGCAGAACTATTTTTTTATATTTTTGGTCAAAAAAGAAGAAGTGTGTTTGTTTATATTATATAATGATCTCAGCGTTTTTATTCACTGTTAATGTTTGACCAAAACGTCCCCTGACTATAGTCTGATATTTTCCCTGTAAGTTCAAGTTGAATAAAGACTATATGCCTGCAGGATGATTTCTTAAGACCTTGCCCTTCCGCGAAAGGAGAACACAAATCACTGAGGCAAGCCTACTGATCGGCCATTGGGGGCGTCATTCACTTTACACGGTGTGCCGTTTTATTTTTGTTAACGCGCAGTGCTTATTTTGATCCCGTAAAAGTTTTTACGATTTCGCGGTGGAAATATCGTCCTTCGACTTCATTTTACATTTGCAGCTGAAGTATGGGAACCAGACAATGGAACTTTCATGGACAGAGCACCATTAAAGATTTATGTTAAAATAAAAATGGTACCTTTTAGCAGACACGGTGAGGGAAAATTTGCAAGTTTCGAAAAATGTCGATATTTATTAAAAATCGTTAAAAGTCCCGAAAGACACAACATTTTTTAATCGTCCTTTTTTATACAACTCGGCAGAATGCCTGGTGAACTGGATAAAAATCGCCACTTGAAAGGAGTTTTGGCAACGCAAAAAGAGAAATTTCCTATGCCGCGATAATAGGGATGCCGCGATAATAGGGAGTCCAACTATACATGTACATACGCCTAGCAGACCTAAAATACGGACTCCACAAAAAATGGTTCTGGAAAGAATGTTGCAACCTGACGCCAGTTTTGTCTTCATATGTCATCTCAGTGAAGGTCATTTACATCGTTATCATGCCCTCCGATGGGAACTGGTTAATAAGTCACATGAATCAGCGTTTCCAGTTCCATTAATAGTTTTCATTTGATGACTTTACAGATCACAGTGAAAGAGTTCAAGGAGAGAATTGCAGGATCTGTGGTAAGTATATGACAATATTAACATGAATTGTAATCAGTTAAAACAACCATGGAGGAAGGAACACGAACACAAACACTGTTTTTAAAGTTCTGTCCACGGATCACAAAAAAAGTAGATGTTCTTTCAGCAAAACGAAAACAATTCACATGCATCCCTATGAGAATTGTTTTCGTTAATTTGCTGAAAGAACACTTACGTTTTTTTGTTTGTGATCTGTACTATGGACAGAACTGTTAAGGGTCTGGTTTTTTTTAACATATATGAAACATTTGGAGCAGTTTTTTTAAAAAGCCAGTTTTCTCCAACGCTGGTCTGGGTCAGCGTTGGAAATTGATACAAAAATACCACTTTTACTTAAAGATGTCAGCACACCAGGAGCCATGATTGTACAGAATGCTTTAGACTGTCATTCCTTAACAGTCCAGCATAACAAGAATTTGGTGTTAATTTGATCATTTTGTTTTTTGATGTTTGCAAATATTGTATCTTTCCTTTAAAAGAAAGCTTAATGACTGTGCTTTCATATCGTAGATTTTGAAAGTGCTTCAGGCAAAACTTCATTCAAAAATTGGTCCTGCCGTGGTTTCGTTATTTTTTACTCAGCATGTACATGTACTTGGTAAACCTTTTCTCTTCACTATAACACTACAGAACATACCAGCGACAACCCAGCGCCTCATCTTCTGCGGACGCGTTCTCCAAGACGCTAAGAAGCTGTCCGAGTATGACGTCCACGGGCGCACCATTCATCTTGTGGAGAAACCGCCACCCTCCACCAACACCTCTGGCTCGAGCACGTCATCCTCAACAACCAGTGCAGGTATGATGTACATATGACATCCAGCCACGGACATCCAGGAATTGTGAACATTCTAACATTTTTTCAATTAAATGGTTTACTTTCCATGCTTTACTGGAGATTCCCCCCAAAACTACATTTTCTATTTTAATTTTCCTTTTCTGTTTTTTTTCCCCCTAGATATACGAAAGTTATTCACTAGCAAACGACACATTGACGGAAAAAAATCTTCCACGTAACCTCAATCCTTCAAATTCCTCCACTTTGGCAAAGAGGTTTTTGAAGGATTCAAGGGGGGGGGGTTAAGCTTTGTTCTACTACACCCTCCAACACTGTATTATTCACTTGAGGAGACATTTCTCAAGGCGTAAGCAGCCGCACACTACAAGGATCACAAAGCGAGAATCAATGAGAAACATGACTGATAGTTGATGATTTGTCAACCTGATTAAACTGCGGGGGAAAAAATATTGAATGAAAACACTCCATTAGTAGGCCTAAGCCTTTGCTGAGATAAGATTGGGCATATCCACCTGGCCAGCCAAAAAGACTACACTCATAGAGCAAGGGTGGAGTGTCATGGCTGAGCGGTTAAGAGCACCGGACTCAAGCTCTGGTGTTTCTAATCAGCAGAGTGTGGGTTCGAGGCCCGGTCTTGACACTTGTGTCCTTAAGCATGACACTTAACCATTATTGCTCCGACCTTCGGATGGGACGTAAAGCCGTAGGTCCCGTGTGTTGTATAATGCACGTAAAAGAACCCAGAACCACTTATCGCTAGAAGAAGGGGTTCGCCCCGGTGTTTCTGGCAGTGCGTTTATCTTCAGCCATGAAGTCTGCTTGTAAAGAAGAAGAAGTAGAAAGGTTGATAATTGCATAATTTCCAAAGTTTAATGTATGGTTTTTTTCCTTTTCCAGGAGGCAGTGGAAGTGAAGGCAGAGACAGTTTCTTAATGGGTGCAATCACTGTGCAAGCAGATGTTGGGGATGCAGGAAACGTACATGTCCAGGTAAGAAAACGGCATATCCGTTACCTTGAAAGGTATCCATGGGGGAGCATAAGGGGTCCCGACCGCCCCCTCCCCCCCCCCCCACCATAGCTTCCCATGGACGTTTGTATGAGCCCTATCAAAGTAGAACAACCAATCAGTCACTATTACCTGTGACCAGTTTCCTATCTCTTCCTTCATCAAACCAAATGCTTCCCATACCATGCTGTGAATCCTTTTTTAACAGAAAACACGAGTTGGTCTGTTTTATTCAGGTTCTTGTACCAGGCTTATTGCCCTCTCTTATCTCAAGCTGTAATCCCCTTAGGGAGTTTATTACCGAATGAATGCCCAACACCAGCAGGGAAGAATTAGTATCGCTTGACTGAACGACTTAATGGGCATGCCGATATCTTTTTAAACACATGCAGATTTTCAAAAAATTAACAGCTAATGTAACATTTGTTTTTACCAAGTAATGAAACCATCTATTTTTTTTTGAATCGTTGAAAATGGTGCACGAGCAACATAAATCCTGAATTATGGGAGTCTATATTCACACATGCAGTGTGCATACATGTGTATGTGATCTGATACACCGTGCCCTCTGGAGACGTGCACACAATAGGGAACAAAAGATTGTATATGTCTCCACAGGGCAATTTCTATAGATGAATGCATCTCCACGTGGTATTTAAACAAATCAAACATTACAGTGGGCTGGGTAAAAGATACACAATGAAACCCTTGTAAAGAACAGAGCTGGCTTTTAAAAGGAGAAATCACCTCATGCGGTCGTCATTCTAACTTGGGCGCAACCGATATAGCCCCACTATAGTCTTCATGTACTGGTAACATGACCAATTTCTTATCTTCTCCCATATCCAGCCCAACGGTTCCCACATGGACGTCCATATCAACCTGGGCCCCATCAACGTAGCCCCGCCTGTCAGTGCCTCCCAGCAACGTGTCAACCAGATCCAGAACCTGCTCCGACAGGTCAACGCCCTACTGGACAGGTTGGAGGTGAGTAACGAGGCTGCCGTCTATTCTGAATCATTTCCTTTTCAAGTCCATCTTCATTGGTTTCTTGTATGAAAACTTGCGAATGAAGACCAAATTTTAGGTGATAATTATCGGGTAATTATCAGCATCCAGACTCCAACTGAGCCCAATTTCATAGCGCTGCTTAACAGCCAACTTTGTGCTTACCGAGCCTCCATCTATTTCATAGGGACCGTTAAGCAGTAAGCACAGCAAAAGCACGCTTAACCCCAGAAGAAAACTTTACTTAAATCAGTGACGTAACAATAGAAATCTCCATGCGCGTGCAACAGTCAGCATGAAATAGTGCTTACATGTAAGCAGCAGCAGGATTTTCTGCTATAGTAAGCACAACTTTTCTGCTTACTATAAGCAGTGCTATGAAATTGGGCCCTGGTCTTAAACAGAGTGCTTAAAACCTAGTGTAGATATTCCTTTGTTTTCGAGGAAAAACCTGTGAAAAAATTCTGTTACTCACACTGTGAAAACTCTTTCAACCCAAATGTTCTACTATGATTCCCTGGAGTGTTTCTCATCATATTGCGACAGATAAACCTAATCCCAAAATATTTGTGGTTGATATTGGTTAGTCGTGATAGCGCCCTCTCGTGGCGGCGGATTATCCCTGTGGCGGGTTATCGCATATCAAACCATAACGACGTCTAGCCCCTAGACTCCAAGCCCAGATGTGGCTCATCATTTTGATAGTGTCCTCTTCTGCAGCAGCAATGTGATCGCACTTGCCAGGGTTCGGGACTAGCCTTATTGGAGGAACACAATTCAAATTGAGTCTTGAATGAAGACTACAGAATCTTGAAATTTCATTATTTATTTTCGGCAATGTTTTGTGTCCAGTATTCGTTCTTGAAACCTTTTCTTATTTTACACTCAGAACCCAACACAGATTCATACGGCTCAGACTGACAGGGCTGCCTCAACCCCTAGTAGGAGCACCCCTGCCAACAGCTCTGCATCAGCCAATAGCAGCCCTCCAACCACCACCAGCTCCAACACTCAGACCAATCAGCAGTCTTCTACCACCACGGGGGATGCCGCCCCTGCTTCTGAAGCGGCCACTGATGGTCAGGCCAGAGATAATCAGGGAAGGAGAAGTAGTACTGTGACGTAAGCACAAACTTTTGGTGAAGAATTTCCTGTATTATTAAAATGTAATTTATTATCAATAAAATTCATTTTAGGTTTTGCCAGTCACCGATGTATAAACACTGTATACTGAGTGTGTTACCTCCCGAGTGAAAGTTGGAAAAAAATCACTCAGGTGGGACTCGAACCCACGACCTCCTGCTTTCTAGTGCAGACGTCTTACCACTCGACCTCCGAGCTTGGGGGATCGGTTGGCTGGTTCGAATCTGTTGTACAAGTAGCAGCGGGTAGCGCAATTAAACTATTCATAAACTATTTATCTAATGAATAATCAATAAAATTGTTCACCAAATTAACCCTAGTTCTGCCAGACCCCACACAGTGTATCAGGTGGAAAAGTCTGGAGCACTTTGATGCATTCAGCTATCAACACCAGTGCATAAACGGCCAGTTCTGAGACAATGAGAGCTAGTCCCATTGAGCAATGCCACAGTTGTATCCTGCTGTGTGTAGTGACCACAAACTCTGAGGCAGTTTGGCCTTGAGACTTTTTGCCTGATGAATCTTGCTACACTGGGCAGGCTTGTCACTTAGACAAGTTTGTTTGTTTGTTTGATTTATTTCCATTCATACATGTACATACATAAGCAACAGTTCACATAATATAATATAAATACATGTAGTTAAATAATAAGCAGAATTGGAGTATGAATGGGGGTGTCATCCAGAGAAGGACTAGCCTTCTGTAATCGGAGCACCCAAAACTGTCGTCAATAATCATCATATGGTCACATAGCATTTCAATATACAAAAAGTAATTATAGTATAGGAAAGGTGTATCAAGAGCACAATCTAAATGGTAATAAATGTCTACAAAAATTAGACTAAATACTGCCTCGCTGATTGAAGACAAGTGTTGCTTTTTGCTGCATTTGGCAGGGTTTCTAACCAAAATACCCAGGAGGGTTAGGGTTAAAGTGTGATTTATTAGCAATAAAATGTTTGATGCAATTAATTAAATTTGCATGTCTTGATCATCTTTAAAAAGAAACATCCAAAATCCTTTTTGGGCAATTCTGTTAATTCTGACGTATATGTCCGACACTTCAATGAGCTGCTGTTGGAAAAGTGCATTTGACACATCACTAATAATGTGACATCTAATGAGTAGAAAACAATTGCAGACCAAACTAAAGAATGACCTTGTACATCATGCGGTCTGACGTACAAAAAGAATTGGATTGTTTTGGGATTTGCCCTTCTGGAGATTTTCCTAATTTCCATTGTAATAATTTGAGGGTAGAAAATACATTTGTTCATATTTCATCATTTTTGTGATTTCATCATTAATCAAACTTCAGCTAAAAATATGTACCTTGTACATGTACCTTGCATTGCCTGAAATTGCCAAATATTGTAGGCCTATAGATATTTAAATGACAGAGTTTTACTGAGTCAACGCCATCACAAGTCAAACACAAGTCAACGAATTGAGTTACATCACCCAGCATGCCCAGACGCAAAATTTCATCTGTTACTCATGCACTCATAAACTATGGCATCCATGTTTTGCTAGTAAGATTTGAGGCTTAGCATGGTGGAGATACTAAATAATGAAAGGTTTGCGGAAACACCATGTCCGAACCATGTCTTCTCCTGAAGACAGTCAAAGCATACTGACCGGAATGTCGAGTTTATTACCTCTGGTTTTTTTCAGAACCATTCTCTTAGTGGAGAAATTATTCGCAAATGGTGTTTCCGCAAACCTTTCATTATTACGTTTTGCTAGTGTTTGCAATATCCAGTCAAGTATGTATATTTGCTGCAATTTGGAATGTAGTAGACAGATTCATTTCACATCACAGTGCGGCATGTTACGTGCTACATTTTAACTCCGTAGTATTCATTGTGTAGAAACCAAATAGTCACCAGCTCTAGCTAAACAGTACACACTGTGATGTTATCCTCCATTCAGACATCCCAGGGGCACCGTGATGGCGGACATTTTGACCGAGATGGCTCGTGTCTCCAACCGTCTCCAACCGTTCCTGGACCAGTACCGTGAACTGCTTAGCGGGGATCAAGTCTTTGAAGGAGACGTAAGCAAAAAAATTATAAATGTTTCCCAATCCATTAACTCTCCTGTAGTTCAACCATTCAAAACACCTCAAAATCTGGGTGCTGGCAAATTGAAGGAAAACAAATGCTGGACCTTTTAAAATCCTCCAGAATATATTGTTACTGCACTACCACACCTTTCAATTCCTTTCGAAAGGTATGGAAAGGCAACGTACTGAATTTGCCCACAGAGTTGCTTCACCTTTGGAAACCTTTCGAAAAGTCCCAAAGTTCCAGCACTATTTCACCTTTCAAAACCCTTTTAGTCAGGCAAATTTTAAAATTTTTTGAAAGGTCTGATAATTCCCTTTGCCAACTGCACTGGGCATAGCAGGGTTAATTTAGTAGAATTTGTATGGGCTACTTGCGCGAACAAGGGAGGACGTTTTTGACCGCTTTTGAAAGCCCCGCGGACGGGACACAACGCTGTGCATACTGGTTCGTGTGGGTATAGCGCGAAGTACGCACAACTTATTTTATCCTGAATGTGCCCAAAGCCATAGCGCTTTCGCGTGAGCATCAGGTGTCGTCGGCAATGCGTTCTCCCAGACAGTCTCTCCCAGTGGTCTCCCCAAACTCTCCCTTTCTTACCAATGAGGGGGTACTTGTGCACGGAGCCCATGAGTGCAGCCGAAAATCGTCCAAAGCAATATAGGCTGATTCCCATTTTAGTATGGGTTGATTGAGTTAGTTAATTGTTTATTGGTACAACTGTATTCTTTCCCGAACCCACCCCTCTTATGAAAAGAAAAGAGAGTTTGTGCCTAAGGTGATATCAAAGAAAAGGTAACCTCATATACCATGCAACATTTCCCTTGAAAATGTAGCTGATAAACAAAATGTGCACTTGTAAAGTAAAATCTGTCCCGAGCCAATATGGGTCATGAGGCTGGCGTTTTTCTCCGGTTTCCTTGGTAGGAAGCAACTCAGAATATTTCTATTCTCCTGGATGGGATGCCAGTCCATCGCAGGTGACTCCCCAGCTAATGCTGGCACCCATTTATACTCCTGGGTGGAGAGAGGCTAGTGGGGGTAAAGTGGCATGCCCATGGACTGCATGGTATTATTGATTTGTTAGGAAATACATGTATACAATGTAATACAGTGTTATACAATGTTATACCGGTGCTAATGGGTTCAAGGGATACAACATTTGCAAACATCAAAAATCAATACTACCAAATTATTATGAAATACCTTACTGGACTGTTAGTGAATGAAGGTGTAAAGCATCCTGTACAATCATGGCACCTGGTGTGCTGTCATTTTCAAGAAAAGTGGTGCCTTTGTATCAATTTCCAACGCTGGTCGGCCGACCAGCATTGGAAAAAACTTTTTTTCAAACAGTGCCCCCATTTACCATGATTAGTTAGTCCGCATTTTGTTGGCAATCCATTACACACCTATGAACGGGTACAAGCCAGCTAGACTGGTTCCCTTGACCTTACAATTCCCCTAAGTCTATAAATATCCCTGTTACATCTTAAGTTGGGACAGGGAACCAGAATACATGAGCACAATTATTTTTCTTGGTTTTTCCAGCATCTACGTACACAGAACTTCAAACAAGTCAGTAATACTAACCCCGCAAATCCATCAATTTCTGAAAATTGCAACATCAACAATCAACATCAATAATCCTTAATCAACAACAACAATCAACAATCAACAATCGACATCAACATGAAAAACCACCGTCAAATTCAATCAACAATCAACATCAACAATCAACAACAACAATCAACAATGCGAAAAAGCCAAACCTCTAGCCCAACACCGTGTGTTTGTCCCTTCAAACTCTAGTTTTTCTTGGTTTTTCCAGCATCTACGTACACAAAACTTCAAACAAGTCAGTCATACTAAACCAGCAAATCCATCAATTTCTGAAAATTGCAGCAAAAGCCAATTTTGTGTAATACATTCCATTTCACCTTATACCTCAATTTGGTTGTCTCCTTGTCCTTGTAACTCCCAGTCTGATCGGCTGCCAGCCCATCGTTTGCAGACCCAAGTCAACCAGGCTCTCCATTACATCAGTCACATCTACCACGCCATCTCTGATTGCATGATGGACCTCAATACTTCCCCTCCTCGCGTACTCCGAGCTCCGGCGGGCATGATGGTGGCCCCTATACGTCCCCCTGGCCAAATGCCTGTACATGTAAGTGGCAGTTTCTAGGACTGAAACGATTCATTGATACATCGACTGATTGACAATACTGGTTATTGTTTTTGGTATACTGAAAATCATTATTCATAAATACCTCAGACAGTTTATCCATTCCAATTGGTTGAGAGCCTGTCATGTGGGTGGTTTTAAACCGCTCATAAAACACCGCTGCATTCTGCGCCACATCACACAGTACGCGCCACAGATGCGCAAAATCTCCATATAAGGCGATATTTAGCACTATGTCCGCGATGCTTACACCATAGACAAGAGGTGTTTAAAAAAACATGAAGTAAAATTGTTGAACAAAATCGTTGGAAATTTGTGAATTTTTGACTTGTTTTGACCGTTTGACTGAGAAGGTATTTATGAATGGGTATAAATATGTGCTTGGCCGGTATAAAACAAGTACGTTTAAAGATATAGTCCATCATTTGTAATTTGTGCATTTTGTTCGTTTGAAGCAACAAAAGTGTTCAAAATCTAATGAAGGATACTGAACAACTAACCTGATGAAGTTTCAGCTCAGCTTCAGCTGTATATTCCGAGAAAAACAGCATTGTAGGATCTCAATTTCAAATCAAAAGTTGCTGAATCATGTTTTGAATTGTTTTGAATTGCAGCTATACGCGATGTCGCGCACTGATCCGACGAATTATAGCAACCGCGCGTGCCTGTGCGTCGTGCCAATGCTTGCGCGCGCTGCGCCGAATAACAAAACGAACTACTAATTTAAATATTCCTACGGTGCGTCTTAAGACGCACCGCTGGAAAGGCCTTCTTTCGTTGATTACTTCAAAATGATAGCTTGCCAGAAAGATTAATTTCACAGGGAGTTTAGTCCACTTACTATCTTTCAACCAAGTATGTTTTTCAACAATAATACGCTAGTTACTTTTTCGGATGGCTGCAAATGATGGACTATAGCTTTAAAACCGGCTAGAGATTTGGTTGCGGGTAATGACCCTGGCCTTCAGCTCGGCCCATTATCTGCATCCAGGCCCCTAGCCGGTTTTAAATGTACTTGTTTAAAACCGGCCAAGCACAATTTATTCCCTTATTAAAATGAAGAAAAGCTATGTTACTGTTTCTTTCCTACTAGCCTCCACGCCATGTTGGCATAGATCCATGTAACTCAAAGTACAGAGAAATGTTCATTTGTCAAGCAACAAGACAAGCTCTGAAAAAATGACTTACATCTTTGACAAGTGTCTTGAGAAGTATCCTTTTGTGAGGCGTGTATAGCAACAGGTATCATATTGTGCCATATCATTTCACCCATGTAAGTTTCAAAGTCTGTGGCTACAATTGTTTGATGTTATCCCTAAGTCCCAACATTATGGACTCTGTGCTGGAACAGTAGTTAATATTTGTTGACTGCTGTGATGCGGGACATGACATTTTTAACACCCGAGGGGCGTATAGCACCCGAGGTGAAGCCGCCAGTGCTATGCGTCCCGATGGGCTTAAAACAGCATATCCCACATTACAGCAGTCATTAATTGTTATGTTATATCGTGCCAATAAGTCAAATCGATAAATGGTTGAAACTTACTCAGTGTGGTGCAACCCTTGATAACTGCAGGCTTTCCTGCCCGACATGAGACTGAGCGGTTTCGCATTGCATGCATGCAGTTCTCATCTCTCAGTCGCCAGCGCGTGTGCAGGTTATATGTATACACCAGGCATGCAACTTTTCCTCGGATCAGCTGATTTCCTCTTTTTTTACTTCCCATGTGTGCCATTGAAAATAGAAAAACACTGTACAAAGTCTTGGAAAGTTTGAATTTCCGCTTTTTTTTGTGACTTCCCAGTTGCACGCCTGATACACGTGCGCCTTAACCATTGTATATATGTGTTTTTACGGACTGGACACGTGGCCATTCTCGACCAATGATATAACAAATGGCACTGTGTGTTTGAGATCTCCAGTGTGTGGGATGTACGTGTGCTAATGGTTCCTGCAACATTGCAGATACTGTAAATGCATGGTGGCAAGTGCTATAAATCAAAAGGAACAGTAAACTTTTCCCCAACAAAATATCTGTATATTACAAAGATGTGCAATTGAATCATACGTCAAAATGAAGAGCGAATTATGCACATACTAACTTAGTTGGATGTGGTCACAGCTTCTACAGAGAAGCTATTGCCAATTTCACAGTGTGCATTGAAACGTTAACAGGTGAACATAGGTCAACCAGCTCAACCAGCGCAAGCTTCCACCCAAGCCCAAGACCAACCAGCCTCCCAGGCCTCCCAAGCAACCACCTCGGCCTCGGACCAGCCAGCTACAACAACCGCTGGCAGCCGTGCAGCTTCGACCCGCACCAGTGCCACCAGCACCACCCAGACCCACTCCCGCGAGCAGCAGCAGGTGCCCGTACTCACCAACGCCTCGGTCACCCTGACCAATCAGCAGACGTTTGTCATCACGCCCCGGGCTGGTGCGCCGGGGTACGTGGCCATGCCTGTCTCCTCGTCATCTGGTCCGACCCCGCCGGCAGCAGGTGCACCGCCGGCGACCAGTGGTGCGCAGGCGGAGAGCGGGGGAACAGGGAACCGTAACAACCAACCAGGTCCCACAACAAGATCACAAGGTATGGATAAGTAAGATTTGAGGCTTTGCATGGTGGAGATACTAAAGAACCAGAGAGTTTATACCTCTGGTTCTTTTCAGAACCATTCTCTTAGTTGAGAAATTATTCGCACATGGTGTTTCCGCAAACCTTTCATTATTTAGTATGGATAGCCTGTATCAAATCATCACCTCGTCATGTGTATTTTCCAAAAAATTGAGACCTTTTGACAGAGTTTCAGGATCTACTTTTTTTGTGTATATTAGGAAGAAGACAACTAGAGCTGTCAATTTTCGAATAATTTAGTATTACTCGAAACTGTGTTTTACCAAGTATTCAGATATTCGAAACTGCCAGCTGCAACTGCGCACCGCGCCGGTCAAAAAGTTGCAGGCAGAGCGCGCCAGTTAAAACTTGCGTGCGGCAATCGATATGAAGTGTTTTGCTGTAAGTATTTTGTAACTGTCAAGGGATTTAACCTGCTAAAAGGATAGAAACAATGAACCGCTGTCGACTAAAAAGTTACCGTCGACAAAAAAAGTGGCGCCTGACAATAAAACGCCGCTACTTTATGATACAGTAACATCACAGTCATGTGTGTATGTGCGTAGTTCTTTTGTTTTTGAATATTCAAAGCGGCAAAAAGCTATTCGAATATTCGGTTCATGATCAAATATTTGAATATTCGGTATAATCGGGACAGCCCTAAAGACAACAGCAATAACTTGCAGCCCCCAAGTCTCCCTTTGTATTTTATGCTTTATTAGTTCATCGGAAAAGGTACGACATGAAGTTGCTTATCTCCGAAGTCATGATTCATGAGACTTTTTAGTGGCTGGAATTTGTTAGTGCAGCTTTTAGATTTGCCAGTGCAGTTGCCTCTATTTCAACCTAACCAAGCAAAGGGTCCAGATTTTGAGACCTCTACTTTCTTTCTTTTTTCCCAGGACCTCATGTCCACATCCACCAGCTAGGCCTGAACCCAGGCAGCATACCCCCGGCTGGACTGCTCCAAGTCATGGCGCAGATGGTGGGCCAGCAACAGATGCAGCAAATGGCCCAGTTCCCTGCCAATCATGCCGGTAAGACCACGGCCCAAATCTGTGGAGCTACTAGGCACCAAAAATAATCACTTTGCAAATTTTACGCTAAGAATCCGTCTCAATTCAAATCCGGGACACGTTCCTGGCAAGTTGTGGATAGAATCATTCACTTTGTACGGAAGAAGCTCGTCTGCATTTGTCCCGGACATGTTCCGGGGGAAATTTTTCATTAGCAACTGCTTGACTCAGCAAAACTGATAACTTCATTGCGGAAAGATTGCAGGGAAGTTGTTCAGAATCCTGCAACTTAAACCCGATACAATAAGCCTTATCGCACATAGCAAAATCTGAGAGCATCGCAGGAAGACTCAGGGACATTGACCGTGTACGTGCGCTGTCAACGCGTACGCCGCATGGCTTAACACATTGGCAACGGCGTGCGCGTTCGAACACGGTGTTCGTACGTGGTTCTTTGCTCCCTTATCCTGCCCATAATGCTTTGCGCAGCAGTGTATTTTGCTATTTGCAAAAAGGCTTATGTCTTCTTCGGAACTTGTCCCAGATATGAATGGAGACGGGCCCTAAGCAGTTATCGGCTAGGAGCCAGTCACTAGCAATTATCGCCTCATTACATTTTGGTTGGATGCCTGCTTTAACTCAGAAACTTTCTGGTGCTTAACAAACCCCTGCGCTCCGCACCTCACTGTCCAGGATGTACATGTGTAAAATTGGCCACGTTGGAGTACCCTTTGCCCTTTGGGGGTCAAAGTTGCAAAGTCCCTGGTACACCGATTCCATAAGTTCTACGTTCAACACATTAACCCTGACCTCCAACATCCTCTTCGCACAGGTGGAGGATTTCGAAGAATTGAGGCTGTATGGCAAAAATGTGTCCGTTGATGTGGGAGGATGTATTGTGTCAACGCTTAGGCTGTATGCCTTGTATGCTTAGCTGGCACACATTGGTCGAGATAATACTTAAAATCATCCGCATTGCTTCTGGATAATGTCATCATCAGCACTGCCTCAAAATATATTGTTGGAGGATTTTGCAGGATTGAGGCAGTGGTCGCCCCTCCAGTGAACATACTCATTAAATAATGGAGGAATGTTAAGGATTGAGGCTGTATCCAATTTTTCATGGAGGCAGTCGGAGGATTTCAAAGGATTGAGGGAGCATCCTGGCAAAAAGGCCTAGGGGTTAGGGTTAATTGAATTAAGTGGTAAATTGAGGATTGAACTCCAAGGTGCTCCATAAAATCGGTAAAACCTTATAACACTTCATTAACCTCATGTTAAGACTTGTTTAATTTTGCATTCTCCCCTTCCATTTTCCTCATACACTAACCATTTGTTTTATTTGAATAATTGTCAATCGTCGATTGTAATGTTCTTGTTTCAGGTCCGACAAACACCTCCTCCACCCCTACCACCTCCTCTCCCAGAGCCCAGCAGAACTCCCAGTCCACCCCCTCCCCCCAGAACCAGAACCAGTCCCAGTCCCGCCAGTCCGCCCAGACGCCTCCCTCTCCCCTGGCCTTCTTCAACCCCTTGCAGTCCCGCCAGGCCTGGGACCCCCTCCTGCCCTGCAACTCGCGCCACATCACCGTGCGCCACATCACCAACATCGTGAACGTCGGCTCCACTGGAAGGGGAAGGGCAGGGGCCGGCAGCCAGAACGCCGCCACAGGCACGGCGGGATCTGAGGAGGCTGCCGGTAGAAATCCAGGGGACGAAACGCGAGCTGAATCAGCTCAGAACGATGGAGTGCCACAGGTGAGAACTAAATAACACTCCAGTCTCTACATTTTTTTTCCAGCAATTAACCCTAACTCCCTAGTGTCTTTCACTGGGAACTGGACCAAATCCATCAAAATCCATCAATCACTGTGCTTCCAATACAAAACTGTACATGACATAATGGAATCCACCACTGACGCACTGGTTGACATTCATGGACTTGCTACACATGGCTTTTATCACAATAGCAATACAGGAAGCTAGGCCAAATCAATCGGATACCCCTAGCACTGCTTCAGGCCATCAGGCCCAAGTCCATCATGCTCCATCGATATTTAGTCAAGCCAGGCCTACTGGACCAAGTCCCCCCAAAATCCACCACAATGGAGGATGGATTTTGATGGAGTTGGGGTGGTAAGGGTTAATAACCTGAGCCCAGTTTTACGGACTGAAAGGCAGAAAATGTCTTTCAGCAAATTTAGTCAAACAGACATTAACAGGGTGCCAATCACAAACAGTAAGGCAAGGCATCTCTTTCCAACCTCCAAGTTCAGGTTTGTGTGGAAATTTTAGTTTTCATAATTCCCATTACTACATGAAACACTTTTGGGAAAACTAAATTGTGTGCCAAGTATTACTTTTAATGTCAACATTATAGTTTTGTTTAATAATTCATTTGGAGGAAGGAAAAGTGAAGTGATGTTTGTCAGCAGAGCATGAATAAGCAAGTAATGTTTCTTTTGTACAGTTGCACATCTTTTGCGTCAACTAACGCCGAATGAAATGATCTAGTTAAAGGGAATGTACATGTACATCATTGGCTTTTGCTGTAATTTTCAGAAATGAACTATTTGAGGGGTTAGTATAATAGATCAAATATTGTTACACTGACAAGTTTGAAGTTTTGTGTTCGAAAATGCTGGAAAAACCAAGAAAAACAAAAATGTTTAAGTAGTCTGGTTCCCTGACTCCACTAAAGATGAAATAAATCAATTTATAGATGCCGGAAAATTGTAAGGTAAGGAAACCAGTCTAGCTGGCCTGCACCCGTTCATGAACATGTAACCAATAGCAAACAAAATTCCAACCACCGTTGGAAATTTATACAAAATACCACTTTTCTTGAAAATGACTTCACACCAGGTGCCATAATTTTACAGGATGCTTTAGACTTTCATTTACCAACATCCTAGTAAGCTATTTCGTAAAAAAAAATTTGTAGTTTTGTTTTCCAATGTTTGCAAATGTTGTATATTCCCTTTAAGTTTATTGGATCAATTTTCTTCACCAATGTGATTTTTTTTTAACATCCAAATTTCAGCCATTGGGAGCTGATGGCAGTTTATCTGACATGATAGGGGGCCTCGTCGGTGCCCTGCTCAACCAGCAACAGCAGCCATTTGTACAGGTTGTTCCCGGTGCCCAACAAACCACCCAGCAAGGTAGAATTTAGTACCCATGGCTTTTGTCTAGTTGATAATGGTTTGAGGTAACACAGTAAAAGTGATCCAAGAATTGAAATAGCATGTTTGATAGGCCACAGTTTATCTCTTACAAAAATTGACTGCTTTCGTGTTAACTCCAGTTTTCTTATTTTAATCAAGGAGGAATAGGACTTTCCTGCCTAAAAATTTTTCAGAATTTGAAAGTGGGTTATCAAGCATTGCAAAGAGGCAGCGCTGTAATGGAGTCAGTCACAAGTCAATCACAAGTCAATCATTGAGGGAAATCGCAAGTCAGTCACCAGTCAGGAGTCAGGTCAGAAGACAATTCAAGCCCAATCATAAGTCAATCACAAGTTAAACACAAGTCAATCACAAAGTCAATCACAAGTCAAATCACAAGGTGATTCACAAGTCAGTCACAAGTCAATCACAAAGTCAGTCACAGGTCAGTCACAAGTCAGTCACAAGGTGAATCACAAGTCAATCACAAGTCAATCACAAGTCAATCACAAAGTGCATCACAAGTCAAATCACAAAGTCAATCACAAGTCAAATCACGAGGTGAATCACAAGTCAGTCACTAGTCAATCACAAGTCAATCACCAACTCAAACCACAAGTCAAATCAACTCCAATCACAAGTCAAATTACTAGTAACAGTTAAATAACAGTCACAAAGGAATGCACAGTTATGTGAACAGCTTCTGATTAAACTGAGACTGGATGACTTTTTATGACATTTGAAGAGTTGTGATGACTTGTGATGACTTGTGACTGTCTTGATTGTAACTCTGCACAGTGGTGAACTTAACTGTGGAATGACTGTTGGACACTGGAAAGATATCCTTTTTGAGTGGTACAAAAGTGGTCCCGAGTGGAACCTCTTCGTAACACCCCTGTTTTGACCAGTTTGCCATTATTGTCTGTGAATTCATTTTAAAGTCAAGCTTGACATGGGTGGCGCAGCGTGTAAAGCACTCACCTCTGACCTCTGTGGCCCGATTTTGATTCCCGGCTCGGGTCATACATGAGTAGAGTTCATTCATTCTGTCCTGTGCCACGAGGGTTTTTCTCCCAGTTCCCCTGGTTCTCATCCCTCCGCAAATATCAACGCTTTCGATCTGGCTGTGCCACTGAGCACATGTGTCTACATACTTTGACTCGATCACGTTGCAGTTGCGTCCTTTGCAATTCAGCTTTTGCTGCCAGTAAGGATGATTAAATTAAAATGTTAAATATGTATATCCTCACAGCACAAGCAACACGGCAGCAGCCTCGTCAAGCAGGGGGGTCCTCAGGCTCGTCCTCTAGTGCCCCCACTGGCGGCTCGGAGCCAGGCGGCCGAAGCGGCGAGCCGTTAACGGACCATATGCTGATAAACATGGTCATGAGGATGTCGCAGGAGATGGGGGATGTGGGCACCAGGCCCCGCAGCAACCAGTCCATGAGACAGTTCCTGGCTGGCATGGGCGTGGGCGTGGAGCCCGGAGAAGGTACGTGCAGATGTGCCAGAGTTGTGAATCTGTAATGAAGCCTAGATCAAGTCAAATCGCATGCCAAATCACTGATCATCACAGGTCAAATCACAAGTCAAATCACAAGTCAAATCACAAGTCAATTCACAGGTCAGTGCAGCCTGTGCAGGTCAACTCACAACTGGCAAATCAAATCAGAAGTCAAATCGTAAGTCAAAATACCAGTCAAAACACAAGTCTAATCACAGGTCAAATCACAAATCGCAAGTCAAATTGCAAGTCAAGTTGCGAGTCAGATCACAAGTCTAATCATAGGTCATAACAGGTCATATCACAAATTGCAAGTCAAATTGCAAGTCAAGTTGCGAGTCAAATCACAAGTCTAATCAGCTCATATCACAAATCGCAAGTGAAATCTTAAGTCGATTTGCAAGTCATAAGTCTAATCACAGGTCAGAACAGGTCAAATTACAAAACGTAAGTCAAGTCAAATCGTAAGTCAAATTGCAAGTTACATCACAAGTCAAATCACAGGTCAGAACAGGTCAAGTCACAAATCACAAGTCAAAGCATAAGTCAAATTCCAAGTCAAATCACAAATCTAATCACAGGTCAGCCGCCGATTTCACGAAACCTTACAAAATGGCGCAACTCTGCTTGCGCCAAAATTTATTGCGTTAAGTTGTCAAAGTTGCCTAACATTTCATGCTGCGCAACATTTCACGTATGACACATTTCACGAAAGTCGGATAATGCGTAGGTGCGTCATAAATGCTGTTTTCATCCTCGTCCAAGATGTTTACATTATTTAATACCTTGCACAGATACGCCAAGTTTTCTGAAATCGATCGTAAATGTATTGCGCAGCTGTGCAACAAATTTGTGGCGTAAGTCTTAAGCATGGCGCAAGCTGCGCACTTTTTCGTGAAATCGGCTGCAGAACATGTCAAATCACAAATTGTAGTCAAATCACAGGTCAGAGCAGGTCAAATCACAAAACGCAAGTCAAATTGTAAAGCCCGGTTCATACTTCATGCAAAAGCAAGTGCGAAGCGAAATTCATGTCGTCAACAATGGTGGACGCGCTTCGAACGTACTGTTGATGTCACAAATTTCGCTTCGCTTTCATTTTCGCGTGAAGTATGAACCGGGCTTAAGTCAAATCACAAGTCACATCTCAAGTCAATTCATAAAGTCGGTTCCCAAGTCCGGTCACAAGTAACAGGGCATAAAAAAATAACCAGAATCATGTGCCTGAGGTGATGTTTTGGGGGATCCAAGATGGTGGATAACCTGCTTCAAGGTGCATAGGCCAATCAGCATGCAGCCACCAGTTCAGTTTATAGCCGTCATTGGTCTAACAGCACAATGTGTATTATTCCATGCGCCAGGCTTCATGGGTGAGGTGCTTGACCTCGTGACCCAGCAGCTAGGGATTGCTGACTTTGCCGCCATGTTCTTAGGCCAGCCCGCTCCACTTGACCGACTCCGCCCTAGCCTGGAGCGTTTCGTCAACGAGCGCGTCATGAGGGGCCAGCCTATGAACTCCGACAACATCCAGGTGAGTGCAGTTTAGTGGATTTCTAACACCAACGATAATTGCGGCACTAATAGTGTGGATCTGGTTTGCATAGAGATTGTCAATGCTACTTCTGAGTTTTACCCCGAAATAAATTTCATTCTTAAATTGCTCTTTTCCTACACAAATAATTTTCTTTGAAAGAAATATCGACCAAAAGAAAATGGGTCTGCGTTAGTTGTGGGGTAACTACTTTCCAAATTTCCACTTATATGCCGACAGTCAATTATTAATTTCTCGCAGGAAAAGACGGTTCTTGCCCCTTTTAATTTTTGATAAGGCCGAAAAAAAAAAAATAGTTCTGCTTCCGATTACATGCCTTTCAAAAATAGGGTCGGTCGGTCGGAAATTGTTTTTTATGCAGATTGAATGGGGTATTCAATTATATGCGAAGTTTCAGCCTGAACTATTTGCACTACAAAAGGTATACACAAAATGGCCACAAAAAGTGAATAAAACCTACCTTAATTATTGTCAATATATTTACGTTCGATAATTCTTCAAAAATAATGGAAAATTCAGGTCGTTCGCATCATATGCACAACGCTTGTCAAGACGGGAAGCTGGCCAAAACTCTGAAGTGTGTGATGCACTGTGCGTGTGTGCGCGCGGCCGACAGACCTTGTTTTACGGTCGAAAATTTCGGGAAACACGCTGCATGTATCACTCCAAATACAAGTAGTGCGATCTCAAAATGAAGTCTTGAACACAGAAAATACATACACAGACAAGCTAGATCAATTCTGTGAATTAACTTGCAAAAATGTTCTTTGTCCATCGATGTTTTCTTGGCATTTTTACGATGTCGAATCCGACCAGTTGACACTGACAGTGCACGTGCCTAGCCATGCTAGTGCTAGCGATCGCATAGCCATGACAGACTGGTTACGGCATTTTCATCATGTCTTCTAAATTGGCCCCTGCGCGGCGCAGCGGGAACCAGTCGTCGCTAGTTGAGCTAGCTATATAGTCACCGTGACATGGAAATGCGAGGTATGATGATCGCGAAGCGAATTTGTAAAAATGACGGAGGTTTCTTTTGAAAAAATAGCGAATGTAAGTAAGAAAACAAATAAATACAAGCATTTTTTGACACAAATGGGTTGTTGAGAGGTATTTTGTGAAGACAGAAAAGACGACAAGCTTTTATTTTTATTTATTCAATAATTTTTTTAAATTTTTTTTTTTGGAATTGCCGATACAATTTTTAGGGTCGCAGCCTAAAAATAGGGTCGGTCGGGTAACCGGAAGCAGAAGTATTATTTTTTTTGGCCTAACAAAGGTACCAGTCCTCTCGCAAAAACATCTCAAAATAAACAATTTTTTTAAGTAATGCAGATGTCCAAATTTAAAATAAAGTTTGTGGTGTCCAGCCAGCCTGCCCCCGCCCCTTTCCTAGTTGCCATCCCAATCCTGCTCTCCAATTGCCGCCAAGGATTATTAGACCACTGCATGCCTGTATAAAAGGTACAGTTCATGATGGCCCTCCCATCTCAAGTAAATTGTGAGTGGGCGGAGCTTATTTGCATAAATATAAATATTCATATCTTGTGAGTGTTCCAATTGCATGTCTGTGAAAGACACTTGTCTAAGTTTCAATTTGAAGGAATGTTGCCTTGTTCATGAAAAGTGCCGGTTGGTGCACAAACTTGCATTCGTTCATCGTCAAGAAGTCGAGACGGCCAATCAAGCATTATTATTGGTAAAAAGTAGAATCACTGTATTTTCCCCACTGTGAGAAACGTGTAGCGAAGTTTTACCTGGGTCAGTTGCTTTCTGTTACCTGGTAGTGTGTGTAAAACATATGGTGTACAGTATAACCGTATTGATTAATTTTTGTGTGGCCTGTGAAGTTAAGACGAGCTGATATGCTTATTTTTCTGCAGCCTGTAGAAATAATGGAAAGGAGAGATGTAGTTCTGGTTAAATCGTCAATGGGACTATGTGGTTAAATTAGAGGTCTAAAATGTTGATTATATTTGCCGGGGAAGAACCCAGACGGACACTTTACCTTGAGAGCAACCTCGTCCCCCCAGTGCTTACTTTATTTCCAACGTTGTTTCCAATAGTAAACCCTGGATAGGAAACTTCCTTCCTGCATCCTGATTCGATACCGCAATTGGCTAGAAATGGATTTATATCGTGTACTTGGTGTTGTTATTCACAACGTGCAGTACGTGTTTTCGCGATCATTCGTCCAGGCCTTCTCGAAAATATTAATTTCCTTTCCAGTTTGTTAATATTAATATGAAATGTGATACTGCATGTTGTCTCGTTAAGATCGTAACAGTTTAATTAAAATAAAATCATGTTTTCGTAACTCGCGCCATGCTCGCGCTGCGACGAATTGATTCTGTTTTTACCCCAGACACCGCATACAAAAACAAACGCAAATGTAATGCACATGCAGGCACCAGACTACTCCTAATTTGCATACGTGTTCAAAAATCTTGCACATGCAAATGATCCAATACCAGGGTGAGAGAGCAGGTAGTGGTGGGCGCGTACTGCTCGACACCCTGGGGACGAGGTTGCCTTGAGAGGTCTTAGAGTAAGGTGTGGTTTGATCATTAACCCTTACTCCCTAGGGGGGTGTTCAAAATTGTATTGAAATTGGAGGATTCAGGACTGTTAAGAATAGAAAAAACTCATTATCATCCCAAAATCCCGAGTGGTGCACCGGGGAGAGAGATGGGACATGGCCTCCAGTTATTCCCCCCCCCCCCCCAAAAAAAAGGTTGGTAATATAAGTTTGACATTCACTTACATTCTGCCAGAAGATTGTTGACAAGATGTTTTAACAAAAATTCTCGGGCTGATACATTTTACCCTTCCTGTTCAAGCGGTCTGTCAAGTAGGCAGAACCATGTTAAGAATTTAAATATTCATAAGTCTTAGTCTCTATGACGTAACATCCATGTTCAACCGGTCGATTGTGAAACAAAGATGTCTTGATTGATTGTATGTGAAGGGTCCTTACGTTCCATTCATAAATTGTACTTCTGCAAGTTCAATACATTTTTGGTTAACTTTTTCCCTTTCCCTGTTAGTATTTAGGCCTACATCTGACATCTACAAGTACAAGTATGATTTTGTAACTGTGGGTGCAATCCCGGGTGTCTCTTAAGAGTGATTACTAATAGCAAACTACCTACCCAACAAATAATGAAAATTGTTTGAAGTCATTTTTAATGATGCCTGCATGGTACATTACAAAGTATGAAGGTAACAGGGACACATAAAATGTCACACTTTGAACCTTAATATTTATGGAATGACTAAGGTTAATACTGATTAAACTAAGCCCCAAGTTGATAAAATTACAAGTAATGACCGGTACCGCTATCAAAATAGGTATCTCTCAAATGACGTCATTTCCTACAGAGCAACCACGTGCATTTTGAGCGTCAACTTGTACAACGTGCATCTATTGCATTGTATTTTGAACACATTTCGAGCAACAAGCATGCATGTTTGGAACATTTTCAACACTAAGCAATGCGCGTTTGATTGCTTAAAATACGCAGTTGCAGTTCTCATACAGAGATGGCCGTCTTTGAGAGAGACCAATATGCTGTACCTGTTTCATTGCAACCACGTAATATGCATACAGGGCAAGTCAAAAAAAGAAGGAAACTCAAATAACGAGTCTCTCACAAGAAGAATCGCTGAATTTACCTACTGTCCCGATTTTACACAAACGTATGGACATCAGGACGTGCAGTTTTAACCGCATTGACTTATTTTTGTGCTGGCTGTGAAGTTAAGATGAGCTATTTGCTGAATGTTCTGCAGCCTTTTGGAAACTAAGGATAAAGGTTTAACAGGTTTAATGCCGTCAAATTGTCCGTGGGACTACACGGTGAAATAAGTGGCGTAAATTGTGCTTCCTACATTTTGACAATTTCTAAAAAGCTCATTTTCCTTCCCAAATCCCGATTGGTGGACGGATCGGGGCTGGGGGGTATGACCGTATCGTCCTCCCATTACCCCCAAAAGTCGGTAATGCAAGTTCAACATTTACCTTACCATTTACCAGAATATTTTTGACAAGATGTGTTAACGAAAATCAACGGGAAGGTACAGTTAATCCTTCCTATTCAAACATTATGTCAAGTGGACAGACAGTCATTTACATAAATTTCAATATTCATAAGTCTTAGTCTCTAACATATCCATGTTCAACCGGTCGATTGTGAATCAAAAAGATGTAACAGGTCCTTCCATTCATGAACTGGAATTGTACATAATCGGGTCATTCTATAAATTTTGTTGTTCATTTTGTTCATGTCCCTTTTATATGTGACATCTGTGTTTTTATAATTTTGATGCACTCCTTTATGTGGTCGTCGTCTAGGAGTTATTAATCTTTGCAAACTCCCAACCCAACAACAAGCAATCAGGACTGGTCCAACAAAGCATTAAATAACATTTAGTAAAAAAAAAGAAGGAAAAGTGACTTTTTAAACAGTCATTTGCTAATGTCCCCTCCCGCTTGCAATACAGGTGTAACTCTGTATTAATCTTTGTCAGTATTTGTTACCGATTTGCATTTTTGAATTGGCTGCGAAGCTAAGATTAGCTACTTAATTAAGTGTCCGCAGCCTTGTGAAAGATTAATTAGTTATATTTTACCCTTCATTTTCAAGTGGTATCTCAAGTGGGTGTATTTCTGAGTTTCACCCCAAACATAGAAATTGTTTTAAATTGTGGCTCTTTTTGTACAAAAATTATTCCCTTCAAATGAGACTGACTGAAAAATGGGCCTGCATTTACTTTTGGGATAACTACTTTCCCAATTCAAATTATTTGCTGGTATATGGCGCCCCCCCCCCCTCCTTTCCAAGTTGGCATTCCAATCCCGCTCAATGATTTAGACTACTGCATATACATGCAACATACGTGTGGCCCGCCCATCTCGAGTAAATCATAATGTGGGCGGAGCTTATTTGCATAGTGTAAATATTCATTCTCTTGTGAGTGTGCCAATCGCGCGTCCTTTTGAGACACTTTTCTAAGTTTGAGGTTGAAGGAATGTTGTCTTGTTAGCCAAAAGTGCGGTTTTGTGTACACACTTGCATTCCTTCGTGATCAAGAAATCGATATCGGCCAGTCAAGCATGATTATTGGTCTGCAGAAGTGTCACTAATTTTGCCCACTGTTAAAAAAAAGTGTAGTGACGTTTTAATTGGTTCTGCCACACAGTTTGTGTTGTATTTAGTGTGTCCGGTTTTAACCGTGTAAATTAATGTTTGAGTGGGCTTCTATAAAGATAATGCTATTTGCTTATTGATATGTGGCCTTATGGAATTAAGGAAAGGTATATAATCGAATGAATGTGGGTCTTTAGCTCTGTTGTTGTCCTTGGGACTACTTTTGTGGAAATTAGTGGGGTAAAATATGTTCCTTTTTTTGGTAGAATTCCGAAGTTCACATTTCTTTGAGAGGACCTGGTACTAAGTGCGGTCCTACAATTTTAAAATCCAATTTTCCTTTCTCAAATCCTGATTGGTGCATGAAGGTCAGGGCAGGGCGAGGCCTTCAGTAATCCCCCCCCCCCCCTAAAATTAAATAAATAATTAATCGGTAGCCGATTCTTTGAACGAAAGCCGTTCTTTGAAATGCTTTAATGTACATGTATGACTGAGTAATAACAATGGTGTAACGTCATTGCTATTTTCTTCTGAACAACCATCGAAAAAGCTGCATAATGACCCATTGGCGATGTGTACTGCACATAAAAACCGCTTAGTTGCCATTTTTCTCCTTTGCGTGCGTTTGGCCCCGTCTCGAGAAAAATTATGATGTGGGCGGAGCTTATTTGCATAAACGTAAATATTCATACACTTTTGAGTTCCCCAAATGCACGTCTGTTGAAGATGCTTTTCCAAGTTATAATTTGAAGGAATGTTGCCTTATTGCTGGAAAGTGCCGTTTTGTGTACAAACTTGTATGCTTTTGTCATCAAGAAGTCGAGAACGGCCAATCGAGCATTATTTTTGGTAAAAAGAAGAATTGTTGATTTTCCACACTGTCAGAAACTTGTTGGGACGTTTTATGTGGGCCTGCCTGCATAGAGTTTCAATCTGTACACAAACATATGGAGTACGGTTTTAACCGTACCGACAAATTTTTGGGTGGGCTGCTGTTTTTTATTTGCGGCCTAATTGGTATTAAAAGCAGGGTGACCGTTTTAGCCGATTGGCAAACTGTGACATTTTTTTTTTTTTTTTTTTTTAACGTGTTTTACAGAAAATTTGACAGAAGTGAATTTTTTTGGGCAGTTTTCTGGCAGAATTCTTTAAAAATGGTTATTTGATGCAAAACATAACAAATTTGAAAAAAAAATGGTACATTTGGTACAGGTTGGCTGGTCTAGGTGCTGAGGTTCACTGGGAACGGGACTTTGCGGACGCACTGCTGCATTTTGCCTGAATATGTTAATGCAATTTCATAACATTTTTATGTGACTATAGATTGTTTATAATGTAATTTGATTCCAAATTAAGTCAATACTACAACATCTACATGTGATTTAAGTGTTTATAGTGTATTTCGAGTAATTCTGGGGAATTTGGTGGATATTTGAAGAATCTGACAGATTTTTGAATTGCATTTAGCAGAACTTGGCCATGACCTCACGGTCACCGTAATTAAGAGAAGGATTAACACATTTTAATGCCATTCAGGTTGCGGGATGTGGCTTAAAATACTTCATCTGCTGTTCGGAGAACTCGGACAAGACACATTCCCTTGAGAGGACCTGGAACTCATTGCGATTTGATCATTACAAAATGCTCATTTTCCTTCCCCAAATCCCGAGTGGTGCACGGAGTTCGGGTTGGGGCGTGGCCTCCATAATCCCTCCCCCCCCCCAAATAAACAATAGAAATTAGTGTGTAATGTAAGTTTGACTTTCACCGTGCATTTTACCAGAAGATTGCTGGCAAGATGTTTTAACAAAAAGTAACCGGAAGCTATATTTTTCCTATTCAAGCGGCGTGTCAAGTGGGAAGAACCACGTTATAAATTTAAATATTCATAAGTCTTAGTCTCGATTATGCAACATCCATGTTCAACCGGTCGATTGCGAAACAAAGATGTTTTGATTAATTTTATGTGAAGGGTCCTTGCGTTCCATTCATAAATTGTACTTCTGCACATTCGGTTATTCAATAAATCAGGTTTTAACTAGTGTTCCTTTCCCTATTACATCTGGCATCTACATGTGCACTCCCGGGTTTCCTCCAAGAGTAAAATAGCAAACTGCCCACCCAACAAATAATGAAAACTGTTTGAATTGAAAACGTTCTTAATGATATCTCCATGGCACAGTACAAATAATGTATAAAGGTAACAGGGACAGGTAAAATGTCACATTTTGGACCGTCACATTATAGGACCCTTAAGGTTACTGATTTAAGTTAATGATTAAAGTCCCCAATACATATGACTTTGAGCTTTGCATGGCGGATGAAATATTTAGAAAAACTGTGGGTAACACCATGTGGAAAGAACCGCATCACCCTCCTGAGGATGGACAGAGCACACTGTCAGAAACGTCGAGTTCTACACTCAACCAGCCGGTTCTTTTCAGAACCACACATCTTCCAAGAGGAGGTTACTTTCCACATGGTGTTCCCCCGCAATTTTTCTACCTTAAGCCGCCAACTGGCGCCAAGTTGATAAAATCACAGGTAATAAACTGTACCGCTATTAAAGTATGCTGTACCTATTTAATTTGGACCACGTAATATGCACGCACAGGGTGAGTAACAAAAAAAGGAAACCCAAATTAAGAGTCACTGAAAAGAGGAATCACTGAATTTCCCCAAAATAACCTAAAGTAAAAGCTTTTTTCCAAGAGTTGCAGATGTCCAAAATGGAAAAAAGGTATTTCTTTCAAAAAAGTGCATGGGGTCTCAATGTACATTTCAATCATGAACAGCGCCTCCTAATGTCATGTAGTGTCAAGCTAGCCCCCCCCCCTTTCCGGCCCGCGTATTTTTTTTTCTGCAGCATACATTGTATTTTAATAACCAATTACATCACTAAGGCCGAATAAAAATTAAAAAAAAACATGTTTCTCGTCTGGGGTTTTTGAAAAAAAGGAGGAAGCGGGGCTTTTTTTTTCTATTTTTAATTTTTTTTTCAAGAGGGCCGCCATTTCAAAATTTCCTGCAGCCGTTGGTGTTCCACTGTTCAAAGACACTTTTAAAATGAAAGACAAGTTGGACAAGAGAACTGAACATATTTACAGTGTCATTTAGAGTTGTATTGGTATTGGTATTATTTTCCGATGAATTTGTGGACTTTTTCGGTGGTTTTTTTTACTGCATTTTTCAAATATAGAAAATAATAAAAAAATCCAGGCGGCCTCCAAAAAGGAAGCGGGTGGGGACGAGAAACATGTGTTTTTTTTACTTCGCCTAACCCTAACGTGAATATTTTCGTCTGGATGGAAGACACTTAGGTTTTCGTAGTGCTTTCCCTCAATTAAACTTATCCCAACCAACATAAAAAACATACACATATTTGATGAAAATAGACACGGGTACTGGGTTCGAATCACATCTTGCGATCCACATAGTTCATTCCACTATCCACCAGGCCACTGTCGACGGTAGCTCGACGAAAGCCGTCTTTTAAAATGCGTTAATAATGTACATGCATGACTGAGTAATAGCGATGATGTGACGTCATTGCTATTTTCTTGTGAATAAACATCGAAGAGCTGAATAATCATGACCATTGGCGATGCGTGCTGCAAACAAAAACATCGCTTCCGGCCCAGTTGCCATTTACTCCACATGCCATTACCAGTAATAACGCACGCTTTGGCCCATTCTCGTGAATGTGGGCGGAGCTTATTTGCATAAACGTAAATATTCGTGTCTTGTGAGTGCCCAAATTGCACGTCTGTTGAAGACACTTTTCCAAGTGTTAATTTGAAGGAATGTTGCCATATTGCTGAGAAGTGCCGTTTTGTGTAAAAACTTAAATTCTTTCAACATCAAGTAGTCGAGAAGTCCAATCGAGCGTTATTATTAATAAAAAGAAGAATCCCCGATTTTCCCCACTGTCAGAAACGTGTAGGGACGTTGTATTTGGTCCTGCCGCTGTTCATTATTATTGATTTTAAAGACGGTGTACGGTTTTCACCGTCCGACTAATTTTTGTGTGGGCTGCTAATTCAAGATAAGCTATTGGCTTACTTTTTTGCGGCCATATTGAGAGAAGGATTAACACATCTAACGCCATTTAAGTAAAGTTGACCGTGGAACTACTTTGCGGGATTTGGCTTAATAAAATATGCTTCATCTGCTGTTAACAACGCACTTTCCCAAGCTAAAATTTGAAGGAATGTTGCGTTGTTCATGAAAAGTGCCGTTTTGGTGTACAAATTTGCAATCCTTCATCATCAAGAAGTCGAGAACGTCCAATCGAGCGTTACTATTTGGAGGCCACACAAGTTTTTAACATTCAATTTCATTGTACGGGTTGGCTAGTCTAGACCACGGCGGAGATAGATAGGGGCTCTGCGGAGAACGGGTGATACTCGGACTATGGCCTCAGCGCAAGCAAATTATTAAGTGGGCGGGGTAATTTGCATAAGCATAAATATTCATGTTACCTCGTTGGCAAAATGCATGTCCAGTGGTGCACTTTTCTTGGTGTTCTTCCGAAGAGGTTGTATCTTGTTCATAAAAAGATCATGATTTGTGTACAAAATTGTATTCCAATTTCAGCAAGCAATCGGGAATGGTCAAACAATGCACTCTTATTGGTAAAAGAGACGGATCAGTGATTTTCCCTACAGTGAAAAACTCGTACAGTCGTGTTGTTTTGTCCTCTCTTATCGATGTGAAATGTGAGTTGGTAATTTCTGAGTTCGGTATTTATTACCGAGTTGGCATTTTTTGGGTGAGCTGCGAAGCTGGTGAGCTACTTGCTTATCGTTTTGCAGCTTTGCGAAAGATTAATGAAAGGGATCTAATGTTGAAATGGATAGCGTGGATTTGAGTTGGATTCTGTTGGGAAATTGTGTCCATTTCGGAGTGCGGCACTCGGGGGGGGGGGGGGTATGCATAGTCTGCAAGCGTCTATTCTATAGACTAGGGCACGCAATGCAATGTTCACGCTCTGGTGGTTGCCAAAATGCATACGCAATGTATCAACCATAGGACACTTGTATCGGTCTTATTCAGCCGCAGGGGGGGGGGGGGCGGGTTGTTTATAAGAAGTGCTTTTTTTATATTGCGTTATTTGGTCACCTACTGTACCTGCCAGGAAGGGCCCATCAATACCTCATAGTTGCTGAAAAGAAGGATCACCGATTTTCCCTAATCACAAACTGGCAGCACTAGCGACGTACTGCGAAACAATGTGGAATTGTTATCAAGTAGTATGCGTTTGAGCGCTACCGCGTTAGACACTTAGTTTTATGTGGGCTGCCAACTTATGATAAGCTATTTGCCCATCGTTATGCAGCCTTGGAAAAAGTATATAATATGTTCCATTTTGTTCTTGGAGTGTTTGCATGCTGTCTACGGGTTGAAAGGGACTCGACAGAACGGAAGGGGTTAGAGCTTGAAGTTAAAGCTCACGCGACCTTTAAACTTCTGGAACCCTCGCGCGGCCCCGCCTTTGGGCATTATTTGGGTTGCCCTTCAGTTTCAGCTATAATTTTTTGGCTGAATGATTTCTAATTACCACCCGCTTCAATGATGTTGACAATTTATCTTGGTATTCTTCAAGTCAAATGGAGGAAACCAATGACTTGGAGATGGGTACCATTGAATTTCACTGACGTCCTTTCACATCTGGCATTGTTCTTCATAATGGGTCTCCTTGCTCTGTATGTTTTGTATTCATTTGCATGAGTTGCGAAACTTTACCGACCTACAGCCGATGGTTTCTAGGTTTAGCGGGGTAGGCTTGAGCAGTTAACCATGGGTGCCATTCTACAAACGGTCAATTTTAGATTTTTTTCTTAAATTCTCATGATTCCTCGCGCAACTTGAAAACCTTAAAAGACATTTCAGTCATGTATTTCATTTTCAGTTTTCACTTAAAGTTAAAGACCACATATATTGCAGAAATTCACATTTGATATGTATCCCGATTTATTTAAAATAGGGGAGTGCATCCATAAATTGCACTGGTCACAGTATTGTGCGTGTTTACCTCCGAACTCCAGCAAATCGTGAAGTGGGCGGGGCTAATTTGCATAGTGTAAATATTCATGCCGTTGGTTTTCCCAAATGCCATGCCTGTGAGACATGTTTCCCCGTGTTATTCCGAAGCGGTGGTACATTGTTCATAATAAGATCATGATTTTGTGTACAGACTTACATTCTGTGTTCGACTAGCAATCGCAAATGGTCCAACAGAGCATTATCATTGGCAAAATGAATTGAGAATTAATTTTTCACAGTCAAAATTGTGTAGGACCTTTTGACACTCTCCTCTCGCTCCAACGTAAGCAGTCACTTGTACGAGTCGTATCTCGGTACCTTTACCGAGTTGACTAATTTTTGAAAGGCTGCTCCTCAGATCAGCTATTTGTTGATCGTTTTGCCGCCTTTATGAAGAACTAAAATGAAATGTTTCGTGCTGATAATAGTTCGTAAGGAATAGCGATGAATTTTGTTGCGAAAATGGAGTTCGTTCAGAGGACGGAATTAGTCTGTTAGTCCGGTCGATCAAGGGGAACACAGTTTTTGGAGAGGGCCGGGACGAGTTTGAATAGTCTTAGGAATATCCGAATATTCCGCTTGCAACATATCAAGGATTCGACGATTGATTATCGGGCCTTCCGTACCCCATTGTTGTTGTTTTACAAACAAAATGATCATGGGTCTCCTAGCTCTTTGTGTTTGTTTTTATGTCGTCTACTTGCATGAGAACGAGAATGTACAATGTTGCGAAAGTTTACCGACCTACATACAGCCGATGGTTTCTAGGTTTAGTGTTTAGCGGGGTAGGCTTGAGCAGTTAATAATGGGTGCCATTCTACAAACGGTCAATTTTAGAATTTTTTCTCTTAAATTCTCATGATTCCTCGCGCAACTAAAACCTTAAAAGACATTTCAGTCATGTGTATTTTTTTTTCAGGGTTTTTTTTCACCGAAAGACCACACATATTGCAGAAATTGCCATTTGATATGTATCCGATTTATATAAAATAGGGGCGTGCATCCATAAATTGCACTGGCCACACTCCGAACGCCAGCAAATCATGAAGTGGGCGGGGCTAATTTGCACAGTGTAAATATTCATGCAGTTGGTTTTCCCAAATGCATGCCTGTGAGACATGTTTCTCCGTGTTATTCCGAAGCAGTGGTACATTGTTCATAATAAGATCATGATTTTGTGTACAGACTTGCATTCTGTCTTCAACAAGCAATCGCAAATGGTCAAAACAGAGCATTATCATTGGAAAAAGAAGTGATACGTGATTATCAACACAGTCAAAATTGTGTAGGACCGTTTGACACTCTCCTCTTGCTCCCGTAGAAGTGGTTATACGAGTTGTCTCACGGTACTTTTACCGAGTTGACTTATTTTTGAAAGGGCTGCTTGTTAGATGAGCAATTTGTTGATCGTTTTGCAGCCTCAATAATGAACAACAGAAATGAAAGGACTATTGCTGAAATTGTTCGTAAGGAATCGGGAGGAATTTAGTTGCGAAAATGGAGTTCGTTCATTTCAGAGGGCGGTATTACTATTAGTCCGATCTGGGGGGATGGGGTGTGGCGCACAGCTTTTGGAGAGGGCCGGTGCGAGTTTTAAGAGTCTTCGGAATCTCCGCGTGCAAAGAATAATAAGTCTATGATATCCGTGGGGATTCGGCGATTGATCACGATCGGGTCTTGGGTACCCCATTGTTGTTTTACAAACAAAATGGCAGCCGAATTTCTGCTGGAAACGACATCACAATGTCTGAAGTCGACTCCGATTGGCAGGTGGCAGTGGCGTATTTAGCTTTTGATGTCAGTGAAGGCAACGCACTCGCACATCTGCGCGGAAATGTAAAATCAGTCGTCCTGCAATTAGCAGAAAACGTCTAATCCTTTTTTTTTTATCATATATTTCCAACCACTGCATTTAGGGCATATCCCTAAATGCTAAACCGCGGCACATCGTTCACTTGTAATATTTTCATCATTTTGGAAATAGCTCACGATTATTTCTGAATACTGCTTCAGAAGATCGGAATGTAATGACCAATACAAGCTCGTTTGAAAATAGTCAAGTACGAACGACTGATAGTGATATGTAATAATGTGGGGCCCCATGGGAATACGGACGCAACAGGTTCGTGCATGGGTGTACAATGTACAGTACATGTACATGTACGTGTGTGTACACGCACTTTACACAAACACTGAAGCCTCACTACTGTTTTGCCATGCAGCAGGCGAACCGATCATTGGGCGGAGCTATATTTACAACATTTACATATTAACAATGGTACACGACATGTAGGAAATCCAAGATGGGACCATTTCTCGTCGTGGAGTTGCGATTTTTAAGTCCGTTTTGTCTCAACATTCGGCGGTTTCTAAAAATATTTTCGCCTTAGTGATCAAAATTATGTACAAGTCTAAAATGCTGGTAAAATAATCCTTAAATAAGAAACGAACGCGCAAATCGTCCTTTGAGCGGGCGTGGGAAACTGTAGCAAGCATGTTGGCGTGTTCATTTGTGTGGAGTGTATTGGTTTGGTGGATGGCAAGTCGTCACAGCTATCCTCATTCTGATTGAATAAAGAAGGTCGGTCTTTCTGTCTGACATCGACATTCGGCCTATACAAACATGACAAAGTGATTTAATGCATTGCACGGTATAGTACGGAATCAACCGCGTTTTGTGAGCCCATGAAGTGTAAGTTTGGACTCTACTACGTGTACACCATTGTCGTCGATTTGTAAGATATGAAATTTGCATATAATGGAATATTCATGAATAGGTTTAGTACGCTGTTATAGCGGTTTCAATTCAACTTTATGAAGTTTGCACCATATGATTCGCGTGTAACACTACATCTAGTGTCGTTTTCCTGTCATAAATGTCCATTGTGATCCTCTTAACTGATTAAGAAACCTGTAGGTATTTTCTTTTCTTCCATGACAGTTTGAGTTATTAAGAAGACACAGGAATAAGAATGTGGAACGAAACCGTTCAATAGTGGTTTTCTTACAATTTAAAGTGATTGCTCGATTAGAGCAAATGTTTATCTATTACATTGGTTCTGTAGCGATAAACTTAAATTTTTGGGTGGGCGCTTTGATGGAAACAAAATTGTTTCTTAAAAGGCCCCTTATGGTTAACGGAATGGTAGAAGAGCTAATGAAGCTATGATCTTCAAAGAACTTGCAAATGGATATGGTTGCACAAGTGTGAATATTCATGAGACAGAAACACTTGTTTGAAAATAATTGCTTCTAATTAATACGCTAGGTGTAGGATTGTAGTAATTCCTCAAAAATTACAATTTATTTCAGTTTGGTGGATGCCTTGAGTTGACATTAGTTGTTTCTTCAGTTCAGAGACATGCACAATCGACAATTAGTCCGGTGGCTAAAAGTTGCACCTAATTTTGGACAAGATTGTGACCGACTGGTCCAAAGCACCAAACTTGGCAGATAGATTCTTATAGCCCAAGGGAAGATGTTTAGAAGGGGTGACACCTGAAATTCTGTTGCAAGGGTGCCTAATTTGCATAAATTGTTAATAGCTACATGTAATATATTTATTCCCGTATATGTAGGTACATTTTTATTTTTTTTACTTTTTGAAAAGTATATTTTGTGGATTCTACTTACCGGTACATGTCCTTACTTTGATAACATTTCCAAAGCATATAAGTAACTGAACAATTATGAGGAAATAGTAACGATCCAAAATGGCTTCTATTATGCCCTGTATTTGCGATAGTATCTGCCTCGTCTCCAGATACCATCAATTAGTATTGCCAAACATCACTCGGCATTCATTTGATGAATTTCAAATTCACCGTTACTTATACCTGTATGCGCCTATCAATTGTTTCCCCCATCCCTCCCCTCCGGGGCTGCCCCACCCAAGATGTGGGGATTGTCACCTTTGAAGTGACAAAATCCCCACCCCTCGGGCAAAATTTAAGTGACAATCCCTGGCCATGCCCCGACATACATACGTGGGTCGCACTAGTGATTGCCTTGCATTTAGTACGCCAATGTTAACAATGTAATTTGAGTGACGAAAATCACCACACTGGGGCATGAAAAACTAACCAAATCCCGACATCGGACTTGGGGTAGCGCGGGGGGGGGGGGGGGGGGGGGGGGGACATTTGATAGGCGCGTTACCTTTTAAAATCTTATGCACAATGATGTGAGCAATGATAACATTGTAATATTTAGCCTAAGGCAGAAAAACAAACGGGGATAAAACGAGGTGTTCGTTAAATCGGGCTAACAAGTAGGTGAAGGGTTGTCTAACGTGGGAGACTGAAAAAAGTTCAAGGAAACTCCCAAAGTTATTGTTGAGAAAACGATTTGACGTAGACATAATTACTGTAAACAACAATAATCTCTTTATTAGGGGGATTTAGTTGAACTTTGTTTAAGTCCCCCATGTTACCCTTCGCCTAGTAGCCCAAACAGGACAGACAGGAAAGAGTAATGTTAATGCCTTGATGCATTATAATTTCACATGTTACATGGCATTTGTGTACTTCAGGTGGCTGTTGGAAGGATCATGGATGAAGTGCAGCCCTCAGTAGCAGAATTTATGGTGAGCGATCAGTCTTTAATTTTTCACAGTGGCTATCTTTACGGCAGCCGTAACGCAGTTTTCAACTGCAGCCTTTACGGACCGTCCGGCTCCCTGACGAAATCGTATTCAACAAAAGGATCTTTTGCTGTTGGAACCAGACTATCATTCAACCGAATGGCTCTGGGACTTTTGTTTACCTTTAAAAGAAAAATCCTCATAAGCCACGGATTACGGAGAAGAAAATAAAATCTACCTAAATAAAAAGAAGGATTGTGATTAAAAACATGAAAGTACAGAAAACTATTTTAAGAAATTGAAACAGTGGCACAGCAGAGGCATGATCAAACATCCTGTTTCAAACACCCCTCTTGCTATATTATAGAATTTCCCTGTCGCAAGAAGTGGTAAACAACTCCATATATGGAGATTGGCGTATGCGTACTGCACGGTGTGGTGCAGAACGCAGCTGTGCCGGTGTAGTGTGGATTTAGGATTATGAAATACTGAGCCACTGGCAGTATTGTGTGAGGATTGCGAACGTTCGACCAATAAAGCGGCAAAAGGCACCGGCTTTCATATGAGTCCAAATTTCATGTAACACTTGAAAAGTGTTTAAGACCGGCCAGATGGTCTTCATCATTTAAGACCAGCCACGCGACGGGGTCTCGACCAATAGGAATGGGTAAAGTATATGAATTCCCATTAAATAACTTATTATTATTTTTTCTATAGAGTGGTGCCCAAACAGTACAAAATATTGATGCTGTGGCAACTCACATGAAATTCCTGCACAGCATTCTAGAGCGGTTTGTGCGTCTCTTTGCACCTCCATCAGGTGAGTTTACAGTTGTGTTAATCAGTTGTCGTAAAATGTGTTGATGACAAAACCAAAGGCCACTCTAGAAAGCATCTACAGCAATAAAAACAAAACCTGCAAGTTTACGATTTACACCCCTAGATGAGGTAAAGTTTGTGTCGTATACAAAACTCATATTCAAAATTACAAAGCTGTAACCGTAAACTTGGATCTTTCAGGTCAATGTTATGGTTGTATCTGTATGGTTATTTTTTGTTGATTTAGAACTATCTGCTTTTCACATGTTACTTTACAAACGTAGTCTCAAATCAGGAAGTCTATGGCTGCTAAAGCTTTTTAAGCATAACTGTGGCCAGTTCTGGCGGCTGTAGTTGCTAAAACTGTCCGGCAACATTATAGGCTTGTATCGTGAAAAAAAAATAATAATAATTGCCAATTATGGTAAGGAGCTCCATAGTAAGGCAGTATGGGGAAACTCAAGGAAAAATTGAGCTAGTAAAACTATAGGCTTTGTGCACAAGTACCCATCAACGGCCAGAAAAGGAGAGTTGGGGGTCACCTAGACTGATTCCCCATCCATCCACTGCGTATTTCGAATGATCCTAAGTTACTGAGGTCGGGGATTAGTCTGCGAGACCATCGCAATTTAATTCAAACGTATTCAAACGTAATTTACTCAGGTGGGACTCGAACCCACGACCTCTTGCTCACTAGTGCAGACATCTTACCAATCGACCACCATGCTTTCTTCGGTTGACTGACTATTTCAAATCTGATATAGCAGCTACCCGTTGCTACACATGGGAAAGGCAAAAGCCCAGTGTTTGAAATGTACTTTTTCTCAATGCAAATAGATGTTTTTAACACAAAAATTTTCATTCAATATTTCCGGGTTTTTAATTTCATCAGAGCCAAGAGCATTTGGGGAACAGATGAGGTCTCTAGGACAGAACGCTCTGCATCAATGGGTGGCACTGATGCTATACATCTTTGGCGACCGGCCCAGCGTGGATCGTTTCCTGTCCGAACGCTTGGTAAGAAAGTGCCTACCCTAGCTCACAAGGATGCAGTGAAAAGAAAAGTACATTCTTGTAGTACATTTCCATGAGTACGAGTATGAGTATTTTGCCACAAGTATGAGTACTGGTATACAAATATTGAGTGGCTCAGAGTGAAATGGGAGGAATATTATCGCAAGATAAAATCTGGACTTTTCCATTTCACGAGGTGAAGCCGAGTGAACTGGAGAAATCCAGATTTTACTGAGCGATAGTATTCCTCCCATTTCACAATTTAAAGCCACTCAATATTTGTTTTATATAACTGACATATAGATCCTAATCATTTTATATATTTGGACTTTTATTTCACTACAAAATTGATGGGAAATGTATTTCTCTCTTCCAAATCAACCCTTCACGAAAATGTTTGAACCCCATTCTGTAGCGCTGGCTCTTTGGAACAATACGCGCTACGCACAACGCTGAACGTACACACCAGCATGCCTTTGCACGCAAATACCGCGTCTTGGAACAAGAATGATCCTAACTGTTCAATAGTATTTCCCATTCCCCATGGGCGGATAGTACTTTTTGAGAGCCGTTGTGAATGGGAGTAATTAACGAATGTCACGTGATGTGAGTTCCACCAATCATATGACAAGGATATGTACGTCGATTATATAATACAAGTAGTGCAACAGTGATAAATTGTATTTATGAACAAGTGTAGAACTCACTGCACTCTGCCCACTATAGACCCTTTGAGGTGTATTTTGTTATAATGATAACTCCCACTCTGCAACCTCTCCCCTGGCTTCTAGTTAAATTTAGAGTAAGACATAAGGGTTTGCATGGTGGACATGATCAATGAATGGGAGGTTTGCAGGAACACCATGTGAATGATATCTCTTTGTGAGTTATGTGGTTCTGAGAAGACCCAGTTGTTTAAACTCGACGTTTCAAACAGTATGCTCTGACTGGCTAGACTCAAATCCACAATCTGCAGATTTAACTATAGACCATTATCATGTTGTGGCCATCGTGATTTTTGCCCATTCAAATCAACGTAACCAAAGCAAGGCTGGAAGGAAAAATAGTCTGATTCCTTGTCGAACAAACAAAATTATCATTCAGTACTGTCAGTGGATACAGGGAACATGAGTAAAATGGTGACAGCATGGTAAAGGTGTATAGGATCTTGAATTAGATGCTCCAGACCACAATATTGTTATATGGATTGTATAATCACTCAGCGTACCTGGTTCAGTGGTCCTGATGACTCCGGTCCGGGCAGTCTCGTGGCGTCCATGTCCTTGCAGAACTTTGACCTGGCCCACCGCATGCTGACCATTACCCCGGACCAGGTGGCACACTTCATTGTGAAGAAACAGCCAGCATCGGATACAGGTTAGTCCCAAATATAACATCAAGTCTGTCTTGAGCCAACATAAGGATTTCATTTATCTCCACTTTAATTTGCATGAAGCATTAAAAATGTTTCTTCTTCCCGACCCTTGTATGGGATAACAGTTTTTTTTCCCCAGGCTAATTCCTTCCTAACTTAAGTTTATCGGTTTATGCTTAAGGGTTGGGAGAGGCAAGTGGGCATAAAGTGGCTTGCTCAAGAACACAACATAATTATGGCCAGGAGCTAGATTCAATAAGTGTCTTTGTTTTTGTGTTATCATCAGATCGTAGTGCCAGCGAGACCTCCTCAACGCCAGCTGCCACTGGCTCTTCCATGGAAACAGAGCAGCAGCCTGACCAATTAGAAGACAGCTTAGATAATGATCAGGTGATCATTGAGGCACAGATACTTGTTGAAGAGGTTTGTTAAACAGCTTGTTCAGTAAATTCACTTTGCTTGCTTTAAATGCTCATTTTATTCTTTTTCCACAAGACCTATTAACATACGAAGCATCAACCAATCAGAATTGCTAAAATCATTCACGAATAAAACGTTAACTGTGTCCTTTTCTATTCAGCCAATGGATGCTCTTGTGGCCCCTGAACTAGCACAAGTTCAGCCAGTTGCTGTAGAGGGGGCCACCCCAACAAGTACTGAAGCAGCTGCAACACCAGTTCCCATAGCAACACCATCAGAAGAAGGTGCTGTTGCCATGGAAACTGCTGGCTGGGAGGCTGCAGTCCCTGCTGTAAGTTTAAGTTGAACAATTCGATGCAGCAGTTCAGCAGCATCAAAAGGAGGGCCAAAAAATCGACTTGAAGTCATCCTTTTCAATCATTTTGCTGGGTAGTTGTGTATTAGCCTATTGTGGTACAATCGCGTCAACACAGCTTTGAAATATTGTCCAATTACATGATATACAAATGGACGCGGAACACGCAAAATCTGAGACAAAGACAAATTAACATGCAAAATTCCATAGGGTTGTCTAAGGGGCGTGGCTAACTCGAAAACGGCGATAGGTCAAACTGCCTGAGTACTGTATGGTTTTATGGGATTCAACAAGGAATAATTACAATGTAATACAATGTTGTACATGTGCTAATTGGTTAAAGTAAGGAGTAAGTACAATATGAAAAGCCAAAAAAACCCAACAATTTTGTGCGTGCTTCCAATTTCACATTCCTTATCACGCAACATCAGTTCTCTTTACAACTTTAAGGGTAGATTGAAAACTGATCTGTTCTCTCCACATTATCTGTAACTTTGTCTCCTGGAGTTGTCCTTAGCCGCATGTTGTAACTTGCAAACATGCGCGCTACTGATCAATCAAGTTGTTATTAATTCCTCTTCCAAATTTCTCCCTTTCCCTTTTACTATACAAACTTTAATACACTATTTTCCAATTACTTGCATTTTTATCGTTTTATAGTACATGTAGCATTATTTAATCACTATTATGAATGTGAAAAAGGTGCAAGCAACAAATTGTACAGCACAATTCATACGCTTCATTCAGTCCGTCAATTTTTCCTTAACTTGTATATTAACCGTTGTGACATTGAAATACATGTATTCTAAGAAATGTATTCATCCAAACTTGACTCAAATCTTTTTGTGACATTGATACATTCCAAGAAATGAATTCTCCTCAACTTGCATCCAGTCTTGTGCGTGATTCACAAATTCCAAGTAATTTATAGCACCTGCAATACATTCTGTGTTTCTCTATAATTAAACATCTAATACCTACGTTATGTGATTCCCTGTGTTATTTAGGAATGGGTACCGGTTATCAACCAAGATATTGGCCGGCAGCGCAGACAAGCTCCGCAGGGGGGCCTCAGTGATGCATATCTTGCCGGCATGCCGCCAAAGAGAATGAAGGTACCTCATGCCATAAATAATTTGTCACTTTCTTGCCCATCTTAATACTGGTGCTTGTTTCTCATTAAAAAATATATTGAGAATGCTAACATTTATACTGCATGTAACGTGACCAATTCAAAAAGCTGTTACTAGAGTCATTAACCCTAACTCTCTAGCATGATTTACTAGGAACCATACACTATAGAGAACTATAGAGAACTATAGACTATACAGCATTTTTAGAAATAGAGCAAGGTACCAGATAATGTTTTTGACACAGTTGATTGGTGTAGCACAATAATGTGTGTTGGACTGTTTGTTTCATGTGCCAGTCTATTTTCTTGTGTTGCATGTTTTTGCTATCTCTAAGTTTTGTGACTCTCATACACAGTATTGAGAGTTCCGAATTTTTGGACTAGGTCAGCTGGCAGATTTGAATCCAAAATAGCAACAGATACAAACTTCTTTTTTTTTTGGGGGGGGGGGGGCTTTGTGTGAAGCGTGATATGGATGCATGAACGGTAGATGGTGCTTTGTGGTCACTTTCGAAAGCCCCTGTGGGAGGGACACACCTCGTTCCTCTACTGGTACGATTGCATTTGCCCCATACTCACTCAGCCGCAAAGACATCAGTGGCCCGCACGTTGACCTCGTATGCCCATGTCAAACAGCTTGGTTCCAAATGCTCTCTACCTTGCTTGGTCGACCCAGTTGATCACTTTAAGATCGTCTTGTGCATCCTCTGGGCCTTGTCCAGCCGAAAGCTGGGGGTTGACCCTTCCAGGAATCGATAGCGATGTTGAGTACCTTCTTGGTTGGGCTGTTGTCGTCCAGGCGTACACCGTGGCTGAAGAGGGCACAATACCTGTGAGGGATTAGGGAGGCCATCGTGGGCAGTTGTGTTCTGCAGGTGACGCATAGTACGCACAAGTGATTTTAACCTGAATCTGCACAAACCTGTGGCGTCTTCACATGAGTGTCAGGCGTCATCAGTAATGCGTTCTCATGTCCCTCCCAGTTGTCTTTCCAAAATCTCCTTTTGTAACCGTGGAGGGGGTACTTGTGCACGGAGCCCATAATCAGTACTGACTACATGCAATCTAGCCAGAACTTCTTGACAGTCCCCAAAATGTCATTGTCTAAAATAATGTCGTTCCTGTGTGCCCGGTTTTAGCTGACCCAAGATCGCAAGGCACCCATCAACAACGGCGTAGAGACCTTCATTCCGAACACCCTGCGCCGAGCCGTGCAGGCCGTGGGAGCCCAGCCCCTGACCAGCGTCCAAGCCCTGGTACAGGACGCCGAGGCTAGCTCCTCCCTCCACGAAGCCTGCGAGGAGCAGATCAGGAGCGCCCTGCAGGAACGGTTACGCCGGGATCCTGACTACGATCCGCAGCGGTTCCCACACACAGACAAGTATATCCACAAGAAGAAGTAATTTTAAAGTGCTCCAGTTGGAGAGGGGATTTTCTCTTTTAATCTTTGATTTGTTGTACGACTATAACATGACAGTTACTGTGATAACAAAGTGGTGGAAAAATACTATGTATCTACATTGTATGTTTTAAGAAAGCAACATTTCCACAGTGTCCTAAAAAAAACCAGCAACATATGTTAGAGCTCTGCATTTTCAAATAATCGCTTATTCCAACTTTGATTTGATTGAATATTCAATAAATTTGATTTCAACATGCACTGATCAAGTAAAACATGCGCTGGTCTAAAATTGCCACTAGTAGGGATTTGCGTGCGCATGCCGTTTTCGAAAAATTGATAAAGAGCTTATTAAAACACAGTAAAACCTGCCACTCAGGCCACCTCAATAAAGAGACCACCTGCTCAGTCTGGCCACCTTTGGTTGGACTCGACAACAATTGTACATGTATTACACAACTTTTCCACTGTGGCCACCTGGATCATAGTAGCCACATGCCACTGGTCCCTTTGGTGGCCACTGTAGCCAGGTTAGACTGTAATATAGTGAACAGGTAGCAGTGGCTGATATTTGAATGACTTTTAAGAAGAAATTAGAGCTAATATTCCTCATTGAAGCTCTCAAACTATGTGTGATAATGGCTTTCAACAAAAGTGTTGCATTTGACAAACAGTAAAAACACGTCACATAATTTAAAATGTTTTTCATCATCTCCTCGCTCACATTTCAAATATTTGAATTGAACAAAATGCTATTTGGATATTCGGTTGATGATCGAATATTCTATAAAATGATATTCGGCGCAGCCCTAACGTATGAGGGAAATTGCTGATGGGCACCGCACATCTGGTGGTTGGGGAATTTCCATTGGAGGTTGTTAAATTTATGTAAGAAATGGGCAGCGTGGGAAGTGATTGGCTAGGGGTAGTATCTGAATTTCCGTCGGTGTTATGACTTTTTATGGGAATTTGCCAACTCTCTATGGCAAATCGCTGAATTTTAATGGGTTAGCACTGGCATATTATTGAAAACTATTAATCACAATGACAGAATAGCTGACTGACCACAGCAAACCTTAGACCTACAATACATGTACTTTGTTAAATAACCAATAGAAACCAATTGACTTGGTATGGTAGTCAAGGGTTTACACGGAATGAAAGGAAGCATGTTTTTTTTTCAGTGGGGCAACGTGCTATGTAGTCGGATTACAGCATATCTACACTATGGTATAGCAATTTCTGTTGGCACAAATTCAGTTTTTGTGTTCTGATGTATAAGCTAGTTCACCAAGCCTAACAAAGATGGCAGGTTGGTCAGAGTTCTTGGGCTTTTGATTATAGGTAGGGATCTGAATACTTTACGCTTTCTCCATTTCTCAGAATGCAAACAGTGTTCAATGACTGAATGGATGTGCTCCAAAAAAAACTTAGTGTGCATTGCTCTTCAATTGTGTTTATATAAGAAAAACACAAACATCACAGAATATTAATCCTATCACCCTTTGATTTTTTTTGCAAGGAAACCTGAATCCTTCAGAAATCGACCACTGCTAAGAAACACAATAGCACATTGTACTTAATCGTTCTACTTGCATACAATCCCCACGTAAAGGTACTTTGCCTGGGCTGTTGACTTTCACAGTGTATCACAATTATATAAATCTAGTGGATTTCAAAGGATATAATTATTCGATTAAAAAGGGTTAACAACGTTTTCATTTTGAAACGGACGGTAAGTTTAATTGTTAAAAAGTTTTGATTTTTTTTCAATTTGTATTATGCAATCATCATCCATCATTTCCTTGTTCACCGTACATGTACATGCATGGATTATTCCTTTCAAAGCATCTCTTTTTGTTCAAGATCATTTTTTCTTTAATTTCTGTTTGTTGTTTATCACATTTTCATAGAAAGCATTGCTTAAACACTTGCATGAATGTTTCATTTAGCCATCCAATTCAATGAATACGCAGAACTACCTATCAAAGACTTCTTCTGTCTTGCAGTGCTTTTAATTAGCATTTGTTTTGTCTTGTTTTATTATTCTTAAGGATTTTAAGGTACAATTCCCAATTTACAAGCTCTTTAAATTTTCCCCTTAAATAAACAAATCAAGGTTAAATGTATCCACACTACAAACATCAAATTCTGAATCAGACCATGCTATGTTTTGGTTAAACATACGCTGCATTTAAATACATTGATTTTTTTTTTTGGCTTGCTTATGCTTTTTAAGAATGGAAGTTTTGCAGTAACACCATGTGAAAAAAAATCTCTTTTGAGTTGTGTGGTTCTGAGAAGAACCAGTTGTTTAAACTCGACGTTTCAAACAGTGTGTTCCTGATGACAACAGGGCCCAATTTCACGGCGCTGCTAAGCAAAACAAAATGCTTAGCACAAACAAGCCTGGCGTATAAAAGCATTTACCAGCCAAAACTCCACGTGATTTTCATGCTAAAGCAAACAACAGCTGAATACTTATCAAGAGCAATATACATCACATGGAGTTTTGGCTGGTAACCTGCTTTTATAAGCCAGACTGTTTTGTGCCAAGCAAATGTTGGTGCCTAGCATTGCCGTGAAATTGGCCCCTGAGCATACTGTCGAAACTTCGAGTTTAAACAACTGGTTCTTCTCGGAACCACACAATTCAAAAGAGATATATATTTTCACATGGTGTTACCGTAAACCTTCCATTCTTTGTTCATGTCCACCATGCCAACCTTTAAAGTCTCATTTAATGCATTTTAATATATAACATACCAATTTCATAGATCTGCTCAGCGAAAATAAAAATGCTTAGCAGAAACAGGATACCAGCGAAAATGTTACGTGAAGTGTATTGCTATCGTCGGGTACCAGGCCGTTTTGGGCTTAGAACGTAACTTCGCTGAGCAGTGTTTCTGCCAAATAGCATTTTTCCAAGCAGGTCTGTGAAATAATTAAAGCATTCATTTTAACGCTGTTATTCAAACTGGATGCCTAGAAAACTATTGTTACTGAACGTTTGTGTATCATTCTTCATTCTCTTTGTTTTAAGAATTAATTGATAGTCATTTGTCTGAAGTCAGAACATTTGTTGAAATAAATCTTTACGTGCACGTCTGGAATTCTTTTTGTGTTATTTGGCGTTTTGCATCATGTTTTTAAATTTTTAAAAGTTGAAATTTATGAGACCCATTACCGAAGATTCCTCTCCCCACCCTACCTTTGGAAGATCACCCATCCATCCCACACAGGTTTGTTCATGGTGTTTATTGAGGACTTCCCAAATCCCTTGAAGGCCTTATGTTTCTACCCTTTTTCGTTTGTAATCATTGCCATTGGATTTTCAATTCCAGGACCTATATTGTCCATGTAATTTCATTGTTCTGCCTCTCAAAGTTCGCCTTTAATACGCACTTCCGGTCGCTCACACACCCAACCCCAAACCTATAGACCATTATCATGTTGCGGCCATCTTGATTTTTCCCATTCAATTAAACTTAACCAAAGCGAGGCTGGAAGGAAAAAAATAGTCTGGTTCCTTTTTGCACAAAAACCTTAATCACTCAGTACTATTACATGTATTGGATGCAGTTGGAGTGTCATGGCCTAGCGGTTAAGAACACCGGACTCATGCTTTGGTGTTTCAGAGGCAACCGAGGCGTGGGTTCGAGCCCGCTGGGTGGACACTTGTGCCCTTGAGCAAGGCACTTAACCATTGTTGCTTCGTCCTTCGGATGGGACGTAAAGCCGTAGGTCCCGTGTGTTGTGTAATCCAACTTGCACGTAAAAGAACCCAGTGACACTTATCGCCGAGAGAAGGGGTTTGCCCCGGTGTTTCTGGCCTCCTGTATAAACTCCCACGTGGAGTATTTAGGAGAAGAACCAACCAAGAACCAAGAACCAGGGAACATGACTGACATGGTGGCAGCATGATACAGGTCTATACCGCCCAATCCCTACCCAATGTTGAATGTAATGGACACCATTTGCAAACATTAGAAAAAGAGAGACTGTCAAAATATCACGAAATATCTTTCTTGATTGTAAGTAAATACATGTACACTAGTAGGATCATGCATCATGTTAAATCATGGCGCGTAGTCCATTGTATGCTGTCATTTTCGAGAAATGAGGAATTACATGTATCATTCTATGCTTTGCGTCGACTAAAAGTAAAGATGCATGTTCACAGTTTTCAAAAACGTATAATATCTACCGAGCTGACATTTCAACAGGGTTAATGGTGTTTTTTTTTCAATAACCTATTTCAGATTTATTGTATTGTTGAACCTTTAACCGTAACCTTAACAGTCCTTAAACCTTCAACTTTAATATTATTGTTCACACACCTTAGGGGACTAGGGTGCCAAAAACACCTTTAGCAAATGGTGACCAGTACCTACAAATCGTCGTTTTGGTCATGTTTTAAATATCGTTTTCAAATTTTGAGGATTTTTGTTCCCATACGGTGCTTAATTTAAGCGGCCTGGCATACTGTTTTGTACTCAAGATCGAGACCGGGCAAGCCTGGTAAAGTTGGTCCCAGAGTGCACAAAATTCAATTCAACTGATATTCACGGGAAGGATCAGCAATGGGCCGGATTTTTCCCATTCATTGACGTTACGGGGTAATCCTATACAACAGCACTGCCCGGCCTACGAGTGACAGTCAGTGAGTATTGAGTTGAGCAAAGAGGACACAAGGCTGGCCTATAAAAATGCGACTTGGAATCGTTTATTCGCAGCTGCTGAGATAATCCATCGGCACTCTGTCCACTTCTACCCTCAAGATTACCGACAGATGTTGCCATAATTGGAGATACATATTCTATCAACCCCACTATGATTGCACGGTAATAGGCCTACTAAAAGATGTCCGTAATTGAGCGACACAACTGTCATGTCAAATGTTTGCGCGTTAGGTAGGGTTGCAGGCCTGTAACTAGGCCCGAAATTGCCTTCGTCGGCCACATTACGATTTGCATGACCTCAATTTTTACTATGAGAGCATTTTTGTGGTTTGTTAAAAAAAAAAAAAAAAGGGGTGGAAGCCGTGGACAAGAGCTCGTATTTCTGTAAAATTCGGATGAAATAGGGCCCTACAATTGCTCCATTTTGAAATGGAGTGCAGGCATCATTTTTCAAAATGGCGATGGGCTACAGGACTACTTTTACTTAGGGGTGACCATCTTTGGGTGGAATTTTCTCCAAAAAGTCGTCGGTTAATACCGGTACCCAAACAAATTGAACTGAAAATGAAAGATGACGAAATAAGCTTTAATTTAATGTGCGTCTCAAACAGCTTTGGAGAGTTGTGAGTATCTTTCCTGAATTTCGGAAGTAGGCGTATTTATCATTGGGGTCTATGGCAGTTTTTTTTTTTTACTAGTCTGTAGACGTCCAATATGGCGGGCGTGTGGGTGACCACTGACCTGTGACGTCACGTGAAATTCCTCAATAACAGGACATTGTAAAAGAAACGGAAACGACGCATGGAAATATTTTAAGAAATAATTTTTCAGCATTTCCACTTGTCTTTTTTTTCTTCACTAAAAATACAATTTGCCATGCCTGTTTATCAGCAGAAATTTACATGACTATTTTTACTCATGATAAATACACCCTGCCGAAAATTATGTATAAAACGAACATGATTTTCTTCTCAGAATATCTTCCCTAATAATTAAGCCTAATATTCATTCATAAATCTGTAAACTGCTTTTTTCTTTAAAAACAAAGCTGCTGCAAAAGGAACCAATTCTTATTCTTATTACATGCACATTGGTGAATTTTAAATCTTGAAACAAAAGCTATCTACGATTTTGGTACCAAAATTAGAAAGTGCGAAGTTTGTATTCTTAATCACAAAAAAAAAAAATATTTGAAATACATTAGAAATGGCTGCTCTTATAAAGCACACATTTTAATTCATTCCCTCATTAAAAATTCGCATGAAATATTTTACAAATTAAACACAAACTTAACAACAATATCATATTGCGTGGAAGACAGTATTTAAAAAGGCACTCTGTGGTGTCTATAAACAAGCAAAACCGAAGCGAGCAAGTGGAAAAAACTGCACAATAAAACGACTTTAAGGGGCGTGGCTTATCTAAGAGGCGGTGTAACCGACGTCGTCATTGTGAAAGTGTGAAACCACCCTATTTAAAATCCCCAAAACTAACTCGTGCATAAATTTATACTTGGTTCCTATTCAGAAAACTACTTAAAACAAATAACAAGAAATCTGTTCAAAGGCCAAATAATGAGAATCAAAATGTTTTCCCTTTTATAAGAACATTTAAAGTGTGTTCATCATAACCCATAGTTAAAAAACTGAATCGACAATTTGCAACGTCAAATATAAAGAATGTCTGGTTTCTTGATACATATACAATGGATTTAGTCAGTAAATTTACAAAGGTGCTTCATTAAAAAAATGCTAAACAATTTTATCAGCATAGCGAACTGCAGAAATGAAGACAGAGAGTGTAAAAATCACTTTTCATTTTGACTGTTAGGCTAACTTATTTCGCTGAGCAAAACTGGGCAAAACTGGAAGAGAGACTTCGAAATGTCAGCGGAGTGTCAATTTCAAAAAGCAAGAAAGTTGGTTCCCAACCAAAACGTCATTTTCCTGAATGGTTTTGACTGGTATATACCCAGACAAAAGCTCCATTCAGCAATCAAATTTTGCAAAGCAAACTTTTGCAACCATATTTCTCCATTGGTCATGGACCTTAACTAACCCATGCAATATCTAAAACGTCGCCAGTTAAAAGAAAATGATCTACACAAGAAATGTTTTACTGCTTTGGTAAGACGTTCTTTTTGAAGTCATTCGGCCGATTGGTGTTGCCTGGCGGCCGGTAGTTGATCACCACCACGTACCGCTCCGCGTTCAACATCTTGGCCTTGGCTATTCCTATTTCGGTGGTCGACTTCCAGACCATCTGGGTGAATCGTTCTGTGCCTGAAAGTGGACATGAAACGGCAGTTATGGTTATTGAAAACATGCAACAGCGTATGGGTAAGTATTAATTGTACGTTAGCTATAGACGAATCCGGCACGTCACGGGATCTCCTTCGATGGAGAAACTACTGGGCATGATATTGTACACAGCAACTGCCATGCGACGGATTATCATTTTCTGAACAATAGCTACCACAATGCTTTCGCCATTGAAGGGGGCCTTCGTGATAAAATTGATAGCGTACCGGGATTGGTCTATATGACATGGAACAGTTACTAGAATATTGAATATTGAAATAAAAATGAATGTAACTATGTGATTAAAATCGGCCATTGTTTATAATTATCAAGTGTAAGGGTCGAAACATCAGCCCCTCTAACTTTTTTGATTTGTATATTTCAGGTCAATCCAGTCAGTAAGCAGTTCGCAGCAGTTTTATTAAATATTCATTAGAAAACAAGACTTGTCAAATCAGCGCAGAGCACAGGAGATAATTATACGTGTGATCTCCACTGAGGGACAAGTAAAACAGCGATTCCTCGTAAGTACAATCTTTGTGCATCTATTATCTGTGTGCAGATTTGCATTCGTGGAACTGCTCATGCGTGCATGCGCAACCAGCATGCGCTCTTGCGCGATTTCAATTGGATCACGGGGAAAATCTCGGCACATAACACAATGCCAGTCAGCCTGGCTATAGAATATCAGTGTAGTGAGGTTAAAAATGATTTTGAAAAATAAATAATCAAATTTCCTCGAACAACTTCCCTGGAGAAATTCGTACCTTTCTGCCATCTTGGATTGTCGAAATCATAATATTCTGTTTCCTTCTCCCACAGATCGACGAGTCCTTCCCCGCTGATGTCCTCGTCTAATGTCGTTATGTGTATGTTCTCTCCAAGCACTGCATGATGTGCATGAACAAAAAATTGTAAGGTAAGATCTGTCTATACGATTTCTAGGAAAACTTCTTATTACAAATTTTCAAATGAACCACAAGGAAAACTGACTAGGTGAATTATTTACCATGTCATAAGGCCAAACAGATATGGAACTGGAGATTAGCGCAATCTTTTTTTACCCTCATAGGTACTCCTAAGTGGAAAGAGGCACTTGCAGTAAAATGTCTTGCCCGAGGCCGAGAATACATGCATCACAATTTGAAGTCAGTGCAATCTGTTTTGGTAAACTCTTGCCTAAGAACACAAATATCACAACCACTGGACTACGGTGTGCGGCAGAAAACATTTGTCAATACCCTGTACAGGGTGGTCAAAAAACAATGCAACCTCATACTTCCACTATTCAGAGGCCTACACTATTGCTATACATATGATAGGAAATTTTGTTGGAAGGAAAATGATACCAAGAACTTCCGATTCGGTACAGTAGTTTTGATTCGATCCAGCGCCATTTTCTGTGAACCAAAGTCAGGGGCTCTAATTAGGGTTATCACACACAGTGAACAAAATGATTATCTTAACCCCTGACTTTGGTTCTCAAAAATTGGCGCTGGAATCAAAACTAAAAGTTCTTGGTATCATTTTCCTTCTAACACAATTTCCTAGCCATACATATCAAAGGTTTAGGTCCCTGGATATTGGAGGTATGAGGTTGCATTTTTGGACCACCCTTTATACATGAACATTATAACAATTGCATGTACTTTTATATAAAGGATTAAAATATATTATACGTTTTTTTTATTCACGACAGTTGATAAGCACAGTTTGACTCGTACTCACACTGGTTTTCACTGTGTTGCTTGTATCCCTTCTCGGCTAAATTCTGTGCCCAGTTAGAGGCTTGTGTTGCCACATCATCTGCCCATTTTAGGGGCGGGGCGCCGTAATCTTTGCGGAGCCGGTTGTGGGCGTCCAAGCACGACTCTTTAAACTCCTCTGAGAAGAAAAAACAATGGTGAGTTTTTACAAGTATTCCCTTGTGAATTATCATCACCGTGGTTCTACAATTTTTGCACAATTCATTCTACTTTTCATGCTTTCTTGTTCATGCTTTATGTACACAAAATGGCAGATTCTACTTAGTTGTATCGCACTAGTTAACGCAGTGCGTTTATCTTCAACCATATGAAGGCAGCACTTAGAAGGAAGGAGAAGAAGAAGAAGATCCATGCAGGGCGATTCTCAGTATGACTTATTGGATAATTGAGGCTCCTTCCTGGTAGGGGGCATTCGGCTCATGTAGGACAAACATGATTAAAATGATAGATGTTCATTTATCAGATGAGATAATGATGATGACGATCGATAATGTTGATAGAGTAAATGAACATGACGCCTCAATAAGGCCAAAAAAAAGTCTCCGGTTTCTGGTATGGAGCTTGCCCAAAAAGTGGTGCGGCGACGCAGCTTTTTTTGTTTTACCTGTTTTTTTTTTTGCTTCAAATGTCGGCGGATGACTGCAAAATGGTGCCCGACTAAACTTAGTGCAAATATATGGGAGTCCAGAGAGGCCACATAAAGCTTGTTCTCGATCATAACCCCATCTAAAAACACGTTAAAATTGTGCAGCAGCAGGATTCCAGTCAAACCAGTGAGTTTGGTGGTTTTGAGACATCATCTTTCATTGAAAAAAAAAACAACGTTTTCATTTTGCCGACGCGCATGGCTACGGCGACGCGCGCGCATACCAGAAACCGGAGACTTATTTTGTTTTGGCCTAACCACGTTGTTCAATCAACGTAAATTGGAACTGTGGAGTAATATAAAGAAGGCCTAGAGAAATGTCAGTTTTTCATTTTGTTCGGTCAAAAGCAGGTAGTGTTACATTAATCAGTAGGCTGTAATAATGCAACAACCCTCAAGTTAGTTGCTTAGCCAGTCTTTTAGTCGCATGAAATTTCTAACGCGCTCGTTATAACATATCAGATGTGATTTCTACAATGGCCTTCATGAAATCGAACCCGACTTAATCCGAAACTTAACCCAAGAATGCAAGCAAACATATCAAGTCCCTGTATACAATGTTCCTGCAGAATTCTCTTAATCACGCGTTCAACTGGTTCAAGTGCATGTCAAGGCGAAGGCACAGCATGCGGCACGTCCAATAAGTTTCCATATTGGCCCTATACGTATAGTTCTACAGACTTTCTAACTACATATCTGTGAGGGGGGGGGGGGGTAATGTGAATCGTATTTCTAATTTGACCAGCCCCGTCCCGGGGAACTTTCTGATTTATGCGGCTGCGCGCAGGCACCGTTGTCAAGGAAACTCACGCCCTCTGTACGAGCGTCTACACGTGAGGTCGGTGTTTCTGTTAATGCTTCAAACATGGCCGGTCCAACTGCTATCGAAGTGGGTTTTGAAATTTGTAAAACCTTTTTCATCCAGAGAGTGAAATTGTCCTTATCATGTTCAGAAACCCCGTCGTCCTTTTCAATGGTCGAGTTTGTTAATATAATACGTCCTAGATAAACAGTAAATGAAGATCAAACAACAGAATTCACGTATTACATCAAAACTAAAAAAATCTGTATATAATATTCTGAGAAGTTGGTATGGCGGTCTTTTTCCCCAGATATTCTAATAATATTGTGTGCATTTTATATTATTGTCCCTCAATCCTCCACAGATAAGTAATCAGACTCCGTAGAATACAAAATTGAAAAATTTGTACGCTCAACAACAACAAAAACCAGATAAAAATACTATTTTTAGGCAATGTTATTTCCCAACATTATTATCAAAATAGCTCAATTCTTGGTCAACTCGATTGGGTAAACATTGACCAACGTTTGAAAAGAATTGCCCAGGAGTATATTAGGCAGGCTGTATGTTTGCTAACATTGGTCAAAATACCAACCAATTTGTCGTTTGTTTTCCCCGCTGTAGGCCAATGACAGAATATCTTCCAAATATCTTAACAATTTTGTGCAAGATATAATGGTTCCCAAAAAAATGTTTGCCAGACCGTCCCTGAACCCCATCTCCCTAAAAATGAACAAAATTGGGGGGAAAAAATCCTCGACAGAAGGGGTGAAGAACCCAAGTTGTAAACATGGGGTCTGGACTGAGAAACGTTGACCCGACCCCCATAAAACAAACTCTCAAACAGCAAATAGTTGTTACCGACTATAAACTCGGTTAGTAATGACATATAACAGTTTACACACCGTTTATAAATCGACCGAATAAATTGTGTTTCTCTGGCCCGTTTCACAGATGTCAGCCCCAAGACTTAAATCCTGAACTTCAATGGTTACGGTTTCAAAGGGGTAATAGTAATTTCATGATTTCTGGCAAAGTGTTCCGAAAGCACCATTCTTTCAAATATTGTACTTGTCCGTGTTTAAAAAAATCTATCAAATCAAATTACATCTTGACGTTCTCTCCTTCCTGCTTTAGTTATTCTCTTCCTTAAATCGTTCGGGTTCTCGGTAAACGAGAATTTCGTGACTGGTTCGATCAAGAAGGTTCTTAAAAAACGGAACCAAACGAGATTATGATATGTTCTAAATATTGTGCAAAGCAGTCTGCTTTCCAAAGCACGACATGAAATTTGGTGGCACACTAACAAGGCAGTCAAATCCGACCGTCATTGATGTGCCAAGCTCCCTCGGGACAAAAATCGTCCAGTATTACATCCCTCTCGTTCCTCGTAGAAATCATGAAGATATAAGGCTAAATTGCTACGGAGCCAGTGTTTTCCTCCAATCTTTGTATTCTACATGCAAGCCTGCTCCAATATCCGCAATATCGATGCGATTAAAATACAGCCGCACACGTTCAGCCACAAAGTCAATTGTACAAATAATATTTATGCTGGTTAATGTCATCTTTCAAAAACAAATATGTCATCCTTAGATTGTTATTCTTTAAAAACAAATAGCATACACGCAGACAACTTACACATGTCAACTAACATCTCAACGTATGACAGATGTGTGTTGACATTAACGATGTCGAATGTCTCTCTTAATGCAAACTACCCCCAAGAATGTGCCTTTAAAGCTAGGTCCGTAGTTTTTTTACGCAATTCTTGAAAACTTCACCTTTGTGCCCCATATATCTATATTTTCAATTATCGTTTTGCCATTTTCAACGGTGTTTTGGTGCCTTTTATTTTCTTTATTTCTTTTTTGCTAAAGCGACTTTCCTTGTTCATGAGCAAATTAAGTGTGATGTTGTTTCAGGCAGAAAGCTCAAAGTTACAACTAGTTTCAGCACTTAAAGTTGCCAGAATTTTGAATATTTCGGTGTCGTAGTTTTTCTTGTCTTTAGTGATTCGTTGTTGTGTCAGTACGTGGTAGTAAGCCAGTGAGCAACCTTTTCTCACAAATGTTCTCAGTGAACAAATATTTGGGTTCAAATTTGTAACAGAAACACCTGAAATAAACGGTGTCTTCCTGAAGTGACATCACAGCAACAGCGCCCTCAGTTGTCCGGAAAACCATGGCAAATTGTGAATGTTAAAAGAAATGCACTTTTCCATTAAAGTAACCAAACAGAGCTGTCAAATAGTTTCATACACTTCAGAGGATTAGAAAGTTGCACAAAATGTGTTCCTAAGAAAATGTTCACTTCATTAGGCCCTTTAAGCTCGCATTGCGTTTACGTATGGAATTCCGTAAAACCAGGTTAACCATAAAATTTCCAGACATTTCCAGACATTCAAAAAATGACATCCGATCGCCGAGAAAGAGTTTAGTAACTATTCGGTTACTAAAGCTCTGGAAAGTGTTTTAACAGATGGAAGATGGAAATATAGGGTTACCTTGTTCCGCTGAAAGATGAAATCAATTCAAGGACATTTTTTTTTCCTTTCATGGTTTGTTGTGGGAGATGTGTTCACATAAAATTGATGGTTGCCTATTTTTCTTGTATATAATTTGCAGCTTTTACAGGACGATAAAGATCACACTATAACAGAACTGATTTTTTTTGCAACGGATATTGACTGCATCTTATTGTTCGGTAAGGAAGCTAAAAGGGCCATGTAAGAGCCATTTTGATTTCCCAGTTTTTGATTTCGACATAAAAGTGGTCGAGTAGGCCTATATCTTTGATTATGATAGATATAGCAGATATAATAAAAAAGAAAAAAAAAGAAAAAGAAGTACAGACAGAATATTCATGGCTTTGCAGTTTAATGTGTCTATTATCTCGGGATTATATTACCTTCATGAATATATACAATGTCAGCGAGTGCTTCTAGTAATATCTGAATGTAAAAGGAAGTATCGGTCTCTTGGTACAAAGTGCTTTTGTAGAAACAGTCCAGAAAATAATCTGGACGAATAGGCCTATTTCACACCGTGATAAGGAAATAGATAGTTAATTGTTTCATTGGCATATGATATAATAGCGAAGACGACAGGGTGGACATAAAATTGGTGAAATATTGCAATATTGCAATATTTGCTATTGGTTGGGCACTGTATTTGATACGTCGAACACTGTCGATCAAAATGCTCATCAATCAAGCACGTACTTAATTGTACATGGTTGCTGTCGACATGTTGTCAACGAAACAAACCTAATGCATTTGGGTGCTCACAGTTAATGATCAAACCTCAAAAATACGCTTGCCGTCGACTGTCGTCCAATAAAAGGTGTACTATATCACACACTGACATGTAGTATAGGGTGAGTAAAAAAAAACGAAATTCAAATGTTAGAACTATTGTTTAAGTGAAGTTCTGCATGTATAGCACTTTCAAAATCTAGGATAGGAAAGCCCGATTCATAAGCTTTCATTTAATACAAGAATCATTCAAATCACTCATGTACTTTTTAAGTTACGGAATTTAAAAAACAACAACCGTTTTGAAGTTCTGTCCACGTTTCACACAAAAAAATGTGCGTTCTTTCAGCAAAACGAAAACAAATCACATGGGGGAACTTCACTAAAACAATAATCCTGACATTTGGGTTTCTTTTTTTTTTAGACTCACAATGTAAAGGCCGATTTATATTCGACTATTGAGTTGAATATGGCTGAGCATGAATTCCTTCCTCCATGGGTTGAGCATGTGAATTATTTTGCTCCTGATTGACATATAGTTGAACACAGTGGAACTACCAAACTTGCTCTGACAACATTAACACACAATGGTACATGAAAATATATATCTTTATAACCTGTTACTAACCAACGTACACGATGCAGCTGTGTTATTACATTTGGAACAACACTTCCGACTAAATAAAATACATGTAGCCATGAATGTTATTAACATGCATGGTTGGCTATGCACATTAATGTGTGATGGCTATGCACATGTACATGAATTTGTAATGGCAGAGAACACTCACTGTGTCATATTTACTCACCAATGAGACTGTCTTCCGGCATGGTGAAGAATTAGCACCACTCGAGCAAATCCTCAAAAAGCCTACGATAAAACAAAATTGTTTCCTATGATGAGAACTGTACTAAACTATATATTTCGTCTGTATATAGTTTGGATGCCAACAAGATGCAGTTCAATCGATTTACATTTAACGACCGCTGTATACTAGTATTTCGCATTCACTGCGGGCTCCGCATTATCATAGTCTGGCGTACGGTTAAGCCCAACTGACTTTTTCCCATTCAGTGAATTGAATTACAAGCTACATAGGTATAAAGGTCGTCAAGTCCAAAGACTGAAGGCTGTACAAAGCAGGCAGAGAAACGCTCCACTGGCTCTGTTTGCAAAAAAGCGCCCGGGTAAATAGTGGAAGCGGTCTGCCGATTGCACAATGTTCACTTGTCAGATAGGGGTTTGCATTACACGGGAATTATGATGTGCTGTTGAGTGTTAAAACAATTTTGTAAGGCAGCAACTTCATTACTTCAAAGTAATCATACTGCATTATTATTAAGCTTCTTGTCTGGATAGATCGATGTCAAGTATCGATCAGTGGCCAAGCTAAAAATTGATAAATTCCCCCTCCCCTAATCGGGACCCACCCCTCCCGGCTAGCCGGCTCAGCATCGAGGACTTTCCTTCCTCCATGATTGAAAAGAGGCAAAAATGAGCTTTTAGTTGGTCCCAGAGTCCGAGAGGGCCAGCCTTAAGTATCTTCTTTCGGACTGACTGTCGCTTGCAAGTAACTTAAGACTTGCTCGGGCCTCTCGTTCAAGTTGGCCCATCAACTTTGAAAGTTCGACCCTAATGACAACCCTTGACCCAAATGGTCCGTGCTTAGACCATAGAGCTAGACCAAATTGGTCTGGGACCATGCCTTCCAATTCCTACCTCTATGCTATACGCGTGCCTATAGTGTGACCCATTGAGTGCTCCCTCCAGATAATGATGCCACTTCTCCCACCTGTAAATTGCACCCCAGTAACGTCTCTTGTGTCATAGTGTCAACTACACATCCCCTCCGGATTGAAGTGAAGCCCCTAAAAAGGTTGAATAATGAAACAGTCCGAAACACCTGAGCCGGTCATGCAGTGCACGTCACACGTGAACGTGTGAATCGGACGGTTGGCTGGAAGCGTGTTTGCATTCCGCACTTCTCTGTTTACTCATACCCCAGTGTATTCTTACACTACCGTTGTACACGTCATAACACCAACACGTTTGTCCTTTGAAAAGCAAATTTTACTCCAGTTTATTCAAAAGGGGCATTGTTAGCGGTCTATTGAGTCCCAATATAATGCTAGGTAACCCGGCAGCATGACGAAATGTCAATAGACCGGGGAAGACAGGAAAGAATGAAGTTTTTAGACCCCATTTGTTAAATGTGTTCAAACTTTATGGGGACTTTGATCTGCCAGTGTTTAAATTAGACAACATTTTTCAGACCCGTTTCTTTTTGGTTTTAGTTGATAGGCCTGTTTTATAATGGGTGGCCATCCTTGTGAAATTCTTGTGACAACGTGGCCCAGTATTTGAAAGGTTTCCTCTTCCTTGCTCTATGTCTTAGATTGTTTTTTTTTCCCACAAAGTTTGCTTCGAAACTTTGTAGTTCCACATGCCACATGTGCCCTGCAGATTTCTACATAGTGGTCTGGCGCCCTCAATCTGATCTCACCAAAACCCTGCACCGAACATGTGGATGCCCGATTGAGTTGAAAAGCAAGTCAAACAAAACAAGTTAAAACCTATCATTGAGATCTTCTGGAATAATCTGTCAACATACACCAAATAAATATGATTGGCATATTCTGTGCTCGCTGGAAATAACGCGTGGGTGTTGAGGTTTAACTGCAACAACCTGAACGCGACAAGATGCACACTTAACTAAACAGTGGATTTATATGCAGTGAACTAGACGATGATGATTGCATACATGATGCCCCATTACACTGATGACCAGTACTAGATAACTGCATTATACCTGAACGATGACAGTTATCGTGAATATTGACATGCTTTGACCATGTCCGTCAACCTGCATCCATGTTCACACCTCAATGTATTAATTTAAGCATACTTACTGTACTGTGTTTGCTAGATGTCTTGCCATGCGGTGGATACTGCTTGGACGTCTCTAATGTTCATCACTGCAACGCGTATTGAATACAACGGCAATTCCCGATCTATCATCGACGAATTGGTACACAACAGCGGTACACAATAATGCAGCCTTTCAGGCCTGCCAAGTGCTCTTTTCATATGTAAAAAGCCGTTTGTGTAACCGCCTTGGGAATCTGCCAAGATAATGCGTGGCCATCTTCTGTGAGGTCACCCAAGGTCAGTTTTTGCTCTGCTCTCTTTGGCAAAACTTGATGGGCGAAATAAAAATGATGTGATTGAAATTAAGTTGTACCATGGAGGTAGGAATTCCTACCTCCATGGTTGTACTGCACTAGTGAAGGCGATGAAGTTGCACGAGCGAGATTTATTAATTGTAGGGAATAAATACTGTCCAGGCCGTGAGATTGGTCAGGATTTTATGAGGTTTTAGTCAGAATTGTTTTCCTGGTTATTTTTTGTTTTCAGGAGATTTGTAGGGATTTTTTTCCTATTTCAGGATTTTTTTGTCAGGATTTAGTTCCTGTTCTCATTTTTTAAAGAAATCTTTTGAAATCTGGAATACCTGAGATTTTACCATAAAGATGTGTTTTTGTTTTACATCTAAAGGTTTACACAGAACAAAAAAAAAGTGTTTTTTAAAAGGTGAATAGTTTCTTAGGAACATATTTTGTGTGTAACTTTCTATTCCTCTTCAATGTATGAAAAATATTTGACATCGCTTTTGGGTTAATTTATTGAAACGTGCTTTTCTTTAAACATTTACAATATTTGTCATGCTTTTACGGACAACTAAGGGCGATGTTGCTGTGATGTCATTTCAGGAAGACACTGTTTAGTTTTGTGGTTTTCTGTTCCAATTGTGGACTAAAAAGAAATGCTTATTAAAATATTTATGAGAAAAGTTTGCTCGCTTGCTATACTGCCATGTACAGACACAACAACGAATCACCAAAGAAAAGAAAATTTACAACAGCGAAATATCCAAAATTCTGGCAACTTTTGGTGCTGAAATAGCTGTAACATTGAAGTTTCTGCCTGTGAATGATATCACACACTTGCTCATGAATAAAGAAATTTGTGTTAGCATGAAAACCAAAAAGGCATCAAAACACCCTTGAAAATGGCACAAAAAAATTAATAAAAATAGGGTTAAATGGGACACAAAAGTGCAATTCCAAGGATTGCGTTACAAAAGATACATTGCATGGGCCCTTTAAGGGTGCCTTTAAAGGCAAATTCATACAAACATACTACTGCTCTGGGGCCCTGCCCATACCCTCTGCCAATTATTTCGTGGATTTTTCATTTCCTCCCAAGCTCACCACTGAATGCAGCGTGAACATAAGTATCTTGTTTATTCAAACCACATGCCAGGTACAGATCGAGCCCCTTGAGTATAACACACCATTTTTGTTTTATGTTGCAGTCAGTATTGTTTCAGCTGCCCACTCTGATAGAATGGTTTCTATGACCATGTATAGTGCATGGTGGACAACATGAGGGCGCTATAACAATAAGGTATGTGATCTAATAAAGTGTTTTCGTCACTATTCTGGTTCCCTCCAACCTCGTTCCCATACATTCAACCTGGAGACGGAGCAGCTATTGTAGTGTACTGCATGCTCGACGCTACGGGGACGAGGGTGCGTTTCCTCAAAAGTTCACTTAAAAAGTGTAGCACGCATCCAGCGGCTTTCGAAGTCGATGCATGCGCATGACGTCACACGTAATGTTTTCATTTTTAGTGTAGACCATGTGACACAATTATGGTCATATGATGGAAACTTATAGCAAACCATTCTCTTTCTCACTGCATGCTCACGTAGGCTTCTATCTCTTGAAATGTGAATGTTTTAAAGTTGTTGACATCTTGAACTGAGGGAAGATACAACATTTGCAAACATCACAAAACGAAAAGATCAAATTATCACGAAATACTTTACTGGTTTGTTTGGGGGTGACAGTCTAAAGCATCCTGTAAAATCGTGGCTCCCGATGTGCTGCCATTTTCAAGAGAAAATTGTATTTTTCCAACGCTGGTCGACCGACCATCGTTCGAGAAAACTGGCTTTTTTTCTCAAAAACTGCTCATAATTTTTCATAATTACATTGTAGTTATTCCGCGTTACTTTGCAACCTGTGAAGGAGTACAAGCCTGCTAGCTAGACTGATTCTCTGACCTTACAATTCCCCAAAGTCTATTGCTCCGTTTCATCTTCGTGGGGTCAGGGAACCAGACTACAAGAACATGATTGCTTTTTGGGTTTTTTTCCAGCACATACAAGCCCAAAACGTGAAACAAGTCATTTCAGCAATATTTTCTATAACATATTAATCCTCCAAATCCATTTATTCAGAAAATTGCAGCAAAAGCAAACGTTGTACATTCCCTTTAAAATGTGGGCCAACCAACTTGCAAATGTGCTTAAATGTTCGGGTTGTCCGGCAACCTCGTCCCCAGTGCTTACTTTATTTCCAACGTTGTTTTCAATAGTAAACCCTGGATAGGAAGCTTCCTATTGGCTAGAAATAGATTTATATCGTGTACTTGGTGTTGTTATTCACAACGTGCAGTACGTGTTTTCGCGATCATTCGTCCACGCCTTCTCGAAAATATTCATTTCCTTTCCAGTTTGTTAATATTAATATGAAATGTGATACTGCATGTTGTCTCGTTAAGATCGTAACAGTTTAATTAAAATGAAATCATGTTTTCGTAACTCACGCCATGCTCGCGCTGCGACGAATTGATTCTGTTTTTACCCCAGACACCGCATACAAAAACAAACGCAAATGTAACGCACAGGTAGGCACCAGACTACCCCTAATTTGCATACGTGTTCAAAAATCTTGCACATGCAAATGATCCAATACCAGGGTGAGAGAGCAGGTAGTGGTGGGCGCGTACTGCTCGACACCCTGGGGACGAAGTTGGTTGTCCGGCGGTTGCCTGTCAGCATGACGTCACAGGGCACATGGTCTATATTGATTGCGTTAAGATTTTTTCTCAAATTAAGGACACTGTTGACTGAAACTAAGAAATATGACGCCTCTATTTCGTGGATAAGTGATGTTAATAACTGCGTAAAAACTAAAATGTAATTGTAGGCATAGGCAAGTCTGTTTGAGAACATGATGAGAGTTGGCGGATTAGACAATACCATAATACATAATTAATTTTGAAAAATGGGCAAACATTGCAAATAATATCAAAATCGTCTGACGACCTGGTGCATGTGTTAAGACAGTTATTTGGGGTTTCAGTTGAAGGGATATAAAATTACGAAGCAAAAATAGGTGGCTGTCTCTAAAATGAGTTAACCAAAGGAGTTACCGATATTATAGAAGAGACCATCTCATGCCAAGCTCATGTGGTTAACCAGTGCTGATATGCAGTTGACTTGAGTAGGTAAAATTTGACTCAAGTTCCATCTTTTGCTATTTCCTTGCACGGTGACTTGGGAAAACGACAAAAAGTCGGCTTAAGTGATGCCTTGGGCGCCCAACTCTCTGCGTCATGCATTGTATAGCAAGAAAATACTCGCATGCATGCGCAATGGTCACATTCTTGAACTCTATGCTATTGTAACCTTTTTTTCCAAACACCCTGCAAGTTCGCCCCTGGGCACAGAAGTTGGTCAGATTTTATTCCAAGTAAAGCCCTATGCCCTTGGTACCAGTTCATTGGCAGAACCCGATATCCCATTCCAGTCCTTTGTGTAATACGCCCGTAGTAATTTGTCACGTGAAAACCGCGGCCTATCACTTTCAGCCCAAGAATAACACCGCACTCGTTCCCTATTATTGCATCACGTCTCCTCAGAGGGCGTCGGTGAGAAAGTTGTGTTTTCACAGAATCGCGGAAGATGGGCCGCGGTTCCGGGGCAGCGGGTGGCCGGCTTTCCCTCCCCGGGAACAAAAACCCTCAGAAGCTGGGGGAGTATAGCTTTATTGATTCGGTGGGCCGAGTGCCGTTCCACGGAACTCTTTCTTTGATCCACTTCCCCCCTTCAACTAGGATCTTATAAATTGAGAAATTGGCCTTCAGAAAGCCAGTGAGACAGACAAGGTCGTATTACATTTTCAACAATATTTCATCCTCTGAGAGGTGTCATTCATGCAGTGTCTTTCCACCCACCCCTGCTTTGCAGTCACCGCACGCCTCACCTTCACGTCCACATACAAAGAAAAATTGATTATCTAATGTTGAAACAAGATATAACGAAACCGATATTATATAGCAAACCCAATGTCCCGCGCTGTAAAATGAATACGTAAAGTATTTGTACAACTGGGTTTTTTTTGGCTTGAGTATTATTTAACAAGCGTTCAATACTTCTTTCAGTATTTGTTTTAAAGTTTCAACTGCATGCTGTGAAGTCAGGAGAATTGTCAGAAGATTACAGCTTCATATTCTGTTTAATTAAAGTCAATTCAATTTTTTTTCATAATGCTGGCGATATAAAAGTGCAAAACAAGTTTAAACAAATCATAATGTTCAATTTAAAGGGAGGTCGTTGATTCAAATCCCGCTCTAGTCAATTTCAAATATAATCTTACACCAACATAAAACATAATCAACTTGAGAAATGAACAATTGAGAGCCATGTTGAAGGCTGATAATACACTTTGAAAAAAAATATCAAACGCCAGACATTTGGTTTTTTTTTAATCGCACGCTGGGACTGAAGAGCAGATGCAATTTCAAAACGCGTGCATCCTGCGAAGGCCGGCAATCAATTTAGTGCACCTGCAGTGAGTGCAAGTCTTTGCGACAACCTTGAAAATGTGTATTTCAAAACAGAAAACATCTTTAAGATGTCTGCCCCTTTTGTCTTTGTTTTTTTGTCTAATAAGGCACCATAACTCTGCATAAAATTTAAACACCCATCTAAAGCCTGGTTACCCCTCATCTCTTAATTATTCAACAAAAAATGCGGAGCAATATTATGGGAAGATCTATGGTCAGGGTTTATAGTTTCTCGTAGAAACAACACAACATAAAAACACAAACAGCGTCATCTGGTTAGAATGTGACCAGGGTCAACTCGTGCCCACGGGATTCACATGCATTGGTAGTGACGGTAATCACCCAAAATGTTTTGCCCATACACTTCACCAACATTTTGTGAAAGAGCCTGCCGGATACCAGCGATCTTGAAAATGGTGAATATATTATCATAGGCCGTTACATGGATACCACCGTCTTAATACGTGATAATAATAAATTAATAATACTAATAATAATACCGGGCACGTGGTTACTTGAGGGTTATTTTGCTCAGGATTCAATGGCATGGTGGGACGTATTTTCAGTGAAAAGCACCCCCTCAGCTTACCACGTGACCACAAAGATTGCCATGCACCAGAGTGTCATTGTCGAGAGCAAAAGATCGAAGACTTAACTATCTCTACAACTTGCATATAACCCTTTTTGTGATATGGTGGACACAATAATTAGAGTGCTATTTGGAGTGCACACACTCTTTTATGGTTGCAGGCCGATAAATGGGCTCAAAATTGCCTACACCGGTCAAATCACGATTTGCATGCTCTCCAATTGTCTGCTATTGGAGTATTTTGTGGGCCATGAACTCGAGGGTTCGTAAAACAGAGGGGTGGAAGCCGGGAACAGGACTGCGAGCTTTGATTTCTGTGAAATTTGGATGAAAATAAGCCCTAAATTGCTCTATTTTGCAATGGAGGGTACAATTATGCTTCCTTTTTTCAAAATGGCGATGGGCTTCACAGGACTACTTTTAGGGGTGATCACATTTGGATGGAAATTTCTCCCAAAATTCATCAGTTTACCCCCCAGAATTGGACAGAAAATGACAGATGATGAAATAAGCTTTAATTTGATGTGTGTCTCAAACACCTTGGAGAGTTGTGAGTATTTTTCCTGATTTTTTGGAAGTGGGGTATTTATCACAGGAGTCTATTGCAGTTTATTTACTAGTCTGCAACCTTTAAACCGAACTTTACCCTATTTAAATAGCGCCCTCTGATTGTGTCCGCCATATGCCTAAACTGCTAGTAGGTCGCAGCAATGCACGGATCAGATATACAATAAGGCGACCACCACAAGTACCTCTGTCAGATAATAACATTAAGTGATGCACTGAGATGAATGTTGCTTTTATCCAGTGATAAATGCGAAGGCAAAAGGTTCTGAAGGATTGCTTTGTGTTTGCCGAACCCTTCAAGGTTGACGTTCAAAATTTGGGACACAGCTCGAGCAATTTGTGCAGGGATAAAAGCTCTGCCTGCTTAACCGAGTTAGCGAGCCTAACAACTCAGTACAGTTCCTGGCGGTCACATCAATGCATTTCTGAGTTAAGAAGGGGGAATGTTACTCCATTTATTCGGCTGTAGCTCTATTCATCAAAGGAATTTTACTCGCCGCAGAAAACCTTTAGATGCATGCATGCTCTGAATACATATTTGCCATGCCCACATACGAAGCCGGGTTGTGCTGTAGAATGAACTCCTTGCCGCAAGTGTGTGCGCCAGTGGTTCTTTAAATGCAGCATTTGTTTTTCTTTATTTCTAGAGATGTACACTGTGCAAGAGCGCAGAACAGGGAAGAACGAACACACACTGCAAATACTAAAGTCAAGGCTGCATGCCTTGCGATACCGTCAAGGTGAACCACCCTCACACAGTTGAACGGAGCTTCTGACCTAGACCTACAGTAGCCGCGGCATCACTGACAAAAGCACTCCATACAGGCGACGAAGTGACCGTGAAAGTGAAGGATCATTTTCAGAATCACATACAAAAGGTGTTTCCAACCATATTCCAGCCACTTCCGCGGAGCCACTGAATGAGTATAGTGCGACATACAGTGTCATGTACAGATGTGGGAATGTCGTAGGAAACAACGGCACGTACTGAGTCTAATGACTCGAGATTTGAACACATTGGCTGATACAGTTGTATCGACAGTGGGAATTCCCGTTGTGGCAGTACTTCGTCGCACTTTGGTCACGAAAGCTGGATTCATGATTTGCTGCCTGTAGTCGCAATGGGACTTCTACATGAATCAAGGAGTTGCCTAGATCTAAATACGGGTGCACAAACAACCTGAAGAGCTGCTGGCAACAAGTTGAGTAGGTGAGAACCATTTACACATTTTGAAACCTTTTTAGCTGAATATAGTTTCTCCACGTTATTTATTAATTGTTGACTGGTGTGATGTGTTCAAAACGTCATATCCCAAAAGTTACGAAAACAAACAGCAGTAAACACTGAATCATGACAATCGAACGTCAACTCACATGCATGTCGCGTGCTCGAAACAACTGATCGGGATCGTCTGTAAATTCGCTGCGTTTTACGTGTGAAACGCGTTCGTACGCGTATGCATACGTACCGTACGCACAAAGTCATAGCACACTCCCTATTGGATATCACGTACGTGATATCCCACAGCGAGTGTACCGTGAGTTTTTATAAACTGAACACGTGATCGTTCTAGGCCAATGAAAATTCAGTATTCAAGACAGAGGTATGACAATATGTAATGTAGTTGTATGGACAATCAACAACGGGATCAAATTTCTTTCGTAACTGATATGATATGATGTGGTATAATTTGATATGATATGCCATTTGTGCCCATGGTATGACATCTGACCGCAGGGCACTTTTGAGTTAAAATAGAGGCCAGCTAGCAATTCCGTTATTTGAATTGATTATTCCGTATAATTATAAACAGTGATGCGAAATAGTCTGTTTTACGAGTATGTAACCTCGGTTTGGTTCCTAGATTATTCTGCGCAAAAGAGCGAATAGGATCGTCAAGGGACTCGACGTGTCGAGTTACAATATGAAAACAATAACGATTTTTTTTTCTCAGTGGGATGATAGATCAGCGTATTGAAACTAACGGACAATCATTTACTACTTGTGCAGACGTCTTCAACTATACTTGACAAAACGAGCTTGCCAGGCTGGTCGTCTGGCCAGCTCTAATCTGATATACCAGCGGGCGACGTTATAACTCGTACGATTGAAATCATACACGTCACATTAATATATAACATGTCTTAGAGATAGATATCACATACGATTATGAAATGTGGTGTCATTTCGTGAGATGATAGTTATCATGTTTGGCTGTACATCGCATCACGTGATATATCATTATTTTGATACATTTCATATGAGGCCTATTTTCAAGATTATATATCATGATACATTGTATATACATCGCATATGTAATGATATATATCATCATATTTGATAATTATTTACCATGGCATGATGAGGTATCGCGAGGTGTCTCAATTTCTTGCAGATTTTGTTTACTGTGATGTCACTCTGATTAAAACTACTCGTATAGGTTCGCGTAGAACATGTAGATATAGACATACTTGTGGAGTTTCGCAATGAATGTTTCCCAAATGGTCAGTTTATGAAGTCTCAAAAGGACAAGATATTCCTGTGTGATTGAAGCTATTAACATTGAAGACCCAAAAAAAATGATTTGTAAATGTGATACTGCGTTCAACATCGTCATCTGCAGAGAAAGATGGGTTGATGCTGATCACGTACCGGTAGATGCTGATAACGTAGATGGATATTATATATTACCTTAATTGAATTTGTATTCAGAAAAACGAGGTGTAGTTTTTTTTATGCGGTGACTGGCTCGTCATCATCAGGCTCATCATAATCCTATGACACCCACAAAATTCATTATCTCCAATACCGATCGCCTTAATGACCAAAATGTATCCTTGAACAAGCCCCCTACGGAGCGTGTAGCGCGGCAAATTAGCATTCCCAAATGCTCTTGTCATCCAAATTCATTAATGGATGCGGTTGATGGATGGCCGCTTCCATCCAACCTGTGGCGGAGGGACGAAAAAATAATCTTACCCCGGGCAAGCCATGCATTCAAAGAGCCGGCGCATCGAGATGATGATTAACTCTAAAGCTTCATTCTGGCCGTGCCACATGTCAGGAAGTGGGTTGTAGAACGTCTTTGAGGATTGAATTCAAAGTTCAGTGAATTGACGGAAAAAATAATAGATGTTCGAAAACTGCACAATCTGTCATGCTGACCTGGGATTTTTTGGGTCTGATATGAATGATTGACGACATCGATGCGTACGTAGTAGAAATGACAGCCTAGTTTTATTACGGGGTGGAAGTTGGCTTTAGTTGCCCCAGCTACTACTGTTTCATGTTGCTTCTGGCTGCTCGGGTGTAAGTGTTGTAATCGCTGTTTCTTGGTGGTGGTTGTGTTATTGTTACCCCCCAACTATAGCATCGTACCGTCCAAACTACAGTTGGGATGATCCCAACTGCAGGGTGAGTAAAAAAAACCAAAACCCAAATGGGACTATTGTTTTATTGAATTTCTTCATGTAGCACTTTGAAAATCTAGGATATAAAAGCCCAATTCATAAGCTTTCTTTTAGTATAAGAATCATTCAAATCCCTCATGTACTTTTTAAGTTACGGAATTTTAAACACAACCACCGTTTTAAAGTTCTGTCCACGGATCACAAAAAGGTGCGCATCCTGTCAGCAAAACGAAAACAATTCACACATCCGTATGTGATTTGTTTTTGTTTTGCTGAAAGAACACTGAACTTTTATTGTGATCCGTGGACAGAACCTTTCGGTGGTTGTGTTTAAAATTCCGTAACTTGAAAAGTACATGAGTGATCTGAATGATTCTTGTACTACAACAAAGTTTATGAATTGGGCTTTCAAATCCTAGATTTTGAAAGTGCTACATGCAGAACGTCACTAAAACAATAGTCCCGACATTTGGGTTTCAGGTTTTTTTTACTCACCCTGTATAATTGGGGGCATTGCTGTAGGTGGGGCGTAGCAGCATCATAAACTTGTTCTCATGTCGTTGTTACTGTCACAGATGTTGTTTCTACATTTGTAATGGCCAGTGGTCTTCTTAGTGCTTTTATATGTTGCTGCTGCAGCAGCTGTTACTAATAGGCTTTATCCACGAGTCGGACATTAAATTGAAAGCTACAATCCCAGCCAAAATGGTTAGGACACTTGGAAATAACCTTAGCCTCCAACGGTCACCAACTCCCCGCTCCCCCGGTCAATGTTGGTCTCTTCAGCGGATGGAGCACACACCGCGCAATGAGAGACAACATTGAACGGGGGCCGGGGGAGGGTGGGGGCCCAGCGAGATTTGGCCAGGATTGTAGGTAAAATCTTAATTTTGGAACTTGCGAGTGGAAATGAAGGCAATAACATAAATTTAATTACAAGTGAATACCAGTCTGCTCTGATGAATAATTTAAAATTGGTGATTAAACATGCCCCATATTGAGGCTTTGAACCATGCTTGGAACGCATAAATAGTCTGGCACCATCCCATTCAACAGTTTACAATTTGTATACAATACATTCAGGGAACACATCCAAAATGGCTTCATTGTAAATAAGGTGTATTGTTACTACTGTTGCTGTCGCAGTTAACCTATTCTTGGTGGTGTCAAAAGAAATAATGATACGGTGACCAAATGTGTATGTTGCTGTTGCTTTTTGCTGTACGTGTTGCTACCCGTAGCTGCTGTTAAAGCTACTTTCCTTCTTCTTGATGCCTTTAATATCTGTTGAGGTATTTCTGATATTTGGGGGTTTTTTTTAACACATAACCAACTGTACCACGTTGTATCAAATTGTGTTTGCTCACTGACGAATCCATGAAATAATAGACCGTTCGGGAACGTTCAGGCTCTGCCGTGACTAATACACATTCCCGGTTCTTAAGCCGAATCGTCACGAATAGCAATTCTTGAGTAAATCGGGGATGGTTCTTGGCTGCCTCGGGATGATTCTGTTAGTTCAGTGGAAGATCGTGAAAGATCAGGAAGCGCCCCGACAAATTTGAACATGTTAAAAATTGCCGGGGTGATTCAGGAACTAATTTCAATTCTTGGTTTATTCTGCTTGTATTCACAACTGATTCGGGAATATGTGAAGCAAGCATAATAATGTTCACAATTTGAGTCGTTTTTGCCGTTTCTGTTGCTGCGAGGATGATGATGTGGTTTTACTATTTCATAAAACGTTCTATTTTTTTTGCGTTATTTCCAGTAACGAGGTTGCTTCTATGTTACTTTGCTGCTACTGGTACAATTGGCAGTTCTGAAATGCTCCTGTTTAATGCTTCATCATATCCCGGCTCTCCTTTCCCTGTCAGTGGTGTCCCTGGGGATTGCAGTCGGTTATCAGTATCCATTAAACTATTCATGAATTGCTGACATTTTGAGATGTTCTTGATGAGCGAAAGGAATCACGAGGTGTCGGCTCCAGAAGCCCTTTAGTCCTCAAATGGAATTACAGATGGGTCTAAGACAGTTGACGTTGTCATGGCAACCTGTAAGGAAATGCACAACAGTTTCCTGGTATGGGGTATTCAGAGGCTCAAACCCAATTGGGAATTGGCCCATTCGACAAAATCCAGGCCCCCGGGTTGTAATAACTGATAGGATCACGGCCGGGTCTGGGAAATGCGAATGAGCCCCACGAGGGATTCATCAATTTGTCACTAGCTGAAAGCTTTTGGCTCTTGCTAATCTTTTACCTTGGGAATATCAAATGCTCCTTGCCGTAAAGCGTCATTCGAAACCGGACGTGTCGAATGTGACACGAATGTGACCAATGGGGACCAAGTGTCATCTGTGTATCTGACTAACTCACTGACGGACTCGCTCCCCGACTGACTCCCCGACTCCCCGACTGACTCCCCGACTGACTGACTGACTGACTCCCCCACGGATTCACTCCCCGACCCACTCACTCACTCACTCCCCTACTCACTGTCACTCGTGAGCAGTGCTATTGTATATGATTACCCAGTCATGCCTATGAATGGGCTTAATTCGACGTATGGTGCAGACAAGTATTGACTTCCACTGAATAGCCATTCTGAATCGATTCAATATACAATGTTATGCTATCTGGGACCAGTTTTACTGGGCTTGTATTTTCCTGTTGCTCCGATTGAAGATAGACACAAAGTCATGCATGATTATTTTGATGTATTCCATGAGAGGAGGAAATGCTTCAGTTTATGTCGATTTCCTTGGTTTGTTTCCTGCCTTCCCGTCTGAATGATCTGATATTTGTTTGCGAATTTTGCTGTATGCCTTTTGCTGTGTGCCTCTTGCTGTGTGCCTCTTGCTGTGTGCCTTTTGTTGTAATTCAACATACATGCATTCGTGTACTTCACGCTGTTTAGCGTAAAATACTCATCTCCTCCTCCCATGGCACGAAGTGCGTCTGTGAGCACAGCTATTGTACTCTTGCGGGTCCCCGGCTACATATTATTCTCGCAACGACCGCATCTGCAATAATGATGTGTAACCACGGCAACCGGCCACTATATATATACCGACCGTCAATTGACCGTTAATTTCCTCGTGCTGTGCCATGTCATCGGGTTTCACGCAATAGTGACAGAATGGGAGACGAGGCGTGAAAGCATTCGGAACTGCGGCGCGCGAGGCTTACAAATAATAATAATAATAAAGCACAAGAGTTGTGAAAAGAGAGTGCGATTTTATCAGGGGGAAACTGGAAAAGTATTTTAAATTCGCAATCTTTCGGAGTATGCTGATTTGTTGTGTGTACAGACATGGTTTTTGGTGGATATAGGCCGATCATTATTGGCTGGAAGTAACCTATGATAGGATTGAGAAGAGAAATCAAATTAGTTTCGGTCATTTATGCCGAGGAAGCCGGAGATAAACAACTGACTGCTTGGCCAGATTGACTCGAGATAATTTTTCTTTCAGGTGATCAAATTTTTCTGTCCTGAGGCAGCCAAATAATGGAAGGATGCCCAAGAAACTTGGAAAAGGCATGATAAGAAAAGAATCAATTGAGTTTAAGTGGGCCCGAAAAAAAGTCATACGAATTCATTATTATATTTTATGTTCGATATTGTTTGGGTTTTTTTTCTGGAAACCTCTATGTTTGCTGGGACAATGATCTCTCGATACTTTAATTTGAGTCATTGACACAATGCTGCATCCAACCCGTTGATGTCCCATCATGAATGTCAATGTTACCACCTGCTTTTGTTCGTTCAGAAGCTTTTCCAGCAGACTTGGAAGCTAATGAGAGGAATTCAGAATCGGCCAAGACCTCATTTCAAGGGTTTGAAAATTATGGTTGATGACTAGCCAACGTCATCACACTTTCATCAACTTTGAACTTAACCTGAATTATCATGGTAAAATGACCTTTAATTTTAATGTTTGTCTTGAACTTGTGAGTAATTTTGCATATTTTTGCGATGTGAGGGAATATATCACTGCACTGGTCGGCATCCACAATGAAAGTCGCCTTTGATGGTGAGAGAGAGAGAAGGTCCACCTGTATAAAGACACCCGTCCCAGCTCTCAATCAATACATGAGCCGTCAAAATGAACTGTGACCCAGTATGCCGATTATTCCAGATCGGAGATTACGCCCCACGTCTTCAGGGAACCAGACCCGGCAATAGACACTGTAAATCCCCTTCGCTCAGCTTGATAATATCTGCCGTGATTTCCCACAGGCGACGCGCGTTGACGTACCGAAATCAACAAAAGCCCCAAACCCTTCCGTGAGTAGAGTTGTGGAATTCACTCGACGATTCCCATGGCAACCGCGGTTTTTTTTAAATTGACACCGCACCGTCTGTCAAAAACTGACTAAAGAAAATGAATACAAATCAAACAGAGTTACATGGCCTAACCTTTCTATCGTATAGCAGGATCTTTTGTCAAAGGCAGGGACACTGAATGGAAAGATATCGAAGACGGCTTCCCTGCTAGGGGCTGAATAATGTAAGACGCCTGTGGGACATGGAATGTTGCGCTTCGTGCGACACCAGAACGACTTAAACACGCATTGACTGATCACTTTTCAAAATGTCAGTCGGATTTGTTACGTCATTGGGGATGAGGTCGCCGAAGGAGTAACTGGTTGTCGTGGAAACTGAGCCGTCCGGCCCGTGTCAGTAACTCACTAGGGAGATTTGCAAGATGGTCATTTGAGAGCTGTCTATATAATCCGTGAATTGTGGTCATCCCCTGTTGATCATGTCAAAGATTTGTTGGGGATTGTTAAACGCACGAAGTATTCGTTTCTCTTTTTTTTGTGACGTGAGTGCTGCCCTGGGCAAGAAGCAGACGACATCGTGCTGAATTCCCGCCAAAAATGGGACGAGTTCACACCTGTAGGATGCAGCTGTTGAACGGGGTGACAATTTGGATTTAATTCAGAATATTTATATTACATATTCGGCAAAATTCCATCTTATGAATATATTCGACATGTCATCCTCTGCTCTTGTCTTAAGCCTAAAAGGGCCGGGCTATTTTGATCATCTCTGGGGGGGGGGGGATTCCCTAATATCTCGGCCATCGAGTGACGAAAAAATCAGTTGAAACTTGGTACACGCTTAGAACAACTTATCATAAACACGCCCAAGAAATTTCATGACTATAGGTCAAAGGGTTTTCGAATTATTTCTAATTAATTATTCATATGCATGAATGGTAATTCTGGTCTGTGTACACAACGTATATGAGGAAATTCAGTTTTCACTTTTTCCAAATTTTTCGCTGCATGGCAACCCGTGTCCGATTTTTATGTTTTTGGTATCAAAAGATGGGACAAGCTTGAGGCTAAAAAGTCAGAACAGCTCGGGTCGAGATTTTTTTTTTTTATTTTAAGCTATTGCGGAAAAAAGTTGTTTTATTACAGTATTAGGATGGATTGTCTGTTCTTATACTTAGTGTAGTGTTATTTATTTATTCATTTCAGTATTTACAAATATTAAACTATAAAATTAGCAAATTCCACTGAAAGGTCACAAAAATAACTCCAGACAAGAGAACGGGGGAGACAATACCCCCCCCCCCCCCCGTAACTCCGCAGGATCAAACACACGTACATGTAAGAACAAAGCACACAAAAAATAACGCTTTGATTAAAATTACCACAATTAATGTGCTCAGAAATTTGTAAATAGTAAATGTAAATACGTACAATGTATCAGGCATAAATGTAACGCCCGATGTTTGCAGCTGAGCTAAATATCATACATTCAAATGAATGTATAAATAAGTAGCTGGAATGTAGAACATGTGTAAAGTAATTTGTTGCCTGTGCAGAATTGTGAGCATTATGAAATGGAATGAACGATGCGAGGTCTGAAAAAGGTAATTATTTTGTTTTGCCGGAATCATCGAGAAGTTTCCTTGGTTTTTTCTTTCTTTTTACTTAAGGCCGTACATGACGCACAGAAAGTCCTGATTTCCCGATGTATTTAGCAAACTGAGGTGAAGATTTGAGTAGTAAGGACAATCTGAAGGTTTCATCAGGCGCTCTCGTTAGGTGGAAGCTAATTTGGTTTTGTGGGAGGAGGTACTTATCACGAACTTATCACATTATACCTCGTTAGTCCTGAAGGACAGACATGTCGTTTTTCTGTCTCGTTAATGATCACTCACATCACAGCACATATTTGGAGCTTGTTCGACCACGGTCTAAGGCCGTTCGTCAACTTGTCGTCGAATCATGGTGTAGGCTCTCCTTTGCGCCTGCGCAATGATCCCGAGTTGATGTTACTTGTCAGATGTGATAACGACCTTGTTTCGGGGTTCCGCTTTCAAACTGCAACTCAAAAGCTGAACCTGGGAAGGTAACTGGCTTCCCCCTATTGAAGTGGTCTCTTTAAAACTTTTGAAGAAAAAAATATGTTCATTATTAAAAAAAAAAAAAATATGAAAAAAAATCGGAGGCATTGCTTTGTATGGTACCGGAGACACCAGATTGTAATCCATAACACATTATTATCGTAAAGTCATAACGCCATTCTGCTTCTTACTAAAACTATCCAAGATGTTTGGTTGGGGTGACTCGTGAACAGGGTTCGAATCCAGCCATTGGCCAAATCTTGTGTCCCTGAGCAAGCTACTTCGCATACTGACCTCTATCAACTTAGGAATTGAAAAGGGTATCGGCCATTGAGTAATTAGCGACAGAAGAGCATTCCATCCAAAGGGTAGAAATATTTTTTGTCTCAGTTGTTTCATGCCACGGAGACTAGAGAAAAACGCCAACCTGATGAGCCAAATTGGCTCGGGACAGACTTGACTTTACCAGGGACAGAGTGCAGCTTATGGTAGCATACTGCTCGAACGCCATGCGAACGAGGATGAGTTCAGAATATTCAACGTCAACTGGATTAGTTAAACATATTGGCTAACGATATAAGTTACCGTATACAATGTACCATTAATCGCGCTGTACTGGGGCAAGATCCCTAGCAAGATCCCTGGTGAGAAGTCAACGATCCCTTGGGAATCGCCGTCAATAGCTCTCGTATTAGTCCGTGCACGTAGCTTGCCAGTTCAGCGAACTCGCGGTATCACAATCTAGAGCAGGTGTTACGGGGTCCATAATTATTGTGTTCTTGATGTGCTTTGCCGTCTGATTACAGAGCCCGATACTCGTATTAATGGAGTTCCCGTTTCAAAAACAGTTATTGCAGTGTTGACAATCTGTCATGGCCGCATTACAGTAATTATGCTACATGCATTTGGGCTCGAGGGCAATTATTGTCATGAGTTAGCCACCTGTTTTCAGTTTCTCCTTTATGATTTTGGTTTCGTTTTTGCGTTTATTAAACTATAGCGCTTTCGCTTTCCTAGTGAAGCACTGTAATGAAGCAGTCGGATCTTTTGTAGCATTTTTGTTTGTATCAAAGACCAATAACAAAAATAAACCGAGAAATATTGAAACAAACAATGCAATGATAATCATGCATTGATTGGTATTGCGGTCAGTGTTACGAAACGATTAACTTATATAAGTTGTCGTAGACTATACACGAAATAGTGTCTGTCGTAAGTACTCCCTAATTAGCTAACCCAGTTAAATGCAACAGAATAGAACTTATGTGCATCAGCCATCATAGAGGACAATGCCTTTGTTTTGATGGGATACGCATGAGCGAACATTTTGTGCATCAATTGTTACTGAATTGAATCTATTTAACAGGGTGACTGTGTCAAGGCTGGTGTGTACTGGGCTCACTGCACAATTCAACATAATCTACTGTTGCAGTTTGTTGCATTAACTGGGTTGTCATTCCATCTGTGTTGGAAATTGTTGTATTTAGCAGGGTACCTGGATCTTAAATGAGTTACCCCGCCTAAATAAGAAGGGTGTACTACCACCTCTACCCACAGCATTACCACCCGTCAACCAAAGTTCTTCATTTCTGTATGTAGGCTATGATCCTAACAAATATTTGCATATTTTGCGATCGGTGCCTTTAATTTCTGATTTTGATATTAATTTGTTACCTCCGCCAAGGACTTTATTTTTTCATCGGATTTGGTTGGTTGGTTGGTTGGTTGGTTTGTCTGTTAACGATATAACTCAAACAGTTTTTGCATGGACGGATTTGCATGAACATTTTTTTTAGGGGTGCATGGTCCTTTTTCGATCAGATTTTGGAAGTGGTCCGGATCTGGGTCTCGGATCCATTATGATATTTTTAAGGATTCGTCACCATTTGTGCGAGTGCAAATATTTCTTTTGGGTGTATTGACAATATTGCGGGGAATTGTTTAGCCGTGGCGGAGGTATGCGCTCTCTGAGTGCTTTCTTGTTTAGGTATACTGTTACATTTCATTTTTTTTTATTATTCCGGTGTGTTGTTGAAGCATACTCCGCACGCACTTAAGGCCATTTCATACTTCACACGAATGTAAATGCAAAGCGAATTTGACGTCAAGAAACGTCTGCTGTGAAATATTCCGGAGTTGGACGTGTTCAACTTGAAGTGACGAAAAACCTGCTCTGACGTCCAAATTCGCATTCGCGCTCGCTTTCGCGCTGAGTACCTAAATATAAGCCGGCCCTAAGCAGCACGGAGCACAACTACTACACAAGTATAACATAATGCCAAGAAACGCTTCTGAAGAAAAAAACCCGACATTTTACAAAATATATATTCATTAGTCTTGAACAGGGTCGACAAAGATTACTTGTTTGCTCACTGAGGATAATAACGTTGGACTCTATTCGTCTTTATTCAGGCAAAATCGCAACTATATTTCATGAAATTGGATCTCGCTGAGATCACAATTCCTTCAGATCCCTACGTCACCCTTACGTCAGTGTTTGTTTACCGCACCCTCTGTCTTCAAGGAACTTCAGAAGAGCCAAATTGATTTACAACTTCCATATCAAAAGGTCTTCTTGAAAACAAAACACAAAAATATGTATACCCACGCAGCGTTTGACGCATAACCATGTCACTGCAGGGATCTGTACAAAGCTCAGTCTCTACGTCACATGAGCCCCATATTTGGGGAATTCTGTGGATTATTTAACTCGCGGAAAACGTATCGTCAGGTAAAGCCCTCCGCTTCGGCTTTTGTGGGGATACAAACCGGATTTTCAGTTCCACGAGATTGTAGTGTAATTTAAGACAGCCTCTCAGGTAAAAAAGGGTAAGTGGGAAACAAGACAGAATGCAGTGTGCGCCGAATTCCAGGATTTTTGTGTTGATTTCGTTTCTCGATTCGAGCGCGGCCGTGTATATATATATAGAACACTCGTGTGGGGCTTGAGCGCACTGTAACGGATACCCGTTTTATTTGTTCAGTTACCATTCGCTTGCAAATTTGTTTCCAAACCAAACACTTCAAGTACGTTGCTGAAGGATTTTGGGTGGGCGTATTTTGGCTCATTAAATGGCCGTTTGGAGGCGGCTCTGTTATAAGACATTGTGATCAAGCCCACAACTTTTCGTAGAATACTGATTTTTGAAAACAAAATATCAGCAGTGCACTAGACTTTTGCCAACATATTTTGTTATTTTTGATATTGGAAGTAACCCAACACTTCTGAAACTGTCGTACCTGTATACATCAAGTCTGTGGCACTTGTTATATTGATCCAGTAATTTAAAAATTAAATTTTAATTTAAAATTAAATTCGATGAATTCAAGTGCAAGATTTTTTTATCGTCCGAACAAAGGAAAAAGAACAATGCTCTCAGTGTGGACAAAAAAAGTTTTGAATTGTGTTGTTGTCGTAAAAAACGGTTGTCATGGAAAAGCAGGTCACCATGTGCATCACGATTTTTTTTTTCGAAACTAATTGTGTAATTTTATCAGGTGACCTTTGTCAGGAGTTGTGTAATGTTTCATCTTCAATTTCATTTCTGATTGTTTCCTGTTAAATATATTCTTTTTACTGCTTGAAGTACGTCTAAGGCTGTTTTAAATAATTTATCTACAGTTAGTCGTCAACGTTTTTGTTTGCTGTTGGTCTTAAACGCGTTAATGGCCGTGAAATATCAAAGCTATTCGAGTCTCTTACTCTTTGGGTAGACTTGCATCAAGGCAACTTATTCCAAGCCCGCGTCTCGAGTTCATTAAAGAAAACAGTGCTGCTTAGGGAATCTTGTGACGTCGTTCCGTTCATTGCGTCATTTTAAAATAAATCAAGATTTTTTTCAGTTGAAAATTCAGTTGAATATTACAAGTGAAATCATGATGATATGTATTATGTTAATACTACATTGGAAAGTCACCACGAATGCCTCTTAATTCACTATCCGTGGAAGCTTGGAAATTTGTTTGCCTTTCCTGGATTCTAAAAGAAAGTAAAACATTGATATCAGTTCCAAAACTGAGTACGGTCCTTAAGTATATTATAAAATATTTAGGACCACTCCATTGAAAAGGGATATTATTTCAACCGCAGCAGAACCTGTTTCATGTTATGTAGGCCGTACCCGCATTTTTGATTCGCGTTGTCATTTCTCAGATAGTATTTGATATATGGCCTCTCACGCTTATCAGAAGATACGTTCTGCAAGTTGATCAGTAATGCTGAACCATTGAAATAAACAAGAACGTGTACTGAGACTTGACGTCTCTGATATATACGTTCAATAACCTGGCTCCATAAATAAAAAATGAAGCGAACATTAACACAAGGTTGTACTGTGCGTGTATTACATAGACACTGGTTTGGTACCAATGAAACAGACTTCAATGTGTTGTTGAACACCCCAAATTTGCAAAATGGTTCGAAAATGTGTCGAACCTATATTTAACACCGAAGATGCAGAATGCAGGCATGAATCGATTGCTCTGTTTTCATTATAAGCATAATGAAATTTCCCATGGGCACGTGTGGTCTAACGGCGGAGCACAAGATTCATGATCGAGAGGTTGTGAGTTCAAGCCCCATCATTGCCATGCGTGTTGTACCCTTGAGTAAGGTGCTTTACCTCAATTACTCCTCTCAACCCAGGTGTTAAATGGGTACCGGCATTATTCAATTCTGGGAAGGTAACAGACTCGCTGTGGAGGAGGTGTGGCGACCCCCTCCCCCCCAAAAAAATCTTAAAGGGATGTGTGTGAATTGTTTTCGGTTTGCTGACAGAACGCACACCTTTTGTATGATCCGTGGACAGAACTTTACAAAGGTGGTTGTGTTTAAAATTCCGTAACTTGAAAAGTACATAAGCTTATGAATTGGGCTTTTATATCCTAGATTTTGAAAGTGCTACATGCAGAATTTCACTAAAATAATTGTCCCGACATTTGGGTTTCGTGGTTTTTTTTCTCACCCTGTATAGGCTGCCCTCTGTGACCGGACAAACTTAACCTGACGACAAAAACCTCACTAATAAGTCAAACCTCAACTGAGAGATTTGGTAATGGTGCAATCGCAAACTTACTTTATTTACCCAAGCGGATATGTCAAAAACCGGTAGCATTTCTAAAGACCTATGCAGCTAATCCAACATTTCCATATGTATTTCTTTTTTTCCCCAATAACTATTGGCCTTTGCATCTTGGTTTTCAGAGGCCATAATTGACGGCCTTTTGCGTTACCCCCGCTGACATTTGAAACGTTCACATCTTTTCTATGCCCCTTTATTCAGAAATCACTGCTTTGTGAACTTCATATGATCCGGATTGTTCCATTGTGGGTTTCGGTAATGCCGTATTGACATTTAATTCCCATCCCTCTACAAAACATTTTTGTAGGCTCTCAGGGAGTCAGTATTTATTCTAAATACCTTGCATAAAAGTTTAAAAGGTCAGGTTGAACGCTGGTCGAACGCATGAAACAGCCGTTGAATGTAAATAGTTCTACTGGTAATGACAGCTGAAAGCTATTGGAACATGTTCAGGCGAGGAGGAGTAGGCCTAGACGGCTAGTGGTTTATTCGTGTTGTATAACTTACGCATGCGTACTAATAGCAATGTGCGAACGCCTCTAGTCTTATCGTTGGTCAAAACGTCATCACAAAACTCTTGACCATTGCTCCCCTGCTTTGCATTGTGATCCGCGGCTAACTATCGGTAACCAGCGATGGAACTGTGCCCGAAGTCCGGATGCAAAAAGCGGACTAGATTATTCCAACCATCATTTGTTCGAGTACAATAATTTGTCGAACTATGGGTAACCATTATAGTCTTCGTTCGAACTTGCTCTTAATATGGTGGAATTTGAAAAAGCAAAGATTGAAGCTACTCATTCACAGCATCACACACTACAAAACACAACTAACAGTCGGACCAAGATTACACTAGAGAAAAAAAACCTGACTGCTACAATATGGTACTCGTATTGTATCACTCATCCTGTATACACTCAACGTGGCGTGAATTTCTCAACCTAGTTTTTGCAGTGCAGTGAAGGAAAAAGCAATAATAAAACAAATACATGTTTATATCTTCCATCCCTTGACATGATCATCGGTAGGGCAACCGCGTTCCCATGGAGTCGAGCAGAATGCTCCCGCTATATAGCTGCATTCCCTCTTTCCTCCAGATTTACGGTAGACCCTTGGAACGGGGTTGTCGGTAGCGATAATCGTGTTGGTCAGTCAGGTAACCAAAAGACAATCATCACCAATGTGACTTCATTATTTTACAGTTGTTTACTAAACCGTATAATCTGAAATGAGAGGAGGCCAGCGTATAGGCCTTTCTTTTGTTTGTAAACATTGGCGCCATTTTGTATGCCGTAAGCGCATAAATTGAAGCCGTGGTTGGCAACATATTTTTCCCAAAAAGTCCTCATAACGCCATCGACACATAGTAAAAAGGCATGTGTGGGAATTATTTTGTAGCTTTGTTGAAAATGTTGTATTTTCAAGTATCAAATAATATTTTGGTGATCTGTAATAACTCTTCTTCATTTTTGCAGTGTTGGACCTTCCATAGTTTTGCAGGCCGTGGTTGGCAAAAATGCAGTTTGCCAACCAAGCGCAGAAAGGTCTATTTAGTATGACAAACTATCATTCCCAGGTAGGCTCGTGCGAGTTAACAAGACTAGAAGAACATAGTAAAGCTGGTCCCAGACTAATTTGTCTAAGGGGCTTAGGTATAGTCATCTGAGTATCAAGTTGTAGGCCAAGATGAGGTTTACGCAAGTCTTAGACACAAGTGACAATCAGTCAGTCAGTCAGTCAATGACGTACACAGAAACTGTAGGCTGGCCCTCTCTGACCAGCACAGAACAAAGCACCAACTTGAAAAAAGCTTTCAAATGTAGTTTAAGGACTCAGTGCAGAAACAGTAGAGGGCGGTGTCCGGGCAACTCGAGAGAGCCATGCACTGTCCGAAGAACATGATATTAAGCGATCTTTAAGTGTCGGCAATTACTTCTATCATTAGATATAGACCATTAACAAAGTAGCATTTAAAAGGCGTTATGGCGTTGTACCGTTGCAGAAATCTAAGTACTAACATCGCTGTGATTGTCCTTTAGCAAACAAAATTAAACACTAGTAAATGTTTCCAAGGATTAAACCTTTCAGCAGGCGTAGTTCAACAATTGATGAAGACCTTTTGGGTGAGTGGTCAAACCAGACTATGTCTCAAATCACATAAGACATGCTCTTGTTGCCTGCGTAAGTCAACAAACTCAATACGGAAATCAATAAAAACTCACTTCACACCGTGACATTGATCCACTTGCCATTTGTCTCGAGGCATCACAAAAAACCCTGACTCACCAAACAGCCGTCTGACGATAGCAGTTTCGGATTTCACGCCCGCGAGATCTCGCCAATTTGGTGTCCCATTGATACTTCGAGCTCGGCCCGCCCCGAAGCGAACCTGCTGCTTGCGCATTCTGCCGTGACGTCGCGGTGACGAAGGAAGATCATTGTCAATTGTGTGCAGCTGGAGAAAATAAACTGCTCTCCCTCACACCGCTGTCCGGCTCTCAGTTCTCGCCAAGTTCTTGACTGGAAAGTATTATCGCTGTCATAGCGTTGGACATGATCAAACGATAGCTGAGATACATTAGGTACATTAAGTCACAGGGTTTTCGTTTGTGCACAAGCAACTCGTGGGATCTAGCGTTCACGGAGTATCTTAGCAAATTTCGAGAGCATCATTTTCTGTTCAAGATGTAACAATAGATGAGCTCCAACCTTCTGGGTCTTCGTGTGCATCTGATACTCTCGCAGTGTGAATACTGGAAACAAGTTGTCACCGCCAGCCGATAAGTCCGTACACCACTCACCGCGTATTTCTCCTGACTCGGCCCGGGCGTTGAGCGTCCAGGATGCGGCGCGACTGAATCTCTGAGACTCGCTGCTCGTGAGTTGGCTCGGACAACAAGCCGTCAGCTGTGTTACATATACAGAATTTTCCGTCATCATGTCGAGGAGATAATTACAAAGCAGTATCGCTCCACCCAAACCAAGAGGGAATTATTTTCCCTTTACTACCGGTCGTATTTCATCACCTTAATAGATTGACGAACTCTTCTGCCGAACGTGAGTACACCATAGCCTACCTGTTTTATTATTGATCGTAACATGACGGCTATTCGCGCGCTTATACCAAGGACATTAATTTATAATAGATTACATTCAAGAGGCGCGCATCATTGTAACTCATTTCGATACCTATTATATTTAAAATAAAATCGCCTTGGAAATGTCAAGTTTTCCATTATCAGGTACGGTGTGAAAGCGTAAAGTTTAAAAGACATACATTATTAATGCGTTGTTCGTTAAAGATCAAGCAAAATAACAAATGGAGCCCATATGCAGTTAGCGATCGTGTTGATATTGTGCTGCCCTGGATATTAAAGGTACGTTACAGGACGATTTTATGATAAGTCATTGCTAATGTTCGAGATTCGCTGGATTTTGAGAAAGCGAATTGATCTTAGTTCCACGTTGTCCTTGTTTATAATGTACTTATATTTTAAGTCACTTGCCATAAGAGCTGCAAACTATAACTGTGGTTTGTATTCTGTATGGTTCAGGTATGGGCGAGGGTAATTGTGTATATTAACCGGAACCCTATAATGATTACAACATCTACTTGATAGCAACATCAGGTTTGACCGTTAAAGTATGTTGGGCGTGGAAAAGAACCTTATTACATACGATCTTTAGTAAAATGAACTTGTAGACTTCATGTTTGTATGCATTCACGTTTGGCGGGAAAGGTCAGCCTTGTGTTGAATGACAGTGATATTATTGTGACCACTGCACTTGCCATCTTGAGATTGCTTGCAATGCCTGACTGGTGTCATGCTGGTCAATTGACATAAAGCTTTCGTACTGTCGGGCACCAGTCACAGTAACCGCGGTGTTTGGACTATCCGTATCGATGGGAAGGACTTCCTTCGAACTCCGTTTTGTGTATGTTGTTCAGAATGGTGTTTCAGTGATACAGTTTTTTAGTTTGCTTGAAAGGCGGGTCTGATTTTTTGGATGTCCACGTAAACGACTCAAATCATGACAGAAATTCAAGTACATCGTCAATGGGGAATGGTACTGTTAAATCATGGATGTAATTTCCTGGAAGATGTCGAGTTTACGTCGTCAAACCAAAACTCGTCGATCCCATTACCTCTCACTTTGACTACAAAAAAACGATAGAATTTGGAGTTCGAAATGTTAATTTATATTGGGGTTTTGCCCACCGACTTAACATTTACATCTTCCGACGCAAATTTACACTTTATTTTGAGTCACTGAATGTCGGTTCCTGCTGCTTTTAAGATTCGAACCGACCAGCCAACTGGCAGACAAAAGTGTAGTGAACGCACTAACGTGTCTATACGATAGATCGTGTCACCGGTGACGTCATGCCTGTTGCTCGTTGACGGGCAAAACAGCAGCTCAAGTGTTATTCTCATGATTTTTGTTTTCTCGTAAGCTCATGTTCAGTACCGAGTATATACATCGCTACCGTCCTATGCAAACATACATTCTGTGCCAAGTTGCCCTTGCATTCAAAATCAAGCAGGTGACTGTTTTCAACTGTTAAGAATTCCCAGCCTACATAAAGCAGGATTGACTAGCCGTGACTGTTTATGTAACTCGATACAGCTTTGCCCTCACTGTGTGTAATTTTATTGATAAGCCAGGTGTAGGCCTACCCACGACCTGTCTGCTTTGTCTGTTCATGGTGTGTTGACTAGGTTTGACTAGTCACAGTGCTTGCTTGGCATATGATCTGACTGCTGGTGAATAAGGGAAGTGGATGGAAATTTTGACTGTCTGTGACTGTTCAAATAGCAGGAGGGCTACGTCGATGAAGTGCAATACCATTATATTAAAAACGCCATCATTTTGAAGCATTAGAAGCGCTGTTCAGTGACAGGGTCAGACAGTTGAAAGATCTCGTAGAGCCGTGTCATCTATAAATGCCACATCTCGTGTAGTCCCGTGCACTGCCCCGGGGGGCGACTATTGCGCAGACAAATGCAATATTTAGTTGCAATATTCAGTGGCCAGGTGTTTTCCCGACCACTTGCCGCGAAAGCTAACACGGACCTCTACACAGACGATACCTGAATGAAAAAAATTGTCTTGATGTGTTTCCGGTCGTTGGATAAGGAAGTCTGGCTCCTTGACCCTTTGTCCTCAAACGTCTGCTATAAGTCATTCGTAAGGTAGCTGTCACATTAAGAAAAACAAAAAGAACAGGAGGCAAAGGTTTAGCAATCCTCCGAGTGTGTACTCGGAGCACATTGCCTAAATGGGCTTTAAATATAGATATTAAGCATTATGCATGTCCTTGAATATTGCAAATGCAAGCTAAGTTTCGATTTAATGAACTCATCATTTTCGGAACTGATGAGCATTGCAGGTATTTTGTTCCTAAATATTTTTGTTCATCCCGGTTACCCGATCTGTACATGTTGCGCACATATTTGGACAGAATGGAAAACTTGGGACATTTCAGGAAACGATCCTGCCAGTTTTTGGTCATGTGACAGTGGCACCTTCTCGACCAAAATGTTGGTCTGTGAACCGGACTAGAGGTAAATGCAGGGCTTTGCTCCAGGTAAGACGGGATACATAACTTCATAATCATATATACATGAGGACAGGCAACGCCCTCGACGTCGCGTGGAGTTGTATATGTTGCCATGCACCTCGACGATACTGCCTTACTCAGGACGTTAAAGGTCACGAGCCCGTGAGTATAAGGTCTTTGACCTTATAAGGTCTTCAACCTTCTGCATAACAAAGCCGACCTCGCACGTGTGTGCGAGTCTCATCATTGCGTACTGTGACAGAATGCAATGTGATGAGTCCCTATTCCATATTCAAATTTCATATTCAAATTTCATATTCAAATTTCATATTCAAATTTCATATTCAAATTTCATATTCAAATTTCATGTTCAAATTTCATGTTCAAATTTCATATTCAAATTTCATATTCAAATTTCATATTCAAATTTCATAAAAAGATGTGTCCGAATTTGATATTTTGTGGCTAGGGCCTCGGCGTTTTGCCATAAGTGGTACGGGATTAACTAAAGGGATTTTTGTAGACAACACTATCCTTTTTAGACGTGAAACGAGCAGCTTTTCTCATATTGGTAGCAAACATCTTTGTCCCTGGTTCAAGTCTGTGTTTCGTTGATGTCAACCGAATAATATATTTAGTTTCATTATTTGGTCAGTGAAAATTATTGCTGGTCACAAGGTTGGTGCTTTAGTGTCAAAGGGTCAAATGTTAAGTAATACTTGAAGGTTCGCATGGTGGAAAGTCGATATAGGAAGTTTGCGGTAGCACCACATGGTCAATTTTTTTTTGTGACCGTGTGTTGTTCTGAAAAGAAACGGTTTTAAGTAAGTCGACGTTTCGGACAGTATGCTCTGTCTGTCTTCAAGAGACGGTAAACTCTTAGTTGAAGAAACGTCTTCATTACCTTTGGATTGAATGTGTGTTCGTGAGAAACGTTGTCTCTTTTTTATATGGGTTTGTTAACTAAGGCTAATGACGTCACAAGGCAGTGCTTGTGATGAACGCCTGAGAACGCATTTGTCATGTATCCGATATATCAATACGAAAAGGTTCACGAAGCCTGTTGTGGTCATGCGCACAAGCTATGCGAACGTAAGACAATCTTTTTTTATGCCGGGAACATTTTTGACGTGTTGGCAGTGCAATAGCCTTAGGCAAGTTGAGTAGAAGCAATGTTGCAACATGACGCAGAATGCTAAAATGCCATTTACTCACTGACACTGTGCCCCATTCTGGCGCAGAAATTAACGAGCCCCGGTGTTGCAGAGACATGTCGAGCTGACCAGGCGAAACGCCCGTGCCTGTGTGCAGGCGGATAGCATGCAGAATCACACCCAGCTCATGACACACGATACACAGGCAACAATGAAATATGCATGGCCGTTAATTTTTCATGGGATTCATTTTGAAGCGAAAGCATGCACTGCAAAAATTGCAGTGTTAAATTTTAATGATTGGTATCTACATAGGACCATCTGGTGTTACATTTTACTGGTGTTGTCCTATATAGATACCGAATGGTGTTAAATTAACACTACAGTTTTTGCAGTGTGCCGAACCTGAAAGTTGCAATTTTGCCAACAACTGTTTAGTTGTGCGTCTGCGGAATTCAGTTATCAATCGACATTTCGTGTTGGCGTTAAATTAGGCCCAGTGAGGCAGAAAATACAATTGATTGATTAATTCCGCCCGCCCACTTTCGCTTCAATTTTGCTAACAGTTATCACCGGGAAAGAAGAATAGGGTGACCTTTATGGACTGGAGATTCTGCACAAAGTGTGCGGAAATTAGTACTAAAATGAAGCCAGTTAAACACCCACACCTATATTATTGCAGCTTTGATTGACAAAACAGATTATCTTTTTGTAGCCATAAAACTGCTGCCTACTCGAGTGCTATAATGGGACAATGAGCAACATTTTATTTTTTAGACTTTCACCAGTCGTGATATTTTCTACTTGATAATTATGTTTGATGGATATTAAATCCGACGTTTGTTGCTTGGTTTTCTATAAACAACATACTTTGACAAATGTCGGCTACCGTGTAGACCCTAAACTGAAATCCGTCCAGGTTGCTCAATGTAGTTTCATTATTTTATGTCCGGTTGTGCTTCATATGAACCGATAGCCTTCGTATGAGTTGTGATGTGATCGTCTTCGATCGTGAAAAAAAAAAGACTTGAATTAATCCGATAACAGTATATTCATGCAAGTGTAAAATAACAGTCAAGCCATCTTTCTTTTTTTTTCTTTTTTTTAGCTTCAGGTCAGATTGGAGCTACGCGAAAAGTCTGGTACCATGGTACAATTATTGTGAAGTGCATGCATTTGTGAATCTTAAAGGAAAATGAATGGGGTTACCAACCTCGTTCCCGTAGATACGAACGTGCTGCGCCATGTTGTTTCCCATCATGCTTTGCGCGATTTTATTGAAGTAACGCGCATGCCCAGGCCATGGAATCTTGTTGTATTTGCACATTGAGAGTAATCCAATACGCAGACTCCGAAGGTCAAAGGACGCCTATGCGATATGACATTAGAAGGATTCATTGTGTACTACGCTGACATTTGCATGCTCACTGGAGAAGGAGAAACAACATGACGAGTCACTTGACTTGTCGCGTTAGCAGAAGCTTCCAAATGTCACGGTCGCAGTAAAGCGGCCCTGTTTGTTCAGTAAACATCTGCATGTAGTTGTTTCAGTTTAAATAAAAAGCAACATTCTTGTTTCTTCGTGTGCGTATTATTCAGCTCAGACAGATGTTTTTCAGGGTCGAAACAAAGAGTCTAAATGAACTCATGAACGTGAAGTCACTCTTGCTTGGGATGCAAGACCTAAAAAAGAAAAGTTGCCATCTTGTTTTTCTATTGAACACATGTCTCTACAAAGTTCACATCGAAATTGCATGCAGAGTAGCCTATATATACTGTAGCCTAAAAACACCAAGTTAGATTTGAATAGAAAAAGTTGCGCCCAGCTGACTACAGCTAGGGTCAGCTGAATGCAATTTTGTAGTCAAATTTAACTAGATTGTTTTCAGAGTAGTCTGGTGCCCAAAGTGTTACGTCCTTAATTAATTGTTGTTGTTTTTTTGTAATATACGCCTTTTCTTATTGTCTCCCTCTGTGGCTGGATTTTCTGTGTGAACACAGTTACATAACATTTTTAAATGTTTTCATACATACTGTTTTAAAACTTTCAAAAACATATAAGCGGGTTCCAAAGTAACTCCACGCATGCGCAGTGCAATCCCCCTCCCATAACAGACCTCTGTCAGAATTACCTTTTCCAAAAGAAATTCTGGAAACATGATAACCCCTCGGCAAATGTTGGGATTTTAACAATTTTGGATTATTTCAAGAATGCAAGTCTCAATGTGTTTAATAGGAAGGGGCGTAATCATACATGTCGCCACTACATTTTAAGTTAAATGGAATGGAGTTTGGCCGCCACCATGCATTTAAGTTTTTATCAGACTTGTGTTTTCTTAAAAGGAAGTGGTTTTCTGGCTAGAAAAATAGCAAGGAAGAACCGGTTTTGTGCAGGCAAAATTCAGGAAATAATCTGTTGATATTAATAACTTGTTGGAAAGTTCCAAGGTCATTCCAAGAAGGTTGCCGCCGTGAATTAGGGTTAAAACATGGGAGGGGATGGGATTTGCTATCAGCATCAGCAGGGCCGTTCCTCATTCTTTTCTTTTTATGGGATGTATGATAACATTGGAGTACGAGGGGCTCTGCGAGCTGATGAATCTTTTTTTGAAAACATTGTGTTTGCAACCAGCTAGGGAAGATTTTCGTTTATTTAAAACTTACCAAAGTGTTTTTGATGCATGGAGCAATTTGTAATAGCTCACGCCCACACAAGCTCTTCGAAGATGGAACGTCTTCAACCCGCCCCCGATATTACGAAGAGATGCATTTAGTGACATTAAACCCAAGTCAAAGAATCCGCGTAATGTTGACGAATAGGCCTAAGTTCCTCGACCACCATTACTTAACATTTCCGTCATTTTCTCCAGCGATCGTTATGAAAACAATGTAAAACCATGAAGGAACAAGAGATGATTACCGTATAGTTTAAGTTATATTAAAGGGACACTGACATTAATTTTTAAGTGGGACTTTTGTGTGTGCAATTTTCCATTTTCTTAAAATGTATGAAAACTATGAGACATCCTAGTTGGAGTGAAAGTTTTGTAAAGTACACTTTATTTTTAACATTTCAAAATGTTCATGTTTTCCTGACAACTGAGGGCGCTGCTGCACTGATGTCATTTAAGGCACACAATGTCAAAATTCATTGAACACTCGAACATAGCATTGTTGGAAGTCATTATGCAGACTATGACTGTCACTCTTTACCAATTGGAGTTGCCCCTCTTTTTTGTGATTATTTGGCTCGCTTTCCACCATTAGTGGGCGCTCTAAAATCTCGTTATTTTGTAGTTCACAATGCACTCCCCTTTAGTGATGAGTTCAGAGCCATATAAAACACACGCGTGAGGGGCGTTCAGGGATGGAATAATGGCTACCAGATACGGCCCCAATGGGATTGGTGTATAAGAAGATGTTTAAACCGTGAGCGTGCTCGTTATATGTTGAAAATATTTCATTGTTTCAAATTGTTTTATTACTTATTTTCTAATGAAGATTAAAGCAAAAAAAAGTTCCCCAATGTCCCAAGTCTTTTCAAATTCATGTCAGTGTTTTGGGGGTTCTTTTTGGCCAACTTGGATATTGCACGAATGGGCAGATCGTGCTCGCCTTAAAATCAGATACTAACGTAGAGACAAAGTGCTACCTTGATGACTGATCATTCCAATTGCCATAGCGAAATTTCCTCGCCAAAGAACAGATAATCAAAATAGAATAGACTGGGCCTGCTGTGCTGTGAGGTGATTGTGATGTACTGCATGCTGTGAAGACAGTGCATATACCTGATTCCCTTCGCAGTCATGTCACACATCGCTAGCCATGCATCCAGCCAGCGCCGCCGTTGCCGTGCCTACTGACCTGTGGTAATTAATATCCTGCAATAACAGCATCATTACTACCTTCATTAGAAATTAGATATCCAGAAATAGTACCGTGCAGCATCCCTGGGCGTTGTCCTATATGATTCGACTTCTTCATTATGTAGCTGTGCTTTGAACTCACCCAATGCGTGGGCCGTCTCAACGGAATGGACTTTGACTGCCTTGTACCGACTGTCTTTCTCTTGAAGACGAACAGACTTTCGTGATCGAAACGTAGAGTTAGTCTTGAGAGTCTTTGTAATTACGTTTTGGGTCATGGCGTTGCCATCCTGTGTGGTTTCACAGTATTACGTCAAGTCCAACATCCCATTGTTATTACACTTGCATTGCGACGCTGATGATATTGAGACTATTTGGTAACATTTCAAATCTTTGAACTTTGTTTCTTAAAGCTAACAATGGAAAAACCATATAGTTTAGCTGTCTTCTCACTCATCTGAATGGTGTGTGCTAATTACGTGGTGTGGTTAAGGCTTATAATGAATACAAGTGAGCAAATGGTTAGAAAAGGAGTTTTTAGCCAATCAAAACGTTCATGAATGACCTGAAACAATTTGACATTATCATTGTAATGTTCTCCAACAGAGGGAGTTCAAATCAAGGATGGACAGGGAAGCAGCAGAACACAGAATTATTCATAGACTGGACAGTATTGAAAGAGGGATTAACAGGGATCTTGGCTTTTTGTCGCACAACATCAATGACTCATTATATACCACCTTTTGTTTAGACTGTATAAACCTTGCTTGATGGTGCCCCTCTAGCTCCATGATCTGATGAAGTAGTTGTAGCTTATGCAAAATCTTATTCTTGTCAGATATTTAAGTACTGTATTTTCCCATGTCTTCTTGTACTTTTTGCTTCACAACTATGAGCGCAAGACATGCGTCCTGCTCCAGAACTTGAAAGGTTACATCACCAGTTTTGCCACAAACTGCTGCACAATTTATGCTGGTCAATCGACATCGAGATAGAGTTACTAACCAGGCTGTGTATCAGATGACAAACTAACAACCAAGTGTATTATCTATCATCACTAACAGCACAACCTGCTACACTATGCCCCGAGGGCCCGAGGAGGCCATAGAATGACGAGTCAGATCATCTTTAAAGCCATATAGGATGATAAGCTTTCCAAGCATTTTGTTGTTTCCAATAATAATAATAGTACCAGTAATAATACAAAGAAGAACGTTCAAAACCTAACCTGTTTCTAGTTTTACAGCTCAGTTAACATTAAACTTACACCATGATTATACTGAAAAACCATGCACAGGTTTTTGATCACGATACATGATTTCGTCAAACATCAACCAGTTGATTGATCGTTGGAGAACACCTACATTTTTTTTTTAATATACGGGCAAGCCAGACGGAACAATAATTTCATGGGGTGTTTATTACCAATAAGACATTTAATCCAAGTAAGCTTTGTGATAATTCGGCAGGTTACTTTTGGGATAATGCAAATAATTGTGTATGTCTCTAACATTATATAACTCTTAAATGTTGGGCCTACTCCCAAAAAATACTTAACAATCCACCACAGTGCAGAAGCCCCGTGGCACACACTTCGTACTCTGACTTTCCACGGACATCAAGCCCCATATAAAGTAATTTAAATAAAGTTATCCTCCAAAGCTTGGCTTGGGGTATTTTGACAAAAATTATCCAGCTTTGAATTCTGTGTTTCCAAATTCCATTAACCTTTTCTTTGTTTTGCATGCTCAAAGCTAGCAATTGAACACAAACGTAACTGCACAAAAATTTGTGTAGGCGTGTGTACGTAAACAAGTTTTACAATCCACGGTTCCAACAGGTAGACAAAGAGTAATGGAACTTAGCTGCCCGCTGAACAGTTGTTGCCTTGTTTAGCAGTGCTATGAACCATGTCCTACACATTTTGTTTGTTTTCCTCCAGCATTCATCGAATTCCATCAAAATATTATTTCGTCAAAACAACTTTATTTTTGGCGAAAACCTACAAGGTCACTTATTTCAATCAGTTTACTCGCAGAGTTGTGTAAGTGCATGAGCTTATTTGGTGCGGTCTCCGGTGCATATGGTTTGAGAAACTTTGAGGACAGCTTGCTTTTGGAGATTCGTCTTCCCTTGTTTGCGTGGAGTCTCGTTGGCTTTGTGTACAATTTAAACGTCAGGTAAGGAATAAAGAGTTTGCTTCCAAAACACGATGACGCCATGTTGTTACCTTTTGAAATCCCGCCTCTTCAGGGTGCCCAAAGTCAGCTTCGACAGCTGTTATATAGTCGAACACAATTTAAGAATAAAATAGAGAAAATAAGTTTAGGAAACAGCTGTGTATTTGCTATAAGTTTTCCTAACCGTGCAACTGTTTCACATTTTCTGTTCAAATGGATATATCGCATTTCGGAAGTAAATTCTCAGAATGTTTCTTCAGACTTTTGTGGCCTTTGTCATCATATAATGATTTGTTTTTCTCTTTCAGTTGTTTAACACTATGGAACATCATGTGTTATAGGTTGTATTAATGGTGCCGACATGTTTTGATTACAAATTTGCTCAACGATATTTTCCGTGACTTTTGTCTCTTCCTATTCATGCATTGTATATTTCATCACACGATTCACATGTGTGATAGATGCTATACTCTTAGCTTGTAAGTAGGATCTGGGAAGTCGTGGCAGAAATCCCAACTTGTGTTTTCCCAAAGACTTCCAAAAGCATGCTTATGCTTATTGATGTTCCATATGCTTTATACACAGGCATTAATTTCTATGGGGGTTTTGCGCCAAAATTGATAGCCCGACTTCATTTTGTGACAAGGTCTAATCTCTTGGAAAATCGTGAGTTTCTCTCATCATGTTTACAAGGTTTCGTTTGCTATCGTAGTCTATGTCTATGAGAATATTGTGGAGACTAAACGCTGTTGGAGACCCGTCTTATTGGACGCTTCACATCATGCGCAACATTTTTGGCGACTTTGTGACGTACACGCGCAATAAATCATTCCAACGAAATTGTCTCATTTTCGGAATAATTGTACAGTCAAGTCTCGCATGGATGCGGCCTCAGTGTGTTTTTATGCCACACGCGTGATTTCGTCCTGAAATATTAACGATGCCATTTCTGTCCGCATGTAATATTTTATCTGCCAACCTCGTTCCCGAGGTCGTTAATCAACCATTGCAAGATGGCGGTAATGAACCAAAGTCCCTTCGTACTTGTCATTGAACTGAAATAATGCATCTTGGATCCCTGAAATCGAGGTTGTTTACAACGAAACCCTTCACACAATCTTCGTGAAAAAAAAAATGTTGATGTACTTCTTTTCAGCAATATATGTATATTTGGTTAAGAGAAGCCAGCCTAACTGGAAGGTGAGTCTGATTAAAAAACAAACCGAGATACGGCAAGTCTAGTAAAGCTGGTCCCAGGCACATTTTGTATAAGGTTGTATTGGGAGTCATCTGAGTCACAATTTTGGGTCAAGGTGAAGCTTGAGCAAGTCTAATGCACAATTAACAGTGAGTGGGTACATGAGGTGCAAAGAGGACTGGCTCTCTATTAGACCAACCAAAAAAATGGTATTCGTCATAACTTTCATTTTGCGTTACCACCGCACATTAGCACCAAAAGGAAACACAATGGTCCCTGAGTTGACGCACGCGCAAAAAAAAAGTCTTTTCGACGTTTCGACCCATTGAGCAATCTCCATCGAGTCTTGGTGCTCAGATTTATGCTCAATTGACGCGCTCAGCCAGCTACATCAATGTAGCTGGATATGTTCCAGGGACCAGATTTGTTCCAATTTGCGCCGGGCCCCAATATTAACAACGCCCTCCTGCGGTCCAATTTGATAGAGCACGACAATCCAATCGGACCTATTCACCTCACCCAGCCTATTATAGAGGATTACGAAGCATCGGCTTTGTCAAAGGCTTCGGTTTCGGCTATGTCTTGGCTAGGGATCATTGATGAGAAGCCTGAAATGTATAAACCAAAGGATAGGCCAGTGCTGTTCACTTTGAATTCATTAATGTGTGATTTGATGTTCTTAGAGCGCGCATTGACCAATTTCTAGCTGGTGTCCCCAAAGTCAGGACCTAAAATACCGGATTGGAGACGATGCCGTGGTTTCGTAGACCCCATGAATGATAATGCTCAGTACTGTAGGAAGGATGCCGTCGGCTATATATAAACATGCATATCGGCCGGAGGCAACACTCGAACCTTGCCAAAATATTCATTCCCATCTTCTAATGATGTCATTCGGCATCTCCCAAGAAACTCATTAGCGCGCTCGCCGAGTATTTTTTTTCCTACGATCGATTGGGGTCCCGGAGGAGTGACGGCCGGGATGATTAAGGTTACAGGAGAGGAAGTAGCTCCCGTGCAGGTGTTTCATAACTATGTCCTTTGTGAGTTGGCTTTGGTCCTCGGTCAGTCGCCACTGAGAACAGAACGAGGCCTTTTCTCTAAGGAGCGCTTATATATAATATGAGACCATCCAACGTAATTTCCCGCCTACGCAGCGGAAAGTGAAGATGTATAAGATTGGGTTTATTTTTGGAAGTTTCAATCAATTTTTCGTAGTAGGATTTTGCGGTTTCAAAGTTAATAGCTCCGGGAATCTGATTAAATCCCTTTGGACTCTTCGTATCCATGGACGTGCACTCCTTGATATCCTCGTTTCATCCAATTATCTCAGAATAATTATTTCTTGATGTACACAAATATGCTTTTGATAGTACATTCCAGAGGAATTGATTGCATTATCTCAATATGCAACCCTCGATTGGTAAGCTTTTCCCAAAACAGAAAAGTCAGGAGAAACCAGGTTATAAGCCTTAAGAAATAAATCGGACAATTTCCTCAGTGTAGACCGATGGATCATTTGAAGGGAAGGGTTGTCCTGGCAAGTATTTGGGGCCTTTTTTATTAGGAATGTTATCGGTAACGACGTGGCGACTGACTTTCATGCAAGCGAAGCCATTGTACTTGTCCGTTCCATAAAAAGACCAAAAAGGACCTGCTCAGTTATTATGATTGTGTGTGCCTACATACTGGAATATGTATCCTTGTGGAGTCATTTCTTTGTTTTCGTGTACTAAAGTTTTACGAGTTTGAAACAGCAGTTTCAAAATGCTCCTATTTTAACCAGAATTAATTTCGTGGTCTGAAATTCGGAATCAATATCCCTTACATAAAATACTTCAATTTGCACCTGATCAACACACCTTGAAAATTCCTAGTTTTTGAGTAAAATCCATATATCTATTTTGTGATAACCTTGTGGAGACGTATTCATCTATAGAAATTGCCCTGTTGAGACGTATTTAGTCTTTTTTCCCCAATTATATCCACTGGGGTACGTGTATAACAGATCTGTCAGTTCACACTTTATATAGCAGTCATCTTGAGGATTACTGTTGTAGTCGTTGCGTGGGGAGTACACCTTTTGTGTTTATTTTGTGCATCTAAAGTGTTTTGGAATAACTAAAAACACCTTTTAGGTGGCCTCCGTATAGACCGTTCCAAGCACGTTATCACTGCACGCTCAATTAGCTAGGCCCCCTTCAATGGCGAAAGCTTCATGCCAGCTGTTGTTCAGATACCCTGTCATGAGACAGTTGTTTTATACAATACCTAGCACAATGCATTCGTCATCAAGGGGCCTCCGTGAGTGTAGTGAAAGCGTGCCCGCAATGGTCTATACTATTATGCAAATAACAATATCCCGACCTTCTCCGTTTTGATTAAGCCCACGCACATTCTGCACGTTTTTGCGCTAATGTAATTTAAGGTGAGTCCCATACAGGAAATCCATTATGGTCCAAAAAAAAAAAAAACAAACGTGCAAACCGTTCGCCTTGATGTCCGCACTTTGACAGATCTAAGGGGATGTTGACCGCTCATCACTAATGGAAAGCGGCATGGGAAATAGGTCTTGCTCCGCACGCTGAGAGTTTCCGAATGAAATGGACCACAGACGGATTATTATAATTATTGCAAGTCACTCGTGGTTGTAATTCATCTTTTCTATAATGGTCTTGCTGGGGCCAGTCCAATGGTGTTTATAGCTGCAGGGATGCATAGGTTTCTGGATCGGTTCTATTTACAATGATATTGGCATTTTATTATCTCCTGTATTATTGTTTACACATTTTAAAGTTTGTATAACAAAGATGGGTTCTCTCTATAGTATCCCATGTACATCGGAATTACATTTCGTGCTTATGGGCCTTATGCACGAGTTGGCAATTTTTGTCGTATTTCATAAATTGTTAACTGTTGAATGGGATGGCGCCAGACTATTTATGCAGCCTTATTTTAAATCTAGATTAAAACACTAGGGAATGTTTAATTACAAATTTTAAATTATTCATTGAAGCAGACTTGAATTAATTTCTTGTTTTCATTTCTCTTCGCAAGTTCCAAAAATGAAGATTTCACCTCATCACTTTCATTTCAATATGGCCGACTCGTGCATAAGGCCCATAGACTTCTTTAGTTCATAACATTTGGGTGTGGTTTTGTATATGAGCGCCAACAGATTGCACTGACACAAACTTTATTTGTTATTGACATCAAACCTTTAAAAAATGCATATTCTTCTCCATCTAGCTTACTTTTTACGCATTTGGGATTTTGTAGGTTTATTGTCAGAAGCAAAGCCTTATTTAATGATTAGGAGATTTGCGGTAACACTGTGAATGATATCAATTTGTGCGTGGTGTGGTTCTGAGAAGAACCAGTTGGTTTCACTCGACGTTTCGAACAGTATGCTCTGTTTGTCATCTGGAGACTCAAATCTCCAAATAATTGATCATGTTCACCATGCAAACCTGTAAGTCTTATTTGGCGATAAATTGCCGCCCGGTAACATTTCGTTTCGAAGAAGACCATTGCATACCGACCGAAACGTTGAGTATTGTTCGGCTTTCCTTGTGAACATTGCCAGTCAATTAGAGCAGCGTCGTTGTAAACGGCTTGTTGTAATCATAATAATGCAAGGTGCATAGTTGTCAAAACATTCATGGCGGATGAGAAAAAGAAAAGCAAAATAGAAAAATGGATGGTGAAACAAAAGCCAACTATGACTACCTCCCTCTCAGTTTTAAAGTTTAAAGGTACATGCATTGCTGACATTCGTTTGATTTCGCTGGAACTATCTCAAATGATCATGTCTTCATATCAAGTTTAAATCGGCAGTCAACGATCTAAACTCTCAAACAAACGCTTCGTCTTGAACGAGTCTTGTAAGCATGTACTGTGAATCTAATCCCGTGGAGTGAACAAATCGACAATCCCACACGATTGTCAGTTTTCAAATCTCCCCGAGGCGTTTTCCCGCTGTTTTGGTGCCATTCAATCTTGAAAAGGTCCTCGATTGAGCATTCGATCATTTTGTCCCCAGTGTGTGCCTTAGCGAGTGCCCACGCGAAGGCAGTGTGAAATTTGGCGGGAAATCGATTCCTTCTCTCTCGACTAAAAGTGTCCCAGTAAATGACACGTATTCGGTAGCAACAAATCTCCTGCTGGCTCTGTATAGGGCGCTAAGGGCCAAAGTAGCTAAAACTGGCCAATTTGTGTGGACCATTTTTATCTTGAAGATCTCAGCTGTTTAAATGTCAGGTGGAGTAACTCTGAATTAACGTGCACTTAGAAACGTACGTTTTTGTTGAGCTGTGAAAACAGTGCAACAGTGGTCCATATTTTTCCTGCGATAATATTTTGCCGCACTTTTTCCAGGGATAAATCGCTAGTGAGATCACGAAGCAAAATGAAACAGTTGCTCCATGGTGAGATTCAAAATTGCAATGAGTTTTTTTTTTACTAAGAATGACTACACAACTTTTGTTACGTGATCATGTGTGTCACGTGACTGATATTTTCTAAATATTCTAGTTAGTTCGATTCCTTTGAATTGAAACAAAGTGTAGTTTGATGTGTTTTGAAGTAATGTGTGGTTGAGTGATGTGTGGTTTTATTGGCTTTGAAAGATCGATCAAGATGAGTTTCTAATACTGATTCAGAAAAATACTGAAGCTGCACCGACCAGTCGTCGCATTTCTTATAAAGAAGAAATAGATTTTTTTGCCCAGGGACACGACCGTAATTGTTTTCCCCTTCATTGCTAAAAGGAAGTTACCGAATAGTTACAACTTCCAAGTTGAGCGACATTTATTATTGAAATTCTGTGGCCTGAAGCTTCGTAGTCAAAAGCCTTTTCTAAAAATGTCACAGAACCGCGAGAGTATCTCCCACGCGAATTGTTTGGACAGGATACCGTCCCTCTCTCGACGGCCTGGTTTCCGCTGTTGGTGATGATGTGTGTGGGTACAGCAAACACACGATACTGTGTCAATTTGCCCAAGTCGGATGTTGTCGCGTGCTCAGGGGAACTTATTAAACCCGGCGACTGCATTTTAAGGGTTGTTAATTTTATATTTTGGTTCGCAGTGCACGCTCATTATTCGCGGCACTTTAACGACGGATGTGGGTCCTGTTGTTGGACGATGAAACTGTTGATTCATGTATTGCTGTTGCGTTGTTCCACTTGATCTGTCGCGTTGTTCCACTTGATCCGTGACAATTTGAAGTAAACCAAAGGCATCATTAACTGTTTCAGTTACAGCTAGATCAATAATCGTTCAATTTAATCGCGACATATTTACGTTTCTTTTGATGGGCAGTATCTTGAATTTGTTGTAACATTAAAAGGTATATCAAAATACGTTCGTTACCGGCTTCGGTCTCATCTCTGGCATCTGAATAATGTCGCAGTCTTTCATGTTCAGATCAAATGGAAATACTTTAAACTTTGGCTTCATATTGTGACGATTCTCCATGCATGTACCCGAAGCAGAAGATACCTTAAACTGAACCTGAATCTCCCAAGCTAACACGAAAGGGGTTGCCTATAGTCAAAATGTATCGGTTAGGACATCATTTAAATCATTCAGTCATGCAGGCAGTTAGTTAGTCGGTCAGTCCGGCAGTTAGTCATTCAAGCAGCCAGTCAGCCAGTCAGTCCGTGACTCAGTCACTCAAAGGATAAAATTAGGCCGGCCTTTTGAGTCTACCACAATTTCCTAAAGACAAAATTATACACAAAGCTGCATCCATTCCCCGAAAGTTGCAAATTCTACAGTAGTGCCAAAATAGGCTGATACCGTGCTGTAACTCGGGCCACTGTAGTAACCAGATTGGCCAACAGGTCAAGACGTCAGACATTCTGACGACAGATTACAGCAAAGTTGATTTTAGAGGTTCTACCCCCCCCCCCCCAATGTGGATCGTAGAGCCCTCTGTGTTTTCAACATGCTTGTCGTCTGCCCCATATTATTGAAAGCATTTTGATTGAGTTCATTCTACTTTCCGCACCGTTGAGCCCTTTGGGCCGCCGCGGGTATCAAATAAAAATGTTGTCAGCTCCGCTGGTAACATCACTTTATAAATCCTTCAGATTTCCCTAGGGCGTCACTGGCTTAAAAACCATTAACGAACCATCCACTCGAAGACTTGATGAGCTTTTGGTACACAGGTAGTGCGGTCTACTGCAGCTAATACGTCCCCATACCCTTAATGATCTGTATTAATGCTAACTCCAAAGGGCCATCAGATTTGGCCAAATTATTGTCTTTGTTGGAGATTTTAGAGTTACTACCATCTTGTACTTTTTCCTAACTACTGTTTTTCGGTGTCACAAAGCTATGACAGTATGTGCACATGGTTGTGGTATTGCATGTGTGCTTTAATTGTACCACTGAAAGAGTTCCCGGTTCTTGGTAGAAATCCTCCTAAATTCTCCATTAAGGAGCTTGACAAGGAGGCCGTCAGGAGAGTGACATTTGACTATGACGTAGAATAGTTTTAATCAGGTATTACAGGTAGTTGTATCTGAATATGGCGGATAAGGATGAGTCTATAGATCGATCGGGGTCAGTGTCACTGCTATCACGAACGCCCCCTTCAATGACGAAAGCATTGTGATAGCCATTACTCAGATAATCCGTCATTGGGCAGTTGCTTTGCAAAGCATTGTGCAAGCTATTGTACAAAGCTTTGAACAATAGCTTGCACAACGCTTTCGCCATTGAATGGGGCCTCGTGTGTGCAGAGTGACCACTTGCCCAGATTCGTCTAGAACTAATTGACGAAGATCGTTCCGTACCATACTAGTTCTAGGGAAGACTAATAATATTGTTCGTATAGGCCTACGTGCATTGATGACGACTTCGGTCTATCGTTGATTGCTGTTGCCGTTCTTGGACGCCCGTGTACTTGGCTCCATGTGACTTGAATGTATTGTGATGCTATTTTGAAAATGGTGGTAACCTGGCGAATGTCAGTCCTCATTTTGGAAGGTGTTCCAATGTTAGAGTTGTCAGTATATTTGTCACAGCAACCCTAATGATTCTTGGATGCTCTCCACAAACAACTACTACGGCTCTTCCCTTTCCCTTCACATGGTGATAAAATTAAGAGCCCTGATGCTTTTGTAGCTGCACTTGTTTGCTTCTCCCATTTTGGTTCATGGAATTAATACTCCTAGGTAAGTTCTTAAAGATTAACTGGAGCTGGAAACCTGCATGAGATTTCGTAGCAACCTCTGCCTCGTTATTATGTCCCAATTATTTGTACGAAGACGAAAGGTAAGTCACGACACGAAGCAACCAAGCACTACCGGTTCCTAAAGGCAAATATGATCATTTGCTTTTCATACAATTTTTGTTTCGAACACTAACACTAATCAAGATCTAACAAAAAAAAATCAAACAATCAAAATCAAATCTGCTCAGTGAATATTACACGTTTCGAGAAAACAATGAAAAACCCTGCACAGTATTTCGATCACGAACCACGATTACGTCAATAGACCGCTTGCAGATGCGTTCGATAATTGATGCGCGACGGTGCGCGACGCCATGTTGTGGGACAAAATGTGCATGGATAGATATGCGCTTGTCCCACAACATGGCGTCGCGCGCCTTCGCGCATCGATTATCGAACGCGTCTGCAAGCGGCCTATATCACTCTTTATTCCAAAAATCAGCCAATTGACTGCTCGCTGGAACATTACTTTATTTCTTGATTTGTCCTAAATGATAGCAAGACAGACAGATTCATTTCACGGGTTGCTTAGTGCCAGTTAGATCTTTAATCCAAGTAAGCCTTTTGATAATCGGTAGGTTACTTTGGGTTAAATGCAAATGATCCTGTAGGCCTATGCCTTTAGCCTAGGCCTATGTCTCCTTCTCCGGTAGTGTATTGATATTTTTTTCTTACTTTTTTTCGGCAGTCTGCATCGGATGTTCAAGGAGAATTAGCCGAACCCTATAGCCTACAAGGCTATCTCTTTTCTGCCGATGTCAAAAACAGATTGCCAAATCTCATTAGAGACAAACACCTTCATCACACCATGCCACGATAGAGCAAATCACAGTTGAAAGATGCGCAAGGCGAGTAGAGATCCAGATGTCGAGACTTTCACGGCTCTCTACATGCCCAGCGGCCGAGTCACCCTTAATACCTCGCCGATTTCTGAATCCGGAGTCGCGCGTACCAGACTTTTCTCGGATTAGCCGATCAGATGGTTGTCTGGAGGCCTGAGGCCGTCTGTGGCGCGCTCTTGCAGCTTGATTGACAGACGGTGAGACGACACGGATTCAGCTTCGGTTTCGGGACTCTCAGCATCGTAACTTGATGCCCGTAACTTTTGAGATTTCGGCAAAACATCTGTTCAAATAAAAATGTGTTCTGATGATTTGCCAGTGGTCATCAAATTTCTGCTGTATGGCCTACGTGAATAATAAGACATTAATGCAAGTATAAATGTTAACATTTAATGATAGTTATGCATGTAGTTGCGGTCCAAAGCAACCAGTTCATCTTGCATAAAGATTTGAAACTGGCGCATAGAAATTTTATTACTCATCTCATCGAGGTATTTGCTGCAGTATAAGATAAATTGGTTATGCGTCCATTTTGTGTGAAAATGTTATAGGCCTATCCTTCTGTTACTGCAAGCAGTACTGATATAGTTACTAACTCGCATTTTCATTGATCAGTAAAGTTTTGATTTCAAAGTGAACTGAGCCTGCCCGAAATTCATTGTGCGAATATCTCACAGGTAAGCCGCCATCTTGACTCGACGTTGCCGTGCCAACAACATGAAACCTCAACCCCAGACCGTGGAGCACAGCAAATTGACCGTGATTCCAACGGTCCATGTTGACTCCCAAGTCACTTGTAATGTTGGCAGGCCTGTGATCAAATGATGCCGTTGCCGAGGGAACCACATGAAATATTATCACCTGTTTGCAGGTTCAGGGCTGTTTGGTATATCGCCTGTTGTTAATTGAACACCGGCGGTCGAGGTGAAGCCCAGGCATACGAAACTGTCATTTCGTTAGCTTGGTGTCACTGATACGGAAAAAAAGGGCAACGTACCTTTCTGATAAGTACATTTGAAATATGAAGGGGGATTTAGACCTACAATTCATGTTAAGACTGGGAAAAAGGCTAAAAATGTCCATATATTTAAAACTTTCACTGGGACTCACGCTCCTGCATGACCTGCGTCATGGTTTTCGTGAAAGGATCCATGGAATGAAATTTCTTTGAAACCCCTTGTAGGCAAATTTCCATTCATTAATGTTGTTTGAAAATAACGACACACGTGTCTGGCTACTTATAATTCAACGATGTCAATTCAAGCTTGAGCACACACTACAGAAGTGGCGTAACTACGAGGGAGGGGGAACGCCCCCAACTTGGCCCCCCGGGTGCCCCCGCCCCCGTTTAAATCTTGAATTGAACAGAAATATATAACATTTATGCACTCCATGCAGGTGCCCCCCAGAAGTATAACCCTAGTTACGTCGCTACTTTACAGCTTAGAGATTTTAGTATACATATTATGTAATATGGGTCATTGAAACTATCATTTCAGTGTGGCACATTAACGTTAAAGTAACTGACTGTAATGTACTGATAGTTGCGTCACTGCTCTACAGCATAAATTTTAGTATACATATTATGCAATATAGCTCATTGAAACTATCATTTTAGTGTGGCACATTAACGTTTACTAATATAAGTAACTGACTGCAATGTACTGATTAAAAAAATGATACATAAAAAACATAAAGTTCACCACGGCAAAAATCTAACAATTATGCCTGTTGGAGCTGAAACAGCTGTAATACGGAAGCCTCTGCCTTTAATTACATCACGATTTTGCTGATGAATTTGCAAATTCTTACCAGCATGCAAACCAAAAGGACCAGAAAAAAATATTAAAATAGGAATGGAAAAATTTGAACGTAAAGTTAAAGAGGATTGCATCATAAAACATTTAATACTCAACATGATTAATTAACATATCGTTATGAAGTTTAACACAAAAAATATGTTTCGATACAATCCGGTGTTTCGGACAGCACAACTAACAACATCGGAACAGAGGAACACTCAACTCTATAATTGGCTGAACATTGTTGGGGGCATTGATTTAATAATATCTCGTTGAACGTACGGCTTTGAGATGTCATTTTTCAACAATATCATGCAATTACAACCAACATATATTTATGTTGATCAGAAAAGGACTTCGATATACGAGACACGTACAACGCACTCAGCAAAGGACAATCAGTTCAATTTCATTATCATAAAAAAGGAGAAATTGTCATGACGACGAACAGCACAAACAGCCCTAGAATAAATACAACCCAAGCTTGCTATACATGTCTTTTTCTCGGATGTCAAATTCAAGGACAGTTTTACCGTTCATAGTATGAAAAGTTAACTAGAATTGCCATGAATAGATTCAAACTAAATCCGATATATAGAAACAATAAATATTTAAAACAAGACGTTTGCAGGGGGGAGGGGGGTTCAGCTGGTTTTTTTTTAAAGAAATAATTAATTATGGAGAACAAATTAATAGCCATTAAACATGCTTCAGTAATTGCGATGAATTGTTAAAATGTTTGAGAGAACGTTCTTAATTATTAACAGTGCTCTCTTCGCTAGAATTTCGCAATGGAGAAAAAGATTGCTTTTTTGAAGCATTTTGTTTGTACTACTAGTTAAAGAGCTGACCTGATTCCTTTCGTACAGTGTGCGAACTTAAAGGGACATTGCGTCCTGGAAAGCGCCCAATCGGACTCCAAACGAAATTATATTAATTGGAAAGAGCATTTAAAAGTAGCATAAATAAACGTCCTCACAATCACCCTTTAAGGGTGACCGTTTTGGTGTTATTCTTACGAGAACGAATATCGGGGTCAACATTTTGACTCTCAAAAATCATCTGTTTGGGTGCTAGTCGTTAATCCTGTCGCACATGTTCCACCGGTGCATCGCATACTTGCGGACGTGCGTGAAACAACATGTATATTGGCGCTGTGTCTACATGTATACTTGTACACAACACACGACGTGTACCGTAAATTGAAATGTCTGAGAGGAGCTGGGGCAACGTTCAAGAGAAGGAGACTTATATATTCACGGCTGGAAATACGTATGCGTATGCCACAAAATGTCCGCCGCGTCAGAAGTAAACAATCGTTTTTTCCCCGTCTTTTCTCAGGAATAGTGCGACGTCAGGTTAGTTTCCTTACAACTAGACCTTTGAAATAGGACAAGCAATCTTAAACATAAAAATTTCAGGACGATGTGCCACTTTAATACGGAGCTGCCATATTGAATCAAAAGCGAGGCCACTCTTGCAATAAATGACTCTTTCACGTCCTCATAATGAAGGCCAGTAAACACTTAAATAAGCATCTATCAATGAACCGAGTCAAGGTATGCATGGCTGCCTCTCTTTGAACCATTCCTCGTTGACGGCGGAAACGAAATCGAGGCTATCGTTGCAATATCACTTTAGATTGGATACGATTAAGAGTAGACGATTGATTAGATACAGTAAAAAATATATAATGTCGATCGATAATGCAGTGCTGAATGACTTTCAATTAATGGGGAAATAAAAGCGTCTTTGCGTGATTCTGGCAATCACGAAATGAATGCAAGATAGTATGAAAGCTCGACGAATGATTTCAATATCGAAGGGACTCATTCGTAGAGGTGTTGTCGTTGCTGTTTGAATAGATGGGGTCTGGGAACACGATATCAAGATGGATTTTTGTGTATGAATCTTAGCCGAAAGTGACAGGTATACAAAACTCTCTCTTGAAGCAGGGTACTGTTTCCAGATAAGCTCTGGATAAGGACTGGTATATAATTTCTTCGGAATTCAAGAATAAACCAAAATGAACATAATAACCAGAGCCTTGAATGAAGGCTTATGCTGAAGCTGTATGTTTCAATGAAATTTGATCACAAGAGTACGAAATCACGCAATCCTCCTCGAGTTCAAGTGTTCGGTTTTTAACCCGGATTGGCGTCGTTAAGTACCGGGCCATTTACCATCGGACTATGCCGTCATTTGCGGCGCTCGGCCAGACGATAATGACCGCTAAGTACGCGCTCCTCGCATAAAGGCCCATCATTGAGTTCATCGTGAATTCATTCAATCTCATCTGGCATTCAGGTTAAAAAGCTCAGTCGTAATTCAGGAGGTTTGTTTGGAATATTTGGGTCGTTCAATTGGCCGACGTGCATCATTGTCGTGTTTGGACGTCTGAGCGCAGACGCTGAGCGGTTCTCATCTTGTTGAGTTAACTACGGGATGCATGAAGCTGCCTCAGTGGCGCTTCTGATTTTCATTCCACTCTTCCCTTTACATCATTAATTTGGGTCTCTCGACCGCATACAAACATATTTTGTTGCGTTTCCTGACATCACGATGACTTTTTTTGCGATTTTGGTCACGAGGCACCAGCCTCTGAGAGACTTTACTGATGTTTGGGTTGACGGACATTTTCCTAAACTCTAAAGTTTATGGTGCTCACAGGCGTCGCTAGATGGAGTGTGTGAGTTTGGATGCTGGGTGGAGGAACGGACTCCCTTAATCGTTTTTGTGGGCAAAATCGCCGAATCGTCGGATAAATAGTGTGTCTGTGGGCAAATATGCTAAACGACGAGCGCCATCTATCGCCCGATAGTGTGCAAGTACGTTCCCTATGAACAACACCTGCAACAGTTAGACTGTGTTGAGCCCGAGCAACCCCCTCCCCGTAACCACTTACCCCACTGTTTTGAGTTTGTGACGTCTGGCTTACCGGGGAGAAATCTTAGTTGCCTTCAAAAGTTCCAGCATGGAGTGTATGTGGGCAAACTGTTTGTGTTGCACCTTCACTGGTCCACCCCCATTCAAATCGGTGTAACGATTACAAACCGCCCGTTCAGGCGGAAGACTGCACTTGTCAAAACAGTCTTACCTAACCTAATCAAAATCATCGCCGATCTTTAACGAAGCATCAAATATCCCCTCACGGCTACTCGATACCCTTTTCCCAAAGCAACCAGTGTGTTATGTCAAGCTTCGAACCCGAATTAACCATTGTAATATAATTAAACAACCTGTCGTCACAACTTGACCCTCCTATAGAACAATGAAGTTACCATCGCACGTTAGGCCATATTACTCTTGACACCCCCCCCCCCAAAAAAAAAAAATTAGCCCCAGACGTTTTCCCGTCGCCCTTAAGTTTAATAAAGCGCGAGCGACCTTGCGAGTTCCTTCCAAGTACCCTGCGAGTACCTGCGGAACTCGCAAATCTTCGAATATGTCCAAACCCCGGCGAGCAACTGCGAGCGTCCACTGCTAGCTGCGAGTACCCGCAAAATGCTTGCGAGTATTCCCTCTCCCACGAGGCGAGTTCCTGACACTCTTATTTATTGAACGCTGATACAGTTCTGGCTTTAACTTGGGAGTGTATAAGTATAGCACAGTGTATTCCAATCGGAGATTACCCTTCGTTTAATAAAAGAAGTTCATCCCACATACAATTTAGAAATCAGTTATCATATTATTTCCCAACAGGAACTTAAGACATCATGCAGGTGTATCTGTTGGGCGTGGTCGTGGCCCTGGGCGTGGTTCTGTGTATTGTCATCGTCATAGCAGCCTACATCTTTTGTCGATTCAAGTCAGACCCCGCTAAGGACGAGCGCTACAATGACTTTCTCAGCAGGGTGCAAGTCGGGGGACAAGACTCGATCACCCTTGGACTCAAGAAGGCCGCGCCCAGACGATTGGGTCAAAGGAACGGGTAAGTTTATCACACATCTGTGTAGGTACATGTAGTTATATGGTACCACTGTCTTAGACTATTACCTCCCTCAAGGGCGAATCCGGGGGGGGGGGGGCAAAGGGGGCCATGCCTCCCCCCAAAAAAACCCCCAAAAAACCCACGAATCCATTTTTTTTTAAAGACGACCTCGCAATGAAGTAAAGACAGGCAATGAGTACACCACCATCTTTTCCTCAAAAAATTGCTTAAAGGGGTCAGAAATTGCCTCAGATCGCACCAGAGACCATCTAATTTCGCTGTAATTTTTTGGACACACTTTTTGGACCAAAGGTGTTCTGGATCCGCCCTTGACCTCCCTACGTTTGTTCCCCTTTGATTCCACTGAAATCTTACATTCACTATCGGGGTACTGAGATTTCTAAACACCGACTTGCGAGCTTCAATTGTTCCTGTTGATGTTTGTTCCAAGGACCCCAATTCCTTTGTTATGAATTGAAGTAATAAAAAAACCCGTCTTACCGTCATTGAATGCTTTATCTTCCGTTCCGTTTGGTCTTTCAGGAGCCGGTTAAAAGCATCCGACCCGAATGTGTCGCCTGGCCCACCCGTCTCCCCAGTCGTCCTCAATAGCAACTACAGTTTCACCATTCCAAAAGGTATACAACAGCTTCTTGCCAGGGAACAATAGACGCCTTGCGTAGAGCGCCCTCACTGAGGACAGGTCTTTGTTCCTCTACGATAGGCCACGAGTAGACACTCATACCTGAGCTCAGTGAGGGCGTTCAGTACAGGTGGTCTATTCTGTATTGGAATCGTGGTATGTGCATATGACTAGGCCTAAGTACCGTTCAATGAAAATATTCGAGACACGAGGTGGTTTGTTTTCTCCATAAACCCAAACCAGCTCCATTTCCGTTTTTGCCGTTTTTAATTTGTTCTTGTTATTAGGATTGATTTATCCATTGAGTGATCTTTCTTTCGGGAAAGCACGGATATATCTGATCTAAATATACCATTTCCGCTAAGGAGTCCGTTTCGAGAGGCTTTGCACCAAATGGAAAACCTTTTCTCACCTCTAGAGAGGAGATGTTCTTTATGCTCTACTCCCATGCATCAATAAATTGCCTCCCCAAAGACTCGTTTCTTCATCGGTGTCGTCTCTCCCTTTTCCCCTATTTATCCTGTTTGCTGATATGGATACTCTTGCCTCGATATCGCATTCAACCCACCTGTTCAGCAATACCTCACTTCCTAATGCCTCTAAATGACAGGCTTGCAACAGGGACCCATCATCAATAGGTGTATTGCACTCTCGCTTCCCCGTCAACCAAGAAAGGCAAAACAAACCGAAATTTCCTCATGTTCTTTCTTCCATCCATCCTCTTTCTCGCAATTCAATGTCCCCAAAGTAGTCCAAACCTTTCCCTCGCATTGTTGGTGTTTCCTCGGAAACTTTCCACTTCCTGTACACAACTGAGATTTGTCAATCCAACAAGCTGGACGCCCCATCTCTCAGCGCCTCCAAAGTGTCATCAACCTTGCGCCGGCCTTTGAAACATCTGTATAATTACAAGGATGCAGTTTCACTCGTGGGTCACTCGTGGCCAAATCCGATTGAAAAATTGAACCCGATAAGAGTCCCTTGTAATCCGAGCCAAGTGTTCAAAGTTTGCAGTTCCCCCTTATGGCTTCCTTTTCCGAGGTTTGAGTTTCACAGGCTCATTTGTCTTCTCGGTTCTTTCTTCTTTTTCCCAATACCCTTTTCTGTGTGCAACTCCTTTGTCGCCGTTTCCTGTTCTCATGATGCAGCCCCACATTCTTCATCAGAGTATCATTTTCTTGTCGCCTGCACTCGGAGGGCAAAAGGAGCAGACTTTGTCCGTGGGCGTTGACACTGCGATGCGACAGCTCGACGCCTCTCCACCTCCCACTTCGATCTTATCCACGACTTTTTTTCTTCTCCTTTTGTTTTCTTTCATTAAAGTGCAATTTATTTATCGGATCGGATTTGTTATTCATGGAAACCGAAGCCCTTCGGTGAAAATGCCGTGATTTCCAGTGCATTGTCTATTTTTTTTTTAAATCAGGATCGCATCTTGGTTTAAAAGTGTCGAGAAAATTCCTTCTTGCAGATAACCCGCAGTGAGATCGTCACGCCATCTTTCGTGCCATGTTCAATCCACCCCAATAACGCCCTCTTGCGGCCGTTTGTTTAATTTGCCTCACCACCACATCCCAAGCCATGAGGTGTCATGATGACTCTATTCAATAGACCATTCTTTAAACCTCGTGTTACATCAGAAACAACAGAAATACAAATTCTGAAATGCCAGAAATGTAAATTTACAAAACCCTGTTCAATTCTGGGACCCTTTATTTTATAAACCTTCAACTTTTACGAATTCGCAGCTCGAGTACTTGCCATGACGTCACAAATTCGCGTTCGCGTTCGCTTTTGCGCAGAGTATGAACCGCGCTTAACGCATAATTCTCGATTACGAATTTTGTCAGCATGCCGATCGTGATTTTGTCAGCGAATAGACAAATTGAGCCGATGTTCGCGGATTCGCCATTGTGAATTGATTGAACCTCGCCAAAAAAGACAGACGGCTCTTAAAATACCCATCACTACTTTTTAAGAGAAAGTTACGTCACATGCGGTTCTGAGAATAACCAAATCACAGCCTGAACCGCCTCTCGTTTCAGAGGTATATTCCCTTCACATATGTTGTACTATCCACATTGTAGTAGTCTTCACCATGCAGTGCTCAAAATCGCAGGCAATTCGGGCCCATATACAAGTGTGAGAGAAAACTTATATTATATGTATTAATTTTCAGGCAAACATTCAACTTAAGTCCATTATGAGATCCAAGTTCCCTTCAGCAAAATTATTTGAAATGATGAAAACAAACCTACTGTTGTTCAAAGTATGTTTAAAGCCAAAGCAATACGAGTCTTTCCTTGTTGACATTGGACTCAAACCTTACGTTCCATTATAAACATGTTGTATGAAATAAGATTTGAAGATTCGCGTAGTGAAGTAGGCAATAAGAGTAAAAGTACGGTTTGCACCTTGCGACAAGAAATCTTTTGTGTGAGTTTGTGAGGTTCTGAAAAGTACTGGAGGAAACTCAACGTTTCGGACATTATGCTCTTCCCGTCATCATGAGGCCCCAGTGTTAGGTCTCCAGAAAGGTCTCAACTATACAACACATGCACTCTAAAAAGTTCCTGGTTCAATCATAACACTTTTTCTTCGGGTCAAAATGACCCGGCAAAAGTGGTATGTTTGACGTAGACAAGTTTCGTTTTTGACCCGAAAAAGTTTCATTTGACCATGAAAACTTTCTTTTTTGACCCGGAAAAGTTTTATTTTTGACCCGGACAAGTTTAATTTTTGACCCGAAAAGGTTTCATTTTTGACACGGAAAAGTTTTATTTTTGACGCGGAAAAAGTTTCATTTCACCCGGAAAACTTTTTTTTTTGACCCGGACAAGTTTCTTTTTTGACCCGGACAAGTTTCTTTTTTGACCCGGAAAAGGGTTATGCCAAATGGAACCCGAATTGTGTCATTTATAGGCCTGCGATGATAAAGAAACTTCAACAACTGACACAATTCTACTCTTTACTTTGGCAGCCACATCGCCTGGATTCCAGGGGGATTCGTTTACGTTAGAGAAGCCGCAGCCATCAGTAGGAGCCCTCAGCCCGACCTCCAAGACGCCCTCTATGATGGCTCGCCTCGACCCCGCCCAGCTCGACCCATCCGCACACATGTACAAAGAAAACCACACAGTAAGTGTCTCTTAAAGATCGTGCACTACTGCAAAAAAAAAACCCATCAAACTTTGATGCTGGTAAAATAAACTGTTGATTTGGTGAAACATTTCTGATACAAGCGCCTTTAAAAAAAAAATCAATTTTGCGCGTATTCTCTTACAGGTTCAGTGCGTATTAAACCATTTATTTGTGTAAAATGAAAGACGCTTACGGACAGATAGTCAGATCAAACTTCTTCAAATTAAAACATACTTTAACAGGGATATAGTCGAGTTCATCACAAATCCATCACAAGTCTATTCACAAGTATAACTCACAAGTCCAGTCACAAAAAAAAACAGTGGATGAACAGTGACAAAGGAATGCCTTTGTCGAAGCTCATGTAAATAGCTTGTGAGTTGAATTGGGACTGCAGGACTTGTGGTGATCTGGTACACGGTACACTGTGGATACATGTGCACAATAGGGAACAAACAAATTGAATACCACAAGGTTATCACGAAATAGATATATGGATTTTACTCAAAAACTAGGAATTTCCAAGGTGTGTTGATTTGTCGCAAATTGAAGTATTTTATGTAAGGGATATTACGTCCGAATTTCAGCCCAGGTTAAAATATATAGAAGCATTTGAAAGTACACTTTCAATCTCGAAAACTTTAGTACACGAGAACAAAGAAATGACTCCAAAGGATACAAATTCCAGTATGTATGAACTTACAGGGACTTGCAGGAACTTATGATAGACTCGACTACATCCCTTTGCATTAACGTGTACTGCCTAGCAGAACATACCGGTATTTTCACACTAATGATTTAAGAACAAATTCCCTATTCTGTCTTTGTCTTAGGGACGCAAGCTCTCGGCCGATGCCGGCGTGGCCGGGCCTAGCCTGGGTATCATCAATTTCTCGCTCAAATACAACCCGGAGATGGGGCTGCTGACGATACGACTGATCCAGGCTAGGGAACTACATCCGAGGGAGTTCAGTGGCACGGCAGATCCCTACTGCAAGGTAAACAAACAAACAAACAAACACCCCAAGCACCCAGCAAACAAACAAACAATCGTAGAGCCCGGCGGACAGACGACAGTCGAGTCATTGGTGAAGCGTAAGGGCCAATTTCTTGGCATCAAAAATTACTTAATAACTTTATTAATCAGATGAGAACAGTAGTTTTTTTTCTATAAATCTGTAGACACCTTTTGTAGAACATAAATTTAATATGTAGACTCCATTATTAGAACATACTTTCACATGTTGCCTTAAAATATGTTTGCCTTAAAATATACCTTCCTCATGAATTCAAGACTGTTGCACTGACATATCATCAGCTTAGCTCGCTGATTTATTTTGACAAATTGCCGCCTCGGGCTGATCATTCAGAAATGGAGATAGAAACAGTGTATAGGTTCACTTGTGAAACTCCCCCGCCCTCTGAAAATGCCAAGACCATAATCTGAGTGTTACGGCAAGTCTACAGTTTCCCCTCGTAATCACGTAAATGGATTAAACTTGGCAATGTGAAACCAAAAAAACACCTGTTGCTATTGCATGCTGTGGATAGTTCAGGAGTGTAGTTTTACCAGCAGCGGCGTACAGTTTTGCGTAATGTATCTCGGATATTCATCACCTTTTGACGAGACCGAATCTTGGCGACCCGTTTGGATGGCAATGCATATGCATATTTTGTTTCGACAACAGCGCATTACCGAGAGATGGGGCGTCCAGCTTGTTGGATTGACAAATCTCAGTTGTGTACAGGAAGTGGAAAGTTTCCGCGGAACCGGGGGAGGGGGGGGGGGCTGGGGGGCATTTGCCCAAGATTTGTCCAAGTGCCCCTTTTGCGGCCATAAATGTGCCCCCTCGCCTCGAGCATAAAAGTGCCCCTTCGATAAAAATAATGCCCTTAAATTATCTTTCTATTTCTTAGAAGTAACCTATTCCCAATAATGGTATGGATAGTTTTGATATAAACGAGGAATATGAAAACAAAGCCCAAACAACCCATACAATACGCCCCGAAAAGGGGCACAGGGGCACATAATGCATAGTTAGCATATAATCATCAGTTTTGAAGAGCGCCCCCTATGTAGGAAGATGGTACCCCCCCCCCCCCCCCAACTATTTGATTTTACGGAGGCCAAGTGTCAGGTGAAAAACACGTGTCGACCTTTCAGCACGGATGTGCAAAAAAAAATGCTGAGCAAGTGCCCCTTTTTGGTGATGCCCCCCCCCCCCCGTTTCAAACCCGTTCCGCCGCCGCTGTTGCTAATGAAGGGGAAACATTGTAATCAGGACACATAAAAGCAATTGCAATTTCTTCGGTATGTTTAATCTCAATATCTATCCAGAGAGTGTCTCATTTTTATGGTGAGCATAATTTTTGAGTCTAGCATGGGAAGCTTTCGTGGAGCGTTTATTTGGCGCGAAGAAATAAGTAGGCAAGAGGTGTGGTGTTTGTGACATTTTGTGTCACATTTTCGAAAAGTGGAAAGAAAGTCATAATTAACAACCTCTACAACTACAGAATAATATAGATAGGCGACATGTTTTGCTAATCGCGTCTGCATTAGGGCAACACGCCTTGTTGAGGCGACAGATTGGTGTCGCCCCAATGTTAAAACGACCCTTAGGACAAGGAATTTATTGTCGCAAACCATCTAGATCGATTCCTCGTGGTCCAAAACATACCTATACCGAAATTCGTGGAGGCAGGATAAAGTAAACCTGGGTTAGGTGACATTTTAGGTTTGTGCACAATGGGAAAGTCGCCCTATTATAGCATTAGTAATAATTACCATTATTTTGAATTAATATGACATTAATGCATATTAATAGCTGTTGTAGCTACAGGCAAAGATCATCAGCTCACAAAGAAGTGGTTTTCAAAGGATTTTGAATTTCCAGAGAAGACACCCTGGTTTATCCGGCTAAAATTCGGTCACGGTCGGTCTATATGCCACTGTAACCCTTTTCTATTAGAAGTGTACAGTTCTCTTTGCTAGGAATATTCGTCTGTTTGGCAACTCCCTGAAACTTACTTAAATACTTAATAGAAATAAAAGCCAATTTAAGCCATAAAATGATAAAGAAAAGTAATTCGTAACTTTAAATGGGACAGATGGAAACGCAGAAAGATAAATTTTCACCTAGGCAAGAATTAAGGTTACGTAGTGTGGAGTATCAAGGCTTAAAATCATGTTGACTCTCAACCTCATACATGTCTATAAGTTTTTCCTCAGTTGAGACATGCAGATTAGGCTACCACCAAATACGTCCATACTTCATTGAATCCAAGGTTTACGTTTCACCTGTTTCTCAATCTTTCCCCTCCCTCACTCCCTCCAGATCTCCGTGGTGCCTCACTCCAGCAAGATGCTGCAGAGCAAGGTCCACCGCAAGACCCTGTGCCCGGAGTTCAAGGAGAGCTTCGTCTTCGAGATCCCCGAGCCGGACATCCACCGCCAGACGGCCCGCATCCAGCTCTTCGACTTTGACCAGTTCTCCAGGGACGAGTGCATCGGCACGGCCGTGCTGGCCCTGACCAACGTGGACCTGACGGAGAAGGTGGAGGTGTGGAAGGAGATCAAGGCGGTGGCGGTGGCTCACAGACAGGTGAGGGGGCTATACCATCCTGTGTTGACCTAGGCCGTGCCCGAATGTCCTGGGCCCAATTTCACGGCGCTGATAAGCACACGATTTTCTGCTAACAGAGCCTCCGTCTATTTCATGGAGACCGTTAGCAGTGAGCACAGCAAAAGGCACGCTTACTTCAGAGGAAATATTTGCTTAACTTAGTGACGTAACAATAGAAATCTCCGTGCACGCGTGACTGTTAGCACATACTCGCCGTGAAATAGTGCTTAAGGTTAGCACATTTTTCTGCTATGCTAAACTCAACTTTTCTGCTAACTGTTAAGCAACGCCGTGAAATTGGGCCCTGTCTATAGCTTGTCCTGTCTATACCTGTGCGTTATAACCACCATCTGGTGATGCTTGCATAGTATTCAGCAGATGCAGAAGCAGAAGCTATGCTCGAGGGTTTAGGCAATAAATACATGAGCACATAGCCATAGCCGTTTCAGACACGACATATGTGACATATGTCGCATCAATTAAGAAACGTTTTCTGCGTCTGGTTCCCAGACCTTACTTTCCCTGATGACATTTGATAAATCGTAGAAATATAATTGATTCAACAATGTCGAAAAAAAAAACCACCCCCTGTCCGAGTGTATGAGACATAAAGCCCATATGGACATTAAGCCTGGCATTTTAAAAGAAAACTTCCATGTAATTGAAATTTACAATAATCAGGATCTGTACAGCAGACGTTGCAGCCACAAATGTTGTAATCACACAATCACAATCATCAACGGTCATTTTCGATGGTTTATATATGTTTTGCCGGCTATTTGCAAATGTTTTCCAATGTTTAATTTCGCTTCGAATGTTTAATTTCGTCCCTTTCTGTACATTTTAATTTTTCGCTCAAGTGAATCAAAACCACGAGCACACATATTCGTCCAGGAGTATGTGATTACGTCTAGTCTACGCTGAACCGTGGTTATTCAGAAAACAAATTCGTCTGATGTCACACAATTTAATCCTAATTTTGTTCAATGTCGTCATACTTCATGACATCTTCTGTTAATGGCATAGGCCTACAGCCCGCTGATAAGAAAAAAAACATACGCCTAATGTATATCCCTGTTCTTTCATACATTTATTGTTTACTAAGTGCCGTCGTAGTTTTTGCCATTTGCTTCTTTCATTATAACGCTCGTTTTATTCGCTTCTAAACTTAAAAGATGTGTTTTGGTGCTCTTTGTAATCTGTACTCTTTTCTTTTGGTAAATCCTTTCTGAGTTAGGCACATCTAATTGGTCTGATAGCATCATGCGAACGAATGTACTGAATTGTGCTCCAGGACGTACAAGGAAAATGCTTTAGCACATATCAGACTTGACTTACTACCAGTTTTAAATTGATTAATATTAAACGACTTTGATCTATGAATGCTGTCATTCGGCAATAGCTGAGACGAATTCAATCTGTATTGACGAAGATTCACGACCAAGTACTTAATTAGGTTGACCGAACTTTGAAATTGTATGATAATTGACTAATCTGATTTTGCTAAAAGCATGTTAAATTCTTACCATGCATCGTGCGAATTTGATTATTTTAATATTTGGTGACACAATATCTTCAGAGTTGTATGGCTGAGAGAACCACATATGTGCAGAAGAAACCATATTAGTATTTAAATTGCGCGTGCGCACGGCAATAATTTAAGCAAAGTGACGAAGCGCCAGAGCTATAGTTGATGTCTGTCTCCCAGATCTCACGAGATACCACGATATAAAACGAGGTCACGGGTACTTTTTGTTGTTGAGATTATTTTGTGCTTCCTATTTTTCAGCAAAGTGACGAGGCTCCGGAGTTGGGCGACATCATGTTCTCCCTTGCCTACCTACCGAGTGCCGAGCGGCTGACCGTGGTTATCCTCAAAGCTAGGAACCTCCGAGCCATCAAACTACTTGAAGATAGGAAAACGTCAGGTATGATAGCTTAATGGGGCAAGTTCGATCAAGGACCATTGGTTGGCTAGTGGTCGAATCCTGACGTAAGCTGCGCCTGCGCGCTGAGTGCTTATGTTCGGACGATGATCAGCTGTCATGATTTTGTCGTCAGATGTTTACCATTCATCCAACTCGTCCCTGGCTCCCTGCTGTGCATGACCGTGGATATTGGTAACCAGCGATGCGACAAACCGCGGTCGGCTGGTCCAAGTCATATAGTTAAATGGCATGTGTTCGAGTAAAACTGCACGCGTAGACAAACGACCGTGAACGAACTTGCTTTTGGCATTAAGCAAAATATAGCTCGAAAGTTAGAAGACTTATTTTGCAGATTGCATCTATGAGTACTCTATCTGAAATGTTTTTCTTCAACAAGAATCAAAATTTAACATATGGACTGCTTTAAAAGCCACACCAGCTGGGATAAAAACCAACCATCTTACTAGACTAAACATAAATTGCGAATTGGTACATTGACCGCACATTACACTGTATTGATAATGAAGTTGTCGGAAGATTTCTGGAAATGAAATATTGGAATCTATCCTAGTACAATATAATCGCAAAGACACAAAAACTACATAATGAGCGTGTAAGTGGCTATCCGACTTCATTGCGTGGTGCGATGATCATTTCGGGATTAACTATTAACCAAATACTTAACATTCCAGATAATATGACATCATTGCCAATTACTCCACAGATCCGTACATCAAAGTGTCGATATTTTGCTCCACCAAGCGAATGAAGAAGAAGAAGACGTCGACGAAACACAACACCGTCCACCCAGTGTTCAACGAGGCGTTAGTCTTCAACGTGATGCAGGAGTCACTCCGGCATCTCACACTAGAGTTCCAGGTCATACACGAGAACAGAATAGGCCAGAACGAGGTAGGTATAAGAGTGGACTGGTTGCGAGACTAGCCAGTCATCATACTGTTGCAGATTCAAACTTCAAACCTATCTGGAAGTAACAGTGGTTTTTGTGTGTGTTTTGCATCACACCTCGTTTTTGGCTAATGGCTGGATTACATTTAAAGGTGCATTGCACAGTTTGTTCAGTAAACAAAATTTCACGTGCTTTGAAGAAAAACTGAATTGAATTCATAGTCAAAACCATGTTTTACTAATGATGGTAAAAAGGCCTGTGAATGTTCTGATTGTTCTGATACACTGCTCTAATTAGGACTCGACGCATTCCTATGAAACAATGCTTTGATGCTTCGAAAGAATGGTTACACAACAGACTGTAATGTATCAATAATACATTGTCAAGACATTGTCTAGACATTGTCTACAACTTAAACAATCTCTTGAGGTCTAATCTTCCATAACATTTAACAAAAAGCAATCGTTCTCTCTCTTCCTTTCTGATAGGTTGTTGGACGAGCGGTCTTGGGCCCCGACTCCCATGGCGAGGAGCTAGCGCATTGGAACGACATGATCTCTTCCAGCAAACCCGTGGCCCGGTGGCACAGACTGGTCACATAACGGCGGCCATCTTTATTTATTCGCTCAAGGGAAAGTTTTTCTGAAAAAAGAAGAATGTAACAATTTATCTATTTTGTATAAAAAGTGTACTTGAATTATTATGACCCTTCAGTATTGGTTCAGGAGTCGGGTGCCTTGTGGCAAGAATCACGCATTTTGCATGGAATGACAAAAGGTGCAAGACCGGGGCAGGACTGTGAAAGAAGACGCTCAGTCAGAGAGTAGTCATTTTCAACGCTATGTATCTCTCGTGCGGTAAATCTGAGGGACTTCCTAAACAACAAGTTGCGTGCTTAGTGTAAAACAGCCGAATACCAGAAACAAACAGTATACACTTCAAATGACAGTTTCGCTGGTAACTCTTTATTGTGCTAAGCGACTTTGTGACCTTACGAGCTCCGTGGACTTGACCCCAGGGTTTTAAACTTTGTCTGCACAAAATGAACGACACAATTGAATAAAGGTTGGGTGTTGTTAGCAAAGGCAGTGTAACGGCACAAGAGTGGAATAGTAACTGTAATGACAATGATAACAGTTCTTAGGTGCGGTTAATCTGAAATATTTCAAAGGCGCCTTTCTAGATGACGCAAAGGAAGATTATCACGTGGTGGGGAAAAAAGAGAGTGCAAATATATATTTTTTAAATGCTGCAGTTAGGAAGAGATGAGAAAGAGAAATATTTAGATTGAGATCGACATTTCTAAAGATTTAAGAGACGAATCGTCAAACGATTGGTTGGGATTGTTCACATATTCCGTGTGTATACAGTTTGATCGTGTTTTTGATGTCATTTTGTTCTCCCGATTCGTCGTTTGGCAGAGATCGTGATTTCACGAAGGACACGACAATGAACGTGAATCTTGCCCCCGATGTGGGAACTGAGGTTTTGTACCGGCACCACTTTTGCACCTGTTTGTATGATTGTATTGGAAAAACTCCTGATAAATAATAGTTTACTAATTGTTTTGGTGTCATTTGTTTAATAGAAAAGCTCACGAAACATCATTAGACATGAAATGGCCCATTCGTGCAGGAAATGAACTATCGTGAACTGAAGAAAACTTTCGAACGCCAAAAAAGTAAAAGGAATATCATGTAGTTACAAAGTCGCTCACTCCGTGCTCTTCAAAACAAATTGATTTTTTTTCCATAACGAATTCTCAATTTGTGTGTTTTGTTTTAACGAAGAAAAAATTACACTAGAGCGTCTGCAACTCTTAAAAAGGGCTTTTTGGCTCAAATGAACCCGCCCTGCGAGAGCCGAATTATTGTCCGTCAGCTTCGTTTCGAATTTTGTGCCCCCCCCCCCCAAAAAAAACAAATCAATAACTAAACATCGGTGGATTTCTTTCATTCGATGTCTCATTCAAACGTGAATAACTTTTATATTACTATAGGAAAACAGCAATTACACAAAAACAAATCCGTTTTTTGATTTGAAACTCGAAAATAGCATTGGTCATGCGTCTTAAATATCGAGTTTTGTCTTAGATGACGCATAATAATTCAGTAAGTTAAATATTATTTACTGATTTCATTGAATGAACTCCGAAATGACTTGAATTATTTGAATTTGACACATGGTGCCTTGGACAATGGAACCGATCACATCTTAAACTTGCCATTACCTCAAAACCCACGTTGAGATACGTACTTCACCGTTCGCTTATTTCTATTGTAGTGGTTAATGAATGCGTCAGTGTGCAATCATAATTGTGATACCTGTTAAACACGGTAACTGACCAACTTTAATCGTTCCAAATCGTCACATTCACCCAACAGGTTTGTTATGAATGATGATGTCAATCGTTAGTGAAACAAACCATAAATTTGTTTCTAAACAGTTTTACATACTTAATGCTCCATGATAAGATGATTGTAATCTTTGTGTAATTGTAAAGAAAAGAGAAAATGACAATTTCAAATAGTTGCATTTATATCCAAAACGGTCAAGTTTCTATCAATGAACTGACTTTTTTTACAACACCTTTTTGAAAATTCCAACCCTAATCATTAACAATACCTCCAGTAAAATTTGTTGTCCAAAGATTTGAAAGTCGTATAATCATGTATTGTATAAATATATTATTTTGTATAACCTGTTGTTTTCGTTTTTTGTATGTGCAATGCTTACACGATTCTGTATGGTCTGTTAAATCACCTCAAAGTTTCATTATATTGTAGAGTTTTTCTGCTTTTGGAAAATACGAAACCACTAAATAACCCGCACACTGTTGTAAATAATTTACTAAATAGTGAAATGAAATTGTGTACGGAAGATGTTATAGGCATGGATTTCAGATAAAAGACGGACCTTTATTTACTACGGAAACAAAACAATTTACCAGATGGTTTTTCGGTAACTAGATAACTAGGAAGCTACAGGCGAACGAGGCTGCAACGAAGTAGATAGAACAGGCAATGTATAAGTCTACCATATCGGGCATGTCTTGGACGTTGGAATCGTGATTGCGCCATTTTCCCAGTTGTTCATGTCCGCCATTTGCAAGACCTTGCTGTCGCGGTCTTGCATTGCATTGTGGGATTGATTCGACCAAACACGCTTTTCCGTTCGATCTACTGTAAGATGATCAAAACTACCGCCAAGCGTTCATGCAAAACGATCCGAAAAGTTGAAACTGGTTCAGCCATCTAGATCCACCAACTACACTCAACCAAAAAGAAAGTCCCCCTTCCAACACTTTTTTGTCTAACTCAAAAACTACAGTGCACCTCTCGCTCAAATAACGACTAATCAGTACAGAAATTCCTTAGCAATCCAGGCATACTCTTTATTCGTCCCAAAACAGCGATAATGTGTACGAAATTACGCAATTTATAACAAATGATACCAAAAACAGTTGCACTTTTGTATACGTGCAAGTTGTGGTTCACAGTCACCTTGCACGTATACAAAAGTGCAACCTTCTTCCGGTGTATGGCATTTGTCATAAATTGCATAATTTTGTGCACATTATCACTGCATGTTTGGGCTGAATAAAGATTGTGGCTGGATTGCTTAAGAAAAAAATCGCGGTTGGGGAAAGGGGGTGGTGAGCTTCACTCCAACTTTTTTTTTTTTTTTTTTACAGTTACGGTGTACAATGAACGTTGAAGCAATGGCTCAGTTTTGGTCGAGTCTGAGCTTGCGTGCCGCATTCTGCCTTTCACTGCTGTGACTTTGTTCTGAGTTCCTGATTCGCCTGAAGGCATTACTATTAAGTGCGCTTTAATGCTCTCTGTTATCTTCAATAATAATTTAATGTATTGTGATACAAATTCCACCTATTTCTATTTTGCACTCCTATATACTGATAAATGGTTGTATATAATTTATTGTATTTTTGGGATGGAGAGACAGAAATCTATTTATATATTTGCACGTTTTAAATGTATGTCACTGGCCTGTTACCGTGGAAACGTACTGATTAAATTGTTAATGGAAAAGTCACAATGACTTATAATGTTGACTTCTGGCGTTTACGACTTAACTTTCTTGTTCTTTTTTCATTCTTATGTTTGATCTCTTGAGTGCAAAGAGATAAATGTCGGTATTTTTACTTATGTTTGTTTGTCACACTGTCTTTTCATTCCGCTTTATTTAATACATTATGATCGGAAATAGGTTAGCGGATGTTTCAAAGGTTTTTCTTACCGATATGTCGATCGACACCTGATCAAAATAAACATTGCGACAAAGTAAAGGTAACATTTTCGAAAGAGGGCGCACTTCCATTCCCGCTCATCCGTAAGGGTGCAGATCTCTGAACAGGCCCATAATTGCCAAATCACAATGTGTATGCCCTCGATTTCTTTGCTAGTTGAGCATTTTGTAGACCATGAACTTGAAGGTTTGTAAAAAGGATGGGTGGAGGCCGTGCACAGGGATGCGAGCTCGTATATTTCGTCACCGTTTTCACGAAGGGCCACATTTGTCAAAAATTACCATTTGTTTTTCGATTTTGATTTGTTTCAATATTTTGCATTAAAACAATGTACTGTAATGTTTTTTAAGCAAAACATCATTAATTTCCAAGTTACATTAATGTTGCAAGGGGCAGTAATCTCGATAATTGCAGTTTGCGTTTTCACGAAGAGCCACATACATTTAAATTTGCTCTATTTTGCAATCGAGTGCATGCATCATATTTCAAAATGGCGATGGGTCACAGGATTGGGACTGCTCTAAAGGGTGATCATCTTCGGATGGAATTTCTCCCAAAAGTCATAGGACTAACCACCTTAAAATTGAACAGAAAATGAACGATGATGAAATAAGCTTTAACCCGAAAAAAATACCGGCGCTAGGCGCCGTGAAAACTGAATTTTCCCATATACATCGTGTACACGGAGCAGAATTACTGTTTGCACAGATGAATAATTAATTAGCCATAATTCCAAAACCCTTTGACCTATAGTCATGAAATTTGTTGAGTATGCGTATGATAAGTTGCTCTTTGTATGTACTGAGTTTCATAATTTTTCCTCACCCGATGGCCGAGATCTTGGGGGGGGGGATTCCCCCCGGCTGAGAGATGGTATAAAATTAACCCGGGCCAGGCCCTTTTAGGGTTAATTTGATGGGTGTCTCGAACACATTGGAGAGTTGTGACCATTTTTAGACGTACACGCAATCATCATTGCGGTTTTAGGGAGTCAATATGTAGGTCTACACCCGTGACGTCACCTAAGCTCCATCTTAATATTGCAATTAAAAGGCGTAGGCCTACACCTTAAAAACATGAGATTCAATGATTTTCCCTATATTATGTATGTTCCCTCGAATCTTTGTTTTTTCGTTTCGGTACCCGGTTAAAGGTGCAAATTCGTTTGTGAGAATGTAAAAGATAAAGTGCTTTTGATTATTTCACTAATCGAGTCTAGTCACGACAAATCCACATTCGCTGAGAAAGTGTGACGTCATCTCCCCGGGTCAGGCCCACTTTCTCGATGACGGCTCACACGCATTCCTATAGTGACACATTGCACGTACTTTTAGCACTCACGATCATAAACCGCAATTAACATTTTTCTCTTTATTGATAGTTGCCACGGATACTTTCAAATTCAGCAAAAGTCGAAGCTCATCACCTCCAAAAGTGCACATTCCATCGTGGCCAGGCCTATCGCCATTTTTACAACAGGCTGGTTGCGCGCAAACATTACCGTTGTGATTTAGAATTCTCGAGGCGAGGGGGGAGTCAAAGATACGCTTGTTAAGTACACAGTACAAGCCCAATTTAGATCGTTCAGTCGCCAAAGGTTCATGGATTTGTTTTGTTTCATCTCAAAGGCCTTTTCATGACCGTAGGCTTGAGTCAAGGCGTATAGCAACCCGGACACGAAAAAAAGACCATGCGAGTGGCAGGCTCGTTGGCTCCTTGCGCCGTCATCAGGGGCGTAAGGGGTATATATAATCCCAACACTTTTTGATCGTGGGATGGGCTATTGAATCATCCCCCACCTTTTTTCCGAACTTCCCATCAACTAAAATGTATTCAATAGAACTGGAAAGTGGAGAAACAAAGCACAAAAACTTCTAAAAATGTAAGCGAGAGTATACATACTTGATGAAGAGCGTCACAGTAGAATATGGTGACCAGCCCCCCCCCCCCCCCCTTTTTCGAATGTCCACGGCCGGGCAATGCAGGCGTTTCATGTGCCACCAAGAGTTTGCCAGGGAGAGTTCATTTTTCTCAGTGCATTGTGGGAGATGGTCGACAAATTCGCAGCGCGGGACAGTTGAATTTGTTAGTTTTTTTTCCGGTCAGTAGTTTCGTAAGCGTATGATTCGAGTATAAATTTGCCTTTTTCCTTTCTTTGTATCAATATGGTGTTTTAGTAAGGCGGAAGAACACCCTCCCGAAGTTATAACCACTTAGCTGAAGTTGTTTGATGACACTCATTCAAATGGGCCTTGTTTTGTCCACGCACTGCATTGTGAATCGCCGGAATTTTATGATTTTGGTCATCCCCATCCCCCCTTGCCAGCACAGATAAAATTATACGCCATTGGCCGTCATTGCACTCGCGTGGTCACGATTCTAATCATGCCACCGGCCGTTAATGTGACATTGTATTATAATGGAATCATTCCCTATATGAACAAGAACAGATGAATTTTCCCAAGCTAGCTAAGGGAGCTATATTAGAATCAGACAAACGAAATTCCCTCATAAAAAAATTGTAAACGGGTCAGTAGTTTGATATAATGGGGTAGGGGACACTTGCTAGAATTTCTCTCAATCATAGCGACATGTCAGTGCCGGCCGAAAGACGCGCAACGCGAAGCAATAATTGATGAGACAGAATAAGGACGAGCTTGGTAAGGTTAATTGCTCGTAGTGACGCTGAATAGTCAACTGATCGGTACATAAGAATGATTGTAGAAAAGAGTTACGTAACAGCGTTCATGTGTATAGCGCGATGCTGATGCATCTTTCGTGCACATATGAAACACAAAGTAACTCTCCCACTGCGGAAATAAGGATTATAGTTTAACGGAAAGATACTGAAACAGCCTAGTTGTTAAGCTGTCTGACAGCAAACCCAGGGTTAGGGGTTCGAACCCGCTTGGTGTCATTTTTGTGGTTTTCGATGCCCGCAGTTCTGTCATTTAAGAGTATTAATTTCCCGTCGTCATTTACCAACAGCAGTTAGCTCGGTCGGTCGGTAAGCTGACTCACAAGTTGGGACTGTCCGCGAAGTCCAGGTTGGCGTCTGCGTATAGGTACGGGGTTCTTTTGCTGACTCGGCAGCAAGGCTTAGGGTGCCACCTCGTTTCCTCCCTTTATGGTGCCTGACTTTCGAGTTACATGGATGGACAGGGAAGGAGGTGTGGTGGGCCGGGTACCGAGTCCCAGAAGAGTTCTATATGGAAGTCGGTAAGGGGCTCATTGAGTTAGGGTCATAAGTCCGACTCCTGAAGACTTGGCCATCGCCACATAACTTTTTGTTTTATTTTCTTTCTTTTCTATCGGAGGACAATTGCAAGAATGATTAATTTGTTATATTGAGAGCTTGTACTGTAATCGTTCGATATCAAGTTTTAAAATTGTTCAAAAATACAAAATTCAGTCCAGCTATAATGTTTTTATTTCATTGTCGCAAATGTTCCCTAATCCCAGACTGCAGGGGGGGGGGGGGTCTTTAAATCCTATATTTTCATTTTTTGAATATGCACAGCTGCAGCTGTCAACCCCCCGTATATGAAGCGACTTCGCGCGGCAGCTTGTGCCGACATGACAGAATGTACAATCTTTTGACAAGGTTTTCAGAACCGGATTTTAGCTTCGCGGAGTTGTGAGCAGCGGTGTTTATAATTTATACATTCTCCACTTTGTTCTTATTCTCCCTTCCTTTCACCTTCCTTCTCCATTCTTCGGAACACTGGTGCCTAGGGCCTGCCGGTGGCGCATCAGGGCCCCTCGAAAGAATAATTAACGTGTAAAAGTCAGAGTTTTTAAAATTAATTTGGTATATTGATTTCTTTAAAAAAAAAAAACCGGAGGAATTTTATTGAAACTGAAAAATTGCATGATGAGAAAGAGAAATATCCTGCCATAAATGGACCTGTCACTTCCGAAACGAAAACTCCCGTGTGGACTCGTGGAACTCAATCACTCGTTTAAGCATGAATATTCATGAAATGATTTTAATAATAGTATCAAACCGTGATCCAAATGAAATCTAGAATCCATCAGATGTAGGTAGGTATTAAAATCTTCGCGTCGTTATCATTTCGTTCTCACGCAAGTACGCGATGTGAAAACCATAGATATAGAACTTAATTTATTCTATGTCCATGGTGAAAACCGACGTGATCGAACAAGGAGACGAAAATAGGTCGTAGGTAAAATTCGCTTTTACCCATTTCCAACTGATTTCTCATCTATTCTGAGGCAATTTTGTCAGTATTATTTATAAACAGATCTTATAACTTAACCCGTTAAAACAGTTGATAAAATTATACACAAATTGATGGATGTGATTTCTGAATGTCATGATTTATTTCTTCCGGTTTTTTTTTTCATCTTTGCCGTATCCCAATAATTTTGGACTCGCCAGCCGGGCTACGTAAGGAATAGTTTGACTTGCCCGCCGTTGTTTTGACTAGCATTTGACTAGCGGGCTCCCGCTAATTTCAAACCCTGCCGTCAGGACTATTTTAAGGGATGATAATCTTCTGATGGAAATTTCTGCCAAAGGTCATCAGATTAGATTACCCCAAAACAATTGAAAAGAAAATAGAAGACCATGAAATAAGCTTTCATTTGATACGAGTCTCGAGCACCTTGGAGAGTTGTGAGTTTTTGTCCTGAATTTCTGAAGTGGGGGCAAATTTTAGCATTTGGGTCTATGGCAGTTTATTTACTGGTCTGCATCCCTATGGAGCACCAAGACGTGTGACGAAAGAGGGCGCTGCAGAGAGGCAGCAAGCCGGCCACTGCGTATCAGTCCGTCGCGACCTCCATTATAGTTAAAAAGGCGGGTATGTCTGTGGTTAAAGAGCGTGACCGACCAAGAGGCAAGCCTATCGCTCAAAACCAACCATGCTTTGTAATAATTAGGCAATTAAAATTTGCATTTTTAGCAGACAGGTCGTGCATGACTTATTCCAGAAGCGCCCTTTCCAGCCAGAACACGTGTTGTGTTATTGACCAGCGCTATGAATTGTATCTCATTAGCATTTAAATGTAGCCAGCTCTCCAATGCATCATATCAGTTATAATTATAATATCAAATATTGCAAATCTAACTGAAATCGGTACACAATAATAATTTGAATATTCTGCGTACATCAGGTGAAATATAGGAAAAACATAAACAAATCCAGATGCATGTTGCATCGAGTTACATCCCAACTGCTGTTTGATGTCTGGTTGAGATTGTCGCCCTACGTTAGACGACAAGTAGTATTTTCAAATTTATGTACATTCAAATTGTTTTCAGTGCTAACCGATAAGTTACATTCATATCTTTGTAAAACCGAAGCTTTCTTTTATTATTGTACCCGGTGTTCATTGTTATGACATGTTCAATATAATATACGCTGTTGATACTATCATACTCCTTAATTACTGCTTTGTACATAACTCTTCATACACTTTGCTTTCATTGCTGCCACGAAATAATTACAACAAAGGTATACATTCACAAAACAGGCCTTGTTGAAATAATTATGAACAAAAGATAGTTTCAGAATTATTTTGACGTGTACACGATGAACCTTGTCATGCAACATGTGGTACTGATACCGTACAGGTGCTGATAATAGCTATAACATTGATGGTGGTGGTGAAGATGAAGATAGCAGTCGAGTACGAGTATACCTTACCACGACTGCGATTACGAGTACAAGTAGTGCTACTATTAAGGAAACCTTACTTTGAATTTTCATTTTGCCATTTTTAATGGCATTCCGGTGCCTTTTTGGATTTTATGCTAATGCAAATTTGCATATTATGAGCAAAAATGTGATGTCATTTTAGGCAGAAACCTCAAAGTTACAGCTATTTCAGCACCAACATTTGCCAGAATTTTGGATAAAGTTGCTGTTGTAAATTTTCGTTTCTTTGGTGATTCGTCGTTGTTCCAGTACATACCAGTAGGCCAATGAGCAAATTTTTCTCCAAAATTTGTTCAATGAGCAAATATTGAGTTCGCAAGGTGAACAGAAAAACTATATTTTGAACAGTGTCTTCCTGAAATGACATGATAGCACAACGCCCTTATTTAAAAACAACAACAACAACAACATGGAAAATATTGAATGATTATAGAAGTGCATTTTCACTAACAATCAGTGGCGGTTTTATGGGGGGGGGGGGGCCGGGGGGGGGGCTTTAGCTTAGCCCCCCCCCCAATTTTTTCTAGCCCCCCCCAAAAAAATTCCATAAAAAAAAATGCACTAGCAAAATGTAAGAATTTGACGTACATGGGAACGGTCTCCCCCTAAATGAGAAGGTGCATTTGTACACTTTTAGTTAATATATAGTGTGCCTGATTGTAGGATTTTATCAGCGCTCCCCATTGAAAATATGGCACGAGCCCCCCCCCCCCCCCCCCCCCCCCACGTATTGATTTTCAAAGGCCTAAGTGTCCGGAGAAAATATTACCTGTCTACATTTCAGCACGCCTCCCTGAAACAAATTCTGGATCCACCTTGCTAGCCCCCCCCCCAAAAAAAAAAAAAAATATGGCTCTAGAACCGCGCCTGCTAACAATTAACCAAAAAGGGATGTCAAGTGGGTTCCATACATGTAAGAGGAATAGCGAGGTGCACAAAATATGTTCCAAAGTAAAATGCATGTCATGAACCCTTTTATATAGCCGACTCGTGAATCAAGTCTATCAAGCTATATGCCCGCACCCGCACGGTACGCGTCTACGGCGCGCATATATTATTCAGTATCATAAATACGCTGCTGCAACAGTACATAGGAGTTCAGGTATAATATCAGTCTGATGTGTGGCATCGTCGTGTGAACAATGGAGACAATGGATCGCGGAGGTAAGGTGTTTACAATTCGGAATGTTCTCCTCCCGAGAAATCGGAGAATAAATGACAGACTCTTTGCTATTTTACACTAGGGTGCTATAGATTGATATACTCTAGTTATTCTATTGCAGTCATGGTTTGATTGCATGCGGAATTGTGGAGATGGCTTTGTTTATTCAGGTAGAGGCGTATTGACCTACTGGAAATACTGTTTTGCATTTCAACATCAGGCAATTTATATGATTTGAAAATATATTGTACTGATGTCTTTGATCCATGTCGAACTGCACGACGGTCAAAATAAAGTTAGGATATGATTTTGCTTCACTGATTATTTATAACTTAATTTAATAATTAAAGAAATACATAAAAACCGGGAAGTCTGTGATGTATTTAAATTTCGTGGTTTCTCTCAGTTGAAGCACTAGTCCGTCCCATTTCTTCCTCAACTGCCCCGCCCCCGTATGGATCTGTATTTACAATCTGTTTAAATATTTAGATGCAGATCGTCATGAAATTTCATGTTCTCGTCTTCATTCGTAGCAAATGCACAGTTTGTGTCCCTATATTACTCGTGTTGGCGAGGTAATTATTGACCCATTAATGTCATTGCGTGCGTGCATGCCTCACTGATATTAGGAATTGAAACAATACCAGGAAATACATGATTCTCCATGATGAATTACGAACCGACAAGGCCACTTGCATTTTCAATTCCGTTGCCACGTTAAAGGTGCAAAATGTGTGAAAATTTAAAATAAAAGCCATCCATTAATTTAGATGTTCAGTTCTTTAAATAATTGAAGTCATTTGTGTTCTTAATTATTTCATTTAATTTGGGTCCATAAAAGCATAATTCACAATTAGCATTCAGTATGACTACACACAAAATACACTCATAAAGTGGTTGCTGGTAATTTCGTGGCTCTGCTTAAAATGAAACAACCAATCTATTCTGCTGCTATTTTATGATAATGAGAATTGGCTTAGGTCACCCCGTGCAGTACAGTAGGCTCAGTAATCGCATTTCTTTATACGGGAACAATATAAACTAATATTCATCTATACTTTGAACCTGTCAATATAAATATGAAGATAATACGACAGAGACAATTAGTCTGGAAAAATTAATATTGAATCGTATTAACTCTATTTGATAAAAGCAGCAGTGACCAAAATTATAATACTTCATATTTGGATAATATTAACGTTCAAAGTTTGAACGCCTTATGGTCATTCTATACATTTAAGGCTCAAGTGTGACCTTTTCCCTGAACCTGTCACCACTGAACTTTGGAATTTGGGATTCTATTGTCATTGCAATTGACCTCAAACGATTTTTTATTTGGGAGGTAGTATTTGCTTATCATATTCACCATCGGATGACAACTGCATGAAGGACTGCATACAGCCTGCCCCCCCCCCTCCAAATGCTGCAAGCAGAAACGGGCTCTGTGTCCTTGGAATATTGAAAAATATTTCATGATGCTTATATAATGTTAAACCTGGGATATTCAGCTTTCAAATGCTACTTGTTTTATCAATTTTATTTTCTTTTGCCAAACCAGAGATATGGTCCGTTGAACACAAACACTCACAAAATCAATTTGTGCCGCTTTCTACATTGTTAGGCCTAATAATGACATGACAAGACATGGCACCTGTTCAAATCCGACTTCAATTTAGGTTCGCAATTCCAGAAGATATGTGTTTATTATGATGATTTGGAGAGTGTTTTACAAATAATGAACAGAAAATTATAATATGAATAGCAAAAGTGTTTCTTCACCTATTCATTACTTATTGTTTTTCTGCACGATCATACACGTGTATAATACTGGCAATACTGGTGTTTATAGTATCAACTTACGGAAAGTGGCACAAATTGATTTTTGAGTGTTTGTGTTCAACGGACCATATCTCTGGTTTGGCAAAAGCAAAATTTATAAAACAAATAACATTTGAAAGCTGAATATCCCAGGTTTAACATTATATAAGCATTATATTCTTTTTTTTTTTTAATATTCCAAGGACACAGAGCCTGATTTTGCTTGCAGCATTTTTTGGGGGACAGGCTGTATATACCATTATTAAAATCCTAGATGCGAAATGCAACAGGGGCAGGACAATTATGTACCTCAATTTTATAGAATGATCCACGTGGAAGTACAATTGATGCTGTTGTATTTTCCCCCCTTTTGAATCATTATGTAGCCGCTATTTTGCTCAAACCGAAACCTATTCATTAGTATAGACAAATATACTCGGTGCTGTACACTGTGTACGTGTTTCACTAAATTGATCAGCCATTCGTGAACCACCTCTCATGAGCCATTGTCCAAAGACCTTGGTGTTACGCAACAAGACTGTGATGATGTTCTCTTAACGATTTAAAAAAAAAATTATGCTCCTGCCTCACGATTTATCCATTATTAATAAGCTGCATTGATGGGTTTGTGTAGTAGGCGCTATTAGCGTTTAAACATGCCTTTGGTGACAATTTCCCAGTGCCCGAGTGTTAAACGAAACACATGCAATATTGTTATTCACTCTCATATTTGGACACAGAATGACTTTTAATATCACGTGGTCAAATGGTACACTGCAATGATTGCATAGAATTGAAATTCATTTTTGTGTCCAGAGTCTGGTGTCCCATGCTCCGGTTGTCTATGGCTTTTTACGGAGAATAAATATTGTAAGCACATAAAGTTGCTAAGTAGGCCTTAGAAAGTTTCCTCGCATGCAGCAAAATAGGTAACCATCGAACACATCAAATGATTTTTATGTTGCGCGTTAGAGTTGACCATGGTTGGACTGACTCTCCATGTCGGCTCAACAGCTGTTGAATGCAACTGAGAGCTAATAATAATAATAATAATAATATTGGACATTTATAAAGCGCAAACATATCCACCGTGAGGTGCTCAAGGCACTAGGCCTATACATAATTGTATACAAGCAAAACAGCAGCAAAAATAGGTAAACAAAATCAATATGAATTAATAAATAAACCTCACAAGCTAAACTGAAATGGATGACTGAATGAATGATTGAATCATTATTTTTTTATACCGGTACCCACCTGATTTTTTTCTCAGCATCTATATTTGAATTATATTTAAATATAAATTCAGTACAGGGGCGGATCCAGGAATTTTTGCAGGGAGAGGAGGGGGTTCATCAGCAAAGCAATCTGAAATGTAGACATGTTTTATTATCCGGACACCTGGCATCCGGTGTGTGTGTGTGTGTGTGTGGGGGGGGGGGGGGGGGGGGGGGGTGGGGGGGGGGGGTGGGGGGGGGGGGCTCGTACCATACTTTCAATGGGGGCGCTGTTCAAATGCGATGATTATTAACACTATATTACAGAATAGCGTACAAATCCCCCACCCCCCCCCACCCCCTAACCAAGCTGGACGTTATTAATAGCAAAATCTTTTTTGGGTGTCAGAGAGCAGGGAGGGTCGCAATATTTTTAATAAATTTCTATGGACAAAAATTGACGGAGCTGGGGGTTGACCCTCTTGACCCCCTAACCACCCCCATGGATCCGCACCTGCAGTACCCTGACCAATCCAGAACGAAATAAAGGGTTGTGAGGTATGGGGACTCTTCAATCATCCGACCGTTTCAATCTTCAGTCATATACCATTGCTGTTAATGTACATTCTTCAATTAGACAATATTGCATATTGCATAAAACAGATCTGGGTTCTTAATTTCTCAGTAAGTGTGTGAATAAAATTGCGCATTTCATCGATGTTTATAAATTGCGAGGTGAACGCATTTTGTACCGTTTTGAAATACAGTTAGCCGGGGTTAGCATATTTTGAATCTCATTAGGTAGATGCGGGAGTTGTGCGTTTTTCAGAAATATCCAAAATGATTCTAATTCAAAACGGTTGGATGTATGGTTCAGCATGTTCCATTTTCGCCCGTCTAGTACACGATGAGCCTGCTTGCGATTCCCAAAGGAATATACGCTCTGTAACTATAAACCAACCTCATTAATATGTTCACATTAAGTAATACATTGAGAGGTGAACAAAGTTTTTGCTATACCGTTTGGAAATTCATGTAGCTGGGGTAAGCATATTTGAATCATATTAGGCAGACGCGGGAGTTGTGTATTTTCAGAAATATACAAGTGCATTCAATTCCAAACGGTTGGATGTAAGGTTCAGCATGTTCTATTGCGCCTATCTAGTACACGATAAGCCTGCTTGCTATTCCCAAAGGAATACGCTTTGTAAACTATCACCAACCTCATTGATTTGTCCACCTAAAAATAATAATGCATTGTAAATTATGCAGCGGAGGCAAAGATAACATGTGTTATATCAAACATCGAACACACGGTCCTTTGGGCAATTCTGGATAATTGAGAGGTTACTTTTCATGCTGAATCACTCAATTACACAAATTAGTCGGGGATCACCGTCAGTCTACAAAACCACACACAGCTTTTAATTCGATGCACAGTTGCGAATTTAGGTTCTCCACACTGGAAGTTGTTATTCAATCTATATTTATTGCAACTGGACAAATTTTGAATGATGATAATAAATGTAGTAGTGTAAGTAGGCTTACTCTACAGGGTGAGTAAAACAAAAGGGAGACCAAAGTGGCAGGACTAATTAAAAAAAAAAATTCTGCATGTAGCACTACATAAATCTAGAAAATGAAAGCTAAATTAATAAGCTTACTTTTAGTACAAGAATCAGTCAAATCACTTATGTGCTTTTCAAGTTTTAAGGAATTTTAAGCACAGCCACATTTTTAAGACCCCTCTGCCACTTACTGGTCTGTATTCATCAGATATTCAATAGACGAATATAGTAATTGAGGATATATATTTTTTTCCAATCCTTTCAACAAAAGACAGTGCAGTTGAGGCCCTCGGCTTCCGTGCCAATTTGAAATTCCTCTATTGAGACTTGTTTTAACTCTGCAAGAGATTAAAAAAAGCTCGTTTAAAGTCCCTTGCCCGAGCGGGGGCGTGGTCGAACTCCCACCAATATTAGTCTTGCTTGTCTGGATTGACACTTGCCTCTGCTTTCATCCTTTGTGTGCGTGTGATGGTATACAATCTCAATAAACTTTATTATCAAAATAGACTGGGAAATAAGAAACACCAAAAACAGTTTAGGGTTGACCTAGAACTGTCCCATCCTGCACTGTGCATGCTCTACATAAAACTGTCGCACACTTGCTGGTTGGGTAGCAACATCTGTATATTTATACTAGCCCACTACACTGTACACTCTAAAAAAAACCTCCTGGGTCAGAATTGACCGAAAATCTGAGTCTATATCTGCACAGTCCTATTCCAGTTCAAAAATGACACTTTCCTGGGTAAAATGAAACTTTTCCCTGTCAAAATGACGTTTTTTTTCTGGACCTTTTTCGACTTAAAAAGTGTCTTTTTTTTTACCCTGAAAAGGACTGTTCAGATATAGACTCATATCAAGGTCAACCTGACCCAGGAGTTTTTAGAGTGTACACGTGTGTTTATTTTATAGTTTTTGCCTTCAAACCAACCCATAATGTTTAATAATTATGTAGATGTTACACTTGCGGGCATCCGGGAGCATATATTGCTATATCATTTGTTTTCCTTTTCATGAGTAAATTTGCTGGTATACTTAAAACTCGGATTCCCGACAAGGACAATTTCATGGCAATGTTTATGATAGTTCAACAAATGGTTAAATTTTTTGGTGTGGGGTTCGTCATGTCGGTCTGAGAATCAGACGTTTACGTGTGCAGAGCCACACTATAAACATTTGATTACGTGCAAATGTATTTTTTTTTGCGACCCCCGCGTCGGCCAACCAGAGCCGCCTGTAGAAGTTGTGACGTCGTTCAGCGCAGAAATTCGGCCAGAGCTGTTGATTGGTCAGTAGCCGTAATACTGTTGTGATACAACATTGGGCTACCAAAGACAAGACCGAAGGCACCCGCTGAATGGTCAAAATCTGGAGAACAAGACGCAGATATGTTTTTGCATAATTTGCACGAATATCACAGACTATACACGTCAAATTTAGGGATTTTTGTAACGAGAGAATAGAACCAACATGCCAACATATCAATGGATTATTAAACCACCAGACAGGCAAAGGTTATCCTTAATCTTTACTATTTGTACTATACCAGCACATTTAGCGTTGTTCAATGCCACAGGCCTACGCGAAACATTTGTTTTTCTTCTGACTACCAACAATAAACAATGTAGCGACGTTTGTCGGAAGCATTTTTACAACATCAGGATATGTTAATAATTATATTGTATTATTTTCATTGTCAAACTTCCTAAATGTCACTTTTAGACGATCGTCAAATCTTCTGCTTGGGAAGTACGTTGAACCAACGATGGTCAACATTGCAATGAATTAAAATCCATATAGAAATGTTCTTGCAACGTTGCTCAACATTGCAACAACTTTTGTGTTAGCTCATATTTGGGCAACAGGCTGACTGCACTATGTTGAACACTAATATTCGGCTATTCCGTTTCTGTATAGTATATGAGCCTAGTCTGTTTTCAAGGAGCATAAATGCTGGCGGAGTCGTCTAGTCTGGTTTTCAAGACCTACGAGCACATTCTTGTAAACGGGCGTGGCAAAATATAGGGTTCCGTTTGCACTTGCATGTCGTATCAGCAACGTTGAACATTGGACGTTAACCCCTAGAACTCAATGCATATTTTATAACAATTTACTCATTTACTAATTTATCAGTTTCAGAATTGACGTGCATGGCATGATATGTTAATTTCTGGACCATATGGATTATATAAGTGTAAACGCTTCGGGCAATATATGGTTTAAACTGAAAGGTCAGTTGCTAGGCAACCAATGCTGATTTTTCGCTTGGCGGAGTGTGTGGCATATACCTTAAGAGTAATAGCAATAGGAGAGTAATTATTGTTGACCTTTTGACAGATTTTAAATTGTCACTGAAACTTTAGTTTCCAGTGCTGTCTGTTGTTGAGAGGATTTAAAAAGAAAAGGTTCCCAATGTCATACAATGGCTTTATAGCATCGAGTGCTTCGGCTTCAATTCCAATTTGAAATTCGTCTAGGTTATGCAGGAAAACAGTTCAGTGACAGGAAACAATGGGAGACTTTTGAGACGTTGGTGGCAGCAAACACATCGTCCTTTTCCCATTGTTTGCGTCATATTGGGCATGCGCGCTTTAGCTTATAAATGACGCAAGCAATTGAAAAGGACCGGTGTATTTGCTGCCACCAACGACTCAAAAGTCTCCCATCGCCGATGTGATGTATTTAGTACTTGTAGTCCTGCATATGCCACTGGGTGGAAGTCCCGACCCCTCTCGGCCCACCTCTTATTAGCTACATGGTTTCTACGGTTTAGTAATCATTTGCAGACAAAATAAATGCTCCTTGATTTTAATTCGGCCTTAAGTGCATCGGGTTAAAATAAAACGATCTACCAAATTGTCCGGAAGTTGTACCTAGCTCAACCATTAATACACCACAACCAGCAAGAGTTTGATTAAACAAGCCTTCAAACAGTGCATTTCAATCGTGCAGCCTCGTAGCACCGCGTTCCATGGAACGCTTGTTCAATTTAACGAGGTTGCTTCAATCTGTGAGTTTGTGTCTGTTGTGACAAAGGGACCTTTTGACAGCGAATTGTAAATTTGAGTTTACTTGCAACACGCATCTTTTTGAGTACCCTTCCTCTTCGGGGAAGGTGACACATTTCGGACAATAACTCCTGTCTGAAGTCGGCCAAAGAAGCTGAAGATATCCATGGTTGTCGATGACATCGTATTGAATCGACTGTATTTTGGAATGGTCAATGATAATGAGTGGATCTGGGCATGATTAATGATTAAATTTTCATACTTTGGCCTCATTTGCATTTTATGAAATGTTGCCTTCATATTGTTGTACAGTAAAGAAGAAAGAGGTGTTCCAAACCTGCTGTAATTTTTGTTCAAGCCATAAAGCAACACATTTAACTCAAAAGTGCTTCTGGTGACTTCCGACTGTTTTTTTTTAGAGGGGGGAGGGGGTGTGTTAATTGTTCACATTAGTTTCATTTCAGATTTTATTTATTGAATCTTATATTTTTAACAGGAAAGGAAAAGCTCTCCACATTCCAGAAAGATGCGCTGTCCGCACACAACAGGTACCAAACTGTTTCTTCTCTTGTTTTAACAATGTTCTCCTTTTTTAATTTAAGATGTTCTCTGATACACCTATAGTTTTACTTTTAAGACATCGAGTTTGAATTCGAATAGTTGAAAGGACATTTCCTGATCAATAAAATCCAGCTGCTTGCTGTAATACCAATCTTAACAAAAATAACTTCACATAGGCCTTCATCCCTGTGAGAATTGTTTTCGATTTGCTGAAGAAACACTTACTTTTTGTGTGATCCGTGGACAGAAGTTTAAAACGGTCTTTATATTCAAAATTCCATAACTTGAAAAGAACATAAGCGATTCAAATGATTATTGTACTAAAATAAAGCTTGAATAACTGGGCTTTCATATCCTATATTTTGAGGTGCTACAGGCAAAACGTCTTTCGCAAATTGGTACTGCCATTTGCGTGGGGCTACTTAAGAATTAGAGCCTATGTGAAAAAACAGTGAAATTTTACATGGTTGGATGAGTCCATGAAGAACACTGCTTCTGTGGAGACAAAATGCGACGATTCATATTATGCGAATCCGTACCGTACACGTGATTGCTGCACACCCACGAGGCCTCCTTCAATAAAGACACCATATTGTGTGTAACAAGAGTTAATGGTCACATGGCACAGCGCCCTCTGTACGTGACCTCAGTTTAGTACACACACACACTGGAGTATAGAAAGGTCACACACCCACACATATATGATGGCTAAGACAAAGGAATGAGACTTGAGAGCACATGGTTAAGAATAAGAGTTAGACAACCCAATACTGTCACAGCCAACAAATGAGTTTTGTGTGAATCATTATTCTGACTTGAAGATTACAACATTGTGCACGCATGCGCAATTGTACAAAGCACTGCCTCGTGGCGGATTATCAGAACTATACCTATACTAAATTGCTTTCTACATTGAAGGGGGCCTTCGTGATAGAAGTGATAGGGTGCCTGGATTGGTTTAAAGGTAGTATGCAACATTTGCCTTAATGCTGTAATTTTCAGAATGGATGGATTTGAGGGAACATATTTTATAGCAAATATCGTTACACTGACTAGTTTGAAATTTTGTGTTCGAAGATGCTGGAAAAACCAAGAAAAATAATCATGTTCCTGTAGTCTGGTTTCCCTGACCCAACTGAAGATGAAACAGAACAATTTATATACGTCAGGGAATTGTAAGATCAGAGAATCGTTCTAGCTGGCTTGTACCCGTTCGTAGGTGTGTAATCGATTGTAAATAAGTGCGGAATAACTAAATATGGTAAATTGAGGGCAGTATTTGAAAGAAGGCCTGTTTTTTATTCCAGCGTTGGAAATTAATACAAAAATGTCACTTTTCTTGAAAATGACAGCACACAAGATCCTATGATTATACAGGATGCTTTAGACTGTTATTTTCTAACAGTCCATTGGCCCTAACAGTCCTGAATCCTCCAATTTCAATATGATTTTGCGTACCCCCAGGGGGTTAGGGTTTTAAGGAATTTCATAAAGTAATTTGGTAGTTTTGGTTTTTGATGTTTGCAAACGTTGTATATTCCTTTAAGTTAAAGTAACGTCCAAATCACTAAAATGTTTATTTATCGTACCACCTGAATCTAGATTGATAAGCAAATATTTTTTTCTCACTCTCAATACTAAGTTTATATGTACAAATTCCAGATATCGAGAAAAACATGGCGTCGGAACACTGAAGTTAAGCGATGACCTTTGCGCGCATGCGCAGCAGTGGGCCGAGCACCTGGCCAGCACAGATACGTTCAAGCACAGCAACAAGGACTTTGGGGAGAATATTGCCATGAATTTCAGCAGCCAGACAACAGAATATACAGGTAACAGTTTGTAAAATATAATTCGTGCTGATTTGTGAGACATAATTTCACCCTGAAGAAATTGCTCGATCCTAGATAATGTTCGTACTTCAATTCTTGCAATGCACTTTTTTTTCATCAATGGGTCTGTTGCAATGTAAAGAGGGGAATAACAAATGTTCCCGGTTATTAAGCCGGTAGGAATCACCTGTTGTTGACACCATTCAGTTTTTGCTGGTCCCACACGGCCAGTTTTATAGTCCTCTAGGTATCTATCTGACTTAGTGACTGAATGACTGAAGACTGACTTACCCACTGACCCACTGCGACTTGAGGCAGCCTGGTTCACTGATGATGAAAGCCGAGCCGTGCTATTGTGTAGGATACCCCTTAGTTAATAGGCTAAATCATCTGTGTACACCAGATGCATTCATATACTTCAGTAATTCATCTCAGAATCAATTGCAAGGAATGTGGGCACTCGCGGACCCGCTTACTGAGCTTGACCTAATC